>NC_057940.1:7395338-8667838 GCF_018555375.3 Anguilla rostrata | reverse complement strand
TGGTGGGGGGGGGTGGTGGGTTGGAGTGCTGGAAGTAGCCATGGGGATAAAACCCAAAGACAGAAGACGTAACTGTAGAACCTTTCTAAAATTCTTCTGTTGTGTTTTCTCAGAGTTCTCAGGCACCATCCCAGTATCAGTTCAAAATTTCAACACCGAGGAGCAGGGGCCGGAACATTGATAATACTGAACAATCACTGCTGGCTCCTGAGGCGTTGATCACAGTGTTTGATTACTGGGAAACCTGCCAGGAGTTGGACTGAGAGTGAGACTTCTACCCTGAGGGAACAGATAATGTATTTATGCATGGACAATTTACACTATATACTATAGTGCAACTCGGGCTTTCTGCAAATTTGCGTTACCTTGTGGTGTAGATAGTAGACCTGGGTCAAACACGTATTTGTTTTGGATTCAAATACTTTTCTACACTTTACTGATCTTGTCTGGTGTACTGGAACCGATGAAATACTTGCATAAAAATTGCAAACCCCACCTTCTGCCATATTGGCAGGCTCAGTTACACCAGGCAATATCAATAGAGCACAGAAAAGTATCTGAATCCAAAACAAATACGTATTTGATCCAGGTCTGGTAGTTAGGTATACTGGCTCAGTCCAGTCTTCTCCCAGCTTGCTTTTTTTAAATATGTTCCGCTGTATGAACATGCAAACAGGAAGTAGAAATGTTTATTGTGTGGTGGAGGAACTGGAAATAGGGCTCTTTTCATTGGAAACTGTGGCACACGTCTCCCAGAAAAAACTTAAGTATACGTAATGGCATCACCAGGTTGTTCAGTCCATCCGAATTCAGCATTTACCCAGAGACTACTGAACATCCAGCTCTGCGTCAAGCCTGCACCTGAACGGCTGTGTTTAGGTTGTTTCTTATTAAATTAAATTAAATTAAATTAAATTAAATGCCCATGCAAGAAAAATTATGTGAACGGGCTGTTCCAAAGTCAAATGTTCAACCGCGTGTTCCACGTTTCTTAAGTTTCCGTGTGGAAAAACAGGACTTTACCTCACACCTTACTGCAAGGGCCGTTGGGTCATGTACAGTTGCTGAAATCAAACGAAAACGCAGAAACCGAATTTGAGAGTCCCAAAGTGGACATGGCACAAGGCAGGGCCGTCTGAATGTGTGCAGAGCGACAGAACAGCATACCTGTGGAAGGCTACGGGGTGCTGTGAAACGAAGGCCAAGCATCACTAGCATGGTGTCACACAGTAAGCTATCTTAGTCTCTCAGTAGGGGATAGGCACCTTCAGTAGAACTTTTCGTCCACCCCCCCGTCCCCCTCCAAACCCCCGCCCCCACCGCCTAACTGGTTTGGAGAGGGACCACGTGAGCCCCACAGTATGGGGGAGGTGTAGTTAATGAGATGGGCCTCCGCATTGTTCCCCTCAGAAAATGGTGCCAGTGTCCCAGAAGAGCGAGCGGAGAAGGGCGGTAAGGGCCCCATCTGTGTGGCCTGTGCCCGTCTCAGGCTTCAGTGCACAGGGCTGTCACACGGGGCACGGGAGCTCGCTCTCTCTCAGGTATGACTGCACGCCCCCCCCCCCCCCCGAGTTGATCTGGACGTCAGAGAGAGAGAGAGGGTGTGGGGGTGGGGGGGGGGGGGCGTGGTGGGGACTAGTGTGGCTAGCGTGCCTGTCCAGTTGGGCTCCTGGAGCCAGATTCCGTGCTGTAGCCGCTGTGTTTAGTTTCACTGGTGAATTAGCATCGTTCTGTTCGAACGCTTTAATTTTCATTCAGATTCCTGTCTGTGAGTGTGTACGTAGGCGTTTGTGTCGGCGTGTGTGCAATCTGTCTGTGATTTCACTTGCATTAAAATTTAGTCTGCATCGAGAGGTGATAGAAAGCTCAACCATCTCCATCTCTACCCCTGTGTGTAGTGATTCAGCTTCTCCATCTGTACCTCAGTGTGTAGTGATTCAGCTTCTCCATCTGTACCTCAGTGTGTAGTGATTCAGCTTCTCCATCTGTACCCGTGTGTAATGATTCAGCTTCTCCATCTGTACCTCAGTGTGTAATGATTCAGCGTCTACATCTGTACCTCAGTGTGTAGCGATACAGGTTCTCCATCTGTACCTCAGTGTGTAGTGATTCAGCTTCTCCATCTGTACCTCAGTGTGTAGTGATTCAGCTTCTCCATCTGTACCTCAGTGTGTAGTGATTCAGCTTCTCCATCTGTACCTCAGTGTGTAATGATTCAGCTTCTACATCTGTACCTCAGTGTGTAGTGATTCAGCTTCTCCATCTGTACCTCAGTGTGTAATGATTCAGCTTCTCCATCTGTACCCGTGTGGAATGATTCAGCTTCTCCATCTGTACCTCAGTGTGTAATGATTCAGCTTCTCCATCTGTACCTCAGTGTGTAATGATTCAGCGTCTACATCTGTCCCTCAGTGTGTAGTGATTCAGCTTCTCCATCTGTACCTCAGTGTGTAATGATTCAGCTTCTACATCTGTACCTCAGTGTGTAGCGATACAGGTTCTCCATCTGTACCTCAGTGTGTAGTGATTCAGCTTCTCCATCTGTACCTCAGTGTGTAGTGATTCAGCTTCTACATCTGTACCTCAGTGTGTAATGATTCAGCTTCTACATCTGTATCTCAGTGTGTAGTGATTCAGCTTCTCCATCTGTACCTCAGTGTGTAATGATTCAGCTTCCACATCTGTACCTCAGTGTGTAGTGATTCAGCTTCTCCATCTGTACCTCAGTGTGTAATGATTCAGCTTTTACATCTGTACCTCAGTGTGTAATGATTCAGCTTCCACATCTGTACCTCAGTGTGTAGTGATTCAGCTTCTCCATCTGTACCTCAGTGTGTAATGATTCAGCTTCTACATCTGTACCTCATTGTGTAGTGATTCAGCTTCTCCATCTGTACCTCAGTGTGTAGTGATTCAGCTTCTCCATCTGTACCTCAGTGTGTAGTGATTGAGCTTCTCCATCTGTACCTCAGTGTGTAGTGATTCAGCTTCTCCATCTGTATCTCAGTGTGTAGTGATTCAGGTGCTGTGTTTGAGGGCTGCTCTGACCCAGACGCTGAGAGAGGTTTTTGTGAAATTCCAGACAGTCTGGTGTGCTGAGTCACTCTGGTCCTGTGTCACCTTGACAGCATCGGCTGATCTGGGGGGGGGAGGGGGGGGATGAGGACGATGACGATGACTTTGCACTTTTATTTTTTGCCACCTCCCTCCTCCTCATGCTCAGGTTTTGACCTCTGGCTGCGTACCTGTAGTACAGCTGAATTTCATCTTTCCTCTCTCTTTTATTTAATTCTTTGGAGGGACCTTTCCACCTCTAACGTCTAGCTGAGTAATGTTAAAAATGGGGTGGCTGTCTGGTGATATGCAACATAATGGTGTCCATGGTTACACTGTGTGAAATATTGGAAAAAAAACACAACTTGGTTGTCTCCAACACAACTCAAAAGTGCCTTTAGGGTCCGATATAGCTGTCACACATTAATCGGTCTTCCTGAAGGGCTGATGTATCTTGAGAAATTTCTGAGATAAGATGTCCCATGATCAAATTTGGGTTTGGGTTCAGGTTAGCAAAATTAGGGTTAGGGTTAGCAGGATTACAGTTTGGGTTAAGGTTAGAGTTACCAGGATGTGGGTTAAGGTTAGAGTTAGCAGGATGAGGGTTAAGGTTAGATGGATTAGAGTTTGGGTTAAGGTTAGAGTTAGCAGGATGAGGGTTAGGGTTAGCAGGATTAAAGTTTGAGTTAAGGTTAGAGTTAGCAGGATAAGGGTTAGGGTTAGCAGCATTAGAGTTTGGGTTAAGGTTAGAGTTAGCAGGATGAGGGTTAGTGTTAGCAGGAGTAAACTCACAGTGGAAGACCAGCAGGAGGGAAAGAAAGGGGCATACATTTAGGGAATACAGGATGGAATTATTATTTTGCAGCCAGCAGGACTGGGCCCTGTTCCGTTTTCAATTCAGTCAACAACATGAATTCAGATTAGAGGCATTTTTCAATTCATGAACTGAAGTTCAGTTTTTGAATTGTCTGAATTTAAGATGGAATTGACCCCCCCCTTTCAAATCCTAGGCCCTGCTAATAGAGAAAAGTACTTTCTTTTTCCCCTGCTATGTACATAAGATTATTTCTCTCTGACTTGTGTTTGCTGTCATTATTGTCGTGTTGTTTTTGCTCAGGAAAATTCTGAGTCTCCTAGTTGTCCTCAGCTGTTGTTCTGTCCTGATGGTACCTCAATGCGCAAGAAGCAATCACAGCCCACATGAAGATCGCACCATAGGACCTGACTGCTACCAAAATATTTGATTTGCGGTAGTTGGTGACGTCAGCTGTGCACTGCCACCTTATCCCTGTCGTTGGGTTTTGTATTAGGGTCAAGACAGTATGCTTCGCAGTCTCCAGATGTTCCTTTGAACCATTTAAGGTGTGACGTCACAAATATGTGATTAGAATATTCTTAACTGAACATTCTAATGCTGATGTAACAATCGTTGCTGGTAACTGAAAGCTATGACGTTCTAGAACACTGACTTGGAGTTTTGGAGAGAACAAGACCAGGTCAAAACCTAGTATATGGCTGGACCTAACACACTTCATCTGGCCGACCATTGGTGTAACATCATAACTCGGCCGACCAATGGTGTAGCTTCGTCACTCACTCGGTCACTCAGTCACTCAGTCACAGACATTCGCGTTTATAGGGCTGGCCCCGCTGTTGCGGTCCAGGCGACAAAAACAAAACAAAAAAACATTCCAGAAAACCTACACTTCAAAGGGATTACTGAACATTGCTCAAGGGCACAACTGATTTCTCCCCATCTTACGGTCGTAACAGTTAGCTTTAACCGCCACAACAGACTGGTCTTTGCCATCCACATTTACCAGAGCTTTTTAGGGCCATTGAGCTTCTCTAAAGTCTCTTCTGTGGGTCTCTTACTCTGTGCAGTCGCAGCTGTGCTCAACAGCAGCTCATTCAGCGCAGTTTCGCCTGTGCTCTCAGAAATATTTGCAGCTTCCATTCCTGTCCTGTTGAAAATTGACCGCCCTGTTAGGACTGATCGGTCCTTTAATGAAACCAGCTGTCCTGCAGACCAAGCATCTTTCCCAGTGTCTATTTAGACTCTCTGCCACTTGTGAAAATGACAACGAACAAAAAACGGGAAAAACGATCCTTTTCAAGTGCCTTTTGTGAACACGATTGGCTCTTTATCCAGGTTTTTTAAATTATTATTAGCTTGGCCTTTTATATGTTTAAATACCTCAGGAATCATTGAAGAATGTGTGGCCTTTGAGCCGAACTACCAGCAGAACCCTTTGTTGAGGCTGGGTACTCTGCAAACGACGCTAAGCAGAGAAACAAAACCCTTAAAACTGGATTTAATCGGACACCGCGCGGAGGTGAAGCAGATCACCCGAGTTTACCTGTGAGGGGGATTATTCGTTCCTCCTCTTTAAGACCTCCTCGGGTTTCGGTCATTGTGTCGCCTCCTTTTTTTTTTTTTGATCCTCCTCGGATTTCGGGGATTGTGTTCGGCGAGTTCTCGCTTCGCCCCCTGCGTTTGAAGTTATTCTGCCGCGTTTTCGGGATGCTGGGGCAGGGGTGAGCCGGGCGGACTGAACGATGATGTAACGCGAGGAGCAGCGTTTTCCCAGCGGGCAGCGGTGGGGCGGCAGGCCGCGGGACCGCCGGGCAGCGGTGGGGCGGGGCACGGACCGGCCGTGACCTGCTGCATGCTGGGACGGTTGCCGGGAGGTTAATGGGCCTTTAATCACTTCCCTCGCCTCGCGAATGAGTCTCCCGCCTCAGGGGCTGCCCCGGTGTGCTGCTGTGCAGGGGGGCTGTGAGGGTCCCTGGGCCCTCTCTGTCAGACTCACACACACACACACACACACACACAGACATGTGCATGTACACACACACACACACACGCACAGACATGTGCATGTACACACACACAGACACCCACATACACACAGACATGCGCATGTACACACACACACACACACACACAGACATGTGCATGTACACACACATGCAGACACACACACACACACACACAGAGTCCCTGTGCTCTCTCTGTCAGCCTTACACACATGCACACACACACACACACTCACACACACTCACATGCTCACACACACGTGTTGTTTTGCTCTGGACGTGAGGTTTTGTGTTTCAGTGCGAGCGATTCTGTCCTTACTCCAGCAGAGACGAGCAAGCCCAGCTGTGCATATTCATTATCGTTCGAGATCCGGTTGCTTTTTAAAAAAATACGAGTTCGTTTTTATTTGTATAGCGGTTTTGGGAAATGGCCGTGCCGCGAAGACCCTTCATAAAAAAACAAAAAACTGGCTGACCGGTCCTGAACTCCCCAAAAAATCAACTGTGGTTGGAAAAAAAGGAAAAAACAAAACTCCTCGATGAGAACAAACTTTATGGGATTATAATAACTTTCAACTGTCCACCGGTTGCAAAACCTCAAGTCTCAGCACAAACTCAGGAACTCGAGAACACTGCTCGCAGTGGCTTTGCTAACCTGGCGTGTAATTACCCGGCGATTTACAGCCAGAAGCTGTGACCGCACATCGACGTCAAGGAGCTGTTACTTATCACCCATTAACACTAATGACCCATATTTACGATTATATTGATCATCGTTTAACATGAATAAAGGGGCGGAGCTGGCTGGCCTGTTGGTGTTTTAATGTGGCTCGCTTGCTCTGGGACCTCAAGTGCCTTGCCCCGGTTTGCTCTGTTTGCTGTTCCTTAACAAAAAAAATATTAATAATAAATTCTAGGAAATACGTCAGTGACCTTGCTATAGTGCAAGGCTGGCAGTCCTCGTGTTAAAAAATTGAAAGTGCCGCAAGAATGTACTTAGGACAAAGAGTTCATCTGTGTCCAGGGGAGGTGGGGGGGGGCGGTGTCCAGGCTTCTTGTCACTTCTTGTCCGGGGGGGGGGGGGGGGTCTTTGTCCGAGCCTGAAAAGTGTACGAAAGTTATATGGCCAGATTTGTCCGCCTTATCAGACTGCTGTCGCCGCAGTAGCGGTCTTATCTGGTCGATATCGGGCGGCACGCGGGTCGGGGCCTTGCAGGAGTGAGGACGCATTCGCGTATCGACACCTCCCGTCTGTGGCTCTGTTCAGTACAGCACTGAAAACTGACAGGGGACCCCCCCCCACTGAAAACTGACAGGGGACCCCCCCCCCTACCCCCCCCACTGAAAACTGACAGGGGACCCCCCCTACCCCCCCCTCCCCTTACCCACCCTGCTTTTCAGACCTCTTCAACTCATCTCATTACATTACATTACATTACATTACAGGCATTTAGCAGACGCTCTTATCCAGAGCGACGTACAACAAGTGCATCAGTTC
Organism: Anguilla rostrata; assembly: GCF_018555375.3. Lineage (NCBI taxonomy): Eukaryota > Metazoa > Chordata > Actinopteri > Anguilliformes > Anguillidae > Anguilla > Anguilla rostrata. The sequence continues at coordinate 8,660,466 of NC_057940.1, read as the reverse complement.
AAGGTGCAGAGGTGCAAAAGAAACACACTAGAGTTGAGTAAAGATCGTAGTGCCAGAAGTGACCACATAGATCAGGACTCCAACCCTGTAGGGTAACCTGTTCAGCAAACAAACAAACAATCCTGCCTAGTACAAACTAGCACTGGAATCACATTTGCCTAATCAGAATCAGACAAAAACAATCCTGCCAAATAAAAACTAATGTGACCGTATTAGCCTAACTAGGTACATCTCCCAAACCAAAAGCTTTCCCATTCATTTTGAGCAGCTGCAGCTGCCGCGCTCAGCTTCCAAACTGGAGCTGTGAAGTTCTCGGGAATTTTGGGGGGGGGGGGGGTTTCCATGGGTTTCCAGTTGCCGCGCCAACTGAGTGTCCCTAACCAAGCTTGCGAATTGCTTTCCAAGGGCTATTGTTTAAATATTCGTTGGCCCCTGACATATCAAATATGCAATTACAAGTATATACGATTATGTTCCAGTGCCTATCAGATAAGCGTGGTGATAATTGTGAGATAAATTAGATTAGTTTTTTCAGAGACACAAACGTAGACGTGTCACTCTTGGCTCTGAGCATCGCTCCGTCTTGTTTTACAATCTTATATGAGCTCGCCATTAAGATACAGCGATCAAGGCATGACTCCTATGCTGAAACTCATGCGAGTGCTTGTGTAGTCTGCGCGTACTTCATGTCATTAAATCCATGACATTTCATCCAGACTCATGGACATACATAGATGCCTCACCTGAAGCTTTCACTTACCTGTTGTGTCATTCCGAATGCAGTTCAGGTGAAATACGCTGGCTGTCTCTGTCGCCTCTCCAGTTGGACACGTGAGGGCACTGGCTGTGATTTAAGTTGTGAGTCCAGTTTGATGAAGAAAGTTCATGCTTTTCAGTCATTTTTATTTTAATAGTTTTTTTATTTTATTGTGAATGTGTCAGGCTACTGCGCAATTTTTGGCCAATCTTTTTTTTTTTTTAATAAGAAAGACTTCTTGTTTTTCCCCATTAGTCTTTTTCACATTATATGCCACTCTTGTGTATTACTGTGCATGTGATGATGCATGTGCCATAAAACAGAAAGAGCTCTTAAGTCTGTGTATCTTTGTGTTCTGTGTATCTTTACGTCCTGTGTATCTTTATATCCTGTGTATCTTTACGTCCTGTGTATCTTTACATTCCGTGTATCTTTACGTTCTGTGTTCTCTGTGATTCCAGGTTATGTGCTTGTAAGTCCGTGTATCTTTACGTCCTGTGTATCTTTACGTCCTGTGTATCTTTACATCCTGTGTATCTTTTACGTCCTGTGTATCTTTACATTCTGTGTATCTTTACGTCCTGTGTATCTTTTACGTCCTGTGTATCTTTACATTCCGTGTATCTTTACGTTCTGTGTATCTTTTACGTCCTGTGTATCTTTACATTCTATGTATCGTTACGTTCTGTGTTCTCTCTGGTTCCAGGTTATGCTGCCCAAAAGCTCCCCGTTGAGTCAGAGTGAGAAAGAGAAAGGCTAAAGCCAGACCCGCGTCAGCGCAGCAGGAGGAGCAGAACACAGCCTGCGGAGCCATGAGCCACGCCCAGGAGCCCAGCGACCTCAGCGCCGCCACGGCCTCTGTCGTCCACGCTGTGAGTGTGCGAGCCTTAACCTCACCTGTGCACCTCAACACACCTGTGCGACTGTTACCTGTGCACCTCAACACACCTGTGTCACTGTTACCTGTGCACCTCAACGCACCTGTGTCACTGTTACCTGTGCACCTCAACACACCTGTGCGACTGTTACCTGTGCACCTCAACGCACCTGTGTCACTGTTACCTGTGCACCTCAACGCACCTGTGTCACTGTTACCTGTGCACCTTAACGCACCTGTGTCACTGTTACCTGTGCACCTCAACGCACCTGTGTCACTGTTACCTGTGCACCTTAACGCACCTGTGTCACTGTTACCTGTGCACCTTAACGCACCTGTGTCACTGTTACCTGTGCACCTTAACGCACCTGTGTCACTGTTACCTGTGCACCTTTTCTCCTTCGTGCTTAGTGCTTGCAGAGGAGAACCTGCAGAACCTTCATATAGCCTACTCTGAGAGTAAAATAGACTACAGTGCGTTCAGTCTTTATTAAATTAGTCAGGATTCACTTTGACTGAATTATAAAATAGACTACATTGCGATCAGTCTTTATTAAATTAGTGAAAAGTTGCTTTGATTGAATCATAGACAGGATGCGCTGCAGTGTTTTCATAGGCTAGTCCTCTTCCTCTCCTCTCAGCCGTTCCACACTCTTATTTGATGTTGTGCTCGTGTCTTACCGTCGGAATCTTCACGCTATCCCCCGTCCTCGCGTTAAGGAAGGTCTGAAATGTAAGCGTTTGTGTCACTCACGCCAAAAAAAAAAAAACCTGGAGCCACCCAAGACGGACAGGGGTCAGTACGGCCAGCGTGATTCTCCAAACAGCTCAAGGACGCGAATACCACCGGCACTCCAGTGGAAAGGACGGGCTCTCTCCCTAATGAATACATTTGGGATTTATGAGTGCTCTTGTTCCCGTCCCTCTACCCACCGTTCTCATCCAAAGCTGCGTATAAATCAAACAGTCCACTCGGGTTTATGAAGGCAGCTGTTACGACAGAGATAGGCGGTGTTACGGACGAGGTTTGACGCATGGTCCAGAGGGCAGGTGACCCTCATCAGGCCGTACACTAATCCCCCCGTGTGCCTGGGGTTTGATCCCCTGCTGTGACACCTTCTGAGCTGTGATCCCCTACCCTAACTGCCACCCTCTCTGATTTCCACCCGTCTGAATCAAACAAGATACAAATCAAAGGTGGACTGTTCACCCTCCTTCACAAAGATGATAAATAATTCACGATGGATAATTTATTCTCTTATAGACATTGCAATCAAAAAAAAAGAAAATAAAGTAATGACATTGTGATGCAATACTGCTTATTGCACTCTGTCAAGAGCATCCACCAGCCAATGAAATTCACTTTTCCAAGGTCCTGAGCATGCTCTGGTAAATGGTAAATGGACTGCATTTATATAGCGCTTTTATCCAAAGCGCTTTAAAATTGATGCCTCATCATTTGCATTCACCAGAGCAGTTAGGGGTCAGGTATCTTGCTGAAGGACACTTGCCCAGGGCAGGGGATCGAACCGGCAACCGTCCGACTGCCAGACAAGCGCTCTTACCTCCTGAGCTATGTTGGCCCACTCTAAATCTGTAACCCATAGTATAGCAGTGAGCGTGGCATTGACCCACTTGGCCGAGTCTACGTTTATCGCATTAGCTACGTAACAAAGCGTTACTTCATGAAGTAAACTCAGCACTGTGGGTCACACGGTCCAAAGATTTTTGTGGGTCAGCACAGTGTAAGCATGTCGATCTTAATTTTTAATAACAATAACATTCTCATTGTGTGTATATATACTGCTGGATTATTTCTTGATTTAGTGATTATGACAGACCTATCTGTTGACATCCATTTGGCTGTTGCATGGTCATGGCTTCACAGTTGAAATTAGTAGTGGTAGTATTCATAACTAGTAGTATTTGAAAGCGAGTGATATTACAGATGCTGTAGGAAGGCTTGAGTGGTTGTCAGCTGTTGAGCCAGTGAGGAACTTATAATAAGATTGTGAGGAAAGCTCTCTCTATTTTTTTTTTTCTTAAGGATTTAAATGACTCCTCTTTAGTGCTGATGTCTGTGGAGTTACTTTTGTGGGTGAGCAAACAAGCACATTTAAGCTGAATAAAATAGCGTTGTGCTTCCAGGGAGACTGTGGTAACACGGGTGCACCGTCGCAGCTGTGGCTTCGCGCCCAGTTACGGATGCTGTCGAGCTTTTTCCAGCGGTGTGGCGGTCCGATTGGCCCGCCTTGCCGTCAGAGCCGGACCGCGCCGGCACGGGAGACTCGGCCCACGCCTCGCACGCAGCCAGGCCGCTGCGAAGCCTGTCGGGGAGATAACTACACAGCGTACGAGTAAACCAGCATTGGGCTCGTGAGTCACGTGTGCTTCGTTTTTTCTCCCATGTGTCTTTAACTGACGGTCTGATTAGATAGCAGCATATTGTGACAGTCCAGCGCTGTCGCTTTTGATTTGTTGTATTCTACTGTGTTTTAATGCGAGTATTTCGTGCTGTAGAAGCTAGTGTCAGCTGACCAGGAGTATAAGATGGAGCTGTTTGATTTACTTCTAGTACATTTGATGGTCTTTTTGCAGTAAGCTAGTGGCTTCCAGATAGCAGAGCGACTCGGGCTCGGATGCTGCGCCGCTCCGATGCCCCACTAGGTCCGGACCGCGAGCCAGATAGCGACTGCGGATCTGAGTGTGTGTGCTGTTTCAGTGCGTTCTTGTGCTCGTACGTGTGTATTTCCACGTGCGCGCACGAGTACACACCCACTGTGCGCGCAAGCCTCGGTAAATGAGTTAGTGTGTGTGTCACTGCACCAGGTCAGTCAGGTGAATCAGACGATGAGGCCTTTGAGTGTTTTCAGTGGGAGAGCACCCTAGTGCCCGCTGAGTGCACTGTTGGTGGTATAGCATGATGGTTGAGGAGCTGGCCTTGCAATGCAGATGTTGCGGGTTTGAATCCCAGGAGAGGGGCACTGCTGTTGTGCCTGTTGCAGCAAGGTTCTGTGGGACACTTCAGCCGTCTGGGGAGCCTGTGTAGGGATCACATGTGCCACCGTCATCGTCGTGGAGGTTATACCATGCTTACATCAACCTGTAGCTTGTGCTTTTTCAGCTGCCCCCCACATCTATGCAGCCTCTTTCTGTCTTTCTCTCTCTCTATATATATATCCCCCTGTCCCTCTCTCTCTCTCCCCCTCTCTCTATCCCCCTGTCCCTCTCCCCCTCTCCTTCCCCATCTCTCTGTCTCTCATTCTCTCTCTCTCTCTCTCTCTCTTTCTTACACACAGTCATTCGGCCACCGTCCCTCTGGGTGATTAGCTGAGACTTCCTGACCAATCAGCCGGGAGGCAACGCACATGAAACCCTCTCTAATTGGCTGAGAGGGGGTTCGCACGGCGGCCTGCTCCCTCCCTCCCCGTTTTGGCGGGTGATACGCGGCGGTACGGCGGCCGCGTTCCTCCAGGGACTCGCAAAAGCCAGATCGGACCGGCGCCGGGAGGCGGGGCTGGTGCTGGTGGCGTCGAGCGTAGGGAGGCGGGGCTGGTGCTGGTGGCGTCGAGCGTAGGGAGGCGGGCTCACAGCTCTGTGTAACAATGGGCTCTGGTAGCCTACCAATGAGGGCGTGTGGATGAGTCACCGGACCGACCGCCGCTGGTCACGGGTGTGTCTGTTTGGGGTAAAACTGTCCCCGTCCGTCTGCAGACAGCGGGGCATCCACCTCCAGGGGACGGGGACGGGGGGGGGCGGGGGGGGTGGCGTTGCTCAGAGTGTTTGAGAACTTCACAAAATGTCCCTTTAATCACATCTGAGACTGTCGGGTTCCCCCCCCCTCGTTTGTTCATCCGATTCTGAATCTGTTTCCCACAATGCACTGTTTCAGTGACTCAATAAAGCAGTTTGTTGGTTTTTCCTCCGAGCGGTAATCCCAAGAAAAACAGTGACCCGTACTTGGTCCTTTACCTTTTCATGGAATGAGGTAACCGCTGTTCTTGTGTAGCCTCTCCCAGGCTTCGGGGGGGGGAGCACAGGAAGCCCCACCCATAATTAATTGGGCGCGCCCTATATTACCTCAGCTCAGATCCTGGTGAAAGGTAACCTGCACCACGCACATAACTTCCTCAGCCAAATAAAACCACCGATTAATGTTTTCAATGAAAGTGTATATTAATTATTATTATTTTATTAATTTATTGATTTGTTAATTTTTTAAATGACAGTTATATGCAGGTAATTGTATAGCCTCATGAGCCAAACAAACTCACAGATAATATACTTCGTAGGGTGACTTACACAGGCTAAATTTTGGACTCTCAGATACTTTCTTGGAGTTCCTGTCATAGTAGCATCACCCAGAGTGCACTGCTATATCCTTTTACCTTTAGGGGCTGTGACATAGAGTGCCCGTGGTGATGTCAACACAGAGAAGGGGTTAATTTTTTACCGACAGAATCGTTTTTTTTTTTTGTTTAAATCTTTAAAATATTAGCCTTGAAGCTTGAGTCACGAGTCAGTCTGGAGTTTGCTTTCACTGTTAAATAATAATCTGAAGAAAAACATGTTTTTGACGTACAAGTTTCTCGCGCGTTCAAAGCACTGTCTATAAGTCATTAATTCAAGCTTACGAAATCTAGGGCTGCCATTAAAAGTGCTGATTTCAAAATTAGGCCAAGTTACAAGAAACAATAAATTGTCTTTTAGCCCACACAAATTAAACAACCTGTATTCCAAAGCAGTGCTACCCAATGTTTCCTAAATTATTTATTTAACTTGGCCCTGTGTTTTTTCATTTTACAATTTAAAGAGATCGTGGTCATTCAAGCTTTGTGTGTCACATGACACTGTCAAATAACAAAAAACATAAATACGTGCAAACTGAAAGGCTGAAAGAAACATAGGCATGGATTCACTCATTTGTCCTTTACCATGAATGACAAATAAATGAAAGTGTCATATTTTTAAATAGAAGTTTTTTAATGGGGTATTGTGTACACGACAGACCTACTACTTGATTGTATATCAGTAGAGGATCTATAGGGCTACCTAACATTAATTTAGAAATGTGGCGTTTGCAGGGTTGCTATGGCATCTTAGTTAAAAAGGAATTAACAGTAGAAACTCAGTCAATTTCAAACGTTAAAAAAATCAAAAACCTACAGTGAAGAAGTCCATAGCCTATGGCTGTGACTTTTCCTAAACAAATGTATTGAACATTGTGATATAATTTGAATATCAACATTGCATAAGGAAATGTAAGTTATGAACACTTACAAATAGCCTTGAACGGTGAAATTGACCATCATTCCCATACGACCTACAGTACACCGTTACCTAGCAGACCGAATCACAATGCAGATTTCCGTGCTTAATTTCGGTGCTGTCTGTACTTGCGTTATACACTGGCCCTGTCGACTCGTTTGCTAAAGTTGGCTAAAGTTAAACTCGGTCAAAGCGCCGAAAGCGAAACTAAAAGTGTGGGTGTGTTTTACCAAGAACGATTCGAACAATTGGATGTACCATTGCAAAAAAAGGAACGTTCTTTAATGTCATTGTTTGCTCATTCTTTCAAAGAAGTTAGACGACCCTTTAAGGTTTGAAGAAATATAAATGGGTTTCCCAGAAAGATTATACAGTTCCAAAAGCAATAGTTTACAAAATATTTTAGGCAATTATTAGTTAGCAAGTAAGCCAGTGTGATGACTCAGGGTTCGGATTAGATAATAATAATTAGATAATAACAGATTTGCTGGAATCCCAGCTGTGATTTGAACCCAGGCTTCTCAGTCATCTTATTCTCAGTAATCCAAATGCGTTACCAACTAGCTGTGAGGGCTGCAGTTTTTTTTTTTATTTATTTGAATATGTGTACTTCTATAAATGTCAAGTTTGCGCATGTATCTGATGGCTTTCTTGGCTGATATAACTAAATGTCCAATGGGTAGACGTATTCTTTGTGGGCCTGGAGCATTTGTGATTATGTAATCGGCAGGAAAAAGAAGAAGAAGGAAAAAAAACACAAAAAAAGTTTTGGGCTTTATTGTGTGGACGAAGTTTTGTGAATTGTGAATTGTGTCTGTTGACAAGCCGTAACTTGGCGGGACGGCATACCCGCCGTCCCCGATGGCTTAACCTGGCTCACCTGCACTCACCTGTGCCAATGAAAGGAAAGGCCCCCGAAATCCCAGTCCGGGCCTTAGCTACGCAGGCATGCGGCTTCCTATTTGGCAAAGCTCGCGGGGAATATATGGCTTCAGCTCCCGTTTTACGGCATAATGGCTTTTAGTTCAGTGCCCCAGATAGACGGGCGCTCCTGGCAACCAATAATCAATTTCTAGATAAGTGTGTTTATGGCTTCTCTTTAGCTGTTGCCGGGCCTGTTTTCCAGATAAACTGCTGTTTTTTTTTTAGGAGTTAATCATTACCCCCCTTCCCCGGAGTGAGAGTGCGCAGACAAGGGGGGTGCATGCCTGCATGGTTCTGTGGGCGTGCGTGCATGGGACTCTCAGGCGGCAAGTCTGCGGAGATATTTAGAAACGCTGCCGTGTTGAACTGTGTCCACTTCCTGCCTCGAGAGGGGGACCGCTTCGGTCACATGACGAGGGACTAGAAAAAGGGATACGCGACGGCAAGTTTCCCGAACTTTGACAGGACTTGGGGGAAGAGGGGGGGGGCTGAAAAAAAAACAGCTTAGACTGCCATTTTAGCCTCTTTTTTTTAAAGCCGCTTTCTAACAAACGACTCTGCCTGCCTGCTTCCTTCTCGGAACTGTGAGGCTGGCTGAGCAGCCATGGATTTCCTGTACAGTTTAAAGGTGAGTATGTGTGGTGTACATGGACAGCACAATGCTGGGGAGCTCAGCACCGAGCCGGGTATTCTGGGTATCTGAGAGTAGTAACACGTGGGATTCTGTGCTCCTCTTACACACGTTTGCTCAAACTTTGAACTTTGTTGTTGTTCAGCAAAAAGCAGTAGTAAGCCCACTGTATAATACTTCTGTACTCAGCACATTTTCTGGGCTTCTCTTTCACTTTGTAAACTTGGAGCACTTTCTAGAGGAATACTGACTTCCGCCATATGTTAAAGTCAATGTATGTCAATATTTGTTGATGTCCCAGAAGATTCCTTAAAATTAATTTGGTTCATCGGCACTGCTGATGTGTGGTTGAGATCACCTTGACGCAACAGGTTACAGTGGTTGGGGTTTTCTATTTACTAATGATGCATAACTCTATTATAGGGGCTACGTAGACATCTGAATAATGAGGAATGATCTACTATAACTTCCTGATGGGTTGATACTCTTCTCTTGTCTGGGCTTTGAAACTTTGAAACTGTGTCTTCTCTCTCAGCCAGTCCGCTCTGAGCTGTTATCTCAGCTGCGTTTTTTTAAAATGAGAGATTCACAGCAGCGTCTTCGCTGGCCGATTTGTTTAACCTTGAGGGACGAGACTGAAAGCTGCCAGCATGCTCCTTTAAACTGGAGAAAAGCCATTTATTTCTGTTTATTTATTTTATGCATTGTGTTTATTTGACGGGGATTATGCACCATAAACAGCATCTTCCACAGATGCGTAGTCTATACGTCAAAGTGCCAGAGTTTGACGAGCCAAAAAGCTAGTTTTCTTCTCCAATCCCTGAGCAGGTTGTTTATGTCAAGTGGCGATTCGCTAGCCTCTCAGCTAACAGAAAACTTTCTCACCACGTCGCTGCCAAGTAGCGGCAATGTTGTAACGTTGAAGAAACATTCCAGTGACCCTGTGAGAACGTTTTTGTGTTGAGAGAGCTGAGAGCTGTCTCTGGGTAGGCAATGGCTGTGCTCCTGTTGCTAATATCAAGAGGTCCACAGCTCCTGTCTATTCACATTGGGCCTCATTCCAGAAACGTGCACGATCGCATTTGATCGTAAGCTGTGCGTAAGAACGTTCCCAAGAACATTTTTTGCGTTCACCATTTTTTTTTCTTATCTGTATTTGTTCGTGGCTGTTTCCTTATGCTAATCACGTGAACTGTATTGCGCAATAAAATTTACTGTCCGTATTGGTCATCTCCCCTACTTATGCACAAAAACAAAGGTCTGCACGTGTGTCACGAATCCCATATTGGTTTTGTCGTTGGAACATTCTTAAGAACAAAAGTAAGAATAATAATTTTATTGCGAATGAGGCCCATTGTGTTCAAGTTAGCGGGATCAGGCACTTCAGCTGCTTCCGTTGTCGCTTCCAGGAGTGTTGAGATGACTTGATTCCTGACTGTATGAAATGTAAACAAAGCTAAAGACCCCACCCCATTGACCACAGACCCATTTTGAATCAGTCTTTAGGGACTATGCTATGGAGTCAATTTGTGGGGTTCATTCTTGGAGTTAATTCTTGGAGTTGATGTGTTGGAGTTGGTCTTTTGAAGGGATTGTGCTCTTCATGGAGTTTTTAATATCATTTCAGTTTTGGATTTGTCCATACAGTTTTGTGTGTGATGAAGGATATGACCTGCTGGGTTTACAATGGCTGCTGTCAAGACATTATTCGGGTTGTACACATGTACCATATATAGCCTGATTATTAAAAAAAATTTTTTTTTAATTATATTGTTTTTGGTTGGAACTATTTCCTATGGTACAGCAACCTGAGACTGTGCTGTACGAGGAAATGAGTACCAGCGCAATATAAAAACTTCTGTTTACATTTATAATTGTGAATTAACACTACAGTGAATGTGTTAGTATGTTCATATGCAGTCTCTGGAAGCATAACATTAACCCCCTAGCAGCCAACGCAATGTGGAAATTTAACATCCTGCATGTTCTCCTGGCTACAGTAACATGGAGTCTGGATCCTGTGCTTACTGTAGATGTGGTGTCTCTGGTAGCCGAAGCCTCTGCCTAACACGGTTCTGTCTGAAAAACAATTTCCCCCTGTCAGTCTCAGGAATGTCAGGGATTAAAAGGCAGAGTTGTAATATAACCGCGCTTGCCTCTGGGCAGGGTGCTGTGGGATCTGTGTCAACTCTCGGCGTCTCCAGCTCTCTCTCTGTCTGTACCGATGATCATCATGAGGGCTCCACTCACGTTGTGCGTTGGGCTAGGACTGCGCCACAATACACTGTGATCGATTGATCTTTGAAAACTACGTAATCTCTCCCGTGAAGGTTTCGTATAGACCTGGACGTGGCGCAGTGTATATGTGTTATGCCCTGATTGTGTTGCGCGCCTGTGGACTGGAGGCTGTTAAATAGCAGGTTAAATAGCCATTGTTTCTGTGCTTTGCCAGACTGTCACCTCAAGCACTTCCAAAGTAATCCACGCATATAAACATACGCATTACCTGATAATTCTTTAAGCCTTCAAAGCAGAATGGGTGATCGATTGACTGATGTATTGCTCGATTGACCGATTTTATTTTCGTTTTCAAGCATTTTCTCACCAATAGCACACCATAAGTCACAAGCCATTTAGCTTAAAAATCTGACGTCTTTCCGAAACCTGTTACTCTCTTATTTCCATTAATTTCCTTAGCTGGGATATTGAATGGGGGGTTCTTATCTTCCTCCCACTTCGCTGAGTCAGTTTCCTGCCGAATGCGGACCTTAGACTTTCACTTCCTGTTTGTGTGCGCTGGATACGCGGGGATTTGCATGGCGGACGGTAGAGGGGTAACACCGGCGGCCCGGTCTGTTCGGCAGTCGCGGCGACCTCCAGGAAAGGCTGTAGGTGTTCTTCCTGTGAGACTTCCTGTTCTCCGGACTTCGTTCTCTGGCCCTCGGCCGAGTATCTGAGTGTCCAGGTGCTGCTCTTTGGCTCCCGGTTCTATTGTGTGAACTGAACGTTTATAAACACTCACCAAAAAACCCAATTAATCAGACGCTGCCGGAAAAGGAAGCTTGTCCTATTAAATGTGCCCATGGGGGGGGGGTCAGGAGGCACTTCTGTGATGTGCCAGCGTGTTCATTTCCCCACTGGCATCCTAAAATAATTCTGTGTCAGTGATGGGTGCTGGTCTTGGGACGTCCTGGAGTAACGCCTCGACTGCGGACTGGGTGGGTAAATATTTGGTAAGTATCTGCAGCTGTGCCCAAAGTCGGAGGTTTTTTGAGTGGGATCCGATGATGTAGATTCAGTGTGAAGCCTGCACCTGCTCTTGGAGTTTGCTGGGAGCACAAAGCCAGTCTGTTGGCGAGCTCCGTTCAGTGTTGAATACTTTGCTGGACGCACTGCGGAAGACCACACAGGAGTTTATTTGTGCTTTTGGGTGAGGTCTTGACAACGTTATGAAATTCGCCTGCTGAGTTCAGCAGTGTTCTGTGTGGAAGCTGACCTCAGCAGCTTCCCGTCTGTGTGTGAAAGAGCGAGAGAGAGAGAAAGAGAGAGAGGAGTGGAGTGTAGGGTCATGTGCTGGGGATAATTTGGGCCAGGTGTGAAGCCTGAACTTTGCCATTCCTGGTGTTTTTCGGTGGTCAGCAAAAGAATAAAAAGTTCCTTGTTTTCGTATCACAGCGGTTGTTCCCAACCCTGTTCCTGGAGATCTGCCGGCCTGTAGGTTGTTCTCACTCCAGCCCTAACAAAGCACATCTCATTCGACAGCCAGAGATCGCGTTGAGCCGATAATTAGTAGAATCAGGTGTGCTTTGTTAGGGCTGGAAATGGAAAACGTCAGATCTCCAGGAACAGGTTTGGGCAGCACAGTTGCGCCAGGTTCCCTGCTTGTCTTCGGTCATACTGTATTTGATCTGCATGTGTGACTTCTGCATCTCGGTGGTGTAACACAAAGTCACTGCGGGCCTCAGCCAAATCGGGTAAACTGGGCCCTTAACCGCCCCCTCTTTCAGCCCCGCTGCTGAACTCTGCTTCGATTTGGACTGTCTGATATTAGGGATCAATAGTGTGAAACGTGACATTATAGGGCGGCAGTGTAGTATAATGGGAAAGGACCCTGGTCTTGAAACCTAAAGATCACCGGTTCGATTCCTGGGCAAGGACGCTGGATAAGAGCGTCTGCTAAATGCCAATTTAATGTCATTGGAGTCTCTGAGCAAGACACGGCAGCAGTCCGCGTGACCTGTGCCGTGTGCTCCTGGCAGGGTCTAATTCAGTTGTTTCTTCAGGTCCCCTGCGGTCTGAAGATGTGATTTTTATTAGCGCTGTGTCGTGTAAACATGCTGTGGGAATGCGGCTGTGGGGGGGGGGGTGCGGGAAACTACACTTGGTAACACATTTATTAATTCAGCTGACTTTTTTAAAAATCCAGCACAGTTTCATATTCAGAACAGTTAGCCATCCAGGGCGGTTAAATATTTAGAGCAGTTAAATATCTGGGGGAGTTAAATAATCGGAGGAGTTAACTGAGTGCACACAGAAGGGACAGGTAAAGATCATTCTGTGCAAGTAAAGAGCATTCTGTGCAGGTAAAGATCATTCTGTGCAGGTAAAGATCATTCTGTGTAGGTAAAGATCATTCTGTGCGCTTAAAGATCATTCTGTGTAGTTAAAGATCTTTCTGTGCTGGTAAAGATCATTCTGAGCAGGTAAAGATCATTATGTGCTGGTAAAGATCATTCTGAGCAGGTAAAGATATTTCTGTGCTGGTAAAGATCATTTTGAGCAGGTAAAGAGCATTCTGTACAGGTAAAGATCTTTCTGTGCTGGTAAAGATCATTCTGTGCAGGTAAAGATCATTCTGTGCTGGTAAAGATCATTCTGTGCTGGTAAAGATCATTCTGAGCAGGTAAAGATCATTCTGTGCTGGTAAAGATCATTCTGTGCAGGTAAAGAGCACGCCGTGCTGGGAGTGAGATTCCACAGTTTCCGTGGAAACCCTGCTGGCGGGACACGCGCGCGGTATGTAGGCTTTATTGCCGGACTTGAGTCCTCTGGCCCCTCCCCCAGCCTTGACTGGTGGGCGGAGCCTGGATTCTTGGTGCCAGGCCTGGTGCTGATTCGGGGCAGGGAGGGGAAGGGAGTGGGGGATGATGGGAAATATGCACACTGTTCGAGGGAGTAGTGGAGATGAGTGGGGAGCCCATGGGAGTGCCCATTGGGGGCATGGGAGGGAGGAAGGGAGGGAGTGATGTCACACAAAGAAGTGAGAGCACTGGTTTTGGTGAAAGAAATGGAACTGACCTTCATCAATAGAAGGAGAATCGGATCTCTCAAAAAAACACACACAGAAGACAGGCGAGGCATCTAGATGAAGGATTGCAGCGCAACAAAATAAGAACAATAACCCTTTTTCGATTGTGTCCTTTCACATAATTGTGACACTACAGTGTCAGACCCTCCCCTGTGTACCGTCGGATCGCCGCGGCGACACTGAGAGTGGCGTTCAGCTCCCCAGAGCTGCGTCCGAAGCGGCTCAAAGGCGGTTTGTGTGAGAAGGGAAACCCGATACACCTGTGTTCTGCTGGGGACGGATCGGAAGGAACAGAGGGCGTGGGGCATGGGGGGGCAGGGGAGGGGTATAGCATTCTGTCCTTTACAAAGGACACGTCAAAAGACTGATTGTGAGGGAAAAAAACAATGGGAACATAACACAGACAACAGGAGTCAAACAGTGCGTATGTTTGTGTTATTCTTCACGAAACAATGCACTGGTTCGCTGAAACCGAATGATAAAGGAGGGGGAGAGAGGGGCGTTGGGTCCGTGTTCTTGTGCGTGTTTGTGGATTTTCTCCAATTGTGAAACCTCTTGAACTTTTACCACGCCTGGTGCCTTTCGGTGATCAGCTAAAGAATCAGAGTTACTTGATCTCTCTATTCACAGAATGTTCTTAAAGGGATAGTTTGCTTTCTGGAGTTCTGTAAATATTGTTTCGGTTTTGGTGCGTGTTTTCTATTGGCCCAGACGGTTCTTGTACATGATGATGGATATGTGAGGTACTTATGGCAGTTTCAGTTCACCTGCTGGCTTTGTAATGGCTGGTATAAGGGCATCAAAAGGCTGGTGGTTGGAAGCAGAAAACACAGTTCAAGTAGCTCCAAAGTAGCCTGCACAGCCAAGTTTTGTTGCCAGAGGATATAAAAATCAACACATAAATTACATAAATGTGTTGTTATTCCGTGCCAGGACTTGCATAACATAACAATGTGCAGTGCAGTTGCTTGGACTGCATTTTCTTGCTTTAAACCACAAACCTGTCAATTCACCTGTAGCCTACTGGCTGTTGTGAAGCCAGCGGGCAATGAGAAACGTGTGTAAGTATCTAACTATTATTTTTCATTGCACACAAAAACTGTCCGGGACAATCAAAAACACACTAAAAACTGAAATAATAACAAAAATCTCCAGAAAGTAAACAGTCCCTTGAAAAGGAATGAGTCATTTTCACGGAGAGACTAAATTAAAGGAACTGTATTTGGCTGGACACACCACCAGGTATCTATGAATCAGCCCTGTAATTACTATTTACTTGGAGTAGACCAGGTTCTGTCCAACGAAATGTTTAATGTTTCTTAGCCATTTAACCATTTAAGGAGCAATCATGGGATTTTCATGGGGTATTTTGGGTGTTCAAGACCAGCTTGACAGAATCGCTGGATGCTCTTAGTAGTCAGCTTGCAAAATAATGAGCCGTGATTGGCTTAATGACCCAGTATTATCATCAAATATTTTTGCATACAGTAAGGCTAAGTGTTGATCATTTTTCCGTGATGTCTGAGTTAGTGACCTTTCATTCGCCCCACGCGCCATTGCATATTTGTGTTGTACACTTACACGCAATATATTGTTTTTGCAATACCTTGACCTTTGCCGTGGTTCCAATTATGAATTGTCATAATGTGGTTGGAGTGTGCGACTGGCTGTAACCATAGAAACACCGTGGGAAAGAGGTCGCTCGGCAGGGGTGGGGGCGGGGGTGGGGGTGGGGGTGTGTCTGTGCTGTTTCTGGTCAACAGGATGAGCGTTGCATGTGCACAGCGTGTACGCTGTCTGTACGACCACCGGCAGGGGAAAACGCCGGAGTCGATATTTACACGGGGAGAAGCCAACCTGCTACTGCGAGCGAGAGGCATCGGTGCAGCCGCAGACAGCGCCCTTCGCTGACATTGCGGGAGAGGCGAAGCAGAGCTATTTTTGAGCCGTTTGAAAGTGCCGAATGCCGTTAGCGTACGTAGCAGGCGGGAGAGATAGAGGGCAGACACCGCACGTGCTGAGACTGGGGTAGCGGCTCATGGGGGAGGCGGGAGGGAGACCCCTGCTGGTGGTTTTTGTGAAAACAGCGATTGAATACAGTGGGTTAGTGAAGCTGGGGTGGGGTGGGTTCATGACGCAGGATTACTGAGTTAGCTGGATTTGTTGATCATTGAATTAGCGAGGCAGGGGTACAGTCACATACAGGATATATGCTTACAGGGTATATACTGGAGCAGGGTATATGCTCATTGCTCCCTCCTGCAGTTTCATCTCAAGGCTGGTAATTTCCTGCACATTTACCTCATCAGAGGCAAAGAGAGGGTGCTGGTTACCCCTCTGAAGGTAGAACCCTTGATGATACTACTGATGGTTCTATGACTGCCATAGTCTTTTAGCCTCCAATGTGCTCGCTTTCTACAGTTTTCACTCATAGGGCCTGATTTACTAAGACCTTGACCATGTGCAAAACTAACACAACCAACGATTGGTGCAATACTGATAACATGACCAATCATTGGTCATGTTATTGGTTTTGCATGTGCTAATTGGTTTTGCTCACGACAAAGGTCTAGTAAATCAGGCCCACAGTTTCAGGAATGATATCCAGAGTTGCCTCCAGGAACTAATTACACATACGGCATCTTGAAGTAACTGAGCACCTCTCATTGAAAACAGCTTCTCAGAACCTTTACTCATTGGAGAGTTCGGAGTGCTGTATCGGTTAGGTTTTCGGTGATTCTAAGATCATCGGATGGTTGCAGCATACAGCTTTATGACTGTAAAGGGTGTGCGGTAGTATACTCTATTTTTAGTCTCTGGTTCTCCTTTGGCCGAGTTTCAGTATGACAGTTCCCGCAAACTTCACTTCACCTGGAGAGTGTTGCTTGCTGTAGCAGGGGTGGGGGGAGGGGCGGTGTTTTTAGGACAGTGCTGTACCTGGGACCAGGAGTCAAACAGCGTCTGTCACCGCCCCCCCGCTGTCAGGTTTACTTTGTGGGACGATGGCATGTTTGTTCCTGTCGTAAAACCTGCGTCACCTTGTGTGGCGGCTCAGGTGAGGTCAGAGGTCACTGGGTCACAGGGTCATTGTGGCTTGGGTGCTCTCAGGAGAACTCTCAAATTACTTTCCCCGAGGCCAGTGTTTTTTTAACTCTGGGCCGGGACGACCCAAAATAGGTCACGGGACTGTATGAGGTGCGTCCCGGAATGAGTCTGTAGCTCACTAGGCTATGCTAATATGTGTATTTCTTGGGTCCATTAAAGGTAATACATTTCTTATTTAGGTCCCGGTATTAAAAAGCTTCAGAGGCAGCGCCCTAGGCTGTAAGGCCGCTCATCAGCTCCTGTTCCACAGCTGGAACATGAAACGATTACAGCTGAAAATGTCAAATGAAAATGTCGGCTCGATGCTCTCAGCAGCGGAGACGGTTATGAGGTAGGAAGCCCCACGGAGCGCTTTTTGGGAAAACTGAGATTTAGATTTTGACTGATGGAAGTCCAGTTTTCTAAAGGGCACGGAATATTGCGTCAGCTCACGTCGGCGGGCCGGTAATGGAATAACGATCGGCACATGCTCCGTGACGTCGGAGTGGAGTTCAAACACAAAAGGTTGTGGGGTTTTTTTTCTTCTTCCCAGAATGCAGTGCTACACTAGGGGCTCAAAGCAGCGTGGGGGGGGGTCCCAGCTGTGGGCTTACGAAACGGCACGCAGCGGGACCGCGGGAGGCCCCTAGCTTTCGCTAGCGCTAGCGCTGCCGAACGACGGCGTCCGCGGCGTCGTCTTTTTCACTCGAACGGCAAAAGGGGAAAGGGATTCTTCCGAAAAACAAGCCTCGGGGGTGGATTCCCGTGATAACGTATCACTGGCGGCGGGAGACAGCGGCCGCCAACCGTGGGAGAGCGCTGCCTCGGCTACACGTGCTGCCTCCAGGATTATTACCTCAGGGCTCACCGGCTCTCCTGATTGGTCGGTCCGCTTGACATAGTTTTTGCTGGTACGAAATAGCCGT
Source organism: Anguilla rostrata (assembly GCF_018555375.3). Lineage (NCBI taxonomy): Eukaryota > Metazoa > Chordata > Actinopteri > Anguilliformes > Anguillidae > Anguilla > Anguilla rostrata. The sequence goes on along the minus strand of NC_057940.1, from coordinate 8,642,691 downwards.
TTAGGATCGTGCGTGAGGACCAGAGAGCGGGCTCCTCGGTTGTACTTTGACATGGACTCTGGCGTCCTCTAGTGGTTGCTGGTGGTGGTGGTGCATAGTTTTTGATTTTCTTTTTCAGACCGTTTGACACGTGTCTTCATGCCGATCGTCTGTTTGATTGTGATAGAATTGACATCGTGTACATTTGGAGCACTTCTCAAGGAAAGAAGTGGCATTGGTGTAGTGTATCCACAGTACTAGAATTGAAAGTAGTGGTGCCTAAAACAAATTGGAACAAATTGACAGGAGTGAAAATGTATAAACTGTGTGTGTGTCACGTTCATGTTTTGAAAATGTGGCTAATTGTCCTCAAATGGGCGGTCAGCACACCTGTTCGCCTTCAGTCCAACCAAGCAGAAAAACGCCTCGTTCTAATAACCAAGGGCCTTAGCAACGATTCTTGTGGTTGATTGGCAGAATCGGGTGTGCTACTGCTGGGTTGGAACAAAAGCCTGCAACCACACCAGACCAACCACACTGTCTCTGTTCTCCCTGTCCATTGTCCAGCAGGCTAGCAGTGGAACCTCTGCAGTCTGTACTCCCCTGTCTTTACATATGTTCATTGTGCCCCCCCACCACCCCCTCCCCCTCCCCCAGCCGGAGCCGGTGCCGGTGTCCCCGCCCCCGCGCGTCGCCGGGCGTGAGGAAGAGGAGGAGCGAGACCTGAACAAGGCCCTCGGGGTGGAGCGCTTCCAGCAGATCCTGCACCCCGCCCCCCGCGGGCCCGCCGAGCAGCACCGCGTCTACAACGAGGAGGACTTTGAGTGTGAGCGCGCGCAGGGGTCGGGGGTCATGGGTCAGGGGTCAGGGGTCATGGGTCAGGGGTCGGGGTCTCTGGGTGCGGAATTAATCGTGTACACATCTACACTGCGGAGAGCTGCGGCTTGGCTAATGTTGTGACCATACCGCTTCTCACCATGCCACAGAGGTCAGTCACATCTGTGGCCAGGCTGTGCAGCCCAGATGAGACCAAAACCCTCCTTACGGACTGACAGCAAACTTCATTAGCCCCACCAGCTTTTAGCTCAATAAGCTAATTCACGCACTTCCCTTGTTGATTGAGACTGAGAGGAATGAAAAGGGAATTTTAATATAAAGACCAGGAAAACCGCGCTCGCTACCCTTCATTGCTGATGCACCTGACCTGATAAAGACCTGAGGGTCGAAACGCTGTTACATAGATAACAATAAATAAACAGGAACAATGAAAAGCAATGTCGGAATTTTCCATCCTCTTTATGCATTTGAATTCCCCTGTAGCTCCACCACATACACATAGACTGGGATGTGTATATGTTTTTGTTTTTTTTTACCTTGGATTGACTAGGGGAGCCAGTTTGGCAGTGTCTGGAGTGCCAGTGTAATCTGCGTGGAGCCTCTGACCGTTTGTAGCCGGTACTTAACGGTCTCCAAGGGTTACGGCTGCTTTTGGTGTCGCTGCTCACTCTCTCTCTCCCTCTTCCTCCGCCCAGACCACCGGCACTCCTCCCACCACATCCACCACCCGCTGTCCAAGCACCTGGCCCCCGACGGGCGCAAGAAGAAGGGCAACAAGAAGAAGAAGGGGGCGGGGCGGAGGAGGGGCTCGGCCAGCAGCAGCGCCGCCACCATCGAGGAGGACGAGGAGGAGGACGAGGCTGAGGAAGAGTCCTGCAGCCAGCACGACGGGGAGGGGCACCCGACCACGCCCACGCCCGACACCGACACCGACACTCAGACCGGGGAGGTGCAGGTACGGTCGAAAACATAAGCACCAAGTCACAGTCAATGCGCTAAAACACGTAAGCGCATAGTCACAGTCAATGTGCTAAAACACGTAAGTGCAAAGTTACAGTCAATGCACCAACGCATACGCGCAAAGTCACAGTCAATGTGCTAAAACACGTAAGCATAAAGTCACAGTCAGTGTGCTAACACGTAAACACAAAGTCACAGTCAGTGTGCTAACGCATAAGAACAAAGTCACAGTCAATATACCAGCGCATATGCACAAAGTCACAGTCAGTGTGCTAACGCATAAGAACAAAGTCACAGTCAATATACCAGCGCATATGCACAAAGTCACAGTTAATGCACCAAAACACATAAGAACAAAGTCACAGTCAATGTGCTAAAAGACGTAAGCGCAAAGTCACAGTCAATGTGCTAAAAGACGTAAGTGCAAAGTTACAGTCGATGTGCTAAAACATAAGCCTAAAGTCACAGTCATTGCATCAACAAACGCACAGTCACACTCAGTGCGCTAACGCGTAAGCACAAAGTCACAGTCAATGTGCTAACACATAAGCGCATAGTCACAGTCAATGTGCTAAAACACGTAAGAACAAAGTCACAGTCAATATACCAGCGCACATGCACAAAGTCACAGTTAATGCGCCAAAACACATAAGAACAAAGTCACAGTCAATGCCCCAGCATGTATGTAAAAGGTCACAGTTAATGCTCCAACACGTAGTCAGCAAGCGAGGACAGTTTGACAACATTTACCACAGTTCGGTGGAGCTGAAATTCAGCAGGGCCCATTTAAGTGTGGAGAGTTCACTGCAGGGCAAGGCGCCAGGAAAATGTATTATCTGGGTGGAATAACACCTTTAAACACATTCTGACACATTAACAGTGGGCCAGCAGTTAACCCCGTCTCCATGACAACCTGTCTCAGCAGGGACGCTGGTAGTACCAGCCGGTTTCCTGTTGGAATTGTCGCTGGGGTTCTTTTCAGTCTCGGTCTTAGTTTGTCGGATGTAGATTCGCTGATCTTTAAATCTCATCCCAGTAACTGTCGCTGTTGTAGCCCATCCACATGCGTACATTTCAGTCCAACTGCACTGGATTTACACAGCACCTTAAAACCTGATTCTGACCAAAATATATTAACCTTGGACTTGAAGTGGCTCTGAACATTAAGAGACTGTATGTTTAAAAGTTTTGGTGGTTTTTTTGTGAATTGATTGGATCTGTCGTCTGTAGTTTTCTTGATCTATCAAAAATATATGAATAAGTTTGGAGCACTAACCTCCTGCATCCCTCTCCCTACCCCCCCCCCCCCACTCCCCCCAAACCAGTTCTTTGTTTCAGAAGACGACCACTCTTCCTCCTCAGCCAGTAAGTCTGGCACCCGCACACCCCCACGCCGCCTGGACATCGTGCCTGAATCGGCCCTGAGAAAGGACAGCATCCCAGAAGATGCCACACCCACAGAGTGAGTCCCTGCCCCCCCAACACACACACACACACCACCACACGCCACCCAGAGGGATCCGCCCCCAACACACACACACCCACACCACGAGTGAGTCCCTGCCCCCCCACACACACACACACACACACACACACACACACACACCCACAGAGTGAGTCCCTGCCCCCCACACACACACACACATCACCACACACACACCACACCCACAGAGTGAGTCCCTGCCCCCCCACACACACACACACCACAACCTCACACACACACACACACCCACAGAGTGAGTCCCTGCCCCCCCCACACACACACACACACACACACACACACACCCACAGAGTGAGTCCCTGCCCCCCTACACACACACACACACACACACCACACACACCCACAAAGCCCCACACACACACACACACACACCCACAGAGTGAGTCCCTGCCCCCCTACACACACACACACACACACACACACACCAACACACAACCCACCCACACACCACACACACACACACCAAGAGTGAGTCCCTGCCCCCCCTACACACACACACACACACACACACACAATCACCACACACACCACACACACACACACACACCACACCACAGAGTGAGTCCCTGCCCCCCCTACACACACACACACACACACACACACACACACACACACCACAGAGTGAGTCCCTGCCCCCCTACACACACACACACACACACACACACACACACACACCCACAGAGTGAGTCCCTGCCCCCCCTACACACACACACACCACACACACACACACACACACACACACACACACACACACACCCACGAGTGAGTCCCTGCCCCCCCAACACACACCACACACACAACACCCACAGAGTGAGTCCCTGCCCCCCCACACACACACACACACACACACACACCACAGAGTGAGTCCCTGCCCCCCTACACACACACACACACACACACACACACACACACCCACAGAGTGAGTCCCTGCCCCCCCTACACACACACACACACACACACCCACAGAGTGAGTCCCTGCCCCCCCTACACACACACACACACACACACACACACACACACACACACACACAGAGTGAGTCCCTGCCCCCCCTACACACACACACACACACACAACCCACAGAGTGAGTCCCTGCCCCCCTACACACACAACCACACCACACACACACACACACACACCACAGAGTGAGTCCCTGCCCCCCTACACACACACACACACACACACACACACACACCCACAGAGTGAGTCCCTGCCCCCCTACCACACACACACACACACAACACACACACACCCACAGAGTGAGTCCCTGCCCCCCTACACACACACACACACACACACAACACACACACACACACACCACACACACACACACACACAGAGTGAGTCCCTGCCCCCCCTACACACACACAACACATCACCACACACACACACACCCACAGAGTGAGTCCCTGCCCCCCTACACACACACATACACACACACACACACACACCCACAGAGTGAGTCCCTGCCCCCCTACACACACACATACACACACACACACACACACACACACACCACAGAGTGAGTCCCTGCCCCCCCTACACACACACACACACACACACACAACACACACACCACACCCCGAGTGAGTCCCTGCCCCCCCTACACACACACCCACACACACACACACACGCACACCCACACACACACACACACGCACGCACACGCACCCACACACACGCACACACGCACCACGGCACACACACACACACACACACACGCAGACACACCCTCGTTCCCCTCACACCACGATCCCCTTGGGCCGCTCGCTAACTCTTAGCATCCCCTGTTCGTGCGAGGCCACAGCCAGGCTCTAAGCACATTAAATGTCACAGGCGGGCAGGCTGTGAGCAGGCAGGGCCTGTTTGTCAGCTGGGTACGTTGCCATGAACCAGGTATCCAGAGGGCCTGCTGGGAGCTGCACCCCAGGGCCATATTTCACTGCCCCGGAGAACAATACCACCCCCCTCAACTCTTCCTTTATTTCTCTTCCTCTCCCTCCCTCACTCGCTCTCTCAATCTGTCCAGGATGGATTACAGCCGGCACAGGTATATATATACCTCCATCTTCCTCCCTTTTTCATTTCCCCCGTCTGCTTCCTCTGCTCTCCTCTCCTCTCTCGCTCCCTTCGCTTGCGAGCGCTACGGAATCCTACCTCTCTCAGGCGTCGTAGCTCTGAAATCCTATTGGATCGTGCCGTAGCCCTCCTCGTCCAGTGGGAGACGAGCGTTTAGATTATCAGTGACCCCGCGTCGGGATTCGGCGAATCTGGTTAGGGGCGTCGCAGCGTCGCCCGAGACGTCCCCCCCCCCCGGAGCGAGCCGGCGAGGGGTCGAGCGTGCTCTCTCCTGTGAGTACCGGCGCGCGGGGGTTTCGATAACGAGGCGGGCGAGTTTAAACGCATCTCCGGGACTCGCTCGGCCAGCAGGGGGCGCTGCAGCAGGCACAGGGGAGGCTGGGCTTCGTACCCGGTCTTAAGGTGACAGCTGCGTGTGGCGTGAGCCTCGAGTCAGTTTGTGAAGGAAGTTTCCGGAAGGCGCAGGAGGTGTCGGGTGCCGCTGGGCGGTTGGGCATCGCTGGCAGTGATCTGTCCCTCTGCAGGAGGAAGACTGCGACTCTCCTCCATCAGAGACACTGTGACTGCCTGTGGATGGTCACGGTCACAGTTCTCTGTGTTTAAGGTGACCGTTGGCCTGTTTCTGACCGCGTGTCTGTCTGTCTGTCTGTCTGTCTGTCTTCCCCACAGCGAGCCAGAGCCGGCGCCGTCCCACCACAAGGACAGCAACGGGCTGTCCAGCCCGGCCCCCGGCCCCGCCCCCGCCCCCGTCCCGGCGCCGCCTGCCTCCCCGCGCTCCCTGGCCTCGGCCAGCCCCCCCGCCCGCGGCTCGGCCTCCTCCGTCTCCAAACTCGGGCTGGCGGGGCGCAGCTACGACCTGCAGGAGCGCCGCCGCACCGGCAACATGACGGGCGCCGAGCTGGCCCGGTACCAGCGCATCCCCACCGACGAGAGCGAGGCGCAGACGCTCGCCTCGGCCGACCTGGACGGGATCAAGAGTGAGTCCCCCTGCGGGGCGGGGCGGGGCGGGGGCGGGGCGGGGTGGGGTGGGGAGGGCGGGGCAGGGCGAGGGGGGGGTGGTTCGGGGGGTGGGGCGAGGTGGGGCTGGGAAGGTCGGGGGGTGGGGCGGGGCAGGGCGAGGGGTGGGGTGGGGCGGGACAGGACGAGGCGGGGTGGGGGGGACACTGTTAGGCCATCGTCTTCCTTAGAATTGAGTGCGGAAAGTAGTCTTCAAATTTCAAAAAAGTATTACTGACTTCCAATAAGTGCCCTTACTTTACCCACACAACCTTTTAGTTTTTCCTTTCTCTGGAATAAAATGGGGAAGCTGACCACGTGATTGAGAGTGTGACTCCGCCCTCTTGTCAAATTGTCTTTGAGCCAAGCTCGTCGCCAACGAAATACTTTCCTTGGAAATAATGTCACAACAACTAGATCCTTAAGGACATCTGAGAATGCAACAGTATTCGTGGAGTTCAAAAGCCACATTCCTGTGCGAATTCAGCATTCTCATGTGTTTACTACTGTCCTGGATTTCTAGAACATGACATCACGGAAGCTTTATAAAAATGCAAATTTTATGGGGGGTCTTCAGTTTGAGATTCAAGTCGGTTTTTTCTGTGGTCTCGTTTTTTAAACTATTGACGTGGAAAACCAAGGCACAGAAAATGATACCCATTATTAATCTTTTAGAGTAGGCAAAGGCTGTGCCTTTTCTGGAACGTTATTTCCTCTTATCACATTCCGTCTTTCATTCGTTTTAATCCACGCAATAAATTTTGTCGGAATGTCAGCCTTCTGAAAGAGGGCTGCCCACCACATCGGCACTCCTCTGTTTCTCTTTTGTTTGCCTCGTGTTTACATGCAGTTGTTTGTGTGCCTCTTGTGAGACGTCAGCAGAACAAAAGCCTGCTTTGACGCAAAGGAACGTGGTGTGGTCTAAGGAGCAAAAAAAAAAAAAAGACATCTTAAAAACATCATCAAGAATGAACTGAGCCGTCGGAGACAGACTCAAGGCTTAAGTGAGTACCGTTGGATACGTGTATGTGCGAAAGCTACTCGGCTGCGGCGGTGCTTCGATCTGAAAGAGATTCCACCTGTGTTCGTGTGCGTCCGTCGCGCGCTGGCTGTGCGGAGCCTGAAACTCCGACTCCCGGGGACCGAGAGTGTGCGCTAGCTTTGGTGCCAGCTGAACTTTTAAAGTTGTGTTTTTTAATTAACTTCCAGCAGTCTGACGTCCCTCCCACTAGGCGCTTTACGCTGAAGCAGAGCAATTAATCAAGCGCTTCCATTGTGTCCGTTTGTAACCCAGCCGCGTGAAGCGATTAGGTCACCGGGCGCGCGCCCATGGTTTTAATCGGAGTGCAGGCGGGAATGCTTTGAAGAGTGCGAGAAGAAAGGAGATACCGCGGACCCGCGTTGACACGTCGCTCGCCGTATTTCAGGCACGGACGTCTTGCGGGTGGCGGGACACTGCTGCTCTCTGACGTCCGGGACACCACCCCCAAAAAACTGCAGGTGTTCTTTGCTGGGCTGCGCTGTTACGTAAAGGGGGCTCGTCTTCTCGGTAAAAAAAAAGGATGTTAATCAGGGAGTGAAATAAACAAACGCGGATAATTCCACTACCTCTTCCCAGATCTCCATCAGCTGAATGACCTGGACGCGGGCCCAGGTCAGCTAACGGCTAACTGCGAATGTAATCCTAAAGGAAACGCGACGCTCTGCTGCGCTGAAATCTGTTCACTGCGATGGGTCCATAAAGTAAGACGTGACTGGTGCTGCTTCTTAAAAATGCCCTCGTCAATAACGTATTTTAGACGCACAGCACCAAATGCATTGGCATACAGAAAGAAACCAGGTTTCTTTTTAGGCTTGAGTTCGATATTTATATTTGGTTAGGAAAAAATAACACTGGCAGTAATTCTTTTTATATTGTATAGTTAAATTATTGCATACCTGAAAACAAATTCAATATTGAAGAGCTTTGCCCTGTCCTAGTCTTTGCTTTCATTTATAATATAAATATTATTTAATGAAATTGAATACATTCAGAAAACCACACTCAATGTTTTAGTAAAGTCTGAGCCTCCTTTTAACTACATGCACTGAGTGTGGACCTTTCCCGAATGCGTTAGGTCTACTTACCTCTGTTTTTAAGCCAAGACTGAATTAAAAACACAATTTATTTCTATTTAAAAGTAAATTACATTGATAATTCAGTGCTAGTTTGTACTTGGCAGGATTGTTGTTTGCTGAACAGGTTACTCTACAGGGTTGGAGTCCTGATCTATGTGGTCACTTCTGGCACTACGATCTTTACTTCACTCTAGTGTGTTTCTTTTGCACCTCTGCACCTTGAACTAATGCACTTGTTGTATGTCACTCTGGATAAGAGCGTCTGCTAAATGCCTGTAATGTAATGTAATGTAATTGCAAGGGAAGGTCATTTGAGTTTTTGGTTAGTGACAAAGTTGCAGTGACTGTGACACACATTAATCACTCCCTCGCTATACACAGTAAAATGTTCAGTGTTAAATCAGCTCTTACAGAGTACATATGGTCCCTGTTATATTTTCTGTTGTCCCCCCCCCCCCCCCCCCCGAAGTTGCGCAATCCGGCAAGTCAGCCTGGGAAAATCTCCACGGAGCTGGCGCCCGGTCAGAGAGGGGGAATTATCGGATTTCCCCCCCCCCTCCTTTTTTTGTTTCCTCTGTGGCCGTTCACACCTCCGCTCCCTAACGGGGAGTGGGACGGGTTTGAGGCTGGTGTGATCAGGCCAGCTCAGGAATCGCAAGCCCTCCCTGCATTTTCCCATCTCGCGCTCAACACGTGAAGATAACGACGCGAGCTTGGGCGGGGTCACCGCTCTGTGTGTGTGTGTGGGGCGGGGCGAGGGGGGGCTGATTTGGAATCAGTTAGCCTTCTCCACTAATATTTTAATCCATACAGGCTGTGGAAATGGGGTGAATCCAGCCTACTTTGGGGGGATTCATATTTGTTCCTCCCTGACCACACTGGAAAAAAAGTTTGTCTTAACAGATGTTTTAGTCTTGTAATGAGACTTAAAAAAAATTTTTTCTCTCTGAAGTTGAAAATATTAGCTTGTTTTATGTTACTTTTTGCTCAACAAGTGAAATTTCTTCCCCCATTGGCAAATCTTGAAATGAGGAAAATTGTCTCACCTCATTGGAAATCTTTGTGTTTTAGTTAGCAAAAAAGTAATAGAAATCTGGTTTTAAGTATAAGACTTAAGACAATACTTGTTAAGACTGACTTATTTTTTGGGTTTTTGGCGTGCATGATTTCTTCCGAGATCACCCCCAGCTCATTCCGGTCAAATACCATGCAGGTTCCTTTCCTTTTCAGCCAACCAGAAATCAGGGAAGGGGATTGCTTTGCCCTAATTGGCTGAGTGTGCGTCTGTGGGATGAGGTCACGGCTAAGGCAGATTTGAGGGGGAGCTGCATTCATGACTTTTTAATCCATCTCGAAAACAAAGGCTTCGGTGAAGGAGATATAATCTGTAAAATCTTTCCGTGACAATGTGAAACCCGTGCCCCTGTTGCTGTCGTAGCTGCAGCTCCCCGAAAACCACCTACAGCGTCCAGTTCTCTTTGATTCAGCCTGATAACAATGATTTATTTCACAGCAATCACTGAGATGAGCGATGATGGCTTTATCTGTCAGAAGCCAGGGTGGAAAATTCATCACATGGACCTGTTCACTGCCAAGTGATTTAGCCTCGTGAAGTTTTTCAAACACATTTCAGTGTGCACCGCCTGACATGTCGGTGTTGTGAGCAGTTCTGGCAACTCAGTTACCTTTGCAGTATGGACACGTCAGAGCTCTCTTAAGAACGAGTGTGGTGTCCGATTTAGGATCGAATCCACTAGCACTGGCTGTTAGCTTTCCCAAACTGGGATTGCCTGGGTCTGAGGAGACAGATAGGGAGATGGGAGGGTCTGATATTTTTTCACACAGTAGATTGAGGTTTTCAGCTGGTAGAAAGGCTGAAGATATTTATTAGAAAGGCGCAGATCTGTGACATCTGACCATGTATTTGCTTTGCCAGTTGTGCTGAATGTGGCCTGCATCCATTCTAAGTACTGTCCTTTCTTTGGTTCTGATGATTATCTCTCTGTTCCCCCTCTCTTTCTCTTCCTCTATTTCCCCCTCTCTTTCTCTCCCTCTCCTTCCCCCTCTCTCTTTCCCCATCTCCCTCTCTTTCCCTCTCCCTCCCCCTCTCCCCCCCTCTCTCTCAGGTCACCGTTTCGAGGATGTCCCCGGTGTGCGCCGTCACCTGGTCAGGAAGAGCACCAAGGGCCAAGTGGTGCACATCAGCAAGGACCACAAGGAGCCCAGCACCCGCAGCCGAAAACTGGACCGCACCCCGCACGAGGTAGGAGCCCCAGAGCTGCCACGGGACGGGCGATAGCCCCACCCCCGCCACCCGGTCCGAAACGTGTGCCTGTGTGCGTGCATGTGTCAGATCTGCTAACACGTGAGCAGTCACTGATGAGACTGTTCGCGCACATGTCCTATTTGTCCTGAGCCACTGTCCTACTGGTAGCCGTTAGCATAGCTAGTGGGCAGCAGCCGTTGACCTGGGCCCAGATGAAGCGCAACAGGTCCGTATCGCTGCTGCAGTGCATTATTGCAACATCACAACATGAACGTCCTGAGAACATTACGGGCCAGGTCACAGACACAGATTAAGCTTAGTCCTAGACTAAATTCAGTTTTAAATGGAGATTCTCCATTTGGTCCAGGACTAAGGTTAATCTGTGTTTGTGAAGCTGGTCCTTAGAGTTTGAGTGTATGTAAGTCCTGGGTACACTGTATAGGTGTGTGAAGAGTGTTGACCTGCAGGCCCATGAAGAAATGAGTAGTTTCAGTGATCAGCTCTAATTTTCTCTCCGCATTGAGCACTGAGTTAATTTCTCAGAATTTAGCTCCAAGAAATAGCTTCTCTGCCCCTCCTCTGGTGCCTCTACACATCCCCCCGTTCTTTTGGAGGGGAGGGGGGGGCGATGGAGCGCGTTTAAAAATGAATGAAACGCGCGTCTTAGCTTTCAGCCGCAAAGAAAGGGAAGCTTAGGCAACCGGACACCGGGATCTCCGTCGGACCACCATGTTTTATTAACGGGGTCAGGGGGGAGGGGCTTATATAGCGGGAGTGGGCGTGGGCGCCGGGCCGCGCCCCCCTTTCGGTGACCACGGTAGCGTCCGACACCCCCTCCGCGCCTCCATTTCCTGTCCCCCCCCTCAGCCGCCGGCGTCGTTCCGCTCGTCGTCCTCCTCTTCCTCGCCGGGCAGGATGGTCCTGCTGGATTTCACCGGCCGCCTGGCTCGCCGTCAGAAGGTGAGGTTGCCGGGGGCCGCAGCCGCCGCCGCCGCGGCAACGGCAGGAGGGACGCGCATGCGTTGCCGCGCCGACCAGTGAGCGCCCCGGGTGTGCGGTGGACTTTTTAGCGCCCGCCTAACTCCGTTCGGGCTCTGTAACTCCACACCTGCGTGTGTGTGAGTGTGTGTGTACGTGAGTGTGTGTGAGAGTGTGTGTAATGGTGTGTGTAATGTGTGTGTGTAGTGTGAGTGTGTGTGTACGATAGTAGTGTGTGTGTAGAGTTTGTGTAATGTGTGGTGCGTGTGTGTGACTGTGGTGTGTGTAAGGGGTGTGTTGTATGTGTGTGGTGTGTGTGTGTGAGAGAATGTGATTGATGTGGTGTGTGTGTGTGTGTGTGTGTGCGCATGTGTGTAGCTTGTGGTGTGTGTGTGTGGTGTGTGGAGAGTGTGTTGTAGTGTGTGGTGTGTGTGTGTGTGTGTGTGGAGAATTGTTGCAGTGCATGTGTGTGTGTTGTGGTGAAGAGAGAGTGTGATTGCATGTGCTTGTGTGTGTGTGTGTGAGGAGAAGTGTGATTGCAGTGCATTGTGTGTGTGTGTTGTGGAGCTGAGTGATTAATGCTAACGGTCAGAACCAGGTCTCCTCCATCATCGCGTGCCTGCGGGGATGTTGACAGAGCACCTGTACGCATGTTTGTGGTGCCCGTAGCGTATGGTTAATTATTCATTGTGTACTGGAGGTATGTAAGGGGGCAGGTTTCGTGATTGCATCATTGTTGTAGTTATTGTTTGTGTAGTTCTGTTTGTGTAGACAGGTTCACCTTACAAATTGCTATGATTATGAGTGATGTTGACTGGAAAGAAATGTTTAAAAAAGAAATGGACTTTCGGATTTAGTGTACTTTTTGAGGTTTTAGTGAGTATACTTGGTGTACAAGTCTACTTCTTAGTGAATAGGCTTTACTGGTGAGTACTGTTAGCCTGTATACAAACAAACAGGCACACGTGTTCTCCGTTGCTGAATTACATTTGTTGCCTCTTAATCATTGAAAACCAGTTTGAGTTCATCAACCTGAAGATGGACTGTAGAGTCAACAAACAGAAAAAACCACAGAGCAACAAGCATTGTACTTTCCCACTGTACTTTCCTTGCAGGAGAGGTCAATGCAATAATGCAATAGAAAGGAAAACCAAGACAAGAGAACAAGGGTCAAGGAGCCAGTGACCTGGAAGTAATTCAGAAATCTAATTGGTGTCCAGTGTTGCAGAGTTGGGTGTGTCTCATTGCATTTTTGGGAAAGGTCAGGGCCTTGCCTTCAAAGTGCGTGAGAGAGTCCAGATTGGAATTTTCTCAGGTGGATCACTGTGACACTTGACTCAACAGGGCCAAATTACTTTCCCGAAAATTACATTTAGGATGTTATCAGTGTTGAACAGGAATATTTTTCAGGCTTAACTTGTCAGTAAAGGACTTTAGCCAATATAAATGTGCCTTTAACATTGGGCTGTTGTTAACATGGTATCTCCTAACTTCTAAATGTGTGTGCATGGTATGCTACTCTTTAACCTTACAGAAAATGATTGTACTCGATGTTGAATTGACTTTCATGTTGTCACACAAACAGAAATAGTTCAAAACACACTGTTTAAAATGACTCTCTGTGATTGTGCAGAGCTAACGTTCAGTAGACTACAGCAGGGGTGGCCAGTCTTGAAAAGGGCTGGTGTGGATGCTGGTTTTTTGTTTTAGTCCAGTAACTAGAACACCTGATTCAGCTAATTGACTAATCATGGTCTTCAGTCAAGACCTCGATTAGTAGAATCAGTTCTCTTAGTGCTGGACTAAAACAAAAACCTGGTCCCACACCGGCCCTTTTTCAGATAAGATTGGACACCCTTGGACTATAGAATATGGATGATACCACCATCTGCTTCTACTGTACATTGACCACCATATCTATCTGTCTCTCTCTGTCTCTCTCTCTCACCCCCCCCCTCTCTCCTCTCATTCTGTCCCCCCCCCCGCTTCTCGGGTTTGCTTTCTGCCTTTCCTCCCGTGTGCGTGTTTGCGTGTGTATCTGCACACGCGTGTGTGTGTGCGTGTGCGTGTTTGCGTGCGTGCGCATGTTTGCGTGTGTATCTGCACACGTGCGTGTGCGTGCGCGTATCTCCCAGGTGTTCGTGGAGCTGAACGAGCTGATCATGGACAAGAACCAGGAGATGCAGTGGCGGGAGACGGCGCGCTGGATCAAGTTCGAGGAGGACGTGGAGGAGGAGACGGACCGCTGGGGCAAGCCCCACGTGGCCTCCCTCAGCTTCCGCAGCCTGCTGGAGCTCCGCAAGACCATCTCTCACGGTGAGGAGGAGCGAGGGAGGAGGAGATATAGAGAGGAGAGAGGGATGAGAGGGAGGAGGAGAGAGGGAGAGGAGAGGGAGAGAGAGAGAGAGATGGAGAGGGAGGAGGAGCGAGGGAGAGGAGAGGCAGAGAGAGGAGAGGGAGGAGGGGAGGAGAGAGGAGAGGGAGGAGAGAGGAGAGGAGTGGGAGGCAGGAGGAGAGAGAGAGGAGAGGAGGGAGGAGGCAGGAGGAGAGGAGAGTGAGGTCAGGAGAAGAGACTGAGAGGCCAGGAGGGGAGAGGGAGAGTGAGGTCAGGAGGAGAGAGACTGAGAGGAGAGAGGGAGTGGGAGGTCAGGAGGAGAGATGGAGAGGGAGGTCAGGAGGAGAGATGTATCACAAAGCAGGACATGGACTGAAGTGAAAAGAACCTTTTCCCATCCATTCGTACTATTTATAAAATGATGATGAATAAAAATGTATTGCACTTATGTGTAAACAAATGAGATGCATAAAATGTTCACACCTGCTGTTAGTCAGTGTGTGCATAGCAGCTGTTATTCAGTGTTCTGTCACTAGTGGGCGCTGCGTTGAGACTGTGCAAGTGAATAACACAGTACTGTTTTTGTTCCTCAGTGACCAAAGGGCCGAGAGTTAAGCCAGCAGTGCAGGAGCCGTGGTGTAGGGAGAGCAGGTGGAGGAAGAGGGTGAGAGAGAGACAGAGAGAGACCAAAGGATATTTAAAGACAGACGAGGAGAGCTGGACTAATCAGAAGGTTTTGGGAATCGGGGGCTTGTTTGGGATTAGCTGGGTATCGGCTTGCAATGAAGCTGTCACTAAACAGGAAGTGTAGGGACCGACGGACTGATGTCCTGAGTGGTCTATTGGATGCAGAGGTGGGAAGTCCACGGATCAGAAAGTGAAAGTCCTACCATGTGCTTATTCCACCCATGAACTCAGCCAGCTGATTTCCCTAATTAGTCCAACCTCCTGGCCGAAGAATTGTGCCAATTCGCAAATCCAGGTGACGGGAACAAAAATACTGGGGACGATTTTTTTTTTTTCCTGAACCAGCACTTTCTGCCGTATGGTAACCCAGGCGACGAAGGCCCTCTGCCACGCGGCCTAACGTTGCGTGTTTGTGTGTTCCCAGGGGCGGTCCTCCTGGACCTAGACCAGAAGTCCCTGCCTGGGATCGCGCACCAGGTGGTGGAGCAGATGATCATCTCGGACCAGATCAAGGCGGAGGACCGCGCCAATGTCCTGCGGGCCCTGCTGCTCAAGCACAGGTGGGCGGGAATCCCCGTCTCCACGGAGACCCGCAAGCTCCTCTCCTGGGACGGCCCGTTTACTGCCATTCTGGGCTCCTGTAGTACTTACACAGGCTTTCCTGCAGCAGGGGTGTCACACTAAATGCCCAGGGGGCTGTAGTGTCTGGGGGGATTTTGTGGCTCCCTTTCAATCTGCTGCAAATGAAAGCCTTGCACACAAATAAACGACTTAAATTTACACTTAAATGCAAATTTACTTGCATCCCTTTACACTGTAGAACGAACATCTCAGAAATTGTTTCCCTCAAGCCGTTTTGCCTGTATTATATATATATTTTTTTTCCTCTTTCAGTTTTGTACTTAATTTAGCAGTTTTGATATTGAATGAGGAATGACATTTATATTCTTCCGTTTTGTGTCTTCCCTTGTCCTTCCTCCTCCCTCCCTCCCTCCCTCTCTCCGCAGTCACCCGAGCGACGAGAAGGACCACGGCAGCGGCTTCCCGCGCAACATCTCGGCGGCCAGCCTGGGCTCGCTCATGGTGCACCACCACAGCGCCAACCACATCGCCCAGACCGAGCCGTCCGTCACCGACCCCCTCATGGGCACCGGCGGCGGCATCGGGTCCGAGACCGACGCCCGCATCGACATGGAGAAGAACGAGGTGCTCCACCGCGAAATCTGAAATGCCTCCGAGAGGGCATGGATCTATAACGTACCGGTGCATGGGTTTTCATGTTGAGTTCAGGCTATATATGCTGATAATTGGGGCCAAATGTCATAAATGAAGGTGGTGGCAATGGCAAAATGGCTACCTGAACTTTACATGGCCATAATGACTCAATACAATGCGCTATGCAATCCTATATAAAACTGGGTATGTCATGGAGCAAATAAAATTTAGATTTGTTATTTTGAAGAAAAACTGTCTTGATCCCTTGGAGGGTACCTTCCAGGATCTTATGTGTGTTGTGCTTCAAATTAAGAGTCTTGGGGAAACCCAACATGTGTCATAGGAACCCTGCAACAGCAGTACAGTAATATCGCAGCAGTATTACAAAATGTCATGCTTTAGCTGGGTAGGGGGTGACCTGCTTGGCACGTTCCGGAGTGATGCCAGTCCAGAGGCAGGGGGTGGCAGTTGGAGGGGGGGGCAGTGTTGGCAGGCGTGTTGGCGTCCGCCCCGGCTGAGGCCCTGTCTCTGGGTTGTGTGTGCCACCCGCAGAAGGAGATGCCGCCGGTGTTGGGCATGCACCGCTCCAAATCCAAACACGAGCTGAAGCTGCTGGAGAAGATCCCCGAGAACGCTGAGGCCACCGTCGTCCTCGTGGGTCAGTCTTTCAGCCGAAGACACCGAATAAAACCGACCAATAAAAACAAGGACACACAGTTTCATTCATGCAAAGCACCACTTACATACCACCTCCCAAATTTCAGCTGCTTGAGTGCTAATAGCTTTCCCTTGTGGAGAATCATCAGCCTGCTAAATGTGAGCGAGTGAGTGTGTGGCCATGTCCGAATCACTTGTATGAACTTGTATGCAACTTGTGTGCTCAGTAGTAGGCAAGTGTGCTGATTCCGACACAGCCAGCGAGTGAGCGAGTTGGTTAGTCAGTTAGTTAGTTCTTTAGTTAGTTTTAGTTAGTTGATCTCAGTTGGTTTTAGTTAGTTAGTGTTAGTTAGTTAATCTTAGTTATTGTTAGTTAGTTTTAGTTAATTCGTTACGTGCCAAGTCAACGTGGTGCTGTGCATCTAAATAAATGTGTGTGGCCTGTGTTTGACTGGGCTGCTCGCCCCCGCAGGCAGCGTGGACTTCCTGGATCAGCCCACCATGGCCTTTGTGCGGCTGCAGGAGGCCGTGCTGCTGGAGTCGGTTCTGGAGGTGCCGGTACCGGTCCGCTTCATCTTCGTCCTGCTGGGGCCCCCCAGCACCAGCATGGACTACCACCAGATCGGCCGCTCCATCTCCACTCTGATGTCCGACAAGGTGAGGCCGGTTATGGGTTATGGCGGGGGGGGGGCAACATGGGGGGCGGGGGGCATGATGGAGGGGACACGAGAGGGACACCCATGAGCTGGGCTGCCCAATCCAGTCCCTGGGGATCTACTGTCCTCTAGGTTTTCACTCCAACCCTAACAAAGCACACCTCATTCAACAGCTAGAGATCTTGTTGAGCTGCTAATTAGTAGAACCAGGTGTGTAAAATTATGGTTAGCATGAAGACCTACAGGACAGTAGACCTCCAGGAACAAGGTTAGGCAGCCCTGCCCAAGAGCTTTCCGCACACAGGGCTTGGGAAAACATAATTCTGCCTTTTACCTCTTGGATGAACCGTCCTAAGTCTCTTCATCAATACCAGCATGCTAGAAGACAACAGCTAGCAGCCAAAATAAAAGGTCAAGTGAGTTATGGACATCTGTTCTTGCCGAAGTATTTAGCCTTGCCTCACTATCATAAATATTAGCTCACTGACTGCTATCACTACAGTGCCAAAGATTGATATGTGACTACTTTTTAGGCATATACGAGTTATGAGTTTAATAACTTAGTTTGTGTAAGTTATTAGGGAAGTGCTCAAAGGTAATATACTTTTAAGTGCTCAAAGATGTATGCTCTTGCCCCAAGAGCTCAAGGTGAGGTCTTCACCCTTTGCCCGCTTGTCCCACAGCACTTCCACGAGGCGGCCTACCTGGCGGACGACCGGCAGGACCTGCTGAACGCCATCAACAGCTTCCTGGACTGCAGCATCGTGCTGCCCCCGTCCGAGGTGGGCGGGGAGGAGCTGCTCCGGTCGGTGGCCCGCTTCCAGCGGGAGATGCTCCGCAAGAGGGAGGAGCAGGAGGTCAAGCTGCTGGCCAAGGAGCCCAAGAGTCCCGAAGACAAAGGTACGGACGGAGGCCGCCCGAATGAGGGAAGGGTTTTCCCCCCCCCGGGCTCTCGGTCACGTCCAGGACGGGCTGTTCCCTTCCAGGCTCGCCGGCCTAGCGTGTCAAGGGCCTCGGCCGCGCTTCCGGTTCCTGCACAGCCACCCGGATAGCCTCGGTTCAAAATGATAATTAGTCTGCGAGTGTATCTTTCTGCTTGGACGTTGAACATAAAGTCAGACCTCTGTTGATTTTGTGCCGTTTTGCCAGCAGTGAACATCAGTGACATTCTCATATCAAGCTAAGATGCGAGTACAGTGGAATTTTTATATGGGGTTCTGAAATTTTGTATTATTTTACACTCAAATAACATTTTGAATGATCTTTGTAAACTACTTTCTGTCCCTTCCCTTCTTTCTTTATTTATTTTATTCTTTCTTTTATTTCTTTCTTCCCTTTTCTTTTTCTTTCTGTCTTCCTGTCTTTCTCTCCTGCTCCATGCGTGCCTCCGAAGCTCTCCTCGCGCCCTTCAAGCCCGGGGATGACCCGCTGAAGCGGACGGGTCGCCCGTTCGGGGGCGTCATCCGGGACGCCCGCCGCCGCTACCCCAAGTACCTCAGCGACTTCAAGGACGCCATGAACGCCCAGTGCATGGCCGCCGTCATCTTCATCTACTTCGCCGCCCTGTCGCCCGCCATCACGTTCGGGGGGCTCCTGGGTGAGTCCGGGGCGGGGGGGCGAGGGGGGGACCAAGGTTTTGGAGAAAAGAGCCGTCCACACCTCGATGTTCCAGCGACTCAGGGCCTGAGTTACTATGGCCTTTACCATGTGCTAAGCCTTTTAGCACAAGCAAAACCAACAACACAACCAACGATTGGTGCTAAAGAAATACCACGGCCAATCACGGGTTCTGTTACTGGTTTTGCGTGAGCTGAAGGTCTTGTTACGGTAAATCGAACGGACTGGGACGCTCCTTTCCCTCTCCCCTCAGGCGAGAAGACGGACGGGCTGATCGGCGTGTCAGAGCTGATCATAGCCACGGCCCTGCAGGGCGTGATCTTCAGTATTATCGGGGCCAACCCCATGCTGATCGTGGGCTTCTCCGGCCCCGTGCTGGTGTTCGAGGAGGCCTTCTTTTCCGTGAGTCTCCCCTTCTGCTGCAGCGAGTCATTTATGACATCACTGGCCATTTATGACATCACACGGTAGCTCTGTCCAATAAGGGACTCCCTGCAGCTGATCACTAGCATTTAGAAAACAACTTGGTAGTGTGTTTTACTTCCTGTTAGTGCTCGTACTGTGAAAATACATGTTCAGTAAAATAACTATGGAATTATCGCATTCAAATCTTAATGACAAATGAATATTGCTCTTCAGTGTTAAAAATTGTTCTCTGTATTTTGGTAGGTTTGGACATGAAACTTTTATAAGAATAATAAATAGTGAAACATTTTATGGTTTTCACTTGTCAATAGCCTCTCTACATCATGCTGTGTGTTTGTCTCTCTGTGTCTGTGGCCATCTACACAGAGCTGGAAAGTCCAGGTTCAGACAGTAAAAGTCCTCCCCAGTATTTTGTTCCAATCTCCTGGATTTACTAATTAGCACAATTCTTCAGCCAGAAGGTGGACATAATTAGGGGAATCAGCCGGCTGAGGTCATGGGTGGAAGGAACACACGGCAGGACTTTTACCTTCTGACACCTGGACTCTCCACCTCTGCAGTTCAGCAGCCTGTGTACATCATCCTGTCTGAGTGCCTCTCTCTGTCTGTGGCCACCTGCAGTTCTGCACGGCCAATGGCATGGAGTACCTGACGGGCCGGGTCTGGATCGGGTTCTGGCTCATCATCATCGTGGTCCTCATGGTGGCCTTCGAGGGCAGCTTCCTGGTCTGCTACGTGTCCCGCTTCACGCAGGAGATCTTCGCCTTCCTCATCTCCCTCATCTTCATCTACGAGACCTTCTCCAAGCTGGGCAAGGTGGGGAGGGGGATGGAGGAGCAGGGGATGAAAGGCAGGGGGGAGGGTGGGGTGGCAGGGCCTTCAACCGTTTGAAGAGTAGGATTGTCGTCTTTCCAAATTCTGAGTCAGTCTTCTAGAACCCTATTGCTTTCATTTACCAGCAGTGATTGTGACATCAGCATTAGAATGTTCAGTTAAGAACATTCTAATCACACATTTGTGACCTCACACCTCAAAGGGTTGAGGGAGCACCCGCTTAGCTGATCCACAGTAATTTACAAGCAGTGTCAGCAAAAATGATTATTAATCAAAGAACAGATTCTTACCGATCGGCGTCCACTTTCGCCCGAGTTGGAGGCTCACACGCGCTTCCTTCCCCCAGATCTTCCAGGAGCACCCGCTCCAGCGCTGTTCCCTGGACAACGGCACGGCTGACAATAACACAGGAATCCCGTTGCCGGGCAACGGCACCGACGCGGGCCCCCCCGCCAAGGTGCGGGGCGAGCCGAACACCGCCCTCCTGTCCCTGGTGCTCATGTCCGGGACGTTCTTCATCGCGTTCTACCTGCGCAAGTTCAAGAACAGCGCCTTCTTCCCCGGCAGGGTGAGTGCAAGGGCGGCCCGCTGATCCAGAACCTCATTCACGACCTGCAGCAGGCCAATAGCACCTGCACAGGCAGCCCTATTCTCGGCTGTGGAGGCGGGTTGCTGAATGTGTGGGCTGTTTTGCCAGCTGTGTCTGTATGAATTTGTCATTAGAGACATCAAACATAAGTGCCATATTGTACACAAAACTATGGATAGGATTTTTTTTTTTTCCTTTTTTTTTCTGGAGTTTGAATTCAGATGTGATTTGTGTTTGTCATTCCTCAGTGCCAAACAATTGTAGAAAATTGAAGCTCTTTCCCTTTGGCTAACCCGAAGAACTACTCCTGTATCATTTTATACTGAAATAACTTGGGTCTTCTTTCTCTGAGTAGTAATAAATGGATTAGTTGGCCAGACTTGTAGAGTATGGTCCAGACCTCACTGACGGTCCTGTGTCCCGTCAGATCCGGAGGGTGATCGGAGATTTCGGGGTCCCCATCGCCATCCTGATCATGGTCCTGGTGGACTACAGCATACGGGACATCTACAGCCAGGTGAGATCCATCAGACACTCTTAAAGCTGTCCGTGTCTACACTAACGCTGAACGGCACCTGCTGCGGACATCAGCCTCCCGGTCACCGGTGAAGCTGAGCGTTCCCATTCCCGCTCCCTCCGCAGAAACTGAGCGTGCCCAGCGGCTTCTCGGTGACCAGCCCGGAGAAGCGCGGCTGGGTGATCAACCCGCTGGGGTCGGACGGCCAGTTCCCCATCTGGATGATGGCTGCCAGCATCCTGCCGGCGCTGCTGGTGTTCATCCTCATCTTCATGGAGACGCAGATCACCTCGTGAGTGCTTTGCCCCCTCAGGGTGCGAGGTCACAGATGTGTGATTAGAATGCCCTGGACTGAACACTCTGATGCTGATGTCACAATCGCTGACTGGTCATAGAAAGCTGTGGGGTTCTAGAATGCTGACTTGAAATGCAGTCCATAAAACCTATTTTTTCGAATGGTTGAAGCCATATTCCTCTGCATTTAGCTGCAGTCTGGAGTCTCACCCCCTCTCCTCTCCTCCCCCTCTCTTCCCCCTCTCCCTCTGTGCTCCTCAGGCTGATAGTCAGTAAGAAGGAGAGGATGCTCGTCAAGGGCACGGGCTTCCACCTGGACCTGATGATCATCGTCACCGTGGGCGGGATCTCCTCGCTCTTCGGCCTGCCCTGGCTGGCCGCCGCCACCGTGCGCTCCGTCACCCACGTCAACGCGCTCACCGTCATGAGCAAGGCCGTCGCCCCCGGCGACAAGCCCCGCATTCAGGAGGTCAAGGAGCAGCGGGTGACCGGGCTGCTTGTTGCCATCTTAGTGGGTAAGAGACAAAAGCCAATCATTTCAAATATATGAGCGTACAAAGCCTGTTTATTTTCATTTCACCTTTAGTTAACCAGTAATACCCCCGTTTAAATTTAATTCTACATTTCTGTGTCAAAATTTACAAGGGGCACCTGGCATAAAACACAAAGTTACCCAGCAAGACAGTTGACAATCCAGTTACAAATATCAGATGTTTTTTAAAGAGAAATTAAAGAGCAGAGCAGAAGTTAAAAACAGGAGCATACTTCAAGGGGCGACATAGCTCAGGAGGTAAGACTGATTGTCTGGCAGTCGGAGGGTTGTCGGTTCAAACCCCGCCCTGGGCATGTCGAAGTGTCCTTGAGCAAGACACCTAACCCCTAACTGCTCTGGCGAATGAGAGGCATCAATTGTAAAGCACTTTGGATAAAAGCGCTATATAAATGCAGTCCATTTACCATTTACTTCAAATTATTTGTGTCAATAACTGATTGATTAGTTTAGATTGAGGCACCTTATTTTTCTTCCCCCTCAAACTCCTCCCCCATTCTATCTCTCATCTCTGTCTTCCCTTTTCACCTCCTCTCCATCTTTCCACCGCTGTTCCTCCCTCCGTCCCTCCGTCCCTCCGTCCCTCCTCCTCCCGCCAGGCCTGTCCATCGTGATCGGGGACCTCCTGCGGCAGATCCCCCTCGCGGTGCTGTTCGGCATCTTCCTCTACATGGGCGTGATGTCACTCAACGGCATCCAGCTGACCGAGCGCATGCTGCTGCTGCTCATGCCCCCCAAGTACCACCCCGACCACACCTACGTGCGCAAGGTCAGCCCCGGGGGCGGGCGGGGGGCGGGGGGGGGGGGGGCGCGTGCTGTGGCATGCTGGGAAATGTACCCCCTGTGTGCGGTCTGGCTGAGATTGTTCCCAGCTTATGCAAAACTCTCTCACAAAGTTGCTGCCCATGTACTGTCAATGTTAGGACATAGACCAAACATTCCAGCAACGCTGTGAGCACATTCCATGATAGCAGGGTTGTCGGGACAGCCAGACTGTCAGTGCTTCCTCCGGTTGAATATGTACGTTTGTGGGGTTGTTAGTTCACTTAGAAAATTAGAAGCATAAAGGATATTATATATGAGAGGAGCTGCTGACTATTGAGGCCTTGCAAGTGATCTAAATAATAAATCATGTGTGTGTGTGTGTGTGTTATGACAGTGCAGGTGTGTGTATGTGCGTGAGTGTGTGTGTGTGTGTGTGTGTGCGTGCGCGCATGTGTATAACCTCCCAGTCAGGGTGTGTTCAGGGTACCAGGTTATCTGGGCTCTAAGAGGGAAATGTGGGTGCTGGTGCGCTGTAAAGCGCGTGATGCTTGTGAGCGACAGTGACTGACAGGTGACTCTCGCTGTGCACGCAGGTGCGGACGCTGCGCATGCACCTGTTCACCGGGATCCAGATGGTGTGCCTGGCCGTGCTGTGGGCGGTCATGTCCACCGTGGCCTCCCTGGCCTTCCCCTTCGTTCTCATCCTCACCGTCCCCATAAAGATGTTCCTGATGCAACGCATCTTCACTCCCCGCGAGATGCAATGTGTGAGTCCTCCAGCAGAGGGCGCTAGCGGTTGGCCAGAGGGCATATCACTCCAGCAGAGGCCCAGCCGGATGCACTGCGCTGCTCTGAGATCAGCTAATAAACCTGCCACTGTGTACTGATCTGAGATTGGCAAATAAACCTGGCAATGTGTACTGATCTGAGATCGGCAGATAAACCTGGCACTGTGCAGTGATCTGAGATCAGCAGACAAACCTGGCACTGTGCAGTCATCTGAGATCGGCGAGTAAACCTGGCAATGTGTACTGATCTGAGATCAGCAGATAAACCTGGCCCTGTGCAGTGATCTGTGATCGGCTGATAAACCTGGCCCTGTACTGATCTGGGATCAGACCAACTCTCTTAACAACATTCTGCGTGTCAGCATCACCTCACAAGGTCTTTATATAACAGCACATACAGCAAAGCGATACGGCAGATAACCAGTTTGCTCTTTTTTCTCTTTCCTCTCCTTGTTTGTGTCACAGCTGGACGCCGATGATGCAGAGCCCACGTTCGATGAGAAGGAGGGGCAGGACGAGTACACTGAGATGCACATGCCGGTTTAAGACACGCCCCTTCCTCCCGCACCCCTCTGAATGGCTACACCGACCTGCCAGTCACTCAGCCAGCTGGCCCTGCCCTCTCCAAGTGAACGCCCCTTCCCCCTTCTCCCAGTGTATTCATAATAGCTTTTCATTTTCTGACCGTTTTATTTTATATTTGTAACCACGTTTCTTTTGTTTGACTATGGCAATCATTGTTATAATCGGTCTTCCTGATTGATTCGTGTAGGTGTAGTTTTCAGGAAGACGAACTGGGGGAGGGAGGTGGAGGGTAGACGTAGCGGGGCAGAGAAGGGAAACGAAGGGGCGGCAGGTGCATGGGGGCTAGGGGCGGAGCTACAAGCAGGTCATGTGGCATAAGCCCCGCCTCCCCCACGCCTCCCAGCCAACACGGCCAGCGCCACAAAGCCGCTCAAACCTGAAACGCAGCAGAGCTCACCTGAGTGACAGGCTCCCAGACCGCGTCCATGACGACCGCGTCCATGACGACCGCGTCCATGACGACCGCTCTCATGAGCCGCGGTTGCGGTCCTCTCTCTCTCCCCGGCTCTGCCAAGGGACCACTCACAAAACCGCACTACCCACGCTGCCTTCGGGGTGGACAGGAAGAGCACGATCTACAGTCCCTCAGCCGCTGGAGCCCTGTTGGGGGAGGGACCCAGCTCCTTCATCTCGTGATGTCACATCCTCCTGCCACTGCTGTTCACGCGAGGGCAAAATGAAAAAGACTTTTCATGCCGGACCGGCATATTTCCCATAGAAATAACACCGCGTAGCGCTCGACCTGCCTGTTTGCCCCAGTAGAGGCTGGCTTCTCCAGTTCCATCACTGCTGTCTAAACTACAGACGTAGACAGACCAGAACAGAGAGAAAGAAATAATACGCTCATATGTCAGCTGCAATGGCACATCCACACTAGACCAAATGTATCGGTGCCTTTACATTTGGGAAAAAAAAAAAAAAAGAAAACACTGCGTCCTTTCCCAATTGATGTGCAGGTGCAAGCAAAGAGTATATTATGGATATTTCAGTTGGAAATGTACTCCTTTCAGTGCTACATTTATGGAGAGTGGGTAGGTCTGAATGGCTGTGTACATATTTCAGGCATTAAGCGTGGCTAAAAACTACAGTACCAAAGAGGCCACTACAGGACATTGTGAATGTGTATTTGGGGGTGGTATGGGGTGGTTAGGGCAGGTAGGGAAGGGGGGGCGCATATGAAAATGGGGGGTGCGTCAAAACCACCTGAGAAACACAGGCAGCGATAATAGGACAGATCTTCAGCGGCGTCACTAATGCTAGCCTGCAGTCCGCTAGGTGAAGAGCAGAGGGGACTTCTCCTCTCGGTAGGTACTTGAAATCCAGTGCATGGCGCGTCGGTGTCTGCAATGACCAGGCCTTGCCAGCAGAGGGAGACACACAGAATGTTGTACAAAGATTAGCCCGTTGTCACTGTGACTGTGGATATTTAACACTGTGTTACGTCGTTCTCCGCATTTTGGTGGGCTACAGAATAGCATCGACTCTCACTGTGATTCACTCGAACGCTTTCTTACCAAAACCCTTCGTTCAGTACCATGCCTCGTCAAAATAGGCTGCTCCTGTGGCTAGTGATTTTTTTAAAACATATATATTTTTTAAATAAATGTAAGTCTTTTTGGCCTACAAACCAAAAGGAGCCTTTGCTGGTTCCTTGTGAAGTAACTGTTAAGATAGATCTGAAAAATTCAAAGCAGCCGCTTTCCATGTTCACAAATTTGCACTTGTACTCTATGTTTTTATTGTGAACTGACTGAACGTGACATATCACTGTGTTTTCTTCTAGAGTATTTCTGCAGCAATGTTTGATTTTAATAGGTGCCTTGCCATCATAGAGGACCATTCTCTCTCTACTAGTATTATTTGCACAACAGTCTAAAAGTTTAATTTACACATACTGCTTTTTTTTTTTTTTACACAAAACTAGACACTAAAATCCCAGCGCACAAATTCACACTCTTGCAACACTGCTGAAATTTTGGGGTTGGGGGGAGGGTTACACCGTTCTGAATGTGCATTAGTTTGGACGAGCCTCTTTCTCTTGCCACACAACCCCGAAGTGGAGTTGTGTGGGCAGGCTCGGAATGGGGAGTTTGTGGTATCGTGAGGAAGTGCACCACACACACACACACACACACACACACACACACACCAGTAGGTCCGTATGTTTGTTTGGTTGTTTTGTGAGGACATATTCCCTTATGAGGACACTACATCTTTTCAGCCTCTTTCTAAGGTGGGGGTGGGGTGGTGTTGTTTTTCTTTTTTTTTGCACCCACTTTTTTCCAAAACATAAAGCTGAATCTGCCCTGCTGCGATTGGTCAGAATCTGACGCTAGCCGTGATTGGTCGGAGCCTTTAAAGGAATCATGGATGACTCTGAAACTGGGGTGTAAAGGTTTATCTTTTCTAAATTCTTATGCATTATTCTTACCCAAAAAACGGTTTCATTTTTGTTATAGTTTTGGAGATTGGGTGCCTCCTTAATTCATAGCATACTATGCAGGATTTCAAACCTTGCTGTGGTACTCTGTCCTTAAACATTATGTTATGTTATCTTTTCCACAATGGCACTGGCCATTAATGAATTTAAACCTGAGATATCGAGAGATGGAGTTGATACATTCACCTAGACTACTATCAGACTACTGACCAATCACGCCAGTGTGCGGTGCTTTTTGAACGAAAGCAGGTGCAAAAAAAAAAACAATAAAAACGTGGGTGGGTGGAGTGCATGCAGGAGGCATCGAAAAAGCTTGAAGGGAATATCAGTAGCAGTGTTTAAAGGATCTGGGTCGATTTTAATTTTCGATTCACGACAATGTTTTAACAGTTTTAAAGCTGAATGATAGGATGGGTGATTCCATTCACCACTACACACAAGACTGAATTGTGCCTCTTGGTAAAAAAAAAAATACACAGTGTGGTATATACAGTTTTTTTTTTTTTTGCTGAATGAAGTGTTGGGTAACAGTATGGTTTGTGGAATGTGTGTGAGATATAAGGGGACACGGGTTCAAATCTTGCAGGATTGCGTAAAAAAATTTTTAACAGTTGCCCAAAATCCTGTTTTGTGGACTTGTCCACTTGCCTGTGTAGGGTGATACTGTATGTATTCAGCACCAGGTCAGAAGTGACTTTTAATGTTTTTGGGATTTCATTATGTGCCACCAAGAGGGTGAAAAAAGTCAATTCATCTCAGTCTCCTTTAGAAATTATGACTTTGCTTTACATATTCCACATTTTCTTTATCATGTTTTATCAATTTTCTGAACAAA
Source organism: Anguilla rostrata (assembly GCF_018555375.3). NCBI lineage: Eukaryota > Metazoa > Chordata > Actinopteri > Anguilliformes > Anguillidae > Anguilla > Anguilla rostrata. The sequence continues at coordinate 8,615,189 of NC_057940.1, read as the reverse complement.
TGTTGTTCGGTTTTTAGTATTTAAAAGCAATCATTATTCAGTAGGTTGGCATAATGAGAGTAAACCTGATGGAAATGAAAGAAAATTATATTAAAAAGAATATATTATATATATAAATGTATGTGTATGTTAGTATATTTTCCTAGGAATCGATCTTGACGTTAGCGATAAGCTTAATATCGTATAACTGGAATCCCATCCCAGCTGTTCAAATGGACAATCTTCCTTTTTTTTGGTGTCTTTTAGGTGGAGGTTTCTTGGCTTATTTTTAAGATGTTATTTTTCTATACACATGTGCATTATATAAAAAAAGAAGTATGAATACCTTTTTAAAGACAGAATATTTTTCCAAGGTATAGGACTGGATTGTTTCAATGCTGTGACTGTCTCCCATTAGTAAAAGCCGCCCTCTGCAACATTCTTGTTCCGGGTCCTTTTGGTGTTGGTTTCTAGAGTAACACAGTAATGCCATGTGCCACACTGCACCTTTAAAAACACTGTTGAACCATGTGACATTGCCAGACCACGTTTACTGGTATCCCACTAATACTTTCCTGTGCCCCAGTAAAATGATGGTGAAAAAATATGCTTTTGCATTGTGTCAAAAAACACATGTCTGGACTAAGCGTGGCAAATTTGGTGGTGATCATATTTTATAGCGTAGATTATCTGCAAATAGTGACCTCTACCACTGTCAAACAAGCAGGTGGACAACTAAGAGGAGAAAAGAAAACAGATGGATTGACGGCTGCAGAAACTCAATTTTCAGGGGTGTGAGTGCTGGGGGTGTCTGTGCCCCAGTAGAGCTTTAAGTCTAGCAGAGCCCCTATGTCGAACAACAGTGTCAGTACCATTCATTTGTCATACCACTGACCGAAACGAAATGACCAAATACCAAAATTCTGAATTATTTGTGTTACTTACAACACACACATTTTTTCATGTTTCAGGGAGAGCAAACTGCCGGTAAACCAAAGCATGTTGCAGGAAAAGAGGGGGTGCTTTTTCAGAGGTGGAGAACGCCACAGCTTTGAGCGTCCTCAGCACCGTCAGGTCATATCTGCACGTGCCTGTCTGTTACATACAGCTCACTGTGTATTTAAGAGTCCCCAGGGTTAGACCTCTCCACCGCTTTCTAGCGCGCTTTGACTCGTTTCAACTGACTGACTTCAGGAGCGCAGTGTGCGTTTGTGGGGAATGAGTGTGTGTGTGTGTGTGTGCATGCGTGCATGTGTGTGTCTGCATGTGTGTGCGTGTGTGTGTCTGTACGTGTGTGCGTGTCCTTGAGTGTGAGTGTGTGTCCCTGTATGTGTGTGTGTGCGTGTCCTTGAGTGTGTGTGTGTGTGTGTGTGTGTGGGGTACAGGACGCTGCCTGCTGCTTCTCGTCACTACTCAAAAGCATGTTTCTGCATTGCAGAAAGAAGGGTTTCTCTGTGCAATGCTGCAGTCATTAACTAAAACCTAAAGTTCTGATTAAGCCAGTTCTGAGTGTTGCCAGGAGTAACGTGGGGTGGCACATGATTGGCCATAGCTGTGCCCAATAGTGAGCCCCCTCTGGTCAGTGACACACAGGCCTGTGGCACGATACCCGCTGTAGCTCAGCTGGCAGTCTGCAGATCAGCCAAACTCAACACCAGTGCTCTCTGGTAGATGTGCACAGTAGTCCTCGCCCTGCTTGAACTGGCACCGATGGGACAAACCGACTGGAGGAGAAAAAAAAAACCGCCAATCCAGAAATAAATTTTAAAAACAAACAGGAAAATGGAGATGATGTAGACAGATTTCACTAGCCCCTGGAGAGCTGCCGGTGCTCGGCTTGTCACTCGTAATAGATCTGCCCGTTTAGGCATGTCGCCGCTGACGCCTGGTGATGAAGTTTTCTGTCACCTGCTGTGTTCGGCAATGACGTCGCTGAGCTCATCAGCGTTAAGCCAAAACACCGAGGAGGTCCGGCAGACTCAAGGTCTGCCTGGTTCCATATTTAACCCTCTAAGGTGTGAGGTCACGAATATGTGTTCTTACCTGAACATTCTAATGCTGATGTCACAATCACTACTGGTAATAGAAAGAAATGGAGTTCTAGAACACTGACTTAGAATAGGGTTAAATCTCGCTGCCCTTAAAAGGGCATTTTTAGACGTGGAATCCCAGTGACGGTGATCAGGGGCCCTAGCAGGATGAAAACTATCCTGTCAAAAACTGTCCGGCTTCCCTTGTCCCCTCGCTGCAAGTGGCAGGACCTACCAGAGAACCGCACAGACAGGGAGGCCCGAGCGGTTCTGTGCACTTCACACAACGTCAGGAATAATTCCAGCCCTCGTCTGAAGCTTCATGTCAGTGGGCCGTCCTGCTTGAACACCACACGTTTCCTTAGACAGACAAAAGGGCTATTCAAATGTAAGACTAAGAGTTTTTACACACCTAAGAAAACGCTTCTATGTATAGTGGCTCTGGCACAGAGGCACACTTGACCGTGATTTTTCAGACAGGTGAACTGAGTCAGCGTACAGCAGGAGAAGGAAGTGAGAGCGCCCACTATAGGAGAGATTGTCTTCATCGTGTCAAGACTGTCAGCGCGTGACAGCTGATGTGGTTCACACCTTAATTACCGGTTTATAGAAATGTGATTTTTATTTTTTATGGCTCATTGCTAGACGGTCTTCTGTACAAATCTAGGTTGACTATATCAATGACAAATAAAGTGACCTTTTTCTATTTATGCCAGACTGACTGGTGTTTTCATTTAAATGCTTTTCCACAACACGCACCCAAACGTGCTGGAGGACAGTGTCAGCGATCGCAGTTTCAATAATATTCACTGAACAAAATAAAAACAACACTGCTTCTACAAAAGTCTGTTGCCAATATAAGTTATTTTCTTAAGATGCTTGTAAATTTTTGCTAGTAAATTTGCTAGCTGTTATTCAGCGCTAAAGCGATACTCTAATGACATGACGTCTAGTTGTTCCAGTAGTGGACCTTATTCAGCTGGCACTCTTATCCAGAACGACCTCCAAGGCCACCCGGGTAAGATATTAAATAAAAAGTGTGGGAACAACAAGAACATGGAGCCAATAACACAATGACTGAGCACAGAAAAAACTGCTAAAATAATAATAACAAGGGTAGTAATTTCAGTGTACAGATAATGTACAAGTACCCTTAAGTAAGCAATTACATTAACATGCACATGCAGACCTACAAGAACCTTAACTTGCCTTATACCAGCCATCACGTGATGCCAAGCAATGATTTACAAGAGCAACATTACCCTGCATTACCTCATAATGTTCCGTGAAAGCAACACTGTATCAGATGATTGGTACTGAGCATTCAGTGTGAAAATTAGGTTTTAAGTCCCATCTAGCATTGGATGTGATGGTATTTAGACATTTGCGCATTCAAATATATTGGGGAGAATATTTGTCCACACAAGTCTATGGAAGGAGAGTAAGTAGCAATTGTGACAAGTAAATCAATGTAATTTCCTGTAATTCCACCAGAGGGCAGCATTTTCAAATAGAAATGGAACAACAACAAAAAAAACCCTGAGCTTTTTCTTTTTGTTAGTTTAACATGTTAATTCTTAATATTGTTTTCAAAAGCGCACAGCGCCCAGCGCACAACAATTCCACAGTACCCTGATCTGGCCTATCCTATCAATAGGCTTGTTGTCAAGTGCTTGCTTATTCTCCAAAATGTCAAACATTTGGTGGTTATTCTCAGAGCAAATTACAGGGTTTTTTCCTCTTTAGAATCAGGACAAATCAACCCAGAGTTTTAAAGACAAGTGTGTGTGTGGGACCACAGGTAACTATGGTCTGGCTGCATGTCATTTTGCATGCAACTGGACTGTCTTGAGGTTCACACTGATGTCTGTACCTGTGTGAGAAACCGTTGAATTGTAAACTGAACAGAATCCAATATTGTATTTATTTACTCATTATTTATTTATACAAAAGCCTTCAGGTGATTGCACCAAAACACTACGGAGGACATTTACTTTCTTGATTTAGATTTTCCACCTCTGACGTTTACAGTTTTACCAAACTGCTGGACGCACTAACCAGATGTGGGAAGTCCAGGGGGCAGAAAGTAAAAGTCATGCCGTGTGTTTCTTCCACCCATCAACTCAGCTAGCTGATTTCCCCAATTAGTTCTACCTCCTGACTGAGAAAATATGCTAATTAGCAAATCAAGGTGACTGGAGCATAATACTGGGAAGGACTATTACTTTCTGAACCTGGATTTTCCACCTTCCGGACATAACGGCATACAAGTGCACGGCTCCAACGGCAGAGTGGGTGGGTATCCGTCAAATTCCACCTCATTCTTCTGTCTCCTCCTTTCGCCGTCCCATTGGTCAGCGCCTCATAAAGAAATCTATGGCAACGTGATCGCCGTGTGTAGAGAACGCAGCTGCGGAGACACGTCCGGGGCTGCGGGTTGAGTCACCAAGCTCGTGCAGCCCAATACGTGTACAAATAGCGCCAAAAACAAATTATTGTAAACGGAAACGCATACTGTATGTGAAACTGCGGGTAGCGTGGGAACCCTACTTTGTGGTGTAACTTACTTCACTGACACTGTTGTTCTTAGCGCATTCCGACAGCTGTCGTGCGTATTATGCATCTATCCGACAGTAGGCTATTTCAGGCTAAACTGTATTTTAAATTTTATCAGACACACAAAGCATATTCGTAAAACAGGCTACCGACCGTTTCTATCTCGTAACTGGTATGCATGCACTGTTAGTGGAGCGAATAACCAAGACTACATGGTCACCGACTGGTGCGTTTAAGCACCCGTACCGTCGTGCTGCGCAGATTGGCCTGCCCGAAAAAGGTGGATCCCGCTTGGAGTAAAAGGGCGCTATTTAGGTGCTTGTGCAGAGCGTCAACGTGGGACACCAACGCAGCTGTTCAAAACAAATGGATTTGGTTTATATAAATGAATTAATTACCAATGTTAAAAAAACACGCTTTAAAAATTTTAACCTATTTATAAAACCTCAGTGTTCTAAAACAAGGGATTGAATATTGTGCCAACAATTTCAATAATATTTTAATAAGATAATACGAAATTAAAGTACCATAATTAAAATGATTTAATAAAAACGCCGCGTGTTAGTTACTTTAAGCCCCCGCCTTTGTCTCCTTCTCGCTCGCCACTTTTTCTTCGGAGTTCCTCCCCCTGCGGCGCTGGGCGGAGTTTCATACCGAACCAGACGCTCCTTTTGTCGGATCCGTTTCGACCTGACTCCCCGGGGTTTACTGCCGAAAAAAAGACACTTAAAGATCCATAAAACCACTAACGCGACTTTAGCTTTGATTAATAACATCGCGTGTTCGTTACTGACGGGAAAGGTGAGTGATTCGTTTTGTTTTGACGACGTTTTTGACGATTTTCTAATCGTCTCTCCCCGAGTCTTTGTAACATTCATGGCGGCGCTGCAGTGAGGGATTTGGGGCGAAGGAAGGCAGAAGTGCCCGCTCTCGTCTTTACTTTTAAGCTAAGCTCACTGTCCAATCCATTTTAAAAGGCTGTGGTTTTATATTTTTATTACTGCAAATTTAAATGCTGCGACGATACCGTATTTAAAATTTTAATGTATTTGCATCATTTTACACAAATTGCTATTTTAACGAATTTTAGCAGTTACAGCGAATTTTTGACAAAAATGCGAATGAGACATCAAGCCGTTGCTAAGTTTAAAAAGTGCAATAAGTGCTATATTTCGGTACATTTAAATGTTTGAAAGAGAAAATAATGCTTTTTTCGCTCTGCCATACCAGCGGAAGCTGTGTGCTGACTCCTGCCGGAATAAGGGCGCCATTACGGGGTCTGCAGGCGGACGCAGGGTCGGTGTTTGTGCGTAAACTGTAGAGAGAGCCTGGAAACAGAAACATTTTTGCTAAAATACACACCACATTTATTCTGGTTGTCGTGACGACTGCTAAGATATATAGGCCTATATTTATCGCTTTCTTACTATTAGGCCTACAGGGGAAATTTGTTGTTTTTTTACGTGGTTTGGCTCGTTTCTGTTTTCACCGTTAGCGACTTGTACCATTTTTAAGGTACGCAAGGTGTTTCCCTGAGGAAATGTGGAGAGGCTTAGACAGTTTTCTTTACCTTGTTGACCTTGCGAGCGGGCGGGGGATGACACTGTAACCGAGAAAAGCGGCGCCTTGCTCGGCTGCGCAGCTGCGCCACCGCTCGGGGGAGGCGGCCTGAGTTGAGCACGCAGTAAGCTGGGAGCGGAGTCGTGCACGCACTGGCTCGAGCCGCATTTGCCAGGATCATGTCCAGTTCGCGTGGGTGCCCGAACGCGACGCTGACAAACTTTCATTTTGAGGGCTTATGCTACACGCCAGGTAGCGAACCGTTATGCACTTTTGCTTGTTGCGTAAATGAACTTGAGTTAATAATATCTGCGTTATAATGACAAGAATAGCAAGGTTTATAAACCCCTTTTGGCTTCGACTGCAAGATTATGTGTAGCCTAAACCAAACTGTAGCATAGGCTACCCTAGGATAATAATGTAGTTGCACTTGATTTAATGAGTGCAGTGCATATATTATTGTTCTAAAATGGAAAGGAATGTTGGTTGACAGGCTAAAGTAATACACTAGAAGTGTCATGGGCAAATTGGCACGATCTTCTATGACCTTTAATTTTTGTTTATAAACTTTAAGCAATTGCATTACTTAAAAGCTTAATTGCAACATCCTTACGGTGACACTAAATGCTTAACGCAGTTTCATGTCTGTCCTGATATAGGTTGTAGCTTCACGGCCAAGACAGAGAATGGAGAGAAAGTCAGTCCACTATTAGTCACTTAATCCCTTTTAAAAGTCACAGCTCCATAAAACATTCTTGGACAGACAGCGATGTCTTCCAGCTCCCAACAGCTAAATATAAATAGGCTACATTTCCATGTCTCCCTCAAACACACACACACACACACACACACACAGACACAAATAAATATATAATACCAATTTACCTTATGCATCTCCTTCAAATGTACGATATAATTTCGTATTTTAAGTTTGTATGTAGAGAGAATGGAAGAACACAATGGGAAAAATTTCTTTCCCCCAAATATTTTCTAATATTTTGCCTGGTAAAATAATTATTAAAATGTAGTTCACCAATGCTAGTAAAAATGTAAAGATTGTATATTGCATGTCACTCCTGTGAAGACGAGTATACTCGTAGTCTGGTTCGGTCATTATGTAGGTCAGTGGGCAAAACTGGGCATGCAATCCCGCGGATGCGGTGAACGTCCTGACGACGCCCGTCCACAGGCAGCGAAATTCTTACTGCTACGCTGGCGGGGGAAAGCGTTCAAGTCGGACACAAATGCTATGCTATTGCTGCTGCTTCTAGTGCTACCAGGACTTCAGTAGGCCTGTGGGTGCCCGTCACTGTCAATCGATAGTTTAAAAAAGAAAAAAAAAAAACATTAATCGGATGTCCTTTGCAGTGCGAACGATTACATTGTGCTCACTTCGTTATAGAATATGAATATGTGATAATATCGAAAGGCTATGATGTAGACTACTTTTTTTGGTATTGGACGATGTCATGATCGTATCCAAAAGCATTATCCCTAAAATATCACTGCATTTTACAGTTGATACATTCAAAATCGCACTCTAAATCAATAGGTCTACTGTTAATGGCTTATTGCAAGGTGAAATTAAACTGTTTTCCAGTAGGGTATCGCAGAAATCGAATCGGATGTAGCGCCTTTAACACCGCAGAGTACCAAGTCAGCCCGCAGCCACACAGGGCATCAAAGCCCTCTCCGGAACGGAAACATTCTTGCTGTAAAATGTGCATCCAGACCGAGGCTTCAACTGCAGCTGTGCGAGACCCCAATCGGTTTCTTTTCTTTAGTTGTCTTGTTTCGTTGTCCATATACACGAAACGTCAGATTCCAGTAATCCCATCCGTTTTACTGTTTTTTTTTTTCTTTCTTTTTTTTTTTACTTTTTAAAAATGGAAAAACGGCACGTAAGCCCCGTCATGAAACTGTATCCTCGCAGCGGGGCAAGACCGCGGACATAGCGTGGTTCGGTCGGCCTCGCTTGGCTGACTGCGTTCCAAAACTGCGTTCTAAAAACTGGTCTTGAATCGTGAAGCTATATGGTATCCAGTTAACTGTAGTTGGAGACAAAATTAGGTAACCGACGACCTTTCCCATGTCCTTTGCCCAGCAGCTTAAACGTGCTCATCGTAAGCGAAGGATTGTACCCCAGGAGACGAGGATGTTGTAGGCGGAGCTGTGCTTATGCTGCTAGATTTACCCTAGCAATAAGTCTGTAGATTCGACGATTATTACCGTTGTTTGATTATCTTACTGATCTTACATTCTGAACAACTTAAGTAAAACAATGTTACGCAGACACCACCGCGTGCTGCGTATGTGGGAGTACACGTATACGATTATCACGGTTTAAAAAATCGTTTCAGACATCACCAGAGACCCGGCAAGTCCACCGGGAGCTGCCCAGCCTCTCCCCGCCATGAACGGCAACAGCAGCGTCTCCGGCGCCTCTCAGCCCTCGCGCAACAAGAATCAGCCAGGTACAGAATATAGAAACCCGAAGGGAATTTTTATTTCGCTCGTCGTCCCACCAGCTGCTTACTTTTACCTGTATACTGAGCTCTTACTTCAGCATATGCATCGTAGTTTCTTGTCATATTTGTTTGTGCACTGTTTTGGACTGCATTTGACTGATTCTGTTTTATAAGCATTATTCGTATTATTGTTGGTAATAGTCATAGTAGTATTGTGTCTTTATTTGACTGACACCGCTATCCACAGGGATCTAATTGATAGTTACATAAGCAGTTGGAGATCAGGAATAAAAATCTTAACTATAATTAAATACAGTTGCAAATCAAATAGTTTGTCAATTTAACCAATTTCTAATGGCAGGGTTTTCCAGCGAATGTAAAATCCCTGGCTGAGATGGAAAGTAATATCTAAACAGGAGCAGCATAATTTGATATTTGTGTGGCCTTGTTTGAGTTCATTGTTGGAGTTTCTCACTTTTCAAATGCAAACAGGAAAGCAAGTGAACTGTTTTAAAGTAGCCTTTTACAGGAGATCTCTTTTGCAAGAGTCAAACAGTTGAAAAGCAAGTCGAGATGTTTTATAAAGTCTTTTACAGGGCATCTGGACTAAATTAGGAATCGAGATGTTTGCTACTTTTCCCCGGCGTTGGCTAAAAGTGTGCGCACGCGTGTTTGCGTGCCAGCGCTGGTTAAGTGTGTGCACGCGTGTTCACGTGCGCACGCGTGTTCTCCAGATGCGTGGTCCAAGGAGGAATGCCTGACGCTGTTGGAGAGGATCCGCAGCCTGCTGCCCGACGCCGACGGGATGAAGTACAAGACCACGGAGGCGCACTTCGACTGGGAAAAGGTCGGCTTCGGGGGCTTCACGGGGGACATGTGCAAGCAGAAGTGGCAGAGGGTGTCTACCGAGGTGAGCCCTGATTGGTTGTTTGTCAGCAGAGTTTTTTTTTTTTTCTTGCCACTGTTGCTTTAGGCTTCGCTCCTGCTCCTGTGAGAGGGGGAGGGGGGGTCTTGGCCAGGGTTGTCCGGGAAGCGTATTGTGACAATCGCCGTGAAATGCACTATACAAATAAAATTTGATTGATTGAGCGTTGGCATTAAGCGTTGGCGAAGATGGTCAAGACATTGACAGACCCCTGGAAAACGAATCACGAAACGAAATGTCATCTTAAAACGAAATGTCATCTTAAAGTGAGGTGAAAGAATGTCGTGCGGCAGCAGGGATTTCAGTGTTTTCCCTGAAACAGTGACGACTCGAGCTTCCTGTTTAGCGAAGCAGCGTGGTCCAGGGGTACAGATTGAATGGTGTTCGTGTCAGTCTCCCAGCCCCAGTCACTGGGGACTTGCCTTGTACCATGATGTTGTTCTGAACCAGTCGGACTTCATACAGTCACCCTTTCAAATGGCTGGATTAGTTCATTTATCACCTGCAATGCGACCGGGGGCTTTAATTGGAATTTTTTTGCGACGTGGGACTTAATCTGAATGACTGTGCTAACTGATACACAGCTGTAAATTGGACTAGCTGTTACCTGGACTAAGATTGAGATGCACTCACGAAAGAGTGTTCTTTTGGGGGGGGGGGGGGGATGCTATTTTCCACACCTGAGACTGTTAATACAGTGCAGTGTTTGTACAGCGCATCCTTGCTCCTGCACTGTAGGATGTAAGTCCTTTAGGAAATTGTGTTGCCCGTCTGGGAGGCGCCTGACATTCCTGTGCTGCTTGTTCGTCCTCAGGTGCGGAAGTACAGGACAATGACGGAGCTCATTATCGATGCCACAGAGTACGTGAAGAACCCGTACAAGGGCAAAAAGCTCAAGGTGAGGCTCATGAGACTCATTCGGTACTGTCCGCTGTGTAAAAACAGATGTTGGGTTGTTGGCATAGAGGGCTGGAGTCACAGTATGCCAGAGAACACACTGGCTTTTCGTTGGGTCATGTGATCCGAGTCACAGCGTAAGCTTCCTCCCACCCAGACGCACCCAGACTTTCCGAAGAAGCCCCTTACCCCGTACTTCCGCTTCTTCATGGAGAAGCGGGCCAAGTACGCCAAGATCCACCCGGAGATGAGCAACCTGGACCTCACCAAGATCCTCTCCAAGAAGTACAAAGAACTGCCGGAGAAGAAGAAGGTGAGTGCCGACAGTGGCTGGACCAGTTCTGTGGCCCATCGGGATGATTGTGATGTCATAGTGGTGTTCACCAGGGGTCTTAGGCCTATTCCTGGATTCAGGTTCTCAACTTCAGAGCACATGTGCTCCTTGGAAAAAAATGTTAGCGTAGAACCCTGTAATGTTAATCATTGGCATTCATTACTGCAACCTTGGCTATCGACCCTGGAGAGTGTGAAACCAAGCACGTGCTGAAGCATGCAACGCCTAGCACCGGCAGCAAGGGGGCGATGTTCCATCCTGTTTAGCACAGAGAGCGCCAGCTGCCGCAGATTACATCATGGGACTTCTCTGATCTCTCCTCGCAGCTCAAGTACATCCAGGAGTTCCAGCGGGAGAAGGAGTCCTTCGAGAAGAACATGGCGCGCTTCAAGTGAGGAGCTCCGTCGCCTGGCAACCGGGACACTTGTGTCACCGAGCTCGTTCAGGGCTGTTACGCATGCAGTTTACACAGAGACATTTCTAACTATAGCAGTAAAAACGTGGGGAAACGTGATCTGTCCAAACCACAGTGGAACTTCCTCTCTTAAAGCACTGTAACTACGCCCAGCTGCTTATGCTATAACTCAATGGCAACCAGCCCTGTTCCTGGAGATCTACTGTCCTGTAGGTTTTCACTCCAACCCCAATGAAACACACCTCATTCAACGGCTAGGGATCTCACTGAGCTGCTAATTGCTAGAATCAGGTGTGCAAAATTAGGGTTGACATGACAACCTACTGGAAGGTAGATCTCCAGGAACAGGAGTGGCTACCACTGCTGTAACTTACAGACACACATCACCAACTCATGCTGCATCAAGCTGGCTCCCAGTGTAGGTCAGGGTAAATTTCAGTGTTCTACTATTCATATTGAGAGCCTGGGTTTCTTTTATTTCGGAAACTCTTACACACACACTCAACCACAGCTTCTGGTTCCTTGAGTGGTGTCGTCTATCCGGCGCACCCAAACAACACTGTGAGGAGCAAACCCGGTTATGTTGAAATATATTAGAGGTTTGGAAACTCTTAAATTGCAAGCTTTAAAACAAAGCTTAGGACAAATACATATTAACTGCACAGCATTTAATAATTAAAATTCCCTGCGTGCTTTTACAATACTTTTTACATTGCGTCCATTTATTATTAAACAGATTCAGTGTTATTGCACTCTCCCCTGAGAGTATGAATTCCCTTAATAAAAAAAATAATTTTACGTAGATAAATATTCTGGTGCATCTCCACAGAGAGGACCACCCCGAGCTGATCGAGGAGAGGAAGAAGTCGGACCTCCCGGAGAAGCCCAAAACCCCCCAGCAGCTGTGGTACAACCACGAGAAGAAGACCTACATGAAGCTGCACCCGGACGTGAGTCCTCAAACTACGAGCCTTTAAACAAGTCCTCAGACTACGAGCCTTTAAACACTTCCCTTTTTATCATGGCGTTCGAAAATCGGCCTTGCTGGCGAAAAAGCCTTTATTTACGTCGCTAGGCTTTTTTTTTGCTAGCACTGGCCTGGGGAAAAGGATGCCTTTGTGTCATTCTGTGTGCCAGAATGGCTTGAAGCCGCTTGGCGTGTGCGGCTCCAGTGAGGGTTTGCGTTTGCTTCGCTGACCGCAGACAAGGTGTACATAACGAGGCTTGAAGCTGGGGGCTGTAGGACACGTTACAGGTGTAAAATTACACCCCTACCGCTGACGCCAAAAGCGTTTAGGATCACTTCCAACCCGCTGCGTTTAAGTGCCTGTGCGATCCGATCGGCTCTTTTTGTTTCCACCGTGTGTTTGATGACATCGTCTTGCTTTGAGTTGAGTCATAAAAGCCGTTGTTCGGGCACAATGCTCAAGCGTGTATTTTTTTCTTCCCAATTTGTAATTCCCGGCTGCGTTCGTACTCCGGGCTCATCGCTGTGACCGCTTCTGTCAGTTCAACAACGAGCTGATGAGCGCACTCTCACTCAGAAGCCTGCATAAAGACGTAAAGACGTAAAAACAAGAAGTTTTCAAGGCTGAGCAGAATTTAGGGGAAGTTGATGCCCTTTCGAGTGATGGAGGGCAGACTCGGCTGATTGACTGGGTCAAATACGCCTCTGTTTTGGATTCAGATACTTTCACACGCTTTACTGATCTTGTCTGGTGTATTGGACCAATGAAAATACTCCCAAAAACGGCAAAATCCCTATCTTCTGGTCATATTGGCAGGCTCAGTTACACCAGGCAAGATCAATTGAGCACAGAAAAGTATTTGAATCCAAAACAAATACGTATTTGACCCAGGTGCGATAGAGAAGTCAGTCGGGTTCCAGGCGCGTTTAGGTGACAGGCTCAAGCGTGTCCGTGCGCTGCTTTTCGGAGTTTCCCGGCGGTGGCCGCTGAGCCACTCCATTAACGGTTTTTCCCGCCTTTCCCGCCGTCTCCAGGTGAGTCAGAAGGAGCTGAAGGAGGCCCTGCGCAGGCAGTGGTCTCAGCTCTCCGACAAGAAGCGCCTCAAGTGGATCAGCAAGGCCCTGGAGCTGCAGAAGGACTATGAGGTGAGGGGGGAAGGGGTGAGGGGGGAAGGGGGAGGGGGGAGGGGGGGGGAGTCAGTCGGGGTCAGCGGTCAGCTCAAAGTTCACTGGGCTTGATGGAGCTGGCGTTGAGCACGAAAGCTTGTTTTGTTGTTGTCGGTGGATTTCTTGGGAAAATAAAAGATGTTGGTCGTCCAAAACTCATGCACACTTCTGCTAGATGCCTGTAATATAATGTAATTTAATGTAGTGTAATGTATCGTAATGTAATGATGGCTGATGCCTGTAATGTTACGTAATGTAGTGTAATGTAATGTAATGTAGAGTAATGTAATGGAATGATGGCTGATGCCTGTGCTGTAAAGTAATGTTATGTAACGTAATGCCGGCTGACCTCTCTGTGAAAATGTGGGGTCACCACAGGGCAGCATGCGGGCGTACCACGAGGCGCACCCCGACTCCAACTCCGACGAGCACGTGAAGTCGGTCCTGACCAAGGCCGAGCGGCAGCTCAAGGACAAGTTCGACGGACGGCCCACCAAGCCTCCCCCGTAAGCCCCCCGCTCCGTGACTCGACCCGACGGCAGGGCCGGTCCGTGCCCGTTTTGGGGCCACAACCGCTAGGGGTGGCCACACGACCACGAGGGGGGGGCACACGATTCAGTGTTTATCTAAGATAAATAACGTTATTTTCGCAATTATGTTATTCATCCCCTATCGCTGAACTAGCGGTATAAATTGAAAATGAAACTGCAGCAGAACATTTCATAGCAATGTAATGTAAGAAGGATTCTACCAAGTGATTTAACCCCCCCCCCCTCCCTACCCCCCGCCCCCCCGCTCCACAAAATCCTCGACAGACTTGTTTAGGGCCACCAAAATCCTAGGGCCGGCCCTGCTGAGCGGCGTCAGGTCAGACATCAACGAGAGATATCATTGGAACGTTTATTGCGTTCTGAGCAGGTATATTAGACTGGAAACTAGGCATCAGGGTGTTTGCTCTTTGCCAGCATTGGCTGAGTGTCCATTTCCTGTAGAGAGAGCTGGCACTGCTGGCACTGCTGGCACAGTCGGTGTATGCGGCCGTTTAGCACGACCGTCACGGACAGGCAATGCAAATTTTTTTTTGCAGTGTAGCATTCAGAGGGCGCGAATAGCTTTTTGCGATGCTATTGTCCTCGTCTGTGGTCGGTTGCCCCCGGTTACTTCTTGTTTAGGGAGCCACAGACAAATCCTAGAGCCAGCTCTGCCTGCAGTGCTGGAGGGAGCGGGAGGTGAGGGGGTGTCGCTCTGGCTCTGCCTCTCTCTTCACGCGCTCTGACACGGCCGTCCTCCTCCTCCTCCTCCTCAGGAACGGCTACTCGCTGTACTGCGCCGAGTTGATGGTGAACATGAAGGACGTGCCCAGCACGGAGCGCATGGTGCTCTGCAGCAAGCAGTGGAAGATGATGACGCAGAAGGAGAAGGACATGTTCCAGAAGCGCTGCGAGCAGGTCAGGCACACTAACTCACAGGGGGTCACGCCTCGGTGTCACAGCTTGTTTTTTTTGAAAAGACAAAAACCGCCAAGAAGGAACTGACCTAACACTGACACTGACCTAACTGACACGTGACTCTCTTTCTCTCGTGGCTGATGTGTGTGTGTGCGCACACTCCTCTCTCTTCCAGAAAAAGAAGCAGTACGAAGTGGACCTCCAGAGGTTTCTCGAGGTGAGGCCCTGGCGTGCGCCTCTGGCGGCTCTTCAGGCCGGCGTAGGCCCGACTGACGCCATTTTGCCGCTTTATTTACGCCATTTACACCGGATCGGCGGCACCGCAGCACGACGTCGCTAACCGCTAACTCTCTCGCTCCTCAGAGCCTGCCGGTGGAGGAGCGGGACCGGGTCATGACCGAGGAGAAGCTGGGGGGCAGCCGGCTCGCGATGGGGAACGCGGGCACCCTGCTTACAGCCAAGCCCCCTGCAGCCAAGGTGGGACAAAGCAGTCTGTTCACTGCAGAACTGCCGAACATAGACAATGCAATCGTAGCACACTACCATAGACACAAAGGACACATAGCACAGTTTCAAAGACATAATGCATACATTCCACAGTATCACAGACACAATGCATACATAGCACAGTATCACAGACACAATGCATACATAGCACAGTATCACAGACACAATGCATACATAGCACAGTATCACAGACACAATGCATACATAGCACAGTATCACAGACACAATGCATACATAGCACAGTATCACAGACACAATGCATACATAGCACAGTATCACAGACACAATGCATACATAGCACAGTATCACAGACATAATGCATACATTCCACAGTATCACAGACACAATGCATACATAGCACAGTATCACAGACGCAATGCATACATAGAACAGTATCACAGACACAATGCATACATAGCACAGTATCTTAGACACAATGCATACATAGCAAAGTATCTTAGACAGAATGCATACATTCCACAGTATCATAGACACAATGCATACATTCCACAGTATCATAGACATAATGCATACATAGCACAGTATCTTAGACACAATGCATACATTCCACAGTATCACAGACACAGCACATACATAGCAAAGTATCGTAAACACAATTCATAGTATCAATATCACAGTGGATATCGATACTATGGATACTAGTGGAGCTGCCGAGGGGCGGAGTTTAGAATGCAACCGGTCAACGGCCGTTGGTGCTTTTGAAAATGTCAGAGGTGACTCGTCCAGTCCCTGTGGGTTTTTTTTTTTTTTTTTTACACGTTGGTTCTCTTCTTCAGGAACGCTGCACTGACCTGGAGCAGTGGGTCCAAGGCCTGGCCAAAGACAAGCGCGACGGCAAGAGGCGCACGCGGCTCCCCGAGACGCCCAAGACGGCGGAGGAGATGTGGCAGCAGAGCGTCATCGGAGACTACCTGGCCAAGTACAGGGTGAGGGGTCCTCACCGGGGGGTCCTGCTGGCGCCTCGAAAGGGGCGTCTGTGTTTCTGCCTGCACAGAATGCGCATTTACAGATGTGTCCGTTTGATTGCAGCTTTGATTTAGATGTGGTTCATATCTTTAGGATAAGGTGTAGGATGTAGGGTAAATGTTTTTTGGGGAGGAGGATTATTACCTAATCAAATTTGAGGATTGTTGACTTTCCTGATTAACTGATGTTTCCAGTTCCATCATTTACTTGGCTATGTTCCTCAGCGTACAGTAACCAAGGAGTAAGCAAGGATTGTAAAAAACCATGGCAACCTTCTGTAGATGCATTTAGAAAAAAGGTTATCATTATGCCAAGTCAAGGAAATTGGTGGAATACCAGTGCCTGTAGGAGCTGTAGAAATCCCAGTGCTTCCCTGAAGCAAGCTGTTCTTCAACACCCAAAACATGTTGGCTTCTGCCAGTTTTATGTTCTTCTTGTTTTCTGTTGATGTATCTAATGGGACAGCTTTACCATTGGAGTGTGGAGACAAGTAATTGCGCTTCACAAGATTCAGAATTTAATATATGTTTATGTGTGCAAAATGGCTGCCATTCATCAAATCCATTCATCAAAATGGGTTCCCCAATTTGTGATGGTTGAGGTAAGATGTCCATCTTAAGGTGTCCTCAGGAAACAAAAGGTTCAATATAGCTAATACAATATTATTATTATTATTATTATTATTATTGTGCATTTTGTACGCTTAGCCATGGTGAAGTGAATCCCACCCTTGAGAGTTGCCATTTTCTCTTTGAGGGAAGTACAGTGTGCAGGAGGGAGAGAGGATTGGTCGGGAAGTATGTCACTCACCGAGCTTAGCACCCTGGCATCCAATGAGAGCCTGTCGTTGACCCTTCTCCCCGCCCCCTCGCACCTTCCCGCCCGCAGAACGACCGCAAGAAGGCGCAGAACGCCATGGAGTCGGCCTGGAAGTCGATGGAGAAGAAGGAGAAGATCCCCTGGATCAAGAAGGCGGCCGAAGACCAGAAGCGATACGAGGTTCAGTACCGGCCTGTGGTCAGTGACCAGACGTTTTGACCTCTGTCTTCTCCAGTGTGCTGAAGAAAGTGTCAAAATGTTGGTCAAACCCGCTCTTCTGTTTTTTTTTTCTCGCCGGTTGGAGTGTAGGCACTCTGGGCCACGCGTCTCTTTTGTGTTTCTTCTTTTTTTTCCATTTGACTTGTTTTTTGTTTCTTCTGTCCTTTCCTGGGCTGTTCTGTTTCTCGGTCCTTCTGTGTTCATATAGTCCCGGGTTTCTAATGAATTTGCTAGTTTGTGTGTTTTATACATCACACATGTACATAGATACATAATTAGCTTATGCATATAAATGTGTATAAATGTTTTTTTTTTTAAATATTATTTTGGGCGCTGGATTTGATGTGCATGCAATGTAGTGTATGTATGTTAATACTTTTATATGTTTGACACTGTGTGTATTGATGAAGTGTGCTAAAGTGTGGCTCTTTTGTGCAGATATACTGTAATGCTAATATGTTTAGTATGAATGACAGTGTGTGTGCTGGTATAGTGTACTATAGAGTGGCTGTGCAGATTTGAGTGTGCTGGTGTAGTGTGCTACAGTGTGGTTGTGCAGATTTGAGTGTACTGGTGTAGTGTGCTACAGTGTGGCTGTGCCGATATGAGTGTGCTACAGTGTAGCTGTGCAGATTTGAGTGTACTGGTGTAGTGTGCTACAGTGTGACTGTACAGGTATGAGTGTGCTACAGTGTGACTGTACAGGTATGAGTGTGCTACAGTGTGGCTATGCAGATTTGAGTGTGCTACAGTGTATCTGTGCAGGTATGAGTGTGCTACAGTGTGGTTGTGCAGATTTGAGTGTGCTACAGTGTATCTGTGCAGGTATGAGTGTGCTGGTGTAGTGTGCTACAGTGTGGTTGTGCAGGTATGAGTGTGCTGGTGTAGTGTGCTACAGTGTGGTTGTGCAGGTATGAGTGTGCTGGTGTAGTTGACGGTGTTGCTCTGTTGCAGAGGGAGTTGCTGGAAATGAGGACGCCTCAGACAGGACAGGGGCAGAGGAAACCAAAATTTGACGGGGAACCGAAGAAGCCCCCTGTGTGAGTGACCACAACCAGCAACCCCCCCCCCCTTCTCTCTCTCTTTCTCTCCCTCCCTCTCTGTCCTTGTCTTTTCCTTCCCTCTCTTAATTCCTCTCTCTCCTTCGTTTTGCCCATACTTGCTTTCCTTGTCTTCTCTCCTTTTCTTTCTGTCCCTCTATCTTTGCCTTTTTCTTTTCCGTTTCTTTCTCATTTCTCGAACTTCTCTCCTGTTTCTCCCATCTCACTTCCGTTTCTCACCTCTCCTTCCCCTCCCCTTTTTACGTGTCCCAGGAGCGGCTACCAGATGTTCTCCCAGGAGCTCCTGACCAACGGCGAGCTGAACCACTTCAGCCTGAAGGAGCGCATGGTGGAGATCGGCAAGCGCTGGCACAAGCTGAGCCAGAGCCAGAAGGACAAGTACAAGAAGCTGGTGGAGCAGCATCAGATGGAGTACAAGGCCGACCTGGAGGCCTGGGTCAAGGTGGGAGGCCAAGGGCAACCGGGGCTTAGGTTTTGGGCTAGTTAGGCCTCTTGGTGGTACTCATTTTTTGTTTTCCTTTTTTTTTTTCCCTCTTTCTCCTTGTGCTCTCTCTCTCTCTCTCTCTCTCTCTCTCTCTCTCTCTCGCAGTCCCTCTCTCCTCAGGAGCGAGCCGTTTACAAGGAATTTTCCACCACGGTGAGTTTGGGACTCAGCCCAAGGAAAACGCCCTCCCCGTTCGCCCCACGCGTCCATCAGTGTGTCCGAGTCATGACCCCCCCCCCCCCAATTGCACAATCCCAGCATGCCCTTCATAAATGAGTACGTCCACAGTGGGGGAGGGGGTGGCTGAAAGTGGCCGGGGGATCATCTCTGGAGACCACCCCATTCTTCATTTCTGATGGTGTTAAGAGGCTGGTTTGTGCTTTCCCCTCTGCATGCCAATCAAGCGTCAGTGTTTCAGCTCCACTGTGAGGGAGGCGGGCTGGGGTGGGCGGGGCTACTTAGTGAGCCCGTGAGCCAGCCAGTTCTGTTTGAGCCAAAATGTCCTCTCGTGTTTTGAGTTTGAGTTAGCATTGAATGTGTTCTTAGATTACCGTTACTAACATTGCAAAGCAAAGAGGCTGTTTTTAAAAAATAAAAAAAAAGCGACTAATCAACGCTTGAGCTTCAACGGTGTCTATCCGCTGCTCTCCCCCCCCCCGGGTTTCTGTGTGTCTGTAGAAGCGGCGCAGCACGGCCAAGGCGCGGGGTCCAGCGGCGAAGGTTCGAGTGGTGAAGGGGAAGGCGGTAGGTGCCAGAGCCACAGGACTGGGGGCCGGGGGGGGCAGGCGAGCGATGGCGTACAGGGCCAAGGTAACGCCCGTTCGCCCCGAGCACTCGCTCACCACACCGAGGGGGGGGGGGGGGGTGCGAATGGAGGGAGGGGGACACAACGTTTGGTAGCAATAGCAGCGCTGAAGAGCGACGTGTTGCCACAAGGCCGCCAGGTCAGAGGCTCAGCTTGAGATGTGGTGTGTGTGGCTGTGTGTGTGTGTGTGTGTGTCAGTGTGTGTGTGTGTGTCAGTGTGTGTGTCAGGGGTGTGTGTGGTGTAGGTGTGTTGTGTGAGGTGGTGTGTGTGTGTGAGTGTGAGTGTGTGTGTGTGTGTGAGTGTGTGTGGAATAGAGGGGGGAGAGGAGTGACCCTGTTCTCTGCAGCAGGACACCTCGGATTCAGAGGAAGATGAAAAGACCGATTCGTCCGATTCCGAGGATGACGACGATGAAGACTCTTCAGGAAGCACTGACAGCGACGATGATGACGAGGTAAGAAACGCTCTGGGTGTCACCGAGAGACTGCAAATTGACAGTAGGACAATAATTTTTATTTTAATATAAATATGTTCCTTAAGATATGCAGGTCGAGTTAATTAGGATTTCATTACGGGCTGGCTTGTTCTGCTGAAGAACAGCCATGGAATCTTGACTGGTGGTTCTGATTGGCTGGCAGGCTCACAATGGTAGCACGGCATTGGCTATTGAGTCGCCTAGGGAGGGAGGGAGAGTTTCAGTTGGTGCTGTAGTCCATGTCTCGTAGAAGACTCATTACCTTGACCTCTAGTCATCACCAACTAACAAAAGCTATTTCCTTTACCAAGAACGATGATGATGACGATGAGGACGACGAGGACGACGACGACGAGGAAGATGACGAAGACCAATCGGACGGATCCAGCAGCTCATCCACAGACAGCAGTGACTCGGACTCTGATTAGCCCCGCCCACAGGAGGAGGAGCTGTGCGGCATGGGGGAGGTGACAGGGGAGGGGGTCCTCCCCAAACCGACCCCCCCCACCTAGACTGACTGAAACAGCGGGCCAGGGCTGGCACCCCCCCCCCCCCCCTCCTCCTCTTCCTCAAAGGCTCTTACGCTATTGGACGATTTCTCTTCTAAAGGAGGCGTGTTACATGTGTGTCGTTTTTTTTTTATTGCCTTTCCGGAGGTGTTACGAAAGACGGCCATTTTGTTTTGTTTTTTACATGAAATGGGAACGCTGAAGCACCCGAAGCGTTTGGACGTGTTTCGTTAGTGCTGCGGTGTTTTGGCGGGGAGCGACGCGGACTCCCCAGAGCCCTCGTGTGTCCGTTTTCCACGTGCCAGGAGGAGGAGGAGGAGGGACTCCTTT
Organism: Anguilla rostrata; assembly: GCF_018555375.3. NCBI lineage: Eukaryota > Metazoa > Chordata > Actinopteri > Anguilliformes > Anguillidae > Anguilla > Anguilla rostrata. The sequence continues at coordinate 8,594,246 of NC_057940.1, read as the reverse complement.
TCGTACTCCACGGACACCTTTCTGGGGGGAAAATTGCTAATAAATGCACTTTTTTTTTCTTGTATTAAGCGGGTGTATGATCATGATGCACATGTACCTCGAGCGCTGCTAAAGATCAGTGAATTTACGACTGCACAAACGAGCGGGAATCTGCGGGTGGGAGATTTGTGCCTTCGACGCGTAAGCTAAAAACATTTCTACACGTTGGAACCCAACTTGCTTAATAGTTGGTCAACAATACCAGAGCCTGACTCAGGAAACTGCAGGGTTTGAACAAAAATGAGCGCAGGACATGTTTCTGGATGTTTATGCTCACTGGTGGCATTTAGGCAACTGTGTGTGTGTGTGTGTGTGTGTGTGTGTTACTTGAACATAATGTTAACTGCTAAAGATACGACTGGAAGATCCTAGCTTTTAACAGTTGATAAATGGAGCTTAGGTTAACCCTTTGAAGAGCAGGTTTTTTGGAATGGTATTATTATTTTTTTTTCATTTTAGTGTTTTTTTACAACTCCTTTGCTTTCAGTTGCCAGTAGTGATTGTTACATCAGCATAAGAATGTTCAGTTAAGAGCATTCGAATGGCTTATTTGGGATCTTGCGCTGTAAAGGGTTAAAAGCGTAGGGCATGGTTATGCAGGTTCCTTTTTCACACGAGTTCTTTGCCAGTCTTTCCAGCTCAGTCCTTCTGCCCATCGTCGATCAATTATCTTCTGCCTACTCTTCACCACCTCCTCTTCATCACTACTGTTCCAGGCCCTGCTGCTCTTCATCTGCCTCCTCTTCATCACTACTGTTCCAGGCCCTGCTGCTCTTCATCTGCCTCCTCTTCATCACTACTGTCCCAGGGCCTGCTGCTCTTCATCTGCCTCCTCTTCATCACCTCCTCTTCATCACTACTGTCCCAGGCCCTGCTGCTCTTCATCTGCCTCCTCTTCATCAATACTGTTCCAGGCCCTGCTGCTCTTCATCTGCCTCCTCTTCATCACTACTGTTCCAGGCCCTGCTGCTCTTCATCTGCCTCCTCTTCATCACTACTGTCCCAGGGCCTGCTGCTCTTCATCTGCCTCCTCTTCATCAATACTGTTCCAGGCCCTGCTGCTCTTCATCTGCCTCCTCTTCATCACTGCTGTTCCAGGCTCAGCTGCTCATCAGTGATGGTCAAGCGAAGGTCCATGAAATCCCGTAATAGACGATATTAGTGTGTGAACTTGTTCCAACAAACCCCAAGGTTTGCGCTCCAGAGAAAATGGATAGTTTGGTTCGAATCTGTCATTGATGGCACTTTTTTGTTCCATTTTTAATTTCCGGAAACCTCTCCCATCACTGCTGAAATCCCTATCCGGGCTGGTTTCCCTACTAGCTGGACACCTACGCCCATGTTTGCCTGTCTGTCTGTCCATCTGTCTTTGAATGAACCCCTTCATATTTCAGACAGTGTCATAAGAGCACATTCTATCCAACCTCAGCATCCTTTGGAAAACTCATCAGTTCCTCTGCATTCTCCAAACCTGGACCTGTGCTATGATTGGACCAGTTTGCATTGCATCACTTGAAGGGGTGTGTCTAACTCTTGGACGAAGTATTACGGCTTGACGTTCTTTAACAATGCATCATTGCCTTTTCACATCTAGTCACATTTTCAAAAAATTTTTTAAAATTAAAATAGTTTTCACTTTTCAGACTGCCTAGGAAGTCATGGAGACAGTGCTCATGTGAACGTCAATTATTTTGCATGGTTTTGATGGACCTATTCATGCTCACCTTCTCACCGGATACCACACATTAAAACCACAGGACACTTGCTTTTTTAAAATTTTTTAATAATATCTTTTATATAGACTTTTTTTTTGTATGTATATATAAACAAAAACTTCTAGCCCCATTTCCATCCCTCTCCCCCTGCACACACACACCCGCTACACACATTCCAGAAGACCAAAAGTAGCAATAAATTATTTCTGCCTCGAACGACTAAAGAGGGGACTCCCATCTACAGTGCAAAGCAAACGCACAGCCTGGGTGGTAAGAACTGGGTGGGGATTCTGCTGAGGTCAAAGGACTACAAATCCCACAAAGCACCACTGCTGCCCTGACCCCTCATTCAAGTAGTCCATGTTCAATCTGTTTTTTAAAAAAAAAAGATTCCTCAGAAAGATTATGCTCCATTTCTTAAGAAGTTTACTGATGCTTTTGACATTGGATTGAAGGTGGCTGGAAGCTGAGGTATGTACAAGTTAAACACACCTCTACAACTTGTGTCAAGTTTTGCTTCTGACACCTGTGTTGGACAACGAGGTCTAATCCAGAATCCAGATCAGTAATTGAGACAACTCCATATGAGGACAATCAATTTATCCTTTCCTGAAGGTAGCACAGAACATGAGATTCTATTGCCCCGTGGCCACAATTTAATTTTCAGAATAAGTTTGGGGTTTCTGGGTGATAACGGTTGCGTACCTAGAACAGGAGCCTGCTGGTTTTCAGACTAAGCCCAGACTCTATTAATGAGCAAAAACACCGTCATCATTTACAGTGCAAATCCCCCAGATTATCAGTATAAGCATGAACCTCAATGGAAACTTTGTGCAGCTGTTCTGACTGGGAAGAAAACATCAGCGTGGTGCCACCCTGGCAGTCAGTTACGTAACGAACGGTGGTTCATTCAGGATCTGGGAGACTTGAGTAGAGTCGTCGTGTAGTGTGAGCCCCCCAAAACTGCTGACTGCCCAGGCCAGTGGCCCAACCTGCATGGCATTCCCACAATCCACTGCGTGCGTTGCTTAGCATCAATCAAGAAGACGTGAGCTGTGACAGCGTACTGAAAAAAATATATATATCATACTTTTTTTTTCCCTCCCTCCCCCTCTTCCAATTCACCTCCACACTTAATCTTGCTCTGCTACATCCCGTGCAGTTACACCAGTATTATAAAACATGTTATACGATTTTAGAGCCCATTATTCCACATGACCCATAAAGTTACATCTGGTTAAACGTCCATGCCAGGACACCCCACCCCCCATCCCCCATCCCCCCCCCCTTTACTGCATCCTGGCCTGCAGCCAGGTTGTGGTGCCCCCAATGTCAGCACTCCACCCCCTGACCCCGTCCCACCCCAAAAGAGCAAAAAGAATATCAGGACCATCCCAAAAATTGTCCCCAACATGCTTTACAGCTGCGGTTAAGCACAGACTATAAAAGAAGAGACGTTCGACCAACAACGGAAAACGAGATTGGGTGACGGCCCGCCCAAATCGACCTCTCTCCCCCTCCCCAAAACCACACCCACACCCAAAAAAAAGAGCCAATGATGAGACGATTACCCCGTAGACCCCGCCTCCCTCCCACCCCCCTCCCCCTCGCTGCAGGTCAGCCCCTGTGGTGATTATTACTGTAGGTGTGCCAGGTAAAGGCAGGACTGTCCCGCCCGTCCACCCCCCTCCACCCTCACCCTCCCCCTCCCCCGGCACACGCGCCCCGCCCCGCCGCCGTCATAAGGGCACCTCCAGCAGCTTTTTGTGGAGGTACTGCTTCACCTCCTCGATCCCGTTCAGCTTCTCCAGCTCCAGGTATGGCAGCTGAAAGGGGGGGAGGAGCTTATTATTTCTAATTTAAATTTATCTCCACCAGCCAAAGTCACAAGCAGAGCTCTCTCGAACCAGGGCAGCCCAACCCTGTTCCTGGAGATCTACCACCCTGTAGATTTTCATTTCAGCCCTAAATTGGTACACCAGATTCTACTAAAGCCTACTGACTTGAGTAGGTCTCCAGGAACAGGGTCAGGCAGCCCTGCTCTAGACTCCTCATCCTCCCTCCTTTAATAATACAGGAAGCCATCTGAAATACTTTGTTATACAAATTGTATCTTCCCCCTCATTGGCTGACATCTGCGCTCGTCTACTTCATACATGAATGTGTCGCGGTTTGCATTTGTGTTATAAAGTTAAAACGGTGAAGCCAAGAATCGTCCCAACGTGGCCACACAAACATGGGGGTGCGGTTAGTGACCCCACACGGGGCGCCCCTAATTTCCAGCGCCCCCGACCCGCGGCCCGGGACCCACCTGGAGGATGACGTAGCCCAGCAGCTGCAGGTGACGGTCCCTCATGGCCCGTGAGCCCACCAGCACGTCTGAGTTGTGGCAGTAGTGCCACTTATCATTGACCGACATGATCACTCTGCAGAAAAGCAAGGACGGGTGTGTGATGAGCATACGTGTGTATTACACACACACACACACACATATACATGCATGCACACACACACACATATACACATCACACACACACAATACCACACACACCGCACACATAACATGCACACACACTCACACACACGCACACACACATATACATGCATGCACACACACACAGCACAAGAACACACGTACACTGACAGACACACGTACACACACACACACACACATATACGTAATACATACACACACATGCATAAACACACACACTTGCTTATTATACATGTATGCACACACACACACACACACACATATACATGCATGCACACACTCACACACGTGCACAAGAAGACACGCACACTGACGTACACACACACACACACACACATACACAAACAGGCCATCGCAAAAAAAGGAAACACTTTAGTAAATTATGGATATCGAAGTAAACTGAAAGCAGCTGCTTCCACACAGGTGTGACTCCCGAGTCAATTCAACAATCCCAGCATGCCTGGGGTGTGTATAACAACACTGGGTAGGCGCAGTTGCCCAATTTTTGGCTACCACAGACAGTCTGTCGGGAAACGTACAGAGCGGGATACTGCGGTTGGTGAAGTGTTTGTTTTGAACGGTGCATGTAGTAACTTCACCGAGCATTTAAAGAGTGTCATTCAGTTGTTTGAGCACAAAGATTCTGCGGGCTGCGTTTACGAACACTCACAGGGGCACACAGTCAGTCCGCATTACGCCTGTGCTAGCGAGTATTTTTTAAAAATCTGTCCTGAACACTGAACAGAGCGCCCCCCCCCCCCCAGCCCTTGGGCCTCGTCTCCCCCTCACCTCTTGACCTGGTGGTGCTCAGCGGCGCCCCTCTCTGTCTCGGGACAGCCCGGCGGGTGCAGCTGCAGAGGGGACGGGGGCCCCACGCCCCCCTCCCCCCCCTCCGGGTACGGGACCGCCTCGTAGAAGGCGGGCAGGTCGCAGTCGGGCCCCGGGGCCGGCACCGAGGCCCCGCCCTCGTCCTCCAGGATCTTCCCGATGGAGAACTGGAAGAGGGAGTCCGGGCCGGCCCCGCCCCCAGCCCCCGGGGCCCCGCCCTGGGCCAGGCAGTCGGACGGGCTGCTGAGGGTGGAGCTGTCCTGGCTCTCCAGCGACTGCTCCTTGGCCAGGCTGGCGTAGTACTCCGACGCGGGGTAGTAGGGGCTGTAGTCCAGCGGCCCGCCCCCGTTGGGGCCCCCCCTCGGGGGCGCGGGGGCCGCCGGGACCTGGGGCCGGATGTGGTGGGGCAGGAAGGGCGATTCGGGGGCCCCCAGCTCCTCCCCAGCCCGCCCCTCGGCCCCCTCCTCCAGCTGGGCGAAGGGGGAGAACTTCTGGAAGTCGGAGGCCAGGGCGGAGACGGACGCCTGCCCGTCGGGGGACTTGGACGCCACGCCGGCGCTCAGGCCCCCGACGCAGGGCGGCGAGACCACGCCCAAGCTAGCCCCGCCCCCTGCCTTGATTGGCAGCACACTCCCCGAGCTGTCAATCCACAGCAGGAAGTCTGACAGGAAAGAATAAAAAATAAAACAAGAATATTGAAAGGTATAGATGATTATGAATAGTTAGTTAAAATAATACTGCCGTTTGAGCTGTGGAAGAAGAAGATGGCTGACCTGTGTAGTAGCCCGGCGCCAGAACCTCATCCTGCTTGTAGCCGTGCTCCCCAACCAGCTGCCGCAGAGCTTCTGCCACCAGACCCTTATAGCTGCAGCACAAACAGTCACAGTCACGCATGCACACACACACGCACACATGCGTGTGCACACAAACACAGACATGCACACGCACACAGGCACACACACACACATTACATTACATTACAGGCATTTAGCAGACGCTCTTATCCAGAGCGACTTACACAACTTTTTACATAGCATTTTACATTGTATCCATTTATACAGCTGGATATATACTGAAGCAATGCAGGTTAAGTACCTTGCTCAAGGGTACAACAGCAGTGTCCTTACCCGGGAATCGAACCTGTGACCTTTCGGTTACAAGCCCAGTTCCTTACCCACTGTGCTACACTCCGCTACACACACACACACACACGCTAAGGCTCAGGCTAACGCGGGCTGCTGACGCGCGCACGGACCTGTACTTGCGGTTGACCTCGTCGGCCGTCAGCGCGTGCTCGAACATGAGCACCTTGTGCGCGTCCTGCAGCCGGGGCCCCGCGTAGTCCTGGTACTCCAGCTCCACGGCCGCGTCCAGCAGCGACAGGTAGCGGCGCACGATCAGGGCGTACGGGCTGTCTGTGAGGAGGAGGAAGAGGAAGAGCGGGGAGAGGGCCTCTTCATCACCGCCGAACGCACGCTTCACACGCCGGCTAAATCAGGCACGACCGCTACGCCGTACCGGACTGAGGCACCGGCACACTGCCAGTCGATCTACACGGCAGCCGTTCTGGCTACACCACAAAACCTGGAACTTTCACCGAGGCTTTGCTCACGGTCTGCTCACGGTCATATGACGGTAAGCAGAAGCTTGTTCAGACAGTGCAGCGCTTCTTAAAACTTGCCCCCCGATGTTGACTAAACAAACCAACTTTGGACTAAAAACAAAGGGCTGCGGGAATCATACAGCAGTATTCTAACCAGCAGGGTGGACGGTGTGTATGCGGGTGTGCAGGTTTGTGTATGTGTGTATATGTGCGTGCGCGCGTGTGCGTGTGAGTGTGTAGCACTCACTGGTGACGTTGCTGATGAAGGAGCTGGAGAAGACGCGGTGCAGCACCAGGCCGGGGAAGTGGCCCAGCTGGAACAGCGACATCAGGATGTTGACCGTGGCCAGCGGGGAGCTGAGCGCCTTCACCTCCAGCACCGCCTCCAGCTTGGAGAAGAACTGCGCCTCGTTGGACGGCAGGTAGTTCATCCGGCTGAAGGGGAACACCAGCTTCTGGATCACCTGAGGGGGCGGGGGGGGGGGGGGGGGAGCAACAGCACCTTTACATTTCACAACGTTCTCCTTTCTCCTCCCAACTCCAGTACGGCGACCCTGCGGAAAATTCCGTGTGTTCTTCACCGTGCTTTCTTTACCATTCGCATAAAACTGAGGGCTCTTTCACTGCATGATGACAGACTGCCGGTCTCCGGACGCCCGTACAGAGTTACCCTGGGACGCCCCGTACGGAGCTACTCTCGGAGTTATTTTCGGTCGCCCGTACCTTGCTGTCCAGGTACTCGCCCTTCTTGACGAGAAACTCGGCGATGGTGTCGAGGAGGCGCGTCTCGCGGAGCCGGTGGCGGGCGATGTACTTGGCGATGAGGGCCATCGTGTACGGCGTGATGCTGTCCACCTTCTTCGGCAGCTCCTCTGTGGGCGGGGCCAGGAGAGGAAGGTCACACCTCTGTGATGAGCAAGCCCCGCCCACCCGCTCCCCAACTCCCCACACTACTGCAGTACATTACAGTACCCCTGAGCCATTTGAGAACACACATACACATGCACGCACACACACACGCTCACACACGCTCACACACGCTCACACACGCTCACACACACTCACACATGCACGCACACTCACAGCTCACACACACACACGCTCACAGCACACCACACACACAACAAAATCACACACGCTCACACGCACACACACAAGCTCACACATGCACACACAAATGCATGCACACACACACACACACACACACACACACACACACACACACACATACATACATACACACAGCTGATTTCACCAATTGCTTCTACCTCCTGGCTAAAAGAACTGCGCCTATTAAGCAAATCCAGGTAACCGGAACAAAACACCAGGGGGGGTAGACTTCTACGTTCTGGAAACCCGCACTTGTCCAACCCCATCCGGCGCGCCCTTGGGGCTTACCGGCCAGGCTGGCGATGAACCTCTCCTGCCGGTTCTGGTAGAAGAGGTGGGAGCTGAAGATGAGCTCCAGGGACTTGTTGCTGGCCTCGCAGGCGCAGGCGGACAGCATCTCGTCCAGCAGCGCCATCTCGTGGTCGCGCACGCCGCTGACGCTGCCCAGCGTGTGCTTGACCAGGCGCAGGATCTTGCGGTTGGTCAGCAGCTGCTCGGGCGACGGCCCCTCGGCCTGCAGCGCGCGCCAGCGCAGCCGGTAGTAGGACAGCAGCAGGAAGAGCGTCTGCGGGTGGCGCTCCCGCTCCACGTTCTTCTCCAGGCCCGACAGGCAGGACTCGATCAGCGGGTGCTGGCTGGACGGGTGCAGCTTCATGCTGCTGCTGAACACCATGGAGATGTCCTTCTGGTTGAACTGGGACAGGCGGCTGCGCGACTCCGCCTCCAGGACCTGCACCACCTGGGAGTCGCTGGGAAGGCCTGGGGGGGGGAAGGGGGGGGATGGGCAAGGTTACCCCGAATGACACGAGCATTTTCGCCAACCATAGCCGGAACCCGTCAATCTAACCCATTTAAGCCCGCGGGTAACTAAAGTTGCCGAAGTCTCCACCACTCTTTTTCCATCCGTGAATATTTTTTGGATGACTACAGATGCTTTTTGAAAAAACAACTGGCTCGCAAGTAGACCACCTTAGGAGGAGCTTTAAACAACTACAGTCATCCGAAAAATATTCACGGAGGGAAAAAGAGCGGTGGAGGCTTCACCTGCCCGCAGGCTTAAATGGGTTAAAGGCCCAAACGCCGAGTTCTGGCGCCGAGCAGAAACCGCTGACTCACGGCAGGCGGGGCCTAACCGGCGAAGCGCGCCGCGTAACCGACGGCAACCGACCACCACTCACCGAGCGCGGCCACGGCGTACAGGCAGTTGACGATGCTGAAGTTGTCGAACTTGGCGCAGTCGTTGACGATGGCGCCGCACAGCGTCTGGAAGTCCTGCTGCTCCGAGATCTGGCGGTAGTGGCCCTCTCCGGGGCCCGTCGCCGCGCCGGGGGACGCCAGGGCCCCCTCGGGGGAGGTCCCGCCGCCGCCGCCCCCGCCGCCGCCGCCGCCGGACGGCCCCGCCCCGGAGGCCTGCTGCGCCTGCAGGAGCTGGCCGATCTTCTGCAGGGCGATGGGGTAGTGGTTGTAGGAGATCTTGCCGGGGTTCTGGGTGACCCAGCGGAGCACCTCGTCCACGCCGCGGGACCGCTCGATCAGCCGCTTCATGGTGAAGAAGGTGTCGTAGCTCATCTTCTCGTGGATGAAGTTCCAGGTCTTCTTCCGGCCCGGGTGCAGGCCGGCGTGGGCGTGGTAGTGGGGCGGGGCCGGGTGGGGCTGCGGGTGCGGGTGGAAGTGGGGTTGGTGGTGGTGGTGGTGGTGGTGGCTCTGGAAGTGCAGCCGGTGGCCGTCCGGCCGGCCCTGGTAGACCGCCGGGTAGTTCTGAGGGGGCGGGGCGTGCGGGTGTGGGTGAGGGGGCAGCGGGTGGTGGTGGTGGTGCGGGTGGTTCTCCAGCACGGGAAGCCCCGCCCCCACCATGCCCGGCCGCCGGCCCGGCTTGCCCCCGCCCCCGCCGCCGCCGCCGTAGAAGCGGGCGGCGTACATGCCGCCTGGCGCCTCAGCGGAGGGCGGGACCCGCGGGCAGAGGAGCGCGAGGAAGAAGCTGGCGGTGCCGCGCGTTAGGGGGCGGAGTCCGGCCGGCAGCCACAGCATGGTACATGGAGCCAGTCGACACCGAGATGCAGCGCACTACACCTGCGGGCGGAGAAGAGAGGGGGCGCTGTTTCCACTCACGGAGCACACAGCGACAGCAGACAAGACGCCAAGTACCATGGCCTTCGTTCACAACACCGATCTCCGTGCCGTTGATTCGGAATGGAGAAAATCAGCCGCGTAAATCATGCAAGCGTGTAATGTAATGTAATGCAAGCGCTGCACGTCACATCCACTGAGCGCGAGCTCTTCACCCGAGCCAATCGCAATGGACAGGAAAAATAAGTGCGTTCGCCCGAGTTACATTAGCAAGGGTACCATACCTGGCCAACAGCCCTGCCAGACCAGTGAGTGTGTACACATTTAATTAGCCAATCAGAGAGGACCAGTAATGGACCAGACTGAGAGAGAGAGACTGGGGACATTAAACCAGCATAAAGGGGGTCAACCCGAGGTCTCCCCACAGCACATGAAGTGCGCCACACTTCCCTCCTCCTGCCTCAATCCCACAATAAATATCACTCAGTGTGAAGTAACGGAGGGTGCATTCAGAAACCATCGATCGAGCCGAGCAGGCAAACTGACAACCTGACACCAGGGTGGCGTGGTACGCGGGGAGAACCCAAATTCACTCAGAATCAGAACGTTAAAAACCCACTGGAGAAGCAGCACCGGCTCTGCCCAGGATGATGGTTTGTCCCAGTCGTTTGTAGCTATGGGCATGGCGGGGGGGGTGGGGGGTGGGGTTGGAGTTCTTCACCAGAGGAAGAGGGTCATTAATGAAGATGTCTTCAGGACATAATCACGAAGGACAATCTCCAACCGATTCTTACATGAGTCACACCCATTCTCACAAGCAGGAAACCCCCAAAAGGATCCAGAAACTAAATCAGTCGATGGATGGACTCTAGACAGGACTAACTGGGCTAAATGTCGCGTAATAAACGCCCTGACCTTTATCAGGCGCCTGGCATTTCAAAATCATGTTCCAATTGACTGAGCCTTCGTACTCGCTAAAAGAATCATTCTGAAGAGTCCTTTCAGCCAGCAAAGCAATGACCTTACAACACATTCAGAAACAGGTCAAACCTGAAGCGCTCAGCATAATCCTAAACAATTTGGTTTAAGACCCTGCGGACGTGCGGTTACTGTTTCTAGACACTTGTTACCCTGGAGGGGGACCAAACCAAGAGACAACAGCAGGGACAAGTCTAATAGTGGACAGGAAACGGAAATCAGTCAGGAGGCTCTAGACCGGATTCCTATTCAGGACACTGACATTAAAGGTGTTCCAGCGGTCTAAAGCCATAACTATGAGCCTTATTGCTCTCCGAGAGCTGAAAATAGCATTAGTTAATGCTATCGGTGTGTGATAATAATTGACAGTCTCCCTTTTCACATGAGGTCTATAGAGTTCTAATATACCATGTCCATGATACTGATCTGGAGTTAGTGAGCGATAAAGGGGTCCTGACGGTGCTGTCACAGCACAGGGAGCCTTCTCCTGGCACGAGTTGGTTGCGCTCGTCCCCTTGGAAGGCTCAGCTGGAGTCAGTCACTACTGAATAGTTCCCCCCTAACCTCATGTTGACAAATGATTTCCTGGAGACAGTTTGCACACATCTACTAAGAACACCATCGCTGCCATGCTGTAAATAGAACGGCGTAGAATTGTGTGTATTTATTGGGGGAAGGGGGGGTGGTTAAAGCTTTTCCCCATTTTCCTTCCCCGATTTGGAATGCCCAATTGCATTATTTAACAGCGCTCAGTGCCGCAAACTCCGCTAACGATTTGGAAGAGCGCAGACAAGCCAGAGCTCTCTCTCTCTCTCTCCAGAGCACGGTGCCAGCTACCGCATAGTATCTACACCGCGGTTCCCAAAACGGTCGTGCGCAGACACGTTGGAGGGAAACACTTCACGTGCAGCGTGCGCGTTTCCGATCGGCCAGCAGGGGCCGCTGCTGAGCCACGAGCCGCTCTCATCTCCTCCGACAGAAACCCTCCCGTACCTGGGCAACGGCGGAACCGATAATGCGTCACCGGCCACAGTCGACTCGCCACTAGCGCAGTCCGATTCCACACGTGCCAAATCTGAATAACGACTTAATTGCTTAAACTGATAGTGCATAATGCACGAACCTGGCTAAAAGACACAAATTGACGTCATCACGTCCTTTCCAGTTGATGTGTCCATCAGATCAAGCTACCTCCACATTATCAGATCATGGTCCTCGGACAATTACTCTGAGACACTATCAACAACGGACAACACCAACAGCTGATTGACACAAGTGTCCCTGATGGATCAATCCCTCCACTCCATATCACAGGAACTAGTAAAACAGAATTAATCACATCCCAATCTGCACAATGCAAATGAATCTAACATCATCATGTTTCATTCAGTTCTGTGAAATACAGCCAGTGCCATGGCCTACGTCATTATGGTTATTTGTGTGTGCTTATTCAACACATGCATTATTGACGGTCAGGACGAAGTGCTGTCAGCATTACATTTATTCTCTACTCATAACTACTCGAGTCCTTTGGAACTGAATCATTTCTTCTGGGCGATCTCAAGAAAGGAAATCCTAAACAATGCCTATTTTTGAATCACTGTGCCAAAGGTTCCACAGCACACTGGCTTACTCTGCTACTTAAACAGCAAACGCATGCAACCAAACAAATTCACAGCATGATGACTGGAGTCTCATCCCCCCCCCCCCCCACAATCCCGAAGCAAAGGTTCAGCAAGAATCCTCCTGCCCTCACTCGGTGAAAGTCTGTCTAGATGAGCGGCTCGGTCGCTGCAAACTCTCACATCTGTCTAAAGTACGGTACGGTCAGTTGAAGTCTGCATGCCCTCCATAAGAGCAGGTGTCAAAAGTCCTCTGACGACCTACAGTAGGTTTCAAATTCTATGAACAAAAAAAATCAATGTCGCCACGATAGGCATCTCATGCCATTATGCACGACGTTAAGCAGGTACAAGATCTCTGCCAAGACATCTAGCCCATGTTTTGCTGGGCCATGATCGCGATTGTGTCTCCTAATAGCTCATCGCAGAGTGTTTTTGGCATGAACCATGTGGGGGGGGGGGGGGTGAAAACACTCAAGCCACGGGACTTCCACTGCACCGATACCTACCCACATCGCAGCGCTTAATACAATGCAAACGTTTCGGATGTGACAAGGCTTCAGTCAGTGTATATATGCGTCTTCCGAACTCATGTATCAAACGCCCCAGATCCAACATGTGGACTAACATGACCAACTATAGCAATGGGTTATTCAATTCATTAGAACCAGCTACGATGCACTCTAGCACAGAGAAAGCCATATTTAGAAAACTACTGCTTTCCCTAGCTAACCTCTAAATGACATTTTGGTGGCACAAGTAATTAACTAACGTTACTATGTACGATACTTCGCGTGTTTATATCTGTTGGCGATGAGCGATTACTCATATAAGAGGCCGCGATGGTTCGCTACTTTTTTGTTAGAGAAAGACAACGTGCCGTGGAGTAACTCACTTGAAACGCTAGCTAGCTTAGCTATAGGTAGCAATGCAAGATCGTGACGGAGGCCAAGGCACATGGGCAAGATCTGTTTACCGATAGTAAAATAGTTTACGTTGGCTACTTATGAAGCTACAAACTCGTAACCTTGCTGGGTGAATTGGCTTGCTACTGTCACTGAAACTGCAACGGAGCGTCGCGTCAAAGCAAAGCTGTCGAGCTAACATTAGCTGCCTACATGAGTGTCGGTCAAGTGTTTCACTTACATGTTTTGTTGGAGCGCAGTCTTGTGTCCGGCGGTGGAAGTCTCTTAGCTACAATCAATGATACTGGCGGAGATTCTTTCAGTCCATCTCCGATACTGACAAATCCAGAAGATACTTTCAATGTGTATTTAATAACGACCACGCCATCCCGGGTAGCTAAAAAGCTAGCTGGAGTTGATAGGGTAGGGTAGGGCCGGGGAAGGGGAAGCAAGCTAGCGACCACTTTTTTGACAGTCACACTCGCTTCAGTCACAAATCTGACTAAATACTGGCTACTGTACTTCCGATTTGTGCTCAATAACGGGGCAATGGACACACGTGACGCATATACCCTTTATACACTTCACATATATATTCCAATATATGAAGCCTTAGTTGTAAAATACCTAAGCTAGCAGATTGCTTCTCACAACTCGCTGGCAAGCTAGCCTCCAAGCTAACTCGCTAGTTCAGAGCAAGCAGTGGGGCCCGGCTAAGTCAATGCATTTGTTTTTATTCAGTCTTACCGGGCAATCACGTCCTATAAGTCGAATGTTTTAAGCAATATCTGTAACCTTCAAAAGTTGAAAGTATGCCCTCGCAACCCCCTATATTTATATCGGTTTGTACCCTCCCCCGCTCTCAATCCTCGGCCGCTGTCCCGGTGTCAGCCATCTTCCCGGCAACCAACAGACTCTTACTATCTCCACCCCTTCTAAACCACAAACCAATCAGCACGCCGCTTTCATTAAAGACCCAATCGTGTTTTGGGTTTTAGACTGGGTTCTATAATACCACCGAATAATTGGTCCGCTGTTTATATTTTTGCTGTCAGACTGCTATCAAGTATCTACTTGAGATAGGGACATTTTCAAGAGGGGCAGAAGGTTTGGAGAAATGTATAAAAGCAAGTGAGCGTTGTCAGCTCGATGGTCACAGAAGTCGCTTTACATGTGCTCGAGAACAGGGTGCATCAGAGGAGATGGGAGAGGCTGGACGAAGAGTTCCATGTTTTGTAATTTACGATGTAGCGACGGCAAATCCATATACGATAGGAGCCATAGATTACAATGTGATCGCCCTGAAAATGTGTCGGCTTTGCGCCCTCCTCTGTTCACATCACATCACCACATCCTTCTCCAAACAGCCAGGTGATATCGAGCATGGTGCTGGTGTGCGTGTTTTCTGTTTGAATTCCAAGTTGTTTGTTCATGCTTGCGTAGTAAAGTTGGTCTGCGATTCTAGTAGGTCATGGATTGCAAGCGATGCCGGGAAACGATTCGTTTTTGTAAAAACTGACTGGAGAATAATATCCAGGATCATGTTAATTTTCAACCAGGTTACGTGATCAGCTGTTCGGGATGGACACGTCACGCTCAGGGGTTAAACTGGGATTTGGGAGGTGGGTGGACCCTGAGATCCGATGGGAGGTGGGTGAAAAAAGGTACAATTAATGTTTCAGCTCAAAACAGTTGTATCTTTAATGTATTGTGCAAATATTTGTAATTAAGGAAAACAATGTTTTAAAAAGAATGTATACTATTGATGCAAGCTTTTACATAATATATTTAAAGTTTGAGTGTCATTAATGCTGAGAATTTTTTTTACCCACGAAAATAATCGGTCATCCTTCTCTTGTCCTCACTTTCTTCCTCCTTTATCCATCTTTCTTAAACTGGTGAAGCGCAAAACTTTCCTTTAAGCTAATCATTGATCTCACACTGTTTTAATTAATTTTAAGTGATTAACAAGCATGCAAACATCTGACTAATCAATTGGAAAGGGACACAGCTTCTTCGCATTGTGTTAGGGAGATTAAATGATAAATGCGATTTAGAAAAATCCGTTTTAATCACTAAGCAATGGCGGAATCTTCCGCCGATTTTCATTGAGTAGCAATACAATTAACCCCCAAACTAGGGTACTCAATACTATCATATGTAGCCAGCTCTCCCCAAATAGGCACTTTTAGCGAATAGCCTAGGCCTTATAGCCTACATTTATTTTCACTTGCAGTACGAAATTGTGCACATTTTTAGTCAACATTGTTTGCGGATACATGCACTTCTTTCTCCACACTCGTATTCGTGGCAAATATCTGCAATGCGTAGATTGTAAACAAAATTGAAGTGCAGGTTTTGTTTATGCTGGGTTATTCTGAAAGCTAACACGGTATAACAGACTGGTGTATCTTGTTTGTTAAGTGTAGACTACTTAGTGATTAAAACGAATTTTTAACGGATAAATTGAATTTATGATTTAATCCCTCTAACACGGTATGAAGACGCTGTATGTTAGGCTACTTGTCATTTGATTAATCCGATCGTTGGCATGCTTGATTATAAAGGAAAATTACTAATGAAAACAGGTTGAGATCAATGATTAGTTTAAAGGAAAGTTTTGCGCCCCACCGATTTTCAGCTCTTTCTATATAGCTCAGCTACTTGGTATTTCATAATGCAGTTCAAGTTCCCTGTATCGGAACTGTGGTGACTGAAGTTTGTTTTCATAAGAAGACGATTCGTTAAAGTATTCTTTTAAGTCAATCAATCAATCAAATTTTATTTATATAGCGTATTTTACAACAGTTGTCACAATACGCTTTACAGACAGCCCTAGCCTAAACCCCCACAGGAGCAAGCCTAAGGCAACAGTGGCAAGGAAAAACTCCCTGTGGCAGATGGGGAGAAACCTTGGAAGGAACCAGGCTCAAAAGTAGTATTAGCGGCCGGACAGCAGTGCTCTCAAAACCTAACTGGGAAAAGTACCGGTTAGTTTAGATGTAGCACACTGTGTACAATGCAGGCCGTTCACCTGGGTTGGTGGTCATGTTTGAAACCGTTGCCTTTTGGGGAACTTTTCTCTTCCCTACGATACCGAACATGATGGCCGAATGCTAATCTGTACGTATTTGAAGTTCCGACACAGGTCAAATCAATTTTCCAAAACAGAACATACATGCTCCACCAATCTAACCTCTCGGAAGAGAGGAACAGCATTTAATCACTGCGCACAAGCAAGTCTTAAGTACATTCAGGCAATGCATAGAAATGGAACACAGCACAGTATATCAGACTGCATGAAGCCATCACAGAGACATATTTGCACTGTGATATGAACAGTTGGGAGCCCATTACTGCAACGGTTCCATACAGCCCTAGCTCACTGGGACATTCAGAGGCACCCTAGACACTCAGGAGCTGGATCCAGATCTGTTTGTGCGAGCGAAGTGGCTTCTCCCTGGTTATACGCCTTGCACTCTTTTTTCCGAAGCTCTGCATGCTTTTGAAATAATAAAAACGACATGTTAAAGAACAGCAAGGTCTGTTCTATACATGGAATACAGATTCGGATGTTTCTGTTGTCGATGGTCTGCAACAGTGAAGAGACTGACTAATATGCCAGTAGAGTTAATGGAGCCTACCTTGGCTGCATTCCTTTGCCAATCACAGTGAATGAAGGATGGTTCGCTGCTAGCCAGATCGTCAATGCAAACCAAACAGTTAATGAATCGCTTTGGAAAAAAGAAAAGCAATCAAATAATTAAAGGGGTAGTGCAGTAGAAAGTCCTGACTTTCACAAAGGTTGCTAATCTTTTGTGTGCCTGTCCATTTTTTGTCATTTTTGGAGTCACCAAATAGTAAAAAATCTGTGCCGTAGTATTATGCAATCTGCACTTGCTTACAAAATACTGATGCTGAAATCCATGCATCCCTCTGAAAAATCACCAGGTCACAAAATATTGCTCCATCAGTTTCAGTGTTAAAGTCACATTTAACTACAGAGTAACACTTTATTTTGTGCACATAACTTCAGAGTAATATTTTCAACTCTGACATAGTGTAAATGAAAGAATGTGCACGATAAAAAAAGTAAGAACTTGACTGGCCTGCAGAGAGCCCTGACTTCAACCCCATCCAACACCTTTTGGATCAGTTGGAAGGCCAACTGCAGGCCAGGCCTAATCACCCAATCAGTGCCCAACCTCACTAATGCTCTTCTGGATGAGTGGAAGCAAATCCCTGCAGCAGTGCTCCAACATCTAGTATAAAGCCTTCCCAGAAGAATGGAGGTTGCTATTGCACCAAAGGGTGGACCAACTCCATATTAATGCCCGTAATTTTGGATGAGATGTTGGATGTCGGGTGTCCACATACCTTTACCATGTAGTGTATTTGCTGTTCCAGATACTCAGCATTTAAAATCTGTGTAGAACATGTTTTGCAGGTTCCCTGGACTGTTCGGGTGAAATGGTAGGCAACCAACTTAAACGGTTGGGAAAATTGTTCAGGCTGACTGTTCTTCAGCCTGTTTTTACTGTGCGTTAGGCATGCAAACATTCCACAGCATCACAGCTATGTAAATCCTTCTATATTCGGTTCCATGTTCACATCAAAGGGTTACAGGTGTACATGTGCACTGCCAGGTGTACTAAAATGGTCTTTTGCTCCCAATACCACACTGACTACCTGTAAAGTGTAAATATGTAATGTGTAACTATGGGGCGACATAGCTCAGGAGGTAAGAGTGGTTTTCTGCTAGTCGGAGGGTTGCCGGTTTGATCCCCCACCCTGGGCGTGTCGAAGTGTCCCCGAGCAAGACACCTAACCCCTAATTGCTCCCAACAAGCTGATTGGTACCTTGCATGGCAGCCTTTCACCATTGGGGTGTGAGTGTGTGTGTGAATGAGTGAATGAGAGGCATCAATTGTAAAGCACTTTGGATAAAAAGCAGTCCATTTACCATCCATTACCATATGTAGAGCAACACTGTTATGCCGTTATTCCTGTAGCACTTGAAGTGGACACTCATGTTGTATACATGTTGTTGAAATCTGTCTGGTCTATTGTCAAATAAAGCAGGGGTGTCTGTGGGTTTTTGTGGCTTCCCTTCAATCAGCTGCCAGATACAGTAAGGCATTGAGAACGTGGTGTGTCGATCATTTGGCAAATCGATGATTCAAATTAACCACTGTTGCAGAGAACACCTCTTCAAGACAGGAGTTTGACTCCTGCGATATAAAGCAATACTCAGAAGTGAACTCTGTCGCTCTTCCATTGTTAACCCTCTAACACTTTAATTCTTGCTGTGTACCTACTGCTGGTTTTGTTCCTGTCCTTTACAACTTACCTTTGGTTCCGTAAATTTGCAGTGATTTTGATGTGTGGTCATTCCTGAGTTTTTGCAGCCGGTGGCTCGTAACAGAAGCTCAGTGGACAATAATTTCGATCCCTAGGTCATAAATAAAATAAAACATAACACAGTTTCTAAAAGGATAACTCAAAATTGCATCTGCAGATAACAAGAATCTGTAAACAAGAAACAGGTTCACTATTGCGCCAACAAGGTTACTGATTTGCAAATGGTCCGCAGACTGTTTACTCTATTGCTTTTTCTCTGAATCCATGAAAGTCAAAAACAATGTTAGAATTGTACTTCTTCAAATTCATGGCAAAGCAGCTATATGTTTTGCAAATGATTACATTTGCATCTGGAAATCGCTTTATAAGAATTTATCAATTTTCAAATTATGTATGATTGTTTCAGCTGTTGCAGCATCCCTGGTTTGATTTCAAAGTTTGAAGAAAAATCATTTTTACAGCCCACTCTCGAGGAACCTAACCGTTTTACATCTCTTCTCAAATCTTCTGTAAGTTTCCAGTTTGATATTATGCAATTTAAATACATTTTAGACATTGATGAGACGATGTCAGAAGGCTCTACTTGGCTTTGCAGTCAGCTGAACCCTCTTCTTTTCAAAACGCAAGTGAGCTTAGATCTGTTGGCCTAAATTATTGTCAATCAGGATCTGATTAGCCTTGTCATATGAATAAAGTTTGACAGACCTCAGGACATAAAAAGGAAAAGATTTTACATTTTAAAAAATGCCCAAAATAAAATTCTTATCATGCCGAGCCTACTCTTGGTATTAGCAAGGCAGTTACTTTAACAAGGAGATTAATACCAAAAATACATAAATACATTCTGTCCATACCTTTGTTTCGCTCAGGATGCGATAAAAATTCATGTGCTTTTCGGCTATTTTGTTGCCGTGTTCAATTGCTATGTTGACAATGGACAATGGATCACCCTGTCCCTCAGTGGGGATCAGCAGCGCTCCTGTGATGAGCAGCAGGATCAGTGGTGAGCAGCACATCTTTCTCTCAGCGTTGGACTGGTGACGCTGCTATGTGGCCCTCCAGTATCTTTCCAAAAAGGGTAAACATTAATCCATCGCTTGGCATCGATCGAGGTGTCTTTCACAATCCCCTGTGCTGTGAGGGGTGTATCTCCGGTACACCTTTTCCTGGCAGAACGTGCTATTCTGTTGAGAAAAGCATACAGTACGGCCATGCCAGGCTTTGCAAGGTTTCGAGTACCTCCTCTCTCTTTCTCTCTCTCTCGCTCTCTGTTTTCATGCTTCCTCATGGAGGTTATGGCTCTTGCATAAACATTGTTTTTTTTTTTTTTTTCTTGGTGATTTTTTTTTTTACTTTTAAAACAATAACAACGTCTTACCACAAAGCCGATTAGCCGACTAATCGGGTAGCACGATTAGTTAATGAGGTCTGTGGTTCTAAAAAAGAAACGGACTACGATGCTTCTGAATATCATTGAGTGTGAGGGAAATGGCACCCGGTCACCGTGTTGGCTTGTGCTGCTCAGAGCCTGTTCTCATAGCAATGGCATGTCTCTTGCACAGGATAAAGCTGAGTTTGTCCATCTTTGGTTGGAATAGAATCACATCACACAAGGTTTTTGGCTGGGTCAGTGAAATTGTTGTATTAAAAAAAATTTTTTTTTTAAATTGAAACTCAATTGCAATCACAGTCTGAACTTTTTGTTTTACTTTTCTTTATTTCAATCCAACCGTGACAAGCATTAATACTTTAGTACATTTTACCACACGTGTGCTTTATGTTTGTCCATTATATAATTTTCTTGCTATATCTGGTGCTTACAATTCTTTAACATTTCTGAATTTTAGTTTTCTATGGTTGTTAGCTTCATAAAAAATGTATAGATCTTTACAGTACTACTTCAACATTGCTTTATTTTTATATGATCTTGAGGGAAAAAGTGTGATGCATTAAGCCAAATAACTGAACGAATGAACAGTATTTCAGTTCTTTCCAGTACTGCCGAGAAGAGTCACAGTTCCACTGCTGTAGCCCATGTTGTTGCAGTGCTCTACTCTTTTGGCCTTCATGTCCTGAAATGGAAGACGTTTGAGTAAATTACATTACAGTGCAAATATTCGCATTTCGTTATCTTTGTTATTCCTGCATTATGCTTTCTTCTTGGAGACAATATAAACGTGATGTCGCAGTGTGACGTGGCACCTGCCACAAATACTAAATGTGTGTTTATTTTTTTTTTATTGTTCGTTAAGTTTTGTTGTTGGATTTTCCCTTTCTTTCCTCACTTCAACATCGACTGAATTCTGGAGGGCGGGCACTATCGCTGAATTAAGTTGACTGCTTAGTTTATTAGTTATTAGTGATTAGTTAATCAGTTGAATCAGACATCTTAGCTAGTGCTGGGCTAGGGCACAAACCTGCACCCACACCTCCCCCTTTTTAGGATATGATTGGACACCCGTGCTCGAGAGCAATGACCTGGGATATGCCCCGCTGACTAAAGGCTGCCAACCCCCTATGCCTCTTTACCTCTGTCAGGGCTGGTTTGTGGACACAGTTCACGTACGGCTTGGGTTCACTTTCAACTGTCCCCGAAAATGTTTTGTAGCAAACTGCGCAGTCTATCAGCGGCTGTGAGAGAGACAAAGAGGGATATAAGACAGATATTACACACAGATCCTGCAGAACAATGTGCCCCTGGGCTATCTGCTGTACTTACAGTGGGCGGCATCATCAAGATTTAAATCACAACTGCCGCCGGTCGTCTGTTGACCGGGTCAGTGATCTCCCGCTGGTACTCACACGGTCATTTCTGAAAGGGCAGCGCTTTGGATCTGGGTCCGCTGTGTCCTTGGAGCACTTGGTTGGTTTAAAGTAGAAGTTGTGGTAAATGTATTTCACACTGAATCCAGACTGAAAAACAAAATGGAAACAACTTAATAGCTGCAAAAAAAAAAGAAGTCTATAGTGGATGGGGTATATAGCAAATGTTTAGTATAAATCCGAGATTATATTAATGCTATAAAATGCATTTATCAGTCCATGTAAGAATGACATAGGTACTGTATCAATAACTTCATTTAATGAACCATTTAATAGCTGGAGTGTTAAAAAAGAAATGTCTATTTATTTCATGTGTACCATGCGGTCAAATGCATCTTGCACAAATTAATGTTAAAGTACATGTTTAGTTTAAAAATGCCAATAAAAGTGACCTTTGAACGTTTACTTTTTCAGTCACATGCCCTAAATTTCATCCTCATGTCACCTGTCTAGATGTTCTTGTATGATTTTAAGTTTTGGATTTTTCTCTATGTAATATTGCTCAAAAGAAAAAAATCTACTAATATATATTTTATACTAGATGAGAATCTGCTTGAGATCTGTAAATAGGCAGCTTCTCATGTGAGTCACCAGCACACCACTCACGATTAATACGTCTGTGCTTGTGTGAGGTCACAAATATGTGATTAGAATGTTCTCAACTGAACATTCTAACGCTGATGTAACAATCATGACTGGTAATGGAAAGCAATGGAGTTCTAAAACGCTGAACAATTTTGGAAAAACTTTCCCAAAAAATGTACTTTTAAAAGGGTTAACAGCATATTGTTACAGTGTTACCATCTCAACTGCATACTACAGTATGTGTGTCAAAGGGAAAAGTCTGACAAAACAAGAAAGGGTCCAGTTTTGGAAAATCAATTATTAGTCAGTCTTCACTCAAATCCTGATAATTAGGCGAGATTTACATTTATCAGCAGACAGAAAAGTGGCCCACAGGCAATATGATTTAAAAAAAAAAAAACACAGTACCTCAACATCGGATGTCGTCAAGCTTTTGAAAAAGAGAAAGTGATGTGGAATGCTGGAGTGTGACTTCAGCTGCACCAGGGCGAGGTCCACTCCTTTCTTGTAGAGGTCCGGGAGCTGATCGTAGGCCGCTTGTCCTTCGCTTAAGGACACGCGGACACCTACGGTCAGCAGCAGGAACAGCAGTTGGCGGCTCATCTCTGTATCTCTCTCTCTCTCTCTCTCAGGGCTGGTGGAACAGCAGGACTGAGGCTTCTGCTCTGTCGAGCGCTGATCCCCTCCACGTGAGGAAAATATTAACTCTGGCCTACATTTCAGTCTGGGAAGGTTTTTGGAAAGGCTTGGAGTTCTACTCGTTTTGTAATCGCCATCAAATGCTGCAGGTGGCCAAACAAGTTTAACACCGAAACAGTGAATTCTCTCAAAAAGGTTGCTTTGACAGTCTGTTATATCAATGTGCAGTCAGTACATAACCACATTATTTTAGAACTGGTGCTTTCAATGCAGTTTCAGAAGTTTACCAATTACGGTGTAAAAACACACTGATATTGTTGTCATTGACTTGACTCCTTTAAAAGCATATCAACAAGGGTTTCTACATATACATACATACATACATAATACACACACACATATATATACACACATATGTGTTCATTTATTTATTTTGAGTTTATATGTTATATGCTGTCATTTATGTTTGCTTTTGTATTTTGTTCATGTCCATTAGAGATGCTGTTTCATATGCAGCACATTGTAAGGATGTATATAATCAATCAAATATTGTTGTCATCTACCACTGTGATGTTTGACAGTATTGTGAGGGAGTAATGTTCTCTGGAAAATAAGTGTGTAGGTGTGTATTGGGCAAAAGTGAAATCAGTTGCCTTCTGTTTGCCCATACATCTGTATTTTAGTGGAATTGACAGGTCAAATCAATTTTCCAAAACAGAACACACATGCTCCACCAATCAAACCTCTCGGAAGAGAGGAACAGCATTTAATCACTGCGCACAAGCAAGTCTTAAGTACATTCAGGCAATGCATAGAGAGGGAACACAGCACAGTATGTCAGACTGCATGAAGCCATCACAGAGACATATTTGCACTGTGATGGGAACTGTTGGGAGCCTTACTGCAACGGTTCCAGACAGCCCTAGCTCACTGGAACATTCAGAGGCACCCTAGACACTCAGGAGCTGGATCCATATCTGTCATTCGTGCGAGCAAATTGCTTCCTCCGGGGCTATGCTTCTCACACCCATTTCTCCGAAGCTCTGCATGCTTTTGAAATAATAATAAAAAGGACGTGTTAAAGAACAGCAAGGCCTGTTCTATACATGAATAAGAATTCACATGGAATACAGATTCGGATGTTTCTGTTGTCGATGGTCTGCAACAGTGAAGAGACTGAGTGATATGCTAGTAGAGCTAATGGAGCCTACCTTGGGTACATTCCTTTGCCAATCACAGTGAATGAAGGATGTTTCGAGGTGAGTCAGATCGTCAGTGCAAACCAAACAGTTAATTAATCGCTTTGGAAAAAAGAAAAGCAATCAAATAATTAAAGGGGTAGTGCAGTAGAAAGTCCTGACTTTCACAAAGGTTACTAATCTTTTGTGTGCCTGTCCATTTTTCGTCATTTTTGGAGTCACCAAATAGTAAAAATTCTGTGCCGTAGTATTATGCAATCTGCACTTGCTTACAAAATACTGATGCTGAAATCCATGCATCCCTCTGAAAAATCACCAGGTCACAAAATATTGCTCCATCAGTTTCAGTGTTAAAGTCACATTTAACTACAGAGTAACACTTTATATTTTGTGCACATAACTTCAGAGTAATATTTTCAACTCTGACATAGTGTAAATGAAAGAATGTGCACAATAAAAAAGTAAGAACTTGACTGGCCTGCACAGAGCCCTGACTTCAACCCCATCCAACACCTTTTGGATCAGTTAGAAGGCCAACTGCGGGCCAGGCCTAATCACCCAATCAGTGCCCAACCTCACTAATGCTCTTCTGGATGAGTGGAAGCAAATCCCTGCAGCAGTGCTCCAACATCTAGTACAAAGCCTTCCCAGAAGAATGGAGGTTGTTTTAGCACCAAAGGGTGGACCAACTCCATATTAGTACCCATAATTTTGGATGAGATGTTGGATGTCGGGTGTCCACATACCTTTACCATGTAGTGTATTTGCTGTTCCAGATACTCAGCATTCAAAATCTATGTAGAACATGTTTTGCAGGTTCCCTGGACTGTTCGGGTGAAATGTTAGGCAACCAATTTAAACGATTGGGAAAATTGTTCAGGCTAACTGTGCTTCAGCCTGTTCTTACTGTGCGTTAGGCATGCAAACATTCCACAGCATCACAGCTATGTAAATACTTCTATATTCGGTTCCATGTTCACATCAAAGGGTTACAGGTGTACATGTGCACTGCCAGGTGTACT
Organism: Anguilla rostrata; assembly: GCF_018555375.3. Lineage (NCBI taxonomy): Eukaryota > Metazoa > Chordata > Actinopteri > Anguilliformes > Anguillidae > Anguilla > Anguilla rostrata. The sequence continues at coordinate 8,569,256 of NC_057940.1, read as the reverse complement.
AAAATGGTCTTTTGCTCCCAATACCACACTGACTACCTGTAAGCTCAGGAGGTAAGAGTGGTTTTCTGCTAGTCGGAGGGTTGCCGGTTCGATCCCCCGCCCTGGGCGTGTCGAAGTGTCCCCGAGCAAGACACCTAACCCCTAATTGCTCCCAACAAGCTGATTGGTACCTTGCATGGCAGCCTTTCACCATTGGGGTGTGAGTGTGTGTGTGAATGGGTGAATGAGAGGCATCAATTGTAAAGCATTTTGGATAAAAATCAGTCCATTTACCATCCATTACCATATGTAGAGCAACACTGTTATACCGTTATTCCTGTAGCACTTGAAGTGGACTCTCATGTTGTATACATGTTGTTGAAATCTGTCTGGTCTATTGTCAAATAATGCAGGGGTGACAGTGGGTTTTTGTGGCTTCCTTTCAATCAGCTGCCAGATACAGTAAGGCCTTGAGAACGTGGTGTGTCGATCATTTGGCAAATCGATGATTCAAATTAACCACTGTTGCAGAGAGAATACCCCTTCAAGATGGGAGTTTGACTCCTGCGATATAAAGCAATACTCAGAAGTGAACTCTGTCACTCTTTCATTGTTAACCCTCTAACACTTTAATTCTTGCTGTGTACCTACTGCTGGTTTTGTTCCTGTCCTTTACAACTTACCGTTGGTTCCGTAAATTTGCAGTCATTTTGATGTGTCGTCATTCCTGTGTTTTTGCAGTCGGTGGCTTGTAACAGAAGCTCAACGGACAAGATTGTCCATCCCTAGGCCATAAATAAAATAAAATAAAACATAACACAGTTTCTAAAAGGTTAACTCAAAATTGCATCTGCAGTTAACAAGAATCTGTAAACAAGAAACGGGTTCACTATTGCGCCAACAAGGTTACTGATTTGCAAATGGTCTGCAGACTGTTTACTCTATTGCTTTTTGTCTGAATCCATGAAAGTCAAAGACAATGTTAGAATTGTACTTCTTCAAATTCATGACAAAGCAGCTATATGTTTTGCAAATGATTACATTTGCATCTGGAAATCGCTTTATAAGAATTTATCAATTTTCAAATTCTGTATGATTGTTTCAGCTGTTGCAGCATCCCTGGTTTGATTTCAAAGTTTGAAGAAAAATCATTTTTACAGCCCACTCTCGAGGAACCTAACCATTTCTTCTCTTCTCAAATCTTCTGTAAGTTTCCAGTTTGATATTATGCAATTTAAATACATTTTAGACATTGATGAGATCATGTCAGAAGGCTCTACTTGGCTTTGCAGTCAGCTGAACCCTCTTCTTTTCAAAACACAAGTGAGCTTAGATCTGTTGGCCTAAATTATTGTCAATCAGGATCTGATTAGCCTTGTCATATTAATATGAAGTTTTACAGACCTCAGGACATAAAAAGGAAACAATTAACATTTTTAAAAACGCCCAAAATAAAATTCTTATGCCAAGCCTACTCTTGGTATTAGCAAAGCAAGGAGATTAATACCAAAAATACATAAATACATTCTGTCCATACCTGTGTTTTCTTCAGGCTACACAAATTCATGTGCCATTGGGATATTTCGTTGCCTTGTTTAATTGCCATGTCGACAACGGCCTTGTCTGTATCCGAGAGCTTGTGATAATCAAGCCAAGGTGAGCAAAGCTTGTGCTGTCCCTCAGTGGGGATCAGCAGCGCTCCTGTGATGAGCAGCAGGATCAGTGGTGAGCAGCACATCTTTCTCTCAGCGTTGGACTGGTCACGCTGCTAAGTGGCCCTCCAGTATCCTTCCAAAAAGGGTAAACATTAATCCATCGATTGGCATCAATCGCTTGGCAGTTGTCTTTCACAATCCCCTGTGCTGTGAGGGGTGTATCTCCGGTACACCTTTTCCTGGCAGAACGTGCTATTCTGTTGAGAAAAGTGTACAGGACGGCCATGCCAGGCTTTGCAAGGTTTCAAGTACCTCCTCTCTCTCTCTCTCTATCTCTCTCTCTCTCTGTTTTCATGCTTCCCCAGAGGTTCTGGGTATTGCATACACATTGTTTTTTTTTTTGTTTTTTTTCTTGGTGATTTTTTTTTTAACTTTTAAAACAATAACAACGTCTTACCACAAAGCCGATTAGCCGACTAATCGGGTAGCACGATTAGTTAATGAGGTCTGTGGTTCTAAAAAAGAAACGGACTACGATGCTTCTGAATATCATTGAGTGTGAGGGAAATGGCACCCGGTCACCGTGTTGGCTTGTGCTGCTCAGAGCCTGTTCTCATAGCAATGGCATGTCTCTTGCACAGGATAAAGCTGAGTTTGTCCATCTTTGGTTGGAGTAGAATCACATCACACAAGGTTTTTGGCTGGGTCAGTGAAATTGTTGTATTTAAAAAAAAATTTTTTATTGAAACTCAGTTGAACAACTGCAATCACAGTCTGAACCTTTTGTTTTACTTTTCTTTATTTCAATCCAATCGTGACAAGCATTAATACTTTAGTACATTTTACCACACGTGTGCTTTATGTTTGTCCGTTATATCATTTTCTTGCTATATCTGGTGCTTACAATTCTTTAACATTTCTGAATTTTAGTTTTCGATGGTTGTTAGCTTCATAAAAAATGTATAGATCTTTACAGTACTACTTCAACATTGATTTATTTTTATGTAGTCTTCAGGGAAAAACTGTGGTGCATTAAGCCAAATAACTGAACGAATGAACAGTATTTCAGTTCTTTCCAGTACTGCCGAGAAGAGTCACAGCTCCACTGCTGTAGGCCATGTTGTTGCAGTGCTCCACTCTTTTGGCCTTCATGTCCTGAAATGGAAGACGTTTGAGTAAATTACATTACAGTGCAAATATTCGCATTCCAGTATCTTTGTTATTCCTGCATTATGCTTTCTTCTCGGAGACAATATAAACGTGATGTCGCGGTGAGACATGTGGCACCTGCCACAAATACTAAATGTGTGTTTATTTTATTTTTTGTTTGTTAAGTTTTGTTGTTGGATTTTCCCTTTCTTTCCTCACTTCAACATTGACTGAATTCCGGAGGGCAGGCACTATTGCTGAATTAAGTTGACTGCTTAGTTTATTAGTTATTAGTGATTAGTTAATCAGTTGAATCAGACATCTTAGCTAGTGCTGGGCTAGGGCACAAACCTGCACCCACACCTCCCCCTTTTTAGGATATGATTGGAACTCCGTGTAGAGAGCATTGACTTTACCCTCACTGACTAAGTCCAACATTAGGTTTACCTCTGTCAGGGCTGGTTTGTGTATACAGCTCACGTACGGCTTGGGTTCACTTTCAACTGTCCCCGAAAATGTTTTGTAGCAAACTGCGCAGTCTATCAGCGGCTGTGAGAGAGACAAAGAGGGATATAAGACAGATATTACACACAGATCCTGCAGAACAATGTGCCCCTGGGCTATCTGCTGTACTTACAGTGGGCGGCATCATCAAGATTTAAATCACAACTGCCGCCGGTCGTCTGTTGACCGGGTCAGTGATCTCCCGCTGGTACTCACACGGTCATTTCTGAAAGGGCAGCGCTTTGGATCTGGGTCCACTGTGTCCTTGGAGCACTTGGTTGGTTTAAAGTAGAAGTTGTGGTAAATGTATTTCACACTGAATCCAGACTGAAAAACAAAATGGAAACAACTTAATAGCTGCATAGGTTTAAAAAAAAAAAAAAAGTCTATAGTGGATGGGGTATATAGCAAATGTTTAGTATAAATCCGAGATTATATTAATGCTGTAAATGCATTTATCAGTCCATGTAAGAATGACATAGGTACTGTATCAATAACTTCATTTAATGAACCGTTTAATAGCTGGAGTGTTAAAAAAGAAATGTCTATTTATTTCATGTGTACCATGCGGTCAAATGCATCTTGCACAAATTAATGTTAAAGTACATGTTTAGTTTAAAAATGGCAATAAAAGTGACCTTTGAACGTTTACTTTTTTCAGTCACATGCCCTAAATTTCATCCTCTTATCGCCTGTTCTTGTTTGATTTTAAGTTTTGGATTTTTCTCTATGTAATATTGCTCAAAAAAAAAAAATCTACTAATATATATTTTATACTAGATGAGAATCTGCTTGAGATCTGTAAATAGGCAGCTTCTCATGTATGAGTCACCAGCACACCACTCACGATTAATACGTCTGTGCTTGTGTGAGGTCACAAATATGTGTCAGGGTTCTGTGTCTTCCCCCCTGTTTTTCCCTGGTTGGGCCGCCAGATGGCGGCACTTCTGTTTTGTGTCCTGTTTAATTGTATTATTGTTTTCTATTATCTAATTATTGGTTGCTGATTGTCTCGTGTTCCCTTCCCTTTCTGTGGCCTGATTGTTCATTGTGCCCTCCTGTGTCTCGTCTGCGTCGTGTCTATTTAAGTCTCCCTTCTCCCTGACTCAGGTGCTGGATCCTTGCCTGCCTGTTGCCCGTTGCCTGTTGCCTGCCTGCCTGCCTGCTTGTTGCCTGCTTTTTGGAGTTTGTTGGTTTGTTTGATCGTGCCTTCGAGCGTTTTTCTGCCCTGAGTTGTTCCTGCCGCTATTCTGTTCTTTACGTGTTTTCGGACATTTGTATTTTCTGTTTTCCTGCATTTTTGAAGTTTTCTTTGGGTTTGTTAGTGCTGCCTTGAAAGGCTTTTTGTTCCCTTTTTCGTGGAGTTCGTGATTAAAGTTTTTGGTCTTCCTACGTTTGGAGTTTTGTGTTTTTCCCCGCACTCTGCGCTTGGGTCCATTCCCTTGCCCGCCCTGACTATGTGATTAGAATGTTCTCAACTGAACATTCTAACACTGATGTAACAATCACTACTGGTAATGGAAAGCAATGGAGTTCTAAAACGCTGAACAATTTTGGAAAAACTTTCCCAAAAAATGTACTTTTAAAAGGGTTAACAGCATATTGTTACAGTGTTACCATCTCAACTGCATACTACAGTATGTGTGTCAAAGGGAAAAGTCTGACAAAACAAGAAAGGGTCCAGTTTTGAAGTCCAAAGCACACTGTGCATGAATGTTTAAATACAGAGAAAATCAATTATCAGTCAGTCTTCACTCAAATCTTGATAATTAGTCGAGATTTACATTCATCAGCAGACAGAAAAGTGGTCCACAGGCAATATGATTTAAAAAAATTTTTTTAAAAAACAATAAAAAAAAAAACTGTACCTCAACGTCGGATGTCGTCAAGCTTTTGAAAAAGAGAAAGTGATGTGGAATGCTGGAGTGTGACTTCAGCTGCGCCAGGGCGAGGTCCACTCCTTTCTTGTAGAGGTCCGGGAGCTGATCGTAGGCCGCTTGTCCTTCGCTTAAGGACAGGCGGGCTCCTACGGTCAGCAGCAGGAACAGCAGTTGGCGGCTCATCTCCGTATCTCTCTCTCTCTCTCTCTCTCTCTCTCTCTCTCTCTCAGGGCTGGTGGAACAGCAGGACTGAGGCTTCTGCTCTGTCGAGCGCTGATCCCCTCCACACGGGGATAAATATTAACTCTGGCCTACATTTCAGTCTGGGAAGGTTTTTGGAAAGGCTTGGAGTTCTACTTGTTTTGTAATCGCCATCAAATGCTGCAGGTGGCCAAACAAGTTTAACACCGAAACAGTGAATTCTCTCAAAAAGGTTGCTTTGACAGTCTGTTATATCAATGTGCAGTCAGTACATAACCACATTATTTTAGAACTGGTGCTTTCAATGCAGTTTCAGAAGTTTACCAATTACGGTGTAAAAACACACTCATATTGTTGTCATTGACTTGACTCCTTTAAAAGCATATCAACAAGGGTTTCTACATATACATACATACATACATACATAATACACACACACATATATATACACACATACGTGTTCATTTATTTATTTTGAGTTTATATGTTATATGCTGTCATTTATGTTTGCTTTTGTGTTTTGTTCATGTCCATTAGAGATGCAGTTTCATATGCAGCACATTGTAAGGATGTATATAATCAATCAAATATTGTTGTCATCTACCACTGTGATGTTTGACAGTATTGTGAGGGAGTAATGTTCTCTGGAAAATAAGTGTGTAGGTGTGTATTTGGCAAAAGTGAAATCAATTGCCTTCTGTTTGCCCATACATCTGTATTTTAGTGGAATTGACATGGAGAAGCAATACTGCAAAGATGAGTGTTTCGCAGTAAAAATATAAACATAGTAAAAGACAGACCGTGTAGATAATTTTTTTTTAAAAAAACAATAACTGTATTGAAACAAACTGAAATGTGTCCAGTTCTAAAATCATTTTCTACCTTTAATGAAAAAGCATCCCAACCCTGACAATGTACAGCCCAGAGTTCGGGTCCTTACATCTTCAGCATAATTCTTTTTACATTCTTTTATTTTAAATATTGACATCACGATTTATAAGAAACATAGCATGAAATAAGAAGTGGCAAAGGGTCATTTTGTAGTACTTCAGTTCTTTCCAGTGCTTCCCAGTAGACTTATAGTGCCACTGCTGTAAGTCATTTTGTCACAGTGCTCTTTTCTTTTGGCCTTCATATTCTGAAATGGAGGACATAAGTTAATTACTATCATTATCACAGAATGTAAATGTATACTTACTGATTCTAGAATTTGATGATATATTTTTATTTTGAATATCACTATTTTTGTATTTCACTGTTACAGTACCAATTAAGTATTGCTCTCAAATACTGTTGAGCAATCTTTGTTTTTTTTTATCAGTTTTTCACCCTATCTTACTTTCAAATACCAAATATGTCCTTTCAAATATGTTAAATGGAATGTTATGGAATGTTGGACCTGCCTACAATAATAATAATAATATTTTTTTTCTACCATTGCTAAACTATTGAATATGTCATACAGTTGTAACATGGTTGTGACTGACAAAGCTAGAAACAGCAAGGAGAGTTCTTACCTCTGTCAGGGCTGGTTTGTGTATACAGTTCACGTACGGCTTGGGTTCACTTTCAACTGTCCCCGAAAATGTTTTGTAGCAAACTGCGCAGTCTATCAGCGGCTGTGAGAGAGACAAAGAGGGATATAAGACAGATATTATACACAGATCCTGCAGAACAATGTGCCCCTGGGCTACCTGCTGTACTTACAGTGGGCGGCATCATCAAGATTTAAATCACAACTGCCACCGGTTGTCTGTTGACCGGGTCAGTGATCTCCCGCTGGTACTCACACGGTCATTTCTGAAAGGGCAGCGCTTCGGATCTGGGTCCGCTGTGTCCTTGGAGCACTTGGTTGGTTTAACGTAGAAGTTGTGGCGAATGTATTTCACACTGAACCCCTCCTGAAAAACAAAATGGAATCCGCTCAATAGGGTTACGCCTGATCACGATCAGTTCTCATGGCATGGACCTAGATCTTTTTTGGGGGGGGGAGGCAGGGGGCAATGACCACCCCCCCCCCCCATAAAAAATAAAATAAATAATAATAATAATCAGGTTGTATTGAGTGGTGCTGTTAGTGTCCTCCCAAAAACTCCCTTTAAAAAATCCAAAAGAAAATCACCTGCTTGTTGCCCCCCACCCCCAAAGTTGAAATGAGATGTACGTGCTTGGGGTCAAGAATAATATTACAGTAGTCGTAGTTTTCCAGTCATACAGCATGATATACTGTAGCAATGTATTCTGCAGTAAAGGAAAGAAACCGTATATTCATGTATTATCTTATATATGCACTATATTCTGATATATTTCAGTTCTGTACATTTATAATGGTGGGACTGGTCGTGTTCATATACTGTACATTCAGATTTTTTTTCAGTTTCTCAATTTAAAAAATTCAGAGTCAGAATCAACATAATAAATGTTCTTACTGTATAATCATAAGAATCATTACTTCATTGTACAACACAATTAATATTTAGACTGGAACAACACAATGATGATGTTAGCTTGCTTGTTTTTATCTATAAAGTTTGAACATGGTGTGAGCTGGTCATGTTCAAAGATCATGGAAAAGCAAATACTTCTTGGTTTAACAAATAAACAAAAGTGATCCTTGGACTTCTTCAGGTCTCAGTCAGGGGACATAAAGTCCCATCTACATCCCACCACCATCTAAAACATTCATTTTACGTAAAAAATTTTAAAATGTATTTTCATTAGCCATTAGCCTGTACATTAATGCGAAAAAAAGACATTTACCAATAATACTGGCTGGTTAGGGAGTGCCTATAACAAGCATACTGTCATACTGGAACATAGCGTTTGGCAAACTAGAAGCTACAGAGGATAGATTTTAGAGTGAGAATGGAACCAAACTAATATAAAAACAAATATTATAATATAAAATATAAAAACTGAAAATATTATATTGTTAGCCCCAGTTACTGGTTATGTGAGTGAGGCCGACATGTCCGCACACGAAAAGTTAAAGTACACAGACCGGGAATAAAAAGGGAGTACCTCAGTAGTGGATTGGGCCAGGCTCTTGAAGAACAGGAAATGGTGTCGAATGCTGGTGTGTGACTTCAGCTGCGCCAGGGCGAGGTCCACTCCTTTCTTGTAGAGGTCCGGGAGCTGATCGTAGGCCGCTTGTCCTTCGCTTAAGGACAGGCGGGCTCCTACGGTCAGCAGCAGGAACAGCAGTTGGCGGCTCATCTCTATATCTCTCTCTCTCTCTCTCTCTCAGGGCTGGTGGAACAGCAGGACTGAGGCTTCTGCTCTGTCGAGCGCTGATCCCGTCCACGCGGGGCTAAATATTAACTCTGGCGCACATTTCAATCTGGGAGGTTTTCGGAAAAGGATTAGGTTACAACAGACATCGTGGTGTGATTCCGTGACAAGCACAAAAATAATCTCAGGGGAATACAGCCCTTCCACTGTTCCCCGTCCCTCTGAATGACTTGACCACAGGAAGCCAGACTTGGAGCATCACACCTTCAGCTTTCTGTCACCAGTACTAAATTCACCTCACTAATTTTTCTTGAACTAAACTAAACCACAACCCATGGGGAGATAGGTGTTAGCATAAGACTTGTAGGATAATGCACTGGCTAGCTTTAGAAGCCTTTCTCTTCTCCGCAAATCACAGCGAGCCGCAGAAGTGCGGACGGGGGCACAGACTTTACCTTATAATGGTTGTACTTGTGTTTTATTTTGCTCAATTATTTGTACTGTGTAACTATTATACTGCACTTTGATGGTAGTCGTAATAATTATGAGTATTGCACTTATAGTTGCTACTATGGGTGTGCTAATTAATAATAAAATACACAAAACATCACCCTTTTCGATACCCTTATAATATTTTACCTCGATGATTTCCAGTACTTTTCTGTCAAAAACTGACAGAAATATGCTGTGAAATATTACAGTAATGTACAGCATTAACATAATTGCTGCCAATGTCACTGTTTCTGTCTCTTCCTCTTACTAATTTCCCCTAGTTTTTAAACGCCCTCTCATAATATTTCTCAGCATCCCCTGCCACAGCCTCTGCAGTTGACTTGGGACAGTAGCTACAAGCATGTAGCCGCTGCATGTTTCCATGTGCTTCACAGACCGAGCATAGTGCTGTGACATATTGAGATTTACTGAAATAAATACATGCAAATGGCTGCGTTAATCCAAAACAGAAGTCCATGAAAAATCGGTCTATGATGAGATGACTGATGACTCTAGGCAATTTCTGTTGTAACCAGCAGAGGGCGCAAGTCTTGATCGAGAATGCATAATTTAACCCGGGTGGTCTGAAAAAATCTCCTTTCTCAGGGGTTGACACTAGCATCTCGAGGGCCATCACCATGACTCAGTTATGAATTAGCTGTACTTGAACAGCATGAAGGAATAGTCAGTTGATATACGAATCATTAGCAATGCTAAGAATTGAGGAACGGACACAGGATGAATTATCGTGAAAGCATTAGTATTTACAGTATTATCACGTTCTCCTGTCCCTCTCCGTATTCTGTTTGCTGCTAGTAAAGTTTGCTATCCATTGTGGCCACATGTTGAAGTGACATTAAATGTTATTTCAAGCACATGCATGGCTAAAATAGGCAGAATGTTGATATTTCCCTAAATCCCCTCTGATTTCCACAGAACAAATAATGACAGAATATAATGTATAACAATGCAGAATACGAATGTAATGTGCATACCAATTCTGTAATACAGAAGATTGTAATGTAACTTATTAAACTCCATACTGTAAATTAATACAACATATTTACCATGACAATCATTTCATTCTTAATGCTGGGGTTCTTGCTCAAAAAAAAAAAAAAAAGCAGTGATGCGTTTCTTTGTTTAACCTGAGGATTTCCATCCTGATGCCACTGGGCTCACGAGGCTGAAGATTTAACCCTTTAAAGTGTGAGGTCACAAATGTGCGATTAGAATGTCCTTAACTGAACATTCTAATGCTGATGTAACAATCACTACTGGTAACTGAAAGCAGCGGAGTTCTAGAACACCGAATTTTCTTTTTTTTTTTAAAACCCCGCACTGTAAAGGGTTGGAGACAGCTGAAACTCGCCACACAGTGTGAGTGAGTCCCGATGCACAAGAGCAACGGCCAAACACTTTGACCACCGTGTCCTTTACCCTTGAGATAAACTGGGGCTGTTGGAGGTCAAGAGTGAGCAGAAACCCCTGCCCACCCAGTAGCCGGTCGGCAAGGCTCACAGCTCTGCTCCATGTTCCTCGCTGGTCTCCTACATGGAGCCTCTTGTCCTGTCAGGACGGACATTCCTCCGCTGCGGCAGCTTTGGCGACGCACGCCTCTTCTTCCTGTCCACTTCCTGTCACAATATTCCACAGCTAGCAGCTACTAGCAGTGACTCCCAAACGAATGCCTGAGCCAGGATCTCTTGTTTTTCCCCGTTCCTTCCCGTGGGTATCCCAGGGCAACGCGCAACAGTGGACGGACCAGCTGGGACACAGACGCACCAGCCAGCAGGTTTTCATTCTGGAGTCAGAACGTTGTGTGCCGTCCTTACCGGAGGGATGCATTCTGGCTGGGAGGGGTGTGTGTGTGTGTGTGTGTGTGTGTGTGTGTGTGTTTATGAAGATTTATCTGAAGCATAAATTCTCACGTTTCCCAAAAATATAACACCGTTAAAAGAAACAAAGAATTACGTGTCTTTTTGGCCGCAAATGCTTCACATTGTATCCCACTAATGCTGTGAGACACACCTCGCAGAAACCAGCCAAGACTGGAATAACGTTCTGCACTGTGACAGAGCCCAGCCCATAACGTTCATTTTAGTCTGTCTCCTCTTGAACAGCAGAGGTCCGTTTTATAAGTCAGACCACAAATGATTGGTCCCAAGAGACCGTTTGATGTCATTCCCTTGAAATGTAACAAATTAACTGAAATGTAAATGTGACTTTATCAAAAAGGTCACGGTCAGCTGTGTTGGGAGTGACATTTGTCCTTTGGCATCTTATCTCGCAACTGCACAGAGAGAAATGTCCACTAGGTGGAAGGAGTGAGTAACTGATATGTATTCATATGTATTCTGCCAGCACTTTACTCAAGGTATTGCACGATTACGATGTGTACTGTAAGTAGTGCACGAACAAACAGCAATCTTTTACATATCAAAATAAGAGGAACGCTAGAGCTACATATGCATAGATATAAATATCAGTAGAGTCTTTGCAAACTAACGAGAATTCAAAGACACATTAAATGGCTTTTGATTTAATAAAACTCAGAAAAACGTTTTGGTTGGATGTGCCAAGAATTTCTAAAAACCCCTGAAGTACATTTTTCTCCCAAAAAATTATATTTAAGCTTTCATTTCATTCTTGTAAGATTCAACCTCTGACCCCTGGGGAATTATTCCATAGATACAAGAAATAATTTCAAATGTATAATGCTGTTCATTTCCCATCTGCTTGTGCATAAATGGGTTGTCATAGAAACTGAGGCATTTCAGAAATAGCATTCCTTCAATATCTACCAGTGATCAGCATACGCTAACCCCTGGCCGTGACATTTTCAGTTGTTCGGGACAGTAATGACGGTGATAAGAACAGGCCATCCAGTCCACCTCGGCTGTACACTGTGACATTTAGTCTTCTCCGAAGCTCCTCTGTCTTTCTCTTCCGGTGTTAATCGCCTGTCAGTGTAGCTATTGCTGTTCATCAGAGCTGCACGCGACACCGTCCGTGTCTCGAATTCCACATCACACGCCGTCATAGCGTAGACAGACACGACCTTCCCAGCTCGTGGCCTGTCACTGGAGTCGCGCGGCGCCGCGGCGGGCGGCTGTACCTTGTCATCACGTGACCCTAAACCCGCGATCCCGCGTCCCTCTTCACTACACCGCCATAAGGCCATAAGGGGGGGGGGGCGGTGCTCGTGTGCCGTGGAACGATATCGACATGCTACAGCACGGGCTGGCCATGGTTCTTAAAGGCCCGTGGCCGAGGTCCAACCTACGGTCTATGGGTCCAACGCACAGCTCCAAAAGAGGTGAAGAAGTGTACGCAGTGTTGCGCATTTCAAATTACATTCCACACGCCCCCTCTACCGCTCCCACTCGCGCCGGGCCAAACCGGTTGCTCGATGTCTCTGCGGCGGCCATACATCGCAGCAGGGAAAACCGTCTATGAAATCTACAGTTCCCACCAAAACAAAGCTTTGGCTACTGTTACACACCACTTCAGCTATGAGTGAGTGTTATGATATCTTATCTGTGTAGATTTTCATAAAAGAGATACCACACACCGAAAGCATAACAAATCAAACTGTGCTAATGTCACAGAGCACTAGCTGTTCATATTTACTTAGTCATATTTAAAGGTTTGCGTTTATATAAACTTGAAAGGTCAGAACTACTTTGTCTCCTGCTTGTCTTAATGAGGAGGATGACATTTTGGTGCTAAAGACGATAGCCATGCCTTTGATGATTTATGCAGCATCAGGACATAATTATGATGAGGATGATGACCATTAAAATCAGTTTTATCCACAGTTATTCCAGCTACTCTAGTCAGGTGAGTCCCTTTGGACGGTAGGCCTATACGCTCATCTGAAAAGATACCTGGTTCGGTTCATGATGCTGTAACTGGCAGACCAGGCAAGCTACCCCTGTAAAAACAGGGAGCCCTCTTCAGGCGGATTTTAAAAGAACAAGGGATTCCAGTATCACGCTGGAAATCGACCGGATCGACCTAAAGTCCGAAGGATTGTACTGGATAACGAGGCTACCGTTTGGCACGGGCCACAGGGACAAATATCTGGTGCTCGAAACTGTCACTTAAAATACACACAGAAACGAACACGCAGTACAGAACTCTAAGCTCTATTCCGAAAGTGTCTGCAACTTGTTAATTACTTGCTGATCTCCTGACTGGTTGCGCAAATATCCTCCACACACAAATCACCGCCAATAGCTTGGATCAAATATTTTCCTCTTTCCTGTTTTCTAGTAGAGAGAGAGAGAGAGAGAGAGAGAGAGAGAGAGAGAGAGAGAGATAGAGAGAGAGAGAGAGAGAGAGACTTCTGGAGGCGTGTCTTATAAAACTGATGACAGATGTGCAGCCGGAATTCAGCTATTCAAGCGCAATTATCTGGCTATGCGGCTACTCGGTGGCATATTTAAGCACAGAGAACAGACGAGACGATCTCTCGCCAGTTACACATTATGGCTAAACTTCAGCAAAATACGAACGTAGAACGCATAAACATGCGTTACTCTACAGGCACTAGTAACGCTGCATCGCAGCCTTTGCAACGCTTGTAGTTATGCGCTTGCTTTACTATATTTACGGTAGCCTTAAAACTGAGGGAAATTCTGAGACCCGCCGTTGAGAACGTCATGCGAATTGTGCGTGTGGGTCGTGCAAGGGGGGCCGAGCAAGTAAAAAGTAAACACTGCGTCGATGGAAGGAGACCATCCGGGGTGCAGAAGCTGCATTTCACTCGGGTGCTCTGCGTTTAGCAACACTTCGAGGGTCAACATCGGGATTTATTCTTTACGCGCTGGAGTATGCACCGTAACAAAATAAGTCTATTTTCCGTGGATGACTTCTCGCCGCCATAAAATTTTTGGATTATTCATTAATTCAGTCTGGCTATATTTTCAGACACCACCGCTGCCTTCATTGAAGCGCGTGTTTAATGCCTGATTCTTATCATATTCTATATAACGTAGACTGCAGTCATTTTTAGACAGGTTTTGTAAATAGCACACGATTCAATTAACTTGTTTGTAAATACTGGGATTTTAAGAACGGGGTTCTTTTCTTGCTCGTGTTCTTCGGTCGTCGCGGCGATACCGGCATCACGTTCGCTAGCTAGTTGTAGATAATCCGCCGGGGAGAGAAGCCGGCAACAGACGGATAAAATGACTATGTCCGTCCCGGAGAGGAACTCGGGGTCTGGGGGAAAGGAAGAGGAGAGTGAGGATGAAAGCGAAATCCTGGAGGAGAGCCCGTGCGGACGCTGGCAGAAGCGAAAGGAGCAGGTAGGTTCACCGTAGAAAATTCAGTTTTGGTTTTCCGACGTTTAGCATCTCAACAATTACGCATGCAATGAAAAAACACTAACCCTGGTTACCGCCATTGATTTGAAGTCACGTTTACTGAAGAATTTTAAAAAGCGATTGTCACGTCGGTTTCATTTAGATCAGTACCGGCTTCGAGTCTACGTTTTTCTTGAAGTAAATCAATGAATAGCGAGGGGGCGGGAAATGTAGTGAGCACTAGCCTATAATAAACAACCATTTCCAGGCTTTACGAACATGATATAATTGCTACTTTACCCATTCTAAATGGTTGACTTTTTGCGTGCGATACGCAATGAATGGTAGACTTTTGCTATTTTAGTTTAAATAGCCTACGCACAGTGCTTAGGAATAGGATACGAGGTCCATCTGGTGGGCCAAACCTCGCGATTGACTGACGTGTAGTTTTCCCAGAAAAAAACCATACCTGCTAGATTTATGATCCGCGAATGTGATTGTGCACGTGATATATGGGCTGTGGGATTAACGCGCCCACAGAGCAAATAAATCCCGCGGCCTGTGTGGCCGTCTAATAAATTCAGTTGTAACGGTAACGGCTACACTGTAAGGGTGGTGACAGATAGTAGTAACTATGCGAGAGAATGGTGCGACCTTGGGCCGCTTCAGTCCCTTCACTTAATTAGGACGTCTTACATCTTGTATTTCCCTCTGTGTGGACATTGATTATCTTTCCTGATGGACATTTTTAGAAGATTTATTTAGGATAAAATTCGTTTTTTTTTTTTTTTTTTTTGCACTGCTTTGGAAATAGGAGAGCAACAGGAGTGCTAGCCTTTTTGTTTGAACATCTTTATTGCTTAAAAAACAAAACAAAAAAGTATCCTCACACTAACAACACCCCAAAGTGAGTTTTGACCTGATGAACATCCAACCATTAGACATTAGACACAAATACACACCTACACCCACAAATAAAACCTAGAGATGGCTGTCACTGTTGCCAAGGAGTTGTCTCCATTACAGAAAAGACGCGGTGCTTTACCTAAATATTATCTTTCCTGGCGCACGTGTCCTTCCTGCCTCTTTACGCGGGACATTTACGCTGCTGATCTCAAGCTCAAAACCTCTGGTCTTTTTTCAGTGGTGGTGGGGATTGAGCAGCGGTCAAACCATCCATGTTGGCACACTGTGAAACAGGAATGCATGAGACTATTGACTTCTGGATTGTGAACACGACAGTCTCCAGATTTCTGGGGTTACGTGGGTGTGTGGGCATGTGATTATACCAAAATACGGGCGCTTGTTGGACCGAAAACATAAGTCTGTAGTAAGGTGTGTTGCCAACGCTGAATGTGTAGAAAGCATTCTCGCCCCACGGGTTGCTGGTGCGAATTGTGTTGGAGACAACTTTTTAGCCCTTGGACATGATACCCCAGGCCGCAATTGTGTTGTGTTATGTACATTGGTGACAAATTAATAAAGTGTGTAGATGGGTCAGGTAGTACAGTCATCTCCCAGAAGCCCAGTGTCTCCTGAGTACATTAGTTAAATACGTTTTTTTTTTTCCCCCAAAAAAAATTCTAATTCAGTGTTCTAGAACTCCATTGTTTTCAATTGCCAGTTGCGATTGATACATCAGCATTGGAATGCTCAGTTAAGTGAACTTCACAATCACGTACTTGTGATCTTGCACATTAAAGGGTTAGTGATCAGCAAGCAGGGACCGGAGCTGCACTCACATAAATGTGCTCCGCAAATCTCACGTTGACCCAATTTGGTGTGTGATGCTGGAAACCGCTGTCCAGTTACGGTTCTTCGGTATTGAACAGAAATGATGTCCTCAATGGGACGTTAGAGCGGTTCTTCATGGTTGTTATTTTATTTAGAATCGGTAGTTGAAGTGGGCTTTAACGGACCGGTACGCTGTACCGCGACTTGTACATTTTTGATCTTACGAGCACCGGTACTTTTTTCCCGCGTTCCGCTACTTCTCGTAAACTGTAACATGTGCACTGTTTGTGTGCCCGTGAAGTTCTGTTTCTCTCATTCCCTCGGCAGTAACTGCATTGTAGTCCATATCCAAGGGAGGCCACCCATTGACAAGTCATAATAAAACGGACTTCATTACCTTGATGGTACCTGCTTTCTCGCTGTTTTTCTGCAACGAAACCAGTTTTTTTCAACAAGTTAGCTTGGCTAAAACATGGGAAGTTCCAGAACGGACCGTAACGAGACTTCTATGTTTTGCTCATTTGAGTACCGGCACCTTTTCCATTTCAAACGCTGTTCAGATTTGACCAAGTATGGTATTTCCCCCGCTACTGTTGTGCAACGTGTTCACTATTCTTTGAAGCAGGTGTTATGACTGCATCTGTATAAAACATGTAAAATAAAGTCATATGTAATGTAATGTAATGTAATGTAATGACTAGAGATGTAACACAGTTTGTATGTAGTAGGAAGGTTACTAGCAACAGGAAGCTGGTTTGAGAGAAAAAAGAGAAAGGATCCTCTGAATATGCCCAGAATGTTAACGTCTAAATTTAGTTAGGGGGAAATGGTCCTCTGAGGAAATGTGGGGCTTCTATTTAGGGTAACTGCCTCACCCTGTGTTGGTGGCCCGTCCTGTTTCCAATGGGAACCAGAAGGGACACCTCTGTCTGAAGTAGCACTGTAGTTCCTAACCCTGTGCCTGGAGATCCACCATCTTGTAGGTTTTCATTTCAGCACTAATTTGGCAGACTTGATTCTACCTTTTATCAATTATCAGCTCAATGAGATCTATGGCTGTTGAATGAGGTGTGCTTTGTTAGGGTTGGCTGGAGTGAAAACCTGTAGGACAGCAGGTCACCAGGAACAGGGTTGGGAACTGCTGGTCCAAAGTTTCCATACTTTTTCCCTGGGTCAGGACCAAACGTGTTCCACAGTGATATTTCACAATGAACCTTTATTGGAAAAAAAAAAAGGATTACAAGTTCACCTGCCCATGCCTCTATAAGTTCCTGTCTGTAAATGGACAGACATAGACATGCATACGTGTACGCACACGCACACACATAGACACGTACACACAAACACGCACACACTGGAACACCTGTTTCCCATCACTGTCTGATTCAGTCCACAGTGTCACAACAAGTTGCCCGAGGCGTCGAAGTTGCAGAACAGTTGGGTGCCTAATGCTCTGTCAGGGGAATCAAGACCTGCTCTCCGTACATCGCTCGCCGTTTTCTTCTCCAGTGTGTGGTCGGGTTGTCGTACGTGGGCGCGATTTCATTGGTCAGCAGCAGTTAATATTTGCGCGGGCGCGTATGCGTTTGTAACCGCGTGCACGGACGTTCAGGGGGGGCTGTTTTTTCGAAGCGGCGTTCATTTGTGATTGGGCGCTCGCGGCCGAATAAGGGCCATCGGGCGCGAAGGCTTTTGTCGCGCTCCGCTTCGCTGCGTCGGACGCTTCTCGACGGGTGACGTGACTGACGCTCAGCGCGAATGGGTCCTCGGCTGCTGTTCAGCTCAGCGGGTGCAGTGTGGGTGAGAGTGCTTGTGTGTGGTTTGTGGTCCAATGGGCAGGGTTCATGCTGCTAATGGGGTGGGGGTTGGGGGGGTGTGGGGGGGTGTGGGGGGGTGGTTAGGGGGGCAGATGCACGTATTTCTTGGTTTGAACACAATCTGGACACCCGTGTATAACACCCCAATGGCACTCAAATTCTCACTTGGAGGTGCGTAGCTGTGAACATTTTTTGCACTTGAAATTCCATTTGCAGTGTTATGGTTGCGCATGAAGGTAATCGGAAATGTAATGTAACAAAGAACCATTTTCCCCATCTGCCCAACACATAATTCTGTGGTTCCTGTCACCTGTATCTATCTTCGGTTGTTGTCGCCCATGATTCATTTAATAGCTAGTTTGCCCGATGCAAAATAAATGGAACGAGGACAGGTCAAATTTGCCAAAGGCAGACAACGTTTAAATCATCAGGATAATATTATAATAGAGAAATTAGGGAATTACAGGACAAGTGAGCAACAGCTCTCATTAGTCATAATTATGCTCTGTTAAATGCATTGTTTAAAAAAAAGCTGGCATTAGCAATGATTAATTAATATTACATTACATTACATTCATTTGGCAGACGCTTTTATCCAAAGCGACGTACAAGAAGTGCATTTTCATGATCGTAGACAACTGCTGAATCACAGGTTCAGTAAGGTACAATTACTTATTTTGTACAGCTATTTCTAGCTGAGAACAATGAACACTATCCTGGTCTAACATCTGCAAAGCCAAACTAGGCAGAAGATTAAGCTAGAGTATTAGGACAAATACAATTTACCAAGAAGTGCAGGGATGGGGCAACATGTAACAAGTGACAAGGAAAAAGGGTTTTTTTTTTTTTTTTTTTTTTTTTTTTTTTAAATATATATATATACACAGCATGGTGGTGGTTATTCTAGGTATAGTCTGAAGAGATGAGTCTTCAGGCCACGGCGGAAGATGGATAGTGAGGGGAGGTTCGGAGAGGGACGGGGAGTTCGTTCCACCACTGGGGAGCTAGGGTGGAGAAGCTCTGTGATCCCTTTGGGCGGGTGGGAGGGGTTACAAGACGCCCTGCTGCTGCAGAGCGGAGTGGTCGAGCAGGCACATAGAATTGAGTCATGTCCTGCAAGTAGATGGGGCTGTTCTGTTGGCGGCAGTGTAGGCAAGGGTCAGGGCTTTGAATCGGATCCTGGCAGCGACCGGTAGCCAGTGAAGTGATCGCAGCAGAGGAGTGACGTGGGAGAATTTGGGGAGGTTGTAGATGAGCCGGGCAGCGGCATTCTGAATCATCTGTAGTGGCTGTATGGCACAAGCTGGCAGGTTTGCAAGGAGAGAGTTGCAGTAATCAAGGCGAGAGGTCACCGTAGCCTGGACGAGCAGCTGGGTGGAGTGCGTCGTCAGGTATGGTCGAATCCTCCTGATGTTGTATAGGAGGAATCTGCAGGACCTTGATGTTGCCTTGATGTGCTCCTTGAGGTCCAGTTGGTCATCCAGGACCACCCCCAAGCTCTTGGCAGAGTGAGAGGCAGTCACTGTGGTGCCATCAACCGTGATTGAGAGTTCACGAAGCAAGGAGGTCTTGTGCGGGAAGAAGAGCAGCTCAGTTTTGTTGAGGTTGAGCTTCAGATGGTGGCTGGCCATCCAGGTGGAGATGTCAGCCAGGCAGGAAGAGATCTTATCATTGACCAGAGTGGCCGAGGGGGGGAAAGAAAAGAAGAGTTGTGTGTCATCTGCATAACAATGATAGGAAAAACCATGTGAATTAATGACTGAACCAAGAGATCTGGTGTATAAGGAGAACAGCAGAGGACCCAGTACAGATCCCTGCGGCACTCCCGTAACAAGTGGATGAGAAGCAGAGGCAGACCCCTTCCAGGTGACCTGGTAGGTCCTATCTGCAAGATAGGAAGCGAACCAAGACAGGGCAGTCCCGGCAATTCCCATCCCAGCCAAGGTGGAGAGGAGTATTTTATGGTTGACCGTGTCAAAAGCTGCAGACAGGTCAAGAAGGATCAGGACAGAGGAAAGGCGTGAGGCTCTTGCAGTGGCAAGTGCCTCCGTCACAGCTAGGAGTGCAGTCTCTGTTGAGTGCCCAGATCGGAAGCCAGACTGGTGAGGGTCTAG
Source organism: Anguilla rostrata (assembly GCF_018555375.3). Taxonomy (NCBI): domain Eukaryota; kingdom Metazoa; phylum Chordata; class Actinopteri; order Anguilliformes; family Anguillidae; genus Anguilla; species Anguilla rostrata. The sequence goes on along the minus strand of NC_057940.1, from coordinate 8,549,188 downwards.
CAGGTTGTTCTGATGGAGAAAAGAGGTTAATTGTTTAAGAACTGCTCGTTCGAGGGTTTTGGACAGAAAGGGTAGAAGGGAAACGGGTCGATAATTTGCTACATCGGAGGGGTCTAAGGTGGGTTTTTTGAGTAGTGGGGTAACACGAGCCGTCTTAAAAACAGAGGGAACATGACCAGAGGAGAGAGAGGAATTAACAATGGAAGACAGATAGGGAAGGAGCTCGCTGGAGATAGATTGGAGAACTTTAGATGGGATGGGGTCAAGTGGACAGGTGGTTGCGCGATGAGAGGTGATCAGTTGTAATACATCGGAGTCCTCCAGCATTTCAAAGGAGGTCAGTGTGGCTGTGGGGTTGTCCTGGGGGGTTGGGGGGCTCACTGGATGGGTGAAGGAGTTCCGGATTGTAGCCACCTTTCCTTCAAAGGCGGCCAGAAAGTCATCTGCGGAGAGGGAAGAGGGAGGTGGGGGTGGAGGAGGAATGAGGAGGGAAGAGAAGGTGGAGAATAGTTTACGTGGATTAGAGACACATGCGCTGGATTAGAGACACATAATACTGATTTCGTTACAGATTTATTTTTAAAAGTGGATCGCTAATGGAAACAGAGAGAATTTGGCTAAACTACTACACTATTTAACTTTTTGTTTACTGCTAAAATAAAACCAGGTCAAGCCTGTCCATTTACACTCTCAGTACTCTCACTCATTCATCTCCTTACACTCCCAGTGCTCTCACTCATTCATGTCCTTACACTCTCTGAACTCTCACTCATTCATCTCCTTACACTCTCTGAACTCTCACTCATTCATCTCCTTACACTCTCTGAACTCTCACTCATTCATCTCCTTACACTCTCAGTACTCTCACTCATGCATCTCCTTATGCTGCCAGTGCTCTGACTCATTCATCTCCTTACACTCTCTGAACTCTCACTCATTCATCTCCTTACACTCCCGGTACTTTCACTCATTCATCTCCTTACACTCCCGGTACTCTCACTCATTCATCTCCTTACATTCTCAGTACTCTCACTCATTCATCTCCTTACACTCCCAGTACTCTCACTCATTCATCTCCTTACATTCTCAGTACTCTCACTCATTCATCTCCTTACACTCTCTGAACTTTCACTCATTCATCTCCTTACACTCTCTGAACTCTCACTCATGCATCTCCTTACACTCCCAGTACTCTCATTCATGCATCTCCTTACACTCCCAGTACTCTCATTCATGCATCTCCTTACACTCCCAGTACTCTCACTCATTCATCTCCTTACACTCCCAGTACTCTCACTCATGCATCTCCTTACACTCCCAGTACTCTCACTCATTCATCTCCTTACACTCCCAGTACTCTCATTCATGCATCTCCTTACACTCCCAGTACTCTCACTCATGCATCTCCTCACACTGCTGGTGTTTGTACAGTAGAATTATGTTGAAACCTGTTAACCCAATGTTGAGACTAGATATTGTGAATGAAAGGCAGATCGCGGAAAACGAACCGGTTTCACCACATTTCTCGAAGGCGAAAGACTACCGGTCCATCACTTTGACAACATTAGCAAGACCGGCGCCGCAGAAAGAGCTGAATCTGTGAGGCGCAAGGTTTCATAACTGTCCTCCTGTACAGGCCTCGCCCCGCGCGGGCCCTTTGCACTGTTGGTGGTTTGGTCGGTTTGTCAAAATGGTGAGAGTTGGAACCAACATGGCTGCCATTTCTGTTCTGTCAGTGCTAGATTAGTTTACATTAGTTAACTGTATTTTATGTTATTAATGTAGGGTTTATGTGACGTGAAATCCAGCAATGGAGGGTATTGGATGCACATTTAAATAACTTCACCCCCCCCCTTCATTTTGGTCTAGTTTGGCCTGATGAAAGAAAATTGGGAGGAACTGAATCTTCTTCATATAAACTGCAGGCGGGCCAGGCCAGTGGAATTCACAGAGGAAATTAAGAGATCACAACATGGGGGGTGGGGGGTGGGCTGTTATTTTCGGTGCAGCTGCTTTTGGTCTGTTTGTGTCTTTCTAAAGTGTATCACGGATCGCATCCGCGTTTGGGCCCTTGGGAGAGTGGAGTTCTGACCTCAGTGGCGACGGTTCAGAGCCGCGATCAATTACCGGTAACTCGATTGAGAATGGACTCCATGCCCCCGATGCAGTTAACTCATTATCCACATGTGCTCCGATTTACCGGATCCTCCAGATGTTTGTGCCTCTGTGTCTTTTTTTTTTGTGTGGGAGGGGCCTCTCGCTTTTGTCGATGCTGCTTGGCGTTTGGGATGGAGCAGCGGGGCGAACATGGCGTGTTCTGTGCAGAATAGCAAGCGATCAGCTATGCATGACGCCCCCCCCCCCTCAACACCCCCCCCCCCTTAAAAAAAAAAGAACAGAGTGTTTCTGTTCGCTGGGAGGTTTATCTCTCCAGCGCTCCTGTGGCCACCTCTTCATTGTTTTCTTTTGTATTTTTGAAAAAAAATTTTGAGCACATTCTTTCCCCAGAGGTGATGAGAGGGGTCCCCACTGAGCCCCGTCTTCTGAGGACATAATTGCTGCTGCTGAACTGAGGCTGCGTAGTGATGATGAGTGAAGGGTGCCTCCTAAAATCCCTCCCCCCCCCCCCTCCCCCAGACACACTCCCCATATACACACAGAAGCCTGGTTGTCTCTCAGTCACGTCAAGATACAAGGGAGAGAAAAAAGGCAGAAGCGATGTTTTGCGCTTTTTGTCCTAGCAGCTTGCCGTAGATTTCATGATAGGCGCTCTACGCTACGGCGCATAAGAGGATTAAACCTGTGTCATGGACCCTTTCTAAAGATGTGAAGGGGATTGTGTGTCTGGGTATGTAAAGATAAATAGCATCACTGGAGAAGATTTGCATGGCAATACCCAGCTATGAGCCAGATATGGCTGATGCAAGGTTGAGTGTAGATGCTGATGAGTTTTCCTCCTTAACTTCTGGAAAGACTCCATCTCCCACGTTCCATTGCAGTCACTTCCGAGTGAGCCTATTGGAGAGGGGAGTACAGACCGCCCTGTGGCTGTTTATTGGTCATCATTTTGCAAAGGGGCAGCTCCCCTCTCTGTGATTGGGCTGAAGCAAGGTCAAGGTAAGGCTAGGTAATGCTTAAAAGTCAGGTGGCTGACAAATTCTGTTGGCAGAGAAATTCTGTCTGAAAAAGTTTCAAGGATTGTTGGGTAATGGGCAGTCTGGGGTAGATTCACAGGCTTAATTGGGACTAGGCTATATCCAGGACACGAGTAATATATTTTTATTGTGGTTGGAGTTAAATAAAAATAAATATGGAATTGAATTCATTGCTGATTTCAATGTCAAGGGATTTAAAAAAAAATTTAAAAAAGACTCAAATTTTGATATTAATTTGATCCACTGAATATTTCCTGTTTGGGTAATGAGCAGTTTACAGCCAGAGACACTGTTTATGCATCGCTTGTTTTTTTCAGTCATTTCAAACTAGCTGTCAGAGGATACTAACAGAATAGGGTCATTTGCTTGAAAATATGAGCTGTGTTTTTTTTGTGGTTTTTTTTTGTAACATTCCCTCAGTTGTTTCCCCTTCACTTTTGACACAAGCCGATTGTTTCCGGTTCCACCACACTCCACACCACTGTGGAAATCCCCCGGGTTCCTGTTTGATTTTGGTGAACATTGCATGGGCTCAAGTGTACTTTCTCCACCATACAGGTGCATACACACACATACACACACACAGGCACGCACGCACACACAGGTGTATGTTGCTCTTTACAGAGCTGGCTGGAAGAGCCGTTCGGTAGCTGGACGTCTGCTGGACGATTATGCAGACGTCAGGGCCGGGTCTTGGAGCCGCAGCTGCTCTGTTAATAAAGAAAGCCTCTGACAGCCCCGGCTGAACATTGAGGATGGCCGCGTTCCAGACTGGCCCTGGCAACCCAGAGAACTCACTCAGACCTGCCTGTGCTGTTTTTTTTTTAAAGCCAGTCAGGCGCTTATCATCGTTTCTGGCACTTTGCTCTCTGTATTATGACAGCATGAGCCCCTGTCTTAGGTGTAGCGGCACAAAGCTCTTTAAGGTGTGAGATCGCAAATGTGCGATTAGAATGTTCTTATCTCAACATTCTAATGTCGATGTAACAATCACTACTGGTAACTGGGAAAGCAATGGAGTTCTAGAACACTGACTTATAATTTTGAAAGAAAAAAAAAAACATTCCAAAAACCTGCATTCTGCCTCTACAGCAGTGGAGTTTGAGAAAGATGAGTCACGTTGAGAATCCTCTCATTTATATGATGTAGAATAAGTGTCTTTATCATGCAATATCCGTTTTGGTAGAAAATGAGAAAAGGCTAGGGGTTTTATTCACTGATGATGTATTTACCGAATTCCCAGAGAGGAAATTGACAAGAACAAAACAACAAAAGCATAAAAAACCACATAAAAAAACAGCGCAATAACATTGAAATCAATTCAAGGGCCATGCTGTCCACACCATTGACCAGTAAGTCAGACTCAGCTCATTACCAATTTAAGCTGCATTTTGCAGTGCTGCTCTTAGTGCTAGATTTTTTTTTGGAGAGGCCGATTCGCCATATTTAAAATGTCTGGTTGTAAATAATTTAGACGGCCCCTCTGCTGGATTATGGAAACACGATGCCCAAGACCTGTTCGGCATGAGGACTGCCGGCCATCTGGGGTGACCGAACGACCACGTAGCTGCGTCACGACATGGCCGCCCCCGTCAGAAACGATTCTATTTCGGCCGTTGTCTTGTCTGAATGCCCGGAGCCCTCCTCCCCCTGAGGTCGTGGGGGTCAGTTACATTTCTGAAGCGCTTGTGACCTCACTTCCTGTCACGGCTCAGAGTGCACGCGGACATACGGACATATGTGTTAAATCCCTAGGGGTCTCTGAAGGGACATTAAAGAAACCAGACGTGGAAAATCCAGGTTCAGAAAAAGTAAAAGTCCTCCCCAGGATTTTTTTCCAGTTGCATGGATTTTTCACAGCTCTTTAGCCAGGAGGTAGAGCTAATTACTGAAGCCAGTTCATGGGTGGAAGAAAACAGATGGGCAGACTTTTACTTTCTGACCCCTGGACTTTCCACCTCTTGAAATATGCACTTCATGATGATATTTATCAGGCACAAATAGTATTTAAACAGCCTTTGTACAGAGGCTGTAGCTCTCTGGCCTCTTAAAAATTGTGCTGAAGCATCTTTTGAGCCTATAAATGTGAGTCTTGTTCAGAATGACGATGTAGTTTTTTGGAGCTGAGTGAGGAGATTCTTTTTTTTTTTTTGGTAAATTCATTCTGTTACAGTAATCTCTTTATACTGATGAAAAACTCTTGACTGAAGATTGCCGTGCATCATTAACTGAAGGAAGGTTGTTTTCCAGTCTTAAAAAATACAGTCACGATGTCCAAATAAGCATGTATGCCACATTTAAAGCTAAAACCGCGCTCCACCCTCTGGTACTTTAAATATTTCTCTAAATGCTCCGTACTTACTAGTGGAAAATGATGATACCATAATTTTCAATAATAAGTGTTTGTACTGTACAGTATATGGCTTAAAATTGAAGATGGTGCTGCGTTTAGTGAAATTATTGTTTACAGTGTGACAATGGTTCATATGTTTGGCTGTAATTGTACACTATATGGCTTTTTATCAAATCAGTTTTCTTTTGGTCCATTTGGCTAAACGTTCTGACGGTCTTTGGAAGTCCTCAGGTTTGCCATGAGGTCATAGACGCCCACACTTACTCTAGATGGTTCCTCTGGGTTCATGGTCATGTATATACTACTTAAGATTGCCTAGGGTATTCCAGCAGAGTATTCCCCTGTTGAAACATCATGCTTTAAAGACATGAAAAGTCCCTTGACTTGTGTAGGGAAATATTACTTTGTGACGATGACTTTCATAGGTATGGACAGAATATTGTGGAAGGAGTTTTTGGCCTAACAGAGTTTTTTTCTTTAGCGGGAATAAAAAATAGCATAATGTGCATCTCATAATCTGCTCTTGTTACCTCTGATAGTGGAGAGAAGAGCATATAGATGGACGTCTCCCCCGTCCATGTGTAGATTATTATTGGAGAGTATTGATGTTCTCACAACCCTCTCTAACCTTACAAGCACTTTATCCCCGGTCCCTAAGTGTTCAGCCTGGGAGCCTGAGAAAATCCAAAGTTTGACGCTCCCTCAGCGACTGTTTTTTGGCCCTTCCGGCCCTCATGGGCCCCTGCTGGGCCGACAAGTCTTCCAAATCCTGCCGGGGGTGTCTGGAGCGCAGATCAATCCCTCCACAGGACCGACCTCCTGGCCAGTCACACACTCGCACCCCCACACGGGACTGTGACTGTTCCGCTGCATCGAAAGGGAACTTTTGCTTCCGTCTCTTCCTGTTCTTCTTGTGGTGCGGGCGACTGTTTCAAACGACAGTGGGGGTTCCGTTCATGCAACGCTGCGTTTTTTTTTTCAGTCGTACGTGGCCTCGTCGATTGCATCAGCCGAAATCGAGTTGCTTAAGCGTTTCTGGGAAGCAGGAGGACGGGACGTGAGGCGCAGTCCGTACGCCGCCAGATCCCCAGCCGCGTACGATTGGGGAAATACTGTCGCGTGGTTTCCTCCGTGCCCCGATTCATCTGCGTCTGCTTCGTCATTTCAGAATGCCGCGGAGCGGAATTATGGAAAAGCCGTTCGCGTCTGGCCTTCATCCAGGCTTCTGAGTGGGATTTCGTGAAGGCCGTAAAACTTTTTATCATTTCCCCCGCTCGCCACATTTCATGTTTTGTTGGGTTTTTGCTGCGAAGATTAAAAAGTGAGGAAGAGTGTGGTGAACTGGGCTGATGAGCGGGAGCTCTTTTTTGTGTGTCTGGTGGCAAATCTGGGCCGTGCCAGTATGCCAGTGGCGTTGGCCGACCGTGGCTGGCATTGTGTACGGAGAGGAGGTTTCATTTGGGCGCAGTGTCAGCGCGTCACACACTCTCTAACAAGCGGGCACCAGCAGTTTGCCTGTTGAGCCGCTCGTGTGGTCTTCCTCCCACTCCTGTCTGTTTCAGCTGGACTTTGTAGGTAAGATAATGACATCACAGTGCGGCTGACATCACGTGCTTCGGAGGAGAACACACGCTTGCCGATGTCGTAGATTTTCCGGCAAAGGGCACTGCAGAATACCATTTGGCACTTCAAATTGGGGGGAAAGGAGGTTTTATCTGCATGAATTCTACACCTTGACGGCTTGTCATCGCCCTGTGATGATATGAAATCCTGACTTCATCGACCCTTCTGGGGAGGAAAAAGGACAAGGTGGTCACACAGCACCAGCATTGTGGGGCCCACTCAAAGTCGAACGTCACCGGTAAATCACGGGAGTGAGGCTGCGGGGGGCTCGATTGATTATTCCTCCCGGTAATTAGGGCGCGTATCGATTAGCCTGGCCATCTGTCAGTTTCCACTCTGTCAAGCTGAGATGTAGCCTAAGAGCTGCTGAGTAGGCTCTGCTGTTGAACCAGACAACAAAAAAAAAGAAAAAGAATTGGGCTTACTCGAGGCCCTCATTACCGACCGGCTGCTTCCCCCGAAGCTTAATCCCTTGCAAAGCCCAGACGTTTCACTTTGCTCATGCTCAAATCGAGCTCTTAAACCGACCATGCGGACAGAGACAGTTTCACATATTCGGACATTTTTGAATCCAAATTCAGGCAATTGAGGTCTAGTTGTCACTTCCTGCATTTTACGTTTGATGTATGTTTGCGTACATAATGTTCTAATAAAGCACGGAAAATCAACAATTTGATACGTGAAGCTTGACCATTGGGGTATGTCATGTGCCTGTTCCATCATTTGGGCAAGGCTCAGTGTAAAGATTATATTACAAGTAAAATATGCAACTCCGTGAAATGGCTAGCAAGTGGCCAATTTTGTGGTATTTTTGTGCCATTTCACTGGCAAGTCAAAGTGGGTCCCAGGGAATGCCTCCAAGTATCCGGTGAAACCCAGTACTGCCCTCGGACTCCAGGAAGCATCTGAAGAATTTGGGGTTGAGAAGGCTGATCCAAGATCAGCTGTTGAAGTGCCTAATCCTGACCCCCAGAGTTTTTTGTGTAAGAGGAAGGCACACAAAGGCCTTGTCTGTTTGGACTGATAAGTCAGCAGTCGCGGCCTCATTTAAGCCAAGATAAGCTCCCTTCCTTTGCCAAGGACTAGCGCTGCACCCGCCCCCCCCCCCAAAAAAAAGAAACAAAAAAAACATAGCAAACATGGGTCAGACTAGGCTATATTTTGTGACCCAGTAAAAGGTTGAGTCAGCTGTTTTGTTATTTCTGTTCCTGTATTCTAGATTTTTATATGTGGTTTATAGGGGAGTTTAATGGAGGTTGAAGGTACTGTAACAGGAGGTCTGGAAGTCAAAATTGCAGCTGTTGTTTTAGTTTTTTTTGTTTTGTTTGTTTGAAAATGATCTTGGCTTCAGTTTTAGTTTTTTTTTTTTTTTTTGGAGTGACAGAAAGTCCAATTCTGATACCGTAGTCCATGGCCCTGGAATGAAACCATTGGTTATTTTGCTCGTTTGCTGATTGGTTCGTTGTTGAAAGGAGCTGTGGCCTCACGGGGCAGGTGGACGCTTTGCATCATGGGTAAGGAGCTGGGCTTCCAACTCCAAGGTCGCAGATTTTATTCCCAGGCGTGTCAGTGCAGTTTGTGCCCTTGAGGTTCCTAACCTAAATTTCTCCAGTAAACAGCTGGCTGTGTCAATGGGTTGTATATAAAGAATGTAAGCTGTGTGTGAATCACTCTGGATACGAGCGTCTGCTAAAGCTGCCTTAAATGTAAATTAAAAAATATAAGTGTTCTGACCCTGGATCAGTTTGGGTTTTGGTTTATGTCCTAAAGCATATGATGCCCAAGGCTGCAGTAAATTCCAGCAGGCAGTATATAAATAATTTATAGGCATTATACTGAGGTTTGTACCAGTAAGGAGTGAAAGATATTACATTAAAAAATATGCATTTTTCCAGCATATTGTGATTATGTGCACCCTGTGAGTTGTGAAAGGCCAGCTTTTAATTTAAAAGAATCTTAAATTAAAAAATAAAGTTTATAATTAGACTGCCGTCTCGTGCAGACCGCATCTTCGAACATTCAAGCATGTAAAAATGGTAGCTGGCATTTTTAAATTTTTTTTTTGACCTTGTTGGCCTCGTTGTTTTCGGAGTGCAGCATTTGCCTAACTGAATTTTGCCCCACCCCGGCTGTGTCATATCCCAAAGCCATAATGCCGATCACAGGCCCCCGCGCCGCCACCGTTTCCTGCGTTTGCATTTTGGGGGGAAGGCCAGGGTTTGTCACCGTAGCCTCATGGTCTGTTTCGGCGCGCTGGTCGCGTCATGTAGGCCCGCCCCTTTAATCCCTTCCGTGGGGGGGGTTGAACGGTTGGAAAGGAACGCGAGACGCTCGCTCTCTCGCTCGCCCACTCTCTCTTCCCCTCTCTCTGCGGGAAGTCTGGAGCCGATCCATGGGCAACCCAGGACCCAGGCGTCTGGTTCCCTTCTCTCACCTCACCTTTTCGCGTGGTCCGGCTGAGAGCAGGTGATGGTCCTCAGGGGTTGGAGGGGTCGTTGCGGTGAGGGGGAAGCCTTGCCCGTCTCGGGATGGCCTCGGAGTACAGGAACAGAAATGACAAAAACAGCGGATTCAACCTTTTACTGGGTCACATAATATTGTCTGACCCATGTTTGCTATTTCTTTTCTTTTTTTGGGGGGGAGGTGGGGGGGGGGTGGCGCTGCTGATGATAAGATTGTTGTTTAACAGCTGGGTCCTCGGTGCCTCACCTTCGCAGTTTTGGTCAGCGTCGGGATAAAGACCGGTGACTGTTCGGTGTGAAGGCGTGGTGCCTCTGACTCTCTGTGCATGTGTCAGACCACATGATGTAGGCCACGTCATGTCACTAACATTAGGGTCCAAAATTAGCTTGTTGGCACAGATCGTTGAGGTGTGAGGATTACGCACCTGTTCAGTGGAAAGACTGAATTCATTCAGCTTGTGGAACCTGAGCTAAAGTATCTTTAGTCTGCTTAGAGGTGTCCTGTATCGCATCAGCGAGGAAGAAAGAGCAAAAAGATATTTAGATGCTCCACAGGCTCGGGTGAAAATACCTTGTATAGTCCCTGTAGAATGGAAATCAAGATTTGTTTGTTTTAAAATATTATCCTTGGTTCTCCATGTCAGTGTACCTGCCTTGACATTTGCAAGTCCTTGTAAACCTTCAAGGGCTTGTGACAAATTCATTTTCAGCCTTTTCAGAAGTAGTAAATTTGAGTCACTCCTGTAGCTGTCTGGAATATTAGCTTCTGAGAACCATGCCCTTTTCACACGGAGGCTCAACACAGAGCTCAGCTCCCTTTTCAGGGGCAGAAATTTAAATTTCATGTCTGTCGTAGACTTTAAGATATTCATCTTAGCTTTAGCCGAGAACAGTGCTGATACTGTAAAAGTCTGTGTCAGTAAATATTTTGGATAAAGGACGGGCTAGATACCTGATTGCAGTGGCGGATTTTAACCCTTTGCAGAGTAGGTTTTTTGGAATCCTTTTTTTTTTTTTCCCCCCCAAAAAAATCTTAAGGCAGTGTTCCAGAACTCCATTGCTTTAAATTACCAGTAGTGATCGTTTCATCGTGAATAGAATGTTCAGTCAAGAACGTTCTAATCGCATATTCATGATCGTTACACGGTAAAGGGTAAAAACAAGTGGGGCCCTTGCACCACTCCAATGCCATTCAGATTTAGTAGGGTACCTGCTCTCAGGTGGTTGGTTGCCGTGGAGACGCTGTTCTCCTGGCACGAAGCATTTGCAGATGTTGCAGAGGAGAGGCTCACTCTTTCTCAGAATGCACTGCTACCCTCTCTGCATGAGGCCTGTTAATTAGCCCAACATCAGATGCCTCACAAACCACGCCAAGAACATTCCGATAAAAAAAACTTCCTCTGCTGTCTTATAATAGAAACTCCTAGGCTGGGTTAGTGTTGTGCAGTACACAGTAGCAATCGGCCAACTCTTAGACTGAAGATGCTCTTGCACGGGTGCTAAAGTTAAGTGGTTTTAGTTTGGGAGTTATGATACATGGATGCTTCCGAAATGCAAGGCTTGCTCTGCGCTGAAGAAAGAGAGCATCCAGTTGTTTTCTTAATCTTTCACAGCTGATTCAGATTGAGTAACGTGTTTTGGCCTCTTGGTCATCATCAGGGCAGCAGGTGCAGCGGACTGCAAGGAGGATTTGTGTGTTTGTTGATTACAACATGTGTAAATAACATTAAAGCAAATGTCAGTTAGCCTATCTAGAAAGTGAACTATGTAATCTCATAAAAAGGAACCATATGATGCAATTTGTCAGCAGGTCAACTAGAGTGTGATTTATAGTGGTGTCCAAGCTGTAAAATAATTTATGAATATTGATTAGAGAAACAACTGGTGCAGAACCGCATGTTGAACATTTTATGGATAATTTGTGAATGATTAATTCATAATAGTGTGAATATAGTTATAAATTCTCTGTTTCTCTGTGATAAAGGTGTTGTCCCGCTATTGTGTGCTTACTTGGAGTGCACAGCCATTATTTGCTTAACCACTTTGAGCTGTTCTAAGCTCTTCCGTTTTCTTAATAGTCTTAGTGACCCAAAGAACTTAACTGAAGGAACTCCATAAGCATAAGCATACCAGTGTAATTTTGTTCAGAAATAATGAGGATGGTGTAGCCCTGAATTAGGGGTAGAAGGAGTCTTGTAGAATGGTGTGTTGTCATCAGAATTCGGTACGAGAATTGCGTCGGCCATTTTGGATGGAGGGAAGTGGGAATAAAGCCCTGTGAAGAACAGTGTAGATCAGGACCAGGAGCTGCACCATAGCTCTCTACTGAGAACCGGGTCAGGGCCAGGAGCTGCACCATAACTCTCTACTTAGAACCGGGTCAGGAGCTGCACCATAACTCTCTACTTAGAACCGGGTCAGGACCAGGAGCTGCACCATAACTCTCTACTGAGAACCGGGTCAGGACCAGGAGCTGCACCATAACTCTCTACTTAGAACCGAGTCAGGACCAGGAGCTGCACCATAACTCTCTACTTAGAACCGGGTCAGGACCAGGAGCTGCACCATAACTCTCTACTTTGAACCGGGTTTCCCTAACTGCCACAATCTTCTTAATGGCAGATTCGCCTGCATTTCCAATGAAAAAAGAAACAAAACCCTTGGTGTTGCCTGACAGGTATTCAAATATGGAATCAAAATTACTGGTGTGTACGCTAGCCAATGTTAGGTTTGATAATGGGAGGGGAAATAATGTGCTTTTTGCATCTCACGCCCTCCGACAGTGTGGGAAGCATTTATCGAAAACGGCTGATATCTGTATTGACCTACCGTAAGTGCCGTTGATCGGATCGTATTTCACTCTTCTGTAAGACCTTAGGAGTTCTGGACTGTGTTGGCTGGCTTTGTTCCACTCTGCAAGCCTCCCAGTAGTCCCACTGCTAGCATTTTTACTGTTTGGCGTGTGCCTACAACCTAATGCTGCACTCCATTTAAACCACCAGGAACTGGCAATGCAGTGAGCAGTGATGACACACTTCTTTATTCAGGGCTTTTCATTCGTGGGTTCGTTTTCCAGATTATTCAAAAAAGAAAAAAAAAAAAAGCCTCACCAGGAACAAAGTCTGCCACAGATGTTTTATTTAACAGAGAGTGTTTGGCTTTAGGCAGAATCAGCACAAACCCGATGCAACAAGGCTCTCATTAAGAACCAGTGTGAATCATGCTCTGACTCAGCCTGAACTCCCTCACATTTCAGAGACCACGCACCAGGCTTAAATGGCTCCATTGTGTTTTTGGGGGAAAAGACCTGGCTGAAGGGGGTCTTCTCCTCCAGGTCCATCCCCTGCCAGCAGCACAGAGGTGTGAGTGACGGTCCCCGAAAATGGGCCAGCGGGTAGCTGGCTGTCCCCCCACCATCCCTCCCCCGCCCCCTCCCCCACTCATCTCAGGAATGCTTTTCCAAAGATGTTAACACACAGTCAGAGATTGTGCTGCTAAAAAGTGTCTAGATGACTTGAGGATCACATTAGTCTTTTTGGGCTCTGGGGGAGGAGGGGGGGGGGATGATTTAATAATTATCCTTTTTCTTCAGCAGCACTCTGAAGTGCTAAATTAATTCATTGTCGATAACGCCATCCCTCCTCGCCGAGAACAATGCAGCGCCTTCACGTTTTAGAAGGTGCCCAAGCTATTATCTTGGGAATATGCCGGTGCTTTACCGTACAACTGTAATTAAAGCTCAAATTTTCTGCAAAGAGCTTGAAATAGCTTCAGGTTTTGTGGGGGAAAAGTAAGCGACTGAAAATGTGAAAATTTTACGCCGGGGAAGTGTTGAGTAGGAAAGTTCCTGTACATGACAGATGTTTGCTTGTTCCATGCTGACTATTTTTGTGAGGGATGCATTAAAATGGCTGTTTGCTCCTGACACACTCTTCCATGTAGGTAGTATAGTACCCCACACACACACATGAACACACACACACAGCCTTCTTTAGTTTTTTCCCTCTCCACACCTGACTAATGTTACGAATATCCTGTGGAGCTGGGAAAATTACTGCTGGTTCCTGTCGCCAGGACTACACAACCCAGAGGATGTTAACCCTGCCCTGTTTGACAGTTTCAATAAATCGAGGTTCATTTAAAGCTAACAGCCGCCGGTAACCGTCTCCACAGCCTCAGAAGCCCTTCAGTGCCTCCCCTCCGGCAGCCACGGGCGTTCTCCATTAGGAATGCCGCCCCCACTGCCCCAACCCCCCCGTTCGAGTACTGACAGGACTAGTGTGGGGCTAGATGAAAATGAGACGTGATGTGAGACGAGTGTGGAAGATTTTCGGGGGCGTCCTCCTTCAGGCAAACCCTCAGAATTTTTTTTTTCCAAAATTCCTTGTGCTAACCTGCCAGACTGGTCTTAATAGAAACTGGATCCCGGGACTTTGAAAGCTCTTCCCACCAGTCAGGAACCGCCGGAGTGGCTCCTCGGTCGCAGGGGTGACGCTGGGTCACGGGGGGTAACGCTGGGTCGCGGGGGGTGACGCTGGGTCGCGGGGGTGACGCTGGGTCGCGGGGGGTGACGCTGGGTCAGCCGTTTCTATGTGTCAGACGCGCGGTTCCGCTTTTCGATCAGCGCCTCTCTCGCTCGCCTCTCCCCGGGCCGCGGGGTGGCGGAATTCGCGGGATTGGTGGGCCGCCCCCGGTTAGACGGACGGCCTCGGTGTGTGTGGGGGGGGACACACCCCCCGAGGTGTTTATCTGCACGGCTGATCCACTCCCCGGCATTCCTGGAAGGGCTGGAGGTGACGCGCGATGGGAAATATGCGGATTGGCCTCAGGGCGGTTGGGCTCTGTGTCTGAGCAGCACCTTGATACGAAACCCTGCTTCAGTCCCCTCTGCCCCCTTGTCTTCTTCTCCTAGATGTAACCTCACAACCTTTTTTTGTTTGTTGGAGGATAACTTTGAAAGATTGAGTTAGCGGGTCCCTGTGCCTCCAGTGGAGTTGAACGTTGAACGTTTGGCCGATCGCACTTTGTGTCGCGCAACTCTTTAGTGCAGGGCTGCCCAACCCTGTTCCTGGAGATCTACCATCCTGCAGGTTTTCTCTCCAATACTTGGCGCACCCGATTCTAATAATTAGCAGTGTGACGAGATCTCTGGCTGATAAGTGAGGTGTGCTCTGTTAGCGTTGGAGTGAAAAACATGCAGGACGATGGATAGACTTCCAGGAACTTTGAAGGTTTGGCAGCCCTTGCTCTAGCTGTTGAACGAGGTGTGCTTTCTAAGAGTTGGAGTAATTAAAAACCTACAGGGCGGTTGATCTCCTGGAAAAGGTTTGGGCGGCCCTGCTTTGGTGCGACCTCTGATCCTCCTGCAGCTGCTGCGTCTGCTGCAGCTGCCGCATTCGTTGCGCAGGCCTCCAGCGCAGTTAGCTGCAGCAGCGTCACTGGATGGAGGTGTGATGGTGGACCGCATGCATTTACTCATTCTTTAGCCGCTGCTAGGGTGCCCCTTCCTCAGTTAACAGGCTATGGGTCAGGCCTGTAGCTGTGACTAGTAAAAAAAAAACAAAAACAAATCTGTGTTGAATCCTCATGGAAAAGTATCCAAGCGTGAACTTTTACAACTGCATGGCATAGCCATCCAACACCTAACCTTCTTCTGGATTGAATTTTTTTTCTCAGAGCCATTCTATGAGCCGTTCTCATTCGCACACGGATGTCCATTTAAACCGTTTGATGGGTTTTTAGCTTTCTGCGCAACCCTGTTGTAGCATGAAACCAGGGAATTTGTGTTTATTAGCTGGAGGAGTACTTGGTGTTTAGACATTCTTTCCCGATCTCATTTGAGTCACTGTGTTTTTTCGTGTCCTAGTGCCACAACTGCCGTGGATCAGGGAAGTGCTTGTTTAAATTGCTCACAGAGGGGCTAATGGACTACAAAGTCGTGTATAATAAAGAGAAAATTAAGCGCAGAAGACGTATTAAGTTGTACGTATCTCGCGATTGAACTCTACGCTGCGAGGCCCGCTGACTGAGTGCGTTTATTTTTAAACGCTAGTCCACTTAAAGGAGAAACGCGACTCCTCTGCTTCACTCCGACATGCTGTTACAGTATAACTGTCATGGCTGTCATTTTTTTTTTTTTTGGGTGCCTCATGTGAACTGCAGGTGTGGCCCTTTAGAACTTGGCAAACTTCGGGGGAGAGAAATTTTGGGGGAGGGACTCAACTGCGTTAGCAACTATCCTATAAATCAGAGCTGGGTCAAATAGGTATTTGTTTTTGATTCAGATACCTTTCTACGCTTTACTGATCGTTGTGTGGTGTATTGGAACCTATGAAATACTCTCAGAAAGTGTGAACTGGTCATATCGGCAGGCTCAGTTACACCAGGCAAGATCAACAGAACACAGAAAAGTATTTTAATCAAAAAAAAAAAAAAAAAAAAAAGTATTTGACCCAGGTCTGCTAGAAATGAATTCATATGAAAATATTGGGGGGGACGTGACTTCTTGTCTCCCCTCCAAAGCTTTGTGTTTGGTCCACAGCTGCCCTACTCAACCTTCCACTGAAATGTGAAGTTCCCCAGTCCCTGCTAGAATCTCTCAGCCGCGGGGTAAAAGATGGGTACGCAGGTCCGTCGTAAAGCTTTATTCATTTTCACATTCCTGCCAGACATTCGTCTTGCGTGCAAAACAAGGGCTTTGAAAACAAAACAATTAGAGAAAATGAGCCAGTGTTATCCGTGATCGTTATTGATGTGCTTGTGTGACTTCTTCCAGGGCAAGGTTCTTTAATGATGGTTTCCACACAGCTTTCCGACCTCAACTCTAACCTGCTTAACCATTTTTATTTGCTGTGATGGATCCCTTATAAACTTTTTTTGCATTCCATCCTACCGCTACTTTATACCAGGCCGGCCAGTGGAGGATGGGCTCCCCCTCTATAGCCGGGTTCCTCCCAAGATTCAAGTCTTTTCTCGCCACCGTTTCAGGTTTTCTCTCCCCACTAGGGGTTGTTTGACCTTTTGTCCTTGCTATTCTGGGGTCCAGGCCTTATTTTTGCTCTTTTTGCTCTGTTCCTTGTCGTTTTTCTGCTAAAAGCAGAAAGCATCTTTGTTTTTTGCAACAAAAAAAAAGCACTATGCAAACAAAATAGATTTGATTAGATTATTATCTGCTTTCCGTGAATATTTTCTTTACTTACCGGTGTAAACACATCCTGTGATTTCTTCGTATAAAGTAGCTTGTGTTCTTTGGGCTGGGTTCAGGGGTTTTTGGGAGTGGAATGAATTCTTTCATTTTTTTTAGTCTCAATCTCTTTCTTGATCAGTAATATTCAACTAGCCGAATAATTCCTCAGAAATCCCCAACTGGTATAACGGCTCTCGCTTAGGCAATGTACAGTATACTCAAACCTGAGCTTCCTTTGGAGTCTGCTTTGTGCTGTGTTCCATCTGGTTTTGTGTATCTCAACCTTCGCTGCCTTTTGATACCCTAACCAAAAAACCATCGAGAACCCTTTGAAAATATTCTCCAGAGGAATAATGAATGTTTTGACTACTTATACATATGGCTGATCCCTTGACCAAATCACCCTATGAATCTTTCTGTGCACTGTGTGTGCCAGATGTGTGGTTCAATTATTTCTTTGCAGAAACAGAATATAGCCTACCAGAAGTAAACTGAAATAATATATTATGATGGTGCAACACTTCAGAATATACAAGCGAACGCATAAATAATTGGCTTTCAGATATTGTGATGTATTATACAAGCATTGCTGTGAACTACATCCACATATGTACAGTATATTTCAGTAGATTTCATCAGGGATGAGAATTTAATTGATATGAGCATCCAAGTTTTTACATCAGCCCTTTGGGTCGACATACCACACAGCTCATCGAAAGACATGAGAACGTCAATGACACCTCACTTAGAAGGGCCCTGCATACGCACGCACACACACACATGCACATCTATGTAAGTCTAATTTTATTTATATAGCGCATTTCACAAACAATTGTCACAATACGCTTCACAGACAACCCTGACCTAAACCCCCACAGGAGCAAAGCCTACGGCAACAGTGGCAAGGAAAAACTCCTTGGCAGTTACAAGCACGCACTTACACACACATGCACGCGCACACACACACGCACGCACGCACGCACACACACACGCACTTACACGCACACACACACACACACACACACACACACACACACACACACACACACACACACACACACTCGCTCGCTCACTCGCTGGCATGCTTGGCACTGGGACGTGGGACCTCCCGTCCCCCTGCAGATTGCTGGATTCCCTCGGCGAACCCTGTGTCCCTTCATATCCAAATACCGCCGAGCTCAGCCTTCAATTAGAGGGGTAGAGTAGCCGAGCCGCTCAGCGCATCCAGGCTCCATCAATCACGAGCTGGCAACAGAAAGGTTAAATGGCACCGGGGGGCCATTTTTAATCAGAGGCGGGAATCCGTCTCTCTCTCTCTCTCTCTCTTTCTCTCTCTCTCTGACAGTTATATGAGTTCTTGTTATTTACACGTGTCGGTGGGGGGGGGAAGGACTCGCTGTGGGGAGCCTGTCTGGGCTTTGACCCCATCTGGAACACTGTGTTCTGGCCTTATTGGGATTGAATCCCCCCTTTTTCCCCTGCTGCTTGCGCTGATGGAACAGGGTTTTTGATAAGGCTGGCTGTCAGAGCCTGGCAAGGGGTGAGAGAACCAACCGGAAGGGACTGGAGGCTGCAGCTTGAAAAAATTTTTTTTTTTAATTCTGTGGCTTTTTAATGGGGAACGTACTGTGCCTTTTTTTCCCCCCGATGGTGAGCTCAGGATCACTTGACTTGTGACTCATTATGGCCTGGCGGTATGATCTGGGCTGATCTTTAACCAGTGCTGTGTTTGTACAAGACACAGCACGAGGGAAAGGAACCGTGAAGCACACGGGCGGGTATTCGAACAATCGAGACGATAAAATAAAGCGAAACTAAAAAATGACTTCATCGCAACGGAACTGTGGAATGTCATGTAGTTTATGGCTGGGGAAGCAGTCCGTTGATTTTTGTCAAGAGACCTAATAATGGGTTAATGTGATATGTTCTTTTTTAATATGACGTGTTCTTCGTTTTGTAGCTTAGCCGGGACAAACACAGCAGTTATGGTTCTTGATGTTGGTGCTGGTGTAATCTGCTGCGGATGGTTGGGTTAAGGACTGATTGGCTGTGGGTTCGTTCCTTGCTCTGCAGTTGATGCACATTACATTACATTACAGGCATTTAGCAGACGCTGTTATCCAGAGCGACTTGCACACCACTTTGTATCCACTTTTACAGCTGGATATATACTGAAACAATGCAGGCTAAGTACCTTGCTACAATGGCAGTGTCCTATCCAGGAATCGAACCGATGACCTTTCGGTTACAAGCCCAGTTCTTTACCCACTGTGCTACACTGCCGCCCTTGATGTACATGATACTCCTGGCACGATGGCACATGATAACAACACATTTCGCCCGCAATTCCCCACTTAATAAACACATCAGACTGTCCAACACCTTTGTAAGCTGAAGACTAGCTTTTTCGCAAGACCTCGTTCATGTTTCATCCTGTCTTGTATTAGAATTAATTTTTTATAAAAATATATCCTTTTGCTGTTTTATGCGTCTTCTTGGTCGCCTTCTTCCTACTGCGTAATCGTCTGCCTCTTTTTTGGCTTATTTTATACGCATCTTGCTTCTTCTTTTTCTTGGTTTAGCTCTTTCTTCTTTCCACTCCTTTTGTCTCCCTGTTTTATTTGGGTGCAATCGTTTCCATGCATGGAGGTACGCTATATGACCAAAAGTATCTGGACACCCCTTGGTCTGGGTTTTTCATGGTTTCAGCTAGGCCCCTTGGTTCCAGTGAAGGCTAATCTTAGTGCTACTCCATACAATCACGTTCTAGACGATTCTGTGCTTCCCCAACAGTTTGAGGAAGACCTTTTCCTGTTTTAGCATGGCAGTGCCTTCAGGTGCACAGGGAGGTAAATATAGAAATGGTTTTGTCAAGAATGGTATGGAAGAACTAGACTGGCCTGCCTGGATAAGATGACACGGAAATGTAAGGCTTCTGTATTTGGGTATCAATCAAAATAAATGTTTTGTATTTTGCTGGAATAAGAAACTATCTCTAAGAAACTAGTCTCTAATTGACTGTATAATCTTAGGGTTGTAGCTAGGTAAGCTGTTTATCTTTGTTGACTCAGTTATTGCACTTGTGCCTACTCAAATATTGCTTGTTTTATTTGCATAGACTGATTTGTTGCTGTTTTTGTTGTGTTAATCAGATTAACCTACAGGGTCCAAGTTAAACTACGCGGTCCTTCCCTGCACTTGGAACTGTACTTCCCTCTAGGGTTTTCGACACACCTTTTCCTGGTTATGGTTATACACTTTGTTGTATGTCGCTCTGGATAAGAGCGTCTGCCAAATGCCTGTAATGTAATGTAATCCCAGGGAATCCCTTTTTCCTTAAAAAAGTGGAGAACTGAAACATGTTGTTTTCAAAATAAAACATATGTAAGTGTGTACAAGCTTTTTAAAACTATTTACCTGCTTGCAATGTCTTGATTTGTAGGCTAAGGGAAGTGCACAGACTCTGCGTTCTGTTGTGTAAAGGAATTGTACGCCTTATGATACACTGCTGTTTCTACTCGTGAAGGGTTAAGCAGCTGCTACCAAAAACAGCCTGAGGAGCTTCAGTACAGTTTTTATACCATTAAGGAAGCCTTAATCCTAGGCCTGAGCGAATAATATATGTTTTCAATTTTAACTTGGGGTAAATAATGATTGTACCTGAAGGGAAAATACTTTGGTAAATACCACTTAACTTGCCATGACTGGGTTTAATAGCAGAATGAGGAACACACACATGCACACACGTGCACACACACACACACACACACACATACGCGCAAACATGCACCCACACACACACGCAAGCATGCACCCGCACACACACGCAAACATGCACCCACACACACACGCAAACATGCACCCGCACACACACAGTTTTTTCTGATTTTGTTTCTTCCATTTTACAGAGGGGGAACATGCACATCAAACGGTAGCCTTTTCCACACACTGGGCAAATAAGTGCATCTGTAAATGGTCTATTATTAGCGAGCCTGTTATTACACTGCTGAAGAGATGCGGAATGCAACCTTTCCGTGAGCCAATAAATTGACCCGTTCAGGAGCCTGAGGTCATATAGTTTCCATCCCCATCCCCACAACTGAGCTTTGTGTTCAAGTAACAGGCTTATACAACAACACGTACAGCACGTCCATGTCAGTG
This sequence comes from Anguilla rostrata, assembly GCF_018555375.3. Lineage (NCBI taxonomy): Eukaryota > Metazoa > Chordata > Actinopteri > Anguilliformes > Anguillidae > Anguilla > Anguilla rostrata. The sequence continues at coordinate 8,528,248 of NC_057940.1, read as the reverse complement.
CTGTTTGCGTGTTGTTCAGGCCAACTGCTTTCAGTTCGGTAAAAACAAATTATGCTGACTTGATTATTAGCATTAGTGGTGGGACATGTTGCTAATAAATCTGAAGCAAATGAAGGCTTTTTCAATGGGAATGGAACGTGGTGTGAAGGCAACAGAATAAAGCAATGGTCATTAATCTAACAGTGTACGAAACTGATAGAATAACCAGCGTAAAAGTATGCTACTCTTTAGGGTTGAATTGGTAGTTTTTGAGTAATTGCGGTGTAAATAGTCATTTGTGCAGAATACATTTTTTTATGCCTAATTCTCCTTTTGTTTCCTCAATTTCGTAACGCCAGGTCATAACTGTTGGCCCACTGCAGTGTCCTCGATTAGTTTCGGGGAGTGTAACTGTCAGGCGCATGAGGGAGTAGAGCAGCTGGGCGCTGATGTTTTTGGAGCTGCTGTCCCGTGCTGAGCTGTGTGCTTCGTGTGTGAGGACCGCGTGACTGGCTCAGCTGACACACTCAGCACTGACACAGTGAGCAATGACACACTCAGCACTGACACAGTGAGGAGCACTGACACACTCAGCACTGACACAGTGAGCAATGACACACTCAGCACTGACACAGTGAGGAGCACTGACACACTCAGCACTGACACAGTGAGCAATGACACACTCAGCACTGACACAGTGAGCAATGACACACTCAGCACTGACACAGTGAGGAGCACTGACACACTCAGCACTGACACAGTGGGTAATGACGCACTCAGCACTGACACAGTGAGTAATGACACGCTCAGAACTGACACAGTAAGGAGCAATGACACACTCAGCACTGACACAGTGAGGAGCACTAACACTCAGCACTGACACACTCAGCACTGACACAGTGAGGAGCACTGACACACTGAGCACTCATACAGTGAGGAGCACTGACACACTCAGCACTGACACAGTGAGGAGCACTGATACACTCAGCACTGACACAGTGAGGAGCACTGACACACTCAGCACTGACACAGTGAGGAGCACTGACACAGTATGCACTGACGCAGTGACACTGTCAGCACTGACACAGTATTCACTGACACATTCAGCACTGACACAGTGACACTGTCAGCACTGACACAGTATGCACTGACACATTCAGCACTGACACAGTGACACTGTCAGCACTGACACAGTATGCCCTGACACATTCAGCACTGACTCACTCAGGATGGTTCCATATTGACACCCTTTATTTCCTTAGCTGTATACCTATATCCTATACAAAACCCCGCAGCAGTACCCCCCCCCCCAAAGAAAACAAACTGCCTTCGGGTTGCATGTGAATTCCACGCTGGAGCCTCGCTTTGTTGTCCCTGCGTAGCCACAGGGAATCGGCGCCCTTTCATCCGACTGTCCCCAGGAAAGAAGCACCCAGACCCGTCCCGTTTGGCATGTTTCTGAGGGGGTGTTTCAGTGTTTGACATTCAACAAAAGAGGCACTCCAAACTAAACAGCGCACACAACACAGACAACCAACAACAATACCAAAACTCGATTCTCTTCTCTCCCGAGTGGATTGAATTGTTTGATGCAATAAATTCGCGAGGACAAGGAAGCACGGGAGCAGTTTCCTTAAACGACCGCCCCACATGACCCTCCATTTGCATTTGTCTGGCCCGGTCGTAATATCCTTTCATATCCTGGGTGGCCTTGGGGCTGGAAACTGCCCTGAGGGAGTAAGAAAATAAGTTTAAAAAAAATATAAAAAAGAAAAAGAAAACACTGGAATGGATTGCTCAGTGTTAGATTATGTAAACAGAAGCAGGAAAATTCACTGGTGTACTGCTCGTCGGTCTCTGAAACGATACTGTTTTATTTAGCCTATGTGCAATCATTTCCATGCATGGAGGTACGCTATATGACCAAAAGTATCTGGACACCCCTTGGTCTGGGACTGTTTTTCATGGTTTCAGCTAGGCCCCTTGGTTCCAGTGAAGGCTAATCTTAATGCTACTGTTTTTTTGTTGCCGATGGCCTGAAATTGGTAGACCTGCAGTGGATAGGCTAATTCTTGAAGCACTGGACCTGCATCATGGATCAAGATGCGTGGTCCTCAATTTTTAAGAAACTTTGTTTTTTTTTGATAGCGGTATATGTTATAAAAGCCTGTTTTCTTAGTCCCAGAGGATGACCGTGGCACTAAATTGGTCAAGCGAGAACCAATGTGGTTTCATATCCCAGCATGCACCTGCACCTGAGTCATGGCTTGGGGGAGATTTGTGCTGTGCCAACCCGCTGTTGCTGCTCGTAAGGGTCTGCCAATCATCACAACTGCGAGGATCCTAAATATCGATCCTGCTATTAAGTTGCTTCCACATGCTTGCAGCCGCCAGGAACCATTCTATTCGTGCCTCGTTTGTTTTGTGAGTGCCTGAAAACATCTAATGAAGCGTCAAAACCCCATGATGCAAACTTTTACTCCTCAAAGGCACTCAAGGTCAAGCTTGCGTCAGACGACCTCTTATCAGAGGCCGCCGAGAGAAAAAAAAAACCACTCCCTATTTTCGGAAATCGAGCTATCGAGACATAGCACACCACAAACCACTCCTTCTGGTTGGGGTTTATTGCGTTATCTGAATTGCCCTGTTGGGAGATGAGTAGTTGTGTAGTTGAGTAGTGCAGCTCGGTCGCTGTATCTTTAACCCAAATGTGGCTCTGAAAAAAAGGAGGAACACATTCTTTTTTGAATGATTAGCTTTTTGCATATTCACGTTTTGAAATTGCACGGGCCTGCCGTGCTCATTTACATTTTTACCGGTTTATCCGACCTTTGATGCGTCCTCCTTTCCCCTGCTTGCGTGGGACGTTCCTGTAAAGTAGAACACAGTAGAACCCTCCCCAGTCCCAGCAGAGGCCTGGCTTCATCACCAAATCCATGTCTGTGTTAGAGAATTGCTCAGTTTGATCAATAAAATAAAAAAATTGCAATTATATATTTATTTTATTTTGGAAAGAAACTCCTGCAACACAGTGCCGTACAGGCCTACTGCTTTTCTCACAGACCCCGGTTTTGAACTTATTACTGCTGAACATGTTTTGCCTCGTGTGTTTTAATCTCGGAAGTAATTTTAAGTTCTAATATTCTAATGACAAAATTTCCTTATATTTTTATTCATCCTTGTCAGCTCAGAACTTCCTGTCCTTTCTGTTCTGGCATGCAGTCTAGTCACATTTGTAAATTTTGTAAATCTCATTTGGCACATTTGGTCCTTTTCTTGGTAAAGATTCTGTCCTGCGTGACACTGCCAGTGATTGTGTTCCGCCTGTGCTTGTGGCTGCGTTGTTGCAGTGAGCGGAGTAGACAGACGCTGGGCACAGTGGGATCTTGTACTTCGAGTTCTTGCATTTGCTTGGGATGATGAGTCCCCTTTTATCCTAAACAAAACGGTCTCTGATCTGGAGCTTGGGTCGGCATGGAGACAGGTTTGTCGTAATCCGGCGACAGGACCGGACTGACACTGTGGGGGTGTGGTGTTCATGACTGCTACCCTCCCAGCTTCCTGTTTAACCCTTTAAGCTGTGAGGTCACAAATGTGTGATTAGAATGTTCTTAACTGAAGATTCTAATGCTGGTGATGTAATAATCACTACTGGTAATTGAAAGTGATGAGGTTCTGGAACACTCAGAATAAAACATTAGAAAAAACGTACTCGTCAAAGAGTTAACTCTCCATCCAGTATTAAGAGTCGCTGTTTAGTTATAGACCAAATGCAAGTAGAAAACTGAATGAACTGTTGAGGGGGAGGTGTTAAGATAAACTGTAATGCTGTCAGTCATGTGGGCGCTTTGGGGCTCCTGGAGCCAGTCAGGAAGTTCTCCTTTATGTCAGCGGGTACTGCTGGCCAACCTCTGCGAGAACAAAGCCCTGCCCTGAAATGACCTTCCAAGCCTTCCAAAGCTTGCTTGGTTATCCTTGGCATTATCCTGACTGCAATATCCCGGCTGCAATATTTCACATTCATTTGAACTGAAAGAGGCTTGCAGGCAGATATCTTACTGGAGCTAGAATGGAGAATTATGGGTAGTCTGCAGGGTAGCTGCTCATTAAAGGTAATTACTTTTTTGTAACTACGTTTATAGTTATATTTCTGCAGTTTTTAGAAGAATATTGTTCCTCCCTGTTTTTCAATTCATCATGCTGAGATTCACCCTGCCTCTGGTTAGAAAAAGTTGAATGTGTGTGTTGCTCTCTCAAATTTTGGTTCATAGTCAACAAACGACTTTGATCATGCTTGAACCTGCAACTGGCTATCCCAGCTAACACAAAATGTTCTCACAGTGTTAGTGGAATGTTTTGTCAATGTTATAACATGGATGCTACATGGCAGAAATTGTGAGAACATTGTTTGTTAGCTGGGACGTGCTTGAGGGGGCGTGGTTTTACTGCCCGCCCAGGCCATTGGAGGGCCCTATCAATAACCTCATTGGATACATACTGTAGCTTCCTGTCAGCTGACTCTTCCCAAAAGCTTCGCCATTGGCCGATGCATCTACCGGCTCGCAGTTTATTTACCCCGTTCCTGGTCTGATTGTCGCCGACCGAAGACCAGACGGATTTGTGGTGCGGTATCAGGGGGTTTGTTTCTCCGCTCAGCTCGCCAGAAAAATAAATAAATCATATGTCGAGGAAGGGCTCTGAAAATTGACTTATGGAATGAAACGGGACTCCATTATGGCTCTACGGGACTCCATTATGGCTCTAGGAGCCGGCGGTGAGGGCTGATGGGAAATCCTGCCTACCGAAACTGCAGCCGCGTCTTGGGAGGAATGCAGTCGAAAAACGGCTGAAACTGGCTGAGCGGCTGCCATTGTTCTGGCTGTCTTCACGGGGCCCGGGGGCTAGCTCCGATACGGAGTTCGCCCGGGGGGGGAAAAAAAGTCTAGCTCTGCCCTTAGATAGTCTTCTTTTAGGAGTGTGCTGACGTGCGGCTCATGCACGAGAAATATGGGTTACTGCCTGTTCCCGGTCTCCTTTACGACTCTGTTTAAAGGGGGTTGGTTGCACGGCACTGAATGACATCACTGTTAATTCACGAGTGAATGACAAGAAGCTTTCAGTGTGTGGCCAGGTATGATGCTAAACAGGAGTTCTCACAGAACACTCCATAAACATGTTGATGTACAGATTTTTTTTTCCCCTCATAAAACTTAAACTGAACATCCCCCATCAAAAACTGTATTTTTTTTATCTGAAGAAAATGGTGAAAACCTTTTTTCTCTTTAATGTGAATTCAGTGTGAGTGTCAGTGTTCACATTGGTCCCCCAGAATGTCTGTCACCAAACAAGGTGAAAGCAATCGTAGCTGTGTGTTCAGTGCACAATCTACCATTGATTGATTAATGCGCTCAGTTTTTAGTTCTTACTGGAGCAAGTGTTTTTTTTTCTTCTACTGGTTGAAGTTTTCCTGGCAAGGCTGGCTAACCATTACAAATCATTAAACATACATATATTTTTTTTTTTTTTTAAAGTAGTATTTGAAATATAGGTGATTTTTTCCACCTTTCACATATGAATGTTGCATGCGTTTTCGTCTCCCGCGCATAACAAAAATGAATATAATCAGTCTTGAAAGTGGAAAGAATTCCTTGTTGCTGACATGTCGAACATGTATTGGCATTCCACTGTTTTTTTTTCGACAGCTTATTCTGGCAGGCGTTACCTTTCCTCTGAGGAAGGCTAGTGCTGAGAGTGCGTGCATTGTGGGGGCCCAGCTTCAGTGCAGCGGATAGCTGGACGACTTTTTGGGGTTTTCTGAAAGACTGCCAGGTTCACGGAGTTCCTGTAATGGGCCCACTTCCTGTAGTTAGGGGTCGTGGAACGGTGTTGCGTAACCGGCCGTGTAGACAGACTGGGCCGGCAGCCGAATCCCGGAGCGCGCTCCGCTCACAGGATTACATAATCCAATCTGTTTTCGATTTCGCACGTTGTAACTTATTCGTCTCGACGCTTGTTCTTTTTTCTCGCCGGCCAAAAAAAACGTAAAGGGACGGAAACGAGGACGAATATATTGTTCACGCGGCGCTATGATATTATGACATGGCTCGTTTAACGAGAAGAGGCAGAACTGAACGCTGGGCGAATTAGTTCGGTTGCAGATGCGGTCCGTGACTTGCCCGCGGGGCCTTGCGTTTCCTGGTTCTCCTGTAATATCCAGTCTCGCTGCAGCAACCGTTACTTACCCAGGAATTCTTCCGCAAGGAGGGGTCGTTGTTTTGCCCCGTTAGAATTGAAAACACACATTATTTGCTCAGGCCTAGGATTAAGGGGGTCTTTTTCGCAGTATAAACTGCAGCTGCTCGAGCTGCGTCTGGTAGGAGGCACTTAACCCTTTACTGGTAAGACCAGCGGCGGATCATAGTGTCAACAATCGCTTTATGCCGCAGAATACACTACGACACAGTCCCATATTTAGTAATTGAAGTTTGAATGGTACTTAGTTGTGACATCCTGAAAAATAATACATTTAAATTTTAGTCTTGTTTTGCCACCAGCCGGATTGTATTATACCCTGTTTCACACACAAAGAGAAGACAAAAATGACCTGCTTCTTCATAATCTCGTTACATTACAGTCCTTTAGCAGATGCTGTTACACAACATAGCGTTTACATTTCATCCCTTTATACAGCTGGATACATACTGAAGCAATTCAGATTAAGTACCTTGCTCAAGGGAACAACGGCAGTGTCCTACCCAGGAATCTAACCTATGACCTTTAGGCTACAAGACCTCAGTTCCTCATACCCATTACACTATACTGCCACCCTGCCTCTCACCTGCCCCTTCATTATCTCACCTTTCGTTATCCAATCAAAACACCAGCTCCTGATCCATGACGTCTGAGTCACTGTCTGGCTACAGACCATTTTGGCTGCCCTTTCATTTTGTTTTTGCCCAGTGCGGCCTTAATGAGATTGGTGATCTTTTTGAAGAACGCAGTACTTATCTCAGCGGGCTCGTACAGTGAAAGCCTTTTTCTTACTTTTTGGAATGGGTTGCAGTAATCTTCACTTAGAACAGGGAGATGGTCCAGGAGCCCAGGTCACCCGCCTGTCACCAGCAGGGAGAGAGGAGCATCGTTTTTTAGTTTTTTTTTCTTTTTATTTGACAGTGGTCACAAGGTGATGGAAACGTTTGAGACCAGTTTCAACTTTTTGTTTACTAGACAAATATACTTGGCGGCACTTCTGAATTTGCGATGTGTAAAAAGGCTGGTTTCTGTCTTGCTGTTGAGTTAAGGATGTTTGTGGTCTGTGACATCATCTGTTTGGTAGAGTGCACTGAAGGGTGCTATGCTGCATTTAGCACAGCCAGTTCAAGTTGCAAAGCATTCCACAGGCACCCACACACACCCACACACACCACATACGCACCACACACACGCTTATACACACACACACACGCTTATATACACACACACACGCAATCATGCACCACACACACTCACACACACACACACACAAGCGTGCACTACACACACACAAACACGCACACACCACACATGCACCACACACACACCCACACACACCACATACACCATGCACACGCACCACACACACACTCACACATGCATGCACACGCTTACATACACACACAGACACACACTCACACAGGCATGCACCACACACACACACACACGCACACACACAGACACACACACACATGCACTTACACACACACACACACACAAGCACGCACCACACGCACCACACACACACACAAACACACACACCACACACGCACCACACACAGACACACACACACACACACACCCACCCCACACACACACACACCACACGCGCACCACACACTACACATGCACCACACACACACACCCACACACACACACACACACGCACACACACACACGCACACACACAGACACACACACACACACACAAGCATGCACCACACGCACCACACACACACACAAACACACACACCACACATGCACCACACACTACACACACACACACACAGACACACACACACATGCACTTACACACACACACACACACACACACACACACACACACACTACACATGCACCACACACACACACATACACACACACACACACACTCCCTCTGCCTTTTGAACATCGCTGCTGCTGCTAAAGGTTCTGTGTTCCACGGAGGCTTGGGGCCAAACTCATGTTTCCTGCTGTTAGAGGCCCGGAGTCGGAAGGGCAGTCAGGCAGAGAGCACGGCTTTGAGCAGAACGGCGTGTACGGCGTTATCAATGCGCTGTTTACTCTGCCACAGAGCGGGGTAAACAACTGCAGAAGCATTCAAACGGTGACCGAAACACAAACAAGTTACAGCGAAAAACTGCCTAAACGCGATTCACTGCAAACAGGCTAAATGAAGGACTGCGGTGGCAGCTGACCTTTCAAAATAAAATAATACAAATAATAATTTTACTACTATAATAAATGTAATATGAGAAAGGACTGATGATAATGGGGTGGACATAGCTGGGCTGGTCGTATATGTCCTGGTTGTAGAGCTCTCCAGAAGGTAAATATCCAGATCTTAATGCAGTGAGGACACCCTTAGCTGTGTCATCCACAGTGGCTGTGGCTGTCCTCCTTTTCTGAGGTTTGAAAGGAGTCTCAGTCCTCAAGCGGAAGACCAGGGCACTGAGGTCCGTCCACATCTGGGCGGGGATAAAGGGACTGGTAAGAGCGTAGCTACTTCCCAGTATGCTCAGATAATTTAGGGAATAGGCCAGAATTCCAAACTACTCCCAGCGAATAGGCCAAAATTCCAAACTGTTCCCAGCGAATAGGCCAAAATTCCAAACTACTCCCAGAGAATAGGCCAAAATTCCAAACTATTCCCAGAGAATAGCCCAAAATTCTAAACTGTTCCCAGAGAATAGGCCAAAATTCCCATGGCATTGGAGTGAGTTTCATTAGATGATGGGGGCTTTAGTCGACTCCAGTGTGTTCCATTCTGGGAGTGATCGGTAAGCCACCCGTAGCGGGGCTTGTCAATGTTACCTCTCTGGAAATTGGCATTTCTGTATCTCACCTGCACCTGAAAATATCAATCAATCACTCAGCCTTTATTTAGAGAGCACATTTCATACACATTTGCAACACAATGTGCTGAACACAAAAATGAAAATAAAGAACTTAAAAATCAGGTGATACATAAACGTTCATAAAAGTCATTGTGGCAAACACGCCTGCCACAGGCCACCAAAGTGGCTTTCCTTGGGGCCCTCCAGCACAGAGACACGGGGAGAAGATGTTCAAATAGTCCACATTTATTCACAAGGGTTTGGCAAGATGGTACAGCTAAATGAGCAGATGTAAAACCCTGTCATGGCAGAGAGCTCTCCTGTGTGGGTGGGGATGGCAGATTTAACCTGTGCGCAGTGATTATCTCACTACGCACAGGTGCAGCCACTCCTGTTCCTGGGCCCAATTAGCCTGGCCAATTATCCAATTCTTAACCAATTATCCAATTGGCCAGGTCTAATTAGCTTGATCCAGGGCAGGTGTGGCTGCTTAAACCAGCCATCCCCACACCACAGTCATAATGTTCATAAAGTGTGCTGCATTTGGAATTGGTCTTCATGGATTTATGTTTGGCATAATTAAGAAATGAAACTGCATTCAGTTTTCTGCTGATTAACCCAACTGAAGCATAATATCTGGTGGTTTGAGTTCCTTCTCTGACAAAAAAAAACACCGCCTGCACGTTTTAACAGCAAGGTACCGGTGTGGAGATTTGACACCAACAGTGTTACAGTGGAGCCGAGACAGACCCTCGTTCGTTACGCACAGCCACAGAATCGAAGATGCGAGGATCGTGACATAACAATAACAGTGATAGCAATCTATATAAATAGAGGCAGTGTTTGTTATGTTTGCCGCAGAGAGTTTTTTTTTTTTTAACTCTCTGTAATTTAGAAAATCCTTTTTTCCAGGAGGAGGAAGTTGATTTGCTGGAACACGAGAAGCTTGGTGGAAGTGATGTCGGATTTACTGTCGTAGTCTTCGGCTGCGTTTTTTACTGCGTCCCGTAAAACTGTCTGAGAAGGGGCGGCAGGAGGCTGGTGCGTGCAAGGACAGCCTTTGGGCCTTTGAGTTTTGAGTACTCCTTGTGCCTCGCTCCTAATGCACAGGGTTTCTCAGGGCAATGGGCCAGAGAGAAGCTCTAGGGTGAATTCATTTGCGTCGGTGATTTCAGGAGCGTTTTGTGCAAATTCCTTTACAAGTATGTACGCTGTCTTTATTGCGAATTCTATGAAACTGTTGCTCCCGTCAGGTGCTTGGAGCTGTTCGAAGGAGTGGTGACTGACAAACTGAAATTATCTTTGCCTCAGATGAGATCGATAGCGCCAGTAGCACTTAAACAGTTCTTTTAATAGATGGTTATAATCTTATGGAAGAGGAGTCGGTTGTCTTGTCTGTACACGTTTTAACATCCATACAAGGATCAGGGTACTGTCTGTACACTCTTGAACTCTTTGAAGGTTCATTTGCATTGCTATTTGGGAACGCGCTCCAAACACAGATGAAAATCATTGCTTATTTTTTATTTTTTCTATTTTTTTGAAAGCAGCTGTGTTTAGAGAGGTCTTTGGGTTTGTTGGTCCATTGTCCCCCCCCCAGTGGGTCTCGTTTATATTGTGGTAATGGCCTTGCATGCTGGGGCTGCCCCCCCCCCCCCCCCGCTGCTGCCAGTCAGACCCAATAAGATCATGTCCAGCAGCCGCTTTCAACTTCAAAGACTCAGAGACGTGGTTGGCATGGCAGCGCTCTCTCTCTCTCTCTCTCTCTCTCTCTCTCTCTCTCTCTCTCTCTCTCTCTCTCTCTCTCTCTCTCTCTCTCTCTCTCTCTCTCTCTCTCTCTCTCTCTCTCACTCTCTCTCTCTCTCTCTCCTCCTCCTCTCTTCTTCCCTCTCTCTCTTCATCTCCCGCCCCCATTCACCGTTCGACCAGTCTGACCCTTCCCTTCCACACCCTTTTCCTCCGGAGCTCTCTGATTCCGTTTCCCTGATCTAATGAGTGTGAAACGGATGAGGAGCCAGGCAGCGCTCCGCGGGGGGGGGGGACGGGGGCGGGGACAACGATGCCTTTTGTCCCCGGGAAGCTTGTGGCCCCGCCCGCTTTGCGCCGCGACGGCGTCCCGCGGAGACCGAGCCGCTGCGATCGCCAACGCTGCGGCACGGAGCCCTGCTGATCAGCTGGCATGACATCACTGCCACGTGCATCTCCCTTTGCGCTCGCTCTCTCTCTCTCTCTCTGTCTCTCCCTCCCACCTTCGCGCTCGCTCTCTCTCTCTCTCTCTCTCTCTCTCTCTCTCTCTCCCTCCCTCCCACCTTCGCGCTCTCTCTCACTCTCTCTCTCTTTCTCCGTCCCTCCCTCTCCCTCTCTCTCCCCATCCCTCCCTCTCCCTCTCTCTCTCTCTTTCTCTCCCAATCCCTCCCTCTCTCTCCCTCCCACTCTCTGTCTCTCTCTCTCTCTCCCTCTCTCTCCCAATCCCTCCCTCTCTCTCCCTCCCACTCTCTCTCCCTCTCTCTCTCTCCATCCCTCCCTCTCTCCCTCTCACCCTGTCTCTCTCCCCTCCCTCTCTCTCTCTCTCTCTCTCCCTGCCTCTCTCTCTCTCTCTCTCTCTCTCTCTCCCTCCCTCCCTCTCTGCCATATGGTGCTGCACGCGCTCTTGCGGTATGCCAGCCATGTGCCAGGCGGACTCCAGCGCCGGTGTGACGGCGTTTGTTTGGGCGGCTTTGGCGGGCCGTGCGTCTGTAACTCCGCGCGGCGGAGCTCAGAGCATTAGCGACGGGGTTTGGGAACCGGTCCAGTCTGGAAAGGTAATCCCGTCTGGGAATGAGCCCTCGCCCCCCCCCCCCTCCTCGGTCCACCACCGGCTTTTGGCTACCATTGTTCATGTTTCATATCTGTGAGTCTAAGTCGTGGAAATTGTCCTTGAAAAGACCTGGAAAATGATTTCCTAAAATGAGTGGGGAACCCTGACGTTCTCCCTTCGCTCCGCCCCTGTGCTCCCGTCGGTTTCGTGAACCCGGTGACCGTACCCCTCAGGGCTCCTCGGGGTAGTAAGTATTGGGGAACGCTGCAGCCCTGCTCGCCCCTCTCCGAATGTTGCGTGTCGCCAGGTCAGGAGGAACGCGGCTTCATTTAACGCTACAAAACATGTCGCACTTCCCAGAATACTTATTCTCACTCGTGCCTGATGATTGGTTCCTGGCTGTAGACCTGAATCATAAGCTGTAAATGTGTTCAAACTGTCAGCATTTAAATCATTTGTTATTACTCATTTTTTTTTCTTTTTTTACTGCTGAGGCTGCTGCAGCCGTTCAGATACTGCAGTACACGTATTATGGGATGGCCTGCTCTAATCCCTCTAATCCCAGCATTAGCGCTGTCACTGCTGAGCAGTCACACTTTTCTTTCCTTTTTTGGGCTAAATCGGTGCTTAATTGAGTGAATAAAAGTTCTCCCCCGACCCCTTTCCACACCCCACTACCGCGGAGGCATGTTAACATTATATCAGGATCAACAAGGGGCCTCCTGGCCGTCAGTCACCCAGCCCCCCGCCTCGAATCCCCCCCCCCCAGTGCAGACCTCAGCCTGAACTCCCACAATCCTCTCCTTCACTCCAATCAGTCCTGTGGTGCCTTGAACCAATTTGCTCATTTCTGCTGGCTGGTTCTGACAGCAGTGCCCTGCAGAGCTCTGGGGAACTCTTTTTTCTTTTTTTCCTTTTTTTTCCTTTTTTTCTTTTTTCCCTTTTTTTTTTTTTTTTTTTAACAAATGAAGGAGCCAAATGTTGTTGCCAGCACGTGAGGGCAGCTCCCAGGAGAGGGGAAGGAAGGCAGCAAAATCCACTGCCGCGTGGGGGCGGGGGACGGCGAAGGCGCCGGGCTAGTCCGTTTGGATTGGTCGAAAGGCCCCACGTGCCGTGGAAGATGGTCTTGCGCAACGGCTAATCGGTTTGGGAACTTTTGGCGAGCTAAAAACAGCAGGCCAGCAGCCCACGCCAAAGCCTCCCAAACTCCCCGGAGCAGGGGATAGGAGGGGGTGGGCGGAGGGGGGGGGGGGGGCAGAGGAGAGGTGGTGATTGTGGTGTTCCTTGTTGGAATGCCTTTGTCACCGCGGGCACATCTGGCAGATTAAAACCAGCTGGCATCATCGTCGTGCCAACGCCCGCAGTGCTGGGGCAGAGTGTTCTCTCTCTGGGGGGGGGGAGGGGGGTGAACGGTGCCATCTAGACTGGGGGCGCGTGTTGTTTTTACCGAGTTTGGGGGCGAGGAGCGGTAGCGGTCGGGGCGTGTGCTGTGACACTTCACCTGGAGGTGCCTCCATTTTGAATTCAGAGCACGATCTGTGGAGAGACAGATGCCTGTGGAAGTGCTCCGCGTTATTTTGCTCATCGGTAAATTCACACACATCGGTGTGCTGGGGTCTGGACTCTGGGTAGTTAATGCAGTTCGTATCTGGGAGCGTGAGGCGAAGTTCAGAAAATGGCCGCCGATAGCGGCTCAGACTTGAATTGTCCCGTGACTGTATTCTTCTTGATCGCTCGTTATGACATAACAATCAGGTGTCGTGTGCTGCTGCTTGGGCGTCCAAAGGGAGCCAGGGAGGAGAGAGCGAGGCTCCGTGAAGCTCATGCTGAGTGAAGCTGTCACTCGCTGTCGGCTCCAGGCCGGTCTGGAGCTCTGGCGCTTTGCGTGTCGATTGCTCAAGTCCACGACCCAGCCGAGAGCGTGTAAGCCCCACCCGAAAATAGCTCTGTGTGGGTCCAGCCCAGTTTGACTGTTATGTAATGTGTGTGTGTGTGTGTGGGAGGGAGGGGGGGTGCCACGGCAGGGGGGGGCTTCCTGGTTTCTATTAAAATTGCGGGTGTGGTTGTTTTAAAAAATGTGACAGGGGCCTCGTTCGCTCTGTTGCCCTGGCGATGTTTCCCAATAAGCAGCCGCGCCAGAAAGCGCTTTGCGTGTTTGTGCCTGTTTTGAGTCTGCGGTGGCTCCACTGAGCGCAGAGCGTGTGAGCGCAGCCGCCTGTTCCGAACGCTCTGAGTGAAACCCGCACCCTTCTCTGGAAGGCCCTGTTTGTTTCCTCTCGCCGGACCCCTGAAGCCTTGCCTTGGACTTTCGGCGCTCCCCCAACGCTGTGGTGGGGGAAAGGGGGGGGGTTGGGCAGAGCCAGCCCTCCACGGGGGTGGGACTCTGCTTTAGGAAGCGTGGGAGGGGCGCATCAATCCTCCATGCGGGCCGTTCAAGGGAGCTCTCGAGAACGTTTCGGTTTGGCTCCAAGACCGTTTGGAACAGGAAACAGGAAACGGTCGCGTGCGGTCGGCGGTGCCGTTCTTCGTATTCAGCATGTGCCGTTCCTTCTGCTGAGATGGTTCACAATACCCACAATGCATCACAGTTTATGCCAGCGGTGTTGGACTCCAGTCCCGGGGGGAGCGGTTTCCCCTGGTTTTCACTGCGTTTTTTGCACTTTGATGACTAATTTATGTCATTAATTGGCCTGAATTAATCACACACCTTCTTTTTTTTCTGCAAGGCCTAAATTGGCTGGTGATTGAAAGGAAGCCACGAGTAGCTTCCGGATGCTGTGGCCCTCCAGGGCTCCAGTGGTTTAGCCTAGCCTATTCAGCACGTTGGGGAACCACCAACAGGAAGTTTCCTCTCAGCGAACTCTCCTGCTCCCCGCAAAACCTGGACTGGCTCACAGTGCCAGGCAGCAGGAGTCTTATTCCCCTTCCTGTTACTCTGTGCGTTAAGGACAGGTGAGGTACTGAAATGGTGCTGTTCTCCAGTAGGACTGCGTCAAAAGGCCAAAGTGCTTGTGTTAGTGTCGCTAAGTGCTTAACTGCTACATTAATCAATTTATTGGTAGCACTGTTAGAGTTTGCAGCCAGCTCACCTTGTCCGGTTTCTTGGGGCTACATTGTTTCATTATATCCAGGTTAACAGAAAAGCCAGCATTCATTGTTCTGCAGTGTGAAGTACCTGGGGCTGTTCTATGCCTGGTAAAGTGTGAGTAAACCTTGAGTATTTTCTACAAATATCGCATTTGAAGCTCTCGGGAAAAAATCCATACAAGTGCTCGAAAACAAACCCCAAGCTGTGTGTGTGTTCAGGTGGCGCACTGAGCATGCTCTGTACTCGCATCGGCTGACCTGTTCCGAGCACTTTGCCCCTGGGTTACGTTCGTTTGGGCAGCCGCCCAAGGGCCGCTCCTCGTACGACGAGGGGAACGTCCGCCGCTCTCTGAGGAGAGCAAACAGGACGTGTGTGTGTGTGTGTGTGTGTGTGTGTGTGTGTGTGTGCGCACGCAGCCGACCGGAAGAGCAAATAATCAGATCGCGATTGCGTAATCTCCTTCTCGTTCGTGAAAAGAGGAAATTTTGTAGCGGCAGAGTATAATGAATAATACAGCCTGGTGTGGTCAGTAAAGGAGAACATTCTTGCAGGTGTGGACGGATGGGGTTTTGCGGTAGGAACACAGCGTGTGTTCACGTGCGTAGCCATTTCACCCGATGCCTTTGGGAACAGAGGTGAAATGATGGGTGAAATGTTTTCAGGGGCGCCTAGAGTAGGGGCAGTGAGGATAAACAAAAATCCCAGAGAGAACATGAAGCGTTTAGCTGGCCATACTAACCATGTACGATAGAGCCTCTTAAAGGCGATAGAGTTATTGTACATCTTGTGTCCTGAGCACTATTTATTTTAAGAATTTAACGAAAGCAAACTCCTTCTCTTGTTTAGATACCAGGTATCCATATACGTGCGGCGTGATGAAATTGCATGCCCTATTTAGAAGCCAAACTAACTATGTTTTCAAAAAAATTAATTTTTTTGATAATTTGCTTTTTAAGCGAATCATGGAAGGCAGGGATGGGTTCAGCTTTGATTGACAGCTCGTTCCCCCACAGGAGGCGGAGCCTGAAGCAGTAGTAGTAGGTCTAACGGCATTCTGCACGGCCACTCCACACATTGGCCGCATTCAGCTTCACTTTGACTCCACGTCACTTCATCCACAGCCCCCATCATGCATTTCACCAAGATGAAGCCGCTCTTGCGCAGTTCAGCAGAATGGACCAATGAGCCGCCGTTTAGCCGTCGAGCCGCGTCATCGACCGGCGAGAGCGCGGAGACGACTCCTCCTTCACGGTTACGGTTAACGTGCCTCAGGGCCCTTACGTTTAGGGATCTGGGGGGCCGGGGGGGTGGGGGGGCGGGGGGTTTGGGGGGAGTTTATGAGCGAGCCGTAAACGTCCCGTCGATCGGTGGAGCCTGCGGTGCGGCGTCGCCCCGCGTCCTCGAAGGCTCGTTAATAGCAAACAGGATCAGGAAGTGCGTCCGCGCGTGTTTACGAGCTCGTAACCGGACCCCCGCTGAAAAATTTTAACACGCGCACAATTTGTAGCCAGATTCGAGGTTACCCCGAAGGGGTGTCTGGGAAAACGGCGCTGGCCCCCTCTGGTGTGAGCGCAGCACCTCCCCCTCCCCCCCCCCTCCATCCCGTTCACTCAGAGCGCGACAGTCCCGCAGTCTGGCTCCAAGTCAAGCCGGCTGGAAGCCTGGCTGCAGTAAACTCTTTATGGGAGTTTATTTACACGCCCTGTCCTCTGTGTGAAATGACGGGGGGGTGGGGGGGTGGGGGATTAATACATCCTGCAGCATTCGGAAGCCAGTCGTCTCATTTAGACTACCTCTGACTCAGGGTGTGTCACGGTGGCGTAGAATTCTCCGGAAACGGAGGGCGAGCAGTTCCCCGCAACGAGGCCCTCTTTTAACACGACTGCCAATGAACAGCTGACACAAAAAAAAACAGCTTCCCCCCCCCCCCCCGTTCCGCTTCGTGCCCGCTGAACAGTGCCTGTACTGTTACCGCCACAGTGGGACGGCGTGTACTTTTTTGTGCTGATGCCACGCACACACGCACACATGCATGCACGCACGCACACACACACTCACACACACACACACACACACACGCACACATGCATGCACGCACGCACACACACACACACGCACACACGCACACACACGCACACACGCACACACACGCACACACCGACGAGAGGCTGCGAGAGCGTGGCACTGCCCGCCTTCACGGCCCCTCTGGGGGGCACCGCCGATAAATCTGCCGCCCACACGCCGGCGTTGGCACCGAGCCCGCTAGCGTCTCCCTCCGCGCGGGCGAAGGGCAGCGGTGCCCGCCCGCCCTCTCTCTGGTAAATCCGCCCGAAATCCTGTCATCGAGCGGGGAAGGACGACGCGCGAATCCGCAGGACAGATGCGTCACGGTGCTCGTTCTACCTCTGTGAATGTCCCCCCCCCCATCCCACCCCCCCCGTTTCCTGGTCAGAACTCTCCCTCTCAGCCCCCCTTTCCACGCATTGCCCTTCAAACTAAAACAAACGGGAGGAAGAGGAGGGGGGGGGGGGCGGGGCGGGGGTTTGAGGGGTTACATAAGGCCTCTTGGGGGGCATTAAAAGAAAAACGTAAACAGTGGAGCTTCTCAACCTACGCCAAAAAAAAAAAAAAGGAAAGAAAAGAGAGGCGGTCACAGCTGAAGTCAGCCAGGAAGTCGGTCGGGGGAACTTTTCCAGTCAGCTGGGAGCGCGGAGATTCTGCCGGTGGGGGGGGGGTGGTTCTGGGGAGAGGGGGGGGGTGGCTTCAGGTAATTGGACGCGGCAGGGGGCAGCTTTCTGTTTACACTCGGCCCGTGGTGGGAGGAGATGAGCTCTGTTTAAAAAAAACAAAAACAGAAAAACGCGTGGGCGTGCGTTCGCCCTCGACCGCGACCGCGGCGTATTTCTGGCGTCGTTCTTAGCGCCGCCGGCGCTAGCCGCTCGAGCGGCTTGCGCAAGGCCTGCGCTGTCGCCCTGCCAAAAAGCGGCCTGCCACCTTAAGCAAGAGGGACCTTTGTTTTATTAACTGCTGATGAAAACAGTGTTGAGTTGAGTTTGGTCTGGCACTGGGTCTAAAAATGACCTTGGGGGGATGACTGGACAAAAAAAAAAGTGTGTGCCTGACATTGAATATGATCACAGGTTGAGCTGTCACATCAAGGCGAGACCTGGGGAAAACATGTTATTTTGTTCTCTTCCCAAAAAGTGCGTGAAAAAAAACACAGCCGGTTACGAGCACAAACGTATTTCGCAACGATCGTCGGTGTGTTCACGTGTTCTTTTCTGCTTATTCCAAGAAACGTGCATCACATTACATTACAGGCATTTGGCAGACGCTCTTATCCAGAGCGACGTACAACAAAGTGTATAACCATGACCAGGAACAAGTGTGTTGAAAACCCTAGAGAGTGCTTAGAGAGTTTAACTTGGACCACGAAACGTAGCATCAATCAATCAAATTTTATTTGTATAGTGTATTTTACAACAGTTGTCACAATACGCTTTACAGACAACCCTAGCCTAAACCCCCACAGGAGCAAGCCTAAGGCAACAGTGGCAAGGAAAAACTCCCTGTGGCAGATGGGGAGAAACCTTGGAAGGAACCAGGCTCAAGGGGGAAACCCATCCTCCTCTGGTCGGCTCAGGGTGCCGACTGGTGACCAGCATGTCAGCCAGTTTATGCACAAGATATGATATGTGATGTGGCTCAGATGATGGGTGGGGCCGGGTGGCGGTGATGGGGAACAGCAGGTGGCGGCAGATGTGGGCAGGGTGGAGGCAATCCACAGTGCGGCTGGAGTAACTTTTAGTGTTTATGGGGGTGACTTGGTTCCTTCGCGTGGGAGTGCGAGTGTGAGTGTGAGCTGTTCTGACGTCTTGGTGGGTGACACGGAGATGACAGCTCAGGGCGGAGAGGAGCCGAAGCTGACCGCCACAGCCCCTGTACTGTCAGAGTCTGCTCTGGTCTCCCCCCACCCCCCACCCCCTGACCTGAAGCCCCACACCTACCTGTGTGTGTGTGTGTGTCACTGTTTCTGTCTCTGTGACCTCATCTGGGGGGGGGGTGTGTGTGTGTGTATGTGTGTGTGTGTGTGTGTGTGTGTTTGTGTGTGAGGGAGAATGTTTTCATGTGAGTGTGTGCATGTGTGAGCGTGCGTTTGTGTTTGTGTGTGTGTGTGTGCACGTGTTTGAGAGAGCATGTTTTTTGTGAGTGTGTGTATGTGTGTAAGAGAGAGAGTTTGTGTGTGTGTGTGTGTGTTTCATGTGAGCATGTGCATCTGTCATACTATGCTATGGTTAAATGGATATGTTAAACCGAACAGGTTTAGGCTATTTCACTAAATTAATTATATCTGACATCAGCATTTCTCCTCTACATTTAACCTGTGTTTCACAGTGACAGTAGTTGATAGGAATGTAAATTCGAATGTAAACTCTAATGTATACTCTCTCTCTCCCTCTCCTCTGTGTTCTCTCTCGCTCTCTCTCTCTGTGTCTCTCTGTGTTTCTCTGTCGCCCCCTGCAGCTGAGCCAGGGTAATGTCCCAGGCATTGAAACTGCCTCTCTGGCCATGGACACGGAGGAGGGGGTGGAGGTGGTGTGGAACGAAGTTCAGTTTTCTGACAAGAAGATCTTCAAGGCCCTGGAAGTACGGAGTGTTCTTTTTTTCAACTGCCTGTGATTTAAAAAAAAACGGAAAAAAAACAATCATCACTGCTGTGCTTCTCCATGCAATAAGTCCCGTGAGGTTGACTGGTGTACAGTTTCTGTGGGTCTGTTTCATCTTTAGAGTACAGGTGGCAGGTACAGGTGCAGGTAGCATTTGTCATTTCCAGGAGAGTCCCCATGAAGGTATCTTCCATTAACAGCCTGCAGGTGTAATTTATTATTTATTTATTATTTATTTTCCGACATCCCTACCAAGAGCAGTGCAGCTCGTAATTGTGCACGATATCCTTTCAATTTACTGGGTTTAGTGCATTAAGCTGGAGACACTGCCCTCAGTTCAGGATTTTAAACGCATCATCCGACGGAGTGAAGGAATATTGAAATTGCTTTTAATAGACGATCCTGATTTTCCGTGCGTAATGTACTGCGATGTGATTGTGTTTTATGTCCTAGTTTTTTTTAATGTTACTCCTTTTTAGCGTTTTATTAGTGCTCTGTGGTCTTTTATTTTATTAATCTGTGCATTATTCATTTTAATGTTTACTTATTGTTGCTGCTGCCTTGGTTGGATGTCTCTTGTAAAAGAGATATAATATTTGAAGAGACTTCCCGGTTAAACAAAGCTTAGTTTAAATGAAAAATAAAAAAAGTACCTTGCCCAACAGTACAACAGCTGTGTACCATGAACTGGCATGAACTGGCAACCTCTAAGTTACAAGCTTCGCTGCCTAATCATCATCACGACACTGCTGTCCCCTCTTATAAAAAGACTTTTGTCGGCGGCCTGTCTCTGTGTCTCAGGACAAGATCAAGGAGATGTTCGAGAACCTGATGCAGGTGGAGCACCCCAACATCGTCAAGTTCCACAAGTACTGGCTGGACATGAGGGAGAGCCGGGCGCGAGTGAGTGACAGGCGGGACCAGCCAATCAGGCGCCACCCCCTCCCCCCCTCGCCCCCCCACACACACACACTTTCTGTTACCATAACACTCGCGTGTTCTTGTGCTTGTGGTTGTTCCTGATGTACGGGCAGACGTGCGCACGCACGCAAACACACGTGCCCGCAACGCCCATTTTCAACACGACACACGTGTCCACGTCAACATTGACTTTATTCACAGGGTTGCTGTATCCACACCCACACGCTTTTCTTTTTTTAAATAATAAATTCGGTGCCCAAGGGTGGGGCTGAGCATCTCTAGTCCCGCCCCAATTAGGAAACGGCCAATCGTCTGCAAGCGGAGCTGTGCTCGTGCTGCCGGTTAAGGAGAGCCTAAACACCCGCAGTTCCCCTCTGAAACACATGGGGTCGCTGTTCTGGTTCTTTTCACACCTCGCACCACAGCTCGGCTCGCACAGAGTGGAGTCAGAGGAAGACCTTTCATATGCGATGTGTTCGCATGCGGTCGATGAAACGCCGATCCCTAACCGACCGTACCCTTCCGTACCCTGGGCGCCACAGTCGCCAACCACACCTCGCCCTCCAGAGCTACCGACCCCCCCCTCCATGTCTTCCTCTTCTTCCTCTTCTTCACGCTCTTTTCTCCAGTCCTCTGAATTTGTCTTCCCGTTTGCCACAGGTGATCTTCATCACTGAGTACATGTCATCGGGCAGCCTCAAGCAGTTCCTGAAGAAAACCAAGAAAAACCATAAGACTATGAATGTAAAGGTAATTTTTTATCATTACCAAATGATAAAAAGAGCGTGTGCTACGTGTGCTTGTGTTTTACCTGATACTGGTATCATACGTGTAACTTATATTGGTTTAGAATTTAACTAGCAATATTGGAACTTTCTTGTTTCAAATTTGCATTGAATGTTTTTATTTTACTGTGATCGTATCCATACACCTGCTGTAAGTATTGCACAAGCAGTGAAGTAATAGTCTTCTGAATATATGCGTCGGCTGATCTGTGATACTGACCTACTTGCCAGGTTTTTCTCTGTGCTGATGTGGCTTGCTGGAAAGTTATTATACACAAATTCCTTGACTTGGAAATACTATGTTTGTTTGACAGTAGCAAACCCTATTATTTGCTTGGGGTAATTCGTACACGATGGGCGTCCTTGACAAACTGGCCGACTGTGTAAATAATATTCTGTTAAACAGCTGCTAGAAATATTTGCAGCCGTTTTTTTTCCATCTAATGGAATGCAATCGTATTTGTAAGCCAGTCAGGCACATATCTTTTCTCTTAACAATCCAATTCATTAGCTGAGTGATGCAGTGACTGCAACAGCTGTAAGAATGCATGTTTAATATCTGTAGATGGCAAGCCAAGGTTTTTTAACCATGGCTGTAGCATGTGAGGCGGCAGTGTAGTATAATGGGTATGGAGTTGGTCTTGTAACTTGAAGGTAATTGGTTCGATTCCCAGCTAGGACACTGCCGTTGTACCCTTGAGCAAGGTGCTGAACCTGCAATGCTTGGTATTATATATCCAGCTGTATAAAAGGATACAATGTAAATGTAAGTCGCTCTGGATAAGAAAATGCCTGCAATTAATGTAATTAATTACATGAATGCTGCTGCTGGCTCACCGTGTCTCTGTATACTGTTCCAGGCGTGGAAAAGGTGGTGCACGCAGATCCTCTCCGCCCTCAGGTAAGAGACCTGCCACACCCCCCCCCCCCCTCCTGGCCTTTCAAATCCACGGTTACACTCCGGAAAATGGCCGATGATGTGAATTCACTACCGACACTGAATTAAACTGTATGTGTTAGCCGTAGCTGTGGTAAGTCACCACAGTGGTGATTCCACTCCTGAAAGCTCGGTGGAGTTCACACACATTGTCCTGCTAGGCGCTGTTTGTTGATGTTTTCACCGGTAGTGCATTGCCTGAGAAAATTGGAGTGAAATTAAAAAAAAAAAATCCCCTGGCAGTTCGTTTCGAGCTCGTTTCGGTCGCTGGTGTAAAACAAGACACCTCTACGGCTGCAGAACAGAGGCTCTGGAGAGCAGAGACAGAGACCACAGTTTTAAAAATTACACTTCAGACACCCGTGGGGAAAATCGCTAAATCGGGTAATTAATCAAGCCGGTGAACTTAAATGTGTGTGTGTGTGTGTGTGAGTGTGCGTGCATGCGTGCGTGTGTGTGCAAGTGTTTGTGTGTGTGTGTGCGTTCATGTGCATGCTTGCGTGTGTGTGTGTGTGTGTGCGTGCGTGTGTGAGTGCACACCCGTGTGTGTGGGTATGTGTGTGTGTGCGCGTGCGTGCGTGTGGGTGTGCGTGCACTGTGCACATGCAGTGAGAGTGACAGACAGAAAGGTAATGAAAGAGCGAGAGAGAGCGAGAGAGAGAGATCTTTGCTGTGAGCTGCGTTTGCTGTCAGAGGGATTCGGTAACCGTGGAGAGCCCTGTCACTCAACATGACGGACGGGATGCGACACTGCCTGCCGCGGGTTATGCCGCGAAATGGCCCGTCTTTTCCACGCTCCTGTTTTAATTCAGCATCCCCTGCTTAACCCTGTGTGCTCTCTCTCAAAAGACCCGAGAGAACGCGTTTTGTTCTATTCCTGGTGGACTGGTATGAGCTAATTATACCTCACATTTGACTCCTGTCTTTCGTCTCCATGACAAAATAAGCTGGATCACCGTGTAAAAGAACAGAATGTTCCTTTCGTTGGAAATCTCAGGTTTGCTATTGGGAAATAATGAGCACAGTTTGTCATCATAATTATACTTCCTTTTGTTGTTGTTTTTTTATAAAGTTATAAAGGATGCATTTTTCCCTGTGGGTGCTTAATCTCCTGTACTACTGGTGTTTCTTTAACACGCTTTTATTCCCTTTTTCTTTGCCAATTTTTGAATGCTAATATCAGTTGTAAATCTGTCCCATTGTTTCAACATTGTCGGTCCATTAATCTACACATTGTTTTCAGGACAAAATTGGTGCAGTTTTGTTTGTGCAAGGACAGTTGAAGCATGACGACGTATAGAACGTAATTATTGCTTAACTTCAATGTCAGTGTCCGATATTAAAAAATATGAAAGTGTAAATTTTTGTATGGGGCGCGAGGAGTCCTGTGTGTGGACCGGGGACGCAGGTGTGCTGACCTCAGCTTTTTGACTGTCGTCCCTCAGTTACCTCCACTCCTGTGACCCGCCCATCATCCACGGCAACCTCACCTGCGACAACATCTTCATCCAGCACAACGGGCTCATCAAGATCGGCTCAGGTGCGCCGATCGATATTCTCAAACTCCCATCGTCTGACTAAGGACCCTGGCTGAATTTCTATAGAACGGCGCCTTAACTAAACGCTCTAGCTAGTCTAACC
The DNA here is from genome assembly GCF_018555375.3 of Anguilla rostrata. Classification (NCBI taxonomy): domain Eukaryota; kingdom Metazoa; phylum Chordata; class Actinopteri; order Anguilliformes; family Anguillidae; genus Anguilla; species Anguilla rostrata. The sequence continues at coordinate 8,504,344 of NC_057940.1, read as the reverse complement.
TGCAGCCAACTCCCTGTGAGAGGAATAATTTGAGAACTGGGGTAGTGGTTAGATGAATAGTTTTTTGAGTTTATGTCTGCAGTACACGGTTGTAAATAAGTCTCTTGTGGTAACAGGAAATGCTTTATATTGGAGAGTAACCGTTGTGTCTCTGATTCTTCCCGCAGTGTGGCACAGGCTGTTTGTGAACGGTAAGAAACATTCCCGCCCGCATCACGTGTTCCGGCACGTTCTCCTCCGTGAAGCTTGTCAGGGTCCCGGAGGTCACGGAATGGGGAACGGCTCCTTCAGGGACGTGACCGAAATCGAATCGCAGGTTTTTTTTGTTGCCGGACGCGGCCGATTCAGCGAGATTCAAAAGAGCCGTGTGTGGTTTGTGCCTGTGCACGATTTGGTCCCCGTTGTTAACACTTTTCAATTTTCATTTTGATTTTCAACTATAGATTTCTACGGACTTTGGTTGGTCAAATGTCTCATTTTCCCCAATGCAAATTTTTTTTTTTTTTTTTACAAATGTAGTCTGAATTCTTTTTTTTAATTACAGTGACTTCAGTTATGTGTAGTACAAGTTATGCAGTGGAGCGCGTTCTTTTTAAAATTGGCTCTGCGGGTGTGCCTCGTTACGTTCGGTTGTGTTTCGCGTTGCTGCGGAAAGAGAAGGCCGCTTTTTTTTTTCCCAGCAGTCTCTGCTTCTTCCCGTTCAGTGTTCCCCGAGGCCGTCCACGGCAAAGTGCGGCACCATCGAGACGAGCAGAGGAACCTGCACTTCTTCGCTCCGGAATACGGCCGTGAGTACCTGTCTGTCTGTCCGTCTGTCTGTCTATCTGTTCCTCTTGATCTGGCGACCTTGAGTGACCCTCTGTCCGTCCGTCTGTCTGTCTGTGCCCGCCGCATGTATTGGCCTTGGGTTTCAATGCCAAACTGTCTTCTTCCTCTGTGGTGTGTTTTGGCTGTGGCTGCTGTGCTTCTCCCGTGTTATTGTGGTAGCTATGCCAGTGCCAGGCCCTAACGCTGCCCTGTTGTGGGACTTGCTTCTCCGTTTGCCTATTGGTCCGTGCGTCTCACTGAGGAGGAGGGGCCATGGTAATGGCATCATACGAAAGGCAGAAATTATATTTGGGTTCAGCATTCATTTATTAAAGGCGCCGCATGTTTTGTTTTTTTAAATTTTTTGCACCTCACTTGTAACACTGTTTATTCCTGCTTCCTTCTCTCCAGTGGCTGAAGATGACTACAGCATCGACATCTTTTCCTTCGGGATCTGTGTCCTGGAGGTAACATCTCCTGTCCAACCTCACCGCAAAAACAGAAACACACACAGGCAGAGAGAAATCGCACATGTTAAACGCAGGTAGATAGAATGAGAGCTCACATTAAACACAGGTAGATAGAATGAGAGCTCACATTAAACACAGGTAGATGGAATGAGAACACATTAAACACAGGTAGATAGAATGAGAGCTCACATTAAACACAGGTAGATGGAATGAGAGTTCACATTAAACACAGGTAGATAGAATGAGAGCACACATTAAACACAGGTAGATGGAATGAGAGTACATATTAAACACAGGTAGATGGAATGAGAGCTCACATTAAACACAGGTAGATGGAATGAGAACACATTAAACACAGGTAGATAGAATGAGAGTACACATTAAACACAGGTAGATGGAATGAGAGTACATATTAAACACAGGTAGATGGAATGAGAACATATTAAACACAGGTAGATGGAATGAGAACATATTAAACACAGGTAGATGGAATGAGAGTACATATTAAACACAGGTAGATGGAATGAGAGCACACATTAAACACAGGTAGATGGAATGAGAACACATTAAACACAGGTAGATGGAATGAGAACACATTAAACACAGGTAGATGGAATGAGAGTACATATTAAACACAGGTAGATGGAATGAGAGTACATATTAAACACAGGTAGATGGAATGAGAGCACACATTAAACACAGGTAGATGGAATGAGAGCTCACATTAAACACAGGTAGATGGAATGAGAACACATTAATCACAGGTATATATAATGAGAGCTCACATTAAACACAGGTAGATGGAATGAGAGCTCACATTAAACACAGGTAGATGGAATGAGAACACATTAAACACAGGTAGATGGAATGAGAACACATTAAACACAGGTAAATGGAATGAGAGCACACATTAAACACAGGTAGATGGAATGAGAGTACATTAAACACAGGTAGATGGAATGAGAGCACATATTAAACACAGGTAGATGGAATGAGAGCACACATTAAACACAGGTAGATGGAATGAGAGAACACATTAAACACAGGTAAATGGAATGAGAGCTCACATTAAACACAGGTAGGTGGAATGAGAGCACACATTAAACACAGGTAGATGGAATGAGAGTACATATTAAACACAGGTAGGTGGAATGAGAGTACATATTAAACACAGGTAGATGGAATGAGAGCTCACATTAAACACAGGTAGATGGAATGAGAGCACACATTAAACACAGGTAAATGAAAGGCGAGCACCATGTAAAGCACAGGTAGACAGAAGCTCATTGTTAAACCAAGGCTACAGAAAGACTCCCAAAGAGCAACGGTGCATGTGATGGTCCCCTTATACACGTGCAAACACAGGCAGGTTGACTCACACAGGCTGTGAAAAACCACCACATTCCTGTTTTTGAATACAGCTTGCTGTGGTAATTTGATTTGACTGTCACGGGAATAATGAGGAAATTCAACTGAATTGCTTTTCTCCCTCAGTTGAAATTAATTGGCTGTGATGTCGTTGATGTTTTTCTGTCCCGTAGATGGCTGTCTTGGAAATCCAGGCCAATGGAGACACTGTAGTGTCCAAGGAGGCCATTACGCTTGCAGGACAGTCACTAGAAGACCCCCTCATGAGAGTGAGTGACTCATCGTGTTTCCTTTCTGCACAGGAAATGGTCATGACCACAGCACCAAACTATGAGGTTCAGACCTAGATACAGCATTACATTCTTGTGGCTTTGCCGGAACAATGTGACGGAGTCACTTTTTTATCGAAGTTTTTACAAAGTAATCTGCAAATGCTAAGTTATCTGAAAATTCACTTTTTCCTTTTTTTCCAAGTAGTACCACACACTCACTTTTGCTTTCTTGGTGTTTTATTGCTATGGAATTACACAGTACTGGTAAAGCAAAGGGGACACGCAGTAAGATCAGACCCAAGTACTTAAACTCTATAAATGGGGGTGAAGAAATGGCTAACATTAATGCTCTCTCTCTCTCCCCCCCCTCTCTATTTCTCTTTTTCTCTCCATCTCTCCCTCTCTCCCTCTTCCTCCTCCCCCTGTAGGAGTTCACCCAGTCCTGCCTGCGTCCTGAGGCGAAGCTGAGGCCCACGGCACACGACCTGCTCTTCCACCGGGTCCTGTTCGAGGTCCACTCCCTGAAGCTTCTGGCCGCCCACTGCTTCATCAACAACCAGTGTGAGTGTCGGGAGATTGTTAGCGGACGCTGTTACCCAGAGCGACTTTTTATTCACTTACTTATCTATTTTTACATAACGTTTACGTTGTATCCATTTATACAGCTGGATACTGAAGCAATGCAGGTTAAGTACCGTGCTCAAGGGTACAACGGCAGTGGGGGAATCGAACCGGCGACATTTAGGTTATAAGACCAACTCCTTAACCATTATACTACACTGTCGCCCAGCTGTGTCAGCAGTCCACGCTGTACCAGCACCTTACCAACACCGCACCGCTCCCTCCCCTTTTCAGACCTTCTCCCGGAGAACTGCTTGGAGGAGAAGACCAAGTCCTTCGACCCCAGCGGCATCATGGCCGAAATCGAGCACGAGGACCGGCCGGGCGTCCAGCTCAAGTGAGTGCAGGAGTTCTCCGTCCTCGCTGTGCAGACCACGGAAGAAGCTGTTTCTGATTCTCGGTGATGTCACTCACCCTCCTCTTCGTCCCCGTTGCAGATATTCCCACGTCTCCCCTCTAGAACTGGACAAGTTCCTGGAGGACGTCAAGTAAGTGCGCCCCCCTGCTGTGGACCCCTTAGATGCAGGACTGGGTCGAGTCAGAGCCTGTAATGTTAAAATAATCCTTATATTGCAACAGTCATTGCCCAGTATAGCAGCGGCTGGTTTTCTGCACCTTTAACCACAATGTTATGAGGTCAAGTCTCATGTGGGGGGGGGGGGTGGGGGGTACAGAAACTGTGCACTTGAACAAATACTTTCACTTCAAAAGCACTGATTAAAATGCAGCCGTTAAATGTAAGATGGAAATACCAAAACGATAGATGAGAGATGAATGGTAATTTTTGGGACCCTCCGTCAGAGAGGACAGTGGTTGATCTTGGGCCCAGTTGAACCTTCTCTTCACAGACGGACAGGAAGTGCGGCTGTTGTCACGGTAACCGTGTGGCCGTGTGATTTCCCGTGTTGTCTCCCTCTCTGGCCTCCCTCAGAAACGGGATCTACCCCCTGATGAACTTCGCCTCCCAGCGACCCCACCCCATCCCGCGCGCCCTCTCGCTGTCCCAGGAGCAGATGGAGACGGTGCAGACCCCCACCCCTGAGCCCCAGGAGATGGAGACCAGGAAGGTGCGTAAGAGGGCCCAGTGGCGGGGACCTAAAATGGCCGCCGCGGGGCAGGGAGAAGGGCAGGAGCTCTGCTGTGAAACGGTCCAGCGTAGAAGCTTTTAGCTTGCACTTAGTTTAGCCATCCTGGTGCGTGGGTTCTCCAAAACAATAACTAAGCAGGAAAAAGAAGATGGAGGACCACTCTCTTAAATGACTTGAACCTCAGTCAGTTTAGTAGGTATATTTATTGACGGTCATGTTTCGGCTAATGTCATAATGTTGAGAACAGCGTTAGCCGAAACGTCCGTGGAGAATGGCATCAGCCAAAACATGTCCGTTGGTAAATTGTACCTACTAAATTGATTGAGGTTCCAGTTATTTAAAAATAGGCTAGCCTACCCATTGGGCTCATCTCAGGCTAGCCCAAAGCCCAGAGTTTGGCAGACTGTGTGAAATGTATATACTGTGTTAATTGTGGGCCCTAGAAGAACAATCACTCATGCTGGCTTTGTTGATAGGGGCCATGTTTTTGCTCTATAAACTTCTTTGGACAGGATGACATTTAGATTTTCTGTTGTCCTTTTTCATTTTCCGATTGGATTTTATAAGCATGGTGTTCCTGACCTGCCCAACAGAAGACAGTAGATGCTAGTTTGCGCTCACTCTTGTTTAGAAAAAAAATGCTCAAATGCCTGTAAATAAATGTATATATTTACATAATATATAAATAACCTTGATTCAGCCAATGTCCTGTTTTTAGCTTTGACCGGGGTTCTGTTCTTAGGTTGTACAGATGCACTGTAATCTGGAGTCTAATGAGGAAGGGACCAAAACGCATGTAAGTCAATATCTACTCTCTGCTTTGCCCAATCCCAGCTGTCCAACCAAGTTGTGGATGGGGGGTTCCGGGTATTCTTTCTGTACACCTTTATTTTAAGAGGTTCATCAAATTTATCACCTTATATTTATGGTCATAGCAATGAAACAGTTCATGCAATACTTATGTCATACTCAGTTCAGAAATACATTCACTATTTTACTGTTGAATAAGAATGAAACAAGTCTAAATGCGTATAAAATACTGCAGTCGAAAACAATTGCATGGATCTGATTAGTGATACAAAAAAAACTGCATGTTGAAAGTGAGCTGGCGAATGTGTCCCCGTATTGACTTTGGTCTGTGCTGTCTCAGGGGTACGGCACACTGGGAGTGCTTTGGGCTGCTGGGGTTGTAGGTGTGCTGGTAATAAAAGTGTGATTGGAATGCAGTGGAGTGGAATCTATGGTGGCTGCCTGATCCATTTTGAACGCCTCCCCATCCCCCCCCACCCCCCACCCCCCCTCTTGTCTCCGTGCAGCTCTCTCTCTTCCTGAAGATGGATGACAAACTCCACCGGCAGCTCAGCTGCGACGTCCTGCCCTGTGAGTCCCCCCCCCCCCCCCACCCGCACCCCCGCCCTCGCGGCCCTCGATCCAACGCCGCCGTCAATGTCAGCCTTAGCCGCTACAGCGCCGCGGTGCTATCGGGCCCCGGGGCTGTCCCGGCAGCCTCTTACACACAAACGCCACAGCGTTTAATCACCCGTAACGGCTTTCGGGGACGGCTGTCACACACCGGTGCTTTCGGCCCTACGACACGGAGGAGCGTCGGTTGCCGATTCGCTACCGGCGTTTTTTGCGGTCGATGCGTTTTTGTTGACTTATCGCGGTGTCGTGTTACGGAAGCGCACGCTACACTGTGACACGTGAAAGGGACGCACGACGGCGAGTTCATGCGAGACGCAGCAGACCTTTTACTGAAGCGGACCTGGTTTGACCCCTTGACCCCTCCGGTTCTTCCCGAAGGAAAAGGCTCAGGGACAGTGCCACCTTTTGGTCAGATGGTGTTTTTCAGCTGGTTAAAGTTGAGTCTTCAAACATTTACCAGCTCTGCATCTTCACCGCTCAGTTTTGTTTTGATTCATTCAGAAAGAGGAAGATTAGAAAGGCGGCATAGAATTACACTTTTCAAATGATCCTCAGTCAGTCTGCCTCTCGTATCCTGAGCGGAGCAAGCTCTCTGTACGTCATAGAGCTCTTTCAGTACAAACTGACTGTGTGACCGACCGTTTCTGCCATAGCAAAACATCCAGCACGTCATGTGTGATATCTCAACCCATCTGCACACGCTAGGCATTCGGTAGCAGTGGCAAGTTTAAAATGGGGGAGAAAAATAATAGTTGGAAATAATTTTTTGTTTGTTAGGAAGGTTATTGATGTGTGCGTGTGTGTGCGCGTGTGCGTTTGTGTTTGCGTGTGCGCGTTTGCGTGTGCGTGTGTGTGTGTGTGTGTGTGTGTGTGTGTGTTTCAGCTGACAGTCCGAAGGACCTGGCCAATGAGCTGGTGCACTACGCCTTTATCTGTGAGGTAGGTGTGACTGCGTGGTGATTCCTGAGGAATTTGGGGTCCAGGCTTCCTCCCTTTCCTTGCAGTGTGATGAAGGAGAACTCTTTACTCAGTGCCCCCTTCAGTATACCAGAAGGTTCCCAAGAAAACATTTATTAAATGAGCATTTCAACAAACTAAATTTTATATTGTGGTTTGAAAGATGTGAAACTAATCTGTATTTATGCCCTGAATACACTGTAAATTCTTTGAGCTTCTGGGAAAAAAAAATGCTAAATGAATGTTAGTTATCTGCTATGGCTCCTCAGTCAAGCATGCCCCAGAGCCGCTGTTGCGTGTTGTATGTAAGGGTGTAGTGTAGTTGTATGTAGGGGTGTAGTGTAGTTGTATGTAGGGGTGTAGTGTAGTTGTATGTAGGGGTAGTGTAGTTGTATGTAGGGGTATAGTGTAGTTGTATGTAGGGGTAGTGTAGTTGTATGTAGGGGTGTAGTGTAGTTGTATGTAGGGGTGTAGTGTAGTTGTATGTAGGGGTGTAGTGTAGTTGTATGTAGGGGTGTAGTGTAGTTGTATGTAGGGGTGTAGTGTAGTTGTATGTAGGGGTATAGTGTAGTTGTATGTAGGGGTGTAGTGTAGTTGTATGTAGGGGTGTCGTGTAGTTGTATGTAGGGGTATAGTGCAGTTGTATGTAAGGGTAGTGTAGTTGTATGTAGGGGTATAGTGTAGTTGTATGTATGGGTAGTGTAGTTGTATGTAGGGGTATAGTGTAGTTGTATGTATGGGTAGTGTAGTTGTATGTAGGGGTAGTGTAGTTGTATGTAGGGGTATAGTGTAGTTGTATGTAGGGGTATAGTGTAGTTGTATGTAGGGGTAGTGTAGTTGTATGTAGGGGTATAGTGTAGTTGTATGTAGGGGTATAGTGTAGTTGTATGTAGGGGTATAGTGTAGTTGTATGTAGGGGTAGTGTAGTTGTATGTAGGGGTAGTGTAGTTGTATGTAGGGGTATAGTGTAGTTGTATGTATGGGTAGTGTAGTTGTATGTATGGGTAGTGTAGTTGTATGTAGGGGTATCGTGTAGTTGTATGTAGGGGTATAGTGTAGTTGTATGTATGGGTAGTGTAGTTGTATGTATGGGTAGTGTAGTTGTATGTAGGGGTATAGTGTAGTTGTATGTATGGGTAGTGTAGTTGTATGTAGGCGTGTTTGGGCCTACCGGTGGTGGGCCGTGTTCCTTGTTCTTGTCCAGAGCGCTCACAGCCCTCTCTGTTTTTTTAGGAGGACTGCGAGAAGCTGGCCGGCTTCCTGGAGGAGGCGCTGTGTAAACACCAGGCTGGGGCGTCTGGCTCCCCTGGGCTGTGTTGAAGACGTGCTGTGCCCTGCCCCCTGTACAACTGCCCCCCACCACTGGGGGGGGGGGGGGGGGCGGCATCAGAACAGGGGGGGGGGGCATGAACGTAAGGTTGTCCCAGAGCCCACATAACCAGGACTTAAGTGTCAGGACTCCTGGGTGGGGTCTGAAGGACAGATTTTTTGGGGAGTTCATGGAGGAGGGGCAAAAAAGAAAAAAAAGGTGCTCAGCTTTCAGCTGGTCAGAACGGGGCACGGAAGATGACCACGGGACCCAGGCATTGGGACCTTACATCACAACAGCAAGCTTCCTGTGGGAGGACTGACAGAGCTCAGCCTTCCCACAGTGCTGCAGTCATCAGGACTTTCTCTCTTGATTTTGTCTAGACGCACTTCTTTTCTGCATTTGTGAACGTGCTTCTTCCTCATTGTCATATTATATAAGGACAGACAGAGTCGCAGCTCGTCTGAAAGGCTCATTGAGGAGGAAACCTTTGACAGGAAACTGGAGGGCCTCAGAAAGTCCAGTCATTAGAGAAAGACTGTACCTTCCCGATATCCGTGCTTTTAGTTCAACTTCTGATTTTGATACTGGTTTGCTAATTAACTTAATGTCTAAAATTTGTCCAAAAAAAAGAAAAGATTTATTTCGTAAGGTTTAGCCACTTGTCACTGCTAAAAGGAGCTTACTTTCAAGAAGTCTGAATTTCCAGAATTTTCAGAAATCAGAATTAAATTCATAAATGTACAGCTTCAAATTTGTCTCGGCAGTATATTCTGTGTACGTATCAGCTGGCCAGCCAGTGTGAAATAAAAAAAATATATAAATGGATATATATATAACCTTATAATGTTATTAGCTTCCCCGTCAAGCAAATTCTGAAATATAGGTATGCTGTCTTTTTTTGGTTAAGGTTTTGCATGTGTAGTCAGTCAGTCAGTCAATCTATCAATCAATCAATCAGTCAGTCAGTCAGTCAGTCAGTCAGTCAGTCAGGCAAGCAAATGACACGCAAGTGCCTTTGTTTGTCCCTTAGTGATCCACAACAATATCTGTTCCGTCTGATACTCGTTTTGTTTTTGTTTTTGTTTTTCCTTTAAAGTCTTAACTGAATTTGCGGAACACTTCCGACACTTTGACAGAGTTTGAAATGGACCGCGAGCCTCCTCCGTGAAATAGCGTCCATTCGTTGCAATGGAATGAGCCCCATGATCGGCGGGCGGGCTGTCGATTTCGCGGCCGGTCGTTCTGGTGGCTCCGACTGACCATGGGGCGCCCCGCCTCTGTGAGGACCGAATGTATTAAACGTGTGACCTTGTGAGCTTTCTCCCGTCTGTGGGGCTGCTGATCTTCCATCGCGGCCTTCGGCAGGTGTGTGCGTGCAGCGCCAGAGCTGTTAGTCCCGGAAAGAAGCTACTACAGCAGTAGTAACATTAAGCACCCACCCCCCCGTACGCAAACATGCACACACACACACTCACATTCACACACATACACATACACGTGCACGCGCGCACACACACACAATCACACACAATCGCACATTCGTGCAAGCATGCACACAAAAACACTCACACTCTCACACACGCTCTCACACAAACGCTCACACATGCAAGCGTGCACACACACACACACACTCATACCCACACTCACTTGTGTGTGCGTGCATACACACAGGGACACACACTCACACACGCATAGGCATGCACACACAAACACTCACTACAGGATTACAGAAGATGTGCTAAGAATGACAGACTGTGATTTGGTCATTTGGCTGAAGGACAAATGAGTAACCATCCACTGCTCTTAATGAATGGCCAGTGGACAGTCAGACACATTAAATGTCCCATTCTTAGACCTGTACGGGATCCATCTTAACTGTGGTTAACCATAGACCGTGGTCCTGTTTTTCCTCAGCGGGACAGAAGAAATTTAGAAGGTAAATTTGGAGGAGATAACCAGGCTGTGTGGCCAAATTCTCCAGTAGACCGACTTAAACCTCCTCCACCGTCTGTTCTCAGTGTGTAAATCACTGTTCATTCTGGGGCCATCCTGTGAACGATTTACTCTTCGATTTACTCTTATTCTGTATATAATGCTCTTAAGCATTTTCTGCTAATGCTTATTAAAAAATATACATTTTTATTTCTGCAAGCTTTCAAAGAGGCTTTTCTGGTTCCCATCAATGCTCCTGCACGATGTTATGCCAGTGTCACTGTACGAGTACTATTAAGCAAGTGTTTCCTTACTGTTCTTTACTACGGGCATGACTGCATGTTGTGCCTCTTCTCACACTAATGGAGGGATTTCGCAGAGCCTGGACAGTCCTCTCTGCCTCAGACTTCAGTACACCACCCAGTCATGCGTCCTCTCCTCGTGGCTTATTTATATCAGCCTCTGTTCTTACAGTACCACTACACCACCAAGAGCTTTATTTTAGGGTGGGGCGTGAAAACCTGCAGGACGGTCGATCTCCAGGAACAGGGTTGGGCAGCACTGCTCTAGCCGTTGAATGAGGTCTGCTTTTGTTAGCGTTTTGAAATGAAAACCTGCAGGACGGTAGATCTCCAGGAACAGGGTTGGGCAGCCCTGCCTCAGCAGCTGAAAGAACAGCTCTCACAGCGGGCGCTTGACGAGAGGAAGGAATGTCCTGTACTTGAAAAAAAGAGCAGACTTAACCCCACAGCCGTCCCAAAATGCCTGCTGGAGTATGTTTGACTGAATGTGTCATGACCTTGGCTTGCCTTGTCAGTTTTGTCCTCATGTAAAATATTGTACTATAATAGTAATAATAATAATAATAATGACAATGATTAAAATAAAGTAGTAATGAGGAAACGGACTTCTAGCAATTGTGTGGTGCCTTTTTTTTGAGTCTGTTTGAACTCCTGAACAAGGTTAATTGAAATTACACAGGTGACCAAAAAAAGAAACAAGAAACCGAATGACTGGTCCACTGAGAAAAAGACAGTGATGTGTTTGTGACGGTTTACTCGAACCCGTTGACATAAGGCTGACATAACACACACACATGGCGACATAAAAGGTGACGTCACTTTACGTCAATTGACATAAAATAGTCAACGCTTTTTATCTGTAAATGTTATGACATTATGATTACCAGTCATAACATTTACCAATAAAAGTGATGACAGTTTTATTGTCATTTGACGTAAGCAGACGTCCTCTACTGTGCCACCTTGTGATAGCTGTTCTTGTACCGTAGGAAGCTGGTGAGTGTAGTGGACTTCCACCTTACATGAGATACTGCAGAAAGCAGCACTGCCAGTTAAGTGCTCTTAACATTAGTCAGTCTATTAATTAATCCTATAATATATATATATATATATATACATATATAAGTATGTACACACATATATAGAAATGGGTGACATATAAAAGGAAAAATCATGCACTCGCCCATTTGTCAAGAATATGGTGAAGGATAACCCATCTGACCATGTCACTTTTTTTCCCCCCACATCTCCGTAGACCAGTGCCTATGGTTTTTGCGCCACTGAACTCTCAAATGTACATTTGTCTTTGTAATGAGGGCTCTATGCACTGCAACCCTACTATAATATCCCTCTCTATTTAGTTGTTGACAGACTGTTCTTGCTGACACAGTCTGATCATGTCCTGCATTGACATTCTCAGTCACCTGAGGAAGAGTTGCACTTCTGTTTTTCCTTCCATATCACACTAATGCATGAGCATCACGAGCATCATGGTCATCGAATGTGCACTTTTGACTATGATTTCCGACCCTATTTACTGAGGTCTTTCCCATAGATCTAAATGCAGATGTCACTTTAGTCACTGTTCCTATTGAAACAATAGCAGTTGAGCAGTCTTTGTGACTGAAGCTGCTGCCATCTGTGCCCCAATAATGAACCCTCATTTCAATGTCACTTAGATCTTTTCCTCTTGCCATTGTGATCCAAAATTGAGGTCAACTGGGCCTGCTCTGAATTTTTATGTATGCCACATAGCATGATAGGATGCTTAATTGTAACATGCAGTACAGCTGTATTTCTCACACATTTTTACTATTCTTTGACTTAAATTAATTTTTTTAGTGAAGCTGATCTCCAGGAAATATTCTGACAGAAACACCACAAAAACGATTTATGACATTTTGACCATTTAAAATCAATCTAAGGGAGTAGGGAAATGCTGATACAGCCGATACTACGTTAGCTCGCAGAAGCCCGGCAGAAGCCCATGGATTTTTCGATTGATAGCAATTCTCGCGAGCACGAAGAAGAGCGTAAGCCACATGGAAGGCTCGCGATATCTTTGTAGCAATGCAACCGCTCCGTTTCGAATACGGAAATCTCGCGATTCTTCGTAGTCTTCATCGGTGTGGCCTTGTGCATGAGACGGTGTGCTTCATGGCGGTGGCAGTGACTGCGGTAAATAAAATACTTTTGCAGGCTTGTTTTATTGTTCTGTTTTATGCTCGTTGTCTATTCGTGTTTTTAAAACGCAAAGAAACAATATCAGGCCAGAAATAGACGTGTTGCGCAGTTGGAAGCGTTATACTTGGAAATGGGAAAAACTTACCACCTCTGCGTTGCGCTAACCCGGTTAGGTAGCTAGCTTCGATGGCAAGCTAATGTTAGCCAAGGAGCTAAAGTGAAAACTTAAATGTATATCGCATAAAGCGGTTTTGAGTGTAATAACAGAATAGACATATGAGCATATATCTAGCTGCATTCGCCAACAGACTTTTTAGAACGCTTGCAATATAGAGATACAGAACGTGTATATATTGGACCAAAAATTCCCTGTGTTAGCAAATGTTGACGGACTACTTTGTTCTAGGGAGCAAGCTGGTTCCCCGCGCGTAGTCCTTGTTGGCTAGCTATGTCTGAAACTAGTTTGATAGCTAGCTACACTTCGCACTAGCTCCAATTTTGTTGCATTTTTCATATACATAACTCCCAAATATCATGTTAGTATTACTAGCGGCGATGTATCGATGGTTCCATACTAGGCCACTCATGTTTTTGGTTGACGCTAGCTTCCCAGTTAAATTGCATGGTGTGCATCTTAAAGGACTAACGTTAACGTTAGTAATAGAAGATACCAATTTTCAGTTTTCAGTTTAACAAACGTAAATTGGTATAATATCGTTATAGTTGGGTCATTGTAACGTCAGCTCAAACTAGAAATGCGATTGTGAAAAGTGGGCGATTAACGCTGGCTAAGATGAATTGTGCTAACACTGTTGCCGATAATTATTTTATTTTATTTCTTCCAGTTTGTAAGTTAGAGAAATTGTTTGTACCCGCATGGGTAGGTCCGAAAAAACTACGTCTCGTTATTTTGGGCACGTAGCATTGCCAGATTACTTTGCTAGTGGCTTCCTTTAGAAAACGGTCGTTGGTCTACTTGAATGAACCAAAATGTGTTATACTCAACTATTTAAGATCATGCACCTCTCTGGCGAATTAAGGAGCTTTTTTGTCGAAAGTGATGCAGTTCAAAACAATAGTCTCACGTTTATCAATGAAATCCAGACCTTAAAATTTTTGGTTCTAGTTTTGTTGTTAATATTAATTTTTCACTTCTATGTTTAAAAATGCCTACGTAAATGTTTTGATTAAATAAGCTGCGTATGGAAATTTGAGAAAAACGGCATACGGCCATTGGTGGATTGTATTTTTTTTAACTCATCTGAAGGATTTCTCTTTTCCTATAGACTCTGTTTTGAACTGTAAAAGCTCTCCCAATTTATTATCTCCCCACGGGTAACGCGCATCAGGAGACCCCAGCGAAGAGCAGGTGCTAGGTAAGGGGCTTATCTTCCCAGCATGCACTTGTGCCGCCTGGTTGTGCGTGAAGGCTCTGCATCAGCTTAATTGTTTGAGCCTCATTTTGAATATGTAGTAGAGAGTACTACTTTTTGATCTCGTGAGTTGGCCTGTTCAACCCGACCAGATCTCTTGGCACTACTAATATGGCCGTATGGTGTGTGGTGCCAAGCCACTTTATGTTTAGTAAATGGCTCGCACACTGACAGAAAGATGTAACATTGGCCAACTGAATACAAGTGTTACAGGATACGTTACAGGTGCTAAACACTCAAGGTATTTTGTACGTTACCTTGAATATTTAAGCTGATCTGCCCCATGGTCCGGTGAACACACCTGCTTTTAACGACCATTGTTTGTAGCACTAGATGTATTCCGAGACCACATAGCCTTAACCTGTACGATGTTAGAACTTGTGTTAAACGCTTGAAAACACCTGGGGAGTTCTTCCAGTTTCACATAAGTGTTTTTGCACTACCTAAGCGCTCTTACATGGTTAGGGTTCCTTTTGCTTTTACAGCACCAAAAAGGTGTAGCTGCATTAAACGTAGCCTGAAAAAGGCAGTTAGTTAGGCATAATAGATTCACTTAATCATGGGACAGCACGGTATCTTCTGGGTGCAGGTGTGAATTAGGATTGTTTTAAAAGGTCCTGGTTTTCCATGCCTCCTCCTTGGCAGCCATAACACGTTCCTCTTTCAAGGCATTTTATCTAAACTGTCTTGTGTTTTCCCCAGCTGGGGGAAAAAAAAAAAAAAAGTTTGACCACCCTTTTTAAAAAAAATTAACTTTGGATGTACAGTGTTCACAGTGTGTTGCCTCTCCCAATAACTTGATCTAAGTAGGTTTGTGTTTTTTCTTTTCCTTTTTTTCTTTTTTTTTTTTGTTGTTTCTCTCTGTGTGTCGTTTGTGCTCTAGAGCGTATCTCTTGACTGTACTATATTTCCAAAGCCAATGGCAGAACTAATTCGGTTGAAACCTCCTTAAGGGGGGGGCAGGGCACCACTGGAGTTCATAAGAGCAAAAGGTACTAAAATGTTTTCTTCTGTGTCATAGTCAATAAGGTGGCTTCACCACGCGCTGCATAAGTAGTCCAGTCTTGAGGGTGAATGTAAGCTCCATGTGATTATGACAATGGCAGTTTGTAAATGAATATCAGTCATATAACCCATGAATTAACATGCATGGATTACTTTTAGTAAATTTTGCACTGCAGTGATGTGAATTGCATTCCAATCTTCTTCCCCAAGGCCGTAGCGTGTAATTTGCATTTCAATTGGCAACATCATTGTTTTTTTTGTTTTGTTTTTTGAATGAGCAGAATTGCATAAACTTATGAAAAATGTTTGGATGCCAAAGTTGCATTGTAATCATTCTGTGCCCCCCATTCACCAAATGGCAGCAGTTTTTGAGTGTTCAGTTATGCACAGGGCGTTTTAAAAGTGACGCGTCTTTTCAGAGCAAGCTCAAAGTGGCGAACCCTGCATTTGGTTTCTGTTTATTTTACTGCATAACTATTGCAGTCTTTTAGAAATGCCTGAAATTATACAGTTTTAAGGCACCCCCCCATGGTCACATGTTAGATTTAAACATGCAGTACATTATGTCTGTTATCTCTTTAGAGCAGGGGGGTTACCAATCTTATCCAGAAAGGGCCGGTGTGGGTGCCGGTTTTTGCATGAGCCTGTTACTGAGTCTCCTGATTCTACTTATCACGGTCTTGATTGAAGACCACGGTAATCAGTTGAGTGATGTGTTGTGGTGCCAGGGGTAAAACAAAAACCTGCACCCGCACCCACCCTTTTCAGATAAGACTGGGGACCCCTTGCTTTGGAGGAAAAACGGATAACAGACTTTCAGTGAAGTAAATGCTTAGTCTGGAGCAAGACAGTCAGTTGTTATTTTCCAGCCAATATTTTAAAGATGCTTTAAAGTGGGACAGTCTTTACTTCTGTTGCCAAAGTCGAGAACGGTACCCAAGCCATTGACAGCCCCGATTCAGATCCCCCACCCTTACAGCCAATGAGAACCCGGTTTTGAGTTTGCTCTGAAACCAGGAGGGAGGGAATAAGTGGACTGAGCCCAAGTGTTGATCTGTGGTCGTGTTGATGTGAGGGGGCGAGCCGGGGGAGCGTTCAGCTCCCCCTCCGGTGCGTGTGTGCGTGCGTGTGTGTGTGTGTGTGTGTTTGGGGGCGTCTGAGGTGTTGGAGGGGTGCGGGGGTCCCTGACCGAGCCTGTCTGCGTCCGCAGGGAGGCCAGGCTCTGATGATGGAGAATGGACAGAGCACGGCCTCGAAACTCGGCCTGCCGCCTCTCACGCCCGAACAGCAGGAGGCGCTGCAGAAGGTAAGGGCTCCGTGCCGACGGGGCTGTCCCGGCGGCCATGTTGGCGGCGGCGTCGTGACGCCGACAGAACCTTCCAGAGACGACGTTAGAACATTTTGCGTTGTTGGGGGTGGAGCTTAAAAGGTTCAGCGCTAAGCACAGAGTACGACAGACACGCTAAAACCACAGACATGCTAAAACCACTGACACGCTAAAACCACAGACACGCGCAGTCACAGACCGCATAAAACAGTAGTTGTCGCACTTGCGCTGTGACAGAGGTCATGATTTCTGCGTAGCAGGCTGACTGCAGAAATGTTGCCCGTCTCAATCTAAGGGCAACAGAAGTGGTAACGTGGATAAACATTTTGAGGTGGTTTCCTAGCAAGTTTTTTTTCGTGTCGCCAAATTGATGGATGCGGAAGTTCATCCCCGGGTTTAAGATTGGGCGACCGAAGGGGTTCTGTGGGGATAAATGTTTTTCCGAATTTGAAGCTCCCCTCCATTTCTTGGCACGCACGCCGTTGGTCAGTACGCGTGTGTGTATGTACGGAGGAACAGCACTGCCAGTGCTATGTCTTCGGTGCCAGCGTGTCGTCCGTCTGCTGGTTCTATCCTCAATCGCTGGCACACCTGAAACGGGACTGCAGAGGTGAGGCTTCCTTAACTGGCATTCCGCTTCCTTTAACTAGTCTTGCGTGCGGAACGTGCCGTTCAAGCACACCTGAAATTTAGACGTCGGGCGAATGGTTTAAATTGTAAATAATGTTCTTGGAAATATTTGTCTTTGAATTTTTGTCTTGTGGCAATCTGTGAATATTGTCTGTGTGCTAGTCGTTGGGTCTGATGGGATGTTGATATCTGCCCGTGCTTGATGTCACTGACACTGTTGAATTGAGCTTACCCACCATGCTGTACCGGAAGCAATTTCCACCAACCTCTGTCGTGTGGTCATTAAAAATGATTGATTGATTGATTACTTGCGTATTTTTTCCGCTGAGCTGTATTTGCCGTTAAATGAAGGTTCAGGGGGCGTGTTTGTAAGGTGTTTGGGCAGTAGGGCGCCTGGCACGCCATGCCACGCCGGCGCTTCCTGTCTGTGGATTCTAACGTGACGCGTTCCTCGCTCGCTCGCGCAGGCGAAGAAGTACGCCATGGAGCAGAGCATCAAGAGCGTGCTGGTGAAACAGACCCTCGCCCACCAGCAGCAGCAGCTCACCAGCCTGCAGGTGAGTCGCCGTGTGCCGTTTACCTGGAAATCCACTTAAACCAAAACTTCAGTTGATTTTGTGCGCGCTTCATATTTACGCGCTTGAGTTTTTCCAGATACAAACCGCGTAATATAAACAGCGTTATCGTGTTACACCCTGTTGTGTGCGTGTTCTTTTTTGACGTTGAGTGTGGATTTTTCTGTTGCAGTATGTGGGGCCTGTGTCATGAAGCAGGATCACTGAGTCTGCTGGCTAAGTGCTGATTAAAACCCTGCAACAGCTCTTTTTTTTAAAATTTACTTCAGTCTGTGTTCCGGTTTTGGGAGGGTTCTGGGCTTTACTCGGTGCAGTTATCCCATTAACCCAGTAACCCTGCTTCCTCATGCAGGCCCCTGGCCTTCGAGCTTGGAGGCCTGTTCCGTGCCATACCGCACAGCTGTTCAGGCAGCCATTTTCCTTTTCCTTATTTATTTTCAGTTAGGCCATGAATTTGAGATGAGGAACCTCTATTGCCTCAGCTGTTTAATATTTAATGGCCCCCTCCCCAGAAAGCGAATATAATATTCCAAGCAATTATTTAGAATGATTAGAAATGGACTTGGTAAGACAAGACCCTTCCTTCCTTCCCCTGTTTTAATTTCCGATGCTCTGTATTCCACGTGGTCCTGCCTCGGGCAGCTAATCTCCTGGCAACCTAGGCCTCAATTCTTCTTCCATTCTTGTGTGTTTGACATAATTTAAGATCCTACATGTAACCCCCCATTCTATACTGCAGAGGTTGTCCCCGAACCCTCGTTTTAGCTCAGGGATGGCTAACTACCCTGTTTACATCCGCAGCATGGGACTGTTGGTGGCTGGGTTGTTTGTCCTTTTGTCGTCTTGTGTTTTTGGGTTGACGACAGTAACTAAGGGGGCGAGACTCTTGCGAAAGTTAATTAATGCATTAATTATGTGGGTTGCCTGCTCTCTCGTTTTGGCCTGTCCCGTAGGCTCTGTGAGGTTTACTTGGGTAAAAATGTTCTCATTGCAGTGCGTTAATTTGGCAATGTCAAGGAAAGGAAAATCCTTTCATGAAATTCTTTACTTTGACATTGGCTTTCTGGATCATATCTTTAAAAAAAAAAAAAGCTGATATCCATGCAAGAGATGACCGTGTAAAAGGAGAACACGACAGAGAATGACTGCAGCGTGCTTCTCAGTTCCTGCTCCTAATTCTGTCCTTGGCTTTCAGATGGCTTCCTTGACGATGGGCTTCGGAGACGCCCTCTCGCCTCTGCAGTCGGTCAGTACCACCCTTTTCTTGCCCTCGTGCTGTTCTTTTCAGAGCCGACTGCCAGGCTTGAATGCTCTATGTGATCATTTAGGGCCACAGACATGTTTTTTTTTTGTTGTTTTGTTTTTAAAAAATATATATTTCTTCAAAAGTCATTAACTGTGTCTGTTCCAGAGCCCACCGCTATAAATTAGAGAGTGTAATCTGAAACTTTAGCGTGTGCACTTCCATCCTTGACATTTTAAGCAGTTAGAACTGTTACCGGAACTCTTGTTTGCCTACTGTGACCTCATAGCTGCTGTGACCTCACAGTCCGTACGGATGCTGCGCCTCTGGCTCCGGAGGCTCTGTGGGCGTGACCCTGTTTTTGTTTTTTTTGTTTTTTGGCGGCCTGGCAGGTGGCGGCCCAGCGGCAGCGCGCCTTGGCGATAATGTGCCGGGTGTACGTGGGCTCCATTTACTACGAGCTGGGCGAGGACACCATCCGCCAGGCCTTCGCCCCCTTCGGACCCATCAAGAGCATCGACATGTCCTGGGACTCCGTCACCATGAAGCACAAGGTCTGGGCCCCGGAGCCTTGCGCTGTCGTTTCTCTTACATTTGCACTCTTTTTTTTTTTTTATGCCTCTGTAAATTCTCTTAAATTTGCGCTCTTTTTTTTCTGCCTCTAACAACACCTCACAACTGAGCGGACAAGATTAATAATGCAGACCAAATAAGCACCACTGGCTTTGAAAAAGATCACATTGGGAGCTTTAGAGGTTTCCGTCTGTGTGTCTGCGTCAGAGGTGGGAAGTCCAGGGGTCAGAAAGTCCTGCTGTGTTTTTCTTCCAGCCATGAACTCAGCCAGCTGATTTCACTAATCAGTTCTACTTCCTGGCTGAAGAATTGTGCTAATTAGCAGATCCAGGTGATGGGAACAAAATTCTGGGGAGGACTTCTACTTTCTGAACCTGGATTTTCCACCTCTTGTTGGCATATTTTACAGTTTTCCCTCCACACGTCTCTGAGATGGTCTGCTGCATTAGTCTTAACAGCCATAAGCCAGGACGACACATTCAGCCCAGTGTTTAAATCTAAATCTGGAGGACCTGCCGATGTGGTCTGTACTCTCATTGGCCTGTGCTCCTGTATAAAGGTGGCTTCTGTTTGTATCTTTGGGTAATTGGGGAGGTTCTGTCCGCCGGCTTCACAGGTGACCTCTGCTTAAAGGTCTCTGATGAAACGCCTGCGCGGGGGGATTGAAGTGCCGAGCCTCACGGACGGGCGGCGCTTTGAAGCGCTGTGGCCCCGCCCCTAACTGCCCAACTGCCGTTTTTTTTTGTCTCCGCAGGGCTTTGCCTTTGTGGAGTACGAGGTGCCCGAGGCGGCCCAGCTGGCCCTGGAGCAGATGAACTCCGTCATGCTGGGAGGGAGGAACATCAAGGTGAGGCCCCCCACCCCTCCCCAGAGGGTCAGGACAGGAGGTGCTAGACCTCGGCAGCATTTGTGAACTGCCACCTTCTCACCGGCTTGTGACTGTGTCTGTTGCCAGTGACAGGAACCAGGGCTAAACTACAGCATGTGCAAACAGATGCATTTTACATTATTCACGATTCCCCCATTAAAACCATTCGAAAATGCTCAAATGTTGTCAGTGGGACAATCCAAGCTTGTTTAGTGCTTGTGAATGCCCGATGGTGGAACTTTTTTTTTTTTCCTGTCAGTATACATACCTTCTATAATTGAAGACTTTTGCCTTTATTTTTTGACATCACAGTTATGTTGCTGACGTCACTTGTGTTGTGGTTATATTGTGAAAATAGTTTTCCTTTAGATGTACCTGACAGAACTGTCAGCAGAAGAGAATATTAACTTAAATAGGCAACACAGGTCCTCAGGCATGGACACCCAAACTCTGGGTTCTGGGTGTGTCTCTCCGTCTCTGCCAGCCGTTATAGCTGTCAGGACGAGGCCCCTCCCCCCTCTGACTGACCCGTGCTCCCATGATCCCGTGCTTCAGGTGGGGCGGCCGAGCAACATCGGCCAGGCGCAGCCCATCATCGACCAGCTGGCGGAGGAGGCCCGCGCCTTCAACCGCATCTACGTGGCGTCCGTCCACCCCGACCTGTCGGACGAGGACATCAAGAGCGTCTTCGAGGCCTTCGGCCGGATCAAGTCCTGCACGCTGGCCCGGGACCCCACCACGGGCAAGCACAAGAGCTACGGCTTCATCGGTGAGCGTCCCCGCGCCCGCCGTTCCTTACGCTACACTACACTACATTACATTTCATTAGCTACATTACACTACACTACATTACACTACACTACATTTCATTAGCTACATTACACTACACTACATTACACTACACTACATTACATTAGCTACATTACATTACACTACACTACATTACATTACACTACACTACATTACATTAGCTACATTACACTACACTACATTACACTACACTACACTACATTACATTACATTACATAACACTACACTACACCACTACACTACATTACACTACACTAGCTACACTACACTGCACTACACTACATTTCATTAGCTACATTACACTACACTACATTACATTACACTACACTAGCTACATTACACTACATTACATTTCATTAGCTACACTACATTACATTTCATTAGCTACATTACACTAGCTACATTACACTACACTACACTACATTACACTACATTACATTTCATTAGCTACATTACACTACACTACATTACACTACATTACATTTCATTAGCTACATTACACTACATTACATTACACTACACTACATTACACTACATTACATTTCATTAGCTACATTACACTACATTACATTACACTACACTACACTACATTACATTAGCTACATTACACTAGCTACATTACACTACACTACATTGCATTACATTTCATTAGCTACACTACACTACATTACATTTCATTAGCTACATTACACTACACTACTCTACTTTACACTACACTACATTACATTTCATTAGCTACACTACACTACATTACATTTCATTAGCTACATTACACTACACTACATTACTCTACACTACTTTACACTATACTACACTACAGGCATTTAGCCAGACGCTCTTATCCAGAGAGACTTACGCGACTTCACTCAATCAGCGGCTTCATCCTCATCACGTTCATTCCTCATGGTGGACTAGGATCAGGTCCCTGCAGTTCACCCCTCCTCAGTCTTACCAGCCTCCTGTTCAGTCAGTACCAATACTCTGGTATTACATTACATTACAGGCATTGAACAGACGTCCTTTTTACATGGCAATTTACATCGCATCCATTTATACAGCTGGGTTACGTACTGAAGCGATGCAGTTTAAGTACCTTGCTCAAGGGTACAATGGCAGCGTCCTACCCAAGAATAGAACCTGCGACCTTTGGGTTACGAGCCCAGTTCCTTACCCATTACACTACACCAGGGGTCCTCAGTTTTATCCAGAAAGGGCCGGTGTGGGTGCAGGCTTTCATTCCAACCAAGCAGTTACACACCTGATTCTGCTAATCAAACACTAGCGTCTCTGCTAAGGACCTTGATTAGTGGAATCGGGTGTGTAAACTGCTTGGTTGGAATGAAAGCCTGCACCCACACCGGCCCTTTCTGGATAAGATTGAGGACCCCTGCACTACACTGCCCCGCCACCCAGTCTTCCTCTCGACCCCCCGTATGCGGGGCTCGCTGGTTCCCCGTCTCTCAGTTCTGACCTGGCTCCTCCCCCCCCCCCCCGACAGAATACGACAAGGCCCAGTCGTCCCTAGACGCGGTCTCCTCCATGAACCTCTTCGATTTGGGCGGCCAGTACCTGCGGGTGGGGAAGGCCGTGACCCCGCCCATGCCCCTGCTGACCCCGACCACGCCCGGCGGGCTCCCCCCCGCCGCCGCCGTGGCGGCAGCCGCTGCCACCGCCAAAATCACAGCCCAGGTAAATATCTAAAGACCCCCGCCAGCCCCCCCCCCCCAGCACACGGGGTGGGGCCCAGCAGGCCTGCTAGGACAGCGCAGAACAGCCATACAGGAGTTTAGCGATCTAAATCCAAAGGGCTCCCACCCCTTAGAGATGCAGAACAGTCCTGTATGATATAGCGCAGACTACCTTTTGCTCTCATTGTAGTGGTAGTTGGAGTATACTGTTGCAGTGCAAGGTTTCCACTTGTTAGTTAGCAGTTAGTTAACATTGGTTAACATTATTTACTTGTCAGTTCCCGCAGCTAGTGCACCCACGGCCTGGAAGGTTTAGCTCGGGTTTGTTTTTGGGACCGGTTTAGGGCTCGACCTTCGGTGTGACCGCAACGTTTTGAGCTTCGGTTTCGCGGTGGCGCTATTGTTTCCACCATGTTTAGAATTGGATTTGAATGTGTATCGAAACATTCGCATTCAAAACGTTTTTGCGAGCTGAAAATGAGACTAATAAAGCATTCGGCTAGTTCAAGACCCGTTAAAGTATTGTCAGAGCACGTATCTTTGTGTTTTTTTTTTCAGTCAGAACATTCTCATTTATTAGCCCTAACGTGGGTTGCAGCCACTCTCTGCCCTTCCTTACTGTGGCTGAGAGGCTGTTCTGGGATATTCCTTCAGCGCTCCTGTGTTCTTAAAAGCAGCACGTCTTAAAGACCGAAATGTAGCTGGGAATTCGGTGCAGCTGTTGTCGGATTCATTTTTTATTTATTTTTTTAAACAAAAGAGAGAAAAAAACGAGCTTCTAAATAGTGTAGAATTAAAAAAAAAAAATACCCAGAATCCTCTCAGGCAATGAAGAAACTCTCTCTATAAAGAAACTCTTTCTTTAAGCACCTCCCTAAAAAAAGAGCCAAAATGGTGGACTGCGACTTATTGCACACGGAGCCTTATCAGTGCTCACGATGCTGTTTAGCGCCTGTAGTTTAACGTACGGAATAATGACTCTCGGGAGGATTCTGTCAGGAAGCTTGATACACCTTGTTGTAGCTAGCGGCTCTTGACGCCTGGGCCCTGTTAATTAGGCTCGTAGAGTCTTGGCAAACAGAGGGACACAAGGGAAGAGTCGGGTAACTGTTGATACTTGTCCTCCGCGAGAGATTGGGTGCCTCGTTACAGAAAGAGGGAGTGACTTTAATAGACTTGGACAGAAACCGCAGTGTGGCTGGTCTTGAAGCGTAGGGTTAAACGTAGTGGCACTGGGTATGGAATCCTGAGCGTGTTGGCGCCGACTGGGGCTGCTAGTCCAGCAGAATCAGTTGGCGTAGTGTTGCCCAGGGAGGGAGGGTGTTGGCATGACTGTCCCTGCCTCATGGTGCTAGAGGAACTCCTCCTTGCTCAGGCACTTGTAGCCCTGTGTTATTACTGTGTGATGTGCACACCTTTAACTCATTGGGTTGCACAGTTGCACTGATAAACTGCAGAGTGGAGCGAATTGGCAACTGGTGGAAGTGGTGAGGCATTCATGCAAGCATGTGAGCATTATTAATGAGCCCAATGTTTGAAAGAAAATGAGCAAATACGAATGTTTGAGTTTAGTTTTTGTCCTTTAATTTCTCCCTGCTGGCCTTGTGACTTAGATTGTCAGTTTATAGCAGATTAAGGTAGTTCTCAGTCAGCTCAGGTTAAACTGAACGGTGTTGTTGTTTTATTCGCAGTGTCGCTTAATGTCGTCGTTTTTCCATTTCATCGTCCTAGATCATTCGTCTTGATGTTTTTTGGTCTCGTCTGGTGGCGTTCACATTTAAATGGTAGTCCCATGGTGAAGTGTGGCGTTGTGCTGTGGCAGTTACATTCACGTTCAGCTCGGTGGTCGTGCTTAAGTACACCACACGTCAAGAGAGCACTGTCTAGAGCACAGCCGAGTCTTTAGATCAGCCATTTTGGACCGGGGCTTCCCGACCGTGTTCCTGGAGATCTGCGGTCCTGTAGGCTTACACTCCCTACCCTAATTTGGCACACCTGGTTCTACTGATTAGCAGCTCAATGCGTGCTCTAGCTGTTGAATGAGGTACGCTTTGTTAGGGTTTGGAGTGTGAACCCACAGGGGCGCGGTGGGTCTCCAGGAGCAGGGTCGAGGGGCTCCGGCCCCCCCCCCGTAGAGACTGTGTGTTGCGTCTGTCTTGTCCCGTCCTCGTCCCGTCCTCGTCCCCCCGTGTTTTGTGTTTCTGTGTTCCATGTCCTGGTTCACCGGCACTGTCCAGGCGGTGTTCCCTTATCTCCCGCTTTGTTCTTCCAGGAAGCTGTAGCAGGAGCGTCCGTGCTGGGGGCGCTGGCCTCGCCCGCCGCCCTGTCCCTCTCCCAGCAGCTGGGGGGGCTCCCGCAGGCCGTCATGGCAGCCCAGGCCCCAGGGGTCATCACAGGTACGCGGACAGCGTAGAAAGAGAGAGAGAGAGATAAATAGAGAGAAGGAGGGGGAAGGAGGGAGGGATAGAGAGAGAGAGAGTGGAGGAGGAGGAGGGGGGGATGCGAGGAAGAGGAGCACAGATCGCGCTACCGCCCAGCCGAAAGGATGACCCCCCACCACCACCACCTCGACGCAGGCCCCCTCCTCACGGAGAACAAGCCCTCAGTCGCCCCGTGCCGAGTGACGTCGCAGAGGGGAACGTCGGCTCCCCCCTCCCTCCCCATCCGCCATGACCTTAGAGCACAAGTTGGGGGGTGGGGGGTGGGGTATTAGAGGTTCATTTTTGGTGAAACGGTAGAAAATGCGCCCCTCCTACCAGCAGTCCCAGCCCCTGTTCAGGCCTGCGCACCAGAGGAATTCTCTTAAGTCCTGCTGACCCGGTGTGTCCCGTCCGGCCAGCTGTTCTGTACCAAGACGAGCCCTGCTGCGGGTCAGAACAGCGCCCTCTGTAGGCGAAGGATAACCAGGGTCCGTACGTGCAATCAGAATTTGGTTACGCAAAAAAAAAAAAAATACAATAATAATTTTTTGGAGCTTCAGATATATGTTGATGGCTGGTTGAGTGTTTGCAGGCTGTGAAAACACTCCGCTGTGCGACATGATCGTTCTAATTTTCCTCCTGATTGAGGCAACTTGATGTTTGCCTCCAAAGCCGGCTATCAAAACGCAGCACTGACCACTCAGAGCCATCTCCCCATGGCACACTTAACTACACAGTGGAGTATTTGGCCAATGCGCTGAGCTCCTTCAGGCACATCCCCCCCCCCCCCCTTGCCAGGGCAGGGACCCGTCACTCATTTTAGGTGGCGACCATGAACCCCCCCCCCCCCCATTTTTTTTATACTCCCGCCCCAACATCCTTCGTCCTCCTGAGATAGCCCCGCCTCCACGCCGTGGTTCGGAGCGTGCTCTGTGCGTCTCGTGTGGCATGTGTTCGCTGCATGCGGTTCCAAAAAATGTGCTCGTGAGAACAATACTCCATCAAGGTAAGTGCTAGGTTTTTTTTTACTGTGTTCATCACCTGTGGAACTTTGACCCGTGCAGGTGTGTGTTGTGTGACACGCCCATTTGGAAGAACACTGGAGAATGACAAGGCAGCCCTGATTTAACTTCATTTTTTTTCTGATCGACAAGTTCCAATTTCCCCAGTGTTGCCTTCCAATGAAACACTTTTTGGACACTAATTTGAAGGCAGTCCACAATTGCAGTGTAATTCTATGAGCAGTGGTGGCATTGAGGAGGGCTTTGAGGGTAGCTCTTGAGTACAGAACCAAAATGGCAGGAGGTTAAAAAAAGAAAGTAGCACATCTCAGCCCAGTCTGTTTCCGGAAGCTTACAGTTGAACAGAAAGATGTACAGCTCGAATCCCAGGACTCAGATTGGCATTGTTAGTTTGATGTGAAAATAATTAAGCGCAGAGTCATGGTGGTGTGCATCCCAGTCCTATTATAAGCCCATTAGTGTAATTTCTCCAGTGGAGATGAGATGCAAAGGCGAGAGAGGTGCTCATTGCTTAACCCTCCCTGGTGGGGAAATCCAGAGCCATTCTCCCCTATAGCCGTTTTTGTGTGCTGAAGGGAGTTCTGTAGCAGGCCGTTGCCAGCCAACGCAAAATGTCCTCGCAGTGTCGCTACCATGCAGTGGCAGTGTTACAACATTGACAGAACATTCCAGTGACATTGTGAGGACACTTTTGTTTTAGCTGGGTTGCCATTCCCTAGCTAGCTCGCTTCTTCGACCTTGTCGACCGTCGGCACGGTTGACCTTGCCACCGCTCTCAAGGTCGAACCGCAGATTCTTTGCTAGACGCACTGTGCCAAAAGCTTGCGAGATCCTTCAGGGGGAGATTGAGGAGCGTTTCTTTGGGGGGCGAAAATACGTTGGAGCCCTCGATGTTTCTCAGTCTTTTTAGTGCAGCAGGGGGTGGATGTGAGGAAGCTTGCACGGTCGTTCCACGCACGGCTATGTCCGAACCAGACGGTCTGTGTTGACTTTTTAATTTTTTTTTTTTCTTTCTTTATTTTTTTGTTTTTTTTCTTGTAAATGTCTCTCTCATCCCACCAGCGCGGCGGACGCGGACGCAGCTGGGCTCCCGTCTCTCCTCTCGCAGAATGTCTCGTCCTCCTTGAGTCGATCGCGTGTCTCTCTCTCTCCCCAGGTTGCCGTTAAGCTCCTACACACAAGTACAATAAAAGATGGTTCACCTGTAACGGGACATCTCAACTAATAGATTCTCTTCTATTTTCTCTTCTCTCCTTGTCTCTTTCTCTCTCTCTCTCTCTCTCTCTTTTTTCCTCTCTCTATCTCTCTCTCTCCCCCCCCCCCCTCTCTGACCGTCCACAATTGCACCAACCGCGGCCACTAAATACCTCCCCCCTTGCTGCACATTGACCATCAAGTGTGAAGAGGACTGTCTCTCTCTCCAACTGCTAGTACCCCCCATAAACAAATCTCACATTCCCATTGGCCAGTGAGTTTACAGATTCCCGTGTGTTTGTGGATTTCACTTTGATGTGCATCAACACTACATGGCAGGGTCTTCCAAGGCAGGCTTGAGGCATCTTTGGTGGGAGGTGTGGCCGCTGTGATGCGTTTTCACGCTCCACTGGGCCACCCTCACATTAAAGATACACCAGTGTTTTCTTTTTTTTAAACAAAAAACAAAAACATCTTTTTTTTTTTTCTTTTTTTAAATGCAGGAGTGCAGTAATATCTCATTTAGTTTTTCCACCATGTGGTAATCAAAGCATTTCCATTTTCTGCCTTCAGTAGAACTCAGGTAACTCAGCAGGTAACTCTTGAGAAAGGAACGCACATCAGTGTAAACAGGGCCTCTGTCTTTTATTTTATTTTTTTTACAATGTCACAAAATTTGGGGGCTTTGTGAAACCTCTGTCAGCTCAGATGATCATTGCCTTTTCTCCGAGTGCTTCTGGGAGTTTATGCCTGTAACGGTCAGTATGGGGGCTGATTCCTGTGGGCTGTGTTCACTAAGAGCAGTTGTGCCCACGTGCATGAGACAGAACAAACTGTGTGAAGGAGCCAGTAGTCATGACGCCAGTTTCATCTCACAAGTATTTATTTTTTGGCATCATCTTCTATAGGCAGCTAGTGAACTTAAAACCCAGACCAAATGAGAACTGCCTCTCTGTGCAGTAAAATTAAAAATAACCCTGCATGGCCGCTCTTGCCTCTTTGCTATGTCTTGGGTGGGGGGGGTGGGGGGTTAGGGATGCGTTCTCATGTGACTTCAAGCAAAGAGCCCACAGTTCAGCCTTTGGTTGGTGGTAAAACCCCCTCTCTGACCAAAGGGTTGGGGGGGGCAGGATCATTCGGTCTGGGGCACTGAAGTGGACCCCAAGCTGGCTTAACCTTTTGCCTCTCTCCAATCTCTCTCCTCCCTCTTCTGCCCCCTCCCCCCCCCTTCCCCGGCCCCCCCCTTCCCGCGATGCATCCAGGGGTGACCCCCGCGCGGCCCAACCTCCCCGTGCTGCCGCAGGTGGGTCTGGTGAACCCGGTGCTGGCCTCCCCGCCCGCGCTGTCCGCCTCCCTGGCGGCGGCGGCGGCGGCGGCGCAGGAGGCCAAGAAGGAGGAGGAGGAGGCGCTGCAGGACGGGACGGGCCAGGAGATGCTGAGCGAGCAGGAGCACATGAGCATCTCCGGCAGCAGCGCCAGGCACATGGTCATGCAGAAACTGCTGCGCAAACAGGAGGTGGGAGGAGACGCACGCACACTCGCTCGACAATGTCCTTATATGGGCTTCCTGGGCGGCAAGTCTGGCTAAGGGACTCAGCCTTGCTTGCAGCTTGTTTGTTCGATTAACGGGGTAATGCTGCAGAGATGCAAGGCAACATGAAACTAATGTTTACAATGCTAAAAGCTGTGGCGAACTTGTGTAATTCTGGTCCGCCCTACCAAACAGGTCTTTTAAGGAGCAGGGTTTTTTTTTAAAAAAGAATGTTTTTTTTCAAAATGATAAGCGAGTGTTCTAGAACTCCATTGCTTTCAGTCACCAGTAGTGATTGTCACATCAGCATTAGAATGTTCAGTTAAGAACATTGTAATCACGTATTTGTGACCTCACACCTTTAAAGCGTTAATGGTCTCTTCCCCCCCCCAGTCCACGGTCATGGTGCTGCGGAACATGGTGGGCCCGGAGGACATCGACGACGACCTGGAGGGCGAGGTGACGGAGGAGTGCGGCAAGTTCGGCGCCGTCAACCGCGTGATCATCTACCAGGAGAAGCAGGGCGAGGAGGACGACGCCGAGGTGATCGTCAAGATCTTCGTGGAGTTCTCCATGGCCTCCGAGATGAACAAGGCCATCCAGGCGCTCAACAACCGCTGGTTCGGCGGCCGCAAGGTGGTGGCCGAGGTGTACGACCAGGAGCGCTTCGACAACAGCGACCTCTCCGCATAGACTGCCCGCCGGCCCCCTGTTCGCCAACCACCTCTCTCTCTCACAGCCGCCGCCGCCGCCGCTGCCACCAGCGACGCCGGCGCCTCTTTTTAACTTGTAATTATTTTTTTATTGATGTTGATATTAATATTATTAATGATCCCGTTGGGGGACGCAAGGAAAAACAAGTAGCCGCTCATGGAGTTTTTTTTTGT
Source organism: Anguilla rostrata (assembly GCF_018555375.3). Taxonomy (NCBI): domain Eukaryota; kingdom Metazoa; phylum Chordata; class Actinopteri; order Anguilliformes; family Anguillidae; genus Anguilla; species Anguilla rostrata. The sequence continues at coordinate 8,474,400 of NC_057940.1, read as the reverse complement.
TTTTTTTTAAATTCTGTCGCCTACTGTGAAGGACTGGATATATGCGTTTTTGTATTTTTGGTTTGTTTTTTTTTTTCGTTTTTTTTTTTTTTCCCCTCATTTGAAATTTGGTAACCCCTCAATATTTTTCTCCTTGACTACCGAGGTCAGCTCTTTAAGGACTCTTGCATCTTGTTATAGAGCTATTGGTTATGTTGCCCAGAACAATAAATTCTTCGAATACTGAAACTTTGGTTTGTCTTTAACGTTTAGATTTTTTTTTTTTGTAATTATGAAGGTTTTAATTTCCTGCATGATGGAGATGTTTTGTCTTCTGCTTGTGTTCCATAATTTGCGGCAGTTTGCTACCTCCACGCAGTTAATATTTTCGCGGGCTGTGTTCTGACTTGAGTCTTATGTTTTCGAAACTAAAAGAAGTTTCTGATGACTGGTCAGCTTTACAGTGTCATATTTTGGTTTTTTTGGGGGGTTCACGGTCTGAAAATTTTTTGGGGTTCGTGTTCTGAAAGCAGGCAAAGTGCTTCAAATCATAGCAGCTTGTACAGGGGACATTTATCCAGAGGTGGTACACACTTATTGTACCTATTCCCCATTACAAAATACGGGTTTTTACATTGCGCCAATACTACTGCTTCCAGCACAGTTGTGTAAGGCTGCATGTTCTGTCAATTGTTACGTCCAAAAATAAGATTAGATGTTATTTTTTTGAAGATTAAATTGGTGATATACCTCGCAGTGTCACTGCAAGCTGTGAAATGTATTCTTTCTTTAGATCAGGAACCCTAGAATGCCTCTATACCCACCATTATAATGCTGGCAGGTAATCGGGAACTTGGTAAGTATCTAAAATAATCCTTCGTAGTACATGAAAACGATGTGGGCCATTTGGGAAAGGCACAACCCCCCCGCCCCCCCAAAGGTTCCCAGGGTCTCTTGCCTCCAGTCTTCGGCAATGTTTGGTTCGGTTTCTGTGTTAAAACACGTTATGCTGTTATGCATTTCCATGGAGTCGAAAATGGCTTGTCCTGATGTCTGGAGCCCTCCCTCCATAGGTGATGCTGTGGCCAATTGTGTTTCATTCTACTGGCCAGTCGGTAGCCAATCATCTGCTGTTCAGGCCAGCCTGAACTTGTGTTGGTCCAGCCAAAGGTATCTGTATATTGCAGCCAATTGCATAATAAATAGGTGGATCTAAATTTCCCTCCAATAAGCATGTTCTCGCACTGTTTATACTTTTGCTTTACCCTTTAGAAATGTATTTTTTCTGCGGGAATGAAAATGATATCTAGCTAGCGACTGTCATATGCCTTCACAGCTTTGTTGCAGTCTTGGGGTTGGTGACAGATGTTGACTTGAACTAACAATCTAATGGGTTAGCATTACTCTGGAATTTGACCACGTGTGTATTTAATGTATATACTGTTTTTGAATATAAAAATAAGATTTAAAAAAACTTGTGTCGGGGACGTCTGAAAGGAACACCGTTTAGCCGATAGATAGCGCTATCGGGCTGTATGCTACGCTTCCATTCAGTTAGACCTCCCGACTCCTTGTGGTCGCTGTGCTGTGCGCACCGCGTTGACTAGAACGAAGGGGAAGGGGAGGGGGAATGAGCCAATCGCGAGGCAGACAGCGCTCGGGATGAGTGCCTGTTTCAATGCAATGATCCACTCGACCGGCTGCTTAACGAGGGAAGCTTAGCGAGGGGAACTCCCCAGTGGATCAGCTGTGGAGTGCATCATTCTTATCAGAACCGCGGTAGTAGCTGGCGACTGGTAGCCGGTGTATTCGAGAAACGGGCCACCACCTGAGAGTGTCACGTCGAATTGTTGACCCGGACTTCCTTCCGATTGGATCGGCACCGAGATCCACAGAGCCGGCTATACCTTTCTGCTTAGCCCCCCCCCCCCTCCTCGGCCTGGCGCAAGCAAGTGGAGAAGAAGAATCAAACCCTGTTGCTGTTTTCTTCCTAGGTTGTTAGGAAGCTATCATTCGCGTTGCTTTCGTTGACGGGAAAATTGGGTTTCCGCATTGCTTTTGATTTTAATTCATAGACTATGTAGTAACATGACTGAAGACTGAAGATTAGCTAACCGCCTTAAAAACACTTCAAGTCCGATCCATCCAGTTACAATCCGTGGGAGGCGTTGCTTTCGGTTACTGATGCGATGGGACGTGGTAGCTAGCTTGCTATAGAGCAGCGCCTGGGATTTGAATCGGATTTATAATGAATGCGACATTGTCTGTCGTATCCTTGTCAGAAGAGCTAGGTTACCTGGCCAGCTAACTGAAACTACCCGCAAACGTAGAGAGACGCGCGGAAGGGGCTTCGTGGATAACGCGTAGTTGGCTAGTTAATAAGCAAAGCTAATTATGTGGACGTTGAAAACGTGAAAAGGCTAGCTATCGTAGGCTAAACACAAGATGGTTTGTGATGTAACAGCGTTAGAATGAATTGTGACTGGGTAGTTAAGTTGACGATTAAAATAAATTTACAATTTTTATCAGTATTTTTACGGGACTAGCATTCGAATGTGCATTTTAGGTAGTATCGGACATTTTTCGTTACTTTGATATTTTTTTGTTTACCTAAACACGCGCCCTTTGGGTTGATGGATTAATCCCGCTTTCTGGATATAAATGAAAATATTGAAACAGGAATCGGATCCTACAATGCCAACGGAATTATTGGCCGGTGTTTCTCATTTAATTGCACTGTAGTGTGGATTTTAGGTTCTCCGCAATTGTTGGATTTTCCTGGATTTCCCCGCTTTCCTGGGCTCCGTTGGCTCATCACCTCCTCCCCTCCCCCTTTCGCCGCTCGATGCCGAATATCTGAGCAACTCGTGTATCTTTTCCCCCTGAGATGCTGAAGTGTATCCCGCTGTGGCGCTGTAACCGCCACGTCGAGTCGGTGGACAAGCGACATTGCTCTCTCCAAGCGGTACCCAATGAGATATACCGCTATAGTCGGAGCCTGGAGGAGCTGCTCCTTGATGCCAACCAACTTCGTGACCTGCCCAAGGTAAGCAGCAACTTCTCTCGCGTTGGCTGACATGCTGCACGAGCCTATTCCCAGAAAGCATCTGTTGTCCTCGAATCGAAATAAGTATAAATGTATCCGGGTGTGGCAACGTGAGTGAAGGCATAACAGCTTGTGTAATGATTATGGAAATACAGCTTACTTTTGATCTGGTCGACGTGCTCTTTGCGCCTAAACCCTCCAGTCCCACCCCCAAGAACGAAATAAAAAAATAAAAATAGCATTTTAATCAAAGGAGTTTTGAAGGTTGCTGTTATGAGGCTTGTGTTTGTCACATTTTTGGTTCATCTGTCGTGTCTCTTATTTATAAAAGGATGCGCTTTGAAGTAGCTGGCCAAGTGTTGATGGATGCTCTACCATGCACCCCTGGTCGCCAGGTCTTGGTAATAAATGTTTGCCTGATGCTTGGCATCCTTGTTCGTCCTGAAGGAGTACTTAAAAATAGCCTCTCAGTTAGATGTTGGACATTAATGTTAGCAAGAGATGTTGACCAGACCAAGCAAATGAGACCATGGGCTTTTGAAGTGGGGCAAAGTGTTTGGTTACGTGTCTACATTGTTTTGGTGTTTCCATTCTGAACTCGGGACAGGACCGTATATTCAGGCACCTTGGCACCCTGTGTGAAACTCTCGTCTGTGACAGTTATTCCAACCTGCACTCAAAACAGTCACTCTTGTGGCAACATCCCCCCCCCCCCCCGAATGTAGAAAAAAACCTTACCACATAGGGTTGCCATGACGCTCAGGTCGTTCCCTGCTTTGCCTCTGTGAATTGTCTGAGGGAGATCAGCGACCAGGGCAGCGCAGAGCATTTAGTTTGGCCCGAGAGTTACGAGGCACTTTCCAGTAAGGGGGCTGTGAGCCGTAGTGTACGGCAGCTTGGCTTTGGCAAGCAAGACAACGGATGTGGCAGTAGGGGAGAAAAGGGCCCAGATCCGTCAGGGGTTCTGTTTAAAATGCCTTAAGAGAGAGTCACCCCTGTTACCCTGTCCTGTTTACTGAGGGAATATGGTACACAGGGAAGCTTGTTTATTGCTGTCAGTACCCCCCCCCTCCCCCCGAAAATCGGTGTGCAGATTTTCAAAGGGATAACCTTTGCAGCCACTCACGGTGTCAGGGGTGGGGAGCTGCACGTGTGGATGTGGGTGTCACTTCGGTCCCGAAAATTCAAATTCCGGGTGGCAGCCAATCAGCGTTTGATGCAAAACCGTGCTCAAGCGGGCTCAGAGGTTACTGGGTTACGGGTAGTTCCACCCTTGCCCCTCCCTGTTTCTCTGAATTTGGAATGCCCCGCCCCGCCCCGGTTGTTTTCACCGGCTGTGCTCATTGCCGTAGCCTCTGGTATCGATACAGGGGCGTGCCGACAAGCCTGTGCTCTCCTCCTAACCGCGTGTCGAACCTGTGCTCATTTCCGCACAGTCTGCACAGGCATGTGTCAGAGGAACATGCTTCACATGCAGCTCGAGCAAGCAGATGCTAGGTGCCTGACTGGCCAGTGGGGGCGCCGGTGAGCGATGACATGATTATCTCGGCATACTGAGTCCCTTCCTTCCCAAATTGTGCTATGGAAAATTTACATCACTCTGTACAGCCGATGGCCACGATCGGTATGGGCAAAAATCCAGATACGATACCAGACCCTAAGGCCCGTCCACACTCTGGAACAGTGCCTTTACAACAGGGGTCATCAAACCACAGTCCGTGGCCAGGAACTTGGTTTTCTGCCCTGCCCGACTAGCTCAGAGTAAAAGTGTTTCTGGCAGTCGGAGGTTCGTCGATCCCACCTGGGCATGTCAAAGTGTCCTGAGCAAGACACCTAACCCCAATGCTCTGGAATGAGGCATCATTTGTAAGCGCTTGGTAAATATAATGCAGTCATTACCGTTTACCTGGGAGTCGGGTGTGAAGACACCCTGCCCAATCGGTGGCACTAATTGTTCAGTTAATTACCGGTGAGGAACAGAAAACCACGGCCGGGTTTGGATTCGAGGGCCAGATTTTATGATCCGTACTTTACTGGATGAGCTACATTCAGCTCACAACATTTTCACTTCTTAAGTGACACCGTGATGTATCCCTGATCGGTCTTGTCCTGTGTTCTGATTTTTATTAGCTGTTTATGGCGCTGCTTTACCGGTAAGGACGCATCAGGTTCAGGTGTCATATTTGATCTGACAGGAAAGCCTCTTTGTCATCTCCCCCCCTCTCTCTCTCTCTCTCTCTGCTTGTTCAAACTTGTTTAATTTCCCTTCCTGCTGAATTCATAAAGCAATGAAACCGTCACCACGCACGGATTGCTCATCGACACGTTCGTACAGAGCGATTCTCCCCTTCAGTAAACAGCCGGAGAGCAGTTTACCAGGAAAGCAGGTATTCTTTTGGCAGGCTGTTGCGCTTCTTCTGGGGAGAAGCTCTGACTGCCACTCCGGCTTGCTGGAGGCGGTGCAGTGCACAGTGGGTAAGGAACTGTAACCGAGAGGTCACGGATTCGATTCCTGGGCAGGACACTGCCGTTGTACCCTTGAGCAAGGTGCTGAACCTGAATTGCTTCAGTGCGTATCCAGCTGTATAAACGGATACATACGGGGCGACATAGCTCAGGAGGTAAGACCGATTGTCTGGCAGTAGGAGGGTTGCCGGTTCAAACCCCGCCCTGGGCATGTCGAAGTGTCCTTGAGCAAGACACCTAACCCCTATCCCCTAACTGCTCTGGCGAATGAGAGGCATCAATTGTAAAGCGCTTTGGATAAAAGCGCTATATAAATGCAGTCCTTTTACCATTTACCATTTACATTCATGTAAACGTTGTGTAAGTCGCTCTGGATAAGAGCCTGGTTACGTGCCTGTAATGTAATGTAATGCTCCGTCGATGGGAGGTCTGGTTCTAGGCTTGTAGGATCTGGTTTAAATGAATATTTGCTCTTGACAGGGTGGGGAATGAAAGGAACACCACTGACCACCATCGGCTTCTGCTGGTGCTGGTATTCCCTGTCCTGGAAAACCTGCACAAGCAGCTTGTAGGAAGGTGCCCCCAAGCTCCAATCACAGTCCCCATACACCCCTTTGCTGCTCATGTGTGAATCGCTCATGTGTGAATTGTTAATGTGAGTCGGGGAAAGTTTCATCCTGGACACAGACGCACAAATCCTTGTTTTAAAGATTGAATTCTCATACCCGTTGCAAACAAACAAGTTGATTTTTTGAAGTCTGGCACTCTTGCGAAACCCTTTTACCACTCGTTGGTTTGAATGGCGCTGAATATCTTGAAAACACCTTACCTTGATCCTGATGATCTTTGATTGTGATGTCATTGATGCATTTTTCCTGGCTACCGGTCTAACCTGTATAGCTGCAGCTTTATAGGAGCCCCACGCCCTGCATTCATGCCGGTCGTGGCAGGAATCTGGAATCGTGGCGATTTTAAAATAGCTTGCATGGCTGATTATACTGGTGAGGAAATATTAGCAGCGCACTGGCCTCCAGTTGGGATTTGCCCTGCCAGAGATATCGTGCCATTTCAGCGTTTCGGAATGAGGGTGTGGCTTCAGCTTGCAGGGAGGGGGGGGGGGGGTGTTCAAATGGCACGGGGAGGGGCAAGGATTTAACGCGATGTTTACCTGGTGTGGCGTACGGTTCATGAGCCAACACCGGTGTGGTTGTCTCCACTCCGTCAATACCGGTATTTCTGGCATAAAAGTAGATTTTGAAGTACAGTGACAAGCACATGAACTCACAGAGTTGTATGTTCAGTCTAAAGGAGTTCAAAGTAGTGATATGGTGAACTGATGAGGCGAAAATGAACCCTTGGACATACATAACATAAAGGGCGGCAGTGTAGCACAGTGGGTAAGGAACTGGGCTTGTAACCGAAAGGTCGCAGGTTCGATTCCCGGGTAAGGACACTGCCGTTGTACCCTTGAGCAAGGTACTTAACCGGAATTGCTTCAGTATATATCCAGCTGTATAAATGGATATAAATGGATACAATGTAAAAATGCTGTGTAAAAGTTGTGTAAGTCGCTCTGGATAAGAGCGTCTGCTAAATGCCTGTACTGTAATGTAATGTAATAACCCAGACAGTTTACCTCTGAGGAAGGAGGAAGTGTTGGGACAGAGTTCAGAGATGCTGCAGGGTGTGAATTAATTGGGGGTGTACAATAGGAAGACTGTGATCATTCGGAACACTTTTAAAAAAATAGGTGGAACAGTTCAGTAGCATTTTCCCGTTCTGATGTTCTGATGGAGCTGACCCGAGTGCTGGTCGAGAGGCGGTACGTTGACCAGCAGGGCTGTTACAGTAGCGGTCAGCTGACCGCCAGCGAGCATATGGCGGCACAGACGGCGAAGGTTGCCCGCCTGGTCCATTCGGGCACAGATGGCGAGCCGGGCGCCACGCTGGGGTCTAATAATCGGCCCCGGGGCCCCTGGCCGTGCTCTGGCCGCTGGTCCCCGTTTAAATATGCATCTCCTCCCACCCGCCGCTCTGTCTCCACCCCCCCCCCCCCCCCTTCCTCATTCACGCTGGCAGCGTTTAATCAGAACGCGTCCTTAACGAACCCTGTCTCACTATCTATCTCGGGCTTAATGGAGTCTGACTGTGTCTGGTTTCCTCTCTCGCTCACACGGATAAGCAGCCTTCTTGTGCAAGTAACAGGCACGCCGGTGTTGGGAAGTAGGTCTGTCAGATGTGCAACTGAAGTATAGATTTAAAAAAAGGAAATTGAATTAGCAAGAGGCATATTCTGGTTTTATTTTGCATGAGTTGGCCTCCTAACACTTGTTGTAGACTGTACACAGTAAGAGCTGTTTCCTACTTTTGCTCGTTATTAATCACCTTCAAGTGGATGTAACAGCTACTCGTGATGACCTTAGACGACCTCTAAGGGCGGGACCATGCTCGGTGAGTAGGTATGAATGGCCTTGTTTGTTCAAGATAATGTTGGCCATTCACTTCTAGGGAACCAGCCCTGATTGGCCAGTTGGCTGTCAGTTGGCTATATCTATCCAAGATGGCTGACTCAATGCACTGATTCTCTGTCGTATTGGTGACAGTTGGTTTGAGCTCCTGCCTCTTTGCATCTCAGTCCTTTCGAACCCATGCAGAGCTGAACCACGGCCGTACGAGCCCTGCAGTCTCCCGCTTTCCTGTGTGACTGCGGCGTCAGACCTGAGGCTCTGAAAACAGCAGCTTGTTTGAGGGCTGGGGCAGGGGCAGGTGGGCAGGTAGGCAGGTGTAATTACCTGTCGCCGGGGCTTGAATGGAAAGCTGTCGTTGTGTCGTGTGTGTGCTGGGCCTCAGGGGTGGACGGGACAGCGAAAGGGGAGATATTTGGTAAACTCCCTCTCACCCCGAAGCCCCAGGGCTGCTCCTGGGATCTTCTGGGCGTGGGACGTCCTAGCTGCAGTTTCCGAGACGGGGATAGGGACGGGGGGGACGGGGAGTTATTTATGGAGTTTTAACCCAGCCGATCGGCACGCCTGTCCGGGGGAGGGAGCCGAGCAGCTGTCGGAGAGGGGGGGGTTGCGGGGGGAGGGGCGGGGGTGGGCGTGGCACGCTCTGGTCCAACACGTGCACTGTTTCTCCGTGTTGCTCTAACACTGTACTGGCCACTCTGAAATCTCTGCTGCTGCAGGTCATTTTGTAGGTCTACCTTAACCACGAATTTATACATTTCTCCACTTGTTTCTTCTGTTACATTTCAAATAAAAATAAATCCCACTCCCTAACCTTTCGCCTACACACGTACACTCCGACTGCAGAATCGTCATCATTCAGTTGTGGCTTTATTGCTGCCTAAAAACTCGGGAGCACGGTGAAACTCCTCAAATCTCGCAGCTCGGCACATGTATATTTGCTTGTAAAACCTGCTGTTCCACAGAATCAGTCACATCCTGTTCCTCACCCTGCAGGCGGTGTTGATTTTACTCACAAAACACCCAATCCCAGATTCTTTTTAAATTTGCAATTTTAAGATAGTCAGTTACATTCACTCTACAGGCCGACCCCCCCCCCCCCCCCCCCCCAGGCACACTGATCTCTCTGGCTGATTTCAGTCTGCTGCTGATATGGAGAATGGGGCATTGCGTATAATGGGGCTGCTGTGAGTGACTAGACCCTGTGAAATCCCTGTAAGTCACATAATCAGGCCAGTGAGCATTTTGCAAAAACAGTTTGGAAAACTGTTGCAAAACAGTCGTCCCGCGAAGCCAAGGTGCTAATTAGGACTGCTGTGTTCATCAGTTTGTGCTTTCCTTGAGCAGGTACGATTTCGTTACGGGAATACGATGCGTGTATAGTCAAGAATTTTGTGCGACTCTTCTGTTTCCATTGCTTATTTTTGGTTTTCTGTTTTACTAGCTGGACTTAAGTGGTTAAGGCTGACTAGCGAGACTACCGCTAGCCGTCCAAGCTTTAGGGCTGCATTTATGTTGTAGCACCAAAACGGCAGTTGTGGTGAGCGTACGCAAATATTTAACTTTGCCTTCATCGTCGCTGCTGAAGAAGGAACTGGACGCTGTAATTACCGGAGGTGTGTGTGTTGTGTGTGTGTGTGTTTTTTGAGCCTGTCAGTATTCACAGTGCTTTGGAGGACAGGTCCTGATTGTGGTCTGGCTGGGTGTGTTTTTCTTTGGCGTGTCTTATTCGACACGCGCCCCTTCGCTGGTCAGTGGGACTGCTGGATCAGGTGAGCCGTTTCCTGTTGCGGTTCCTTTCGATGACCCCCCCCCCCCCCGGGGCCCCCCAGTGCCTGTGGGCTGCTGTATTCAGATGAGCAGCTGTGCAGCAGAGATAGTCCATCTGCTGTAGAGCTTATCTGCATACCGAGCACACACACGCATGCATATATATATACACACACGCATAAATTCACATGCGTGCACACTCACACACATATGCGCACACACACACACACTCACACACGTGCGTCTACGCATATACATATACATACACACGCATATATATAAACACACACATATATATATACATATGCATGCCCTCTCTCACACGGACGCATGCACATGTACGCACGCACGTTCACACACCCGCACGCGCATTTACACATCCTCTCTCTCACAGCCACACACACACACACACTGCTCTTGGTAGCGGAGCCTTTCGCAGGCAGGTGCAGACAGCACGGCCGGCTGCGCAGTGCTCACGCAGGGCTGCGCAGTGCTCACGCAGGGCTGCGCAGTGCTCACGCAGGGCTGCTGGGCCTCGCTGAGACGGGTTCAGGGCGTCTGATTCGGCTGGAGCCCGCGGCAACGCCAGACCCCCGTACGGAGGGGCCGGGCGGTGAAAGGAAGGGGGGCGCGGGGTGGAGAAAGGGGCAGCCTTTCGGGGTGAAGAGTGGGGTGGGGTCGGGGGGTGTGAGGAGAGGAGCGGGCGAGTGTGACAGGCCGTGCTGAACACACACACCTGTACCAAACACACACCTGTGCTGAGGAGATGAGGCCTGGGGAAATGGACCCAGTCACACAGATCCAACACGGGATATTTACTGTTCAGTTTCTCAGCCGGCTGTGAGAAGCACTTACCAGCGCGACGTGTGCGGGGGTGGGGTGTGCGGGGGTGTGTGTGTTTGCTTTCCCTGTGTGTGAACAGGACCTTTGCTCTCTCACCGGTTATGGTTTGGGCGGGGGCGGGGGCAGGGCGGGGCCTGGGCCTGGGCCTGGGCGGGGCAGTGGGGGTTGGAGGTATGGGTGGGGTAAAGGGCTGCTTACGTCCCCAGTGTTAAGGCTTTCCTAAGGGTCACCTGTAGTAGTGAGCATGCCAAAACGAGCCATTGGCCTGCACCTTTGCCATGGATCTGCTGGACGGTGATATTGCGCGGCAGGACCGCACAGTGAGTGACGGGTAAAACCATGTGCAGCGTGGCAAGAACCCACAGGAGGCGGGGCAAAAACCCACAGGAGGCGGGCAGACCGGCAAAACTTGGGACGCGTCTGCAGTCGTGAACTCGCGAACGGTGACGCTGTCCTAGATCGCCTCAGCACGAGTCTCTCTCCTGTTTGCCTGAACGGGCGACTCCGCCTCTGCCAGCAAGCGTGAGCAAATAGCGCTGCTGTTCCCAGGGGTTTCTCCCTCTGCTCTGGAAGGCAAACGGTTTAAACTTGTGTTCGGTACAAGATTCCGTCTCGTCTCCGTTTTCTCTCCTGGGAAAGACTCATCCCTCCATCAAACGCATCCCTCCCCCAAACTCATCCCTCCATCAAACGCATCCCTCCATCAAACTCATCCCTCCCCCAAACTCATCCCTCCATCAAACTCATCCCTCCATCAAACGCATCCCTCCATCAAACTCATCCTTCCATCAAACTCATCCCTCCATCAAACGCATCCCTCCCCCAAATGAATCCCTCCATCAAACCCTTCCCTCTTGGGCCCTATGGCTAGGCCCAGCAGACCGGGGTCTGCGCTCCTGATTAACTGCACCTGCTGCGCGCTCGAACCGCTGCAACTCTCTACTCCCCGCCCCCCCTCCCCCTCCCTGCAGCAGGAAGCCAGTGGGACGGAGAGGGGCGGGGTGGGGGGCGGAGGGGGGTGGAGGAGGGTGGAGGAGGAGAGCGTTTAGGTCCAGGTCCCTTTGTCCCCCAGGCTCCAGCGATGCAGGCCCTGTCTCTCTCTCTCTCCAGGAAGGAGTGCGTATTGACCCTGCGAAGCTGAGGCAATTATGCCCCTGTGCAGCCCTGCGCAGAATCAATAACCAGCCCGCCGTCAGGATCAATAACCCCACCACCACGGGGCTTCAAAACCCAGGCTTCATTTTCATTTAAACAGTGTCATAGCAAATTCATACACTGCATTTGTGTGTCTGTTCGGTGTCGATGCCTGTGTGTGTCTCTATGTCTGTGTGTGTGTGTGAGCAAGCGAGAGAAGGAGAAAACCACGAAGAGGAACTGCTGAAAGTGTAGTTCCTCTTGCCATTTAGGTGTGAGTGTGTGTGATGCTTATGGGAACCTCGTCTACCACAAGAAGCACGAGTACCTGCACACTTGCGAGGTACAAGCCGCACCATTTCAAACGCGTGCGGTCCGGTAAAGGTAATGCCCTCCCCTGATTAGGTGTGTGATTACTGGAGGTGGAGGACTTGAGTAATAAGAGCCACGTCCCAGGATCCTTTGTTTCTGCGGACCACCAGCTGGCCCGCCCCCCCCGCCCCTCCGCCCCTCCCCCTTGCTGAGGCAGATTAGTGCCAAGGCTTTTCTGGTATGTCCCCAGGCAAAAAAAAAAAAAAAGCACTCCCCCTCCTCCCCTCCCCCCCGATGTAAAAATTGAGAGAGGGAGTGACTCTAAGCCTTGCACAAGTGCATTGTGCACATGAAATCACACACACACAGCCTCTCGCTCTGAGACACAAACACACACACCACACACACACACACACAGCCTCTCGCTCTGAGACACAATCACACACACACACACGCCTCTCACTCTGAGACACAATCACACACACACACACACAGAGCCTCTCGCTCTGAGACACAATCACACACACACACACACACACACACAGCCTCTCGCTCTGAGACACAATCACACACACACACACACACACACACACAGCCTCTTGCTCTGAGGCACAATAACACACACACACAGCCTCTCTCTCAGAGATGCACACACAGCCTCTCTGTGACACACACATACACACACGCAGCCTCTTCGAGCCGCACACACAACACAACACGACAGCCTCTCTCTGAGAGACACACACACACCCACACACACACAGCCTCTCTCTGAGACACACACACACACACATGCGCACACACACAGCCTCTCTCTGAGGCACACATCACACACTGATCCCCCAGACTGGTGGAAGTCTCCGGAAAGCTTGCCGAGTCCATCTAGCCCTTGGCTTCGATACATGGCTGAGGAGATCAGGGCTTCTCTCCATCTTACTACTGACCCGGAGAAGGCTGAGGGTGTTGTGTGCTTCACCGAGTCACCCAGCAAAGCCCGATACCTTCCTCCTTCCTGCTTTCAGTGCTCAGGTCACACACTTCCTGTTTCACACTTCCTGCTTAGGGCCTGCACTTAGGAGGCCCGATCTGAACAAGGACATGAACCTGAGGTGTGTCGTGGGTTTGAGAGAGATGCTGAGTCATGTGATTGTGTCAGGCCAGGTGGGTATGTTGAGCTGGTTCAGTGTATGTGCTGCTGTGGCTGTAGTGTGTGTGTCTGTGGGCTCGCCCTTCAGTGTCTAAAGCCCAGGGCTTTGAGTGAGCCTCACCGGAGGGGTCGGTGGTCCTGTGCAGAGCAGAGGGGAACCCACCTGTCTGTCTGCCTGTCTGCCTGTCTCTCTGTCTGGCTGACCACCTGTCTGTTTGTCCACATGTCTGCCTGTGCACCTATCTGTATGTACACCTGTCCTCCGTCTTGTCTTTGTCGTCTGCCGCCGCTGTTGTCTGTCTGTCCTCCCGCCTGTCTCTGTCTGTCTGCCTGTCCACCTGTCTGTGGACGTAATGGATTCTCAGGCTTTAAATTGTATCAATCAATCCCTGCTGCTGCGAGGTGGAGAAATGTGCGGAGGACGAGAGGAGGACGAGAGGAGGACGAGAGGAGGATGTGAGGAGAACGAGAGGAGGATGTGAGGGGGATGTGAGGAGGATGTGAGGAGGACGAGAGGAGGATGTGAGGAGGATGTGAGGAGGATGTGAGGAGGACGTGCGGAGGATATGAGGAGGATCTGAGAAGGACGAGAGAAGGACGTGAGGAGGACGAGAGGAGGATGTGAGGGGGATGTGAGGAGGATGTGAGGAGGATGTGAGGAGGATGTGAGGACGCTGCAGTGTTCCGTTCGCCCCTGTGAGCGCTCACTCTTGGCGGGACCTCCACCATGAGCGCATCACCGCTCGCTTTCGGGCGGAGATGGGGCCAAAGTCCGCAGTAATCAGCCGCGCTGAGCCGTTCGTTCACAGCCTCCGTTCAAACAGCCCGTCCACCAGCATCCCTGCTTTTCATTGGTCCCTGCTGCACTGTATTGTGACCACGCCCGGACCCATGCCGCGTAGCCAATGACAGGCCTCCGTGGCGAGGCCGTCTGAGGATGCAGTTGATCTCCTGGTGATGACAGCATGTGGTTGTGCTCGTTACTCAGTTCGTTAGCACATCAGTCAGGCACTTTGAATGGATGCACCTGATTCAATATTTGGGCTTGTTTAGTCCATTGTGTGCTGGGAGCTGGACAGAGGATCACGCACCTGTACAGATGTGCACATACTTAGATGCCCATCAATCTTTCAGAGTACAGTCGGTCCTTTTTTAATATTACTGCCCCCCCCCCCCCCCCCCCCCAAAAAAAAACACAAACACACACACACACGCACTCACACACGCGCACACAGCTGCCTGACAGACGTGGTCATGTATGAAGACGTATTATCGAGCAGTCTGAGCAATAGCCTTTCTGTGACGTCTCGCTGGGCTCTTTGTCACTGGGTTATTGATTCCGTGTGGTGAGGGGGAATGGCTGGTTTTCCTGACGTTTGTTCGTGTTTGCTGGCTCAGTGATGTGCTGAAGCTCACTGCACAGTCCCCGGCTGAAAACTGAGGTTCTGACAGGAGGGGGGGGTCTGATAGGAGGAGGGGAGGAGGGGGGAGGGGGGGTGGGGATCTGATTGGAGGACAGGAGAGGGGAGGAGTCTTGGAGGGCAGGCGGGGGGGGGGGCGGAGTGTAATTAACTGTGAGCCGCAGTAGGGGATGACTGTTGCGAGGTCACTACAGGTCACATCAGGCTACTGAAGGAGCTCCACGCATCCTGTTCAAAATGCATCAGTGACAATAAACAACACCTGAAATGACAACTCACGAACACCTTCAATCAGCAGATCACCCGTCTGCTTTTACGGTTTCAATTTGTGAAGCAAAAAGTAAGGAAAACAATTTGTTATTATTGTCCACCTTACATTGTTGTTTGCTCTAGCCTTAACTGACAGCTGGGCCTGGGCCTAGAGAGGTGGCATGTATGTCCTGCTAGGCCAGATGACAGGTGGTGTGAATGTTCTGCAGGGTGAGAGGAGAGGGGCATGCATGTTCTGCGCACGCTGGCTTCGTCGTGGTTTGTCTGTACTGTTGTTTGTGTTGCCGGGTGACTGGTCAACTTGTTGTCTGGGGATTCGTCTTTTTTTTTTGTTTGGTTTGCTGGACAGAGGAGTGCCGTCATCCCAGTCCCCTCTGATCAGGAGCTCAACGCTCTTGGCTTGGAAGTCCTCACACAATAAGACCTTCATTCCTTGGACTCGCTTGACTAGAAGTGACCAAGATTCCCGATGGGCTGAAAGGCCACTTCTTGTCCTCTAAACTTGCAGGGGGATAATGGAAAAAGAACAGAAATGAGTAATACATTTTGGCATTTTAGCCACCAGGGTGCAAAGCCTGCTCCCCCCCGGTGTACGGTGTAGAATTCGCGCGCACGCAAGCTGGCACACGCACAGGCGCGCGGTCAGCTGATTCCAGAAGCTTCGCCGTCGCCGGTCCTGCGGCTCCCCCCCGGGCTCGGCGGGGCAGCAGATGCTGCGGGCCAGGCTCCGCCCCCCTCCGAAGCGCACGGCGGGGGCCGGGGGGGGGGGGGGGGCGGCTGGGGTCATCCAGCTAATCGTTCGGCCTTCCTTATGGGAACCCGATTGGCTTATGGCGTAATCCCGATTAGCGCCATCTTCAGCATTCCGAGGAGCAGAAATCCCCCCCGCTTAATCCCGGCTGACTCATACTGCCTGCGTTAAGCTCCGGAACAATGCCTTGTTTTGGTTCTCCCTTTTTCCACGCCTCCCCCCAAAACCCCCGCCTGCGTGTTGCTCTTTCGGGAGCTCTGCCGAGCAGCAGCTCGACCCCCCCCCCCACCCGCCCCCGTGACTGCACCCCGAGACCCTGAGGACGACGGGGTGACTGAGGGGTGACTGTGACACTTCCAACTCAGTGGCAGAGTCTGTTCTCTGCGTAGATTAACTCCGCGGTGACAGTCCCCCCTTTCAACTTCCAATGAGGTCATCAGCCAGTGAGGCCTTGGATTAACATGGAAGTGTGTCTGATGTCATCTCCCATACGACATGCGTGTAGTTGCAGGGTCAGACATTTTGTGCCACGGGACCAGTGTGAACAGGGGTTCGCTATATGAATGGATCCTGGGTGTGCTTTCCACATCCTGATTCGGTCTTGGCACAGTCCTGTTTACTCCCAAGTGCAGAGAGGGCCGACCAATCACAGCCCAAGTGATAAATTTGTAGGCGGGCTTCCCTGGGTTGACTGACTGTGCTCGGAAGAGAACACTTTTCAGTCTCTCTCTGCTAGACTCTAGCGCTCTTACGTGTACCCCTGCTATACTGTAGTATTATAACCTGTACCCCTGCTATACTATAGTATTAGCCTATAACCTGTACCCCTGCTATACTGTAGTATTATAACCTGTACCCCTGCTATACTGTAGTATTATAACCTGTACCCCTGCTATACTGTAGTATTATAACCTGTACCCCTGCTAGATAACCTGCTATACGTATTATAACCTGTACCCCTGCTATACTGTAGTATTATAACCTGTACCCCTGCTATACTGTAGTATTATAACCTGTACCCCTGCTATACTGTAGTATTATAACCTG
This sequence comes from Anguilla rostrata, assembly GCF_018555375.3. NCBI lineage: Eukaryota > Metazoa > Chordata > Actinopteri > Anguilliformes > Anguillidae > Anguilla > Anguilla rostrata. Next base: position 8,457,749 of record NC_057940.1, on the reverse strand, counting down.
TACCCCTGCTATACTGTAGTATTATAACCTGTACCCCTGCTGTGCTGTAGTATTATAACCTGTACCCCTGCTGTGCTGTAGTATTATAACCTGTACCCCTGCTATACTGTAGTATTATAACCTGTACCCCTGCTATACTGTAGTATTATAACCTGTACCCCTGCTATACTGTAGTATTATAACCTGTACCCCTGCTATGTAGTATTATAACCTGTACCCCTGCTATACTGTAGTATTATAACCTGTACCCTTGCTATACTGTAGTATTATAACCTGTACCCTGCTACTGTGACTGTAATTATTATAACCTGTACCCCTGCTATACTGTAGTATTATAACTGTACCCCTGCTATACTGTAGTATTATAACCTGTACCCCTGCTGTGCTGTAATGCTGGTACAGTGCATTGCATCTTCGTCTCTGACGTGTAGAGAGAGTGCACTCGGGGTTAAAGTAAGGAGTAAATAGTTTTAATGGCGCTACCGTAAACTGGTCTTTTTTGAAGGGTGCTGTTCCACACTGTTCCAGTGAGCACAGTGCAGTTGTTCTGTTGGTGTCATGTGTTTGCCTGGCAGTGTTGTGACACTGAGGCTAAAAGTTCAGCCGCTGGCGCACCCTCCCCCCCCACCATCCCCCCCCCCCCCCCCAGCCCGTTCAGCTGCTCTCCTGAACTTTCGGCTGAAACGCCCCGTGACATCCGATCCGGGAGGAGCCGCCGGGCCCTCGCGTCCGTCTGGTGTCCGTGGAGACGGTCCGGCCGCGCTCGCCCTCGACAGGGAGAGGGGCCGGCCGTCCCATTGGCTGCGACGGGTGAGAGGAATGTTATAAACGGCGTGGAACGCGAGGCGCCCGGCCAATTTTCGAGAGGGCGGCGGCCGCCCCCCGGAGGAGCCGCAGGCTGCCTGTCGGGGGCAGGGGTCCAGAGAGAGGTACGATGACACCGTGAGAATCAGAACTCGGGCGCGCCCTGCTCGTGCGCGGCTGCGCCAAGTTCCTGACCGCTCCGACTGAACGCTGCCCGGACCCTCACAGACCAACGGCCCCCTCCGATAACCTCTCAGGCCACCAGCGTCCAGACATCAGCCTGTTTCTTGACAAAAGTCGGACACGTCGTACTAGCCAGCGATGCTAAATAAGCTAATTTGCTATGTATCCAAGCACAACAAACAAAAGCCTCACAAGCTCCTACACCGAGCCGCTCTCCAGTGGTAACTGTCCCGCTGCGACGGTGGGCCGTGATTTTTCTGGAGGTGCGGTATTGGTTTCCTTATCACATCGGGGTCTGGGGAGGAAGGTCTAAACACACCCAATTAAACCAAATGATCAGTTGGGGGTGATTACGAACCCTGCGGGGGGGGGGGGGGGGGGGCTCGTTCCCTCAGAAAGATAAACGTGCCGACTCGTGGCCCGGCTCGGCGTAGCCGTACGTAGCGTAGCCGCCGCGGCAAACCCGCGAAGCCGCCATTCCTTTTCACCGAGCCGTGACTCGAGAGCCAGATGCCGCACGTGCTTCCACTTATTCCACTTAATGGGCACAAAATGGGGCCTTTTGTTCAATTTTTGGCCCGAGCATCCTGTTGTCCTAACGGAGCAGTTGCCAAAAAAAACCTAAAGGGCAGAAATCGACCAAAAAAAAAAAAAAAAGTGCCAGCGGTATTGGGACATTCAGGCTCTCTATGCAAGGTCATCATGGGTTGCCCCATAGTCCTGCAATTATGACTGATGTAATCCAGGAAAAAACAAGGCAAAGCAAGCAGGCCCCGTAGGTGGAGGAGGAGGGCCCTGTGTTCTGCCAGCGTACGCACTGCCCGCGTGTGTGGAACCCACACACATCCCACACTGACTTCATGTTCCTAATGTGTCTGCAATTCATTTAATCGCGTCCCACAGAGACCGGTAACTTTGTTTCCGTGGGAGAACTGGTTTTGTTGCCGTGGTATTTTTTTTTTACGATGAAGATCTTGTGGTCCAGCACCAGTGTTCACACAGTAGAAGCAGACCGGCTGCCCGTATCTAGGCCCTGTTTGCTCCTGCACAGGGACGGACTCTGCCTGAAATATTCGTGTGCCTGTGCATCGGGTCCCTGGGCCAGACAAAGCTCTTCACAGATGAATCATTGACCGCCCTCAGCTCTTTCCAAGCCACCCAAAGCCCTCTGTCGCTTTGTTCTTCGTCCCCTTTCTCTTCTGCCCCCGTCCTGCCCACGGAGTGCCAAGGTTCGTACAAAAGCCAGTTCCTCTGAGGAATGGGCGTCGTTTACGGTAACCGGGGGCGATTTATTGAGACGCACAGGAAACGGCAGTTGGCCACAATGGCTACATTTGCCTTCTGTGCAAGTAGCCTCCTTGATTAAGGACTAGATGGGGAAAGCCCTTCTCGCACAGGGGTTTATGTAGAGAGATGCCGGGAACTCCCACGAGTGTAAGTCTACTGCGAAAATAAGGTTTTTTGTGTAAAATGGTAAAATGGACTGCATTTATATAGCGCTTTTATCCAAAGCGCTTTACAATTGATGCCTCTCATTCGCCAGAGCAGTTCGGGGTTAGGTGTCTTGCTCAAGGACACTTTGACACACCCAGGGCGGGGTTTGAACCGGCAACCCTCCGACTGCCAGACAATCGGTCTTACCTCCTGAGCTATGTCGCCCCTTGTGTGTTGAAGTCTTGGTGGTAGCCCCAGATTTGAATCTGTTTTCACATGCAAACCATTCCTTGCCATGTGTCTGGGGCCATCTTGTCTGACAGAGAAGGCTTGTAGAAGAGAACCCCTTTTTTTGACTTGTCAGAAGCCCAGCTAATCTACATTCTCCACCTCCAAACAACCCCTCCTGTAATTTCATCACTCTAGAGCTGTGGAACACACATGGTATTAGCTCCGCCCCTCTGGAGTCCTCAGGAGCACTTCCCTTTTCTGATCTGAAAAAAAAAACATCCCCTTCAGCAATCAGTCTGTGACCTTCATAGTCTCTTGGACCATTTTTCTGCTACATTGGAGAAAGTCCCCTTCACGCAAGAGTAAGACAGCTCAATTTCCTCAGGCTGAATGTGTTTGGCAAGACCCTGGACACAAATAATTCCAATGGGACAGGTGCGCCCTGGCAGACCTGTACCGGATTTAGTTTCCTGGATGTTAGTGACTGTAGTACTTAGGCCTACCTTGGCTTCCAAACCAAACCAAAGTCCCAAACCAACGCCTGTAAAAAATCTTTTGGCTCAAAGACCACCTCCCCTGGCAGGTGTATGGATTGGTTCATGAGTACTGAAGTAGAAGGTAGGGTCAGGATGACACAATGGAAATGAAACCAGACCTGGTTGACCATATAGCACGAAAATGAAAATCACCTCTGACGCGGGAACACGCGCGTTACCGCGAGAGGACTGGAGCCACGTGCTTTCGGGAACCCGTTTCCCGAAACCTGTCTCAGGTGTAACCACGACGCGCGTCACGTTTCACGCGTCTGGTGCAGACAGAAGTCCCTGCTCGTGCGAGGTCTGAGATGTAAAATATGCTGTTGGGTTTTGTTTCCCCGCTGAGCCCAGGCAGTCTTGTCTCCTGCCCACATTATGTAAAACATGGCGTGCGACAGGACCCAGCCAGGGCTTCGTAAGGTTTCAGTGTACAGGACTTCATTCGGTGTGAAGTAGGACTAGGCCTGTATGGTGCCGCTTTCTTTGTGCAGCTTCTATGTGTCTTGGCGTGTGCAGCTTCTTTCATTTACAAGTTTTTGGCAAGTTATTTTACGAGGCCCGTTCATGGTGGCCAACGTGACTGTACGCCTCACTGTAAATGCAGAACTGACTAACAGGAGAAATATTGTGTTGCTCTGCCTCGGGGGTGAATGCAGTGCCAGGAAAGGAGGAGATACGATCAGGAGGTTGCGGAATGCGCATAAATGGAAATCGCAGTCGCAGTGCTCAGCATCCTGCCGCGTGCAAGGTCCGCATGGGCTCGGAGGGGGGGCAGGGGGCGTGGGGGGGGGGGTCTGTAAATTATTTTGATCGGATAGGGATCGTGTTTTTTTTAGCACTCTTGCCGGTGCGGATATGAGACATGTGGAGCTCCTGATGCTGGCTGATGTTCAGGGGGTGCAACCTGAAATAGACATCTATACTTAGCCATGGTGAATATATCATCAGGGTCCATAAAAGGTAGCCTACACCTGAGTCGCAACACCTGGCGGGCTGTCTTTTTGTTGAGTTTTTATTTCATTTAATTTTTTATATATAATATTTATGTATTATATAATATCCCAGGACTATAGCTTGCCTCCCCTTTGTGTCTGTGTGTGGGTGGGTGTGTGTGGGAGGGTGTTGGTGTGAGCATGTAAACGTGTGCGTGTGCATGTGGGTTTGTATGTACTGGAAGCCTGTTTCTCACTTGTTTGTTATCTCTAAATAGCTGCGTACTTCAACTGTGCAAATCCCCGTGCAGGGACTGAGCAGTACGCTGTGGCGAAGGTGGCGGAGGGAGACGTGCATTATGGGGATGCATTGTTCAGGAAAGGAGATTTCCAGGGGTCTTTTGGCATTAATGTGTTTTCTGATAATGCGAGAAGCCAAGCAGATTGGTTATGCACATGGAAAATCCTGCTCACATTCTCCACCCATATTGGGAAGTTAGGAGCAGCACCAGTGCAGGGGGGGGGGGGGATTTAATTCACAGCTCCTGCACTCTGAGCCACTGTCGAGTTGCAGGCTGGTGGTGCGGGGGTGTTCGCTGCTGGCTGGTGGTGCAGGTGTGGGCTGGTGGTGCTGGAGTGGGTGGGTGGTGCAGGAGTGTCCGTTGCGGGCTGGTGGCGCAGGAGTGGGCTGGTGGTGCAGGAGCGTCTGTTGTGGGCTGGCGGTGCAGGAGTGTGAGTTGCGGGCTGGTGGTGCAGGAGCGTCCATTGTGGGCTGGCGGTGCAGGTGTGTCAGTTGCGGGCTGGTGGTGCAGGAGTCCATTGTGGGCTGGTGGTGCAGGAGTGTGTGTTGCGGGCTGGTGGTGCAGGATTGTCCATAGAAAGAGAGACTCGGGCTTCCCTGTTTGGCGTCATGTGATTGGGGCTGGGGGAGGGGGCGGTAGCTCCTAGTCTCCACAATCCACTGAGCACATTAATTAACTCTGGATTCCCACCTTGGGCTGCAGGCTTCAGTAAGTAGCTCTGCTGCAGAGAGAAACAGCCCTGGCACTCTGGGTTGCATTAGGCACTTTTTAACTTTCCCCTCTGAAGAATCTCTTAATGCTGTACGAAACACCTGACGTTCAGCCTTGAACCTTGTCTCAGAGGCCCATGTAGAGGCTAATGTATAAAATAACCCCGTCAAGCAGAATTTGCTTTCTAATTTGTTTAGCCGAAACCTGGAACACAGGCTAGTTGTCCACAATAATTTTAATAATGTAGCCTACCTCATGCTTTGCACTTTACATTGTTTGTTTGCATGAAATAATTTCACAGAGGCTGACGTAATCATTGCCAGCTGTAGCCTACCTTTTCTCATATGGATTTTGTCAACCGTGTTTCGGTTGTTGGTATTGTTGGTAAAATTGAGATACCTTTTCCACTCAAAAACAACCCCTCAGTTCCTGGACCAAATTAGCCTGTTTAAAAGCTGGTGAATGTGTCATTTGCTAAGCAAAAAGCTTTAGGACTTTGGATTATGTGTTTAGGACTGCTTACCTAATCAAACCTTTGCTGGGTCATGTATCACAGAAAGACTGGATCGGATAGAAGTGGCCAAGCTGTGGCCCAGCTCAATCTGGTTCCCCGAATTGGAAAAAGTGGTGTTTCTGTGCTTGAAAGTGGTGCTATGTTAGTCTGAAGTACACACCACAGAGTTGGAACACCCTAACCAATGTTGCTATCCTGCACGCTGATGTCCTTCACAATTTGTGAATGGTGTAGGCTTCCATGAAGGCCAGACGTGTAGCTTTTTTCACAGGGGCCTTCATCCCGAAACTTAAATCGTGGGACGGCCATGTTCCCCTTAATGACAACAGCTGGGCTTCCGCTAGTTTTAGAGCACTGAAGAATTAGGCCACGTCGTGTGCCCTCCTGCTCTCCACGGCAACGGTTACCGAGCACAGGACATTAAAGAGGTCCTGACTCATCGTAATGCACATGGGAGAAAGGGAGGAGGAGAGAGAATGAGAGAGCGATAGAGAGATGGCTTCCCAGCAAAGGGGCCAGATAAATGGATGCCAGTGTGGATAAATCAATGCAGCACCAATTGCTGGGTGTCATAGATCACGCCATTAATCCAGAGTTGGGTGTAATGGATCGCAGTGTTAATCCAGGGCTGGGTGTGATGGATCGCTCTGTTAATCCAGGGCTGGGTGTGATGGATTGCTCTCTTAATCCAGGGCTGGGTGTGATGGATTGCTCTCTTAATCCAGGGCTGGGTGTGATGGATTGCTCTCTTAATCCAGGGCTGGGTGTGATGGATTGCTCTCTTAATCCAGGGCTGGGTGTGATGGATCGCTCTGTTAATCCAGAGCTGGCTGTGATTGATTGCTCTCTTAACCCAGGGCTGGGTGTGATGGATTGCTCTCAATCCAGGGCTGGCTGTGATTGATTGCTCTGTTAATCCAGAGCTGGTGTGTGGATTGTATTGCTGTGTTCTCTAATCCAGGGCTGGGTGTGTGATTGCTAAGTGGTGACGCTCTCTTAATCCAGGGCTGGGTGTGATTGATTGCTCTCTTAATCCCAAAATGGGTGTGATGGATCGCAGTGTTAATCCAGCGGTGGGTTTGATGGATCGCTCTGTTAATCCAGAGCTGGATGTGATGAATCGCAGTGTTAATCCAGAGCTGGGCAATGTGTCTGGTGGATTTGTCCCGTTTTCCAGACACTGACATAATCTAGCCGCATTTGGAAGGAGGTCGGGTGCTGGTTTCAGACCCTGTGTTTGTGATGGTTAAATAACTGAAATTGTTAGAATGCTCATCTGGTAATGGAGTAAAATGTGATGGCATCGATGTCAAAAAGACTTGATGTTAAATTATGTTCTTATGGGAATTACTTTTGCTGTAGATCTTTGATCTTTTTAATGGCAAGGAATAGCTGTTTATTCAACACAGGCTGATTTCCAGGAGTGACAGTTTGCTGCTGCTGTTTGCCGTGCGAGCGTGCCCGTGTAAACGTGCACACCTGCTCGCTGGCCAGCGGAACAGAGGAGGCCTGGTGTCGTGAGAAAGGCGAAGCAGCGCCGGTGGGGAACAGGAAGTGATGTCGTTTGCTGCGTACTCATCAGGGTGGGGGAGGGGAGACGGGCGCTCTGCAGGAAGGGTTATTGCGTGTGACATCACAGCCTACGGTACCAAAACAGAGCGCACGAACTCACTCTGTCACGCACGCACACGTAATATATACACATATAAATACTGTCTTATGGACACACACAAATATTCAAGCTGGTTGAGTCTCTCTGGTACACACGAGAATCAATCAAGTACACACAAACACAGAGCACACAAATGTAGTCTGTCATGCGCGCGCACACTACGCAAATACTGAAAAACTGTATGTCGTACGCAGAAATACTTGAAGGTGCAATCTGTCTCTCATTTGTACAAATATTGAAACTGTGTTTGAGGCTCTTATGCACAAGTTTCAAGCATCACACACCTACACGGAAGCAAATACGTGAACATACTCAGCATTTTTCTCATGCGTGTGTCATGTGTCATGCGTGTCTGTGTGCACATGCGGAGTCCTCCGTTTGGCACATGCTTAAGGAGAGAGGTCTTCGCAAGCTTGCTTCGGTTCAGTGGCCGGCCCCCGTTCATAATCTAAATAGTTCAGAACACACTGGGGCCTGTGAACGAATGTGGCCTGTCCTGTTCTCTTCAAAGTTGTTTTCGTCTCATTCAGAAAAGAAAAGAAAAAAAAACGTGTTTTTCAGCAGCTTAGCGAGGAGCATTTCACAGTCTGTGAACCTGTGGACTCGATGGTGACCTCATAGACGTTCGCAACGGCCTGCGTTAAGTTAATGAGCACCCGGTGAACAGCGGGGGCACTGAACCACTTTAAGCCCACTGTGCACCGAACAATGCACTGTGTAAAGGACAGAATGAGCACACACCCTCTGCGGTAACAATAGCTCAGTCGGCCTGGGATGTGTTGTGAGACTCCGCTGTCCTTAATTTGCTGTTGCTAAGCGATTGCGCCGCTGCTACCTGGAGCCGCACACCGATTGGTCCGTTCGAACAGCTGTGGTGATGAAACGTGAGACCAGGGGGGTAGTGAATGTTTCCTCTGTCCAAACTTACACACCTTCAGTTCTTCACCACAATGGCAGAATCTCAAATGGAAGATCGTTCTCATTAAAACAAAACATTTTGTAGATTTCTGAATTCCTGTCTGTCAAGTTCTGTAAATTGACGAAGTGCACTGTCACCACTTTGTTATCTACAGAAGGACATTTCTGGGTCTTGACAGACCGACTTACACAATAAAAATAAGCATATCTACAGTGTACCTAAAAGAGGAAGGTCTGGTATAGTATGATTGCCTAGTGCTAATTGGACTATCTGAGCAGTTCTAATCTTAAGAGACTTACAAGGATTTAAAAAAAAAAAATTTTCTCAAACAGTTTCTTTCGCTAGGATCTTTTTCTCCTTTCACAGACAGCCCTTTTTATAATCACGTCCTCATTTTTAATACATTTTTTCTCCGGCACCCTTCTTGCTCTCGCCGTGAGAAATGAGCAGACGTCGTCGTCGTCGTTTTCAGGCCCGTGGAGCCGTCGGCGCGTTCGTGTTCGACGTGGCCATTTGCTTAGCAGGCCGACGATGAGGCACCTCGAGCCCTTTCCGTTTAGCCTCCTCTTGTTTTTCCTTTCAACATCCTGCAGTTATTTGCTGTTGCCCAACTTAAGGCCCTGGTGACGTGGTAATACCACACCATCCCCCCTCCTCCTCCTCATGGCTGGGTGGGAACATGAGAAGGTTTAGTCCCATCTTGGCTCAGGTTTTTGGGACATGTGGATTGGCACATGGGACCCCTGCTGAGGAACACCCCACAGAAGAGCTCCTGAAAAGCTCAGACCCGTCCCAGACCACCCGATCCCCTCTGGAGTCGGGACCAGCACCCCCCATGGAGCAGTGAGGTTCTGACCCCCTCTGTCTCTGCTGTGCCGAGATCATTCCAGACCCTCTGTGTTGGCTGGTTCTGCCTCCATCGGCAGATCCTTTTCTGGGCTGGATTAGTGCGGCCCGCGGCCCATTGTGCCGGTTCTGTGTTCCAGCTGTGTCGGCTCGGCACCGCCCCGGTCAGTCACGGCTCTGCCTGGCAGCGGCGGAAATGTCCGCTCTGAATGGCGTCTCCACACCTTCATCAGAGCGGCCTGTCGTCTGAGAACGTGGAAAAAGGCTGGACGCAATTGAGCCGCTAAGTTGCTAATACCCCCCCCTCCCCCCCTCCTCCTCGTGGCCGGGTGGGACCATGAGAAGGTGTTTAGCCCCATCTTGGCTCAGGTTTTTGGGCCTTGTGGATCGGCACATGGGGGCCACTGCTCTCTCTGTGTACAGCTTGAGGAACGCCCCTCCGCAAGAGCTCCTGAAAAGCCGAAACCTAACCCGGACCACCACTCCCGTTGGGAGTTGGGACCAGCGCCCCATGAACCACGTCGCACGTTCAAGGCGCTAACGTGCTCAATGTACCTAGTTAGGCTAATATGATTACGTTAGTTTTTATTTGGCAGGATTGTTTTTGTCTGATTAGGCAAATGTGATTCCAGTGCTAGTTTGTACTTGGTAGGATTGTTTGTTTGCTGAACAGGTTACCCTACAGGGTTGGAGTCCTGATCTATGTGGTCACTTCTGGCACTACGATCTTTACTTCACTCTAGTGTGTTTCTTTTGCACCTCTGCACCTTGAACTGATGCACTTGTTGTACGTCGCTCTGGATAAGAACGTCTGCTAAATGCCTGTAATGTAATGTAAATCTGGTTCCCTTTACCGTCGCTTGTGATTTATTGGCTGTCGCTCGTGGAGCCTCTTGGCCTGCAGGCCTTCCTTCCTCGTGAGCGACTGCTCGGCCGGCATGTTCTCTGGGCGTTCCACCCCCCCGGTATCAGGTGCTCGGTACCTGCCGTCCTGTCAGCAGGCCTGACAGAAGAGCCTGATGAATGGGCTCCAGGGACCTGAGCCCTGGGGGAGGAGGAGTGGCTGTGGAGCACGGAGCAGAGGAGCGGAGACCGTCGGCACGGCGATGAGGCCTCGCCGGAGGCTTCGAACGCTTCCCCCCGCTGCCGCCGCCGTTTCCGCGTTCCCGTTATATCTGTCAAAAGAGGCGGAGAGAGAGCGAGAGAGAGAGAGAGAGGGGGGGGGGTGATGGAAATGTAAGGAATTGCCGTGTGATTGAAGTTTGCAATTCCACTGTTGGAAAGACATTTTCAGATATAGCTAGTGAAGGAGATGTCTGCCTCATGAGCTAATCTATGATGTTTCTCATCGTGTACCTGAATCCATTAGACCTTTCAGTGCTTTGGAGACAAAGTAAGAACGGGGCTGGCCGACCTTGTTCATGAAGCTCTACCGTCCTGTAGGTTTTGAGTCCGACCCTAACGAAGCGCACCCCATTCACCAAGTAGAGGTCTTGTTGAGCTTTTAATTAGTAGAAGCAAATTAGGGTTGAAATGAATACCTAAAGGATGGTAGGTCTCCAGGAGCAGGGCTGGACAGGCCTGGTGTGGAAAACATCCTCACCTGATGGTGAATTATGGAAGATGCTCTCGCTGAGGGATTTGGGGTTTGCAGAGCCGGTAAGACTGTCGGAGTTGATGGATGGGTGGCTTACTGACCCTGGGTCAACAGCAGCATTTTTTTTGAAAGCTTCTGTGTTGCAGTAGTCGGGTTGATTTGACTGGTGCTGGATCGGTGTTTGTTGGCTCTACAAATTAAGATTCTTCCGAGATAAATTTGCACTGTTTTTTTTTTCTGGGTGCTTTCGCAGATGTTTTTATGCTTGTTGTAGAAGGACCGTGGTCCTTAATTTGCATTCTGGGGCCTAATGCGAAACTAACCATTTCCTAGAGCCCTCTTACTCAAATCACGACACTCGAAGGTCGAGAACAGCTGGTTTTCTACCCTCCCTTGACCCGGGAGTCGGGTGCGAAGGCACCCTGGCTAATCAGTAGCAGTCATTGTTCAGTTAATTACCTGGGAGGAAAGGAATTTGGATTCAACCGGATTTGGATTCGAGGGCCTGATCTGAGTTCTCATGTTCTAGAAAAACTATACAGCGGGGGGCCGTGCCATATATCGACAATCCTGTATTTCAGTTAACGTTGTCACCACACATCATGAGTATTGCATCATATCTGAAGTAGACATTACAGGTATTTAGCAAACGCTCTCGTCCAGAGCGACTTGCTCAACAGCGGGTAGAGAGGCTTATGTCTTGAGAAAAGGAGACGATGTGTTTCGGGTGACATCACTGCCCCGCTGCCTCTGCAGCCCAGTCAGGGTTCCGTGCCGGAGAATGTACCGCAAATTAAAAAAAGAATGAAACGGCCCCCTTTCTGTGCCCCAAAAACAGACGGGCCATCACCGAAAGTGCATTTCCCCCAGGACCCCCCCCCCCCCCCCCATCCCTTCAGCCTCTCCTGTGGGACCCCTCTCTCTCTCTCCGCGGTTTGGGGCTGCGGTTGGGGGGGGGGGGGGGGAGGGGGGTGGGTAGAAGAGGTGTGCGTGCTCGTGAGTTGACATGGCTCGGATTCCACGGGTGGGACGGAGAGAGAGAGCGATGGGGGGAGGAAAAAGAGGAGAGGAGCCGGTCCCATCCCCCTCTCCCTTTGTCCTGCAGTGAGCTGCCGTCGGCTCCATTGTTGTGCTGGCGGAGCAGGAAGTGGAGGGTTAGGATGCCAAAGGTGGGCAGTACAGGACAGGTAGTCACTATGCAAATCCGCTGTTCAGATGTAAATGCATAGTGCACACTATCCTTTCTCTCTCTCTCTCTCTCATTCTGCCTTGCTCTTTCTCTGTCTCTCTCTCGTTCTTTCTCTCTCTCCCTCCCTCTGTCTGTCTCTCTCGCTCTCTCGTTCTCTCTCTCTCCCTCCCTCTGTCTCTCTCTCTCTCTCTCTCTCTCTCGCCTAGCGCGTGTGTGACAGTGTTCCACAGCCCGGCAGCTCAGGAGATGTGGATAGACGGAGCTCTCTGATTAATACTGCATGTTGCTGATGGCGGTCGGTGGTTGGATTACAGCAGTGTGCGCTGTGTCCTGAGTGAGGCTGGTGGCACTGAGCTGGCTGCGGAGCTGCAGGGTGCCGTACGCACTGAAGTCGCTGCCGTCCAGTTCATGCTTTTTTTTGGTCTCGCAGCTCGACCGTGAACGCACAAGTGTGCAGCGTTTCTCCGTGCTCCCAAGTGCTGCCCACGCACAGACGCTGTCGGTACACGCGATCAGTACACGGACGCTGTCTGTAAACACGCGGCGCACGCACACAGACGCCGTAGCGGTTGAACGAGGAGCGCGGTCGCTACGTCCGGTTTTGTGCCGCGACGCCGCTGCGGCGTTTCCCCCTCCCAGCGGTTGTGCTGTGTGCGCCGAAGCAGGGTGCATTCTGGGTAATGGCTTTATTGCAGGGCGGCCGGGAGGTAAACTGAATCACTTGACTGGAACACTGAGCTCTCTGTCTTTCTCCCGGAGACCACCTTGGCCCGCCACACCCCAGTGCCCCTCCACCCCCACCACCTCTCCTCCGTGTCTTCTGTCACTTTCTCCCACTGCTCTCTTTCACAGCCTGAAAACTTGCTTTCTCAATGAACCCTATTGACGAACAGGTTTTTTTGGAATGCTTTTTTTATTTATGTCAAGTCAGTGTTCTAGAACTCCAATGCTTTCAATTACCAGATGAATGAATGAGTGAGAGAACTGATGGAAGACACAGAGGAGAGGTGGTGGGGGGGGGGGGTGGGGGGGTGGAGGGGCACTGGGGTGTGGCGGGCTAAGGTGGTCTCTGGGAGAAAGACAGAGAGTTCAGTGTTCCAGTTAAGTGATTCAGTAACGGAATATTCTTTTGGCCCTGGAAGACTAACACTAATGAGCAGACCCCTTAGCCGCTTTCTCTCTCTCCGTGAGCCTCTTCTGGTTGAGCCAATCGGGAGCCTTAAAAACTGAGAGAAACCTCCTAATCCCTCCCAGTGCTGACAGATGGCCTATGCAGCCTGGCCAGGTGACCCTGTGCCACCGGCGACATTTTAGATCTTCTTTTTTTAATGCTCCCAGTTTGATTAAATGAAGGACAGAACGACCGGCATGTTACCGGTGCACAATGAAATAAGAGGCGCACATTTCACCCTAATAAGACCCGATGGCCTTTCACAAAAAAAAAAAACAAAAAAAAAAACGGGCAACTTTTTTGAGGAAAAAGATAATTAATCTGGTGATCTTCATTCATTTAGTATTCACTTTTGAGAACAGTGGGAAGACGTATTTAGAAGCTTTCTACAATGATGTGTCGATTACTTTTTTTTCACGAGAATGAAGTAGCCGAAGGGGACATTATTATTGTGGAATATTTTCCTTTTCTCTTTTTGTAGAAAGAATTTTCTGTCAGTTTGATCAGTGTACGTCAACCCCAATGGGCAGTTAGTTTCTCTTAAGACGATCTCCATTCATTTTGAATTGCTCAAGATTTTAGAAATCTACGGTGTTATCACCAGTCAATTTTTTTAAATAATTAATGGGCTGATATTTTAATGGCAGGCTTAATTCTGCTCAGAACATTGGTTGATAGTTGATAAATAACTAAATAGCCATTTTGTGCCTGTAACTGCTTGGATTGGTGATCATAGGAGTCTCCACAAAAAAAAAAGATGTTTACCTTTTAAACAACTGCAGATCTTTTAATTGCTTGTGTGTTCGAGGTCCTCGTGTTATAATATCTGCAACACAAAGAGTGTGAAATGAGTTCCCCTTAACAGTGAGCTTGGAGAAATGAATGCAAGATGGCACGATTATGGACTATGAAAACTCTTTGTTGCAGAGAGTGACTTGACAGGAGGATTAGCTGACTTGGACACTTAAAACCAGAGCTGGGGGAGGTGGGGGGGGGTGCCTGTTTTTCTCATTAACACCCTCATTACGTCCCCAGCTGTCGCAAGGGAACACTCCCCCCCCCCCCCCAATCCTTCTGGTTTCCAGCCCCCCTTCCCCCTGCCACCATGCCAATTATTCCCCTAACAAGTCCCACGATGAGCAGGGGGGGTGGAGGGTTGGGGAGGCGATGTCACACCTCCCTGTTAATGCTCCGTGAGGACATTGTGAGGGTGGGGGCGTGGGGAGTGGGTGGGGCAGCAAGGCCTCGTTTCACTTGGGTTTTTTTCCCAGAACGTTCTCGAGGGCTCTGGCAGGACCGAGCCTGGCCTTTCTGCCACGGCCCGGAAATAACCTTTTCAAACTTGGGGGGAGAGGGAGGGAGGGAGAGGGGGGGGGGCCCAAAACGCAAATGGCGACCCTGTGAGGGAAGGGGCGTGCGTCAGCCCCCCCCCCCCGCCAGCACGCGCTGGAGGATGAGCGGGCCTGCGCTTCTGCCCGAGGGAGATATGAGCTCTCAGAGAGAACCCGCGAAAAACAAACATGGCTCCTCCTGTGCCTCGTGTATCGCGGCCATATCCGGTCTCTAACAGCTGTGCACACTGCTCCGGGCCTGCTGTCAATCAAAGCTCTGCAGCGCAGTCATTGGTCCTGATGGAAATGAGCACAGCTCAGGTGAACAAAACGATACTGTTACACTGATAAGCCCTCTGCTCTTATATATACACTACACTTGGTAAATGGTAAATGGACTGCATTTATATAGCGCTTTTATCCAAAGCGCTTTACAATTGATGCCTCTCATTCACCAGAGCAGTTAGGGGTTAGGTGTCTTGCTCAGGGACACTTCGACACGCCCAGAGTGGGGATCGAACCGGCAACCCTCTGACTGCCAGACATCCGCTCTTACCTCCTTAGCTATGTCGCCCCACTTATAAGCCACTCTTATATATAAGCCACGCCCTCTGCCCTTTTATATATACTGTTACACTTATAAGCCACACCCTTCACTCTTATGTATAAGCCACGCCCTCTGGCCTTTTATATATACTGTTACATTTATAAGCCACACCCTTCACTCTTATGTATAAGCCACGCCCTCTGCCCTTTTATATATACTGTTACACTTATAAGCCACGCCCTCTGCCCTTTTATATATACTGTTACACTTATAAGCCACGCCCTCTGCCCTTTTATATATACTGTTACACTTATAAGCCACACCCTTCACTCTTATGTATAAGCCACGCCCTCTGCCCTTTTATATATACTGTTACATTTATAAACAATGCCCTCCACTGTTATATATAAGCCACACCCTCTGCCCTTTTATATATACTCTCTTGCACTGATAAGCCACGCCCTCCTGAAACAGGCTGCGTGGGCCTGGAGCCTGTCTCCGGTGCATGGCTGTGGGAACAGCGAAGGTGCGCTGCCCCAACGTGCCGCTGCACGCGCTGCCTGTTCCCGCCCCCGCCCCAGAAACTGACCAATCTAGTGTGGGCGGCGGGCCATGACTGGCAGATCACATGACACATGCGAATATTTTTTTTTTTTTTTTTTTTTGTCCTGTCACTGAAGTGCCTCATGAAGGGTAGACCTCTATCTGCGGATGAGGAGCCGTCTAATCAGAGGTAGTTTCTCCTCGCCACTGTTGCCGTAGGCTTCGCTCCCGTGGGGGTTTTAGGCCAGAGTTGTCTGCGAAGCGTATTGTGACAGTTGCTGTGAAATGCGCGATACAAATAAAATTTGATTGGTTGATT
Source organism: Anguilla rostrata (assembly GCF_018555375.3). Lineage (NCBI taxonomy): Eukaryota > Metazoa > Chordata > Actinopteri > Anguilliformes > Anguillidae > Anguilla > Anguilla rostrata. The sequence goes on along the minus strand of NC_057940.1, from coordinate 8,441,968 downwards.
GAGGTAGCCGTAGATCCGGCTGCCTGCCTGCCTGTGTCTCCTGTCTGTCCGTGTCCGTCGGGCTGGGCCAGGGTAACTGCAGCGTGTTTACACCCCAAGCGGGAGGGTGCCCCTTCCGAGCCGTGGGCAGCGGTTGGCATGGTCACGGGCGCGGGCGCACTGCTCTCCCGTTTCCTGTGCGCCCTCCAGCCCCCCGAATGGTGCCCATTGGTCCCCCCGTGGGGGGGAGGGCGGCGTTCGGGCGGATTGATTAAAATGGCGCACGGGGAAAAGCAGGATCACGTTTATTGTGGGGCCTTGTTAGGGTTGCTCTCAAGCCCCCGCAAACATAACGAAGCCAAAACCAAGGTTTCCCAAAAATAACCAATAACTTTATTTAACTACACTTAAGTGATACCAAAATAGCTGCAAAACAAGCTAAAAGATAAAATCAAGACCCGGCCGTGGTCGAGAGGTGAGGAGAAAAAGCCCCCATCTTTTGAGAAGCCGACTCCAGGCTTCTTAAAAGGTCACCGCCACAGGTGCTCTCAATTACCTGTAACAAGACAAACGCGCGTGTCCGAACGGCCAGCGCCCCCACCTGAGGCGGAGGGACGTAACAGGCCCGGTGTCTAAAAGAGCGCAGTGACCCCCTGACTGCCTCTCTGTTTCACATCATGTCTTATTTTAACATTGATTTCCGTTTATGCAGTGCATTCAAATAATGTGTATATATATATATATATATATACACACACTATATACACTTTATGCGACTGTGCCCAGGCTATATTGGTCTTGCGGTAACGTGAGCGCCGTGGGTAAGATGCTAGAACTGCTTGGCTGTTCCACAGCGCTGATGCTGAGCGCGGACGCTCTTTTACTGCAACGCCCTGCTTCACACTCATACAGATTCACGCCTGGGAGCTGCCCAGTGCAGCCACAATCCTCTATTGTTGGCCACTGAGCAGCTCCACTGGAGGGAGAGGAGATTTTTTTTTTTTTTTTTTGTGCGTGCATGTAGGTGTGTGTGCTTGCATGCACGTGTGTGTGCGTGTGTGCATGTGTCTTGCCCCAACACTGCACTAAACACCCTGGTCTCCTGGGTGAATATTAATCGGGGAGTTCACCCTGTACCTGAGGTGTGTGCGTGCCAGTGTGCCGGTGTGCTTGTGTGCCCACGTGCATTTTTTCCCAAAGAGTTTTATGCTCTTGAGTTGAAAAGTTCAGGAGCACATTAATGCATTCCGATTAGTAGATGTGATCCTAAATTATTACTCCAGTTAGCACACGTGACATTTTCAGAAGGAAGTGCTCCTAAAATGGGAGCACAGTAGAGCCCTGTAGGGTTTGTGTTTTTAGAGGAAGTTGGTTTGGGATCAGAATCACTTTCACTGAAGGACTGAAGTATATCCGGCAGTAGTAAATGGGAACCTTTGTGATGGTTAATCTTTGTCCCCGTGGAGGGTGATTATGTTACCCCTGAGCGAGTCGCCTGCCCTGGCCTGTCTCCCCCCCTGGAGCATGCTCAGAAGGAAGGATGAGGGGGAGAGAGGAACGGTATAAAGCTTGGTTAAGCGGCCTCAGCCGGAGAGGAAGGAGGCTGAGCCGGGGCTTCTGTGGTTCGGGCCTCGCTCCGTCTCCTGTCATTACTGATCCTCGCGCATCTAATTTGTGTGATTTACTGAGTGGTTGTGATGGAAGAAGGGCTTAAACACATTTCTGAATTGAATTGGATTGGGATGAGCGCTTGGTTGTGTGTGTGTGTGTGTGTGTGTGTGTGTGTGAGAGAGAGGGTGTGTGTGAGAGAGAGAGAGGAGAGGGAGATGGGCCCTCTGGTGTGTGTGTGCGTGTGTGTGCGTGTGTGTGAGAGAGAGAGAGGGAGAGGGAGATGGGCCCTCTGGTGCGTGTGTGCGTGTGTGTGTGTGCGTGTATGTGCGTGTATGTGCGTGTGTGTGCGTGTGTGTGCGTGTGTGTGTGTGTGTGTGTGAGAGAGAGAGAGAGAGAGAGATGGGCCCTCTGGTGTGTGTGTTTGTGTGTGTGTGTAAGAGAGAGAAAGAGAGTGTGAGAGAGAGAGGAGATGAACACTCTGTGCTGTTAGCCTTTCTTATTCTCCTCAGGATTAGGCAGCTCCAGTGGTATAGCCACTGTTCACCCAGTAGCCCATTCACCATCTAACCAAGCTCTCAGCACAGCATCACATGACCACAGCGTCACATGACCTCTCCCGGGCAAGCGTTCCGGGGCCCTGTTTCTAATGTTGGCGGCGGCTCCCTGGAAACGCCGGGGTTTCCCTGCACCGGTCCTCATAAATCTCCCAGAATCCTCCCCTCCCCCTGCCCGCTTGACGTTTCTCCAGGGCTTCCTGGCTCTCTGACAGCTTTTGGCTCTGGTGTCCCAGCTGGGCGGGTGTGGACGGAGGGGGGGCTCGCTGACGCCCGACACCTTTCACCTGCTCCAATGCGAAGCCCCCTCCCAGCTGCCCGGGCATGACTCCCCCCCCCTGTGGTCTGCCAGCCTGGTCATACCGGTGCCATCTGCAAACGCTCACCCAGTTGTACCCGCCATAGACTAACGGTGCCCTGTCGCCATCTACAAACGTTTGCCCAGTATAACTCGCCCTAGACTAACTGTGCCCTGTCGCTGTTGAGTTTAGATGGATGGCATTCGGTGCAGTTCACTGTGCTACAGCTAGGGGTATATAAACCTCAGGCTTCCCCGCGATAGGATAAAATGTTGTACCTTGAGGCGACAGTTCCATATTTGGCGATATCACGAAAACGGCACTAGCGCGAGTGATGATGAGGTCGAGTCGGAAACGTTAACGGTGATGTTGGCGGTATTGCTAGCGAGCGAAACGCCGTACGATTATCGACATTTAAATAAATGCTTTGCTATGGTTTCATGACGATGCAGATCAATTGTTACGTGTCGTATCGATTGGATCGGGGTCGTTGCCCTTTGCCCCAATGCGTTGTTCCAGATCCATACATTGTTCCACCAGTACAGCTTTGACTCTTACCGTCTTTCTCCAGCAATGCACACTCTATTCGTTCTGCACATAATGTACTTCCTGTCATCATTTTGGGGGGTTTTTGTGCCAGTTTTTCTAAAAAGCTGGAACTGCCGGGAACAGCGCTGTTTGAGAGCAGGGGCCCAAGGCCTGTGCCAGCAGGACTTCCAAAATCCTTTATAGCGAGGGGGAATAAAGCAAATAATTAAGGGGCTTCTCAATAAGAGTGACATCTGATGAACAACCCAGACTGGATTTTTCCCCTCAAAGGCTCTCAAAATGTCAACTTGAATTTTATTTGGCTTATTTAAGCAACGTCCTTCGAGATTCTTGAGTTTGGTCCAGCACTGGGAGTCCCAGTCTTTGGGGTTTTTTTTGGGGGGGGGGGGGGTTTGAAGAGCTTCTTACGTCCGTTAGCAGGGCTGTTCTGTCCTTTGTGCACTGTATTCAGGGGATTTCGTGTGTGTTGTGGGATTAAAGCAGAATTGGAAAAGTCTGAGTGCTCTCGACGGAAATTAATTGTGAAAGAATCTATTGAATGCACCGTTTGAGCTCCTCCTGTGGGAATCTAGGGCTTCTGACCAGGGCTTCTGACCAGGGCTTCTGACCAGGGCTTCTGACCAGGGCCTCTGACCAGGGCCTCTCTGACCAGGGCCTCTCTGACCAGGGCTTTTGACCAGGGCTTCTGACCAGGCCCTACCAGAGCGCTTCTGACCAGGGCTTCTGACCAGGGCCTCTAACCAGGGCCTCTGACCAGGGCTTCTGACCAAGGCCTCTGACCAGCCCTGTCTGAAGCACCCCAGGAGGTTCTGTGCATTTTCAGCTCCCGACTGCAGATCCAGAATTTGCGTACCCTCGGTCTCAACCTTAATCCCACTCCCAAACATCGTGTGAAGACGGATTCCGTTTGACTGTTCTCTATGATTTTGACTATTTGTTAACCGATCGAGTGTTAGTTTACTTGGTCCTAATCTGTGTTTTAGCCGTCGTATGACGAAGCTCAGTAGGCTAACGGCTTTCTCTCTCTCTCTCTCTCTCTCTTCCCAGCCTTTCTTCCGGCTGCTGAACCTGCGTAAGCTGGGCCTGAGCGACAATGAGATCCAGAAGCTTCCTCCCGAGGTGGCCAACTTCATGCAGCTGGTGGAGCTGGACATCTCCCGGAACGGTGAGATTCACACACACACGCAAACGCTACATACACATATTCACACACACGCACATGCACGCGTACGCACGTACACACACACACACACACACACACACTTTTGTACTCAACCTGTGAAGTAGATTAAGTTGTCTAGCCAGTGATATCCCATGGTGTAAATAAGCCCAGGAGTTGGTGGGTAATGTAGTCTTGAAACCTCTGCTGTGCTGCTCATTCTCCTAGTCCAGCTCAGAATCCCAAACCTACGCTTACTACCACCACAGCAGCCTGTGAATCATTCCGGGCTACTTTTGCCAAAAAACATCACTTTTTTTATCTGCACGGTAAATCAGTGGAGCGTTCCAGCCTGTCCACAGGCGCTCTGTCGAGTGAGGGGCCGGGAACGATGTCCAGACTCCGCAGCTGGCTCCCGTACAGCAGGGTCTGCAGCCTTGGCTTTCGGGAAACCTCACGTCACCTCAGCTCTCGTAGTTCCAGACGCGGAGACCCTTTCGGTTGAGGAAAACCTGAGGAATTAGTGATTACTGGGGACTTGGCCTCATGTGAAGATTCGCCTTGTCATGTCAACGTCCCCATGCAGCAGACTGCAGGAATTCAGTTGCCATTCATCAGAACATTGGGGCAGGGTTCCACAATACCTGCTTTAGAACATTAGAGCAGGGTTCAACAGTGCCTATGTTAGAACATTAGAGTTGGGTTCACAATACCTGCGTTAGAACATTAGAGTTGGGTTCACAATACCTGCGTTATAACATTAGAGAATGGGGTCTAGGTTACTGGTTTCAGTTAAATTTCAAATCACCTTGGATGGCAGGCTGTCCCTGAATTAAGGGAAAAGTCACACAAACTGCGTGGTTTATGGTTGTACCCTGAACCAAGTTTCATATGTAATGGGTTATGAGGATGTTTTACGTGCAGGTGGGTGGAGGTACAAGTGTGTTATTTGGGTGTGGCTGGACTTCTTGAGCTGGGAGTTCTGTGTGCCGGCTCATTCTATGGAAGAACCTGAGCCTCCGGGCTGGTCCCAATTGCTCCCCCCCCCCATCCCATTTGGCCATCTGGTACCTATTAAACCCAAACCTGAAAATGTATGCTGTTTTTAAAATGACTAATTCCCTTTCTCTCTCTCTCTCTCTCTCTGTCTGGGCTGAAACTGCTGACTGCGCCCCCACCCCCCCACCCCCCCATCATCACCGTCCTTCGTGCAGACATTCCTGAGATCCCCGAGAGCATCAAGTTCTGCAAGGCGCTGGAAATCGCGGACTTCAGCGGAAACCCCCTCTCCAGGTCAGCCGGTGGTTCAGACCACCTTTATCCGGGTGTCACGCGAATGAGGAGCGGCCTGTACTATGTCAGCATTGGGAGGGTGGGTGGGTGATTAGTCTTAGAACACTGCAGGGGAGCTATTGTGGCCCCGGAATGCCATATGTAGCTATAGGAGGCTACTCGAGCGTACGCTAACGAGCGTTGAATGGCCCGCGGCTGTAAACCCACTAAGGAAATAAACATGTTTTGCGGTGGTGGTGCTGGTGGTGAGTCACTGGTGCATCTGCACCTTTCTCTGTGATCAGATCAAACGCCGCACGAATACAGGCAACTTCAAAAAAACAAAAAAAAAAAAAGCGAAATCGCTTGGCTTGCAGAAAACCCAAGCCGATCTGGTCCGAGCCCACGTACTGAAGGCCCGCGAGAGAATTCCTTCGGACGGATTTTTGGAAACCTGACTCCTGTTGGCCGTTTCTGGGAGGAGGACAGAGGAAGAGAGCACTGTGGTGCTGGTGGTCTCTAAATTAAGAGGTTCATCAGTCAGCTGGGGTCAGGGTGCACCATCTGTTTTGTACGTTTCCCTTAAAGTAGTTCGGTGTGTTTTACAGCCACCTCTGTGTGCTTAACCCCCCTAGCCTTTCACCAAAGAGCTTAACAAGTGATGTCTCTGCTCTTTAGCGGACGGAGATGTTTGCTCAAGGGGAGTTGGCCTCCCAGGCCGTCTTTGATCAGAGGACTCGTATTTGTGAAAGCATCTCAGGGCGGGAGTGCTGCTCCAGGGTCAGTTTAGTCTTGTACCTTGTGATGCACAGGGCTAGGACATGGACGGGGAAAGCTGATCTGAGTTGACCCTTAAGTGCCGTTCTACAGCTGTTTGTCTCTGCCGTCAACCCTTTGAAGAGCTGGTTTTTTTTGTTTTTTTTTTTTGGAATTTTTTCGTTTCCCAGTCAGTGTTCTGGAACTCCGGTGCTGTCGAATACCAGGAGTGGCTGTGACATCAGCATTAGAATGTCCGGTCACGAACGTTCTGATCACGCGTTTGTGACCCTCACACCTTAAAGGGTTAAGCTGCCGTCGGCTACTTGAGCTACCTTCATCCCCCGTGCACACACTCAAGTGTACTTTCCCCCAGGCCGGCAAATACGTTTGGCATAAACACATAAGAATCACAAGGTTTTTATTTGATAATATTACCGAGGCAAATACGCACAACGCACCCCCCCTCCCCCCTCCCCTCCTCCCAAGTGTTTCTCGGTGTATTCGATTCACATTAATCTGGGCAAATATTTACTAATATTTACGGCCTTTTGACCGCCCGCGGGCTCTTTCTGTAAGAGCTTGCGTGCTGGCTTACTCGGGTATATTTCAAAAACAGGAAATGCTTGCATTCCGAGCCTTCGCAGTTCCCGTAAATATTTGTGGCGCCGCGGCGCCGCGTCGAATTCGTAGCCCCTCGCGGACGAACGCGCCCGTGGTGTCGATGCCGGAACTGCTGCGCTAGCCCTTTTATCATGGCCCTCCTGTTCAAAATCGGGGGACGGGGGGGGGGAAATTGACTTTGAAATGTAATAATGACCTGTTTAGGGTGGGATGGTGATTGTGCCAGGTTTACTGTGCTGCTTTTCACACGCGCAGGGCGACATCGGTGTCGAAAGGGCCCTTTCAGCACGCATGCCCGAGGGCGCCGAGCAATTTAGAGCTTAGCTTTTCTGGGGCTGGGCTGAGCGAAGTCCTATTCAGCCCGAGCGCTGAGATCCTGAGCTCGTTTACAGGTTTTTGAGAGAGGCGCGGGCGAGAAAGGGAGGAGAGGGAGTTTCTCTGTCTCTTATGTGAGGTTGTGTAAGAGCCTCATCACACCACCAACACCACCACCTCTGGAGCGTGTTGGGATGCAACGCTGTTAAGTGTCCTTCTTGAGCCTGATTTATAGTTTGTCGCTCCACCCTTTTCGACGCGTGTCACATGACAAAAGTGATTTGTTTTCAACTGAACAAAGTGTTGCATGACGAAGTGTTTTTTTTTTGTTTTTGTTAAGTGTCGCGCTCCTCTAGAACCCTTCCCACAGGCCTTTGCCAAAGTATAAATGGAAACCGTCGTCTGGCACTTTAGTTTTTGTCACATGACACTTGCCAAAAGAGTATAAATCTTTAAACTGGCAGGTAGAATTGCTGGTTCTTGTGTAAGTAAGGCTCTTGCATTGGATCTGTACGAACTGCACAGGGAATGTGTGCGTGAAGGATTTCTGTTTGACTGTAACTCTCTCTCTCCCTCCTTCTGCCTTCCTCTCCCTCCTCTCCCTCCCCATCCCTGTCTTCTCTTTCTCCCTCTCCCTCCCTCCCTCTCTCTCTCCCTCTTTCTCCTGCTCTCCCTTTCTCCCTCTGTCTCTCCAGATTGCCTGATGGTTTCACACAGCTCAGAGCTCTGGCCCACTTGTCTCTGAATGAGGTATCTCTGCAGTCATTGCCGAACGACATTGGCAAGTAAGTGCAACCTACAGTACCACCATGCGAACAAACAGGCACAAGCATAGGCACATGCTTAACAGCTCCTCAGTCACAGAATACTATTTGCAGTTTTCCTGTAAATCTTGTCTGTTGAGTGTTCTAGAACTCCATTGCTTTCAATTACCAGTAGTGATTGTTACATCAGCAATGGAATGTTGTAAACCTTCTAACTGCACATGTGATCTCACACCTTAAAGGGTTAATGGAAGATACTGGTGCTGGAGCGCGCAGTTGTGTCTCAGCCTGTGAAATGGCTGCCACCATGTTGTTGCATCGTCTGTTTTGGTAAAATCAGCAAACTTTCTTCAGTGGCTGATTGAGTTGTAAAATGTGTCCTGTCCAACCCCCCCCCCCCCCCCCTCCCCGTAGCTTGGCCAACCTGGTGACCCTGGAGCTTCGGGACAACCTGCTGAAATCGCTGCCCACGTAAGTGCACCCCTGACAGGGGGGATCGAACCCGTACACCCCCCTCCACTCAACCCTGGGAACAGCGATCGAAAAATAAAAAAAAGTTTTTGGTCACGTTTGTCTTGCTTCCCATATTCTGTTATATTCTGTGCTGGATTTCCTGATGTGAAGTCATAAACATAGTTTGACATCATAAAGCGACAGCAGGTGTGCGGTTAGCTGCAGTCTGTAGTGCTGTGTGGGTCAGGTACGAGTGTCAGAGCTTGCTGTGGTGTTTTTCGGTGTGATGGCACCGGGGGGGGCGGGGTCTTAAGTCAGTATTTAGCGCCTAATTGGGTTATGTAGCGGCCGCTAAGCCCCCCCCTGGCAGCTGCGCCGCGACCGCCAGAAACCCCGCCCACCCGTGGGGGACAGATGGCGGGAACGCGGTCTCTGCATTCGTTACGGCCTGCACTGCCTTATTCGGCTGGTCTGAGAGCGCGTATGAAATGTCACGTGCAGGGTCTGTGTGGCTGTCATCAGCCATCAGTGTGCAATTATATGAACTCTACTCTCTGTCTCTTCTTCCCCCTCTCTCTCTTCTCTCTCTCTCTCCATCCATCCATCCCTCCCCCATCTCTCTCCCTACCTATCCCTCTCTCTCCATCCCTCCCTCCCTCTCCCTCTCTCTCCCTCTCTCTCTCCCTCCATCCATCCATCCCTCCCCCATCTCTCGCCCTCCCTCCCTCCCTCTCCCTACCTATCCCTCTCTCTCCATCCCTCCCTCCCTCTCCCTCTCTCTCCCTCCCTCCCTCCCTCCCTCTCTCTCCCTCCCTCTCCCTCCCTCTCTCTCTCTCTCTCTCTGCATCCCTTCCTCCCTCTCTCTCCCTCTCCCTCCCTCTCTCCCTCTCACCCTCTCTCCTTCCCTCTCTCCCTCCCTCCCTCTCTCCCCCTCTCTCTCTCCATCTGGCCGCAGGTCCCTGTCGTTCCTGGTCAAGCTGGAGCAGTTGGACCTGGGCAATAATGAATTGGAGGTTCTGGTAAGAGCGGCTCTCTCACAGCGCTAGTCCCGCCACACGGCTCGGTGCGGCCCCGCTCCCCTCTCCCCGCTCTGACTGAGCCTGCAGCGGTAACGAAGTGAGACCCGCCCGGTTACCGCACGCAGCTCTGTTACCGCCGGTGCGGTCTGTGAGGGCTGGTTTGCGAGCGCAGAGTTAGCCTCGTCCTCCTGAAGGGGCAAAGATGGTCTCCGCTAAGCGTTAGCGCCGGTCTCCTGAAGCCCAGAACGTTCCCTCTGCGCTACTGTCATCTGTCCCAGTCTTTTTACGTGTTTGTAAACGATGTGAATGTGCGGCATTGGATGTGTAGGCCTAAGATGTGTAGCGCTAGCATGTGTAGTGTTGGATGTGTAGCGCTGAATGTGTAGTGTTGGATGTGTAGCGCTGCCTCTGGAACAGTAACAGAAGGATCAGCGACGCCCCTGCCCCGCCCCAACCCGTCCTGCCGGTTCTAATGCATACCTGGCGCTTGGCAGGGATTCAAACCAACAGCAAACCTGGGAAGCGAGGCTTACGATCCCGGAACTGAGGCAGCCAATGAGAGGTTCCTGGAGGGGTGGAACCCGGTGTTGACTCAGTGTTCAGAGTCGGTGCAGGATTTAGTGTTGAGCAATGGAATGGAGTATTAATGACAGCAGGAACAGGTGGGGGCGGTGCTGTCTCCCAGAATCCTTTGCTTTGACCGCTAATCAAAGGTCTTATAACTGTGAAATCCTCGTCATGTTTGAAGAAGGAAGGAATTTGAACATGCTTTGCCTGAGGTCCTCCTCAGTGGGTATACCCCCCTGCACCCCCCTCCCCCCCCCCTGCTCACAGGGGTGTAAAACCAAAAATTGTGGGTTTTGGCTTCAAGGGGGTTGGAGCAGAGATCAAACGGAGCTGTCACAGGAAGCTGCAGGTTTGAATCCTGCCGTGCCACATGCTCTCTTGCCAGAGCCCCCACCTGAAGGGGAGTCAGGGACAGAGTGGGGCGGGGCAAGTTTGTTTAGGACAGAGTGGGGTGTGTTTGGGACAGAGCGGGGCTGGGCAAGTTTAGGACAGAGTGGGGCGTGTCTGGGACACAGCGGGGCGGGGCAAGTTTAGGACAGAGTGGGGCGTGTTTGGGACAGAGCGGGGCGGGGCAAGTTTAGGACAGAGTGGGGCGTGTTTGGGACAGAGCGGGGCGGGGCAAGTTTAGGACAGAGTGGGGCGTGTCTGGGACACAGCGGGGCGGGGCGTGTTTGGGACAGAGACGGGCGGGCCGTGTTTGGGACAGAGCGGGGCGGGGGCCAGTTTGGGACAGAGCGGGGTGGGGCGTGTTTGGGACAGAGTGGGGCAGGGCAAGTTTGAGACAGAGCGGGGCGGGGCAAGTTTGGGACAGAGCGGGGCGGGGCAAGTTTGGGACAGAGCGGGGCGGGGCAAGTTTGGGACAGAGCGGGGCGGGGGCCAGTTTGGGACAGAGACGGGCGTGGCGTGTTTGGGACAGAGCGGGGCGGGGGCCAGTTTGGGACAGAGACGGGCGTGGCGTGTTTGGGACAGAGCGGGGCGGGGGCCAGTTTGGGACAGAGACGGGCGTGGCGTGTTTGGGACAGAGCGGGGCGGGGGCCAGTTTGGGACAGAGACAGGCGTGGCATGTTTGGGACAGAGCGGGGCGGGGCAAGTTTGGGACAGAGACGGGCGGGGTGTGTTTGGGACAGAGTGGGGCGGGGGCCAGTTTGGGACAGAGATGGGCGGGGCGTGTTTGGGACAGAGCGGGGCGGGGCCAGTTTGGGACAGAGTGGGGCGGGTCCCACACAGGGGTGCCTGATTAAACACACCCCCCCCCCGGCGGAGTGATTCTGGAGCCCCTCCCCTTTTTTTTTTAGCGCAGTCTGCAGGATGCGTGCGTGGAGCGGTACAGTCGGTATAAACCCCCTTCCCCGCGGGGGGTTTTATGTGTCCGGGGCTGCTGGAGTGCTTTCATGCGGCCGCGTTCAATAAAGATTTCATTACCGCGATTAGTGGAGCAGGCCGCCGAGGCCTCTGGGGGCTCTCAGGGCTGCGGGCCAGGCGGTATCGCAAACGCATCTCGCCGCTATCGGCTAACGCGCGTATCTCCTCCGCTCACCTCCCATCTGCCGTCCAACATTCACGCTCGTTCCGTTCTTCTGGAAGCGGTCGATAGGTATTTGAAAGCAAACCCTGTGCGTAGTTGTGCTCGGTTGGCTGCCTCAGGTCAAAGCCCGGGCCCTTATATTCCCATGACCACCTTGTGGGGGTGGGGAGGGGGGGCAGTTAGGGCCTTTTTTTTTTGGTTTCCTGCATTTAGTCATCAAAGCTGTTGATTTTTGCTTGAATTGAGACGGATATAGCAGATACAGCAGATATAGGGTATGCTCTCTGCTTTGAAGAGCAGGTTTTTTGGAATGTTTTTTTTTTTTCCGGAGTTCTAGAACTCCACTGCTTTCAGTTGCCGGTAGCGATCGTTACATCAGCAGTAGAATGTAACAGTAGAACATTGTCATCGCGTGTTTGTGACCTCACACCTGAAAGGGTTAAAGCCACTGCCCGCCCGCTGTCCTGTAGGCCTGAGCGTGTGCGTGTGAAAGAGCACTTCCTGTGACGTCAAGCAGAACCGAGCGGAATTTACCGCGCGTCAGCCCGTCTTGTGTCAGATGAGGTTACAAAACAACAGCGCTCTTCGATTGCACCTGCTTTCTCTCTCTTCCTTTTCTCTCTCTCTCTAAATTCGACTGTTTTAGTTTCAGTTTGAAGGTGCTCTATTGGACGTTGTCACCAAAAAGCAAAATGATTTATGTGTAACGGCTGTCGAACTCCAGCGCTGGAGGGCTGCAGTGTCTGCAGGTGTTTGTGGTTTCCTTTCAATTAGCAGCCAATTAAGGCTTTGAAAACAAGGCGTGTGGACTCCTTAGCCAATCATTGACTTAAATGAGCCACTTATGCTGGAAGACCCTCCAGGCCTGGAGTTTGACACCCCAGGCCTGGAGGGTGTAACAGAAGAGGGTGCAGTGCACTGATGGAGAGTTGTTCTCTCTCGCTCCTCTCTCCCCCTGCAGCCGGACACCATGGGGGCTCTCCCCAACCTGAGGGAGCTGTGGCTGGACCGAAACAACCTCTCCTCCCTGCCCCCGGTCAGTATGGGACGGCCCTCGCATGCTAACGGCGGCTGAGCACCAGGTTCAGCGCCGAGGGGTTTGGATCAGTGTGGGATCTCTCCGAGGGGGGATGGGGGAGTGGGGGAGTGTTTATGTGGGGTGGGGATGTGTGAAACGGTGGGGTTTTTATTGCTGTTTAATGACTGTTGCGTGTGCTGTTGCGTGTGTGTGTGTGTGTCCGCATGCGTGCGTGTGTGTGCAGGAGCTGGGGAACCTGCGCAAGCTGGTGTGTTTGGACGTGTCGAAGAATCGTCTGGAGAAGCTGCCTGCTGAGATCAGCGGCCTGCTGGCCCTGACTGACCTGCTGCTCTCCCACAACCAGCTGGAGCTGCTCCCCGACAGCATCGGTGAGAGTGCAGTATACACACACTATACACACACTCACACACTGTACACTGTACACACATGCGCACACACACGCACTATACACACACACGCACACACACTCACTATACACTACACACACGCACACACACACTATACACACACTCACACTATGCATACACACACTATACACATGCACTCACACTTACGCTACACACATGAACACACACTATACCCACACACACGCACTGTATGCACACTGTACACACACTCACACTATATGCACACAGACATAGGGAATCGGCTCAGTTTCTGCCAGAGTGCCCTGCTGGCTCAAAAGGAAAGGGAGAGAGAGACAGAAAGACAGTGGGATTCCTCCCTCACACTCACAGCGCGCACGCTGGCGGGCTGACGGCAGACAGGTGACTGCCTCCGCGCCGGACCTCCAAGGAATCCCCTGACCTTTAGGGCTGGGTCAGGCTCCGCAGGCGCGGAGGCGGGGCAGTTAATTTAGCTGCCTGTCACTCGCCGGACAGCTGTGTTAGCAGCTGTGCTAAAGGACGCTAGCCCCACCGGAGAGCCGGTCAATGTGGTTTTTTTTTTATGGAAAAACATTGACACCCCCTACTGGACAAACGCAGTTATTGCAGACGGGGTACAGAAGTCGCAAAAAAAAAAAAAAAAGATGAAGGTTGAGGCCAAGGACTCGGGTCCGAGCCGGGTCCGGTTTGGGGCCGTCGGATCGGCGCTGACGGCGTGTGTGTGTGTGTGTGTGTGTCGCCTCCGCAGGTTCCCTGAAGCAGCTGTCCATCCTGAAGGTGGACCAGAACCGGCTCACCCACCTGACGGACTCCGTGGGCGAGTGCGAGAACCTGACGGAGCTGATACTCACGGAGAACCTGCTGCAGGTAGAACCCCACCACCACCCCCCCCTCCACCTCTCAGACAGCCTGCCCATCTTTTTCTGTGCCTCTGAGCTCTTATTAATAATAAGAACCTTTAGATTTGTGGTTCGAGGCCCTAGTAGGTCAGTGGTGTTGTAGGGCGTCTGCATTGGGTTGCTCCTGGTGCCAAGTGTAAAATATTTTTTCAGATACAATTAAAAAAAAAAAAAATGAAGACAGGTATGCAGGTCTTTATCCCTCCATAATAACAGGGATGATGTGGTGTGGTGTGCGCTCCACGGCTGGGCGTTCCGCCTGATTGCTCAATGCAGAAGGAATGCCTGCTGTGTGTGCTCAAGGACAAACTGAGCTTAGGGTCCTGCTCACAGTCCTGCTCACAGTCCTGCTCAGAGTGCTTCTCAAAGCGAGGGACAGTCGATGTTTTTATAGGAGAATTTCCCTCCCAACCTCATCACAGCGTCACGCTGGGTTAAAGTGTGCAGCCTGAGGCACAGTGTTCGCACCGCTCAGCTGTGACCCCTCCTCCTCCTTCCTGTGCTTTCTGCTCCTCCCCCATTCACTCTTCCCTCACTGCCACTCTAACTCCTCCCACTTCTGACCCCTCCCCCTCGGACCCCTCCCACTGCTGACTCCTTCCCCTATGACCCCTCCCACTTCTGACCCCTCCCCCTCTCACTCCTGCCTCTCTAACTCCTCCCACTTTTGACTCCTCACCTCTAACCCCTCCCACTTCTGACTCCTCCCCCTCTGATCCCTCCCTCTCTCACTCCTACCCCACTGACTCCTCCCTCTCTCACTCCTCCCCCTCTGTCTCCTCCCCCTCTTACTCCTCCCTCTCTTACTCCACCCGCTCTGTCTCCTCCCTCTCTTACTCCACCCGCTCTGTCTCCTCCCTCTCTCCCTCCTCCCCACTGACTCCTCCCTCCCCCTCCTCCCTCTTCTCTCCTGCGCTCCAGAGTCTTCCTCGCTCCATGGGGAAGCTGAAGAGGCTGAGCAACCTGAACGCTGACCGCAACCGCCTGTACGGCGTCCCGGCGGAGCTGGGCGGCTGCGTGGGCATGAGCGTGCTGTCTCTGCGCGACAACCGGCTGGCCAGGCTGCCCGCCCAGCTGGGCGACGCCACCGGGCTGCACGTGCTGGACGTGGCGGGCAACAAGTGAGCGCCGACCTCCCTCTGCCCGCGGGGTGCCGGGCTGCGCCAGACTGCGTGCCCCGCAGGGTCCTGCAGATAAGACACTGTGAACTGACCGCTGGGAGTCTGGGAAATGTAGTTCAGCAGAGGGGACCGGTTTTTAAACGCAGAATGTGAAATCTTGTTTTTGATAGACAGTCTTTTGCTGGGCTCGCCCCTCTCTTGCCCCCCTCATCCCTTTCTCTTTCTCCGGTCTCATGCCCCTCTCTCCCCTCTCTCCCTCTCTGCCCCTCTCTCTTGCCCCCCCTCTCTCTTGCCCCGCCTCTCTCTTGCCCCAGGCTCCAGAACCTCCCGTTCTCTCTGACGAACCTGAACCTGAAGGCGCTGTGGCTGGCGGAGAACCAGTCCCAGCCCATGCTCAAGTTCCAGACGGAGGACGACGCCCAGACGGGCGACAAGGTGCTGACCTGCTACCTGCTGCCCCAGCAGCCCTCCTCCAGCCTCGGTGAGAGACCCTCCTACCCCCACGCTCTCTCTCTCTCTCTCCCCCTCTCCCTCTCTTTCTCTCTCTCCCCCTTTCTTTCCCAACCTACCTACCTGCTCTGCTGCCCAGCCCCTCCTCAGCCTCTGAGACCCCTCCCCCTCCTCTTCTCTGCTCTCTCTCCCTCGCTCTTCTCTCTCTCTCTCTCTTCTGCCTTCCTGCCTGTCTAGCTCTCTTTCTCTCTCTCTGTCTCTCTTCCTCTCTCCCCTCCTTTCTTGCTCTCTCCCTCGCTCTTGCTCTCTCCCTCTCTCTCTGTCTTCCTGTCTCTCCCTCTCTCTCTCTCTCTCCTACCCTCTCTCCCTCTCTCTTCTCTCTCTCTCCTCTCTCTCTCTCTCTCTCTCCCTCCTCTCCTCTCTCTCCCTCCCTCCCCCCCCTCCTCTGTAGAAGCAGTACCTGCGCTGTCTCTCCTGCAGTGTTAAGCAGTGTCCCTGTGTATCACAGAGAACCTTCTGGAGAACAGTCTGGACGACGGGCCGACGGACGGCAACCTGAACCGCGTGCCCGTCATCCACTTCCAGGACGGCGTCAAGGACGACGAGGACGACGACGAGGCGGCCGAGGAGCGCAGGGTGAGTGGGGCTGCCTGAAGGGGTGGGGCCGGGGTAATGACATAGGGATAAGAGAGGCACCATCCTGCTACTTCCTGGCTATTTACCCATGGGGAGCTGGGAAATGTAGGCCGAAAGCATCAAACCGTTTCCATCAGCATAGTTGGCAACGTACTCTGTGATTGATGTCCCAAGTTTTCTGTCTGTGCTGTGCTGCTCAGTATAACAGTGTAACAGGGCTGTGCTGCTCAGTGTAACAGCGATGTGCTATTCAGTGTAACATTTTAACGACACTGTTATGGTCAGTGTAACATTGTAATGGTGCTGTGTCTCATGTCTATGCTGCTCGGTGTAACAGCGCTGGGTCTGGGGCCTCTGCTGCTCGGTGTAACAGCGCTGGGTCTGGGGCCTGTGCTGCTCAGTGTAACAGTGCTGGGTCTCGAGCCTGTGCTGCTCAGTGTAACCGCGCTGGGTCTGGGGCCTGTGCTGCTCAGTGTAACAGCGCTGGGTCTGGGGCCTGTGCTGCTCAGTGTAACTGCGCTGGGTCTCGGGCCTGTGTTGCTCAGCGTAAGGCCGTTGGGTCTGGGGCCTGTGCTGAATAACTCTGTGCTCCTGTAGCAGGGTTTGCTGCGCCGGGCGACGCCCCACCCCAGCGAACTGAAAGTGATGAAGAAGGTGATGGAGGAGAAGAGGAACGAGTACACACCCCGCGCTGATGAAGAGCACCGCCTCGACAATGAGGTACGAACACTCACACACACACACACACACATACACACACACACACACACACACACACACACACACACACACACACACACACAACACCCCACCACACACACCCCACCACACACACACACACACACACACAACACACACCACACACACACACACACACACACACACACACACACACACACACACACACACACACACACATACACACACTATACACACACACACACACACTACCACACACACACACACACACACACACACACACACACTAACACACACACACGCACACACACACACATATACACAGACACACACGGACACACCATACACCACACACACACCACACACACACACACACACACACACACAGACACACAACACACACACTCTCACACACACATCAACACACACACACACAACACAGACACACAACACACACACACAACACACACACACACACACAGATACACACACACCCACACACACACATGCACACACACACACACACAGCCACAGACACACACACACACACACACAAACACGCACTCTGTCTCTTTCTCTCTCACTCATGCACCACTATAATCTTGTCGGAGTGACATCACTGCTGTGTGCTTCTAGGACAAGCGCCTAAGCAGTCTATCAAATCAGAGCAACGAATCGCACGCCTCGAACAGCACCGCCTCCGCTGGGTCCCACGAGGAGAGGCGGGACCTCATAACCACATGGGCGGAGCCGGCCAATGGGCAGAACCACGCCGGGGATGGGGAGGAGCTAGACGAGATGGAAGTGGAATACATAGAGGTGAGCATTCCCTGCTTTACACAAACAAAACTTGTCCAGTGGTGGGTGATCTTGTGTTGTTGTATCTGTAAATTCATTTACAATTAAGAAACATACTTCTCTTTAGACATATGTCAACACAAACTGATAACAATAATCTTATAATATATTTTAAAGATGAATAAAGGTGTTATACTAGAGCAAAAAGGTTTAGAAATGCTCATTTTTTGTCTCTCGCTCCGATTGAACTGTTTCCCTTGTCTCCCTCTCCCCTCTCCCTCCCCCTCTCCCCCCCCCCCCGCAGCCCACGGTGCACTTTGCAGAGGAGCCCATCATCCGCCGGCGTGCGGAAAACGGGGGGGGGGAGGAGGAGGACGGCGAGGGCAGCGACGAAGATCGGCCGCCGGCGTGCCCGCCCGAGAAGCAGCGGCTGTTCCGCAAGGACACGCCCCACTACAAGAAGCACTTCAAGATCAGCAAGCTGCCCAAGCCCGAGGCGGTGGCCGCCCTGCTGCAGGGCTTCACCCCCGAGGCCCAGCCCCCGCCCCGCCCCCCCGCCGAGGAGGAGGAGCAGGAGGAGGAGGAGGAGGAGGAAGAGGAGGAGGAGGAGGAGGAAGGCCCACAGCGCCCCAGGAGGGAGGAGACCCATCTGGAGGACAGCGCCCTGGCCGACCGCCTCAACGCCTCCCTGCAGCCTTTGAAGGTAGGGTGGGGGCGGGGCCGGTGGGCAGGGCCAAGCTGATGGGTGAGGGCGGTGCTGGTGGGTGGGGCTGGGCTGGTGGGCGGGGCCAGGCTGGTGGTTGGGCCCAGGCTGGTGGGTGGGACCGAGGCTGGTGGGCGGGGTAGGGCAGGGCAGGTGGGTGTGGCCTGGCTTGTGGGCGGGCCCAGGCTGATGGGCGGAGCCAGGCTGGTGGGCGGGCCCAGTCTGGTGGGCGGGGCTGAGTTGCACAATAGTTGCATTGACCTTTTGGAAGTCGGGTTCTGTCCCTCGACAGGTCTCCCCGTGCTCCCGCAGGGTTGACCTCTACACAGCCCTTTCGCGCAGCTCCTAGAGGAGCTCGTGACGAGGTCCCACTCGTGCAGGCTTACCCAGCCTGCCCTTTGATCTGGGCTGCCTTTTGCATTGACCTTTACAGAGCCTCAAACAGAGCATCACACGCAGGAGGGCGGGCTTGCCCTCGCCCCCGCGACGTCCCGTCCTGATAAAAGCACAGAGCTCTTTCATACGACTGTACTCTTTTTTTTAAACGGGTTTTAATTTTTTAAAAAGACTGTTCCGAATGATGTCATTTTATTCACACTGCCCAGCGCTGTTCTTGTGTTGCTAAGCGGGTCCCCTCCCCAGATTGAGTACGCTGTAACAGAGTTAGACCCAAGCGCATCGTTTGTTTGGGGGGGGGGGCGGATGTGTGTGAGCGTGTGTAGTAATAGCTATGTCACTGGGAGAGTGGTGTGCGTGTGTGTGTGTGTGTGTGTGTGTGCGTGCCCTCCTGATAGTGCAGTGAGTGCAAGACAAGTGGAAGTAGTACTGTTACTGCAAACATCACTACAAAATCCAGTGGAACTGCCTGCCGAACAGCCAGAACCCAAGGTGCGAACAGTCCCTCAGAGTATAGATACTTAAAGTATTCTCAGAGTATGGAACACTCCCTCAGAGTACTGATACTTACAGTGTTCTCTGTGTACCGACCTGAGCTAAGTCGTCTGGTTGGAGGGGACTGTGCCAGTGTAGCCAGCACTCTTCCTCCTTTGCTTCCTCTTCCTCCTCTTCCTCATGAGTTCCTCTACACCTGGGCTGTCTGTGTGAGGCTTGTGTCTCGGTCCTTTTGAGCGTGTGTGGTGTGTGTGTGTTGTGTGTGTGTGAGCGTGTGTGTGTGTGTGTGTGTGTGTGTGTGTGTGTGTGCGGGGGGAGTAGGGGAGCTCTATTAGGGTGAGTTTGCTGCTGCTCCTGCCTCCTGCTCTGTCACGACCACAACGGCCAGGGAATGAAGCCAGGAGGCTTCAGCACCTCCCAGCCTGTGTGGTCGTCACAGAGCCCACTGCTGTTCAAGCGCGCGTGTGTGTGTGTGTGTGTGTGTAAGAAAGAGGAGATATGTTCTTAAGCACTGTACAGTGTGTGTGTGTGCGTGAGATGGTGTTGGGCAGTGATGGTGTGGTGTTGGGCAGTGTGTGTGTGTGTATTAGAGAGATGTGTTCTGGAGCTCTGTGTGTGCGATGGTGTTGGGCTGTGTGTGTGTGTGTGTGTGTGTGTGTGTGTGTTAGAGAGAGATGTGTTCTGGAGCTCTGTGTGTGAGATGGTGTTGGGCAGTGTGTGTGTGTGTGTGTGTGTTAGAGAGAGATGTGTTCTGGAGCTCTGTGTGTGAGATGGTGTTGGGCAGTGTGTGTGTGTGTGTATTAGAGAGATGTGTTCTGGAGCTCTGTGTGTGAAATGGTGTGGGTGGTGTGTGTGTGTGTGTGTGTGTGTGTGTATTAGAGAGATGTGTTCTGGAGCTCTGTGTGTGAGATGGTGTTGGGCAGTGTGTGGGTGTGGTGTTGGGCAGTGTGGGTGTGTGACAGTCACTTGGGCCTCACTAATCCGCATGCTTCTCGCTGGTTCCTGTCCTAACAGGGGGTGTCATTTGATCAAGTCAATAATCTGCTGATTGAGCCTGCTCGTATTGAGGCGGAAGAGGTCTGTATCTTCTCTCTTTCTCCACCCATCCCTCTCTCCGTTCTTTCTCCTCCGTGTTGCACTCCTTCACCCTCCTGCACTCACCGACCAGAACACCCACCCACCGAAAATCAAAATCAAATCCACCACTAACCTGAGCAAAATGACAGAAGAGCCAATCAGAGCACATCGTCTTGGGGCAGCCAATGGGGTGGCACCTGTCCTCTGTCCTGGGGGCTGGGGGGAACAGGGGCAGTTCCAGGAGACATGATTATTTGGGGATTTACAGTTGCCATCTTGGTTGTGCACTATTCCATCATTCTCAGATTGGTGCTATTTCCTGCTGATATATTAGCAAGCACAAATTTGGATTTTGAAAACTTGTTCAAAAAAACTTTTGAAAAAAACATTTGAAATTCAGTTTTAAATATATGAGCACTTGTAGTGCACACAGAGCAGCCCGTTGGGACTGGCAGTTGAGTTTTAGGAGGAAGGAATGTTGTCTCCAAAACACTGCGAGAGTCTCCTGCCCCCTCCCCCCCCCAGGTGTTGCTTTGCTTTGGCTCCTCCTTCCTCCCCTCTCTCTCCTCCCCTCCGTTTCTCCTCTTTTCTCTCGCCTCCTCTCTCTCTCCTTCCCTCCGTTTCTCCTCCTTTCTCTCTCTCTCCTCCCTCACCTCTCGTCTCCTCTCCACTCTTTCTGAGGCTTTCTGCTCCTGCACACTTGCACCCTTATGCTCTCTGCACACTTGCACCCTTATGCTCTCTGCACACTTGCAGAGCGAACCTCGCCCTGCAGCAGGCGTCGGGCGTGTCCCGCGGGCGACTCGC
Source organism: Anguilla rostrata (assembly GCF_018555375.3). Taxonomy (NCBI): domain Eukaryota; kingdom Metazoa; phylum Chordata; class Actinopteri; order Anguilliformes; family Anguillidae; genus Anguilla; species Anguilla rostrata. The sequence continues at coordinate 8,421,016 of NC_057940.1, read as the reverse complement.
GAGGAATGCAGGGGGGGGTTACACACACGTGTGTGTGCGGTCTCCCGGGCGACGAGCCGTGTGTGTGTGTGCGCGAGGGGGAGAATACGTGGCATTCCACTTCCGCACAACTTTTTAAAAATGCCACACATTGATCTGTGAGCACCAGGGATTGTTACTGAGATCTATCTCTGCGTGGCGACTGTGCGTATCTCTGCTCATTTAGTTTGGCCCTGGGAAATTCTGCTGTTGACAGTTCTGTCGTGTGTAAGATTGATCCGAGCCCGTCTCTGAACTGTTCAATAATCTGAAAGCATTCTTAAGCACCACACACCACCGCTGCTTCATAGCCGCCTGTAGGAGTCTGTGTGTTGTGGTGAGCTGCATTTCGGCTGGTGCGTTATTAGCGTCGCTATGCGGAAAGACAGGACCGGGTAGCAGGTGCCTCAGTTTTTAGGCCAAAGCTTGTGGAGAAAGAGTTTCTGGAAGGCCCCGATGCTTCCAGTGGGGCCACGTCCGCACGGATCAGCGTGCTGTAACAGAACGCAGTCTGAAACGGACACAGTTCAGGCTCAGTGAACATCCTGGTCTTGAGCGTGTGACACTTAAACCGTAAATTTACACGCCAGCCCATGGGCGGCGAGAAACGAGAAGTTTAAAAGGAAGCGCGGTAGGCCGCAAGTCCGTCCGGCCTGGTGACGAGACTTTGTGTGGCAAGAGAAAGCTGTGATGTCACTTCCTAGTGATGCTTGGGCGTCGGCCTAAGACTACGGCTTAATGAGGGCTTAAATGGTTTAGACGGCCCTGTCTCTCTCCCTGTCTCATCTCCTCGCATAGATTTCTCTGGTTTGCTCTCTCAGGACTTCACGCGTGCAACACTGAGCCCAAACACATTCTTCAGCTCTCTCTCTCTCTCTCTCTGAACCCCCCCCCCTACCCCACCCCATTCTGCATGCCCCCCCCCCCCAATGATAACTCCTCAATCAGACAAGGCACTGGCAGAAGTGGGAAATCCAGGTTCAGCAGTTAAAGTCCTCCCCCAGTATTTTTGTTCCAGTCTCCAGGTTTTGCTAATTAGCGTGACTCTTCAGCCAGGAGGTGGAACTAATCAGTGAAATCAGCTGGGCTGAGCTCATGGGTGGAAGAGAAACATGGCGGGACTTTTACTTTCTGACCCTTGGGCTTCCCACCTCTGCGGTGTAGTGATTGTTCTGTTCACCCTCTGCCGTTCTCTTGTGTGTGCTACAGCCCTTGAAATACATTTAATTCCTCTCTGTCTGTGTGTGTGTGTGTGTGTGTGTGTGTGTGTGTGTGTGTGTGTGTGTGGACGCATGTTTATGTTACTCTCGCCTTCGGACGCCAGCATGCCCTTGTCGACGCCTCCCGTCTCTTTAAGAGTCTCCTCCCACCCTACGCTAACGCCCGACATGGCCGCCGTTGAGGTGTGAGCCGCTGTCTTGACGTGCGGTTCAATCCGGCTTTTTCGATTCGTCGGTACAGCTTCTTCCCCGTTCCGTTTGTCGTTGCGTCTGCATTGAACCGAGCGCGGAGAGCATGCCGGGCCCCTCCCCTTTTCCCTGTGCGTCCTGTCGACTAACACTCGTGCCTGCGGGGAGGTGTGTTCGCTCGCATCCTGTAAGCCAATCACCAGAAACCACCGCCCCCCAGCATGCGCCTGGCATAAGGGCCACATTGCGAGAACATTTTGTGATCCTCCCCATAATTTTAACGAATAATGAAAATGGCGAAGCTGTTAAGCTGGGGAAATATGTGTGACACGCTCTTCAGCAGCACAAGGACTGATTTGGCCTCTGGTGTTAGAACATCAGTGTGGGGAGGAGAAATTGGGTTCAGCTCTGGTGCAGCAGTGACCAGAGTGTGGGGGTAAAGCATGGAATGCCCCCCCCTCCCCATCGCCTGTGTTTACTACACCGCTGTTTTGTGAGGTCACAAGTATGTGATTAGAATGTTCTTAACTGAACATTCTAATGCTGATGTCACAATCACTGCTGGTAATTGAATGCAGTGGAGTTCTAGAATACTGACTTAGAATTTTGAGGAAAACATTCTAAAGCACCTACTCCTGGAAGGGTTATGGAGGACAGGAAGTGCTTCCGGGTCTTTTTTCGGTGCACTAACGCCCAGACTCTGATTCCAGCACACGCTGACTATCCTCCGGCAGACGGGGGGCCTGGGTATCAGTATCGCGGGGGGCAAAGGCTCCACCCCTTACAAGGGGGATGATGAGGTAAGAGCCACGTCCAGATGAGGCACTGTGATTGGTGGGGGGGGAAGTGAGGGTGGGGGGGGCTTGTGAAAGGGTAAACCATACACACTAATGTAGTGGTCCTGTGTTATAGATTTTTTTCAATGTATGTAGCTTTGTGGCCTTGTGCTGGTAAACTGAGTGCTTGTCCATTTCTCGTGTGTGTGTGTGTGTGTGTGTGTGTGTGTGTGTGTGTTTGTGTGTGTGTGTGTGTGTGTGTGTGTAGTGGTCTCCTTGTCGTGTTAGGAATTTTCTCTCGGTGTGTCTGAGGATGGGCTCCTTGCCAGGGCTGGGTCAAAGTGGGAGAATGCTGAGGATACGCCCTGCTGTGTGTGGTGGTGTGTGTGGCATGCTGGAGTGTACGCACCGTGTGTGTGTCTATGTTTGTGCGCATATGTGTGTGTCCGTGCGCATGTGTGAGTTTGTGTCTGTGTCTGTGTGTGTGAGTGTGTGTGTGTGTGTGCATGCACATGTCTGTGTGTGTGTGTGTGTGTGTGTGTGTGTGCCCATGTCTGTGTGTGTGTGTGTGTGTGTGTGTCCATGTCTGTGTGTGTATGTGTCTGTGTGTGTGTGTGTGTGTGTGCGTACACATGTCTGTGTGTGTGTGTGTCTGTGTGTGTGTGTGTGTGCGTGCATGATGTTAGCACTTGTTTCTCTTCTTTCTCTGATGCTGTGTGTGAGTTCCTGCATTGCCATGCGCAGTACTCTTACCCCCTGTGCCCCCCTTCCCCCCCCCAGGTCAACGGGGTGGACCTGCACGAGGCGGAGCACCAGCAGGCGGTGGAGGCGCTGCGCACCTCGGGCGCAGCCGTCTCCATGACGGTGCTGCGGGAGCGCATGGTGGAGCCGGAGAACGCCGTCACCACCACGCCGCTGCGGCCCGAGGACGACTACTTCCCCCGCGAGCGCCGCAGCGGCCTGCCCTTCTGCACCGACCCCCCCTCCCCCGACGGGGCGCACCGCCGCCTCTCCGCCTGCCTGGCCCGCAACGACAAGGGCCTGGGCTTCAGCATCGCCGGGGGCAAGGGCTCCACCCCCTACCGCACCGGCGACACCGTGAGTGACAGAGCCAGAAACGCCGCGTGGGTTTACTGTTACAGACATAACAGCTTATTATAGCATTACTGTTACAGACGCACATTACAGCTTATTGTAGCATTACTGTTACACACATTACAGCTTATTGTAGCATTACTGTTACACACATTACAGCTTATTATAGCATTACTGTTACAGACGCACATTACAGCTTATTATAGCATTACTGTTACAGACGCACATTGCAGCTTATAGCATTACTGTTACACACATTACAGCTTATTATAGCATTACTGTTACAGACGCACATTACAGCTTATTATAGCATTACTGTTACAGACGCACATTACAGCTTATTGTAGCATTACTGTTACAGACACTACAGCTTATAGCATTACTGTTACACACATTACAGCTTATTATAGCATTACTGTTACAGACGCACATTACAGCTTATAGCATTACTGTTACACACATTACAGCTTATTATAGCATTACTGTTACACACATAACAGCTTATTATAGCATTACTGTTACACACATAACAGCTTATTATAGCATTACTGTTACACACATTACAGCTTATTATAGCATTACTGTTACAGACGCACATTACAGCTTATAGCATTACTGTTACACACATTACAGCTTATTATAGCATTACTGTTACAGACACACATTACAGCTTATAGTAGCATTATTGTTACAGACGCACATTACAGCTTATAGCATTACTGTTACACACATTACAGCTTATTATAGCATTACTGTTACACACATAACAGCTTATTATAGCATTACTGTTACACACATAACAGCTTATTATAGCATTACTGTTACACACATTACAGCTTATTATAGCATTACTGTTACACACATTACAGCTTCTTATAGCATTACTGTTACACACATTACAGCTTATTATAGCATTACTGTTACACACATTACAGCTTATTATAGCATTACTGTTACACACATTACAGCTTATTATAGCATTACTGTTACACACATTACAGCTTATTATAGCATTACTGTTACACACATTACAGCTTATTATAGCATTACTGTTACAGACGCACATTACAGCTTATTATAGCATTACTGTTACAGACGCACATTACAGCTTATTATAGCATTACTGTTACAGACATTACAGCTTATTATAGCATTACTGTTACACACATTACAGCTTATTATAGCATTACTGTTACAGACGCACATTGCAGCTTATTATAGCATTACTGTTACAGACGCACATTACAGCTTATTGTAGCATTACTGTTACAGACACTACAGCTTATAGCATTACTGTTACAGTCACACATCAGAGCTTATTATAGCATTGCTGTTACAGACACACATTACAACTTACAGCATTACTGTTATAGATGGACATCACCGTTTATTATAGCATTGCTATTACAGACACACATAAGATACGCACACATTACACTTTATTATAGCATTGCTGTTACAGAGATGCACACAGACACACATCACACACAACTCATATACTCACATACTGAACCCGGGTTCGTACAGTGCTGAGGCCACCCTGGGCTGATGAATATTTCATGTGGATGGGTTGCTATGGCGATGGAGTCATGCACAGGTGATACCGTGACACCTGATAGGTGCTGGGGGGGGGGATTTGGTCCAGGCTGATCTCACGTTGGCCAAACGTTCTCCAGGGAGGCGTGACCCTCGTGGCTGTAGAAGGCTAGCTCTACGGCGCTAGTTCCTCAACGCTAGCGCTCCTGCGCTAGCTCTGTGTTGTTTTGGACTGGAAGCCGCAGGTTTGTTTTCTTTCAGTGGTGTTGAACGTGATGTGTCAGGGCTGGAAGTGCAGCAGTGTGTGTCCAGCGTGTATTAACGGTGTTGTGTGAGAGTATTGCTTCAGCGGGAGGTAACGTGAGCCTTTTGGAAAGTTGCTGCGTTTGCGGTTTCACTCCTGAGCTGGAAGGTTCTACACACCAGTTTGAATTTGATATGTCTGTATTTGCCTGTGTGTTGTGGAATGCTGCTTGTGTTTGTGTGCTTATAAGCTTTGTAACTAGGTGTGCCTGTCTTGTGTAAAATACCATGGCCATTTGAAGCATTTCTAAATGCTCACTTCCAGGCTCGCTCATATTTCATTGGCAGTTCACCTCGGGAAAGAACTGCTTTACTTGGCAGGATCTTTGTATATTTGGCATTATCTGTTACCATCTTTTTGCTGTGATCGTAGTGTTGCAAGCAACTGAGAAAATGGAGATTTCTCATGTGTCTATAAATGCTGTAAAGGGTGGTGTGTGCAGTAACTGAAAAATGAAAATGATTGACAGCTCTTGAGCAGACGGTCAGTCTCCCTGGCTCTCTGTCATTTGGAACCCCCATGTCGGGTCACGTTGGATTGGCCGCATCCTTTTCCCAAACCCCCCCTCCCCCTTCCGCAGCCGCTGCAGGCCAGCGATTAAGATGGTCACCATCGTCACGGTAACCCCTCCTTTCTGCCGACAGGGCATTTACATCTCCCGCATCGCCGAGGGAGGGGCTGCTCACCGTGACAACACGCTGCACGTGGGGGACAGGGTCATCTCTGTGAGTACACGCCCCCTTCTCCCTCTGTTTCTCTCACCCCCCCCCTCTCCCTCAGTCTCTCTTTCTGGTCTCTCTCTCTCTCTGCCTGCCTCTATTTCTCTCACCGCCCTCTCTGTCTCTCTCTGTTGCTCTCTCTTTCTCTCTCTCTCGCTCTGATGCTTTCTCTCTCTCTTTCTCCCTCTCTCAGTCTCTGTTGCTCTCTGCCTCTCTCTGTCTTCTCCTCTTTCTCCCTTTATCTGTCTTTCTCTCTCTCTCTCTCTCTCTCTCTCTCTCTTTCTCCCTCTCTCAGTCTCTGTTGCTCTCTGTCTCTCTTTCTGGTCTCTCTCTCTCTGCCTCTTTTTCTCTCACTGCCCTTCTGTCTCTCTCTGTTGCTCTCTCTTCTCTCTTCTCTCGCTCTGATGCTTTCTCTCTCTCTTTCTCCCTCTCTCAGTCTCTGTTGCTCTCTGTCTCTCTCTGTCTCTCTTTCTGGTCTTTCTCTCTCTGCCTCTTTTTCTCTCACTGCCCTCTCTGTCTCTCTCTGTTGCTCTCTCTTTCTCTCTCTCTCGCTCTGATGCTTTCTCTCTCTCTTTCTCCCTCTCTCAGTCTCTGTTGCTCTCTGTCTCTCTCTGTCTCTCTTTCTGGTCTCTCTCTCTCTGCCTCTTTTTCTCTCACTGCCCTCTCTGTCTCTCTCTGTTGCTCTCTCTTTCTCTCTCTCTCGCTCTGATGCTTTCTCTCTCTCTTTCTCCCTCTCTCAGTCTCTGTTGCTCTCTGTCTCTCTCTGTCTCTCTTTCTGGTCTCTCTCTCTCTGCCTCTTTTTCTCTCACCGCCCTCTCTGTCTCTCTCTGTTGCTCTCTCTTTCTCTCTCTCTCTCTGGTGCTTTCTCTCTCTCTTTCTCCCTCTCTCTCTCAGTCTCTGTTGCTCTCTGTCTCTCTCTGTCTTCTTTCTCCCTTTATCTGTCTTTCTCTCACGCATAATGTCTTTGAGCAGTTGGCGCAGGGATGGGCAACCCTGGTCCTGGAGCTCGTTACGCGTCTGGCCTTTGTCCTACCCGAGCTTGCGTCCATCAATAATTAATCCACTGATGTGGTTATAAATTTGGTTGGAACAAAAACCAGGAACATCTCTGGCGCTCCAGGACCGGGGTGTCCTACCGCTGGTTCAGCGTATGTTTGTCGACGCGTGCTCGTATCGGTGACATCCAACGCGCGTTAATCCCCTCTCGCGCGAATGAGATGGCGGAGGTCAGCGAGCGCAGTCGTGCTCTGTGCGGTGAAGAGTGCTTCCTGCGCTAGCGTCGGGTCTCTGTGCAGCGCAGGTAGAGACTGCTCTGCGCTCACCTGTTCGGTCCCTCAGATATCTCCTCGTGATCAGAATCGTAGGGAAACTCTGCGGTCGGGACATCGTCTTTTCAGCATGGTGGTCGTGGCCACCCTGCATGTCCTTGTACCACACACGTTACTGTGTTACCCACATTACAGTAGGACGCACGTTCCTGTACCCCACACGCCACTGTACCACACACGCTCTGCATGTCTTTGTACCACACACATTACTGTATTACCCACATTACAGTAGTACGCACGTTCCTGTACCCCACACGCTACTGTACCACACGCCACTGTACCACACACGCTCTGCATGTCCTTGTACCACACACGTTACTGTATTACCCACATTACAGTAGTACGCACGTTCCTGTACCCCACACGCCACTGTACCACACGCCACTGTATCTCACACGCTACTGTACCACACGCCACTGTATCTCACATGCTACTGTACCACACGCCACTGTATCTCACATGCTACTGTACCACACGCCACTGTATCTCACACGCTACTGTACCACACGCCACTGTATCTCACACGCTACTGTACCACACGCCACTGTATCTCACATGCTACTGTGCCACACACGCTCCCGGTCGCGGCTGTGACTGCAGGTTGGCGTCAGCGGCGGGGTGCTGGGGTGGTCCGTAGCCGTGCGCGTCAGAAGCGAGGTGCCTGGCTGTGTGTGCGTGTGTGTGTGTGTGGGGGCATGGGGGGTGGGGGGGTGCTGGGAGGGTCTGTGTTCGTATCTCTGTGTGCTTTAACGTCTGTGCCGTCTGAACCCGGGCTGTGTTGGGGTGGGGGGTCGGGGGGGGTGGGGGGGCGGTGTCTGTGCTCGTATCGCTGTGTGCTTTAACGTCCGCGCCACCGGGCAGCTTTGGCCGTGGGCCCGGAGAGCGCCACACACCACCGCTCCGGTCCCCACCCTCTCTGCTGTGAGGGCGTCCCAGGATGGGGAACATTTCGTCCAAAATTCACACTGCACCAGGAAGCTGGATTACAGCCTTGTCTTAAAAATGATTTTGAGTGTACAGCGTCGAGAATAACAACAGGCTGTTTTATGCGCAGTAGCTTGTAAATTTAAAAAGTAACGCTACATTAAGTTGCAGCTATACCTGTGTAGTTAAATTCTATCTACTCTGGTGACAAGAGGTTATTACTGATTAACTCCAACATAAGTAATTTATGCTGCAGTCAGCCCTGTTGCATCTCTCCTGTTAATGAAATCATTCACCTTCAGGAAGACACTTTGTGATAGGCAGGCTTTATTTGTTGTGTATCCTGAAGATATGAGTGTAAATGCTATATTAAAAAATAGGGACAAGCATTGGAAATTAGCTAAATGCTGTGATAGATGTATATGATGATATAATCTATCTGTCCCTATCAAATAAACATTCAAAAATATATATATATTCACATATTATTAAGAATACGATTTACTGTTGCTCCATGGTACCTATGTTGGAGCTACTCAGTAATAACCAAATCTATTTATTACCAAATTAGTTACAATTTTACTACACAGGCATAGCTGCAACTTAATGTACAGTATTGGCGTTAAAACTGTTCATTTACAGACTAAAACTGTGTTTTATAGCTGAAGGTGATACTGTGTGCGGTGTGGCGCCCTCTGGTGTTTGTGTGGGTCTGTCCAGGCTGAGTACTCGCCTGTTTCTGAATGCTAACCGTTTCTCTCTCTCCCTCTCTCCTGCTCTCTCAGCCGAGAGCACTGTGGTTGCCTGGGTGCTTCCTCTTCGTATATCTTTGTTCTCCCTCGCCTCCTTTTCTTTTTTCCCCTCTCTTTTGCTCTCTCCCTCTCTTCCCTCCTTCTTTCTCTGCCCCCCTTTCCCTCCCTCCGTCCCTCCCTCCCTCCTCACTCTTCACACACTCTTGCATGCCCTTGAGTAATTCACGCTCCGCCTCCTTGCCTGTGCGTGGCGGGCGTGGTGTTGGGGGATGTGGGCGGAGTCTCTGCTCCCGCTGCCGTGGCGACCGCGTGCATGACCGTGGGCCGGCAGCTGCATGTTGGCCGGTTCGGTAAGAGCCGGTACTGCGTGGTCAGTGCTGGCTTCTGTTTGTCACTGTGACCGTCGCCCCCTCTCCCCCCCCCCCCCCAATCTCTGCCTGTCTCTGTCACTCACACCGTACAGCAGCCAAAGCCTCTTATTACCATCATTTGCTCTGATTGGCCACAAGAAAACTGTGATTGGCTCTTTCCCGGTGATCCCGCCCCACTCCTTACCGGTCCCTTGCCCCCCATAGGGTAATGTACGGAGGTTTTTCCCCAAGAAGAAGCAGACCCCACAGTTTTAGAGAGGCACATACGTAGATATTTTAACTTTTGAAGGTGTAAAAACACAAATATGTGATTATTAGAATGTTGGGGACTGAACATTCCAATGCTGATGCAACAGGGTTCTAGAACACTTACATAGATTTCTGGAAAAAAAAAAAATCCAAAAAAACCTGCTCTTCAAGGGATTGACAGGGTATAAATTAAAACACAAAAGCCAGATTTGGAGATCAGCCGCTCCACACAGTAGTGATAAACGCTGCAGAAATGTTCTCAAGGAGTGCTTCACAAGGTGGTTCCACGGTGGCCGTTAATCCAGGCGCCAGACTGGTCTGTTGCTGTCGCTTGTCACTGTGGATTTTGGCTGGTTCTCAGGCCGCCGCCCCTGACCCCAGCCTCACCATTGGCCGACCTGTGGGGCGCTTGCAGCCACGCCCGTGTGACTTCTCTCCCTCCGCCTCTCTCTTTGGCTCCTTCTGTCCTCCTCTCTGTTGGGCGCACTCTCTCTCACTAACCCCACTGCCACTAACCGCCACGGCGACAGTTGCCATGGTGGCATGTATTCTTGCGGATTCCATTGGCTGTCAAATTGAGCACCAGTGTCAGTGTAGGAAGACCTGCCATGTACCACAAACTTGCCTCGATCACAAACACGTCACCTGGCCATTTTTTTAAGAATTTGGAAGTATTTGGAAGAGTAATGGTGCTACACTGCCAACCAGGCCAAACCCGTCTGACCTCAGTCAGGCTTTATTTCGGGAGGCCGTGTCAGAAACGTGCGATGCCGAACGGACGAAGCGTCAAAGTCGACATTAATGAAATGAGGCGGGTGAGAGGACGGGCTGAGGGACGTTCCTCGGCAGATTTTGTGAGCTCAAGGCCCAGTCTGATTGGTGCAGTTCCTGAAGGCCGTGGTTGAACACAGTAGCCTTGATCGGGAGATATTCGGATTTGATTGCAGGCCGTACGACATTGATTGGACAGAATTAAACTACTCGATGGACACTAAAGTAGTAAAAATGTAACTTTTTAATATGGGTATCAAGTGTGTCTCTCGAATACTCTTGTATACGTTTGTTGTCTTTAAATAGATAATACGCTATGGATGTAGTCTTGTCTGATGGCTTTGTGTGTATTTATAGGTTAAATGTATTTAGCTGACTTTGTTTTAAATGATAAAGGAGTGACTTGCAGTGTGAGGCTCCAATCCTGAGTTGAGCGGCTTTTTATGCACTCCTTGCTCTTTACCCATTACGCTACACTGCCAACACTACACACCAACCAACACATGGAAAACTCTAGAATGTGGATGTTTTGTGTATAATTAAATCAAACACTAGCTTATATTGGAGAAGGAAGTCCGAGGGCAGAATGGTAGTGAAGGTTTTTAATAAGACGGCCCCTTTTCGGAGGGCACTTCCTGTGGTCTGAGCCCCGCCCCCCCATGCCCCGCCCCCCGCCCCCCGCGCTGGGGTCCTCTGTGACGCGCCGCTCCGCTCCGCTGTCGATGCAGATCAATGGCGTGGACATGACAGAGGCCAGGCATGACCAGGCAGTAGCGCTGCTTACCGGCACGTCCCCCACCATCACCCTGCTGGTGGAGCGCGAGCTAGCCGCCGCCGCCGCCGGCGCCTCCTCCCCCGCGCCCGGGGGCTCCCCGGCCAGCGGCCGCGCCCGCCCCCACTCCCCCCCGCCCCCCGAGCCCGCCGACCTCGCCGACGACCCAGACCTCCCCGACGACGGCCCGGACCGCGCCAACCACCTCGCCCGCACCCTGGAGGACGAGTACCCCATCGAGGTGAGGGCTGGAGGGCTCTGGGGTGTTTGGGTCTGTAAAGAGGGGAGGTACAGTGGGGCAGAGCTGTCCCGTGACATTAACCTCATTGTTATTGTGATGTTAGGATGTATGTAATGTTACAAGCTTATGATTTTGGGTTTCTTTGTTTGACACTGCAAATTATTTAAATTTGCAGACACATTTAGATCGACCGGTTCTAACCATTGCCGAATGGTTGCCAGTGTGTAGTTCATTATGTACTATGTCGAGGGACAGGCTTGTTGCTATCTTGGTGTAAACCATATAAAGAGCCTGTACACAAGGAAGAACTGTAAAGTTTAATGGTTCCTTCAGGTCCTAAAATGACATAATTTGAAGGACATTTTGTTTGATATCTGAAATACTGCACATCATTATGTAGACTCTCGGGGTCTTGGGATGAAAACCTGAACCATTGTTGCCCTTCATAGTCACTTTTCTGCCGAGGCAGCAGGGGTAACTGGCTTAGTCTACTGATACTGCTTAACTACTGCACAGGCCTTTCTGAGACTGATGTCTTAACTTCCTGTCCTGACAGGAAGTGACTCTGGTGAAGGCGGGCGGTCCGCTGGGGCTGAGCATTGTGGGAGGCAGCGACCATGCCAGCCACCCGTTCGGTGTCAGCGAGCCAGGGGTGTTCATCTCCAAGGTAACGTGTGACCCGGAGGAGGAAGGGGGCGGGGCTTCGGCCGCGCTTCCCGGTGCCTCAGGATCGCAGTGCGCTGGTCTGTGTGTCACCAACCAGCCGTTACCGAGGAGAAGTGTCAGGAATTCCTTTGTGACTTAGCTAGAGGAGGTGTATTTTTTAGAGAGAGGAGTCATGTTTCTTAAGGAGAAGAGGTGTGTTTCTATGGGAGTCGTGTTCTTAAGAAGAGTGTGTTTCATAGTGAGAGGGTGGTTTCTAAGGAGAGGTGTGTTTCATAGTGAGAGGAGTCGTGTTTCTTAAGGAGAAGAGGTGTGTTTCATAGTGAGAGGAGTCGTGTTTCTTAAGGAGAAGAGGTGTGTTTCATAGTGAGAGGAGTCGTGTTTCTTGGAAAAGTGTGTTCATAGTGAGGAGTCGTGTTTCTTAAGAGAAGTGTGTTTCATGTGAAGGTCGGTCTGGAGAAGAGTGTTTCATAGGAGAGAGTCGGTTATGGAGGAGTCGTGTTTACGGAGAAGGCATGTTTCTTAAGGTAAATGGACTGCATTTATATAGCGCTTTTATCCAAAGCGCTTTACAATTGATGCCTCTCATTCGCCAGAGCCGTTAGGGGTTAGGTGTCTTGCTCAAGGACACTTTGACACGCCCAGGGTGGGGTTTGAACCGGCAGCCCTCCGACTGCCAGACAATCGGTCTTACCTCCTGAGCTATGTCGCCCCCCCCTTAAGGAGAAGAGGTGTGTTCCTGAGGGAGAGGAGGCGTGTTTCTGACTCTAAAAAGGGGCTGTCGTGTGACTGCGCGTCCGTATCCATGGTTACAGGTGATCCCACACGGCCTGGCGTGCCGGAGCGGGCTGCGCGTGGGAGACCGCATCCTGGAGGTGAGCGGCATCGACCTGCGGCACGCCACGCACCAGGAGGCCGTCCACGCCCTGCTGTCCAACCGGCAGGAGATCCACCTGCTGGTGCGCCGGGACCCCGCCCCACCCGGCATGCAGGTGAGGCTCCGCCCCCCCGCCCTCCCTTCAATCACACACAGACAGCCCTTCCCCCCACACACACACACACAGACATGCCCCCCCCCACTCACACACACAGGCATGCCCCTCCCTCCCCATCACACACACAGGCATGCCCCGCCCTCCCCCCAGTCACACACACACACACACACACACACACTGGCGTGCCTCGTCCTGCTCCTCTCCCCAAAAAGCCGTTCCTCCCCCTCGAGCGTTTGGAAGGCGCCAGCGCTGACTCTTGAGATGCAATAAAAACCCGGGGAAGTGCGGCTGCTCTCGACTTCTCCCTGCTGCTCCGGCTGCACGCGCAGGCTACACGCGCAGGCTACACGGTCATCAGAACGCGGGGCTCGCTGTCCTGGCGCCGTTCGCCAAACTCATGACGCAGGTAAATCGCTCCGTCGCCGCCGACGACGCTCAGAACTGCGCTAAACTGCCGTCTTCTGCGCAGTTCACGGAAGGTTCAGCTCGTCTGTGAGCGCAGGGGAGACCTGCTGGGCAGGTACTGTCTGAGACAGTGAGTCACTACCTCTGTTCTGCAGCTTTAGTGGCGTTAGTTCTGCTGCCGGTGCTTCTGCTCACAGGTAGTCTCTGTCTGAGTCGTAGTTTTGACTGTTCGTTGTGCGTTTCCTGCAGTGTTGGGCCCTGGCTGGGGGGGTCTGCCGTGAACAGGGTGTCAGTGAGTGCGTTTTTTGTTTTTTGTATTTTCTCAGGTAATCGAGATCCTCAAACAGCCGGGTGAAAAGCTGGGCATCAGCATCCGGGGAGGTGCCAAGGGCCACGCGGGCAACCCCTTCGATGCCACGGACGAGGGCATCTTCGTCTCGAAGGTAACGAGCCCACCTTGGCGTTGATTATTGTTTTGCGGAACACTTTGGCTTAGCTGCTGGTGGGAGGTCAGGTGTGCCCCACCAGCTTCATAACAGGACTACAGTTCCCATCAGACCACAGTGTAATGTGAATACTGTATTATAACTTTATTGTCCACACAGTGAAAATACAGTACACATTTTAAAAGACAATCCAAAAAATACAGACACTGACCTGTAGAGCTGCAGCAAGTATGCTGTGATGACACAAACAGCGTAGTTTTATGCGAGTGCTCATGGGATTTGAAGTCCGTAACACAGGGTTAGAGAACAGCATCTGGGTTTCTCTTCAGGATGTGTGTTACTCTGTTGAACGTTGTCTTGATGCTTGATGCCCGTGCCGATGCCACCCCCCAGGTGAGCTCCAGCGGGGCGGCGGCACGGGATGGCCGGCTGCAGGTGGGCATGCGCATCCTGGAGGTGAACAACCAGAGCCTGCTGGGCATGACGCACTCGGAGGCCGTGGGGGTGCTGCGCAGCGTGGGCGACACGCTGGACGTGCTGGTGTGCGACGGCTTCGACCCCAGCACCGCCCCACCAGTGGAGGTCAGTCCCGGAGGAGGGGGAGGGGGAGGAGGAGGAGGAAGAGCTCCGTGTTCACTCTGCACCTCAGAGCCTGTGCACTAATTTGGGAGCAGCTTTGGCTTCTACTTCAGAACTAGGGTTCGCTCCCAAAACCCGGTACCTGTACGGCACTGGTTCCTTTTTCACCGGCACCTACCGGACCGATTCGCAACGGTGATATCTGTGCCACGCGCTAACACTAGCTAACGTTACACTCGCTCTGTCCACTCTGTTAGTGACAGCAGGTACTGTTACCAAGCAAGCTAACATTAGACTTGGGCAAAATGCCAAATGCATAGCTGTGTAACTTGAAGTATAATTTAATATTAAATATTAAAATTAAATATTAAAACAATTACTCTTTATTTCAAAGAAGGTATTGGTTCAGGCACTGTTTGGGACACCGGTATCATTTTCAAAGTATATATGCATCAATATCAGAAAAATCTAAATGCCTACCCATTCATGCTCTCGACAGATCCGGTTAGGATATGGAGAGGTGGATCCGGTTAGGATATGGAGAGGTAGATCCGGTTAGGATATGGAGGTGATCCGTTAGGATATGAGAAGTATCCGGTAGGATATGAGAGTAGATCCGTTAGATATGGAGAGGTAGATCCGGTTAGGTATGGAGGTGATCCGGTTAGATATGGAGAGGTGGATCCGGTTAGGATATGGAGAGGTGGATCCGGTTAGGATATGGAGAGGTAGATCCGGTTAGATATGAAGGGAGATCCGGTTAGGATATGGAGAGGTAGATCCGGTTAGGACATGGAGAGGTAGATCCGGTTAGGATATGGAGAGGTAGATCCGGTTAGGATATGGAGAGGTAGATCCGGTTAGGATATGGAGAGGGAGATCCGGTTAGGATATGGAGAGGTAGATCTGGTTAGGACATGGAGAGGTAGATCCCGTTAGGACATGGAGAGGTAGATCCTAGATCAGTGGTCAGGTGCTGAGCTTCATGCTAACGCTCATGCTAATGTTCATAGCGGCACGGATTTCACAGTGGCGTGTATGTGCATACATGTGCGTAACTTCCGCGTTGTCGCCCCCCCCCCCCCTTCTCCTCCAGACCTCCCCCGGGATCATCGCCAACCCGTTCACCACGGGCATCGTGCGCAAGAGCAGCCAGGAGAGCATCTCGTCCATCGACCGGGACCTCAGCCCCGAGGACGCCGACGCGGAGCAGCCGGTGAGCTCAGACGCCTGCTCCCGTTTACCGACCTTAGGCCACCGCGCTTTTAAGGCTTTACATTTTAAAACTCAGAGGAAGTGTGCGGTTTGATCAGGCTCCAGTCAAGTCCAGTTCTCTTGTGAAAAGCTGACTCATTACTGTACGCCATAATGTCAGCTTTGCCATTTGTGATTTGCCTTATTGAGCTTGATAAATTATCTGTGTTTGCATAAAACACTTTCTGTGGGAAAGAGAGGGGGGAAGATTGTGCTGTTTCATGGCCCTGCGCAGCCTAATAACACTCTCCTTTCATCTCTCCCTTGCTCTCTCTCTCCCTTTCTTTCTCTTTCTTCCCCTCTGCCTCTATCTCTCTCTCCCTCCCTCTTTCTCCCTCTCTCTCTCTCCCCCTTTTTCTCCCCCCCTCTCTCTCTCTCTCTCTCTCCCCCTCTCCTTCCCTTTCCCTCCCTCTCTGTCTCTCTTTCTCTCCCCCCCCTCTCTCTCCCTCTCCCTCTGTTCCAGGAAGTGGAGAGACAGCGAGGGCCCACCCAGTGGGAGAGAGAAGAGGAGAAGAAAGTGGTGAGTGCTACTCTCGAACAGACGCACTCGTCCTCCACCGCGCCCGCCATCCCCACTGTGCCCCCGAACGGGGGGCTCGGTTTCAAATTCACACGACACTGCATCTCAATGCATTGCCACCCATATCCCCCCCCCCCCAATTTAAACTCACAATCAGATTTATGGATGACATGCTTCCCTCAATCAGGAAATGTTTTTTGGTAGCACTTGGATTCGGTGGTTGAGAAGGCGTACCTAGGAGATCCGATTGTGTAAAATAAGAAGCATTTCAAACAACGAGTGCTTATTTTTTTTAACCCTTTACGGTGTAAGATTACTTAACTGAACATTCTAATGCTGATGTCACAAGCACTGCTGGTAACTGAAAGCAGTGGAGTTCTAGAGCACTGATTTCTGAAACATTCCAAAAAAAAACCTACTCTGCAGAAGGGTGTGTGAGGTGAGTCTTCCTACTGGATTATTAAGGGTGTGGCTGTTCTCGAAGACGCTCCTTGAAGTGCAAATTGTCTCTCAGTGCCAACGCAGACTGCAGCTTATGGGCTCTGCTCTTTCTGTGGGGAAAGCTGCAGGAGCCTTGCTCTAACATGTGTGGACTCTGCCCCCCCCCACCCCCCCCACCCCCTCACTTCTTCTCGTCTTTTCTCCTCCTTTGTGGTGCTTGGCTGTCATCCCTTCATTCTGCCGCGTTTGACGCGTTTGGCTTTCTCTCTGGCACCTGCCTGGCTTCTCGTAACCTTCCCATCCTTCTGTCCTCTCCTCTGCCCCCCTTCTGCTCCTGTCTGAAAATTTGCCTTGCCCCCGTTGCCTTGACCCTCGCCCTCTGTGCCTGCCCTGGATGTGTGGCTGCCTCCCCCCCATACCACTCTTTTTGGCTGCGCCCCCCCCTCCCCCCGTCTGAATGAGCGCACGCATCTGGAGTGTGAGCGGGCCGGTCGCCTGTTGTAGGAGGAGGTCGAGGCGAGGGTCGAGGCTGTGCGCTACCCCAGATTCTCCACCAGGGGGAGATGAAGAGTAGCCACTGGCCTCAGGCTCTCTGAGGCAGCGAGGAAGAACACTGCTGGGAGCACAAATTACTAAATCCACTACAGCACTCACACGAAATCAGCAAGAGGGCTGCTATTCAGCTGACCATAGCTTTCCTTTCACTATGAACCGCAAAACTGATGACTTCACAGTCGACGGGAATGGGTGTGAAAAGGCGCTTTATTTTGCTCGTCTGTGTTGTGGAGGACCGGCTGCCGCTTCCTTGCTGATGCAGAATGGGGCCTCTGTTTCTCCACAGGTCTGACCCCTGACCCTTGACCCCCCTGACCCCTGCTTGTCTTCCTTTCCCTCAGAACTTTGGTGTGGAGCCCCTCAAACTGGACTACAGGACACTGGCCGCTCTGCCCACCACCAGCCTGCAGAAGGTCAATCGGGTGAGTCACCCCCTGCCTCCACACCAGCCCATCCCAGGGGACGGCCAACAGTGTTCCTCCTCAATATTGGGTAGTTTAGGAGCTGGGCCTACACCCGAAAAGTTTCAGGATTGATTCCCAGGTGTGGCACAGCTATCACCGTTGAGCAGGGTAATTGCTCAATTAATTTCATCAGCAAATATTTAGCTGTAGGAATACAGTGCTGGATACGTGAATGTTCTTCTTTAAGCCTTTAAGGCATCAAGTATCACAAGTACGTGATTATAAAGTTGTTAAATGAACATTCTAATGCTGATGTCACAATCACTACTGGTAATTGAAAGCAATGGAGTTCTAGAACATTGACTAGAATTTTGGTGAAGAAAAAAAAAAAACATTCCAAAGAACCCACTCTTTCAATGGGTTAATTGACTGTGCAAAACCAGCAAGTAATGCAGTGCAGCAGAAGAGCTAGCCAACTGAGCACCGAGCAGTACGTCGGCATGGCCAGTCTTGCTCTCCCTGTAATTTTGATTCAGCGATTCAGCGGTAACCGTGGTTACAGAATAATTCCCAATGAAGGGTAGGCTGTTCTTGTTCTGGCATGATGGGGGCTCTTTGATGGTGTCTGGCAGGAGTGATTATGGAACGGTCCGCATTGTGTTTTGTGCTGAGAAGCCAATGCGTGCTGAAGCCAGTGGGTACGCACCGTGGATGAAACACCACTGTCAGAGTGATTTAGTAATGGGCCTGTGAGCTCAACACTGTGAGCATGTTACCTTATAAGTTAGAGGTGAGAGGCGCTTGGGTTGTCCATACAGTGTAGACACTCCTTGTGTTATTTCAGTCCTTAACAAACAGGCGAAGAGCAAAAACTCTGTTACCCTTAACAGTTCCAGCTCTAAGTGATGGGCTACTGCTGTCATCATTGTCCCATAGGTGGTCATTTCATTGAGTTTCTTCCAAAACACCATGAGAATTCAGCGGTGCATTATGTTACATTTAATCTGGATGGCTTTCTTCTGGTGGCACAATCCTGTATGTGTACTGGTCTTTCTGGCACTTCTATTTGTGTTCTCTTGCACGTAATGTCCAGTTTCACTGAGATCTAGATTAATTTGGTTAATGGACTGTTGATGCAGGGCTTGTAGGGCCGTTGTGAGGGCACCAGAACGATCACGTGAGCTCTACTGCCCCCCCCCCCCCAGTCTAGTGAGGGAGGCAACAGCAGTTCATGCGAGCTGGAGCGTGGTTGGGTTGGGGGAGTGGAGAGCAGGGCAGGCTACCTCCGAAATCCCTCTCCGTGGGTTCGGGCTGATGACTGTACCTCCTCGTTTGTCTTCTGCAGACTTCTTCCTCTGAGCACCAGGGGGTGGGCAGCCCCTGCCGAGATGCCCCGTCCTCGCCCCGAGATGCCCCCTACTCGCCCCGAGATGCCCCGTTCTCACCGATCGCACAGCCGGTGAGCACACCTCCTCTCGCACTGCTCTGAGTCTACAGCTCCCTCTAAAAGTTGTGTTGAGTTTTGTGTCCTTGATAACAAAGACGCTCTGTTCCAGTCAAGGCACCGATGCTGAACTTCGATAGGAGCCAGGGTGTTATGTTCAGGTGAAACCATGATGGAGCATTTTGACCGTGCACGCCAGTGTTCGAGGTCTGGTGTCAAAAAGAAGGCACTTATGTTGAAAAGGATGTCATTCCTATGAACCTTCATGGTGGATCTTAGATATTTATGGTGTTATTTTGCATCTGCTGGTTCTGGCGTTCGTGTTAATGTCAATGGAATCACGAACTCCTGGAAATACCAATACATTTTGGCCAAAAAACCTGATTATCCCCTCCTACCAGGAAGCTCAAACTTGGCCACAAATGGTTTTAACAGCAAGATAAACCAGCAAGATTTTGATCAACCTCAAAATCAGCCATGAAATGGTTTTGCTGACCTTCAAAATGGCCGTTTTGCAACGGCCGCCTCGGGCTCCAGACTTCCATCGGATGGAAAATGTGTTTTCCCAGAGAGGGCTGTCGGTTGTCCACCCTTCACCACACAACCAACACCCTCCACCCCCCCCCCTCCACCCCCTCCTCTTTTTTGCTAGCAGAAGGCCCCTCGCCCCAGCCCCCTCCAGTCTCCCGTGTGTACCGGGAGGGAGACGCGTTTCGTAAGTTGGCCCCCTTGAGGCCCCCTCAGCGCCTGACTTCCTGCTCGTCTCGCGGGGCGGAGCTTGGTGCGTGGCGGCGGCGGCGGCGGCGGGGAGGGGTGGGTCGCTGGGGGAGGGAGGGGGGAACACAAAAAAAACAAAAACAAAAGAAAAAAAACTGCTTTTTTACGCGCTGGATGCTATAAACGGGGCCTGGGGAGTTCTGCGTCTGAAAGCTTCGGGTCCCTGAGCTACGGTCTTCACCACATCCTTTCCCAGCGGCGATGCCATCCTCCTCTCTCCTCCTCCTCCTCCTCCTCAGCACTCTTCTTCTGAACGCCGTGAGGAAAGAACAGCGGCCGGGTGCGAGTTGTTCCTTACACAAGGGGCCCATTTGTGTTTTTTTTGTTGTCTTTCAGGCGAACATTAATCTGGTCTCCAATGCGTCTCCTAAGGAGAACTCGCTGGTGAGTGTCCGCATTGCAGTCCAGTCCGTCTCCTGTGATTGTGCTCAAACTGAGCGAAGAGAGTCATTTTATTAGTTATTTATATCCTAGTTCCTGAATACACCTGGGCTCTCTTGTAGGAGTAATGTCTTGCAGTTATTGTTGCTTCTTTCATTGAAAGCTATTTAAGTTCTTCTCAGGCCAAGACTGATGCATTAGTTCATGAATGGATAATGTCTTGACAATCTTGCAGAATTGTACTGAGCGCTTGTACTGAGAAATTTGGGAAAAATATAGAAAATAAAGTTTTTTTTTTTTTTTTTTTTTTAAATCTTTATTAACGCTGGTGTGTGCTTCACAGACTCGGCCGGGTGTGATCCAGCCCCTCTCCCGCGTGTGGCAGAGCTCCACGTCGCCCAGTCCCGAGGGCCGGGGCAGCCCCAACCCCTTCCACCGCAGCCCCTCCCCCGCCAGCTCGCAGGCCTCTGTAAGAACCTAAATATTTAAGCGGCGACGAACTGCCCGATATCCATTTTGGCTATTCACTAGACAAACTCTCCCGCGTTTCATGAAGTGTGGCACAGTGGGGAAGTGTGGCACAGTGGGTAAGGAACTGCGCTTGTAACCGAAAGGTCGCAGGTTCGATTCCCGGGTAAGGACACTGCCGCTGTACCCTTGAGCAAGGTACTTAACCTGCATTGCTTCAGTATACATCCAGCTGTATAAATGGATACAATGTAAAGTGCTATGTAAAAAAGTTGTGTAAGTCGCTCTGGATAAGAGCGTCTGCTAAATGCCTGTAATGTAATGTAACATGATGTTATTAGCGTGCACATTTGAGGCCTGTTTTCAATGGGTTTTTAGCGTGATGTGTCTGACACTAGCGTGTCCAAAGCGCTGACGGCTTGTTGCGAGTGGAATCCTTCTACTCTGTCCAGGAGCCAGCCTGAGTTGCCTTAGCTGGGCTCGGCTCTGCATGAACAAACTTGCCGCCTCTTCCACGCTCGCTCCAAAAAAAGACCTGTTTTCCTACAGCGGGACAGCGGGTAGCAGGGATATATCTAGAGAGTATTTACTTGCTCCAGATTTCTCCCTGGTTTCCACGGGACTAGCCAGCGTTCTGCCGTTTGTTGATAAACTCTTCACACTGGAGCCTGGTGAAATGAGCTCATCTGGCTGCAGTGAATACAGTCGAAGTCATAACTTATTCTGCAGCCTATGTTAGCTCCAGAGACTTGTGCACTTGCACTGCATGTGACCTCAAAGCCCAGGTTAAAGCCACTCTAGATTTATGGTAATTGAGCCGAGGCTTTTTCCTGTGAGAAATGTGGTGGCTTTCTCAGCACGCCCTTTTAACCGCTGAGGTTGCAGACAGAAATCCATCCCCTAGCTTTCCTATATATTTGACAGTTGGTGAGTCCCATTAATATGAGTGTTTACTTTGTAATTCATGAGGTCGGTAGTGCAGATATCCCCTCCGCTTAACTCCTCTACACGGTCTGGTCTCCAGCTCTCTTTTTCTTCCTTTGGTCGTGAGGTCTCTGTCTTTTCTGGTTTCGTGTTTCCCTGTCTCACTCGAGCACCCTCTCCTTGTCCTGCTTTCCCTCTTCTTTCCTCCCCTCCCGTTCCTCTTTCCTCCCCTCTCTTTCTCTCCGTTCTGCCCAGCAGCCTTTCACCCCCTCCCCTCTCACGCCCGACGAGTTTCCCACCAATAGCAAGCAGGCGTACAAGGCCTTTGCCGCCGTCCCCCACTCATTGGCTGTGCTGGAGCCCCGTCAGGTAGGCTGGGTCCCGCCCCCTGCTGGCCCCCGATAGGCTGCTCTCCCATCCCACAATTCCCTGCAGTGGAGTTCTACAGCCACCACACGATTTGACTCTGCATGTCGAGGCGCTTACCCCAAGCGTTGTGAGGTTGCCTTCATTGCATGGAGACCACAGCCAAATGGGGATTTTTCTCGCTAATCTTTAACTTCAGAGTTCAATAGGCTGGAATATTGTCCTTGTTTTAGAAGTAGTGTTGTGTTATATTCAGGTCAGTGTCTTTAGTCGTCCTCTCCGTAAGTCTACAAACTCTCGTCCTGTCTTCTGAAGATCTTGCTGAACTCTTGCATGCTTCCTCTACTGACTAACACCTGGCTCTATGTGTGTCTGCAGGAAAACTCCGGCCAAAAGAACAACATTCACCCCAGGCATATGTCACCAGAGGTGAGTCTTCCTAGTCACGGCAGTGAAACTCGTGCCTTGTGAATTTTTCTTTGTATGTGACAAGTTAAATTCTCTCTTCTGGAAATGGTGTAACTACAGTAGAAGGCTTGTTCTGCAGGTGAATTTACTCCTGTTGTTCCAGCTGTGTAGGAAACTGGTTCATATGCCACAGTAGTGCTGCGTTCTGAAGGCTGGTATGTTTAAATGTGGGAAAACCTGCTGGGTTGTGGTATGAGATGGACGAGAGAACGGTATGCACTGTGGAGAGGTTTGTTTGTTGGAGAGGAGCAGACACTGGAGGTGTGGAGTTGAAGTGCCTCCAAAGAGGGCAGAGGTGACACATCCGCAGGTGCAGCCAGCTTTGTGATGCGTGACTACGAGTGGTGGCAGTCCTTGTGTGTAAATAGTGTGTGTGACTGCAAGCGGGGACGCTACTTGTGTGTAAGTCCCGTGCATGACTGCGTGTGGGGACAGTGTTTGTGTGTAAATGCCGTGTATGACTGTGTGTGTGACAGTCCTTGTGTGTAAACGGTGTGTGTGACAGTCCTTGTGTGTAAAGGTGTGTGTGTGACAGTCCTTGTGTATAAACAGTGTGTGTGTGTGTGTGACAGTACGTAGCTGGTGCAGAGACCTCTCTGTGGCTCTTGCAGCTGGACGAGGTGTTTGAGGAGAAGGGGCGGGGCAGTGGGAGCGGAGGGAAGGACAAGCCCCCCATCTCCCCCCGGCCCCTCTTCTCCCCCTCCTCCCCCGCCTCCCCCCTACCTCCCATCTCCCCCCGACCTCCCATCTCCCCCTCCTCCCCCCCTCCCCCCTACCTCCCATCTCCCCCCGACCTCCCATCTCCCCCTCCTCCCCCCGACCTCCCATCTCCCCCCGACCCCTCGTCTCCCCCGGCCTCCCATCTCCCCCTCTCCCCCGCCCCCCCAGCCCCCGCCCCCCCGACCCCTCGTCTCCCCCGGCCTCCCATCTCCCCCATCTCCCCCTCCTCCCCCCGCTCCCCCCTCTCTCCCTTCTCCTCCGACCGCAAGGAGTACATGAACATGGCGGCAGTGCCTCGCCTCTCCCGGCCCTCCCTGGAGCTGCAGGTACCTGTCCCGTGCGGGCGCCGGGCCCGGGCAGGGTGTGGCCTGGCTGCTGGGCTCTGCTGGGCTCTGTTGGAGATGGCATCAGTGACCGTAGACTGCACTGGTGGCAGAAGTGGGATCATAGATTCTGTTCTTCTGTTACCTCAATCTTTTCTGGACTCTAACCCGGGGCAGAACCTTCCCTAATAAGCACCAGGGCTTTTTAAAATTCTGAGTGCACCAACCTGATGCCATTTACGCCCCCCAAACCTGCTTACGCCATTAACGCTAATATCATTGCGAGGACTCGAGACCATTCCAAGTGCATTGTGGGGAAAGTAGTTCCTGGTACATTGTCCTCCCTCTCCTCCCTGGAAATTCAAATGAGGAGCAGAGAGGCACCAAAGTACTGCTGCAATGTACACACACTGGCCCTTCCCCAATCCACCATTCATTACAGATGTCCTGAAACTATGTTTTAACCTGTTAATGTGCATTTAAATTCCTTCATAATTACATTTTTCTTGAATGCCACGCACAACACAAATAAGTTATTTTTGGTGTAGCCTTCACTCGGTGTAACTTTTAAGTGTTGACAACATTTTGATCATGAAATGAATGCATGCTCTGCTGCTTCTACATGAATTGCATGTTGAGAGCGACTTATAGCATGTGACTGGGAGTGGGGATGCTCCTTGTGTGCAATTGAGATTGCATGTGGGGACAGTACCTGTGTGTAAAAGTCATGTGGGGACAGTACCTGTGTGTAAAAGTCATGTGGGGACAGTACCTGTGTGTAAATGGCGAGTGTAATAGTCCTTGTGTGTAAAGGTGTGTGTGTGACAGTCCTTGTGTGTAAACAGTGTGTGTGTGTGTGTGTGTGTGACAGTCCTTGTGTGTAAAGGTGTGTGTGTGACAGTCCTTGTGTGTAAACAGTGTGTGTGTGTGTGTGTGTGACAGTCCTTGTGTGTAAATAGTGTGTGTGTGACAGTCCTTGTGTGTAAACAGTGTGTGTGTGACAGTCCTTGTGTGTAAACAGTGTGTGTGTGTGACAGTCCTTGTGTGTAAACAGTGTGTGTGTGACAGTCCTTGTGTAAAGGTGTGTGTGTGACAGTCCTTGTGTAAACGGTGGTGTGTGTGTGACAGTCCTTGTGTGTAAACAGTGTGTGTGTGTGTGTGACAGTCCTTGTGTGTAAACAGTGTGTGTGTGTGACAGTCCTTGTGTGTAAACAGTGTGTGTGTGACAGTCCTTGTGTGTAAACAGTGTGTGTGTGACAGTCCTTGTGTGTAAAGGTGTGTGTGTGACAGTCCTTGTGTGTAAAGGTGTGTGTGTGACAGTCCTTGTGTGTAAAGGTGTGTGTGTGACAGTCCTTGTGTGTAAACAGTGTGTGTGTGAAGTCTTGTGTAACAGTGTGGGAGTCCTTGTGTAAACAGTGTGTGTGACAGTCCTTGTGTGTAAAGTGTGTGTGTGTGACAGTCCTTGTGTGTAAACAGTGTGTGTGTGACAGTCCTTGTGTATAAAGGTGTGTGTGTGTGACAGTCCTTGTGTGTAAACAGTGTGTGTGTGTGTGTGACAGTCCTTGTGTATAAAGGTGTGTGTGTGTGACAGTACGTAGCTGGTGCAGAGACCTCTCTGTGGCTCTTGCAGCTGGACGAGGTGTTTGAGGAGAAGGGGCGGGGCAGTGGGAGCAGAGGGAAGGACAAGCCCCCCGTCTCCCCCCGACCCCTCGTCTCCCCCCGGCCTCCCATCTCCCCCTCCTCCCCCGCCTCCCCCCGCTCCCCCCTCTCCCCCCTCTCTCCCCTCACGTCCGACCGCAAGGAGTACATGAACATGGCGGCAGTGCCTCGCCTCTCCCGGCCCTCCCTGGAGCCTCAGGTACCTGTCCCGTGCGGGCGCTGGGCCCGGGCAGGGGTGCGGCCTGGCTGTGGGCTCTGCTGGAGATGGCCTTGGTGACGGTGACGGCATTGGTGGCAGAAGTGTGGGACCGTATCGCAGGGGTTTCGATTCTGTGCTTCTGTTTCCTCGGTCCTTACCGAACTGTAGCGGTGCAGGACCCTCCCCCTGATGAACACCAGGGCCTTTGTCTTTTTACGCCTCACGCCTTTATCGCTAACGTCAGCGTTAGGGGACTCCAAGTGCATTGTGGGGAAAACAGTTCCTGGTACCGTCTCTTCCCTGGAGTGTCAGTTGAGGAGCAGACGGGCATGTGCAGTAGTGCTGTTATTCCATTCAATCTAAATGTCCTCAAACAAACATTTGACCTGTCAATACATGTGCTTTTAACACACAATTATAACTTGCTTTTTAATTCACAATTACATTTTTTTATAGAATGCCATGCACACAGCACAAAAAAAGTGGTTATATTCGGAGTAGCTGTCACTCAATAAAATGATTAGTATTGATGCTTTTTGATAATGAAATGAATGCACTGCTGTTCTATATAAATGGCGCCGTCGAGCCTGAAATCTGAGTCTCCCCGCTGGACTCTGCTCATGCTGTGCTGAGGCTACGCTTGGACTGCTCTACAGCGGGGGCCCTCTCACCTGCTCAAACTCCTCGGTGCTCCCCACGTCAAATCCGCTCCTGTCACTCTCTCTCTCTCTCTCTCTCTCCTCCGTCGCGGGTTGTAGCTGCGTTCTTACACTCGCAACTCTTTACATCTGAGGTCGTCCCGGAAACCTGGGGAGTTGCTCATTGGGCCTTTGCGCGAGCGAGTGGATTTCTGGGTACTTACGGTGTCTTCCTCAGATCTCCCAGCATGCACTATTTACGTTGGTGAAACCCTCAAAACCACTGTGTGCACACATTGCTTTAAAGGAGAACACAAAAGGAAAAAGAGAAACGTGCATTGTTTGCCAGATTTCTTTTATTTGCACAGAACTATTAACTATGTGCAGTTGTTGTAATTGTATTGAGTTAGCTGATTTTTATTGCGGTCAGGAACCAGAGAATTTCACTTTCTCTGTATGTTTGGTTTATTTTCGAGTGAGTTATCTGGGCAAGTTCTTCATTTCGAACACATCTCAGTTGGAGATTCCAGAATTGGCACTTTGTACAGCAGTTGAATCACAACTTCAAAAACTGAAAGATGAATATTTGATCTAAAGTTTCTGAGTTTGTGTTTCCCAGGGAACCTTATGTAACGATCGCCTTTTAATTCTTCATTGCCACCGTGCCAAGGCTCTATTGAAATTGGCCTCTATCGCAATGGGACTCGCCTGAATAAGCGAAGGGCTAAATAAATAAAATTAACGAGGCGCAATTTGAATTCGCTTCAGTAATTAATAATGCATAAAAAATAAAAAAAATGCAGAAAATATTTAATATTGTGGTTTTTACCCTCCCGAATCTCTGATAAAATTTGGGTTCTCCTTTATCTGGGGTTTTGCCCTTGCTTTTGTAATCATGCCCTCCCTACCCCCTCCCTCCCGACCCCCCCCCACCCACAGACTCCGCCCAGCAGGGGGCTCAGCAGCCCCGAGCAACGCTCCTTCAGGGACCGGCAGAAGTATTTCGAGATCGACGTCAAGCACCAGACGCCCGACAGCAAACCCAAGCCCCGCGTGTCCCTGGTGGGAGAGGACGATCTGAAGAAGATGAAGGAGGAGGAAGGTCGGTTGGTTGCTTGCCTCTCTCTCCTGCTCTCGTTCTCTCAGAAATGCAGACCCCACCGACCCCGTGTCCCCGCGGGTTTCCTCTGGGTACTCCACTTTCCTCGCACAATCCCAGGAGAGAGTGCTGGTTAGGCTAGTTGGGAGGGGCCTTAACTGGGCGTGGCTGTAAAAGAGCATGTGTGCTCAGTCAGCCTACCCTGTGTAAATAAAGCTTAATGGAAAAATAGAATTGAGAAGCTGAGGGTTGATTTAATTTCACCTGATCGGACTCTGATGCTGTCTGTGGAAAAGCCTGCGTAGCTGGAAGGCTCATCAGTACGCTCTTCTCCCCCCTCTCCCCCCCCCCCCTCAAACCCCCTCGCGACGTCCCGCCCGCAGCGAGGAAGATTGACCAGTGCGCCCGGGACTACCTCCTGGACGACGAAGACGAGGATGACGAGGAGGAGACCTTCATCTCGCCCAAGCAGATGGCCGAGATGAAGGCTCGGGGGAAGGTGGTGCTGGACGGGGTGGAGTACAAGGTGGAGAGCGTGGCCAGTCCCCAATCTGCCACGCCCCCTGGCTGCCCGACCACACCCCTCGGCTCAGGGTATGGCTTCCCATCAGTCTCTGTACCAGCCTCCCAACTTCCTGTGCTGTGTTCCACATTGAGGTCACAAACATGTGACTAGAACGTTCTTAACTGAACATTCTAATGCTGATGATGTAACAATCACTACTGGCTAAGGAAAGCAATGGAGTTCTAGAGCACTGTTTTAGAATTTTGAAACAAAAAACCTCCTCTTCAAAGGGTTGAAGAACCTATTTTTAATGATAAATAAGTAATAAGAATAATTTAGCTCTACATGCATTGTTGTTGTTAATATATTTTGTTCAGCTCAGCTGAAAGCTAATTAATAGTACAGCAGGGACATTTTTTAGTGGAATTGTTAAAACTGGCGCAGCCGTGGTCTAGTATAGTAGTTATGACTGTCTGGTAAAGGCTTATTTGGGCAGACCAGCTAGTGTTTGACTCACACACACACACGTGAACACACACACACACGCTGACGTTGGCGCTCTGGTTCCCCAGGTCTGTGTTCGCGGACGGGAAGGCGGAGTCTCAGCGGAACTCTCTGGAGGACGGCTACAGACCGGAGCAGAGGCCAAACTCCATGTCCGGGTAAAACCGTCCCCAACATTGACTTTTTTTCATTGGAACGGTCATTGTCATTATACCCAGGCCCTATTTGTGAATAGTCTGAGATGGTAGTGAATCGTGTGTGTGTGTGTGTGTGTGTGTGTGTGTGTATTTACCCGTGTGTGTGTCGGCAGGCTGAGCCCTGTGTACCCCGGGGACTCGGGCGCCCCGATCCGGACGGCGAAGGCAGAGCGGCGGCAGCAGGAGCGGCTGCGCATGCAGAGCCCCGAGCTGGGGCTGAGCGTCGCCCCCGACAGGGAGCTGTCCCCCGCAGAGAGGCGCGCCCTGGAGGCCGAGAAGAGGGCCATGTGGAGGGCAGCGCGGTGCGAATTACACACACGACACGCGCACGCAACACGCACACGCACGCACACACACACACACACACACACACACAACACGCACTCCCACACACACACACACGCACACACACACAACACGCACTCCCACACGCACGCACACGCACACACACACGCACGCACACGCGCACACACACACACACACACACACAACACACACGGACACACGCACACGCACACGCACGCACTCCCACACACACCACACACACTTACGCATACTCGCACTAATAAATAACACATACATACACATACACATGCACACCACACACGCACATGCATACACCCACACGCACACGCACATGCACACACATCCACACACCACACACCACATACTTGCGTGGACATGCACTCTTGAATTTTCCACTCCATCCTCACCTGCTATCTCATAGACTCACAGAGCACTGTTCCCTCTCTCACACACTGACGGTGCTTCTGGGAAACTGGTGAAAGGAGCGGAATGAACTCGGGCCCTACGGCTAAAGGCCGGAACGCAGTCGCCATGGGCTTTCATTCCGGAACCTTCTGTTCCGTCCACTCTCTTCCGTCCACCCCGCCCCCCCCTCCTCCTCTCTTTCCTCCCTGTGGTTTAATGTTGTCAGATGTACTTCTACTTATTTTTCTCTCCTTTTGGTGTAGGTGTTGTGTCGGTAGGGGTTCAGAACTGAGCTCTCAAAGATTGCTGGGAAATTGCCGCCCATAGAAGAAAATTGGCTCTAAGGAGGAGGGGGGGGGGGATCTGTTTCTTTTTTTAGCTGTGTAGATGTAATTATGTATTCAGTCTTGTTGCTCTGGGATACAAAGACAGAAATTGAATATTAAATTGAATCCATTTTTAGCTTGGATTTATGTTCAGTTTGCTTTGTGTTTGTTTCAGTGAAGTAATTT
Organism: Anguilla rostrata; assembly: GCF_018555375.3. Taxonomy (NCBI): domain Eukaryota; kingdom Metazoa; phylum Chordata; class Actinopteri; order Anguilliformes; family Anguillidae; genus Anguilla; species Anguilla rostrata. The sequence goes on along the minus strand of NC_057940.1, from coordinate 8,391,594 downwards.
TGAATCAGATTGTAATAAGCATTCCTACACGCAAATATGGCAACAAATGAAAGACAACATCAGGCCTGAGGATATTTCTAGACTATCCCTGGCTGTCTCCATGGTTACCGAAACAAGTGTCAAATAAGGTCAAGCCTCAGTTTTAAAAGTAAATGAGTATATCATAATGGAGTTTCTGGTTTTGCATAAGTAAATGTTACAGTAAGTTAGATTTTATTAGGTGTCCCTTCCATAAGAAATTAGAATGACTTTTTCTTATTGCTGAATCTTACAGTATGTCTTCTAAGCTATGGATTCGAGACACATTTGTTGTTGTATTTTTGTAGGGTGATATGAATGCATTTATCAGGAGTAGTGTGTGCCGGGGGGGGATCGTATTTGGATTACAGGACTCCTCTTGGATTTCACACACACACCTACGCTACACTGTATGGGCCAAGTAGTGCTTTCACATGCACTATAGACTGTGAGAAATGAGAGAGATCCAGCTTCACTTAGTTTGCTTCACATGATTTGCCAGCTGGCCTGCTGGTCCCCCGGGGGTTTTAACGTGTAATAATGATATTTAACTCTTAGTTGTGTCAGCTGCTGTGAATGGTTTCCAATGTATAAATATGTATTTCTAATTTAAAGATTATAACTGATGAGCAATACATTAATTTTGACTGAAAACGGGAGCTTGTTAATTATCGAAATGTTCAGCTGGCCGCAGTCTAAATGTGGCCTTTATTCGGCAAAAATCCGGTGTCTCTTTACCGCTGTTAATTCTAAAATGTCCGCCAGCGAGGTGAAGGAGGTGCAGACCTGGTGAACCCCTGCTTGTGTTCTTTTCCTCCCTGCTGTTCTCTTTCTCATGAGTTCTCGTTTGTTTCCTTAGCCCTCTTGTGTGTTTGTGCATCACCAGTCTCTGTCTTTTCCTTCCTCTTTCTGTGTATGTCTGTCTGTCTGTCTGTCTGTCTGTGTATGTGTTTGTTCTCTTCTTCCCTGTGACCTGACTTCCTGCTTGGCCCCTCTCCACTCCCCTTCCTCCTCCTCCTCCTCCTCTTCTTCCTCCTCACTTGGCCCCCCGTTCGGCCCGTCCCGTGCCAGACCCTATGGGCTGGAAGAGGATGTTAGACAGTATGAGCAGAACCTGGCCAAAAGGCTGTACCAGGCCCGTGTGAGAGCGGCTCAGAGCTCCGCCTCCAACGCCCCGCCCACCAGGTCTGCGCCCAGTCGATGCCTGCTGCTTTGCATCGTGTGCGGGGTGGGGGGGGAGGGGTTGGGTGGGCGGGGCATCATCATCTGGAGCTGCGCTCGCCTGTTCGTCTGGCTCATCCAGCAGTTCTGCATGTTTTCGTGCTCCAGTTTAGCCGCTTGGCTGTCTCACACTCATCGCTGTGACCGCTTCTCTGTCTCACACTCATCGCTGTGACCGCTTCTCTCTCTCACACTCATCGCTGTGACCGCTTCTCTGTCTCACACTCATCGCTGTGACCGCTTCTCTCTCTCACACTCATCGCTGTGGCCGTTTCTCTGTCTCACACTCATCGCTGTGACCGTTTCTCTCTCTCACACTCATCGCTGTGGCCGCTTCTCTCTCTCACACTCATCGCTGTGGCCGCTTCTCTGTCTCACACTCATCGCTGTGACCGTTTCTCTGTCTCACACTCATCGCTGTGACCGTTTCTCTGCCTCACACTCATCGCTGTGGCCGTTTCTCTCTCTCACACTCATCGCTGTGACCGGTTAGTGTCTCACACTCATCGCTGTGACCGTTTCTCTGTCTCACACTCATCGCTGTGACCGTTTCTCTCTCTCACACTCATCGCTGTGACCGCTTCTCTGTCTCACACTCATCGCTGTGGCCGTTTCTCTGTCTCACACTCATCGCTGTGACCGCTTCTCTCTCTCACACTCATCGCTGTGGCCGTTTCTCTGTATCACACTCATCGCTGTGACCGTTTCTCTGTCTCACACTCATCGCTGTGGCCGTTTCTTTTCCCATCGCTGTGCCTTCTCACTCTCCACTATCGCTGTGGCCGTTCTCTGTCTCACACTCATCGCTGTGACCGTTTCTCTTTCACACTCATCGCTGTGACCGTTTCTCTGTCTCACACTCATCGCTGTGACCGTTTCTCTGTCTCACACTCATCGCTGTGACCGTTTCTCTGTCTCACACTCATCGCTGTGACCGTTTCTCTCTCTCACACTCATCGCTGTGACCGTTTCTCTCTCTCACACTCATCGCTGTGACCGTTTCTCTGTCTCACACTCATCGCTGTGACCGTTTCTCTGTCTCACACTCATCGCTTGTTGACCTGCTTGCTTCTCTTCTCACACTCATCGCTGTGACCGCTTCTCTGTCTCACACTCATCGCTGTGGCCGTTTCTCTGTCTCACACTCATCGCTGTGACCGTTTCTCTGTCTCACACTCATCGCTGTGACCGTTTCTCTGTCTCACACTCATCGCTGTGACCGTTTCTCTGTCTCACACTCATCGCTGTGACCGTTTCTCTGTCTCACACTCATCGCTGTGACCGTTTCTCTGTCTCACACTCATCGCTGTGGCCGTTTCTCTGTCTCACACTCATCGCTGTGACCGCTTCTCTGTCTCACACTCATCGCTGTGACCGTTTCTCTCTCACACTCATCGCTGTGCGTTCTCTGTCCACACTCATCGCTGTGACCGTTTCTCTCTCTCACACTCATCGCTGTGACCGTTTCTCTGTCTCACACTCATCGCTGTGACCGTTTCTCTTCTCACACTCATCGCTGTGACCGTTTCTCTGTCTCACACTCATCGCTGTGACCGCTTCTCTCTCACACTCATCGCTGTGACCGCTTCTCTCTCTCACACTCATCGCTGTGACCGCTTCTCTCTCTCACACTCATCGCTGTGACCGTTTCTCTCTCTCACACTCATCGCTGTGACCGTTTCTCTGTCTCACACTCATCGCTGTGACCGTTTCTCTGTCTCACACTCATCGCTGTGACCGTTTCTCTGTCTCACACTCATCGCTGTGACCGCTTCTCTCTCTCACACTCATCGCTGTGACCGTTTCTCTCTCTCACACTCATCCTGTCATCGCTGTGACCGTTTCGTCTCTCACACTCATCGCTGTGACCGTTTTGCTGCTACACACTCGCTGGCTCTCTCCTCTTGCTCTCTTTCTTTCCTCCCTCTCCCCCCCCCCCCTCTTCCTCTTCATCCCTGTTTTACTCCCCCGCCCTCCTTTTCTCTCCCCCCCCTCTCCTCTGCATCCCTCTCTCCCAGTCTCTCTGACATTCTCTCTCTCTCTCTCTCTCTCTCTCCTTTCAGTATGAAGTCACTGGAACAGGATGCGCTCAAAGCCCAGATGGTGATCGCCAAGTCGCGCGACTCCAGGAAGCGCAGCACCCTGGACCAGCTGTCCGAGTCCCCATCTCCGGCGGCCACGCCCTCTCCCACGCCCCTGGAAGGTCAGGCGACAGCAGCCTCCCCTGTGCTATTACACCAAGGCACAGTCCCTCTTTAATGCTTCTATTACACACACCAAGTCACAGTCCCTCCCCAATGCAGCTGTTACACAAAACATGGCACAGTCCCTCTTTAATGCTTCTATTACACACACCAAGTCACAGTCCCTCCCCAATGCAGCTGTTACACAAAACATGGCACAGTCCCTCTTTAATGCTTCTATTACACACACCAAGTCACAGTCCCTCCCCAATGCAGCTGTTACACAAAACATGGCACAGTCCCTCTTTAATGCTTCTATTACACACACCAAGTCACAGTCCCTCCCCAATGCAGCTGTTACACAAAACATGTCACAGTCCCTCTTTAATGCTACTATTACACAAATAAAGTCTCACATTCCCTTCGTAATGCTACTATTACACACACCAAGTCACTGTCCCTCCAGTCCCTTCTCAGCAATCACAGGTCTACAGCATTTTTACATTACAGTACAGGCATTTAGCAGACACTCTTATCCAGAGCGACTTACATTGTATCCAGTTATACAGCAGGATATATACTGGAGCAATGCAGGTTAAGTACCTTGCTCAAGAGTATAACGGCAGTGTCCTACTGGGGAATCGAACCTGTGGCCATTAGGTTACAAGACCAACTCCTTAGCCATTATACTACACTGCCGCTCACACGGTTCTGTTTAATTAAAATTGAAAAACATTTCAATGTAAACTTTCATCATTTTATATATTTCTTTAGTTCGTAGACACTTTGACCAAGAACTCTAACCCTATTAAGAGTCACAGACGAAGGATGCCAAACTGTGCACAGATTATACCCTTTTAGCATCTGCAAGGCACTCAAAATAGAAAAACAACGGGTCATTTCCCCGATTTCACACTGATCATTTTGTGTCTTTTTTTCTCCCCTGACAGACGCCAGCCCCAAGACTGTGACATCACCGGGCAGATTGGTAAGGACCGGTTATTAGTTCCTTTTTAGTTTTTTTCCCCCTCACCCTCGGTTGGGGTGTCTCAGAGATTAATACGTGTGCGTTGCGGAAGATGTGCATTTGAAGGATGGCTTGTGACATGTTTTCAGTCCTCTTATCAGCCTAGGTTTGCTGTCACATAATATTGCCATATTCCGTGTGTATGAGCTGCTTATTGTAACCTCGACTAGCATTGAGTGTTTATCTCGTATTCCCATACGTTGATTTCTTTACAGGAACCCCACTCTCTGTGTCTCTGTTCATCCTGGATTCTTTATCTCTCTCTCTCTTCCCTCCTTCATTCTGTAGTCTTCCTCTCCTCCACAGGCATCTCAGAACCAATTTTTGCTGCAGTTCCATGAAACCTAAAGTTCATTGGTTTATCTATAGAACCAGAGCCTAAATAGTTCCCTAATGGAGTGCATACACTTGTACACAACACTACAACCAATAAACAGATCAATTTAAAATGGCAAGTGCAATTTTAAAATGTTCTAATTAAAATTTAGACATTTCATTGTTTTATTCTCTTTTAAGATAGTGCTTGTGAGTAGTATGCTGAAATAGGGAAGCTTTACTTTTTAGTATATTCAGATCAGTCCTATGGACAGTAGTACAGCAGCCCAACATTTCTTTCACTCTACACTATTGTGCTCTTTTGTTTTGTCCCCCCACACTGTGATCACATGATGAACCCCTCCCCCCCCCCGCGCTCCGTCCCAGCCCCCCCATGTCAGCATTCCGGGGCGGGGGCCCCTCGTATATTTGGAGTGGAGTGGAGTCAACATTCCACCGTTTATTACCCTCAGAAGTACCTGCAGCTCTTCCCCTCAACTTTGTATTTATATCCTCATTTCGGTTTGTGCCCTTCTTTACCAAACAGATGAGCGGTCACACACTGGCCAAAAAGACCATTTCCACATTTATAAGCGATTCTCCGTATAACAGTATGCACTGTGAATTTATTGCAACTGATATATTTCAGATGTTTTTTTAAGATGACAGATTTGAATTTCATCTTCCTGATTACCCGTCTTGCGTCCAGGGTTAATCCATCAGGTAGCTCGCACTTTAGACATCCACTGCATTCCGAACGCCGTCTGTCTCCTCCTCGGAGCTGTAGGTCTCACCACTAGATTGTGTGAGTTAAGTTCTGCTTTGAATATGTCCTTTAAAGCTGGAAGCACTGTGCACAATTTCAGCCTCTATAAAGCCCCAATTGGAGTCCAGACAGGCTGGTTTTTTAACTGGACGTGCTTAATTGAAACAAAGCAATGCGAGAGAAAAAAAAAACCCCAAAAAAACAGTGAAAGCCTCCTCCCTTGACTGTACAAACTCAGTGCCTCGCACAGATGAAAATGTCACATAAGTCACGTGTATGGGGGAAAACTGAAACCAGAGAACAAATGATATCCATCCGCGTGATAAATTGTACGTTGTGTTCTAGGCTGCACAATAGGCCACATAGTGGTAAAAAAAAAACTTGTATTATTTGAGTTTGTGCGTCCACTGAATGTTGTCATTGATGATTAAGGCAACTTGACATTTTTAAAGGTTCAGCACTACCTGCCGAGGGATTTGCTAGCTCAGAACTTTTTAAGGCACACCTCGACATCAACTGAAAATTTCACTCCTGTACTGAAGGTCAAACCCACATCCTAACATCCATTCATAACTGCATTAGTCAGCCTCAGCCAGTCCAGTACACATCCCACTTCCTGCTGTTGGGCCCACCTCCCTAAATGTAATGGCTCCACCCCCCTGTATGGGTCATGGCTCCGCCTCCTTGAATGTCATGGCTCCGCCTCCCTGAATATCATGGCTCCACCTCCCTGTATGGGTCATGGCTCTGCCTCCCTGAATGTCATGGCTCCACCTCCCTGTATGGGTCATGACTCCACCTCCCTGAATATCATTGCTCCACCTCCCTGTATGGGTCATGGCTCCGCCTCCCTGGATGTTATGGCTCCACCTCCCTATTTGGGTCATGCTCCACCTCCCTGTTTGGGTCATGGTTCTGCATCCCTGAATGTCATGGCTCCTCCTCCTTGTACGGGTCATAGCTCCTCCTCATTTCTCACTCCTATTTGCTGTCCCTTCTAGTCCCTGTCAGAAAAGAAGTTTGACTACCGCCAGTTTGCAGCAATTCCCTCTTCCAAACCTGTATACGACATCCAGGTATCACCTGCATGCTCAGCTCCCAGGCCTCAGCATCCTCCCTCCAAGCCTCTCTGCTCCCCCTCCCTCCCTTTTTCCTTCTTCCACCTGGCCGATGGACGATAGGAATCTGTATACCTCAAGCCTCTTAGTGAAGCCATGCTAGAAACCAGACCGTTGATTGGAAGGACCTTTTAGTCTTAAGAGGCCTCCATCTTTGCTCTCAGTTGCAAAGACTACATAGCGCAGAGCTTTCCTTATTCGTCAGTTATGTCCATCCTGGAATACCACTGTAACAGGAAGTCTGGATTTGTAATTAAACTCATCCCGCTTAGGTTCACTGACAGACCATTTGAAAGGAGGCCATATTATGTGAATAGCAGCTGCTGCCCTCCTAAATCACTTCCAGACTTGTACATCTTTGATTCTCTGCAGCAGATACCAGTTATTAATGAACATTTCCCACTATTGATTACTATGAAAATAAGTCTTAAGCCCTAAAACCTTCCATGTTGCTACATTCACCAATATACTACAAATACTACACTTTCTTAACATGTAGCATAAATGATCCATTGTCACTTTACCCACTTTACCCACTGCAGCCTTTTCCCTGAAGAACTTCCCTGAAGGTCTTATGCAGTGGCTGGAAACTTAAAAATAATATAATAATAAAATATCACTCGCGTCAGTTCCCAGGTCTTCATACCCTGTGTTGCTTTTGCACCGTGAGTCCAAGCAGCTTTTAAGCCATTTAAGTGAAAGAGGTCCGAAATGGCCTCCACTCCAAGCAACTGTCATATAAACACGGGCTCCAAAGTGGCCATGGTTCGAAATGCCACTGAGGAGCCATTTTAGCCACTTCAGGACTAATAGGTTTAGTCCTGAAGTGGCATTCTGATTATGTAAGAGCAAATGGTGGGCTTGACAGCGCACGTCCACCACGACGTTTGCTGAAATAGCCCGCGGTGGTTGAGATTATGAAATGTGCTCTCGAGAGTCGTCGACCAGGACCAAAAGCAACACGGGGTATAAAAAAAAGGAACTCGGTACGAGCGAAAGCAACATGGCGGTATAAAAGTGAGCCGATCAGGAGATGCCCAGGAGGCGTCCGTAGGCCGGGGTAACGCCTCCGTGGGGGTGGGCTGCGTTTAAAAAAGCACCGAGAGGCTGAGAGAGCTGGGGAAAGTTTCCGATCGCTGGCAGCTCTTCCGTGGGCCTGTCCGTACTGCTGGCAGCTCATCCGTGGGCCTGTCCGTACTGCTGGCAGCTCATCCGTGGGCCTGTCCGTACTGCTGGCAGCTCATCCGTGGGCCTGTCCGTACTGCTGTCTGTCTGTCTGTCCGCCCGCTGGGTTGCACTGGAGAGCCGGTTCCTGTGTTTGTTGATGTTGTGTTGGTGTGTACCCGCTGCTGTTGTGCAAAGTATGCTGTTAAGTGCCGAAAGGCCACCCAATGGCTTTCCACCTCGTGCCCCTCGTATTCGGACCCGCTGTACAAAACGCCTATTTATTACTCACGATGTTCATTTTCAGCAAATATGCATCAGGGTGAAATGCACGTTCCAGAACCGACCTGAGATGTGGAAGCGTGTGTCCAAGCGTACTTAGGAGTTTAATTAGATATCCCGTGGCAGTGTATCTGTCTTACTCTTGGTTGGAGGAGAACATGACAAGGGCACGTTTGAGACGTGTGAAAGTGGATTTTTTTTTGCCGTTTGGTGGACCTTCAAAGCGTTGTGGGCGCAGTGTGTGCTGTGTGCAGAGTATTGGTTTGTGTTTTGACGTGTGAACTTGGCACATTGGCTGTACCCTCCACCCTTTCTGGTGCCTGTAAATTCCAGTCCTGGGCACAATGGAGGCTCTGTGGTTTTAAGGTCAGAAGGAAGCCTCACATGTATAGACATGTCTTCTGGGAACTGAGGTTCTTCAGGGCTGAAGGGGTTTTAATCCTGCATGGGACAACCCTGGAACAACAGGACAGATGCTGGCTTGGGGGTACAGCCACTTGGATCAACGGATGCTGGGCTTTGCGTTGCAATGAAGGGGTTCAGGAAAAAGCAGCCATTTTGTTTCCAGGAAACCGATGGAAACCTCCCTTCTGCACATACGCGTTGGCCCCGTCAAAATCCCATAGGCTACGCATTTGAGTGGGAGTGGATTAGGTGGCAAAGTCCCAGCGACAAGCCTGTGACTGACTGGTTTGAACCAGACAAAGTTCTTCACCGTTGAAATCATTCAGTCGCCCGGTGACAGGTCAACTGGCGAAACCTCGCTTTTCCCCACCACCAGTGGAGCCCGGGTGGGATCTGTGAGCCACGTCTGTGCCGCCGGGGGGCATCTCATCCATTGCCCTGGTCTGCATGCCCCGGGGCAGGGGCAGGGGCAGGGGCAGGGGCAGGTCGCAGGGGGCCAGGTGTTCGAAGCTCTTGCGGTGGACTGTGTCTTATGGTGTGTGGTGCGTTGGACCATGCTGATCCTCTGGTGTGTGTCCCTGGCTGTGTGTACTGGAGTGTGCTTCTTGCTCCCCTGGGTTGCTTGAGTTGAAGTGATTGCCGTTGGGTTACCGTCGCGCCGTGGGTCCGACCCGACCCGACCTGGGGACCCGGGTCTCACCCCAGAGAGACTGGGCTGGCAGGGTCCAAGTGGTGCTGACAGACTCCTGAGGATCGGTGTCTGCTGCCTGTTTCTCCATGACTTTCTAACTAGTATGTCTTGAGACAGATCACTCAAACCCAGCACAATTTAGAGAAGAGGGGCTCAGAGGTTGAAGTTCAGATGCCTCTGTTCACACAGACAGATAGATTGGTGAGCAAATTTGATTATACAGCCAATTGAGTAGACATGGACCACTTAGTTTTATGAGAACAATTTTTTGCAGAATTTTTTCGAAACATTTCAGAAGAATCTTGTTTTTAACTTGATTTATATTAATGTGGAGAAAATAAATTATGATACCCAAAGGCTTGACCTCACGCGAGTCTGCACCCACCACTTCACCTGCCCTCCCTGGTCCTCTGTCCAGCTGGTGGAGGTTGACCTGGAACGAGGGTTTGGCCCCTCTCCTCCTCTCCTCCTCCTCCGTTCCTCACGCTCTCCCCTTTCGTTCTCTTCCAGTCGCCCGACCCTGCCGAGAACGCTCACCTGCCTGACGACAGCCCCAGCAACGCCGGTGAGTTGCCGTGGCGTCCGCAGGCCGCCCTGACTACGCCCGATCTCGCGCGATCTGTAGGGCGGAGTTTCGGTCAGGATGCAGTGATTCACCTATCCGTGCCATTACATCAGCTTATATAGTGAATGTGAGCTATGATCCTATTACCTCATTTTTGCAGGTTACTATTCTCAGTTAAGGAAGAGGCACTTACCATGACAGTTGAGGTCAGGTGGTCATTGTATTTGGACTGATTCAGGATCAAAGTTGAGCGTTTCTGTAGAAGTGTGGCACCAGGTTGAAATGAGGCAAGTTACTGAGATGTACGTTCGTGGAGAGGGCGCCATGCCTCCAGGTACCCATACTGCTCTGCTTCGTGTCAGGCGATGACGATGGTGCCCTCTTCATCGTGTGTGTGTGCGTAGCCACGCTGACCTGATCCCACTTTTGAATGTCCCTCTGATTCAGGTCTCCTCCAGGAATAAGCAGCTTTTCGGACATTGGTAGGACCAGAGCTCCACTGTGTGTGATAAACGGGGTCTCTAGGTTTCTCTCTGCCCTGTTTCCCCCTGGCTTTTCTGTGGGTGCCAGAGCATAGCGGCCAGCTTGGTGTGGGGGGGGAGGGGCCGGGGTAGGATCCATAAACATCTAACACACACACACACACACACACACAATATGCACGTGTACGCTCAACCCAGTATATCACACTTCTTACATTGGATATAATTGGATGAACCATTTGGGCTCAGGAATAATGCTTGAGCCCGAGTGGTTCATCACTGCAAAGCTTCACCCCAGGGCTTCACAGTGAGGCCAGACCTCGAGGAGCCCTCAAGATGGCCGTCTGGCTTTACGCTCGTCTTGGGATGGTTTTAAAGCAGGGATCAGCAACTCACGGTCCTCGAGGGCCAAGAACTGCTGGTTTTCCACCCTCCCTTTGCCTGGGAATCAGGTGTGAAGAAGACAGTCTGGCCAATCAGTAGCACTAATTACCCGGGACAAAAAGAAAACCAGGGCTGGATTTGGATTCGAGGGCCAGAGTTGATGATCCCTGGTTTAAAGGAAGCCCTGGATCAGCTTCCTGTGTGAGCTGAAAGGTGTGTGGGTGTGGCTGAGACAGAACTGCATATTGTGTGCTCCTTATTGGCCAGTTGCAATACATGGAGCAGAAACACAGGCATCGTTATTGTCCAATTTATAATGGCAGGGCAGAAAGGTGAGTATATTGATCAGTTCCTAATCGCAGCATAGAAAGCTTGCTGCGGTTGGTTGCTGTTATTTGTAATCACAGAAAGCTGTGTGTGTTGTGTATCTTTTCCTGCTGGTAATCGAAGTGCAGAACAGGTGCTGGGTTTTTATCCGGTTGTGATTGGAGGGTGGAAGCGTGGCTCTCGGTTATTGGTGGGCTTTCTAAGCGGGCGGGGCTTCGCAGCACTAATCCGAAAGCGCCTCTTTTTTTTTTTTTTTAACGAGCCGCCGCTCCACGTTCCATCAGCCGCCTGGGAGAACAGGAAGTTCCCAGGTGGCTCGTGGTCCTCCTTCCTGCCTGACCGCGACGTTAGCGGGCGTACGCCCTGCCGGGTCTCCGCCCCGCAGCGCTGCAGCTCGTCGTCCCCCCCCCGGACCCCCCGGTGCAGTTCAGAGAGGGGAGGGGACCGCAGCGCTGGGGCGGGCGAGCAGGCATTAGGCCGGGTGCAGAACAGCTTCGCTCGCTCTCCTTCACTGTAACCCTCACATGCCGCCGCTCAGCCCGGAATGAATTTCCCTGGGGTAAAAGGGAGAGGCTTCTGTAAAAACATGTAAGATCCAGTCGATCTGCCCTGTTACTTTCTCAGCAGTGAATTATATCTTTCTCTGTCTCTCTCTCTCTCTCTCTCTCTCTGCCCCCTCTCTCTCTCTCTCCTCCCCCCTCTCTCTCCCCCCTCTCCCCTCTCTCTCTCTCCCCTCCCCTCTCTCCCTCCCTCTCCTCCCCTCCCCCCTCCCCCCCCCCCTCTCTCCTCTCTCCTCCCCCCCCTCTCTCCCTCCCCTCCCCCCCCCCTCCCTCTCTCTCTCTCTCTCCTCTCCCTCTCTCTCTCTCTCAGATGCGGACGCTCCGGTGCCAGTGGCCCTGCCCTCCTCCTCTGCGCTGGAGGAGATGTCTCTGTACAGCAGCAAGCGCAAGCTGAGACACGGCCGCCCCAGCCTGGAGACTGCTGTTCCTACATAACTGCCCCACATTATACACACACACACACGCACACACACACACACTGGTGTTCCTACATAACTGCCCCACATTATATACACACACACACACACACACACACACACACACTCCCTCACACACACCCACGTATGCACACAGACACACGCACACGCGCCTGCACAAAAGCGTTTTCGCAGACAGATTGCATGTAGATACACACGGCAGCCATTTCCCCTGTGATGCGAGCACACACAGCTGCTGCCTCGCCTGCCAGAGCTGCCACCTCTGTAAGGGGCGTGGCCACTGGCCTGGGCGTGTGGTCCACCGGGGCATTCGAAACACCTCTGCAAGCTGCTGACTGGCTGTGATGAGGAGGGTGTGGTCAGGTGGGGCTGTGCTGTCGTCCCGTAAAACGCCTCCAGCCCCATCCTGTGCTTTTAGATTCAAATGATTTCTTTCTTTCAGTTTGCGTTTTAGAAGCTGAATTATTTTATTAACTGGTGAGACAAATTGTTTTTAATTTCTGATTCCTCCACGATTTTGAGGTTTCTTGGTTCTTGTATTTTTTTTTTTTTTTGTTTTTTTTTGCATTGTTTTAATATCTAGTGTAAGAAAAAGAAAAACAGTAGTTGATTGATTAACTGTAAATACGTTAGGATGATTAACTTTGGAGGTTTAGTGTTGAGGTGGTTGTAAGATAGCAGGGTGGTGCAGAGGGTGTAAATATGCTGGGGGGGGCGCTCCTGACACCCGGCTCACTCGTACGGGGGGGGTCCCTCCGCTACCTTCACCCCCGCTGGGAAAGCAGCGCAATTCGGACACTACGCCTCTCTGCTCAGCTGCTGACCCCGCCCCGCTTTCCATTTTAAATACTTTTAAAAGTTCCTTTTATACTAAATTATTCGACTCGATTCTTCTTCCCGCGTGATTTCTCAGAATGGAAAACGGAAAAAAAAACAGCATTTGAAGTGCTTCAGATCCAGACGTGTTTGGTTGAGCGTTCCAGTACATATCAGTTCGGTGGGGCCGAGATCCACCTGGCTTGGCTGCTATTCACGGCAAAGAGACTGTTTTCAGAGTGTTGACGGAGATGTACAGAGGCCTTGGTGCAAAGCTTTAGATTTATATAAATCATTTAGTGCACAAATGATATAATTCTAACACGCGGTGCTTGTTACATTACAGATGAATGTATTCTTGATGATGCAAAGATCTAAAAAAAAAAACTGGGTGGTGAAATTCCACAGTTCTTCGCAATGCATTGTGATTGTAAATGGCAGTGAGGCTGATTGACTTCATTGTGTTGAAGCCGGGAATCATGGGATTGCTCCTCAGATGTGATTGCCATCAGTCAAAAGAGGAAATTGTTCGGTTTAGAATGTAGAACGTTCTGGTGTGGTGCGCGTGACAGGTCAGGAACAGGCTTCCAGGGGTTGACATAAGTGGTGTGCAAGCACGCACGCACGGCAAAAAGATAAAAATGTGCAGCGGCAATTGTGTGCCCTAACGAAAAGCGTACCTAATAATAGATATGCACCTGCAAATAGACACAATAAAACATTTTTTATTGTTTTTTTTATCTTTTTGCCATGCATGTGCAATTGCATACCACTTCTGTCACCTCCTAGAACACTTAAAGGTCCATTTTTCTGAGTTTCCATCTGTTCTTACATTTAGTAAGTCTCCTACTTTAGTGGTTAGGTGCTCTGGGGTTTTTATTTTTTACCAAACATGTTCTGAGAAGTCAGGATCCTTGTTTTGTAGGTATGTACAGTGCTGAATGTTAGTATTTATAGTGTTAAATTGGATATAACATATCCATTTGGGCTAAATAAATTTTAAAAAATAAATAGTTTAGAAATTTAGATTTTTTTTTCGACAGTCTTGGATGGAAATATGAGGCTGTATGTAGGCCCTCTGGAAGAAACCCCAGCTTCTCGCATGAGGCTAATTTCACCTGAACTTCGTAAAGAGTGGCTTTCAGGTGACCTTTAAGTTCCAGGGCTGTAGATCGGTGGAAAATGTATGTGGGTCTTTTAAAACATTCCAAATAGAGCATTTGAGACTATGCCGGACGGTCTAAAGGACGAGCATACAAACACCAACGGGAATACGTGCGTAGAAGTGGAAGTAGACTGAGAACCGTGCATCGACTGGGACAGAAAACGTCAGCCCCCTTTTTTGGAAATGCAGCCTTTTTTTTAAAAAAAGAATGTTTTCTTGAATTTACAGAGAGGGGAAGGACTAGATGGATCTTCTTTGCTATTCATATCATACCTTACAGAGCTGGTGAAGGTAGCCGATGTTTGCGTCTCCATCTCCTTTATTTAATCCGAAGCCACTGATGTGACTGTGTTGCGGTGTCAGTAATGTACAGATACAGCAGGAAAAAGGTAAAAATTCCAAACTGAGCCTACTCGTGCTTGAGGCTGAACCAGCATCCCGACTGGCAAATTGACCAGGTGAAAGTCTAAACGGGGCGCTACCCATATGTACATAACTGTGTGAACTTATTTTTTGTTACTTTTTCAGACTTTCAAGATTTTACGGTCCTCCCAAATTAATTTCTTTGTATTATTCTCAGTTCACTTCCTTCAGTCTGCTGTTCAAGAAAAAAAAAATCAATGGCGCATTACTTAATCGAAGCAACGATGTGTTGCTGAATTTAGTTTTTACTAATTATAGCTTTGTTTTGTACTGGCTAACTGAAAAATCGGTCATTTGTGATTTATTTTTATTTTTTATCTGATCTTTTTGGGATTTTCCAAGCAAATGGGATATACTCCATACACACTACACTTTCACACACAAATGTTGTTTTATAATTTAAATGAATTTTTCTTATGCTTTCTCTGAATTTACTTGGGGGCTTTTGTTTTCCAAGAGGGTGGGGGGGGGGGGGGCAGGTGAAGGTCAGGGGTTAAAGCTCATCCAAGACTGTAACTAGTGAATTTGTACAACCAAAGAAGTCTATTTTGTGGTTCAGGAAATAATAAAAGTTTACTTTTCATTTAACAAGCTGATGTCCACGTACCTGCCTTTTGTTTGCTGCTTATATTCTACGGTACAGTCTTCCATTTGGATGAAAAACTGTTTTGGTAAGCTGACAGATTGGCAAAGAGATGTCAGAAAAATGTACACATCATCAGGAATGAGCCGATTCAAGATGGAACCTGTTTATTTGAACACTTAAGCTCACTGATTCCAATTTAAATTGAGATCCCGGATTCGGATTAGTTAAGTCTTCGCCACATCATTGGATAAATGGTCATTGCGGGAAAAAAAACTATTCAGACCCAGCAAAGCAAGTAAGGTGAGAGTAAGTGCATTGATGTGCTGCCAAACACCAGCAGGGGCTTACAGCTCTCCAGGACCAGGGTTGCAGAGCGGACACCAGCCTGCCCTACAGTACTGGCCAGGGGTACTGAGCTCAAGTCCTGGAGGGCCGCAGTGTCTGCCAGTATTCGTGGTTTCCTTTCATGAGCAGCCAATGAAGGCTTTGGGAGGAAGGCGTATGGATTCTTCGGCCAATCAGCAACTTAAATTAATCATTGTTGCAGAAAAACACCAAAAACCAGCAAACACTGCGCCCCCCCCCCCCCCCAAGAAACAGATTCAGACACTTGTACTACAGGCATTCCTGTTCATCAGTGCTGCCCGACTCTGTTCCTGGAGATCCATTACATTACATTACATTACATTAGAGGCATTTAGCAGACGCTCTTATCCAGAGCGACTTACACAACTTTTTTACATGGCATTTTACATTGTATCCATTTATACAGCTGGATATATACGAAGCATGCAGTAAGTACCTGCTCAAGGGTACACGCAGTGTCCTTACCCGGAATCAAACTGCAACCTTTCGTACAAGCCCAGTTCCTTACCACTGTGTACACTCCGTCAGATCCACCATCCTACAGGTTTTCATTCAAACCCTTACAAAGCACACCTCATTCAGCATCTCTCATAGAGCTGTTAATTGGTAGAATCACTCCAAATTAGGGTTGAAATGAAAACATACAGGACATATGTTCAGAAACAGGATTGGGCAGTCCTGCTGTAACATCATTGTGTTAATGGAGGTGAGAGCTCCCCCTTCAGGCCATGCCTGTCCATGACGTGGCTCTATGACTGCAGAGGCTGTGGAGAACCGTGTCCCCCAGGTGTTCGGGAGCTTCGGTATAAGGCTGATCATGTCGCTATGACTCGCTGTCCGTTTGCAGGGACCTCCAGGGCTGAAGATGGAGCCGCACCAGGACAGACTGCAGGCGGCGGGCGCTCCGAGCCGTTCTGCTCGGCCCCTGGCAAGGGTTCACAAACCGAAATTGGGGTTTCCTGAAGCGGGACTTGTTAGAATTCAGATTTGTTTGATTTGATTGAGACCACGTCACTAGTGTGCCGCTTCGGTTTGATTCCTGGAGTGACCCGTGAAGCTGGGATCCATTGCTTTTTATTACATTACGTTACAGGCGTTTAGCAGACGCTCTTCTCCAGAGCGACTTACACAACATTTTTCACACAGCATTTACACCGCATCCATTTATACAGCTGGATGTATACCAAAGCAATGCAGGTTAAGTACCTTGCTCAAGGGCACAACGGCAGTGTCCTACCCGGGAATCGAACCTGCAACCTTTAGGTTACAAGCCCAGTACACAGGAGTCTTGTGTGTTGCCTGGCCTGCAGAGTCCTCACATTCACGTATCACTGGCAGTGTGTGTTGAATGGCGGCGTGTCTAGTCCAGCTCCTTGACAGAACAACTGTGACCAAGGGGCCAGTCAACGCTGATCAGTCTGAGATCAATAATACAAAAACGTCTTGTATTACCTGCAAATTGTGCTTTCAGAGGACATCACGGGCCAGTTCTGTTCATGTTGCCAATGTACATGCACTTGTTGGGCTGCTAGGGTACTAAAGGGTGATTAAACAAGTCTCTGAAATGTCATTTATTTGTTTAAGCTCAATCCATTCGAACGGTCTGTGGGTTTCGCTTTTTAATGTTTATTGACTAATTGGGGGCGACATAGCTCAGGAGGTAAGAGCGGTTGTCTGGCAGCCGGAGGGTTGCCGGTTCGCTCCCCCGCCCTGGGCATGTCGAAGTGTCCCCGAGCAAGACACCTAACCCCTAATTGCTCCCAACGAGCTGATTAGTACCTTGCATGGCAGCCTTTCACCGTTGGCGTGTGAGTGTGTGTGTGATTGTGGCATCAATTGTAAAGCGCTTTGGATAAAACCGCTATATAAATGCTGTCCATTTACAATTTAATTGGCCAATCTCTCCTCACATTTCAAAAGCTCTGGCTCGCTGTCTGTGGTGACTTCAGTATTGGTGCAATTTGGTGCAACCATTAATATAGGTGCCATTGCAGCTCTTTAAAAATAGGGGTTCTGGTTGGCAGAGTTGATTCGCTTTTCCAATCCGGAGGCATTATATGAAATGAGAAGAAACCTACTCAAATCTAAATACTTCTTTTCCCTAGAGTAATCTGGCAGCCTTCCAGTAACAGTGAGTAGACTGGGCTTTTAAAGAAGTTAAAATAAATTCGGTGCTCCAAAGTTAAAGAATAAAGAGCCTTCGGTCTTAAGTAGAAGAGGAGTATAAAACAGTAAATCAAATTGTCGTGCATGTGCGTTCCATTAGGCCATGTGACATTTCTGAGAACGTACACTAGTTTTCGCAGGCACGCATACACGCCAATATGTAAATCACAGCACCTTGCTTGCTTTTCTCTCCACTTTGCCGACATTTGCGCCAAACTGATTTGCATAGGTTTTTTTTTTTTTGTTGCGACTATTATTTCAGTTGAAGTAGTTTTCTATTCAATCTAAAAGACCGCTCGTCACAACAATAATCACAAGTATAAACGATGCATAAAACCACGACATTGATAATGTTATTGGTGATATTTAATCTGCTCTGGTGCCACTTGCAACGTGATCTAATATTGTACTGTATTATCTCTATCAAAATAATCTCTTCTTGACGAAATAATCCTGGCACATAATGTAAAACCTAATCCCCTGGCAATCCTAGTTTTTATTGTAGTGCGCTAGCCAGCCATGCCACACCTGGGACAGAATGTTGTCAGAGATAGAACGGCTTATTTTTTAGAATATTGTTAGGTCTACCATAACGTACGCTGTTCCGTCCGCTCTCGCAACGTCTCGCAGAGGACAGCCAGCTACCTACCGATCAAGTTAGTCTACTTGTTTGATGAACACACGCCGGGTTCTCCAGAAGCAAGTCACATTCACGCTACGGTGTCTGGTACGGTTCAAGTCTCTGCACTTACGCGTTTTGGAAATTTGGATCTTTATTTTCTCAATGAAGATGGGTGATATGATATTCGAAGAACTGGAGGATTTGATGCATTTTTCAGTCCACGACCTTCCAAACCGGGGCTATGCGGTCATGGAGGAGATCAGAAGACAAGGGAAACTCTGTGATGTCACCTTGAAGGTAAGAAAAATCACCCGAGACGTATCTTGGTAGCTTGCTTGCTAATTTTCTGAGAAAACAGAACTGTGAATGTCTGCCTGAACGTGTTGCACTTGGCGGAGTGAGTGTACAGCTCAAATAATTAGCGTGGCAACTAACTACATAGATACCATCCACAAATACTGCGCGTAAACATCATAACAAGGCTCCTCTCTCTCTCTATTTGTATTCTAACTTTACTACTCTAGTTAATCGTCGTATTTAGAGCTTGGACTCCGGAAGAGAACAGTGTAGCTAGCACGCCAGCTAACTAGCAAGCTAATATAAGACCACTTGGCTTCATTTTAATGGAAAGTTAGAGCTGGAGGCATCCACAAAGCAGCTTTATTAGTCAGCTCTCCTTTTCTATGTTATTACTTGTGACGCGGTTGGTATGGCTGTGAATGGCTTAGACAGCTGGTAGGTCTTTGTGTCCGGGAAATCTCCCTAGCATTAGCTAACTAGTTTATGTTAGTGTAACCTAGCTAAGCAGCGACCAACAACTATGATCGATTGGCTATAGCAACCTTTCTAATTCCAAAATAGCCAGAAATTGGTGTGTCTTGCAGAGCTGGAGTTTAGTTGAGAGCAATTCTACAGGCAGCGTGTTTTCTGATGGGTAGGTGTGTAATCTAGAAGCACTCAAACTGTGCTGTAGCTAGCTCAGTAGGAGGGGAGCTGCAATTCAACAGCAGTACTGTGTGGTTCACCTGTTCTAAACGCAGATTTTTACGTTATCTAACTAGGTTATTGAGTTAGGCGTCTGATAACTTGATACTCGTTTTCGGAAACGTGGGTGCCATTGATAAAAACCCACACACTGCTCCCATTAGTGTCTTAAAAACTGTCGTAATGCTTCGTTGACTATCATCTTTTGTATTATTAGGTTTATTAAATTAGAAAACAGCAGTAGGTTACCCAATTGCCACTTTGCTAGCTAGAAGAGGTCATAAACGGAAGGCTCCACCGCACGTGCACTTCTTATGCACTATGCAAATAAACTGCAAATAATGACTTGCCCTGCAAATTTGAATGAGCTTTCTTTAAACAACAGCTGTCTCGAGCCCGCTGTGGCTGAGCAGTGGGCTGCTGAAAGTCTTAGATCACCCACTGCCGCAAATTGAATCCTCAGAAAACCAGTTTGTTCTTGCCTTTCTTGCTTGGAGTACCTGTACCCACCCCGTTGAGTCATCAATACCATTGTCCACCCTTGCTCATAATTTTACATGTGCTCTGAGATTAGATTTGTGAGATGCTCTCATGGCCTGGTTTGCCATGTTTGCCAATTCATAATTTTCCTGTGGCTATTACTCATTGACTCTTAGCCCTGGCACCAGAAGAGAAAACAAGTGAAATGAACTCATTCCTTTAAATATGAGTAGATAATACCTGTGGACAGAGCCTTTGTGGGCCTTTCACTGGCCACAGGCAAGTTCCACTCCTGTCCTATATGGTATAATTCATGGTCACAATACATGTTTGCTTGAAGAATAGTCTGCACAGTCATGACTGCTTAGCTTTTTTTTGAATGAACTTGTTATTAATGAAACTGCTTTCTAACATTTTTGCCCATACTTATGTAAGTGTTGTTGTGTTTTTACAAACTATAATCCACTGGAAAAATACTGGCTCATCTGTGTAAACCAGTTATGGGGTCTACCGTTATTATTTATATATTAGCATATAAGCATGTTCATTCTGTTTCTTTTATCAGTTAATGTTGTTTTATATAAGCTTCTACAGGGCTTGGCGGGGAACCTCGATGCTGTCATAAAGCCGTTGTTTCAACACGAGCGAGACAAAAGCTGTTCATTGTCTCTGTCATTGAAGACAATAATTCAGGTGATGAACGATCAGCCACTTGCGTCAGATGTGATCAATGAAGCTTTCCCCGTTACGCACGTAACTGTATTCACCGGCCGTCACCAGGGCCCCTGGAATCGCGCTCTTGGATTGGCTGGCGGCTGCAGCAGGTTGAGTGCCCTTGGGTCTAATCTCCAGGCCTCAGGGAGAGAGATTCATGCGTCCAGATTAATCGCGCGGTGGAGCACAGCACAGGCAGCTAACGTCGCTCCCTATGCGTCCGCAGCGCGCGGCTCGCTAGGCTAACGGCGGCGCAGGTGTTGTGTCAGCAGTCCTTTTTGCCCCTCAGCGAAATCCCCCCCCCCCCCCCCCCCCCCCTACCCACGTGATCCGCATTCTCCACTGACCCACTGACCGTCACGCCGGAGAAAACCACGTCAGGCACAGGACTGCTGACGCCGGGTGCCACAGGCTTTGTTCTACTGTACATAATGCCTTGATTGATTTGTATTGACTCTGGGGGATGGGGAGGACAAGGACTGAGAAAAAAAGCCTAGAGGCTTCCCACTGACCATCAACGTGGAAAATGTCAAAACCAGTTTTTGTCAACCCGAATATAGCCGCTAACCTTGCACAAAGATTGAAGGTTTCAGTGGCATAGGCCTGTTTTGAATCACGGAGGCCTCCGTGAAGACAAGAGGAAAGTAAACAAAATGAGAAGTCATCCTGTAATGGCAGATCAGTGAGCTTTTTATGTCACAAGATGTCTGGATGATGTGGGGATTAAAATGATTTGAATCATTTGAAAAGTGAAATAAATTAACTGGGATAAACTGCGTCAAATCCGTAAGAGCCATTCGTATGTGGGATCTTCCTGTCATGGCGATAGCCATGAAAAGCAACTCTCAAAATGTGAAAGAGGTCTGATGCTGTTTTGTCCACAATGGCTGCCATTGTGTGAAAATCCAGTTTTCTGGGTTTACCTCTTTGTTATGGCACTTCATCCTAGCTTCTAGGATACTGACATCACTGCTTAACTCTAGACCATTTCAGTCATCAACTGAAAGGAAGAAAGGATGACGTGGAGACCAGTTATTGTCTTTTTCCATAACAGTTCTCAAGGATCAGAGCTGAGAGGCCTTTTAGTAGAGACGAGACTATGGAGGGATACTTCTGCTGCTAGAATAGCAGTGCTTCACTGAGCACAAGTTATTGCATTGACATTATGGGATGTAGGACATTAGGCATATGTATAGGAGATTGATTTTTAATGAGGAACATCTACGGGAATGCACTTTAAGGACCTGCTAGATTCATAATATCTTAGTCTGAATTTAGACAGTGTTCTGATCTGAACATTGCCCCTTTGAGAATTAATAAGAGGATACCTATGTTTAAAAAAAAGAAAGAAAGTAAAAATCAAATATAAAGATGAAATGACAGAATGGCTGCTGTCTCATAAGTCATAGGGTAGGGATACGGATGGAATGTTGCTGAGCACTGTGTCTCTGTTCAGCTGGAAAAGGTGCAGCACATCCATGGATAATATATTCATATTTCCTCTTCCTCGCATCCCATTGGCCGAGGTCAGGATCGCACTGCAGTGTCCATGCATGGCTTCTGTGCTTGTGATCATATGCGTTTTCCATCATTATATTTCTGTCAAAAAAAAAAAAACCAGGAGCCAGAAAAACTCCCTCAAGGTTTTTCGTTCCTACCTCCGCTCTTCACTCAAGTCCTTATTTGGGTAGAAAGTCAGTTCTTGGTTTTCCAGGTTTAAATCACTTCGCAACTGGAGGAAAAAAGCTCTATAAAAGTCTATAAATCTCCAGCGGAGGAGGCGACGGGGCTGCGTATCCTTGGCTTAGTAAACGCAGGGTTCAGCAGGAGGAGTGCACAGTTTCAATGGCCCTTTCTGATTTAATAGCGTTACATAATGGGAACAAGATTCCCCTCCGCTTGACGTCTTTACCTTGTTTTACAAGAAGGGGGGTGGGTGGGGGGGGTTGGGAAATGTTAGTAGCAGGTCGTGTTCTTTTACATGTGACCCTGCTCGGATCCTGTCGTTATGGGTAAACTGCATTCACACTGCAGAAGGGAAAACAAAAAACAAAAAAACATTTGTGCTGTGCAGGGAACCTGGTTTTATCAGCACGTCACAGTTGTAGATAGCCTACTTAACAAGGTTGTGTTGCATTAGGGGTGTCCAGTCGTATCTGCGAAGGGCCAGTGTGGGTGCAGGTTTTTTGTTTTAATCCAGAAATAAGACACCTGGTTCTACTTATTGTCTGACCGACTGAAGACCGTGATCAGTTGATTAGTCGAATTAGGTGCGGTAGTGTTGGGCTAAAACTAAAACCAGCACCCACCACACCAGCCCTTTATGGGTAAGACTCGACACCCCTGTGTTACTCGCGAGAGCATTGAGGGTTTGTGAGAGAACTCGATTGCCGCTGCGGTAATCGCGGAAAGGCCTTTCGGTTCGATTTAAGAACTGGATGTCGGGCAGCGCACCCGTGGCCAGTGTTTTTGCTGTGGTTGTGTTCCCCTCCTCCCCTGCTGTTGACGTCCTTGTGGGTTTACCGCAGATAAGCCCCCCTAAAGCCTTTAATGCACATTCACGTAACAAAAAAAAAATAAAAGTCCGCAATGCTGTCGCAGCCCAGGCACCCACCGACCGACTTCCCCCCTTCTGACATTTAAAATCTGTCGAGCGCAGCTGCGTAGAGGCTCTTTGAATGCCGCTTAGTCATACAAGTGTCCTTTTGTACTGTCGGAGCTTCCTCCTCGGTGTTATCAGCTGGCCGCTGTTCAATATCCATTCAGGGGATATTTATTTATGTTCGTTTTTATTCCTCATTTCTTGGCTGGACCGTAACGGCGGCGCCAGCCTCATAAACGCAAATGTCTGTGACTGACTGAGTGAGTGAGTGAGTGATGAAGTTACACCATTGGTCGGCCGAGTTATGAAGTTACACCATTGGTCGGCCGGTTCGGGTCCAGCCATATACTAGGTTTTGACCTGGTCTTGTTCACTGTAACCATTCACCTGTGTAGAGATTAAACTCCTTACTGTAGAAGCTCCTTCTTCTGGCTGCCATGCCACTGACAACAGTGTCTTCATTAGAGTTACATTCCAGTCCAGTGAGTCGAAAGTCTGGTTCCTGAGGTAGATTAGTGTAATTTGGTATGAAGCTGGACCTGTATTCAGGTCTTGCCTCTATCACTCCCGTGATCAAGGCCAGAGTAGCTTATAAAGGTTGTTCTCCCCCCACCCCCCCCCCAGAATTATGGATGGAAATAAAAAGTCAGTTGGGTAAAAGGGTTTCTATTCTTTCTTTAGGCTGATGAGCGAGCTGCGTATGGTAATTAGGGTTGTGCACAGTTGGGACTTGCACCGACAGGGTCTGATTCTGGACTGTTCGGTGTTCCACTCCAGGACGGGTGCTTTAGCAGGACCCCTCCACCCTAGGGTGTCCCAAACTTCTGAGCCTCCATGGGGACAAGAGGTGAAAAAATGGCAGAATTAATGATTTTTATTTTATTTCAAAGGTTTGTCTGCTTTTTCCACCTCAACTCACTCTTGCTTTCACTAGAAAGGCAGTCGGACCCTGGCCCTCTGGGTGACTGTCCTTTCATGTGCGCCCGCAGGTGGGGGACCACAAGTTCAGCGCCCACCGGATAGTCCTGGCCGCCTCCATCCCGTACTTCCACGCCATGTTCACCAACGACATGATGGAGTGCAAGCAGGACGAGATCGTCATGCAGGGCATGGACCCCAGGTGCGGTGACTTCAAGACCTTGTTGCTTCAGATTGTAGCTTACAATGTGAGCGATGGAAATACTTGTTGCTGTGAAGCTTGAGGTTCCTCGAATGTTCTCTGGGGAAACGTTTGTTCCTGAGCTGTCTTATCTAGCTCAGGAGCAGAAGTTTGTTTGGACATTCCATGGCTCAGTTTATTCTTGGGAGTTGCTGGATATTTGCTAAGGCATTGTATATAAACCTGGATCCAATGTTGGTTTTCTTCGCCAAGTCCGTGATTGTCTGCTTTGCTAAGCCGCACCTGTTCCTTCTCGAAATGGTCACATTGGTTTTTTTTTTCCTGAAAAATAACTGCACAGTTAGCCTAAAAGTCACATCCTTGACCCTTAGCCAATGTGTCCCCTCTCTGAGTTAGTGGAATTCCTTCTCCCCACTGACATTGGAATGTGAACCCCCCCCCCCCCCCCCCCCAACACACACACAGACTGCTGAGTCTCCCCTCTCCCCTGCCCTGGCCTCTGGTTGCTCTGCAGTGCCACTGCAGGAAAGCCTGAAGCTTGCTCCGGTCCACCAGCAGTCCCCTCCCACACTGAGAGCAGAGGTGTTCTGTTTCTCCCTGGAACGAGAGACGGTCAGAAAGGAGGGAGACGAGTGGGTACGAGCGTGTAGGTGATGGAACAGTACGGTCTTCAGTGTTCTGTTGTTATTTCTGGATTTCATTGTTCTTTCCCTTTTTCTCCAAACCCTCCCTCCCCTCCCCCGGCCCCCTCGTGCATCTCTTTGCGCCTCCTCCTCAAAGTGCCCTGGAAGCCCTGATAAACTTCGCGTATAACGGCCACGTGGCCATCGACCAGCAGAACGTGCAGGCGCTCCTCATCGGCGCCAGCTTCCTGCAGCTACAGAATGTCAAGGACGCCTGCTGCTCCTTCCTCCGAGAAAGGTGAAGCCCCCCCACACCCCCCCCACCCCGTCCTCTGCACACGCACACACACCCCCCTCCCCCCATTCTCTGCACACCCCAATAATGCTCCAGCCAGGCCCTTCATTGCAGTCTTATCACAAATACCTTCATGAATCCACTACCCTCATTGTGAGAACTTCTCCAATGGGCATATTTGTCTGTGACAGAATTTATTTGAGATTTGACCTCACGGCTCCGTTTCCTTTCTCCTGTTCCCCGCCCTGACGTTGCTCCCCCCCCCCCCCCCTCGCCCCGTTCCCCAGGCTCCACCCCAAGAACTGCCTGGGCGTGCGGCAGTTCGCGGAGACCATGATGTGCACCACGCTGTACGACGCGGCCAACAGCTTCGTGCACCAGCACTTCGTGGAGGTGTCCATGTCGGAGGAGTTCCTGAGCCTGCGGTCGGAGGAGGTTCTGGAGCTGGTCGGCTGCGACGAGCTCAACGTCAAAGCCGAGGAGCAGGTCGGTGGAACCGCCGCATTGCTTAGCAACGGGGGCGGGGACTCGGCGCTTAGCAACGGGGGCGGGGACTCGGCGCTTAGCAACGGGGGCGGGGACTCGGCGGTTCGCAACGGGGGCGGGGACTCGGCGCTTAGCAACGGGAACGGGGATGGGGACTTGGCGCTTAGCAACGGGGGCGAGGACTCGGCGCTTAGCAACGGGGGCGGGGACTCGGCACTTGGCAACGGGGGCGGGGACTCGGCGCTTAGCAATGGGGCAGGGACTCAGTGCTTAGCAACGGGGGCGGGGACTCGGCGCTTAGCAACGGGGGCGGGGACTCGACGCTTAGCAACGGGGGCAGGGAAATGCTCCTCAGGCTAGCGTCCGACAGCTTTTACTTTAAAACAAGGGATGTCCGATCTTATGCAGAAAGGGCCGGTGTGGGTGCAGGTTTTTTGATTCAGCCCAGACCCTACAACACCTGATTCAACTAATTAACAGACGATGGTCTTCAATCAAGACCTTGATTAGTAGAATCAGGTGACTTAGCGCTGGGTTAAAGCAAAAACCTGCACCCACACTGGCCCTTTTCGGATAAGACTGGACACCCCTGCTTTACAAGGATATTGTGTGTAAATATTCATCGCTCTGTGATAAAACGGGCGCTTGTATGAAAGTATATGACATGGTTCACATAGTGGGAGATGGTTTTACATTATTAATTCAATAATGACTGTGGTATTACCTTCATAACCAAGTTATGAAGGTAATATGATGTGGGAAAGTCCGGAGGCTTTGGAAGGATTAGCGTACGTCAGCAGGGACAGGTCATATTAGGTTCCTGGTGTTTACTTCTGCGTGCGTCAAATGTCACACTGATACTACTGAAATGGGACAAAAAGGGAAGAAGTAAGGTGAGAACATCTGGATTTGATACCAGTCCGTGAAAGCCAACCATGTTCTAGAACAGGACAAACCACTCTGCAAAAATCCTGCAAATATTACAGCAGGGAATTCCAACCCTGTTCCTGCAGATCTACCGTCCTGCAGGTTTTCAGGTTTTCACTCCAACCCTAACAAAGCAGACCTCATTCAACAGCTAGAGATCTCACTGAGCTGCTAATTACTAGAATCAGGTGTGCCAAATTAGAGTTGAAATAAAAAAAACCTACAAAGGCTGGTAGACGTCTAGGAACAGGGTTGGGTGGCCCTGGCATGGACTCTGTGACCCCAGCTGAGCAGTTACCCCTGTCCCGCCACCCCCCCCCCAGGTGTTTGAGGCGGTGCTGGCGTGGGTGCGGCACGAGCAGGAGGAACGGGAACCCCGGCTCCCCGAGCTGCTGTCCAAAACGCGCCTGCCCCTCTGCCGCCCCCAGTTCCTGGCTGACCGCGTGCAGCAGGACGAGCTGGTCCGCTGCTGCCACAAGTGCAGGTGAGTGGGGGGGGGGGGGTGTGAGCCTATAGGAGCAGAAGGTGATTAAATTGCCACAAGTGCAGGTGAGTGGGGGGGGGGGGGGGGGCAGGAGAGGGGCGTGAGTTGCAGAGAAGCAGAGGGATGGGGGGTTTTTTCCTGAATGCCTGCATTGTTGACTGTTTTTTGTTTTCATAAAGTCACGTCACACCCTCGAGCAATTTAAAAAAAAATTGGGTCAGTTTTGGATTTATTTCAAGGGTGTTTGGGCCTAAACAGTTCTCCCAGTCCCACCCTTTGGGGGGGATGTGCCTGTGTTTGAGAATGTTTTGCAGCACAGAGAAACCTATTTACAGTAAAAGTAAGGAGGGTTGGAGGGTGACGTGTGGAGTTTATATTAAGAGGCTACAGTATACGCTGCAGTCATTTAGTTCAGCGTCCGTGTGTGTGATTGTGTGCTTGCATGTGAGCGTGTGCATCCCTGTGTCTGTGTACATTACCGTGTGTTTGTCCCCCCTGGCAGGGACCTGGTGGACGAAGCCAAAGATTACCACCTGATGCCAGAACGCCGCCCCCACCTCCCCGCCTTCAAAACCCGGCAGCGGTGCTGCACCTCCATAGCGGGTCTCATATACGCTGTGGGGGGGCTGAACAGTGCAGGTGCCACATGACCCCCCCCCTCCTACTACCCCCCCCATTCAGTACTCTGAACGCACTTGACATTTCAACTGGGGCTGAGATGCAGTGAAAAAGAGTCAAGTTTTGTAGTCAGTGTTTCATAGAGTCATGGGACTTGGTGGCAGTACTGTATAATGGGTAAGGAGCTTGGCTTGGTCTAAAGGTCACAGGTTCACTTCCCAGGTTGGACACTGCCGTTGTACCATTGAGCAAGGTACTTAACCAGCATTGCTTCATTGTATATCCAGCTGTATGAATGGATGCAGTATAAATGCTTTGTAAAAAGTCGCTCTGGTTAAGAGTGTCTGCTAAATGCCTGTAATGCACTGACTAAATAACAGTTAAGCAGAACTGGGATTGATGTGTGGGGGACGATGCGAAAGTGCTTTGCAACCTTTTTAATTTTGAACACTGCTGTGTCCAGGTGACTCGTTGAATGTAGTGGAGGTCTTTGACCCGATCGGGAACTGCTGGGAGCGCTGTCAGCCAATGAGCACCGCTCGGAGCCGCGTGGGCGTGGCCGTGGTCAACGGGCTGCTCTACGCCATCGGCGGATACGACGGCCAATCGCGGCTCAGCACGGTGGAAGTGTACAACCCGGAGACGGACACGTGGACGCGGGTGGCCAGCATGAACAGCCAGCGCAGGTGAAGCATGTTTGTTCCGTGCATTTTCTCACGAGCGATTTTCATTACTTGTGCTTCCGAAATAATTGTAATTTTACCCACGAGTGCCCAAACTTGACATGACTTTAGGGGAACTTTCTAAATACTGTGCATGTTCTTCTTTTTCTAGGCCAAAATGATTGCCGTGATCACATCATAACAAATGAGCATAAATTGGCAAATTTGAAAATAACTGAAAGTTGTTTAGCTCAAGCAGGCACAACACATGTTTCATCTGTAGAATGTTGGAGGTTTCCTTAGCGTCTTGTGAGTCACAGTCACTCTGATCCCAAACACTGTGCTCACATCGTGTCTCTCTCTCGCTCTCCATTTATCTGTTTCTCTTCAGTGCGATGGGCACCGTGGTGGTGGACGGACACATCTACGTGTGCGGAGGCTACGATGGCAAATCCTCTCTCAATTCAGTGGAGTGCTACTCTCCAGAAGCAGACAGGTGTGTACGTCTCCCGTCTTCAGTGGCTCTGTCCCCTTCGAGAGCCCCTCACTTCCTGGCCGTCTGGGCGTGTTTGTGTAAACAAGGGCTGTGGGGTGCACTGCATCTGACTCTACACATTCACAGCTGTGATGTGGTCGAGTATTTTACAAAAAAGGGCTGAGAGGCTTTATTTTCATGCGAATGTTATATCTGTGGTTTCCCTCTGCTGAAGGCGTCTGTGGCAAAACCATCCAGCCCATTTGTCACATCTAAGAAATGATTGCCATCTAGTGTATGCAGCAGGAATTACACATTTGCATTATCTGCTATGTTCATAATGGGGAATATAGGAAACAGAACTAAGTAGCTCCCAGACAAATTAACTTCTACTGCTATGATGGTGATTTGGTCTAAAAACAGTACTACAAACCAAGCTTTTGAAACTAATGTCATTATTTTATGTTTAAATGAATGTTGTATATATACAACCTGAAATTTGTCTGAGTGTGTTCATGTGTTTCTAATATGTCGTTATCATGTCTCATTTGTCACCATCTTCATAGGCTCTTGAAATGCAGACTGAGAAAACTGGGACTTAGTTAAGAGTTTCTGATTGCTAACATTGTTATGACTTGTTCTTGAGCGAATCTCAAAAGGCCGTCTGCATGGAACATGAAACGAATTTCATACAGCTGAGTAACATAAATAAAGGAGGCGCATTCTGCTGTGTTCTGGTTAAGCCCATGGCCCTGAAGAAGACTTACTGGGGGGTGTGTGCGTGCATACGTGTGCATGTGTGTGTGTACGCGTCCGTGTGTGTGTGTGTGTGTGTGTGTGTGTGTGTGTGCGCGTGTGTGCGTCTGTGTGTGTGTGTGCGTCTGTGTGTGTGTGTGTGCACGCGTGTGTGTGCACGCGTGTGTGTGTGTGTGTGTACGCGTGCGTGTGTGTTTCCCGGTGCAGGTGGACGTTAGTGACAGAGATGAGCGCGAGCCGCAGTGCAGCCGGCGTGACTCTGTTCGACGGCAGGATCTTCGTTTCCGGCGGCCATGACGGTCTACAGATCTTCAACACGGTGAGCGTCCCGATCTGACCTGGTCAACCGCCCAAGAGCATCCCAGCAGTGTGACGTCACTGGCACAAGACATGCTGAATGAACACAAACCAGTGGTCTGAATTAAATGGTTATGAAATTATGAAATTATCTCTTTACTGATTTGGAATGCCCATATTCACAAGTACATCCGTAGCTGCAACCACTACTATAAATACGGGAGAAGTCTGAGACTATAATTTAATTTAAGGTACAGTCCATTAATTTAGCCTGTGCAGACATGAGTCAAAGAAGGATTGTTCACATGAGCAAGCAGACTGTAGCCACCCGATTGACCAGTAGAGGCTGCTGGTGAGCAGTAAGATGTGGTCCTCCTTCAATCCCAAAAATTTTAAACTTTTAACATGACTGTTAAAAAAAGGACAAAACACTGCACCTGCGAGTCTTGGACCGATGACCAGGCACCTTGAATTGCAAGATGATAATAAATATTGACTCAAGCTTGATGTGAGTCTCTTACTGTAATTCCCCTCCTGGCCTGCAGGTGGAGTACTACAATCAGCACACAGCCTCGTGGCACCCCGTGGTGGGAATGATGAACAAGCGGTGTCGGCACGGCGCGGCGGCCCTGGGCAGCCAGCTGTACGTCGCCGGGGGCTACGACGGCTCGGGGTTCCTCAGCGGCGCGGAGGTGTACAGCTCGGCGGCGGACCAGTGGAGCCACCTGGTGGCCATGGGCACGCGGCGCAGCCGGGTGTCGCTGGTGGCGAACTGCGGCCGGCTGTACGCGGTGGGCGGCTACGACGGGCAGTCCAACCTCGGCTCGGTGGAGGCGTACGACCCCGAGAACAACCGCTGGACGTTCATGGCGCCCATGGTGTGCCACGAGGGCGGGGTCGGCGTGGGCTGCATACCGCTGCAGCCGGCCTAGCCTCGGGCTCCGCCCCTTTTTTCGACGGGGGATGAACTATTGTTTTTTTTTTCATTTTAACGTTTTTTTTGCGAAAGGCTGATCTGACTTCCAAAAAAAGCGATGGTGGTGATGATGATGATGATGATGATGATGATGATGAGGGCTGTGACAAGAGGGATATGGCGGGATGTAACCATTGGACATCTGTCCCTTCTTCCAGAAGCGGTAGTAGCGACTGAACGGTTCTGTTTTTCGTTTTTTTTAGGGCTTTTGTTTCAAGCCTTGTGAAATAGAATGGCACACTCGTTCGTAGTTAAGTGGACATGCACACACACACACACACACACACACACACACAGCTGTCCCCCTCACGGTGGAGGCAGTGGACAGGGGCTGTGATGCTCTCTCTCTCTCCAGCGGATCATGTTTCAGAGGCTGGTCATCCACTGCCGATGGGGGGGAATGACAGGACCGTCCCGGGCAGGACCGTCCCAGGGGGCCCCCTCTCCAAAAGAGATCTACCTGCGCCTGCAACACACGGGGTACACGCATTTCCACACACCCCCCCCCCCCCCCACACCGTTTCTTTCCATTACAGCCTTGAGAACAGTGTACCTGCAGATACTGCAGTACAGCAGTGGAGGTACATGTGCAGTAGTGGGGAGGGGTGTGTGTGCAGTGGTGGTGTGTGTGCAGAGGACATACAGCACAAGAAGAAGGGTTCTGCCTGTGCCACCCAGAGCAAGATCTGACTGCTGGGAAATCACCTCTGAAGAGCTGTACACACACACACACACACACACACACGCACGGAGACGCACACATATGCACACTCGCACACACACACACACACGCCGTGACTGCTCTAGGGAGGGGGAGGTGCAAATTATTTTTAACTGGAATATTGTTGGAGGGGGGGTAAATTGCTTAATATGGTACAGCATGACTGGTGATTGACACACAAGTTCATTATTGGGAGAAAATATTGAACATGTTATTGTTCAATATTATACTGAACAATGTTGTGTTGAGTGGGATAATTCACAGAATCTTCCTTTATTATTATTATTATTATTATTATTATTATTATCCCATTTTCAGTTTAAACTCAAATGGGAAATTCTACTTTGAACCAGGGCATAGAAGCTAATGAATAGTTTTTTGTTTTTTTTGGGGGCGGGGGGGGGAACAGGTCTGGATGTAACACTGTCAGTAGAAACCCCGTCGCGGGTTCAGACGAAAGTTTTATTTGGGGGGGTTTGTGACGGACTGGGACGCGTGCAATCGGCCGGGCCGCCGGTCCCCGCCCTGGTGTCAGAATGTACCCCCCTGCTGCTCCTCTGTCCCGTTCCGGACACCCACGCTCCAGGCCCGGGACGGGCGCAGGCCAAAACCCGACGCGCTAAACCTGGACGTGTTTTTTTTTTTTTCCTGCGGCACGGGTCACTGTAAAAAAAAAAAAAAAAACACGCCGTGACTCGGGAGTGACATCAGGTGACAGTTACGATGACAGAGAGGGCGGCTCAGGTTGCCCCGGTGACGGCTGCTTTCTCCTTTGCGGTCACACCTCCGGGCCGGTGTGTAATCTTGTGACACGCTGGTGTGTCATTTTTCGTGACACATTTTTGATACCAAAAACAAAACAAAACAAAACAAAAAAACAAAGAACAGCTTGCGGCCAGAGCGGCTGTTTAATGTTCTTTCAACATTCTTACAACGTTAATGATGGCGATGTTGCAGATGACCTTTTGCTATCTGGTCACCATGGAGGGGACGGACTTAAAACATCAACATTCCATCTGAAACTGGGCCCATTTGTGTGTCTGTTCAACGGCTCCGATGTCCCCCTGAGCGGTCCGAGGCGTTTTGTTTTGTACTGACACTCGTCAGACTGAGGCCCAGGGTCGGTGTAACCAGACTGCTCTCTCCGATAACCTTACTTTTAAGCAACAGAGCAACAGCGTTTCGCCAGCAGCCTAATTGAATATTTTTAGCGTGAAGAAAACTTTGTCAAAGTGAAGGAAAAAGTGCGATCAAATCTGTTGCTGCAGTCTGATGCAAATTAATGTGGGATTAACTACTGTGAATTCATAAAATTGATGTTAATAATTGTCATTGCTGCATTTTTCTGCTGATATTATTGTAACGTACATTTTTTGTATCTTCCGATTATGATTGCAGTATTTTTTACAACTGATTTTTTGGTACTGTACCTCAGACTTGTTAATATTTATTTTTCGTTATGTTTTGTTTTCTCTTGGTGCATTTGCACGTACCTGTTAATAACTTTTAACTCTTGGAAAACTTGTAAATTGTAATAACTGTTATAATTATTGAAATCTAAACCTGAATGTTTATTGAAAATGTTGATCTCTGTTTCCGGTCCTCCGGTGTTTTGTTACCTACAAAACCTTGGTGTTACCTTGGTGACGGGTGATTGTTCAACATTAAAAGGAAAAGGACTTTCATTTCCAATTTCTTTCCACTGAAAATCCAGCTGGGATCTTTGTCTTGTTGAGTAGGAATGGCTGATAAAAGACTTATGTACTGTACAAATGAAACGGCTTCATATCTCTACATCTTTTTTTTTTCCACCTCACATTTAGGGCTGTATGGACTCGCCTGCACTTTTACAGTCCACTCCATCTGGGACATGCTCAGGTAAGGGTTGTCTGGCACGAGGTTGCTGGTTCAAACCCGGCCTGGCGTCAAGTGTCCGTGAGCAAGACACCTAACCTAACTGCTCTGGCAAATGAGGCATCAATTGTAAGCGCTTTGGATAACGCCATATAAATGCATCCTTACATTACCTGACATCCGTTGATGATTTAGGCACTTTGAATATAAATATCGCCCATGCAGTAAAAAAACGGACAAACTTTAGCCTTCAAACTGACTAAATGGGCTTTCACCTGTCATACTAATACTGTATCACGGCGTATTACAGATTAAATAGAAAGTTAGCACAATCTGAGTCACAAGAGATCTCACGTAATGTGATGGAGTATGCTATAAACAAGGCCGTGACACAGTGTTTTTATAATGTACTTTACTGGCGATTTAGTCACCCGTTTTCTCCACTTGGCTCCAGGGCACTTGTTGACTTCATTATAAGACGGCGTTTAACTTCTGTGGCGGCTGAGAGACGTAACCTAAAAATATTTATAGGGGGTGGGGGGGGGGACTGTGGGCGGGGCCAAAGCACTGGCCCTGACCCCGCCCACCCAGCTGCCACAGGTGTTGAGATATAAAGCGCAGACATCGCGGGCGGCGTCCTCGCTTTCCCCAGCGGACAGGTAAGAGAGAGAGAGAGAGAGAGAGAGAGAGAGATGGCGAAGTGCGCGTCGCTGCTGTTCTGCTGGCTCGCCGTTGCCGTGACCGCGTCGTCGGCCGCCCCGGTGAATTCCGGCGGGAAACCGACCCAAGTCCCAACGCTGAAGGTAAGGCCCTGTTACCGTTATTTTTTTTCACACGCAGAAATATGCTCGCCATCCTAAACGTGTTAAATAATTGCAGCCACCCATTTACAACGGTCGTGTTAAGTCTACAATACAGTGCTTATATCTAAAAAATATATATTGACTTGCTGGGAAAATGCCATTTTTATTAAGAGTAAAATCAAGTAGTCTAGACCACCGTTAGCCAAGTTACAAATTAAATGGCGCTCATAGGCTTACACTCCATTGCATAGAATAGTTATTACAGTTTTTTCCTTTGGCACCAAAACAAACCTAATAGCAGCCTGGTAAAATAATTGTATCGTCTGGTCTGTTTCCTGTGAATATTGGTCTATAATATTGTTATGCATACAGACTGAATGTACATTTCTTATCCTGTGCTATCTCCTTTTAAATTTTAAACACAACTTTGGCGTTGTGTTGGACTTATTATATTAAAATATTATTTGGACTTTTGCACAGGGAGATAAAATCTAATAACAAGGATAAAAACTGTCTCTTATTAAGGAAGATGAGGTCCAAATGTGCCAGAATATCTGGAGGACCTTTCCTGGGTTTGCACTGTAGTGCCCACATAAACAGGGTTTAAGTTTTTTTAGCTTCTGATTGGCTGTTATAAACATGTTGTTCTTAACCCTCCTGTTCTGTTCATTTTTTAGGTACAGCAAAAATGTTCCCAGTGATATAAACATACAGGGGGGGTTTGCAAATACATGAAATGAACCATTTTCATTTAGAATGTTGATTACACTAATTAAGGCCGTAGAAAGTTTCTACTGAAAAAATAATTTTAAGTATTTTTCCTAGATTTTCAAACTTTAAAAAGGGTCAATTTGACCCGCAACATAACAGGAGGGTTAACCATTTGTTGTAGTCAAACTGCAAAAAACACAAAGTCAATTTTTTAAAAAGTTATAACTAAAGTAAATCATAAAATGAGACTTTAGACACAAGAAAAGCGTTGACCTGTTTAAAAAATATAATTGAAATCTTGAATATTAAAGTGCTGTTTTGTGGATTAGAAATCCAAATATGATTTGTCACTTTTCAGATTTAGAATACGTAGCCTCCTCAAGGTATTCAGAAATAGTTTCACACAGAAAATTCACGATAACTCTTAATGTGGCAATTCTATGGTTGTACGGTCAATTTAGAATCCAACCTCCTACCCCCCCCCCCTTTCTTTGGTGTGATAATGGGGCTATAATGTTACAGGGTACATGGTGTTCATATGATGTGACTGAATTAGAAAATGTCACAACAGAACAGAAGGGAACTTGTCCTTACAAGTGAAAAGCGTCTTGCATGCTGGGATTTCTGTAGTTACAAACAGAACACATTCCAGCACCTACAATCAACATAAAAACACCATCAAACTGCAGTCAGTAACAGATTCATTCTTGTACATCTT
Organism: Anguilla rostrata; assembly: GCF_018555375.3. Taxonomy (NCBI): domain Eukaryota; kingdom Metazoa; phylum Chordata; class Actinopteri; order Anguilliformes; family Anguillidae; genus Anguilla; species Anguilla rostrata. Next base: position 8,356,199 of record NC_057940.1, on the reverse strand, counting down.
TCTATTAAATTAGTTTCATTCACTTGCCATTAAGAAGTTGTATTCTTGGAATAAAGGGGGACTGTTTGTTTAGTTTTAATGTAGGTATCTGTTAATGGCAACCAGAGGACAGAATGGCGTATTTGGTGTTGAGGGGGTGAGGGAGGCCGTCAATGACTCAGCAAAATTAAGACTGCCTACCTGACAAATGTAATATTTGGGAAGAATATTCCAGAATAATTTTTTTTATATACATACGTAGTTTTCAAGGAATGAGGAAGTCCTGTCAGCAGTATGGTGAATAAAATCTCCACCAAATGTAAAAAAAAATAAAAATCTTTTCCCAAAATCATTTCCACCCCAGGAGAGGGCGTGCGAGGGGACTCCTCAGAGCAGCCCAGACGGGCACACGGAAGTGCTGGCCGCTCAGGGGGACCAGCAGCAGGTGAGCTCCAGCGCAGGTAAAACAGAGCGGAACAGAGCGCTCAGCCGCTGGGCACTCACGTCTAGGTCCTCTCCCATAGGTCGGGAGGACCCAAGCCACGCCCACGCAGACTCGCATGGGGAGGGCAGCCTCCACCCCCTCCAAAAAGATTCCCCGCCCCTGTCCCGGCTGCTTCTCCGTGATCGGGGACCCAGGGGCGCCACAGAAAACCCAATAAAGTGAGTTACTGTTTCGGGAAAAATAAGGCTTTCGGAAACACAAAGTTATATTCAACTTTATTTCACAAAGCAGGCTTACGGAGTTAGCTGGATAACTGCACAGAGTAAAACCCAGAACCCTCCCAAATCTGGAACATGGACTGAAGTAGAAAGAGTTTTACTCTTAGTACAGTTATCTAACTGAGGAATCCTGCTTTGTGGTACAGGCCCCAGGACAACTGAATTTTATTGAGAGTAAAGAATTCTTCATGCATGTCAGTGATTTGCAGGACATGGTTGGGTGGGGGCAGGGGGGTGGGCCAAAACCCTTTGGCTTCAGTTTACAGAGTTTTTTGGAGGGAGGGGGGGGGGGATCAGGGGTGATAATGTGCAAGCCCATTATTGCTGAGCTGCAAGCGTTTCTTGTTTTTTTTTTCTTTTTTCTTTTTAAGGAAATGACAGCAGGTAAGTGAAACGTTATTGCTCAGCAGTGCTAAATAAGACCAAGAGAAGTTTCTGAGGACCTGCTGGCTTTAGCATGCCTTTTATAGGGGGGCATTAGTGGGTTTGCGGTCCAAAGCAGGAAAACACACCTCACTCCAAAGCAGCTCGATCAGCACGTTTCCTGCTGTGCACCACAAACCCCCTAATGACCCTATAAAAGCCACTGCAGAGCCAGCAGGTCGTCAGAAACTTTCATATCCAAACTAGCCATCACTGTACGCATAAAAACTGCCTCTTCAAATTAGAACTATACAATGAAACAGTTTTAAAAATATATAAATATATATAGATTTTTTTTTTTTTTTTAAACCTCAGAAAGAGAACTATCCCTTTAACCTCCATACAATCTAGTTCAGTGGTTCCCAACCGTGTTCCTGGTGATCTACCATCCTGTAAGTTTTCATTTCACCCCTATTTTGGCACACCTGACTTTACTAATTAGCAGCTCAAAGACAGCTCTTACACTGAGGGGGGATTTTGTTAGAGTCGGAGTGAAAACCTACAGGAACAGGGTTGAGAACCAACGATCTAGTGCAGTGGTGTCAAACTCGTTGCCATGAGGCTGTGTAAGCAGGTTTCATTCCAACCATTATGCTGCCTTAATGAGTCCCATTACTCATTCAGCCTATCGTTTAACTGCATTGAAGCACAGAATATAAGAACATTTTTATTTAGACAATGCGGTCACCATAGATGGTCACCATTGTGCACAAACCTGCATCCCTAATTCAGCAAATAATTTAACTAATTATATAATCAAGATCTGAGGCTGGAATGAAAACCTGCATACACACGGCCCTCCATGGCACGAGTTTGACACCACTGGCCTAGTGTTTCTGATGTCAAAGCTGGCGAAAAACAGTGAAGCCTGTGTTCTTCACCTCAACTACACATTAAAGTGGTCAGGTTTGTTTACCCCTATGTTACACAAGTTCCACGGTTGGCAAAATCAAGATGTGGTGTTAGAAAGCAGGTGATGCTCTCTGGTTAGACTGTACAGAAATGTTAATGTATTTGATTTATATGCGGGTTGCCTTGTATTTTAAAATGAGCTTTTGTCTTTGCTCAGATTCTGATGCTCTGAGGTGTATCAGCAAGACCAGAGGAGGAGGAAAACCATCGCTTGTATGCATCTCCTGCATCTTTCTTTTTTGGGCGAGACAGCAGTGCCCCTGCATGTACCTGCAGCCAAGATCTCTATCACACCATCTCTGACTCGGGGGGGAAAGGGATTCAATCCCTATCAACTCCCCACACTACAGAGTACAGACCTCATCATCTATACATGAAAACATCTCCCAGACTTCATGGTGATGAATCTTTAACGGTTTTTATTAATTTTTTTTTTTACCTGATAGCAGCTCTGGTCCTAGGTCTGAGGACACTACAGAAACGTCTTTTTGTTATTCTCCACCAAATGTAGATGAGAAACACTGACCTACTGACCGCACATCACGCAGGTTGGTTGGCGATGTAGTTTTTGCCTTTATCACAACGCGACGCCTCAAAATGCAGGAAACGTACAGACAGAACATCAATCTCTCTTAAAACTTTCCAGTACTGCTTGTAGCAGCATTCCAACACAGAGAGACTTTTGGAGGCCATTTTGGTGACATCCTGCACTGTGCCATTACTGTCAGCATAAAATGCTGACGGGGGGGGGGGGGATTGGGGATGTTATAAGGCACTTTGCGTTACGACTGCCTGAACTGCACCGGCGTGGTCCGCAGATGCTATTGACTGACAGGCTAAACAACTTACGCGTGTGGCCTACACGTTTTACCGCTTGCAAACATTTTGTTTCCCCGTTCGTAGAGGTAGAGCTGAGTCATTCGGTTACGTACCTTCTTTGCCTCGATGCAAAACAGCAGCATCTCGCTCTAGAACTAGACCCATCACGTCCTGCGTCCAAAACCACAGCGCAGCATGGGTGAGCAGCCTATGACCCCCATACAGTCATAACCACAGGGCTCTGTCTGTTTCTGAGTCACAGCTAAGCAGCTGCCCTGAGCCCCCTTTCACTGAACCGTTTATCGCACCTCGAGAAAAGTGTATTCCGCCAGAACTTTAAAAAAAAATAAACAAACATTGTTTGTTGATTCGGTTACACGAAAACCCCGAGCGCAAAAAACGCGTTGTGGTTAGATTGAAAGGGCGCACGCCACGTCCGATAAAGCAGTCGCTCCCTCAGCCGTACACAAAAAAACGAAAGCGCGCCTACTGCAGTGTAATTGCCCAGACTAGACGCGTGTCCCGCAGGGTTGGGTAATCTGGCTGTGAACTGCCGGGCGAAAGCTCGGGCGGTGGGGGAAAATTACATCTCCGCGGCGACGGAGGAGTCACAACAGGGATTACCTGGAGAGAATGACTGTACCTGGGCTGCCCTGGAGTGACTCCAACAGTTTGTTATTTTAGCACCGGGGGTCACGCCACCCACAGCGCTTAGCACTGGAGTCCCTCCCCTCCTCCCTCCTCCCCACCCCCCCCCGCGCCAGGTGCAGGTCCGCCCCCCAAAACCTTGAAACAGACCCATGTGACGGGCTCAGCGCCCCCACAGACCGAAACCAGCACCCCTGGAACCCGCGTGGGAACCAGCAGGGCGTCTGGTCCAGCCGGCAAGCTAAACGTAAAAAAACAAAAATGAACGACGCACCCACAGCTGGAGGCCAACACGCGCCTTCTGGTGGCCTTTGTATCAGGACGTGAAAAAGCTGAATTCTTTCACTCCGATGGACGCACAAATAAACTGATGTTTGTTGACAAGACTGCTTTCTTATCTTACCCATTTTGGCTTTGTTTTTTTTCTTTTTCCTTTTAAAACTATGAATGATATTTGCTGTATCTTAAAAATGTAAACTTTCATGCCAGGAAAGTGACCAACTTTGTGTTTAGGGGGAGATGAGGAGACTCTGAAGAGACAGTCTGGTCATCTTGAGGTCCTTGAGTCAGTTTTAACTCGAGTATTGTCTTTTGGACTACAGATAAAATAAAAGGATACATATAAACACAGAATGGATCCCATCTGGTCTGTTGCACCGCAAGTTGATTTAATTGTCCTCTCCTCTGTTGCCATCGAGGCATTACATTTCCCAGAGGCGACAATTATACACAGAGACAAACACAGAAAAGGCCGACTAAAATGAACCTCGCTTAAATGGTTCACTCTTCAATTAAAAAAAAAAGCTCAATTCTAACGGCAAAGGTGGGGACTGAAAGGAATACGGTGCTGACAGGAGACGGCCACGCGATGCCGTGCATCTTTAACCCAGCTGTGGATGGACTCTCTCACACCGGCTCACGGGAAAGTTTCTAACCACACGATCCAACACCCAACACACTGCCCATTTAAATAAGTGTTAAGCTCTGAAGGGCCACTGCGCTCCACATGGAAATGGCCACTCAGCCCAATGACGGGTACCCACCACCTGAATCCTCTCAGGAGAACCCCATGACCAGGTAGCCCAGATACAAACGCGGGGGCTCTTTTATACATTCCCATCTTTAAACATGGAATCAAAAGAGCCTTGAAACTGCTGGGCTGGAGCTCCACGGGCTCAGGATTGGACTGGAGTTATATTTACAATCATCTCAACGTGAACCCATCCCCAGTGCAGTTCAACAACAGACCAAAAGGGGGCAGGTGCGTCTCAGCGAGCAGCTCCAAGCCGACAGAAAGGTACAAAACGGGCAACCCAGTAGAAGGAAAACATTGGAAGACAGAAGAACAAAAAAAAAAAAAACTTAACTCCATCCAATTAGAAATGACACCTTTAATATTTACCACAAAATGGCTTGCCAATGTTATAACACAAAATAAAAGTATTGGGGGGGGAGGGGAGAGAGGGTTGTGTGGGTGGGTGGACGGGGGGGGGGGGTTAGTGGAGAACACAGTAACAGTTCAGTGGTATATTCTGCGGGATACCCAAAACTATAGCTCTGCACTACATTCTGAAATGAGGATGAGGAAGGGGAGGGGGGGCTGTGATTCAGGAGAGGTAAGTGTCAGGAGCAAATTACAGCCTGTGAAACAGAGAGCTCAGTTCTTCTCAGAGGACAAGTCACAGGGTCCCAGTTTCTCTTCCCCCCCCCAATAAGGCCACTTTAAAGTTTTTTTTGTTTTTCGTTTTTTTCAGCGTTTTCTCTGTCGGACAGCCAGCAGGTTTGAAAGAGATTCCCGTGAAAGAGATTCGACGTGGCAGGTCCGCAGCCCCCGGCGGGGCGGGGCGGGGCGGCGGGCGGGGCGGGGGGGGGGAATGTTTAAAAATCTGCAGACAGCGCTGAGGTCTCTCTCTTCAGCCCCGTATCCGCCGAGGGGAACCTGAGGTAGTCTCCGCTCCGTCCCGCTCCGTCCCGCACGCCAGATCTCTAGGCGTGTCATCACCGTGCCCCGGCCCGTGTGAAATTCGGCTGATCGGTCACGCCTGTGTATATCCTGTGATGGCGGTAAAACGTCAACCGACCCCCCCCTCCCCCCCCCCCGCCGCCGCCCAGAGCCGCCTGGTTCAGATTGCGGGGGGTCTCCAGGGGCGACAGACCCAGGGAAGCAGGGGCCGAGGTGTGCCGCCTCTGCCACGAAGACGCGATGAAAACAAGATGGCTGAAGTATCGTTAAATGTTCAAACGCAGGTCAGGGTTTTACACTGTTTTTGTTGTTTTTTTGTTTTTGTCTTGACCCCCCTTCTCCCTGTGGCCATGGCCGTTAAAGAGGGCTGTGATGAACAAAGGGCCCAATGAGTGAAGGAGAGGCCTGTGCCAGCCCAGTGCGCGTGTGTGTGTGCCACAGAGAGAGAGGATGAGTGTGTGTGAGAGAACAGAGAGAGGAGCAGAGACAGAGGGTATTTTTGTGTGTGTGAGAGAGAGATAATGTGTGTGTGGGTGTGTGTGAGTGTTAGAGAGACTGAGAGTGTGTGTGTGAGAGAGATAATGTGTGTGTGTGTGTGTGTGGGTGTGCGTGAGTGTTAGAGAGACAGAGAGTGTGTGTGTGTGTTAGAGAGACAGAGAATGTGTAGGTGTGTGTATGTGTATGCGAGAGAGAGATGGAGAGAGAGGGAGAGATGGAGAGCATATGTGAGAGGGAGAGCGCATGTATTTGTGTGTATGCTGTTGTGTGTGTTGAATGGCCGTAGTTCTGCTCCCTCCCACCTGCTCACAGGCAGAGGGCGGGGCCATGCTGGGTGGGTGGGGCTTGGCACGGGGGGGGGGGGGGGCGGTTACTTGTCCCCGAGGATGGAATACTGGTTGTCCAGCTGCAGCTGCTGTGCAGAGGCTCCGCCTCCTTCCTCCCGGGCTCGGCTCCTGTGCTTCACCACCTCAAAGGTCTTCTCCATCTCCCTGTCCCTGCGGGAGAGACACGTACACACAGAGGAGCCCGCCATCAGCCCTGGACCACAGCTACACACACATGCACACACACGCACCTCACACGCACCACACACACACACACACACACACACACAGGAGCCCGCCATCAGCCCTGGACCACAGCTACACACACATGCACATACACACACCTAACACGCACCACGCACCACACACACACACACACACACATGCACACACACGCACACACACACAGAGGAGCCCACCATCAGCCCTGGACCACAGCTACACACACATGCACATACACGCACCTCACACGCACCACACAGCATGTACGCAAGTGCACACAAGCACGCACACACACGCAAGCACGCGCACACACACAGAGGAGGCCACCATCAGCCCTGGACCACAGCTACACACACATGCACATACACGCACCTCACACGCACCACACAGCATGTACGCAAGTGCACACAAGCACGCACACACACGCAAGCACGCGCACACACACAGAGGAGGCCACCATCAGCCCTGGACCACAGCTACACACACGCACCACATACACGCAAACACCACACGCACGCGCACACACACGCGAGCACACATTCATGTGCACACTTGCACGGTTAACGCATATATGACTTCTCAAAATGGGAGCACTGTAGAGCCCTGTGCAGAGGTTAAAATGGACTTTTCCAAACCAATTGCTGTGGCTGGTGAAGTTGCTACTCTCAAGCCAGGACAAATTCCACACTGAGCTGGACTTTGAAGTTTTCAATGACACGGCATCCAGAATGAATAAAGGATAAAATATACTTATTAAAAAGACAATACCGTGAGCTCAAATGTACACCAAGGTGAAGTATAAACTCATGATATAATCTCATTCTGCGGCTGAAGTGCCTTTTTTTTGCCAAAGCTGCAGTACTGCAGCCCACTGCTGCAGTCAGGAGAGTAGATTTTGGCAGTCTCAGTATGGTGTCACACTGAATAAGCTTGACTCTGCACAGGAATCTGTCACTGACACTGAGCACTGAAGTCTCCTACTGTCAAGAGCCAAAAACTAGTTTAGAAAGAGTTTTTTTCTGGGATTTTGCCAGTCAAAGCAAATTCAAACATGGTGTGCACTTACAATATTGCAATAAAAATGATAGCAGCTGTGTAAAAATTCATTGTTACGGCCTCGGTCTTGAATAGACTTCAATATTTGCGGTCTCAGACTTGACTACCCTGTGGTCTTGGTCTTGAATTTGGCTTGAATAACCAATGAATGACTTGTTTCTGACTTGGGACTCAATTGAGATTGAGTCTCAACTACGGGCCTAACTTTGGTTCACGCTTACCCCTCGATTTGAGACCGGCCAATTAAAATGACTCCATCTGGCGGTGGAATTGCTCACAAATGGTCAGTGGATAAAAGCACTATTTCCTGCAGCTCTTCCCTTACTGGGTTGCAGGGGGGGGGGGGGGGGTCATCGTACACACACCACTCGGAGTACCACAGCGATGCATGATGGGAACAGAGAAACTACGTGCCTCAGTGGCAGGAAATGTTTACCGGTATGAAACCTCAGCCAAATTTCACACCTGGCCTAAAAGCAAACCCGTCGTGTCAGACAGATACTCCGCCGCTCGATGACTCTCCAACCCCCCCCTCCGCCCGAAAGATGACCCACCTGCGGGTCTCCACGTGTTTGGCCGTGGACGAAAGCGAGGGGAACTGGGCGTCGCTGGTGATCTCCGGGGGCCCCTGGGTCGGGCCCTTCTTTGCGGGCCCCAGTCGGGCCCCGGGGGGCCGGTACACCCCCGCAGGCTTGGGCTCGGGGGCCTCCACCTCCACTGAAAGGGGGAGAGAGAGAAAGAGAGAGAGAGAGGAACGCCACATCACTCTCCAGACCTGAGCGCATAACCAGGCTTTTCACCTCCCCCGGCTACCCCCCCGCCCCCCCCCCCATCCACCCCCACCCCCACCCGACGCGGACCCCCCCAGCCCACTCACCCACGGGCGGGGCCGCCACGGGGGCGTATCCGGGCTTGTTCCACGGGCCGGACATTTTGTCCCCGCTGACCAGGATGATCTCTCCGTCCTCACCCACCTCTTCCTTCTCATACTCCTCTTCCTCCTTCTCATCGCTGGCAAAGAAAAGTCACCGTCACCAGTGCTATTTATCAGACCCGTGTGAGAACACAAGCGTACTCCTCTGTCCTGTATGCCGAGAGTCATGCTGACTGTCTACTGAGCAAGCCAGGCAATGCAAAAAGGTTCACATTGCATAGATCTGTGTGAAACTCCAGAATATGGGGCACAGATTTAGCAGCATGCATTTTATGTAGATGCACAGCATCTCCCACTAAAGTTTCCAGATAATTATTTTATTAAACTTTATTTCCATTTTCCATGTAGCTATGCACATATATTTATGTGGTATATGCACATATACATACATATAGCTCATACACAAACATAAATGCAAAGGTCAATATAAACAGAAGTAGAACCGTGGTTCATAGGGCCTTTCCATAACTGTAATATGAGCAACATGAGAATATCGAATGACTATAACTGAAGCCATTGCCATAGCAATGACTAATCCTCAGGGGATCCCCCTTTGGCCTTACTTCAGCTGCATAGCTTGCAACCGCAGCCCGCTGTAGTCCACTTCCTTCTGCTCGAACTCCTTCCACTCCGCGTCCTCCTGCAACACACATCACCGGAAACAGCGTCAGCCGGGGGCCACAGCTTCACAACCGAGCGCAGGGCCCAAAACACCACCCACACCAGGCCGCACCTTCAGCCATTTTGGGGGTTTGTTACACGCCGGGCTAGCGGCTAGCGGTAGCCTCCTGCTGCTGCCAGTGCACAGGGCCCAGGGACATGAACACCCACCCACTCCAGGCTGCACCTTCAGCCATTTTGGGGGTTTGTTACATGCCGGGTTAGCGGCTAGCGGTAGCCTCCTGCTGCTAGCAGTGCACAGGGCCCAGGGACACGAACACCCACCCACTCCAGGCTGCACCTTCAGCCATTTTCAGGGTTTGTTACACGCCGGGCTAGCGGCTAGCGGTAGCCTCCTGCCGCTGCAGGTGCAGGTGCACAATGCCAGGCACAGCTCACTGTACGGGCCTCCTGCTGTATGAGCACTGGCTCACTGTACGAGTAGCGCTGGGGGAGGCTTTGTGTGCGTCCACAACACACAGAGCCTTCTGGAGCTAGCAGGGAGCCCCTGCGTGGAAAAGCCTCATGTGTGGGGGGGGGGGGGGGGGCTGACCTTGGCAGCGCTGATAGAGCTAGCGACGCGCTGCTGCTCGGAGTGCTGCTGCGGCGAGAACTGCATTCGCACGACCCCCTCCCCCCCCCTCAAACCCCCCCACCCCCACCCCTCAGGGCCACCGGCTGCTGCGGGCCGTAAGGACCAGTCTCGGCGCTCGGCAGTGCGTCGGAAAAACGACTTTTGGCGGGACGGCCCAAGGCGGGGCAGAGCTGCAGGAACAGGACGGCCCCATCCCACCCGAGGGGCTGAGTGACATGGCGTCCGGTAAGTAGGGCTCAGAGTGCGGCAGGCACATTCTGCTCCTGAGGGCCCGGGCAACAGCAGCTCCGGACCGTCGGGGGTGGGGGGAAATGAACACCCTGAGCTGAGGGCCACAGCGCCCCCCCCACCCCCCCCAAAGTGCACACACCGGACAACAGGAATCATCCAGCCTGCACATGACGAGAGCACCACTGGGCTGTATGGATGCGCGTGCGCTACGTAATTCAAACCGCCTTTTTAAGCCGCCATTTTAAATTAGCGGCTTTGCAGCAGGTCCATTCGATGGCGTTTCTCTCTCGCGTCTCAGGCCAGACAAGCGTCATCACGCCCCTGCGCTCAGAGACGGACAGCGCAACACAGCATCCGTTTCAAACAACTTCTCTTTTTTCTCTCCAACATTAAATACCCAGTTAGGCCCTGGTAGGGGGCAGTGTAACGACACCGATCTGTAACGACGCATTAGTTCAATGAGCGACGACGTCATCCAATCAGTGCAACGGGAGGAAAAAGACCTTCCTGTATCTTTATGAATCATAGCAATGTATTGATTTAAATGTCCATAAATCTTATGCCGGTTTGCTCTCTAGCAACACTGCCAAACATCACTGTGTACATTTCCAACTTGACCTCATCACTCACGCTAGTGCTGTGTTTCCATCTGTTAAATGTGACGTCAATAGGTTTTTGCACTCTCAACCTCATATTGGTTGCATGTGCACATTTTAACAGGCTTGTGTTAGCTGGATCACATATATACTGATCATTTCTTACTATATCGGATCATTTTTGGTCGTATCGTAGAAAAATCTGTGATACTGCCAAATATCAAACTGTCGCCTCAAGACTCAAAATCGCATCCTATCGTCGTGGTGAAGGTTTACACCCCAACCCCCCCCCCCCCAAGACCCATAGGAGGAGCACAGAAAGCTATCCGTGCACCTCCTACACCTCCTTGCGTCTCACGTCAGCTCCAACTGCCAGCTTGTGAGCAGGGAGGACAGAACACTGTGGAAAACAGAGGAGACCTGGCTGACTTGAAACCCCCTTGCCCGTTCCAGAATACTGGGGTCCAGCACTGCACTGCAGGAAAAATCCTTTACTGACAGAGCCATTCCGGAACACCAACATGGAACTTCCATTCATTTTTTTCTTTTCTTTTTGAGAATTCATTACGTGGCACTTATTTTTCAAGGACACCCCAGTACTGCACCCCTGTTAGAGCAATAGGTTCGATGCATCCAACAGATTCTAATAGCATTTACAGTGCCATCTAACTGCTATGTGCCTGACCATCTCAGACGGCCTATCTATCCCAAGTAGTCTCCATTCACAGACAGCCCACTGGGAATCCGAGATGGATAGATGTTGGATAGAGCTTTGGTCACTTTTTAGATGAAACGCCTCAAGATTCTTTGAAAGTAGCATCCGATAACCTTGTTCGCAGATAAGAGAAATTCGCATTCTAGTACGTATTGAAAATACGTGTGTGCTGTGATTCAGTCTACAGTCCGTTACCGAGACATTCCATAAAGCCTTGCGTTATGTAGCGGTATACATACCATTTGTCATCTCTGACATTTCAGACAATCAATCGCCAAATCCGACTGCACAACCTAATTATTACATACATGTAGGCTAAGTCAACCCCTCGACACCCGGATTACGATTAGAAAAACGTGGTTGGTCGTGCTATTAATAAATGGTTACTTTTAACCACACGTTGACTTAGCCATTTCAAATAACTGCAAGAAAATGTACTTTATTCAAACCGTACCCTCTATCCGATTAAACAATATTCATGAACGTTTCGACTGGCTAGGGAAACATGATAGCCAACATATTTACTGCATTCGCGTAATAGCTGGCATTAGCTATGATAGCTTCACTAAAAAACTTCGCTACAGCTAGCGAGCTCTGCAACGAGATAGGCAGGGCATCAGTCAACCATATTAGGCCGACTGGCCACGATTCAAGCTTTAACACTATATTTTATACACTCTCATACTATGCTAAATAAACAACTGTATATTACAAACGAGGAATTAATTTATAACGTAACTCATAGTTTTTACAGACCGGCAACACCGTGACTGCATGCGGTAGCAAATCAGCTGACTGACGAGCTAAAGCGGGAGATCAGTCTCGCGCCCGCAAGCCGCTCAGCTGGAAATCCGACACTCCACTATGTGTCGAATTAAACGGTTTTACTTTGTCACACATCACACAACACTAAAGAATGCAATGATTACCAGGCTGATTACTTGACCTGTGATTGGTTTTACCTTGGGCGTAGTAGTTAGCTATCTAGCTAACCGCTGCACTGACGTCAAACTGGCTGGATAGCTGACTAGCTGATCTATTCGCATACCTTCTCTACCTGCGTGTCTTGATTCTCGTTTTTGGTTGGCTTCTCCTTTTCCTTTTTGTTCTTTTTCGAAGTTACAGGTCCCGGTGTCGGTGCTTGCTCCTTCCCCTTTCCTTTTTCCTTTTTCTTCTTTTTATCTCGCTTGGCAAAGAAGTCGTCCAAGCTCTTCTCAGGACAAGCACTAGTAATATCCGCCATTTTCTTATAAAAATATAGATATATATATATTACATATAGTTCACCTTCGGTGTCTGATTTACTAGCCAGATAAGTTATATAGTTCAATATCGGCTCTCTGCAAAACAACGCCAGGAGTTCAACGTGAATCTTTCAAAATGCTCCTTTCACGTGTCATTTAATGAAAGACTAACAGCCGGCTGCACACATTTGCGAAGTTGCTGCGCCTCTCTGTCATGCCGAACATAAGGCAACCGGATGTGAAACCTACCCCTTCGGCTGTACGCGAGCTGCTCTTAGTTCATTGACAGGCTCAGTAGCCAATAGTGAAATGACAAACAGGATGAGTGAGACTTCCGGGGAGTGGTCGAGGCCTGAAAGGGTTTCCACTAGCCGCGCGCTGCTGAAGTGTAGGGAGGGATTCACAGTGACATGCTGCAGGTCAACAGCACTTGAATCTCAAAAGTAAAGCTAATCAACCTTTTTTTTTAAAGGCTTTCCGTCACATTTAACCCACTGTATAATTTAAATGCTACAAATGAGCAGCTCCATTGACTTAAACACATTTGCTTGCATGAATAGTTTGCCTCTGGTTTCACACAAATATGTACAGTAGGTGTAGCCTATCACAGAATGTCTTAACTCTTTATAACCCTGCAAAAAATACATACAATATTGTATGTGCTCAGATTACTTTATCAGAAGCCCATATTTTTATTCCACTCATTTTCCTCCTTTTTATATGGGTGAGTCGTCTCTGAAGTAATTTATTTGGTTATATTTGGCCCATGCATAGAACCCAGAGTAAATCAGGTTAAATTCAGGGTTTAACCTGAATTTCAACAGTTATCCTCCCAGTGTCCCTGCAGACACACACTGCAGAGTTTTTCAGTTGTTTGGCAATCAGCAGAGGCACGTGACTAATTATACAATTAAGGACAAAATTTTGTGGTGTTCATAAAATCAAAACAATGTAAAATGACCTTGTTACAACCAAGTGTGGAGGAAAGGAAATGTGGATGCACAAAAAATATCAAGAATGATGACAGAGTAAAACGATACCCTACTTGTACATCGCATGCCCGCAAATAAAATTTTTGTTGCACATATTGCAGCTTGCCTTTAGAACAGAGCAATATTACAATAGAACAGCTATTATAATCTCAGACACAGACATGTGCTTTCAGACGGTTCTTTGACTAAAAAGCTGTCAGAATGTATAAGGGGAAAGAGAGGAGAGAGAGGCAGATCAGAGAGTTATCATTTAACAGAGGCATCGGTCAGAGCAAAATGTTCTTACTGGAAAAATTGGGTCGCTCAAAATTACATTTACCGATGACGAAAGACTGAGATGCGTGTAAAATAGCACCTCAAATACTTCTCCCGGCCCTGCTTAAAAAGAGCAGTCCAGTAGGTATGAAAATGGAAGCAGAGCGGTTCTTCTTAAGTACCGCAGGAACAGGGACAGATGAAAATGAAGGAAAGCTAAGGGCTGGCTGTACTGTTCGTGCCCCAGGCCTTCTGTTAAGCATTTTTGCACACGTTAGCGCAGACTGACACGGGGCAGGGCAGGGCAGGGCAGGGCAGGGCAGGGCAGGGACGTGCAGAGGGGGTGGCTACAGTGGCTCGAGCCGCTGCCTCTTCGTGCTTCTTGGCTGAAATGCCCTCCTGGACCAAATAAATAAATTGTGTTGTTGCTGCTGTTATTGTTATAATTATGATTACTGTTATAAAACCTAATTACATCGCCATAGTCGTTATAAAACTAAAATGTCAGATGATAGGGCAACAGGGGGGCATGATGTAGTGTGCTGATGTAGGGGAGTAGGGGTGTGGGGGTGGGGGGGGGATGTCTTTTTCTTGGCTCGAGCCCCTGCCCCTCAAAATGTCTGTGCACGTCCTTGGAGCAGAGTATCTGGGGCGAAACGAGGCCAGAGACCTGTTTAAGAACTGAGAGGTGAAAATGCTGTAGATTTTTTTTTTTTTTCCACTTCACTTGTTGATGAACGGTAAGGGATGATATCCTCCGTGTGTAGGGATCAGAGATTACTCACTCTTCTAGTTTAGTTTTAAGGGATTAGCTGATCGTGCAGCACTTCTGAAGAAGAGTTGTCAGAAATCATCACAACCTAGATAAAATTATTTGTTACCACACACACTTTTTACTCTTGTTAATTTGTCATTTGTGTTTTTCTTTTTTAACTCACTACTTACTAATTATTATCTTACTATAAATCATATCATATTTATATGCATATTTCTCAAATTATTTGGGTTTTTTTAAAGTTAACATCGGATCTGGGACTTTTTCCTCTGACACTATATTACATTGTAACTCTTAATATCTTGTAAGTAACATTTTTATTAACATTGCAATGATTCCAACATATTTGTGTAGCTTTTAGTGATACAATGGTTAAGGTGGACTAATTTCAGTGAAACTTTTAATGATTTAGTGAATTATTATTATAAAACACTCAGTGATGTGTACAAATCAATGCTCCATTGCCATCAAATCAGACAGTTTATATGAACAGAGCAAAGCCTCTCACGGTCATCAGAACTCCTATCAGAAAAGCTTCTGATAGGAAAATAGACAATCTATTATCATGGTAATGCAGCACAAGTCAAGTGCTACCCTCAGCTGCAAGGACCAAGTAAGTGAAAGAGGGTATTTTTTTGTATCGTTTTTATGGTTTTATTAAGCTCATACAAAAGAACACAGTAAACCCAGCAAAAACATGGCCTCTCACAGAGACCCGAAGAACTACAGTGCAAGCGCCTCCGGGGGGGGGGGGACAGGCCAAATTAAATCTTCTCAAAGTCTAAACAGGAGCACAGCCTTGCCAACTGAAGATCTTTTCCAGAGCGAGAGAGAGAGAGAGTCGGTCGTATTCCGCAGGTCAAAGTGCAGCGAGAGGTCAGGCCGAGGCCGTGGTGGTTTTTTTCGCTAGTTCTCCTGTAGGTTACTCGGTGGATTGGATCCTTCTGAAGGCGAAGAAAAAACGGGAACAACCATTCAGACAAAAGCAGTGTATTTTTGAACATAAACAAATATCCAACCTCTTTTCCTCTTCATAATTCAAATTCAGTTTGCGTGTATGGCCACAGATTGTCAGTCAGAATAACAGAAGAGAATAGGTATCCTTTCTTATAGAAAGGTTGTTTTTTTTTGTAATGAGTTTTGTTGAAGTCAATCTTTCCATGGTGCTGTTTACAGTTACATGATAAATCAATTTAAAGTCATTAAAGAGGGATGGTCGGATAACTTAGACAGGCTCTACCTTCAGGCTGTGGAGCACTATTTGGGTCTGAGGGTGCGGGTTCTGACAGAACCTCACCCTCCTCTGGACCTCCTGACCACCTGCACATGGATACAGTACAAACAGGGTGTACAGCCGTGAAATAATCACCATCACACGAAAAATGCACAGGCTTGGTAGGACACAGTCACACATTATGGATATCGGGATAAAAAAAACAAAAAAAAAAACAGTCATGCTCAGTCAAACACAGAGGTGACGGCACAAATGAAACAGTACACACGCTCATAGAGAAAGACACAACAGAGTTTCGTATAGTGAGACACTGGAGGTACAGCAAGACACAACATTGGAACATTGGGAAACAGTTAACTGAGTACTACCCATAGTACCATGTGATGTCAGTTAGCACAACATTTTGGTTGATTATTTTAGTAAAACATCAGTAAGGGACATTAGCTCCACCAATCACCATAGCTCCACTAATTTTGGGGTTCATAAAGCTTTACTCTCATAGCACCACTGTTATTTTCCTGTGGAAATGTACCCACGTGTAACACTAGAGGGCAGAATATCACCCTCTATTAAAGTTAGTGAAGACCCAGATTGAAAGGTGCGACAGGTTCAGAAGCTTATATACAACGGCAGAGAGTGGGGATCCAGGTCATTTTCTGGCACCAAACAACTGATCTAGGCCAGGATCCCAGATCCAAAACTCCAACTCAGCCCATTTTATATGAAAGATGCAGTGATCTAAATCAGTTGATACCAGTGGCTTCCAGTCCTGTTCCTGGAGATCTACCATCCTGTAGGTTTTTACTCCGACCCTAACAAAGCACACCTCATTTATCAACAGCTAGAGATCTCACGGCGGTGCTAATTATTAGAATCGGGTGTGCCAAACCAGGGTTGGAGTAAAAACACCACGGGATGGTAGATCTGCAGGAACAGGGCCAGGTAGCCCCCTGGTTTACATGGCGAGTGCCGCAGGGGCGTGGCTCACATCGAGGGCTGCTGTCTGCTCTCCTCCCCGTCCAGAATGCCGTGGTAGGTCCCGATCTCCAGCTCCAGCCGCACCTTGTTGCCGAGCAGCGTCTCGTAGTCGCGGCGCTGCTGCTCGACGTCGCCGCGGATGTCGCCGAGCTCCGCCTCCAGCTTGCCGATGACGGAGCCCAGGTTCTGCAGCTCGATGGCGTGCCAGTGCCGGGCGTCGCTCAGGGAGTTCTCCAGGCCACGCTTCTGCAGGGACACGCGTTAGCACGGGGACAGAGTACAGCAGTCAGGGGCTGTTCTACACATACACACTCATGCACACACACACACACACACACACACACACACGTTAGCACAGGGACAGAGTACAGCAGTCAGGGGCTATCTACACATACACACTCATGCACACACACACACACACACACACACACACACACACACACACGTTAGCACAGAGACAAGTACAGCAGTCAGGGGCTGTGTACACCTACACACTCATACACACACACACACACACACACACACACGTTAGCACAGAGACAAGTACAGCAGTCAGGGGCTGTGTACACCTACACAGTCATACACACACACACACACACACACACATGCACACACAAGCATACACACACACACACATACACACACACATGCATGCACGCTACACCAGACACACACATGTGTGCGTACATGCGCCCACACACATGCAATGTTGCGTGCACACACACACAAATGTCTACTAGGTTTCCAAGACATACAGACAAATATGTAAGAATGATGGGGACAAGTGCAGGTGCAGGTGTGTGGGCAGGTGAGGGGACCAGTGACTGGGCTCCAGTATAAGAGCGGCAGGGTAACTCCATGTCCCTGAAGCAGGGCCAATCACTGAAGCCCAGTCAGGTGGTCCCCCCAGCTCCAGCGGGTGGGGGGTGGGAGTACCAGAGCTCTGAGGGACTCGGTCTCGGCCTGCAGGCTCTGGATCTTGCAGCCGGAGTCGTTGCACTCGCTCTTCAGGCCCTCTATCTCCTCCTCCTCACGAGTCAGCTTGGTGGTCGGACTGTCTGTCTGCTGCACGCGCACATACGGGGAAGGGAGAAAGAGAGAGAGAGAGAGAGAGAGAGAGAGAGAGAGAGTCATTCATCTCATTCAAAAGAACTGTGCAGCATTGACCCTTTGTGAGATCACAAATGTGTGATTAGAGTGCTCTTCTTAACGGAACATTCTAATGCTGATGTAACAATCGCTACTGGTGATCGAAATGCAATGAAGTTCTAGAACACCTGGAAAAAAGTATTCCAGAAAACCTGCTCTACCCTTCCTACACTATCCAGTGATGCTGAAATGGTAGAATCTGGACATTGTATGCATTTCAGCCCTACGTGTTTGTGAGGATGCTTTATGCCGGGTCGGTGATGGATCACTTGAGCTCATGTTTAGCCTGTGGCAGGCGGTTCAGAAGCAGACTGGATTCTGGGTTACCTTGAGCTCAAGGTAGGCGTCGGTCTCAGCCCGGTTCCTCTCGATGGCTCTCTCCCAGTGGGAGCGGATGTAGCCCAGGATCTGGTCCAGGCTGGTCTCGATGGGGGCGCCCGGCTCATTTTCCTGTGGGCCAGCCAGCTGCTTGTACAGAGCTCTCACTTCCTGCGGAGAGTGACATACAGTACAGTTAAGGTCTCTAAATTATGGGTTTTTAACCTTTTAAATATCGGGACCCAAATTAGAAATACTTTTAATGTAAATTTAGCACCTTTCAGAGACCCTTCCAATGCACATAGTAGCATAGCTCAGTGGAGTACAGACCCACCTCATATTCATTTTGGGTCCCGACCAATAGCTTAAGACGTACTGCTTTAAATGATTTTAACCCTAGTGTTCCTGAACCTCGAGAATGGAATGGTAACCAAGATACAAATGTTGCCAGTTTACCACAGCATTGCTTTTCATATGGGGTATAAGTGAAGTTTCACTTTCTGCCTAACATTTGACATGGTGGTATACTTGACCTATGACCCCTGACCCCTCACCTCTTCATAGGCCCTATCCAGGTCCCCCAGCTCCGCCTTCATGCTATCAATCTGACTCTCCAGTTCAGTCTTGGTCAGATTGGCATCATCGATCACCTTGTACAGAGAGTTGATCTCCTCCTCCACAGCCTTACGGAAGGGCTGCTCATTCTCATATCTATGGACACAAAAAAATGTGATGAATCCATAGACACAAAAAAACTTTCTACATGGAACAATAGGGACAGAGAGAGAGAGATAGAGGGAGAGAGGGATAGGAACTAAACTGAAACATTTGTCTGTGCATGTTCAAAAACCTATCACTCCCGATCACTAAAGGCATCTCACTACTGTCCCGAGGTGGAAAGTCCAGAGGCCAGAAAGCAAAAGTCCTGCAAATGTGTTTCTTCCACCCATGAATTCACCCAGATGATTTGCCTAAATTGTTCTACCACCTGGCTGAAAAAAATGTGCAAATGTAAATCCAGGTGATTTGAACCAAACACTGGGGCGAACCTAAGTGGTCTGCAGCTCCTGACCCAGCACTGAGATATGTGAGGTACAGCTGACCCAGGTACGGCGGCTCACCTGTCCTTGAAGTCCTCGGCACTGGCCTGGACGTTCTCTGTCTGGAGCATGAGCCGGGCATTGTCCAGGATGGCCTCGCTCACCTGGGTGACATCACAATGGGTGACATCACAACGTTAGGTTGGACCCAAGCATGAAGCATGCATCCTTGCACTTTTCTTGGAGTAATTTCAGAATATGCAACTTTATTTGCAATCTGGAGGGTAAATATATGTTAGTGTGACTAAATTTTAAAAAGCAGGACTAAGATTTACATCTTCTCTCTTATCAAAGAAGCTGGGCTGATTGCACGGGTTTTAATTTGTTGTCAAACAAAATTAACCACCAGAGGGCCACCTTGGTCAGCCTGAAGAGGAATGAGAGTTTGTATTTGGTGTGGACACAAGATATGAAATGCTCTTGAACAAATTTAATGGCCCAAACAAAATTGCTTCCTACAACTGTTTCTTTGGTCTTTAAAGGTATTGTTTACATTTCAAAATGTTGTTTGCACCATTAAACTTGTTCGGAAACATTTAACACAGGATGCTGGTACCACTTTTCCTCACCGGCTTACTTCATGCCCTAAACACTTGTTTATGGATATGCACCCGTTACCATCAGCACTTCCCACAAACACCACGACTCGCTGAAGCCGAACATAAGCATAGGCCTGGTTTCTCCACGTGCAGTACAGTCTTTACCACAGGCTACAACTGCCCTCTCATGCCCCATGAGCCAGTACGCCTCCTCCCGGTCTCCTCCATCTTGCCTGAGATAAGATAAGGGGTAATAACAAAGCCCAGACATTGGCACTACTGCAGTAATTCTCCACCCATCAACCCCTTCCTGTTATCTGCTTCTGTTCATTGATGTCAACATCAACAACAACCCTGTCCAAAAATTGTAAGCACTTTCAGAAAATACCATCCGTTCAGAAGATTCACTTTCAATTCGACTATACATATTTCAGCTATTCAACATCACACAGACACAAACAGTGTCATATGTGTGAGGGCTTAACATACCCCACAACTAATGCTACTACTGCAACGCATGCCACTTTTCCTCACCAGCAGGACGGAGTGTAGCACAGTGGGTAAGGAACTAGACTTGTAACCGAAAGGTCGCAGGTTCGATTCCCGGGTAAGGACACTGCCGTTGTACCCTTGAGCAAGGTACTTAACCTGCATTACTTCAGCATATATCCAGCTGTATAAATGGATACAATGTAAAAATGCTTTGTAAAAGTTGTGTAAGTCGCTCTGGATAAGAGCCTAATGCCTGTAATGTAATGTAATGTAATGCATGCTGTTAATAACTCTATACTGTTCAGTTCTGTTTCACAGAACCTTCTGGAGGGAGGTTATCTCCCGCTCTCTTGCGCTCCCCTGTCCCAGAATCCTGTGCATCCCCCACCTGCCGGTAGATGTCCTCCCAGTCCTGGCGCAGGGCGCCCCAGTTCCCGGCGCTGGAGGCCTTGCGGTCCAGGCAGCGGCGTATCTGCTCCTCCAGCTGCTGGTTGAGCTGCTCCAGGGCGCGCACCTTGTCCCTGTACTCCAGCAGGCAGCCGTTCAGGCTCTCGAAGGCCGGGTGGCGCTGCCCGCGCCCGCCCTGCTGCGGCGGGACGGGCGCGGCCGAGCTGCGCATGCCCTGCATGAAGACGCTGCTGATGCCCAGCGCCCGCCGCGACACCCGCGCGCCCAGGCCGCTCACGCCGGCGCCCAGGGGAGCGGGCACGGTGCCCACGAACACGCCGCGCGGGGCGGCGGTGGCGGCGGCGGCGATGGCGCCCGCTGCCCGCTCCGGCAGGGGAGGGGCCGCCGACTGGCCCAGGAAGGAGGATCGACGTCTCGGCAGAGGCATTTTTCGGCGTGTGTGGCGGCAGGCCGGTCGACCCGCTGGCGTCCCCGCCGCTCTGATATCCCCGGGCCCCGCCCCCCACCCGGCCCGAGCCCCCGCGCCCCCGCGCCCGTGACGTCCCCTTTATTGTGGGCCGGGCTTCTGGAAACTGGCGGCTTTTGTGGCAGCCGATTGTCCCGCTGCCGGGCTGATGCCGGGGGCATTGTTGGTTGGTGGGTGGGGAGTGGGGGGTGAGGGCGTGAGCCAGTGGTGGGGGGGGGGGGTGTGATGCTTTTTTTGGCTGCCTCAGCACTGCGACCCTCTCAGAAAAACTCCATTGATGACTCCGTCCCCACCCCCTCCCTTCCCCGGGGATAAAATGCATGCGTGTGGAAACTGTGTCGTCATCACATTGCCCCCCTGGGGGTGAGGTGGGGGGTGGGAGAGTGGGAAGCTTCTCTGTGAGTCGGCTTTCTCTCTCTTTCTCTGTATGGGCGCTAGAGAAACAATGAGCGCCAAGCGTAAACACAGGGAGGGGGTGCAGCGCTCGACGGGCTCGAGGTGTGTTCTGGGCAGAGTCATACAGGCATTCATACAGTCATGCAGAGTCACGCAGTCACGTCAGAAAAAAATTATATCTAGTGCTTCACACTACAATGGAACTGCTGACTGTCAGTATAAGTGGGTGTAAAAGCTGAAACGCCGGTGT
The DNA here is from genome assembly GCF_018555375.3 of Anguilla rostrata. Taxonomy (NCBI): domain Eukaryota; kingdom Metazoa; phylum Chordata; class Actinopteri; order Anguilliformes; family Anguillidae; genus Anguilla; species Anguilla rostrata. Next base: position 8,334,303 of record NC_057940.1, on the reverse strand, counting down.
GGCACCAGTGTCTGAGGAACTGGAACTGTAATCAGAGGGTTATAGGTTTGAGTCCCATGTGTGGCAATGCTGTTGTGTCCTTGACAGAGCTGCTTCATCTAAAATGCTGCGTAAAAATATGTGAGCTATGTAAGTTCCCAGCCGTTAAGGCATTAGCGAAGCAAGCGCATACCCAAAACTGCAGAAAAGTAAGTCAGTAATGGTTCCCACAGGGGATAATTTATACATTCATTTGAAATAGCAGCAGCTGCCTGCAGCAAAGTGGTCTAAGGAGGGCCCAGTCAAAAGGAAGGTTTCTGGGTAAATTAGAGAAGAAAAATGAGGATTCATTGCCCATCTGTTCCCGGCGCAGGAAAAAAAAGGGGGACTTTTCTTATCGCTTGGCAACAGTCGTATCCACCCGACGGGAACTGCTGCACTGCACAACAGACCGTTTAATGGAGTCAAGCTCAATGTCAGACAGCACGAAGGACCGGTGCTGCACAGGGAAGCGAGAGCTCACAGCTCCAGGGAAAGGGCGGGGCGTAAGGGCTAGTCAGTGTTGTGGTGTAATGGTTAAGGAACTGGTCTCGTAACTGAGAGGTTGCAGGTTCGATTCCCATGCAGGACGCTGCTGTTGTATCTTTCGGTACAATACTTAATATGCATATATCCAGGTGTATAAATGGATACCATCAAAGGTGCGGGTGATAAGTTGCTCTGGATAAGAGTGTCTGCTAGAAAGCTTGTTGTTTAATTGAATATGCCAGGGATCTATCCAATCTGCCTTGATAAATATATCTGTGACATTTGGCATCTCCAAATATAGCCGGAGGTTGATCCTTTTATGTTCTTATTGACATACTCCTGCAAATAATTAATTTCAAAGTTCAACTAGAGATGTGCCAAATAATCATTGTAATTTTCAATAACATATTAATAATGGTATATTAACATGATCTAATAGCATTGATATAATTATAATTGATGGTAGCCGTCCTCCATTAATTCAATCTCTTGTTTTCTTCCAACTTAATTTTACATTTCATAATAAATAACATTCAACTGAAAAAGAACCACCTTTATTCAGTTAAATGGGCGCATCCAAAGTGGAGCAGTCGGACCAAGCTGCTGGTGGAAAAGAGGAGATGTTTATTTAACCTGGGAAGGGGGGTGGGGGGGTGGGGGGGGGCAGGAACAAAGGGTCCCCCTGTAGAATAGCCACAGACAGAACACAGAACACAGAGTGAGGCTGTTCCGGAACCCTCTCCCAACAAACAGCAGAATGCCTGGATCCTAAATTCTAGAATTGGTTCAGGGTTTGTGTGTAATGGGCATTCAGGAAGAAGACAGGACCCTTGGACAAGTAGATGCTGCCAGTAATGTCATCTGAAACCAAACAACATCAAACGTGCATAGGATAGTCTTGTCAGCTAAATAGTCTTGTCAGCTATATTTTACTATAGGATTATAGTAGCTCATACATAGGAAAGTGGACGCAATCTTCTGAAAAAAAAAACACAAAACAAACTTTTTATGAACTTTCACAGAGTAGGCTAAGGCATGCAGTTAGCACAGGACAGGAAGGAATGCGAAAGGATTTGCTGACGAAGCTGTTCCTCACCCTACAACTGGATAAACCAACGCTCACCCTCTATGAACTTTACCTCCGAGGACACACAGGAGAGGAGCAGCAGCAGCAGCAGAGAATCATGACTTCGGTGACAAACACAGGAGAAAAACACTTTTGAAGCTTTTTTCTCTTTTTATTGCTCAGTAGTGAAAAAGTACAGTGTGTATTACTACAATACAAAAAAAAAGGCTTGCGTTTGGATACAAGTTCAATCTCTGTCACAGCCTCATTTTGTAACTGGTTTTTATAAACGTGGTTTTTGAAGCCCAACACCTCTCTGTGCAGCCCACTTCGTTAGGTAATAATAATTTTGATAATTTCCTTAACACACAGAGGGACATGATCCACATGAATTGTGGCCACATGTCAAAGAGAAGAACAGGTCTTGCTTACCAATGTGAAAATAAATACCACAGATTAAATATGATTTTGGCACATGATTTTTTTTGTTCAAGTGAAGAAAATGGGCGAAACAATTTTTTTTCACCGTGTTTGCATCAATCAGGTTTAGCCTGACTGAACTCAACAGTCAACAGGTGAACTCAACAGTCAACACTTTTTATTGTCACAATTGGTTTGCAGCCAATAGTCATTAACCCTTTGAAGAGCAGGGTTTTCTGTAATGTTTTTTTCAAAATTCTAAGCCATTCTTGCTTTCAGTTACCAGTAGTGATTGTTACATCAGCATTATAATGTTCGGTTAAAAACATTCTAACCACATATTATATCTTATATTACACCGTAAAGGGTTAAATACAAAGTAATATGAAGTCTCAGTGCTTGCTAAAAATATTTCTTCAGCCTCCTCCTCCACTGTAGCCAGCAATGTCCACCTTCCACCACCCATGTACAGTGCAACAGACAAGCGTGATCTGCAAGGGTACGCGTTTAATAACGAGAAAGGTACGGACAGGTTTTTGGTCTCTGTTCTGTTCACAGCTGTGCCTCTGTGCTGGAGAGGTTCACATTTAACACCTGAACATGAACCTCTCCTGGCAAGATGGAAATGAAAAGCATTGATTTTTTCAATGCTGCCAAAATGTGGCATGGATTTATTTATTTTTTAAAATTCTGACTCGTTCCATATGCCTTAATCCTATTTTAGGCCATTTAATTTTGTGTATTTCCAAACCATTAACTACGGTCTGTGTGTCAAATAGAGCCTAGTGCAGTGGTGTTCCGCTCCATCATGGAAAACAGTCCCACTTTGATGGATTGTGGTGAGCCACCAAATCAATGGCTCTTACGATTGAGATACTTTGAAACAGCTGTACGCAAACAGAGCAGAAACACCGCCTGTGCAATTTGATAAAACAATTGGATGCTGTCTAGAAAAAGAGGCTCGTGTGCGGAAATCCCCCACATCTGTCTGGAGATCTGCAAGTGGAATGCCATCCGGCCAGTGGACACCACTGGTCCAGCATTTAAGTCAATTAGCTTAAATGTTTTAATTAAATATGCTTAAATGTGCTTGTTTCTCTCCTTCTGCAGTGCATGTGAAATGTGGGATCAATGCTCATTCCCATAAACTGCTCATGGTAACACATTACCGATCTGCTTACTCCACTTCCCCGTCAAGAAATTAATTTAATCAGGAATCCAGAATTTAATTACGATTCAAGTTCGACAGGCTTCAGCTTTAAGTCACTAAATTAAAAAAAAATTATTTGGGCATCTTTTGTATTTTCCTCTCATCAGCACAAAATAAAGCCACCACACAAGCGTTCGCTCATCTTGCCTACCAAAAACCAAAACCAAACAAAGCTTTTAAAAAAACACATTAAAAACCCTTATCACAATTAAGCCGTTATAGAAAATATACATCATAATGTACATCATAAAAATATGCAGCCACATACTCATACTGAATAACTTCTCTTTTCATTTATTTATATCAGGATTTGTACTATACATTAAGCCAAAAAAAAAGTTTAAAGGCATCATTTGCCTTCTGGAGATTCGGCATATTATTTCAGTTTGAGTGTACGTTTCTGATTGGCCCAGACAGTTTTTGCAGCATCCTGTTTGAGGACAACTGGCCACATGTTTCAGTAAATTTGGGTTTTCCAAAGGTAGTTGATGAAAGTAACATGAAGACATATCTGAAATTTGTTACCTACGAACCCCTAACCCTAAACTCTAACCCTAATCCTAACTCAGTCCGAAGAAAAGCACAAAGCATTTTCTTGCTTTGAACCAAACCACATAATCAACGTTGCCTCTATATCACTGTGGAGAGCCAGTAGCCATAAGAAACTTCTATAAGCATTTCAAATATTCATCACTGCATAAAAGCTGTCTGGGGCAGTCGGAAACATACAATGAAACTGAGACAACATCAAAGAAAAGAAAAGAAAAAAAAACTCCAGAACATGAACTATCCCTTTAAAGGTCACCACATATGCAAAAGGTCATTGACCTGCACTGAATGGCAAAGTCACGATGGGGGGAGAGGGGGGTGGGGCTTCCATTCTTCTGTCGATGATGTCACAATAGGAACCCTTCTAGCTCTTGTAGGCCTTCTCTCGGCTGATGAACAGAGTCTCTTGGCAGAAGGGATTGACCAGCACCATGCCATTGTCCACGTAGTCTCCATTGGGGGACAGAAAGGTCTCATGCTCCTGAAAAACACAAGGCGGAGTTTATGCGTCATGTGCCACAGCTCGCCCATAACGTTCTCCAAACATTGCTGCAACGTTGTGTGTAAAAACAGGCTTCTTGTTCCTGATGCAGTGGAGTGTCGTCATATTATCACACACACAGGGTGTTGGGAAAACTACTCTGAAAACATAGTTGGACAAGCTTCTGATTACTATGCACTGAGAGTTCACGCACCCATACGTGTGCGCACATGCACACACACACACACACACACACACACACACACACACACCTACAAACGCATGCACGTGTGGACAGAGCACATAAACTTAGGTTTCTCAGCTCACGAGAGAGCATAACTGAAGCCTTTGGGTGATATATGACCACTGGCATTACAGCGCAGTGGCACTGACAAATGGCCACAGCAGAGCAGAACTATCGCATCGCAAACACATCCACTCCACTCAAATCCACAATTGGACAAATGGATACGGAGAGGAGGGGCAAAAAAAAAAGAAAGGAAAGAAAAATGAACAGGCATCAGAACAGCACGATGGGAAAGGTCCAGTATATCAGCTGAAACAATGGTGGCGCTTTATCAGGGAAAGTGAATGCTCAGCTAATGCTGAAAAACCGAAAAAAAACAAAAAACATGAAAACAGAAAGCTGTGCTAAACCATGGTTAGTTGCAAAGCCCTACATTTGCAACATATGGCATGTGTATGCACAACTCATGAATAGCACTGTGAGCATGCTCTCTGTTAGCCAGGCCTCCTGGTACTGACTGCTCCTGTCAGACTGCAGTACAGCTCATTAGCCAGCAGGTGGTGCTGCGGACTCCAGTGTCGAGAGACTTTTCATTTAGCGAAGCCATTTGCAAAGCACCGACAATGTGGAGCAGGTACAACAACTTCACATGACATAATCTGTCACCATTCGATTTGTAAAAGAAGGTAAAGGCTCAGCAAACTGAACCGGAAACTGGAGGGAATTACACTCAAGACTGTAGTAGCAGCCAAATATCAGCACTGAGAGAGAAAACACCTGCACCTTTTTTTTTTATCTCTATGCTAATTTAACATGTCACTGGATGCTTTACCTACATCTCACCCTTATACAAATTCACAGCAGGCATTGGTAAAGTTGTCAGGAGTCCCACTCTTTGAGTTCAAGTGCCCAGCCATGGTCTTAAGTGTACAGTGTGTGGGTAATTATGAAAGATAACTTCACAGTGTCATTCGCAGCTGTGTGATTATCGCCTCACTGGGCAATAATAAAAGTTTCATTCCTGTAGAGGTGAGCCCATAGAGATCCCATAGAGAAACGAACAGGACACATACAATGGTGGGGCTACGTGCTGTAACAGCTCAGAGATTCCTCCACTGTGAATGCGTGGTATCTGGATGGAACCCCACTTTATATCCATCCATGCTATGAGTGCAACGTCCTGTGGATGTCCTGCAGACCTACCCACCCACCCCAAAAGCCCCCTGATCTCTCGGGGTCCGACACAACCTCGGCTTACGGCGTCTCCAGGGGCTGGATCTCCCGGGGCAGCTCCACCGCGTGGCGGCTGAAGTAGTCCATGGTGATGGCGTCGTTCCAGTAGCTCAGGCTGCTCTCCTGGCCCGAGGCCTTCTTCCTCTTCCTCTTCCTCATGCAGCACACCGTGAGGAGGACGGCTGAGGGAGGGAGGAGGCGAGAGAGACGGGGCCGTGAGAGGATGGCGGAATTCTAACATGATCTCATTTAATCTAATGTTCCCTCACAGAGATCAGTGCAGGGTGTACTGCTGCCTCTCTACCAATGCATGCTGGGATAGGCTCCAGCCCGCTCGTGACCCTGAACTGAAATAAGTGAGTTAGATAATGGATGGATGGACGGATGGATGGATTCCTTTATAGATGGGCGACAGACTTCTGCAGCTAACAAACAATATTTATACTACATCTGTGGAGTGCTTAAGGCTATAGTCCTGTGTCCAGGATTCTCCCTTCTTTCCCTACCAGACAACAAACACCACATAATTAGGATAGCAGTGGTTTAACAGGCTGGAAAACATCCAATCAGGGTCTTCATTTCAGCTCAAATAAAGTAGCCCCGGAACTCTGGTGTGTAAGAGGCCATGTATGTTGTGTGTGCGTGCGTGAGTGTGAGTGTAAGTGTGTGTGTGTGTGTGTGTGCATGTGTGTGTGTATGTGTGCGTGAGTGTGTGTGTGTGCGTGCGTGTGCGTGTGTGTGTAAGGTGACCCAGACACAGCTGCAGTGCACAGAGCAGCCTGCAGTTCCTGGTACTTACAGCAGGTGGCGACAGGCACAGTGATGGCCAGCACCATCCACACGATGTCCACCCTGCTCAGGCAGACCACCGGGGCCCAGTCCGTCTGATTGGCTGCTGGGAAGAGTCTGTTTTGGAGGTTGTCCGTGGGACTGGCGGGTGGCTCCGTGGTAACAGAGGCCACGCCCCCCGGTGGCTCCTCCCCCCTGGAGCGGGACACGGTGCTGCCAGGGCTCGGGACGGGCGCGAGGCTGGAGCCGCCGGCGCCGTCCGCCGAGCTGCTGTCAGGGGAAACGTCCGTGGTTGTGATGTCACTTCCTGTCGCAGCGATGTCGAGCAAGCGGAAGGTCGGGGTGGAGATGGAGGAAAGGGGCGTGGCGGTCCCGCCGTCAGACGGGAAAGCACCCGCCTCGCGAAGGGTGATGGGGTGGGGCCGGACGAGCTCCAGCGTGGGGGAGGCGGGGCCTCGGAGCTCTGCTTCCTGTTTCAACGCTGAGGAGGAGGAGCTTGATGTGGCAGAGGCGAGAGAGGGTGAGGAGGAGGAAGGCTGCAGTTCAGAGGCGTAGTAAGACCTTCCAGAGTCCGTGAAGTCTTGGCCTGCCCTTACAGGAGGATGGTGAGTACCAGACTGTCGGACGAGGGGTCCACTGTGGGGGTCGGCGGGCGCGTGCGAGGCAGGCAGGCTGGCCGAGCGAACCCCGCCCCTCCCGCTAAACTCCCACCAGCCCGGGGCGTCCGGGGAGGGGGCCATGGTGGGGTTCGGCGGGACCGGCGGCGGCCCGCTGGGGCGCAGCTCCTGAGACACCCGTCCTGCCGGCAGCACCAGGATCACCAGCACACCTGCACAGGGGGCGGGACAGAGCGGTCAGCGAGGTCACATGACCCAGAGGACACTCAACCAGCCCTCAGAGCCCGTACCTCATAGCCCGGATGCACGCCACAACGGTTACAACGGTTTGCCCAGTCGGCTGGATGTGAGAGCTGCGACGGGCTTTTTTTATTCGCTTTATTCGCGCTGCCCTGTCTTCTGCCAGATGAAGCACGTCCTCGGCTAATTAACGAGGCTTTTCCACTGAGCGTGACGCTCAACGCTCCTGATTTAAGCGGGATGCTCAAGTAACTTGAACGCGCCATCGTTTTTCTGCTTCACTGCAAACGCTCTCAAGGTTAGAGAGAAGAAAGGTTCCAGGCTAACACTGAGAATGAGGTAAAAAAAACCTGTAATACAAGATTCGAAGAGTCTGAAAACGAGAACTTATTGCATTCTGTCACTTGACTGCACATGGCTTGAATAAAACTGGCCATTGTACTTAATAGAAATGTATTGTTATCAACAATTTTACAATGGTGTAATTATTACGAGTTAGCCTCAATCGTTACCCACAATTTCTCATATATCCACTTATTTCTTCAAATTCATTTATGAACTATTACGGAATATCACAGAATATCCGCAACAAAAAGGCAATTCAATCAGTCAGCATTCTACATCATTTAGCATGAATAAAGACTCGAAAATGAGATGATAAAATATAATTATTCTGTCCAATCATAGCGGGGGAGGGGCGGGGCTAAAAGCACACTCATCCCCAGAGACGGGGGACCCGTGTCAACTCGGACACAGAGAACAAATAAGAAGAGTCTAAAATAGAAAAACAGACAAAACGGGACACAATTTTCCCTGAGCGAAGGATGGAGGACAACATTAAAAAAATGGCCCACCTGCACACTGTGTGATTAACTAACAGTGCAATTAGGCAGCACTGATATGAACACATTAGCTACTATTCCGCAGCCTCAGCCAACCCACCTGCATACATTAATCACTGAATAAAAAGCCCAATGATGAAACCTTGATTTTTTACACAGATTGTTTTCATAACTGAGAGCAGATTAACAGTACCGTTTATTATCATCATTTATGAAGTATGCGAAAGACCAGGCTGATATGGTGTGATTCATCTCACCTGATTCGTCAGAACGGGATCAACAAAAGCCACACAGGACTGTTACTCTTCCATGCAAGATTTTGGTAAAACCAATTTATGCTTTTTTTTTTTTTTTGAAGCGTCCTGACAACCCCACACACTGGTGTATGTGGAACGAATTCCAAAACCTGTAGGGCAAGCCGGGACATTTTGTGCAGTGATGGTCCCCCTCCCTCCTCCCTCCTCCTCCTCCTCCTCCTCCGCTCCTCTCCCTCCTCCCTCCCTCCCTCCCCTCCTCTCCCTCCCTCCTCCTCTCCCTCTCCCTCTCCCTCCCTCCCTCCCCTCCCTCTCTCCCTCCTCTCCCTCCTCCCCTCCTCCTCCCTCCCCCTCCCTCCCTCCCTCCCTCCTCTCCCCTTGTGGTCACAATGGGGCAGCATTATGGAGACCTGTGACCTTTGACCTTGCCTCACGGAGGAGGCTCTGAAGCCTGTGAGAGGGGGGGAGGTGACAAACAGGACTGTGTGGCAGTTAGATTGGGAGTGGAAGGGTAGAGGTGGGGTACCAATGACCCCCTGACAGAGCTCCAGCCAAACACTATCCAAATATCTTTAATCTTCCTGTGCAACAAAAAACATTTTGCCCTGAAATAAACAGCAAAATGTCCAGGGTGGACTCATATAAACTCACATAGACTCTGTTAGAGTTGAAATAACCAGGGACATTTTGCTATGTAAAATGCTAAATGTGTTAGTGGTAGCTTTTTAAAAATATAGGTCTGAACTCAAAGTGCAATTGGTCGAGCCCTCAAGACCAATGAGGGCGGCGCTAATGGTGGCATATTAGCAGCGACTGACAGATCAGTCTGAGTAACACTGACCCACATGACAGACCGAGTATGGCAAATTCAAACTGATTCAATCAACTGCCAAAGGGCTGCCAAACCTCAACACAGGAACATCTTTGGAGATTACAGTTTCTGGGAAAGCCTGCTTTTTTTTGCCAACGCGGTGCTTATGTGTAAAATTTACTGCCAAATTGGTTTTCTTGGTAGCTCATGGCAGTAGAAATACTCACGATGACGGTGTTTCTCTTATGTCTCACTGAGAGGCAGCAAATAGAGTAATGATGACTCATGATTGGGTAGTTTGGGAGGTAAAGCCATTATTTTCTGAGGAGAATTCTTTATTTGTGTGCAAGCCTCTACTGTCAAGCTAGCCTGAGTACTGAAATATTCTGCTTAGCAGCAATATTTTACGCGAAACAAAAAACTCTGAATACTGTTGGGAAATTTGTGGCTGAACATCTCTGGCTCACATCTGGGAAAAAATGCAGCTGACCTACAACCAAATGTGGCATTATGTGTGCCAGCTAAGAGGCTCAAGTCATGATAACCTCCACACACACACACACACACACACACACACACGCACGTGTGTGACTCAGGTGTAAGCCATTGGCTTGCCACGGTGATGTAGGTGCTGCCATGACAACGGAAGCAGTTCCCTTCTTCAGAGTAAGGCAGAGAGAGAGAGAGAGAGAGGGAAAGATAGAGGGAAAGAGGCAAAAAAGACAAACACACAGAGAGAAAGGACCCGTACTGTTTGAAATCCATCCTTATGAGTCTGTATAACAGTGAGTTTGTCAGCATGACTCAGAACACATTCAGTGGGATTACCTTGAGAACACCTACAGTCCGGGGATGCACTAAGGCAGCAAAGTCAGAATGCAACAAATATTGAAAACTAAAACTTCCTGAAGTGTTGGCTCAGTGGGGATAGTAAGTTTTATTGTTTCTCGTTTCCTGATTCACAAAAACAGTGGCCGACACCGACTCGCAAAGGAACCAATTTCAAAACTGTCCTTCCGACTTTTGTGCTCTAGCAGTTTCAGTGGCGCTTCCACCTTGTAGCTCCCCCTGGAAACAGTGTACTGAACTACAACTCACTGCCGGGGTGCTGCCACATGAGCACTGATGTCTGATGGGGAAAAATCACTAGAAGCTGCATTGGTGCTACATTGGTGCTGCATTGGTGCTGCATTGGTGCTGCACTGGTGCTGCATCGCAGAGCCCTCTGTTTGCTCACTCTCCGCAGCAGGTGTACTGGGGAAGATAGATAGAGCTTCTTGCTCTGGGCAGCATCGCCACATACCAAAAAAAGGAAGTGTTTGAATTAAACATGAAGCAGAGTCAGACAGCAAAGCGGGAACGTTAACGTCAGAAGCAGCCCGGATAGTCCACACGTTTGGCGGGCCCCCCCAGCGTGGCCTCCATCTGGGGAAGCTTCTCCCGCCTAAACTCGTCATCCTCAGCCGCCGTAAACATGTTTATTAACATCTGCCTCTGTATCTGCTACGTTTCACTGAGAATCTCATCTAAAGTTTTAAAGGGAGGGGGGTAAAAAGAAAAAAGAGCCTTCATGTTTTTGTATCAGTCGCCCCCCTGTGGTATTCAAACTTGGTCTTTTTCTTCTGTGGTGTTCAAACTTTGTCTTCTTCTGTGATATTCAAACTTGGTCTTTTTCTTCTGTGGTATTAAAACTTGGTTGTATTCTTATGTGGCACTAAAACTTGTTTCTTAGCGTGGGGCTCCTGGCGATTCGAACCAACGGCTCTGCCGCTTCCCCACGCCGATGGCGGCGAGCGTTCCCCAGCCACCCGAAGTGCGAGCCATCTGGCACGAAGACGACGAGGGAGAGACGCGCTGCCAGCTTTCAGGGATCAACGACTCGAGAAAAGAGTGAAACTCTCTGAAAAAAAGTTTCATTGGATTTACTAAGTCTTTTTAAAATTTTAACGGCAGCCTTGTCACGATCGCCGGCTTTCTGCATGCCTGGGAATGTCTACGAAACCCTTTTTCTCTGGTTGTCATTTTGAAGGCAGCTCAATTGATGCACACGTTAAGTGGCACTGTTGGGCGATGTGCCAAGTTAAGGCTCTCACTCTCGTGTGGTCGTGGCCCTAATAGCCTGGTGCTGAGTCTCGCCCCTGCCAGTTTACGACTGTGTCCTGCAGCCCCACAAGGAGACGCTTATTTTCAGGGGCGGAAAGTCCAGGTTCAGAAAGTAAAAGTCCTCCGCAGCAAATTTTGTTCCGATCACCTGGATTTACTAATTAGCACAGTTCTTCAGCCGGGAGGTATAGCTAATCAGTGAAGTCAGCTGGCTCATGAGTTCATGGATGGAAGAAACACATGGTGGGACTTTCGCTTTCTGACCCCTGGACTTTCCCCCTGTGCGCTCCAGCACCAGGACCAGGATGTACGTGCGCTGACTTGAAGAACAAAGCGAAACAGATCGAGCGACCGCACGACAAACTGACCGCAAATTTCGGCCTGGGGGAGGGAGCGCGTCCGGTTAGCGTCCAGAGCATCTGGATTTTCCACCAGTGCCAAATTAAAAAAGGGGGGGGGGGAGTTCTTTAGCAGGCAGTGTGTTTCTCACCTCCATGTGCAAGAGCAACCTACAGGTTACCCTACAGGGTCACTCCTGGCACTACGATCTTTACTTCACTCTAGTGTGTTTTTTCTGTACCTCTGCACCTTGAACTGATGCACTTTGTTGTACGTCGCTCTGGATAAGAGCGTCTGCTAAATGCCTGTAATGTAATGTAATGTAATGTAATGTAACCCAACAAGCACCGGTGACCTATACCCATAATTACAGTGAATGCAACGAATGCAATGAAAATGCCGGTGGTAGACACCGCCCTCAAACACTCATCTAGGATCAACGCCATTAATGTAATGTAATGTAGTCCTACGCCAGGACAGTGAAGGACAGCGCTCAAGGTTCAGCAGTTAGGGGGGTGCGGTCCAAATCTGCAACGAGTCCATTACTCTCCCCTTAAAGGCACTAATCACAGTCCATCCCCAGCCAGTACCGCACACCGTTAATGATAACATTCCTCATGTTCGCGGACGGGTACAGGACGGAGGGAGGGGTTCGGTGATGGCAGCGCTCACGGGGGGGGGGATGGGCGCGAGCGACACCCCCCGCCCGTTCCCAGGGGTCGGGAACCACGCCCACTCCGGGTGACGGATGTGACAGAGGCAGGTAACGGACTGTGGCCGGAGGGCGAGCTTCAGGTAACATAACCCACCTGTGTGTCCTTCCACATCCCGGTGATGTATTAGCTCATTGATTTCCTCCCTCAGCTCGACCCCCCCCCCACACCCTGACCCCCCCTCGCTCATTCCTTTCCCCATCACTGCCCAGCCCTTCAGAGGCGCTTCACTTTCTATTAAAGCCAGCGGCCGGCTCAGTCGACCGTCGCCGGGGTCCGCTGCGGCGCCTCGCACTGGCTCACCGCCGCTATCCTGAGGTCCTGTCGGACGAGGGCCGGCATTTTGGAAATATCGACCCGCCTGTCCGTACCTTAGATTCGGCCCTGTGTGGCAAGAGCGGTCACAGACTCGGGAAACTGAACTGAGTCAGCTCAGAGCATGGCTTAGACCAGCTATTTATATTACACGTGTGTGTATGTGTGTTTGTGTATGTTTTCAGAGAGAGAGATAAGAGATGGTAACTCATTTTCAGTTCAATATAGCACAACTTAAAGAACAAAGCATTATTAATTCAATGAATATAGTGGCTTTCACACTGATTGTTATTTATGCTTTGGCAATGAGTTGATAGGAGCAAGAGTACAGAAAAAGATGAGGAAGAGAAACAAAAGGCCTTGTCTGAGAGTGTCAAACATTTCAGGGTCATTTCCAGCCACCGCTGCAGAATCAGTTTCTCTGAAGAGCAAAGACTGAATCAAAATTCAATCACTCTTCGGGAAAGGAACTGAAATTGGCATACATCATAGTTTGACAGGAAGCCAAAAAGGTACCACGCTACATTGCGTAAACTCCAACGGACAGCCTCTCGACATATTCAAAGCCAGCAGCGCGCCACAAGATGGCAGAACAAAAACAGCTGTCTATCTGTCGACGGCTGAAAGCACCACAGACACAAGCAGGCCTCCAGAGACCGACCGGCCTGCCACGGAGCGAGGGAAGGCCGTGACCGAAATTCAAATGTAACCGGCAAAAGAGCTTCCGCGCACGATATTTTTGTGTTTTTGAAAGGAACCTGCTGTGGTCTGTCTGCAAGCTTACCAGCATGAACGAGCCATTAGAGAACTAGCACTGAGAGAAAGATGGATGCTGAGAACGAGACTCAGCGTCTAATGTGTGTAATGCCACACGCTGACAAGAATCACGAGATACGACAAGTCCCTAAACACGCCGGCGCTTCGAGTGTTCTTACTTGTACCTGTTCCGATAATCATTTCCGAAAGGCCTAATTCCTCGAACGAGTCCGCGATCGACGGTGGGTAACCAAATTGAAAAACAGAGCCGGCAATTTCTACGTCTGACTTGACTTTCTCCGGCGGGGGACCGGTTTCATTTCGGGTAATTGAATGGAAATAAACAAGGCGGAAATTACCAGGGGAAGATGGAAAAGAACGACAGAAGCTTTATTTACATTCGTTATTGGGCTCGGGGGTGCGAGAAAGCTGGGTGAGACACCGGTAAGAGCTTCCCTGTAGGGTACGTAATTTATTAAATTGCATTTCCTTTATTTATCCTCATTACCTATCCGGCTGACGCCTCAGACGTCGGGATACATAAACAACAGGGGCGCAGGGGACAAAACGTGTTTCGCAGCTCGCGCTTGCACCTTCCACAAATCATGTGTGCTGTTTTATCCGCCCCCGCTCCCAGCTCCCACCTTACATGAGCTGGAAACAACTGCGGAAAATCTTCATCATCGCTTCTGTGGAGCGGGGTGTCCGTCAGGGACCATCAGCTTACTGGTATAGCGCAGGGTCAACTGGTGTGGGGTGGGCTTGGTTTACTGGTCTTTCACAGGGTCAACTGGTGTGGGGTGGGCTGTTTATTGGTCCAGCTCAGGGGTAACTGGTGTGGGGTGGGCTTGGTTTACTGGTCTTTCACAGGGAATACTGGTGTGGGGTGGGCTTGGTTTACTGGTCTTTCACAGGGAATACTGGTGTGGGGTCGGCTTGGTTTACTGGTCTTTCACAGGGAATACTGGTGTTTGGTCGGCTTGGTTTACTGGTCTTTCACAGGGTCAACTGGTGTGGGGTGGGCTGTTTATTGGTCTAACTTAGGGGTAACTGGTGTTGGGTCAGCTTGGCTTGCTGGTCTGACGCAGGGGTAACTGGTGTGGGGTGGGCTCTGTTTGCTGGTCTGGTGCAGGAGTAAATTGGTGTGGGGTGGGCTCTGTTTACTGGTCTTTCACAGGGAATACTGGTGTGGGGTCGGCTTGGTTTACTGGTCTGGTGCAGGGGTAACTGGTGCTGGGTCGGTTCGGGTTGCTGGTCCAGTGCAGGGGTAACTGGTGTGACAGTACCGACTGCAGTACAGCAGCCGCCGGGACACTCTGCCGGACCAGCGCCAGCACTCAGCTACGCACAGCGCCACACGCTGGCACGGGCTCGGCACTGCGGGTCGGCACGGCGACACGGCAAGCGGCGAGGCCACGCACCCTGCGGGCACCGCGACGGCGTTCGGGGGAAAGGCGGAGGGATACGGAGCGAGGAGGCGTGAGTCGGCCTTTCCCACATCCCGCGCCTAAAATAACGCGCCCTTTCCCAAAAACTCACCCGTCGGCCTTCGGCTGGACCCTGAAAGCCTAATAAAACGTGAGGCTTTACCTAACACGTTCAGGAAAAGAGAAGAGGAGCCATTCCGTCTGTGCACTCCAGGATCAGGATCTGGATCAGGATCTGGATCAGGATGTACGCACATCGATTTGAAGAACAAAGCAACACAGGCGAGCGTCCGCACAACAATTGAGCAGGAATTTCGGCCTTGAAGGGAGAGCCTCCAGTTAAATCGATAATGGCGACGTTCCAACACACTGTTAAACGACTTTACATCTGTGCTCTCATCTCGCTCACTACCGAGCTTCCTGACCCAGACTGTCTGTACTGAATTCCTATGGAGCTGAAGTGAAGACTGTGCAAATGCGTTCAACACACACACACGCACATGTACGCACGGACGCATGCACACTCACACACACACACACACTCACGCACACACAGACACGCACGCACACACACACGCCCACACACACACACGCGCACGCATCCACGCACACACACACGCATGCACACACACACACACAAAAACAGCCAGCACCATATTCCTTTGCGTCAAGCTCAAGAGCCTCTGATGTGGTGTGTGTGTGTGGAAGGTATAGCAACCCAACCATAGTAAAAAAGGGTGGGTTCATTTGATATGGAATCTTTGAAGGAGGCCAATCAAAACACGGCGTCACTCGTTAACGCGCTAACACAAACATATACCTTGCGGCTGCATTAAGCTGTTAAGCATATCAGATTCTGAATTAATTACTCCCTCCTCCCTCTTATGCGCTCAGTCTTAATGACGCTAATTACATTCACGTTGCAATGTATGGGGTCTAACGACGCTAATTCACTGGCTGTGTTTCCTACAAGGACACGGGACGTGAGTCAGAACCTTAATGAGTCTGAATCTCCGGTTGCTTTTAAGCGCTGATCGATGGCGGCCACGGGCTCCCCCCCCGCACAGTAAATTTCGAGGCGTGACTCCGCATCAGCGGCGTCCAATCGGCGAGCCGGTAAACACGCACAGCTTGATTCAGTGAGGAGCCGGCGCGGTCACTCTATAAGTGGCCTCGCACAATCGATTTAATTTGAATAAATCCGTTAAATTAACTGACCGGCTCCCTCGGCTTGATTTCACCTCCAGAGAAAAAAAATAAATAAAAAATGCGGGAAAAAAAACAGCCCGTTCTGAAATCGCTTGTATATTGGCGTTGATGATGGGAACTCAAAATGTACCCCTGGGCAGAAATGACAACCAGCCCTAAATGATGAAGAATAACACCTTTGTCGTCCATTATTGGCCATCTTTTTCTCCTAATGCATTTCTTTTTGGTTTGCCAGGGGGTTTATGATTCCCGTGTACGACACTCGCAGAATGAAAATGCCACCTTGCAGCAAAGATCGCACTGCCAACGGGGCTTTCATAAGCTCCAGTCTGCCAGCTGCGCTATTTTTAGAACTCGCTCAATAACAAGCCTGACCGAGGGGTTGCGGGTTTGAATTCATCTGGGATGCAGGATGCTCTTTATCCCTTGACTAAGGCATTTTACCTCTATTGCAAAAAAAAAACAAAAACAAAACCAAAAAAAAAAAACATAAAAGCGGGTGAAGGAGTGCATCAGAAGTAAAACTCAGTGCTTAAGCTTATCCAACAAAGATGGCTGCTGTGCGGGCAAAAACAGTGAAAAGTGGATAAACGACAGGCTATGAGTGCTTTCCTCACAAGCTGAATAAATCACAGAATATATCCCATGGTTCTCTCAGTCACAAAGTCACACAGCTTGCATTGTGGGTAATTTAAATAGACATCCCAGCTTGAAAATGTTTGCCGTTCCCTTTCGGGACCTTTGCTCAGTTTGTCATGCCTTGTATTCAACCTAAAAACAATC
The DNA here is from genome assembly GCF_018555375.3 of Anguilla rostrata. NCBI lineage: Eukaryota > Metazoa > Chordata > Actinopteri > Anguilliformes > Anguillidae > Anguilla > Anguilla rostrata. The sequence continues at coordinate 8,317,392 of NC_057940.1, read as the reverse complement.
AGGCTGCATGCCGCACTGGGAAACGTGTCCGCAAAAAGAAAAAACACGTCCGCAAAAGACGCACAAACCATACAGCAGTGGCTGGTGTGAACAAACACGCTCTATGGGGGGTCTTACTTGCCCCCCCCCCCCCCCCTTGCCCCTTAGATGCCAGCGTGGGAAGAGCGCCTCGCCCCTTCCCAGGGGGCTATGGGGCGACATGGCTTTCTTCCTGCCTGGGGGTGGGGGGGTGTAAGAGATGTGCCTTCAGAGATAAGCACGGAACAGCGCATCGATCAAACAGCAGGCACATCACTTCCTGTTTAAGGGCTGCGCGGTGTCGTTTGTTTGAACAGAGCTGGCCTATGGCTGCCCTCGAAGGGGGTTGCCATGGCCGCTCATGCTGAGAGATGACAGGCCAAGCCTAGGCGTGGCACTCTGAGGCTATGTCCACAGGGTCGCGGATGGAAGTTTGCCTGCCACAGATAGGAGCAGGAATTCCTAAACAGGAATTCCACACTTGAAACAGGACTCTTTTGGCAATGGCTCTGTAGATTAAAAGCAAACCCAGTATCTTTGTCAGTGCAGTTTGGGCAGCCATTTTGGATGAGATCCAATTATAGCCCTTCAAAGAGTCAAATGCAATTCTTTACTTTAAGATGCTACTAAGAAGCTACTGTCGATATAAAATGTCAGCTATTGGTGTATTACAAGGTCCTACCTATAACATTATGTTCTGGATATAGATTTTATTCTCAGATCCAAAATCATTTCCAATGGGTTCTGACAGCACCCCACACCTCATTCTCGATTAAGGCTCCAGCTGTGCCCGTTTTCCCGTTTCGGTTTCCACAAATTCTAAATCTGGCAACCCCAGAGCGGAGGTGATTGGACGGTCTTTGTTGCATGGAGACTTACTCAGCAGTCGGCAGCACAGGACCTGCAGACTTGTCGTCATGGTATCATGTGGTCCAGCCCCTCCTCCACTCTACTCATGGCTCTCTGAGGAGCAGAAAACAGACAGGGCCCCCAATTACTGCCGTTACACAACCCACATTACACACTGCCATTACACAACCCACATTACACACTGCCATTACACAACCCACATTACACACTGCCATTACACAACCCACATTACACATCGCCATTACACAACCCACATTACACACTGCCATTACACAACCCACATTACACACCGCCATTACACAACCCACATTACACACTGTCATTACACAACCCACATTACACACTGTCATTACACAACCCACATTACACACTGCCATTACACAACCCACACTACACACCGTCATTACACAACCCACATTACACACTGCCATTACACAACCCACATTACACAACCCACATTACACACCGCCATTACACAACCCACATTACACACTGCCATCACACAATCCACATTACACACTGCCATTACACAACCCACATTACACACCGTCATTACACAACCCACATTACACACTGCCATTACACAACCCACATTACACACTGTCATTACACAACCCACATTACACACTGTCATTACACACGTCTGTCAGCACTAACAGTGTAAAATTGATTATCCTGCGTTGTGTTTTCTTACTGTATATTTACATTTTACTGTACTCATACTTTATTTGTTTTCTTAATCCTATTTTATTAGCAATATTTATAATCTTCGAACGTGATGTATCAATATATGCATGTACTGCTTTTTGCTCCTTCTGTCAAGTATTTTGAGCTGCATTTCTGCATGACAGGTGCTACATATAAACAGTTTATTCTATTATTATTATTACCTTTTTTCCATGACATATTGTATGTACAACAAGGAAAGCGCTATACTCTTAAATAATAACATTTAATAACATTATTAAAGATACGAAAGAAGTGTCCTGCACAGCACTTGAACCCCAAATTCAAAAACCTAGTACTTACATTTAAAATAATGGCCTTGAAGACAAACCAAGTTTTCTCACAGAATCCTGAGGATAATTTGTCAGGCAAACAGGCTGGAAAATTATCAAGCTTATGGACACAGTATGTGAACAATAATATCTTGCATTAATGTAGTGCCTTGAAATCCATCTCAGGATCTGAAATACTTTCTGATGAAGAAAGAGAGGGGAACTCCCCTCCTCCTTCCAGTAACACGTAGCACCCGCCAAAGTGATGCTTGGCAGCCATTTTGTTTTGACAGTTTTTCCATTATTGCTCACAAAAACATCAGCTGAGGTGAGATAAGATAATGAAACTAGGCGATGATTCAGAAAGTCGTGAAAAATTGACTTTAAGATTTGGCCAGGGAACGGGGGAACCCCCTACATTTAACAATAAATGCAACAAGGTCTTTAATGACCACAGTAAACCAGGCCCAGGGCCATGGTGGAAATCACCTAGCCCTGGACGTGACCCAATGTGTAATTCCCCCCCCTCCCCCTCAGCAGGATGGCTTCATATCAGGGGTGCCCACAACGGCCGATCCGTTTCGGGATTTTGTGCCAACTTCCGCTCTTGATTATTTAGCCCAATCATATCTTGATCTGATCTGTAAAAGCACCAGCTACTGTACTGCTGCAGCCTGCAAGTGTATCCCAAAGATTTTGCTGTGCTGAAGTACAGGAGTGAACCAGTGTAGTTCATAAAACAGTCAGAAAACTACATCTAAGGTGACGGGGTGGTAAAAAAATACCAGCAGGCAGACCGGCCCCCCAGGGCCGGAGTTGTGCACGCTTGCTTTATATGAAAGATCATTCTTTTTTCTGTAAGCTTGATCGAATTCAGAACATATGGCCCCCAGTGAGAACAAAAAAAAACCAGAATTAAAAGCTGGCCAGTCCTTTGATCATGCTACGACAAAGGACATTAACCACGTGAGAGAGATCAACAAGAAGCCGCAGTAGCCAAAAAGCAAGAATTAATCTCTGGGGAAAGACAGAGCAGGAGAAGGGGTGACAAGGTCAAAGGTCGGCCCTTCTCCGTCGGTGGGCCGCGTTGATGTTAAAAGAAACTCAAACCGCACAGGACGCTAATGATTCTAATGATTCCATTTGGCAGGGAACCCCCCATGCTAATCCCAAAACCCCCTAAGGAGCAGGACCAGAGAAATCCCCTGATCACCAGCGTCCCAAAGCCAATTACTGCAGACAGATAAGACATTACATTTACATTTACAGGCATTTAGCAGACGCTCTTAGCCGGAGTGACTTACATTGTATCCAATTATACAGCTGGATATATACTGGAGCAACGCAGGTGGACTGGACTGCATTTATATAGCGCTTTTATCCAAAGCGCTTTACAATTGATGCCTCTCATTCACCAGAGCAGTTAGGGGTTAGGTGTCTTGCTTAGGGACACTTCGACATGCCCAGGACGGGGTTCGAACCGGCAACCCTCCGACTGTGGAATTAAGTAAGAGGAGGTCGTCCGGATAAAGGAATGCGGCTAAGTGGTTAGCCGTGTGGCGGCAGCCAGGACGGAGCGGTTCACCGACTCGTCCTCCCCCCACCCCCCCCCTCCCCCCCCCGGGCCCTGAAAACTGGCTTCTGGGGGCTCCAATGGTGTCAAAGTCACCCCCTTCCCGAGTCCCTGTCGCTGGGCACAGCAGCAGCACGGGTGACTGTCTGCCAAGTGAAGCCAGACGAGCTGTGCGGCGGTGGTCTCGGCGGAGAGGCGAGGGCGGGGGGGGGGGGGGGTAGTGGAGCGGGCGGACCGTTAATTCGCCAGCTGTGCTGCTCAGCGTCGCACCAGTTCCTCAACAAAACAACAAACCCCCCCCCGCCCACCGCCCCCCTCTGAGCCCAGGAGCGCAGCAGACGTTTCGATCGAGAGGGGAGTAGCGGGCCCTAATTGATCGGGGGCGACAGACCGACCCGATTTCTTTCTTTTTTTTTTTCGAGGCTGCGCTCCCCGCTTCGCCATCGCCATCGGCCTCCCGGGGCGAGGCGCTTCCGAGAGACGCCTGCTGAGAGAAGTCAGGTTTCTGCTCAAGCTAAGCTTCAGAATTACGAATTTAGGGAACCGTATGCTAAATGATGATGTTAAACTGCATCTGCACTGTCTTGGTCTTTAAAGTCACATGATGTGGAGCATCAACAGCGCCGTGCGTACGATCGACGTTCACGGACTCCATACTGCACGCTTAATTAAACAGTCAGGCCTGTCAGGACTGAGATAAAAAACAACAGTCCTTCAGCACACCAGCCACACATGTAATCAGTAGGGATGATGTCTCCTCAGCCTTGATACCTGGCCACAGGTGAGACATTCTGTGTCTGAGGTGAATGGCACTGTGATGGCATAGTGCCAAGGGCTGGAGCTGGAACAGTAACCTGCTCTTTGATCAAATTCGTGGCCGAACGAGCAAAGAGGCCGCCACACACCTGCACACGGGTGGGGAACAGGAGAGGAATGGAAGTGGGAGGCCTTACATATTAGTAGTAAAACATACATCCTGTGAGCGAACACAGTCTTTCACATTACATTACATTACATTAGCTACATTACATTACATTACATTAGCTACATTGTATTACATTACATTAGCTACATTACATTACATTCCCTCCCAATGCACACTGGGATAGGCTCCAGCACCCCCCGCGACTCCCAGCGGGTATAGATAATGGATGGACATTACATTAGCTACATTACACCCACCCCATCAGCGGCGTGGCAATCGAATCACACAGTGCAGCCCAAGCTTCCTAACGTACCCCAAATCTCGAAATAAAAAAATAAAAAATAAATAAAGGATTAACATGGCAACCGCTACGCATGGACACCACAGCTGTTGCTGCGGCAACCACAGAGGCACAACGGAAGAAGAGAAAAAATAACCCGGCATGGAAAAAGCAAGAAAAAAAAAAACTATTGTACCCGTTTTCGCATGTTGGTCTACCTCAGTCCCTCTTCCTCTGAAGCTGATCTGACCTGTTTGCCAAAGCCACAGGCCCTCGCCCCTCCGAAATAACTCCGAAGTTAATACTGAGAGCAGCGGGTAAATGCTCTGTCTGGAACTGTCTGGAGCAGGTCCCTTAAATCTCTCCCAGGGTCACTACTGAGACTGAGCAACGTGAATAAGCCTGTCTGTCACTGTCACTGAGTAGACTGTCCCCCACAAGTGACAGGACATTTAGATGAGTACTACCCCATCTCCCAGGACCGGACCCACGAGCCACTCTTCAGGAGCAGAGGAGTGTCACCAGTCAGAGCGTTTAATGTCTGGCACACAGTCGACTCAAGTCTTCAATCCTTCGAAGAGAACCAGAGTTTTTTTGGAATGTTTCTTTCTTTCTTCAAAATTCTAAGTCAGTGTTCTAGAACTGCATTGCTTCCCATTGCCAGTAGTGACGGTTATATCAGAATTAGAATGCTCAGTTAAGAACATTCTAAGCACGTACTTCTGATCTTATACCTCAACGGGTCAATCGATGTCCACTCCCTTGGATTCCTGGCCATCTCTTGTAGTAGAGTTCCTATGAGCCGTATACCACTTCACTAAAAGTGAACCCATAAATCAACAAACTACTGCTTTGAATTGCTTATGAATGTAAATGTCCAAAATGACAAATATCTATGTACTACACGAGTCAATTCCTTTAAAGGAGTGAGAGAGGCCAAGTGAGGTAACCAAGTACCTCAACTTTCATTCTCAAAATGATACTGATATTGTCGATCAACATCGATGTGTCAGGGAAAGAAGTGAGAATCTTCGCAGAATGCAAATTCTGCCAGGTACCTGCCTGGGAACACACACTTTTATTTGATTATCAAAATGTATTCCAGATAATTCCCCCCCCCCCCCCCGGTCCACAGTCCACATCACTCTCTGTGTCTCCTTTCTGCAATGCTGTTATGACTTTCCTTCAGTGTGGGGGGAGGGGCATAATCACATCTGGGGGGCCACTAATTCATTTACATAGCCTTTGAATCTGATTTGTGTGTGCTTGCATGGGCGCGCTGATATAACACAGACTTCTCAGCTTGTGTCAGGAGACTGTGTCAGCTTAATAAAGCACGACTCTTCCGCTCAGCGCGCGACAGTAACAGTGGTTTTATGGAAGCCCACGGAAATGACCATCTATTATTCATGTAACGCAAAGATGGAATTGTAGAATTGGATACTAAATCAGAACAGGCCTGTGTTCCCCCCCCCCCAGTGAGATTTTAAATGAGTGAGTTCACCGTTCAGACATCACGTACGGAAAATGAAAATCCCCAGCTCAGGCAGCTGTGAGACAGATTTCACCTCGCGGAGCCCATCTGTGACCTTCTAGCCATCCCTGACAGGGTACTGACACCCTGGAACTGTGGGCGTTTGATCGTGTCTATACCCACAGGCAGATCAATTAAGTCTGTGGCCTCTGCATTCATTGCCTTATGCGTCAACAAGGGTCTTCATACAGGCTGTGTCCTGTATCTACTCTTCAACAACCAACTATGAGATATATAGTACCAAGTGACAAGTACTAAAACCACCAGGAACCCTTTTCTTTTCTTGCTCATTTCTTGCTCATTTCCAACCGGCGTACAACCACAGAATGGAGCTACAGAACTACAAAATGGAAAAGCAGTGTTTGTTTGCGAGAAGGTGATTGTAATTGTATGCATCGGTTGGGTGCCTCTGTAAGACTTCAGGTGCCACATAACCCTTTGAAGAGTAGGCTTTTTTTTTTTTTTGAATTTTTTTCTTCAAAGTTCAGTGTTCTGGAACTCCATTGCTTTCAATTACCAGCAGTGATTGTTCCGCCGGCATCAGAATGTTCAGTTAAGAACGCTCTAATCACATATTTGTGATCTGACACCTCATTAAGGGCTGGAATGAGATTACGTGCTAGCCTAAATGCGCTAAAAAAATGAATAATGCTAATGGCTTTGAACTAATGAATAACATTACAGCAAAACTGACTGAAGGGTGAAAGATGAATATGAATTGTTTAACAAGGCAGTGAACGCACAAATATTTGTCAGCGGGGGGGACGGGGGACGGTGGCGTGTCACAATGACTAGCCGCTTCGCAGCGGTTTACGAGGTCATCAGGCGAGACAAAAAACTGAGGACAGGGGGGGGAGGGGGTTGCGGGGACAAAGGAAATCCTCCATTAGCGATTCTGCACATGACGTAGGGAGAGCGAAGGGGGACCGATGTCCAAAGGAAGCGCCAAAGTGTGTTTACACTTAGGAATGCTGTGCCCTGGGAGTGTTTACAGCACCAGCTATCAGCAGATCGTGCCAGGGAACAGCTAGAGGAGAGGGGGGGTTGGGTGGGGTGGGAGGGTCGGGTGGAGTCTGTGGCGTTCTGGGGCATAGCTCTGCTAATTACTGGTGACCTGTAATTAGAGAAGGTCCCTGAGAGCGTATTGCCACTCGTCAGTTAGGGCACGCGCTCACATTCCACCCCACAACTTACCCAGCTAACTAAAAAAAAAAAAATTATAATAATTCTCACAATATTCCTGCCATGTAGTGGCAATGTTACAATATTGGCAAAACACCTGAACTCTGAGAACACAGCTGGGTTAAGCTCTCGGGTTCTCAGGAGTTCAATTCTGATGGAAACCGATGAGTATCTCTGTGCAGGACTGCGCAACCGTGCGTGTGCTTTAACCGAGGCTAACAGCTAGCTAGCCTCGTATGATGCGATGTTTAGCAGAGCTACCAGAGATCCATGCTGGTGAACAAAATGTTCTCATGGCCAGATAGTGGTTTGGTTACACAACAGCATCAATCGTGTTTTTTGCGCACGCATGCAAACACACACAGATACACACACACGCCACTCACACACGACACACACACAAAGAATACACATCTCACAAACTAAGGTCAGCACACTTTCAGTGTTTGGTTCATTGTACACTGTCCTCCATTAGACCTCATGTCCTCACAAGGCCTGTGTGTTGTCAGAAAGCTCTTTCTTCTTTTCGCCTGACGAAGCTGAAGGCATCCAGCTGACACCCCGAGAGGGATCTGCACACGCTGGGCTGCACAGCACAGAGCAGAGCAGCACACACACACACACACACACACACACACACACGGCTGCGCAAAATAAACCAACCGGCCGCCCGTGACAGGACAGCCAGCGGAGCACAGAGCGGAGTGTCCTGTCCTGTCCCGTCCCGCCCCGTCCCGTCCCGTCTGACGCCCGCGGCCACGGATCGCTCTGCACCAGTGGCTCTGTGGACGCTCTGCGAAATTCGCTGGTGACTGCGTCTACCACCCCCCCCATTTACTCCCCCCACCCCCCCATTCCCCCCCTCCACTCCTGCGCCCCTCAAGGGTTCTCCCGCTGCAACAACAAATAAAATCCATACGAACTGCTGACCCCGACATTTATGACAGGGACATCATGTCCCGCAGCTGAAGTCCTGGGTCTCTCTCCCCCTGCAGCCCCCCTCCCGTACGCCAGGCGAGGAGATCAGGAGAGCTGCGCAGCCTGCGACCGAGTCATCTCCATCGTTACATCGATCCCGTCACAAGCGTCGTGCTTCCGTCGTGTGTAAGAGCGGTTTCATTGCGCACGGGCCTTGTAGGGGCTTGAGAACACGTAAAAAAATAAATGCAGAAAATATGAATTAATGTGTATTCATTAAGATTGAACAGACAGCAGCGGCTGGCACCTAAGGAGCAATACACCGTCAACTTGTCTTTTCCAGCTGACATTCTGCGTCTTTGAGTGCCCTGTTTAGACTTCGCCAAATTCATACGAGAGAATTCACTCTTACTACTATGGGAAAGAAGGTCAAAGTGTGAAAAGGAAGGATCGAATTGGGGAGGAAAAAGTATTCTGGCACACGCTCTTGATTTAGCGCGGTATTCGTGAAGCCCATTTCATTCACATATCGCCCCATTTTTTAACATATTTTTTCTACTGCTCTAAAAAGCCTGTCTTGTGCAGGTGGTGTAAAGACAAACGGATTAGTGTACCGAATGATCAGCCCCACCGTAAAACCTGAATGAGACAAATGCATGGCAACACAAGGAGCTACAGGGACGTCAGTTAAATTTTTATGTCATTGAAAAGCCTGTAGCAGTATTTATATTGCAGCCATGGCAACGTTCTCATACAGTAGAGACCTGCTTTCCCCAGGCCCAGGTGGGAAGAGACACACACACACACACACACATACACATACTTTTCCAGCCTTAATGGACTGCAGAAGGTTGTTCATACGGTTGCTCATGTGTGCCAAATGCAGGTGCACCAGTCTAGTTAAATAAGGTCCCGTGTGATTTATTATTATGTGAAGCAATGGTTGTGCATTAAAAAGAGAAAGAAAAATGAACGGATAATGAATACCGAAAAAAAAAAAAACTCATTTAAAAAAGACGAAAAAGCCACCGGAACTGCTTCTGTGCTATTTTCAGATACGCTCATCCCCAGCAAAGACTCCTGTCGTTTTGGATAACAGTCCTTACACCCGCGTAGGGAGAGAATGTACTCTTGTCATAATAACAGGACTAGGACTCTTGGCAAAGGACTCTCTCGCCCCGCTGAAGAATAGCTTTCATCAGAAGAAAATATCCCCCGAAAAAACACAGCGCCGAACACCTCCTGCTCACAGACAAAGGGGCGAACATAGCTCAGGAGGTAAGAGCGGTTGTCTGGCAGTCGGAGGATTACCGGTTCGATCCCCACCCTGGGCATGTCGAAGTGTCCCTGAGCAAGACACCTAACCCCTAACTGCTCTGGTTAAGGAGAGGCATCAATTGTAAAGCGCTATGGATTTATATAGCGCTTTGGATAAAAGCGCAATATAAATGCAGTCCATTTACCATCCATTTACCATTTACCAACAAGGCCTGGGTTCTCCAGCACAAGCACGTTGTTTATAGCACAGGAGAGCTAATGAAGGCTGGACGCAAGCTAACGAGCTAACGAGCGGGACTGGCGCCATTTTACGTTCCTCCGGACACCCCTCCAAACGTCTCTCTCTATCGACGCGGCGGCTGTGGCTTAGCGAGCCGGCGGTTTTGATTTACGAAGACACGCCGCCGCTGCCGCTGCCAGGGTGCCGGCGGTGGAGGGGGGCAGCGGCGGCGCCCCCCGGGTTCGAAGACGGGACACGTGCTGCCGTGCCAGTCCGGCAGCCTGAACCGGACGGCGCGTGAGCGCGCGTGAAAGGGGGCTCAGTATTTGGGTGTCTGGGCGGCTCAGTATTTGGGCGTCTGGGATGTTCCTCTGCTGTGTGCAGGAGCTTAATGCTACAGCTTAGCGCCACACACTCTCTACCTGAGCTGATGAGTAGGGGGCAGAATACAATGCTATTAGCGCTTTCGGTCTTTGGCTCTGGTTTTGTTGCTCTTTTTGAAAGTGCGTTTTAGGAGACTAGCTGGAAGCCCAAGAAATGAGACGGTTAAAAAAAAAAAAAAAAGAAAAACAGAAAAAGAAAGAGAAGCCAGCCTTGCTTTTCTACTAGAGCTACACAAACGCAGCTGGGGTCTCTGGTCCTCCACACGAGTCTGATCCCCGAGGGTGGATCATGAAGGCGATCTCATTCAATCGCGGCAGACAGGATGTGGACATCAGGCGGAAATGTTCCTCTCCCGCGGGGAGTCTGTGTTGTGGACGCTACCATCAATCAATCACAGGGCCTCAAGCGCTCCCTCCCGTCAATCAATCACAGGGCCTGACAGCTGTCAATCCCAATCAGGTGTGGCACCATGACTTTGCACAATATGAGTACGCCAGCTGTATAAATGGATACAATGTGAAAATAAAATGTAAAAATAATTAAATATGACTATAAGTTGCGTAAGTTGCTCTGGGTAAGTGTGTTTGCTAAATGCCCATAATGTATTTTCTCATGGTGACTTGAGTAACAATGTAAAGGACCAGTGACCTGATTTGAGGAGGAAGCAGCAGGTAGCAGGTAGCAGGTAGAAGGCGTCTCTCCTCCATCAGTTCCAGATGTTGGCATGTCCCTGTGCACTCAGCCAGAAAGTGAGACCCCCAATAAGGCCGAAGCCAGACTCTGTTTCTTCCACTTTCCACTTCAGTTGGAAATGAGTCAAATTTTCAACCAAGGCTCAATGCAAAGACTAACAGCAACTGCAGGTCTGTCAATCATTTTTCGGGAGAACATTCCCTTTAGAGATTTTCTGTCCAGTAACTCTGTCTTTCACCTTCTTCTCTCCTCAGGGATAGCCGGGTGGAATGCAACCGACAGGAGTGGCAGAGCATCACGGGAGGAATATCAATCCATGAATTATGGGAAAAAGCTACAATCGGCGTGAGTGATCCCATCTCTGAGACAGTTGTTTGGTCACGTGGCGATGAACAGCCACACACTGCATGCATGACGTCCCTGAGGTGCATTGTGGTTTAGACGAGTCTCTGGGAAGAGTAGCTACCTTCTTTACTGTGGGGTTGAGAGGAGGGAGGTCTTAGACATCGAGACGTGAACACGAAAGCACAAACTGAGACACATGCTGGGGACTCCTGATCCACTGGCAGTGGGGGGGGGGCGTACCACCGTGTTATTGACTGCTCTGGGGGTTCCCGCAGAGCTAGAACAACAGCTGACTGGGTGAACGCAATGCGCTCCTGTCCTCTGGACAAACACATCGTCTGAGCGCTGTTTTTTTTTTTTTAAACCTGTGCTGAGGATCTGAGGAGGACATGGCTGTGCTTTAAGGCCTTGGGTTTCGGTTTTCAACGGGGGTCTGAAGGTAGTTTGGGATCCGTGATCGCAATCCCATAATAACCCCCCCCCCCCCCCGACTTGGTCCCTGATAGCAATCTCACACCGCTCGCAAAGAGTGAGTTGAGCTCACATTGAGCTGTTTATGATTAATAAAGGCTTTATTCAGAAAGCGAGCGACAGCGACGCACTAAGCCTAATATTCACTCACAGCCTAAATTATTAAAGAGTGAGCGTGGAGCGGAGATTAGTCAGCTTTCCCTGTCCCTGGGGGGGGGGCGGGGGGGTGGGGGTGAGGGGGGTGGGTGGGGTGGGGTGGTGCTGGCGTAGCTCAGTGTCACAAAATGCCCAGCTGAAGCATTGAATTCTTAAGCTGTCTCAGTGGGGTTACGGAAAATTACATTTGTTAGGGACCAAAATCCCCATTGAAACTACGTTAAGATACGCCCGCCATGGTCTCCTGGGAGTGTCTGGTGCACTCTAGAGAAATACATAAACCAGGCAGGGCATGGACCCCGATTACTTATTACACCGCAAATTAGCTCTACATCAGGAGTTGCTTCTGTCAGCCTTGTCCTAATTACTCATCACTTTACTTTAATCAACTTACAACTTCGGATTCAACCGGAGCAGGAAATGCCTTTCTTCCTACTCATTTCAAAAGAATGTCCCATTGTAGATGAATTGTAGCCGTTTTACCCTTTGTTTCGCGTACGTGAGACGGAAACCGCACTTTGTTTTCTCAAATAGCTGTCCTCTGACAGCTGCTGTAGCGAGATCTAAACTTTTGAGAGGTGAATTGTTCTACTGAACTCTGAGGGCAAAAAGGGGGGATTTTACATTGTTTTTCTGCCATCCTGGAATATTTTGGTATTTACTGGAAATGATGTGAATGATCGTGTGAGCGGTTCTCGCTCGTCCCGACCGCAGAGCTTCTCCACCCGAGCTCCCCAGCGCTGGAACAACCCCCCATTCCTCTATGAACTGCTCAGTCACTGCCTATTTTCTGCCATTGGCCCGAAGACACATCTCTTCAGACTCTACCTTGACTGACTTCACACTCCTCAATCTCACGCAACACTGGCATCTTGATCTTCTACCACTTTTCATGTTTCACTTTGTCTTGATCTAGCACTTTCATGTTGCGCTTGGGGCTTCATCTAGATGCTGTAGCTCTTTATCACGCCTCTTGTGACTTAGGTGCATTAACTGTCTTAACTACTGCTTGTATTTTTTCCATAGATTGCGTTGTTGCCGTTCTCGTTGTGTTAGTGTTAATCAGTTTAACCTTCAGGGTCCAAGTTGAACTATGCGGTTGTTCCCTGCACTTGGACCGGTACTTCTCTCTAGGGGTTTCGTCATACTTGTTCCTGGTTATGGTTATACACTTTGTTGTACGTCGCTCTGAATAAGAGCGTCTGCCAAATGCCTGTAATGAAATGTAATGTAATGTCTTATAATCATGCCTCAATTGTTGTTCATGATTTGCCATAGCTTTACAGACTTTGCTTACCATGTGAACTGGACTAGATGTTCACAACTATGGACAACTGATACCTTATGAGAACTGTACCTACGGTGTGTTCTGAATAGGTTGTACCTTATCTGACCTATGTCCTATGTCATCAACTAAATCAATGAATAATGCAAATGGCAAAAAAAACAGCCTGTTTCAAAGTGAAAGAGAAGTACTCTCTTTCATCAACTGTGACCTTTGTGCTGTATGACTTTATATCACAGCCAATGGCGGCCGGTGACCGAGGACAGCGGCAAACGCTCAAGCGGCATTCATTACATTACATTACATTATAGGTATTTAGCTGACGCTCTTATCCAGAGCGACTTACAACAGAGTAACCAAACTCAGGATCAAGTCCGCTTAAGTCCATTGAACAACATGTAGATAAAAAGCCTTTACTATGATGCATACAATAAGGAGAAACGATAGTCTGAACAAAATTTTTTTTTTTTTTTTTTTTTTTTTTTATAGTTATGGGAGGGGGTTTAGGGAAGAGGAGAGAGGTACACAGAGAAGAGGTGCGTCTTGAGTTTCCGTTTGAAGGTGCTCAGACACTCTGCTGTTCTGACCTCCACTGGAAGATCGTTCCACCATCGTGGGGCCAGAACTGCAAAGAGTCGAGACCTTGTTGCTGCTCGTGTAGGGGGAGGAATCAGCCGCCCTGTAGTAGCCGATCGGAGCGATCTGGCCGGCTTGTAGGGTCTGATCATCTTCTGCAGATAACCAGGAGCTGACCCCTTGACTGCTTGGAAAGCAAGCACCAGTGTCTTAAACCGGATGCGAGCTTGCACTGGTAGCCAGTGGAGGGAGATGAGGAGGGGAGTGACGTGGGAGTCACGAGGGAGGTTGTAAACCAGACGTGCTGCTGCATTCTGGATGAGCTGAAGGGGTCTGGTGGCTGATGCTGGGAGGCCAGCCAGGAGGGAATTGCAGTAGTCCAGACGTGACAGTATCATGGCCTGGACCAGGAGCTGTGTGGAGTAATTGGTGAGGAGTGGTCTTATTCTGCGGATATTGTACAGGATGAACCTGCACGACCGGGTGGTTGCCGCGATATTCTCAGAGAGTGACAGCCTGTTGTCGAGCACAACTCCAAGATTTCGGGCACTCTGTGAAGGGTGTAGGGGAGTGTCTCCTAAAGAAATGGGGAGATGAGAAGTGGGAGAGGTAAGAGAAGGAATATGGAGAAGTTCCGTTTTGTTTGTGTTGAGCTTGAGCTGGTGTTTGGTCATCCAGCTCTGGATGTCACTCAGGCAGGCGGATATGCGATCGGAGACCTGAGTGTCTGTGGGAGAGAAAGAGTAGAAAAGTTGAATATCATCTGCATAGAGATGATATGACATGCCATGGGCGGCAATAACAGGGCCAAGGGACCTAGTATACAGAGAAAAGAGGAGGGGACCAAGGACAGAGCCCTGAGGGACCCCAGTTGTGAGGGGACGAGGAGCTGATAGTGCACCGGCCCAGGCAACCTGGAAGGAGCGGCCGGAGAGATAGGACGCAATCCAGTTGAGGTCTGGTCCGCAAATTCCCAATTTTGTCAGGGAAGACAGAAGTGTAGGATGGTCAACATTTCCGCTGCGAGGCCACCACGACGTCACCCCGGCTACTGTGACATTCCACGAGCCGGCTATCGTGTCTCGGGGGGGGGGGAACGGGGGCTTTTTTTCGGCGTGTCCGCGCTTCCTCTCTCTGTCCACCAGGCCTGTCCCCCCGAAAAAAACAAGGCCGACATTCTCGGCGCTCGCGGCCAGATAAACGCGCCGCGTGATGCATTGGGGGCCGTCTCGCCGACAATGGCAGGAACGGAGCGTAATGAGGAAGGATGTTTCAGGAGCGGGATATTGTGTGGGGTTTCCTGTAGTGTGTCAGCATTAAGCAGCTGTGCATGGGGGGGTGGGGTGGGCTTGGGGGGGGGGGGGGGTGGGGAGGGAGGAGTGACACAGCACAGCGACCAAAAAAAAAAAAAAACCCCAAAATGGTGCTGTTCATTTTCTCCACAGACACCCTTACATACTAATGCAGCGGGGTGTAGCTCGGCTAGTGCGCTAGTCAGCACAGCGATCTGCACTAAAGCGAAGGCCTTGCGGCAGGTTACCTTGACAACACTTTCGGCGACGCAACATTCACGTGAAAAATAATGACATTGCCATTAGCCAGGGGGGCGATTTTACTTTCAGCTGACTGGTAACGTGTTCGTCTATGGAGTCTTTGGGCAGGTGAGAGGCCCGGGTTCAAATCCAACCTCGAGCAAACCTCTTACACATACTCAGCTTACAGTTTACAAAGCATCTTTCTCTACCTCTCCACAGCAATCGAGGGCTCTACCCAGGACTAGACCAGAACAGCTCGAGCCCTGAACATTATTCAGCACATTCCAGACACGTAACACCTGCAAAAATAACCGAGCAATCAGCGCAGCCAATCAGCACGCTAATTGTCCAAAGCAAAGCTGCGTAATTGGCCGGGCCCAACGGTGGCCGTTCCGGGGCCTGCCAGCAGCACAAACCGGGCCAGATGTTCACATTTCGTTTCCAGAGATGGGGGGGAATGGGGGGTGTCCCGTCATCAACCCACAACATGAACAAATGCACCGGTGAACAGAGCCGGAGGAACACGTATCTCAGACAGAGATAGGCCAGCTTCAGCGGCAGGTTTTGAAAAATGTTCGGACAATCATGCAAGAGTGTATGTGCATTTTAGCACCTGGATAAGGACAGGTCATGCATTGGCATATGGTTGCTAATGATGTATTTTTCTTTTTATCTTGGATGTAGAAGTACTTGAGATCAAACCCCCGACAGACTTAGTACTGTAAGTCAGGGGTGTCCAATCTTATCCGAAAAGGGCCAGTGTGGGTGCAGGTTTTTGTTTTTGCCCAACACTAAAATGCCTGATTCTAAGTAAGGATGCCTTGATTGAAGACTACAATTAGTTAACCAGTTGAATCAGGTGTTGGTACCCCTGCTGTAAGTAGTGGTCTATATTGATA
This sequence comes from Anguilla rostrata, assembly GCF_018555375.3. NCBI lineage: Eukaryota > Metazoa > Chordata > Actinopteri > Anguilliformes > Anguillidae > Anguilla > Anguilla rostrata. The sequence goes on along the minus strand of NC_057940.1, from coordinate 8,301,252 downwards.
GACCTTTTCAAACAATAAAGTACTCTCAAACTTTACTGCAACAGTGCGGCACTGTGAGTGAACATTGCCACAACCCCAAAGACTCATCTGCCCGCAGTGTTCATTCAGAGTTCACGGAAAGGCAGGAAACTGGAAATAGGAGGCAGGAAGAAGAGAGTATTTGGCAGCGGTTCCTAACCCCAACCCTGCTCCTGGATATCTACCATCCTGTAGGTTTTCACTCCAACTCTAATTCTAATAATTACAGTAGCAGCTCAACGAGATCTCCAGCTGTTGAATGAGGCGTGCTTTGTTTTTGGTTTTGTAGTGAAAATCTACAGGATGGTAGATCTCAGGGTTGGGAACCACTGGTATGGAAACCTTCTCTGCCTGAGGTATTACAGATTCACAATGTACTGACTGTCCCTTGAGTGCATGAAGCGGTCTATTAATTGGTAGATGGTCCCTAAACACCTGATTACAGGATGAAACCTAGACACCAGACACCTATTAAACCCATTAGACACCTGATGACTTAGCATCAATTTGTATCCTACACACACTAAATCGCTTGCTGAGTATAAGGCTGGATTTTAAATTTTTTGTAAAGGCACATCCAACAAAACGCATAAAGTGGGTTCTTCTTTCTCACAGGTCCACCCTAGCACTGATATAAAGGACTTATATGGACTTTCAGTGACTGCAACAGTTTTGTGTTACCTCTGACCTTCAGAACAGAGCAGAGGTTTGACACAGGAAGGTCTGCCCTGAGTCACGCATTCTCTGTGCTCTGCAGTTTGGAAACTCAGGACTGAGACGAACCGGACTCAGCAAAGGGGGGGACGCTCCGCTAAACAAAAATGGACGAGGACGTCACGCTGTGCACCACCACGGTCCGTTGTGGCCCTCACACGGTTTGTAGGACCTTACACACTGGGGCTGGGTTTGTAGGACCTTACACCACTGGGCTGGGTTTGTCAGGACCTTACACACTGGGGCTGCGGTTTGTCAGGACCTTACACACTGGGGCTGCGGTTTGTCAGGACCTTACACACTGGGGCTGTGGTTTGTCAGGACCTTACACACTGGGGCTGTGGTTTGTCGGGACCTTACACACTGGGGCTGTGGTTTGTCGGGACCTTACACACTGGGGCTGTGGTTTATCAGGACTTTACACACTGGGACTGTGGTTTATCAGGACTCTACACACTTTGTCAGGACTTTACACACTGGGGCTGTGGTTCGTCAGGACCTTACACACTGGGGCTGTGGTTTGTCAGGACCTTACACACTGGGGCTGTGGTTTGTCAGGACCCTGCTGACCACCACTGGGGCTGTGGTTTGTCAGGACCTTACACACTGGGGCTGTGGTTTGTCAGGACCTTACACACTGGGGCTGTGGTTTGTCGGGACTTTACACACAGGGGCTGTTTTGGGAGTGCAGTCACAGCGCTTCCAGGAGACCTCTCCCTCTGCCTTACCGGAGCTATTAATAGTGAAGAGATGGAAAATGTACCGTGCCCTTAAGGGAAGAACTGTGTGTGTGTGTGTGTGTGTGAAAGAGAGAGAGAGAGAGAGTGTGTGTGTGTGTGTGTGTGAGAGAGAGAGAGAGAGTGAGTGTGTGTGTGTGTGTGTGTGTGAAAGAGAGAGAGAGAAAGTGAGTGTGTGTGTGTGAGAGAGAGAGAGAAAGAGAGAGAGAAAGAGTGTGTGTGTGTATGTGAGTGTGTGTGTGTGTGAGAGAGAGTTTGTGTGTGTCTGGACATACATGAGTGTGTGTATGTACGTAGGTGTCTGCATGCATGTGCGTGCGTGTATGTGCATGTGTGTGTGCACATTGTGTGTGTGTATGCAGCATGTGTGTGTGTGTGTGTGTGTGCTTGGGTTGCGGGGGGCGGTGCTGAGCTCATTCTGCAGACGCTGATTTTAGGAGAGTTGCTACGGTGACAGGGGCAGAACGGACAACGGCGGCGTGACAGCACAAGGTCCCCACAAAGCACAGAACCATCCTTCTGGGGACGCGCCGAGCACAGCCGTTCTGCTACCTTCCACTTACTCCTCACAGTATTACACTGCATGCAAGACTGCATGCATAATAAGCTGGACTGGAATATATATATACTGCAGTCTCAATAAATGGCCAGAGCTATAGTCTCAAGGCAGGGGCTGCAATGCAGTATTTACATTCAGCCGGAAAGGGGACCGCCTAGCATCCAAAGCTTCACGCAGGCATGCAGTCTTGAGTCTGAGCCGTAGAGAGCAGCAGCGCTCGCAGAGCACGCCCCCCACGAGCCTGGAGTTCACTGCAGTGTTGGCCAGTGCCCAGTCTGCACGACCTGCCCCCGTGAAAAAAAAACGGTTCAGTACGAGGACAGCCACCGCTGACGCGAAAACACGATGCCAGCTCATCTTCTTATTGGGTGCAGGACACAGATAGAGCGACGCAGGAGGGCAACATCTGGGACGTTTCCAGCTAACCGGGGCCTTGACCCAAGCATTCCTGTTAGGCACTGTAGCACTCCAGGCATGCTGGGTAACTCACCCTAACGGACGACACCTAGTGCCAGGACAGCGGACCCCCAATCAGAACCGCCCACTGGTGTCGTGGGCTGTGTCCGAAATGGTCCACTAGTCCCCTACATAGTGGTCTAACTAGGGTGTCAGCCATTCGCTGGAAAGTGGCTGATACCCTAGCTAGTTCACTATATAGGGAACGAGTGCACCACTTCGGACACACACTTGGGTTCCAGGTTCTGCACAAATGGTAAATGGACTGCATTTATATAGCGCTTTTATCCAAAGCGCTTTACAATTGATGCCTCTCATTCGCCAGAGCAGTTAGGGATTAGGTGTCTTGCTCAAGGACACTTCGACACGCCCAGGGCGGGGCTTGAACCGGCAACCCTCCGACTGCCAGACAATCGGTCTTACCTCCTGAGCTATGTCGTCCCACAACATTGTGAGAGGCGGTGCAGTATCTTCCCAAACCCAGCAGCTGATTGACCCGTGTGGTGAGAAGAAGGGGAAATGTGGCGGGGGCCACACGTGTTTGAGCGGAACGCGCTACGCGCTAATCTGTGCCCTCCTCCTAAAACACACACGGACCCGCGTGGACTCAACACTGTCCTCCAGAGCTTTACCAATCGCTGCGTCTTCAGCTCGCTCCAGCGTGTAGCGGCTGTCTCCATGGCGACACTGCCGGGGCAGATATCTCCCCGCTGCGACGTTGCAGAACAACACGCAACATCACACCATCTCAGCTAACAATTTGTGTACTTGTGTATGTGTTTGTGTGTATTTGTGTGTGTGTCAGAGAGCATGTTTATGTGTGCTTGTACTTGGCATGGTTGGACATGTTCAGCCCCATGGAGAGGAGAAAGGGCAAACGTTCTCGGAAACGTTCTTACACGCAGTTTACGATCGAATGTGATCGTACGCAAGTTTCGTGAATGGGGCCTAATGTTGGGATGACCCTACGTGCGACCGCAAGCACCCTGGCCCAATGATGGGGAGCACCGAAGACCTTTGTCATGCCAGGGAACACCCTGGCTTAGGATATGTTGGGGTTTATCCGTGCACCCGCTGTTTCTCTCCAATGTCAATAAGCGCCTTTAAATTCCCAGAGTTGTGGAGAGCAATAACGTGCGGGATGCGAGTGAAGAAATTAAGCGAGACCGGAGACACCCCTTGTTCTCGTTCCCCTCTCGCGCTTCTCTTCGGCAGCGCGGCACGCTACTGCTGGGCTAGCTGCGTAATGTGGATACTAAATGAACTCTGCGTGCTAAGCTAACGGCGCTGGCTCAAGGCGTCGAGTGATCGCGAGAAAGCATGAACGCGCACGCTAGCACGCCGCTCCCCGCTCAGTAGAGGGGCCAGTCGAGCTCGACTCCGCGAGACAGAAAGAACGACGATGCAGCGACGTTCGCCTTCCGCTGTAGGGGGCATCACTCGATAAGATGACGAGCACCATGCCTCGAGGCCAAGAAAGCCCGAGGGGAAGTTCCGCCCGTGTGCCGGCATCGATCCGACCAGAGTGAGCCGTATGAATTTAAGACTTGAGTGGCTGCTTTTTGGCTAATGAATAAAAATGAAGCCGGGGAGGGCGAAGCCAAAGTGTTTTGTCAAACTCGTAATATTTTATGCCGTGCGCGCTTCACATTTTAGCGGCACTAAAAACGATGAAACAGGGGCACCGCGTTAGTTATGGTTTTAAAATTTTAAGGAAAAGGAAACCGTAAATATGCGTAAATGTTGACACTATTACTGCACTATTAAGCGGTGAAGACGTCTGGGTCAGTTTGAAACGCAACCCTCTAATTACAGTATGTGAGTCCACCGAGGATCAATTTGAACCCATTACCCCAAATCTGTAGAGCAGACTGCTGGAGGAAAAACTCTTGGTGTGCCGCTCACCTTGCAGCCCTCTGTTCAATAGAGCAAGCAGAACTGAACAAAGGTATTCAATCAGGGAACGGCTGCCAGTCAACTTCACTCCGAGAAGCTTTCCCTCGGGATCACATGACCTGCACAGGAGGTCCAGAGCAGACCTGGGGGGGACCCAGGAAAGTTTGCGTTCCCTTTTTACCTCGGCGAGTCCCTCCCCTAATCCTATTTTCCTCGTCGTTTGCACCGCATTAAAAAAAAGCGCCAATTAATCCTGAGCACAAAATGGCTGCCACTTCACAGAAAGAGCCTTCCCTGGGGCAGCATCACCGTTATTCTTCTCGGTTTAGACACTCAGGCTAAGCTTCAGAGGGCTTATCAACAGGGTACTTTTCGGGGGCCACTTGCCTCGGGAAGAGGCCATCCCGCACTGGCCCCCCACCCTCTTCCCCCTGTAGTATCTGCAAGACCATGATGGGACATACTTTTTAATTAAATACAGTGACAAATCCAGACTATGCCTGCGCTGACTGTTGGCATTCCATAGGGTGATGCGTAATTGGCACATTGTAGCCACCCCCACTGTGCGATCGGCCGCCTGTGGGCTGCATGTAAAGCCACATGCGAAAGGTCTTCCTCTGACTCCGCCCACTGCGAGCATAGATGTAGTCTTTGGTGTGAAAAGAAGCAGCAGGCGGCAACGTGCGTTTTCATTGGAGAACCATGGCAGTCTACACTTCTGAATCAGCAGTGGGGTTTCCGAATGAACGCAGCTGTGGTTGCAGATAATTGGCCATCCCCAATTAGGGTGGAAACTGGGGATGTTGGGCACCACATTTATTTAAAAAATAAAATAAAAAATTAAAAATAAAGTACACTGACAGCCTGGATCCAATCGATACCCACCGACTTCTGACTTTGAACATTTGCTTTTTTAAAAACTTTCTTTCTTGCAAACATGGCTAACTAAAGACAAGTATGAAAGAAGTGTTCCTTCTGTAAGCCAGAGGTAAGAACAAATGTTAATTCAACACAAGGTTTCAAATAGCCAACCATCCGCATGTGCCGATGAGACACTCAAGTCATTGCTGAAAGCAAGACATGACGCTCAGTCAAATCATGTTCCCTGACAAACAAATGCTGAGGCACCTGCCTCACAGGCAATAGGCTCACATCTAGAAGCTATCATTCTCCAAGGTAAGTTCAATTCGACATTCAGTCAAAACGACCTGATCCTGAATCTCAGCAGTCACCACTGAGTGGTAAAATTCACACAGTATGAAAACAGTTCTTCTCTTTTTCTCTGTTCTGTTACATTTTTTTGTTGTTGCTGGTTCCCGTGTTGTATTTTCTTGCTTTAGACCATGATCCTCCTTCCAGAAGACCATAAAACTTCCTTTTTTTGGTAAATATCGATAATATCGTTCAACGTAACCCAAAAAGCTGTTTGGGCCAATCGAAAACATTCACTGAAAACCGAAAGAACGTTTAAAAAAAAAAAAAAAAAAACAAACGCAGAAAGGGAACTACCCCTTTAAACAGGGGGGAATTGATTCTCGGACGACTCAGCAGAAAACATCCATTGGATGGCATTCCAGAAGCAAGAGAAGATTCACCAGAGTGCAAACACAAAATGCTCGTGCCAGACTGAATTTTTCCAGTAACTCTGCACCCCCCCCCCCCAACCATCACTGACCTCCCACCCCACCAGTTGCCCAAATGTGATGGACCTCATGGAAGAGGAAGCTGAGGTCATCCATGACTTCAGCCTGAAAAGACTCAATCAGTTTCTGTCGGACCTCAATTACTTTCTGGAGGATGAAGGAAAAGGCAACGTACAGTTTCAAATCGGATTATTAAAAATATATATATGAGTAATACTGAACCAAGTGGAAGAGCGGAAAACCTGCCAATGTTTTTCTTCCAAGTGCTGAAAGTCAATTACAGATACTGACTCACACGAGGGCTAAGATATAATCGAAATCAGTCGGCAATTCACAGAAACCACGACATCAATCCACTTCTCCCCATTCCGTTACCACCTCAGCTCTCTCCTCAAATGCATTTCAACCGACAAATGAGAACGGAGTGCTCAGAACATTTCATAAAATGAAACCATTTTTAAAAATAGTGCAATTGAACTTCTTTTCTCGACACATTCACTTTAATTATGTTTTTTTTGCCTTTAAATCTAATATGTAATGCAGCAATCCTTAACTGTTGGTTCATCTGTGGCTTTTTTTAACTTAAACATTCTAACGCTGATGTAACAATCACCACTGGCAATTGAAAGCGATGGACTTCTAGAACTCTGACTTAGAACTCTGTAAAAAATTCCACATTCCAAAAACTCAGGAGTGTTATAACAGGGACTTGCAGATCCTGATGGTCACATGCACTCACTGATGCGAGGACAAGACTGCCCCCCCCCCTCAGCAAGAGGTTCTGTGGTCCGGCGAGGAACGCAGCGCTGTCCAGAGGTGCGGACGGACATGAGAGCGGGACAAAGAATGCCAGGAATTCCCCTCTCCAGCCTTCTGCTCACGCTTGGCCGAGCCGCGGCTCTTATCTCGCAGACCCACCGGTCCTCCCGAGCGCGGAAAAGGGCCCGCGACAGCGCTCCCCTCTTCCGCGCGGCTCTTCCTGTGGCTGATTTCGGGGGGATCCCGCGCCCCAACAACAACAGAGCTTTCACGCACCAGGCGCGGCCATGCACAGAGACAAATATACTGTCCTGGTTTAAAAAAGGCATGAAGACCGTCTGAATTTGTCAGTGCAGGCCTCACCACAGTACTCAGTGTGTTTTCAACAACATTGCTCAGGGCATTGTTACAAGAATGCCATCCATTGTGTAGGCAGCCATCGTTTACTATATCCCGTTTCCAGAAATAAAACATGGCTCATAAGATCACAAATGGCAAAGAAAATGAGCCTCCCCCTCACACTGGTTCCAGTGGAGCGCCTTGGTTGCTTCAAAACAAACAAAACTCCAGCAAAGAGGGTCTGGCTCAGTGCTTTCAGGAACTCATTCTTTGCTTGACCCTTTGAGGTGTGAGATCACAAACACGTTATTAGAATTTTGTTAACTCAACATTCTGTTGCTGAATGTAACAGTCACTGCTGGTGTTTGAAAGCAGTGGAGTTAGTGACTGAGAATTTTGAGTAAGGGTTCTAAAAAACCAGCACTTCAAAGGGTTCAACCAATTTGTTTCGCAGATACCCTCGGTTTAACGGACACGTTTAACGGCGCCTGTCATTTTGATTGGCTTTGTTTATTTTCTGACAATATCACCCTGATTTTTTGGCTTAAATTATTTTTTCTTAACGGTCCATGAGAGTCTCCTTTCAAGGACAGAACAGACTGGGGGCCAGTTCTACCTGCCATTTAAAACACAGGAAAACAAATAGAATTTACTGTTAGTGGTCCCTTTTTTTTTGCTTTTTTTCTCATGAGCGCACTTGGTGGGCTGTGTTCGGGGTTCCAATTACAGGGGAACCAGGGGAGCGTACCCCTCCTGAAAGACACCTGAACCCCCCCTGCCCAAAAGCAACAACCGTGATGCCATCCTCATCCCCTTCCCGCAGGCCAAGTGATCACCATCTCTCCACCCCCCAGTCTGCAATCTCATAGACCCCCCCCCCCCCCCACCCCCACCCAGAAGCCAGGGGGTAATTCGAACCCTGGCGGTGATAATCAGTGGAGGACGATCGCTGCCCTGGCCGTGCTAAGCTCTGAGAGACTCACGGGGCCCTGTTTCGGTATCCAGCGACGCGCCAACTGCCTCTCTTACCATGACCCGTTTCCCTTTGTCAATGTCTGTCAATGGCTGACGCAGAGCAAAACTAACTGTTTGTTATTATTATATTATTATTAATTACATTTATATAGCACTTTTCCATATGCTCAACGTGCTTTACAGTGAAGGGGGAACTCACCTCACCCACCACCAATGTGTAGCACCCACCTGGGTGATGCACGGCAGCCAATTTGCGGCCAGAACGCTCACCACACATTAGCGAAGGTGGAGAGGGAGAGAAGGTTTGGAGTCGGACACCTGATTGATCCTATCCCACCTTATGCCATTATTTTCTCTCTTACCTGTTCTGAGATCCTGGCTTACTGTGGTAATTAAAGATCCCATGGCACTCAGCGCAGAGTAAGGGGTTCCCCGGTGTACCCCAACTCGGCTCTCTCAAACTGCCACCCAATCATCTTCCCAGTTTAATTGGCTAAAACACTGTTCTCTCTCTCTCGCCACCTCAGCTGATGTGTGGGGGAGCATTCTGGAGGGCTGCAGTGACTGCTGGTTTTTGGGGTGTTCTCTGCACAAGTGTTTCATTCAAGTGAGTGATTGGCGAAGGAATCCACACACCTTGTTCTCAAGGCCTTAATTGGCAGCTGATTGAAAGGAAAACAAAAAAACCTGCAGACACTGCAGCCCCCTTGGGATTCAGTTTGACAACCCTGGCCTAGAGCATCTCCAAAGACATTCTCGGTTTCTCTGACAGCACAAGCCAGAGCCCCAGTAATGACTTGTTTATGCTGTGGTGTAATTTCTGATGTACCTGATTGGTTAAACATTGAATAAAACATTGAGGTAGATTCATCAAGGTGAAAGCTACAAATAAGTTTCTTCAAGAACTATTATTCTATTGTATTCTCACTTTCTTTGTCCAGGCACTTAGTTTATTTACTTCACATGCAAATCACTGTGGTCTACCATCTTAAAGGATATTACTTTGGGAAGGATTATATAACTCTTTTGTTTTTGGTTTTTGGTAAAGCACCACGTGTCCACTTAGCAATTCATTGGCTGTGTGTAGTGAGCAATGCATTGTCTCAACATGACAAAAGTCAAAGTAAGACATTTCAACATTTTTATTTGGCCACTTTTATTTTAGGTGACTACACTGGGACTATGCAAACCCTCCAAAACACAAGTGCACATTGGGTTATACTTCACTTATAAGTATTCCACTGTTTTACGACTGCACACCTGTTGCAGGTGTATTTACAGTATGAAAGGTTTTACTGAAAAGTCAGTAAAAAAGAATATGCGGCAAGCTCGCTTAGAAAAACTAACACAGTAGCCTACATAATGAATGATATCATTAATGATATCACGGATGCAGTGACTCATTTACGCTACCTTGAATGCGCCCGTCTCCAAGCAATTCTCACTCTCACAAACTCTCAGTAATCACGGCAATTCAGTCTATGTCGGCTGTGTGGATCCAGCAACCATGCTATGCCACGTAAATATATTCAGTTTGATTCGCTGTATGCTACCTCTCATTTTTCAAATCGCTGATTTGACCAAACTGACACTGAAATACGAGCATCGTGTTTCATCGACCACAAGATTTAGCCTTACTCAGCGTCAACGTTGTTCGAGTGTCAGAGTTTTGCAGCCCAGGCGCATACAGCATCTGCATTTATTTTGTAGTACAGACTGTAAAGCGTGCCTTGATATCAAGATAGGGAAACAACGGTGAAACGCAAACAGTATCATCTTCGCTCCATAGTGCCTGCATGGCTAATATCGAACCTGACTGTCAAACCTCTTTACACGGTAAAAATGGAACCCGACGTCAAAGTTGGGCACAGCTTAAGTTTAGTTCCATTGACTGAATATTTCAGCCGCCTATATACATCAGCCATGCAATTGTCACCGACAAACTGACACTTACAATATTTACATTACATTAATGTAACGTCTATCCAATAGACAGGACTGTCTGGCAAGTATACAGTCGGGCGCGAAATTAACTCACTTCGCAAGTGAGGAATTAGAAATATTCCAGCAAGGTGTAGGCTAGTCTATCGTACACACCGCATGGGCGGGGGGTATTTTGATCAAGCAAATAACTTCGAATGCATTTCATAAACGACTATCTGTATAGTGAGCGCGGCTCTTAATAAATCTCAGTTGTTCTTAGTCGTAGGGAAACACATATCGACGAGATTGTAAACGCTAGATCAGAACATTCAGTCCAAGAAATTATCACGTGACTCGACCTGTGCGTTTCGACCAGCCCGGTAGACCAGAACGGCTGACGTCAGCGCCGACAATTAAGTAATTATGCTTATATATACAATTACACAACTGTTACAAAATAAACAAATTGTTTATTCTGTGTTTTTTCAAATCTCATCTTAATGGGGATCAAATTAAACACAGTCACAGATACACACACACTCACGCACACACCACGGACATACCAAAAAAGTGTATAGACTCAGGTACACAGATGCAACGTATCTTAGTCCGAGAGAACTAGTGGGCTAACCCAGAGTCCACGATTCATCTTTTAAACAGCAAGACAAAAAAAGACGGGAATTCTCTGATTGTTTTGCGATGGCAAAGTATATGACAGGTAAATTCAGGAAACACGTACCTCTCAACGTTCTTCTCTGATCCTTGGCGTATCCGAACGGAGTGAACCCAAAACCACTGTCACAACTCCGCAGTCACATCTGCCATGCGCACATGTTGCCCGCTATTGCCATGACGAGCTCCATATCCATGTACAATGGTGTTCTGCAGCTCCAACTTCGGTGCGAACAAATTGTTCAGTAGTTACAGCCTGACAAAAAAATTGTTTATATAGGGAAACGAGACACCCACTGGCTATCTCTTCAGGGTGGGACAGCCTAAAAAGACACACTTTGACCCGCTTCGCGTCAGCGGCAAGGGAGCTCTAACCGGAATGCGCGAAAACGCGTGCGCGTGGTATCACCCAGGCTCGGAGGGGCTGTCGGGTTATTGTGAAAGGCGAACGAGCACAGAATAATAATGAGGGGATATATTGCTGCAACAGCAGGGACAGATTTAGTTCGGTGTTGACTCAGATTAGAAACCGGATTTGTTGAGCATGTGCAGACCAACATCAGTTGTCTTGTTAAGAAAACGAACCGGCTGGAGGTCAAAACAATTCAGCGGCGTGTTGATTTATCAACAGTCTGAAAAATGTTTGTCAGTAACTTGGATATCAACGAAACAACGGTATATCGCTACTTATAGCAACAGGAATACTTGGGTTGGCGTGTACCAAGAAGGATTAGAATAAACACAATAGGCCTATGAGACGCATTGGTCATAATGGTAACTGTAACCAGTCACCTTAATTTCTGATGTGCTGATCGAGGCTGTTGTGATATACTGGTCTCAGCATTTCAATCCCAAAGGATCTGATGCTGCTAGCTGGTTTACAGTAAAGTAAAAAAAAAAGAAAAAGTTTTATCTCATTCACAAACATACACAAAGAAATTCAGGGTCGCGTTTTTTCCAGTGTCATTTTAAAACGTTTTTTTTTTTTTTTTTTAAATCAAAAAGAGAAGTGTTTAATTAATTTTATATTCAGAGTAATCGGATACGGTTAGTAAAGCGCCGCAGTGTTACAAATGTTTGAAAGCTTGTTGCTGTGACGACTCAGTCATTGCAAACGCTGCGTGTACTAGGCTATTATTGACTGCTTAAATTGACGGCAGTAACTCTACCGAAATCCAAGGGCGTTCTAATCCACACACAAATAATGATTTGCATGTATTCAAACACGAGCAGAAATATCTAGACCTACTCTTCCTGGGGATAATTTAGATACTTTTTTCCAAACTCTGAGCCACGCAGACACAAACGTGACAACTGCTGCGAAGTTACTGGAGTGTAAGTTACATAATGCTTTTTTCCGATAAACGCTTTCCACAAACAGTCAAGAATGATCCATCAACAGAAAATCAAGAGATATAGGCCAACTGTTGAGAAACCGTACTGTAAATTAATCTGTACGGCATCTTATCACTGACTATATTCCCGCGTGTCCAATTTTCTAATACAGTCCAGACAGGATCTGTTATTGTAGCCACAATGTGGCAGAATAAATGTGTGCACACAAAAAAGACAATCCACTACTGTTTCAATATCCATTATTTTTTGAATGACAACCGCTTTCATCCAAGATGAGCACACAATACACCGACGGAGGCTACTTCCGCTCTGCAATATGAGACACAAATAATGTGCGCGTGCTGTATTTTACTAAAGCACACGGCTTAACGTCATTTGCATGAATTCCTGGACCGCACGCATGTAATTTATGCAAACAGGCTACGACCAGAACTACGACATGACAAACACAATTGCATCTGTTTTATGCATTGTCTGTCATACATTTGTTGTAACAGCATAACGCGTTGCTGTCGATTTGTCTGTGTATATTCATGCTCACGGAGACCACCTTCCTTCACCAAAGTGCTTTGACTTTTGATATACCCAAAGGACAGATTATAAGGCGGAACTTATTAAACTGTCAAACCGCAGTAACAAATGGTGTTCTTCCTCAAGTGCCTAACAGAGGAGAAATGTCCAGGGTTCAGAAAGTAAATGTCCTGCACATGGCTTTCTTCCACCCATTAGCAAATAACAGGTGATTGGAACAAAACACTTTTACTCTCTGAACCTGGATTTACCACCCGTGGTGCCCAATTCCCAAAATCCGAGCGTTCTCCTTTATGCTGTCTACCACCTCAAGTCTGCTCCACATAAATCCGATTTATACAAAGAGCACAATCTAATGTGTGGTGAGTGTTCTGGCTCAAAATGGCTGCTGTGCATCACCCAAGGTCGGTGCTACACATTGGTGGTTCGGTGAGGTGAGTTCCCACTCATCACTGTAAAGCACTTTGAGTGTTTGGAAAAGTGCTATATGAATGCAATCATTCATTCATTCACTCCTTGAGTGAGGAACACACCATTATAGCTTACTCAGAGTGAAAATGAAGGAAATCATCTGTGACTTAAGGAGCAATACCGTTGGTGGTTGGCTCACTCACTGCCATACAATGTACAAAAAGTAGCCCTGGATACATTAGCACATTCAAGTCCCCCTGAAAGAAAGTAGGCCTCCTAAAATGGAGCTGGGTGCGCGGATAGCAATCAGAACCGAAATGTCAGTCAGACACACTAAGACCCTCCTCTGATCCTCTCTGCGTTCCACGACCAGGAGCAGGAATCTGCAGCGTCATCCTGAAGGGGTGAAGGGGGGCATCCCCGCCCCCCCCCATGTGCTTCTGAAACCACCATCTGTCTTCAGTCTCCGTTTCATTGGCAAGCTCAGTAATCGGCCTCCATCAATCACACAGTTTGAACGTAAAGCCTGGTGGCATAGATCGGGCCTTCTCAAGGACGCGTTGGCTCGTCTGACAGTTGGCTTTAATGTAGAAGGGGGACCTCGCACTATGTCACGAGGGGATCCCAGGCATCCCCGTGAGGTCATTCTATACGCTGCCAAGTATGCGTAAAAGGGGTCATTTTCAAATATCAGAGTGGAAAGGTTTCTTGGCACAGAGAGCCTAATTCGTGAAATAATTCACCGGGCGGCACTGTGGAGTCAAGAGACCTTGGAATCCTTCACACAGCGAGATTCTCTATAAACAGCTCAGGTTCCAGACACCACAAAGGCTGAAGGTTCAACAGAGCGTTGAGGTTCTATACACGGGTTCCGTACGATTGCAAACACAGGGCAGTACGGCAGTGCAACAGGGAACCCAAACTTCGTCATGGGTTACGCAAACACACTCAAAAGTTCAAAAGCATATTAAGAGTCGATTTGAACGCAGTGATTATTCATAGTTATAACATGATACTTCAATTCTGAGAGGCGTTTGATGCCCCTTTATTATAACATCATAGTCAATTCATCACACTAGAGAGAGAGAGAGAGAGGGAGGGGGGGGCGGGTGGAGAGAGAGCGAGAGAATGAAATCTTTGAAGTTAATTTTAACTCTGAGGTGAATGAACACCAGCCACTTGGCTGTAACATTAATCATGTGCATGCTGTAGGATCTTTTAGGATATCTTCAGGGTGTTCAGTGACTTGCTTCAAAGGCCTTCTTTCAATATATCTTGTTGATCAAATATCTAAATGCTGGATTGGAAGCATAACTTTGTGATTAATTTTCACCAGGGTAAATACCCCATAGTGTGCAGTATTCTGTCAGTGTCAGCAAAAAGTTATTATACATTAATATCAGAGAAATGTAATTCTGAAGAGGTACTGAGCTTCTGTATCACCAATAATACAACCTAGAGGGAAGTAAAGTGTCGCCCTCTAGTGAGCATAGCCCAACAGTGCCGGTTAGTGCTGAAAGAGTCCCATTTTACTCAACCTTTTGGAAACAGTTTGGAGAGAAACCAGCATCAAATTTATGTAAAGCGCTTTGAAAAACACATGGAAATGAAAATCTGTATGGAAAAATCAATTCCCTTTGTTTATTTTAAAAATCTATTTACAAGTGTTACAAATGTACTTAATCTTCTCAATTTAAACTGAGTATATGCAGAAAAAATCCACGTAATGTACAAAGAAGATTGCAATTACAGCACAATTGTTTCTTAATCATACGAGTAAATATCACAATTCATTACTGTATACAAAAGGCCTTTGGGGAATGGTGAAGTAGTTATGCAACTCAATATAATTGTTCTAGTGCTTTCTGCACCCCTGAGAGAGAAATCAATGTTAAAGAGGGATGTAGGAAAGGAAGGGTCACATTAATAACAGAAAACTTTGGTGGTTGATCAGCAGGGTAGCCCGAGGGAGAGCACATTCAGCCAATACGATAGGGCCTATGCCCGGAAATGAAATGTCTGTATTCTGTCCATATGTCTTTGGCTCTCATTTAGAAAACTTTTTTTTTTTTTTTTTTACTTTCTCTTGTTGCATTTTAAGTTTGTAAACTGAAAACCTGCAAGCTTTGGTGTGCAACACACAACCAGGCTTGAGCTCTCAACAAGATAGGGACTGAGAGCTTAACTTTACAGCTTACTGGGCCAGGAAGGAGGTGTTTATACAAATGCACATAAAATGGTACACCACAGACCATTTTCTGGACTCAGAGAAGAAAAAGGGCCAAAAAAAGTGTCTTCAGTTGGAAAAATAAGTGTTATAAAATGCTGGTGCTGTTTGGAGATAATGATGGTGCTCTAGGGGGTGGTGCTCCACTGGTCCCAGCCTCCCCCAAAATTTCGACCTGCCCCTGTCTGTGTGTGCTTCATATTGCTAGGAGCCCAGTTGTCCCCTGCAGTGGGGCAGTCCACCCGCCCGTGGGGTCCGTCCCATCAGCCCAAATCCACGCTCTCACAGTGCACGGGTGGCGGGACGCTGGAGGGCACTGCAGAGCTCGTCCCGGCTGTGAGGTAGCCCGCGACCCCCGGACCTGTGGGAGGGGTACGGGGGCGGGGGGCCGGGGGCGTGGTTAACACACAAAAAAGGGGGTGGAGTGTTAACAAACAAACAAAGGGCCCAAACAAAACCGTCAGTCAGACAAGCCCCCCCCACACCCCCCCCCCCTCCGCTGCACACCCCTGAACTGAACACACACGGCGGAGGGTAAGGGCTCCGGGTGGTGGTGGTGGGGGGGGGGCGCAGCGGTAGCAGCTCCGGGGGGGGGTGGGGGGGGGGGGGTGTTAAATGTCACCGCTCGTGCGTTTTCTGCTGCACCGCCACTTTCTTTTTTTAGCGCTGCGGCTGCAGGGGCGGGGGGGGGGGGGGGGTTTGGGAGTGGAGTTTAACGCTGACTTTTCACAAAAAAAGTGTTCAGGGGGGAAAACGAGGATGCTCAACAGCTCAACAGCGCTCAGCCGCCGGGGGGCCTGGAGGATCACGCGCGCACATAAATCCAGCACCGGAGGCTCAGTGACTTTCACGCGTTTTTAGCCCACAGGCGGAGCCCCAACGCTGGCTCTTCAGCGGAGGTGAGCTCAGGATGAGCAAATGATTCATTAGGCGCTCCGATTTTGTCCCGGAATTACCTCCGTTGTTGGTTCACGCGGCGTTCCGATTCGTAACCTACTTGCGAGAATACAGACGCAGATGCCAGCATATAAGGTGCACACGTACATATTCGGTTTCCGTGTATAACACCTTAATGGTTCATGACACACTACACGTTAATGTGTGAAAAACACTCACATGGATCGTTCACACAGATTTGCTTACTGCAGGGGTGTCGACTCTTTAGTGCACAAGTCACAGGCAACTGAAGTTCAGGACGGCATAGAGCATGTGTGGGGCGACATAGCTCAGGAGGTAAGACCAATTGTCTGGCAGTCGGAGGGTTGCCGGTTCAAACCCCGCCCTGGGTGTGTCGAAGTGTCCTTGAGCAAGACACCTAACCCCTAACTGCTCTGGCGAATGAGAGGCATCAATTGTAAAGCGCTTTGGATAAAAGCGCTATATAAATGCAGTCCATATGTGTGGTCACAGTGCTGAACAGAGACTAAAACTAGGTGGGAGCTCAGTAAGATGGATGCCTCCGCCAACCTTAGTAGTTGTCATGGTAGCACTGAAAGCTTTCCATTTCCTCCTTTGGGCCAAAGCCAATCATGCCACCAATTTCTATCCAAATTTCATACACAACTAATATCCTTTCCACCAACGGGAATAGAAACACTCACACAAATATAAACAAGTGGCAATCTTGCCAGCGTTGATGGAGGTAAGAGGGAAATCATTTGTATACCTGGCAAATTAGAATTGTTCCAGAAAATTGAAAGGACATTTTATGTTTGTAACCAGATGAAGATGGAGACAGAGTGCCAGATACCAGGTATTTCATGTGTGTGCGTATGTGCAACAGCAATAACATTCATTCATGCATTCGCTTTTGCATCGTTTATACACGTACATATGCATGCGCATGTGTGATTATGTGCATGCATGTGCGTGTGTCTGTGCATGTGAGGATATGCATACCTGTCAGATACCCAGCCGCCTGAGACTCATAGATGAACAGGTCATGCTTCTGGTCTTTGAAAGCTCTCCACACTGTGGACTGCGCAAGGATTTCATTCACCTGTAATACAGGTGGGTGTAGAGTCAAGAGCCAGACAATAGACTGCTGTCCTGTACTCAACCCTGCACTCCATAACTGCTACAGATTCTAGAGTACATCATTTCATTAAAATGCAGTCATAATGCAGTATAAGCACAGTTAAAACCACACACAATGGCTCATAATGCTCTCCATTAGAGATGTCATGAATTTATTCCATGCAGAAAAAACACACTTTCTAAACATCTTTTTTCTTTCTTTTCAGGGGATAATATGTGAGCTCATCTGTACCTTCTAAAGATAACAAGCTACTGCATACAGAATTTGCCAGCTAGCCAATTAACCACTTATTATAATGTCTTGTTTGAAATTCCATTAAAATAATGTTGAGTAAATAAAATAAAATAAAAGTTGTGCATTTTGTTGTTAAATGAAACAAATTTCTTCAAGCAGACAGTGACAACATATAATGCTTTATAATCAACTCATGTTATAGCAATTGTGGTGTACATGCATGAGACTGGAGCAGGCCTGGTCATAGCTTACCTGCTCTCCGTACTGCAGGCTGGTTGTCATGGATTTGATCGCCTTGACGATCTGGGCTTTGGTGGCAGATGGGTTCTCCAGTGTCTCCAGGCCCACGCCCTCCAGCAGTTGCAGCAGATAGGGAACAAGCCCCACCCTCAAGGCCTATGGACACACACACGCACGCACATGCATGCACGCGCACAGATACACACACACACACACAGACACACAAAGACACACACACACACCAGTGAAGCATTTCTCTGGACTCTGATACAGGGTGAGAGAGAGACAGTGGGGCGTGTGTGTGCTTACCTGAGCCACCAGGTGGGTCTGCTCTCTCTGAAACATGCGATTGAGAGCCTCGCAGGCCAGCCCCACCATGTCCGCCCGCACCTTCATCCCACTCATCAGCGGGCCTATCGTCTCCAGGGACGCCATGGAGTTCACACACAGCTGTGATACACACACACACACACACACACACACACACACACACACACGCACACACACACACACACGCACAGGTTCAGGGGAATCATGTCAGCACATACATAGATAAACACACACACACACACACACACACACACTCAGAGGGGGCAGAGGCTGACCTGGTTTTCGGAGAGCACGTGTATGAGGCGGATGCAGCTCTTGGGCACGGCGGTGTTCGGGTGACCGAGCGCCCCCAGCACGCGGGGCATGTGACCCAGGGGGGGCACCTGGTCAGCCAGCTGCGTCTGAGCGCCGAAGAGGCACACGGTCGCCGTGGTGACCATCTCCAAGGCCTCGCCCTGCAGGACATCCATGAAGGTGTGCGAGCTGTGTGAGCGCACCTGCGTGAAGGTGTGCGTGCGTGCATAGCACAGGACATCCATAACAGTGTGTGAGTGCACCTGTGTGAAGGTGTATGTGTGTGTATTGCACATATTAAATCACATTATAATCATGGGGAACTCTTATCCAGAGGGACTTACAAACGTGTGGAACATCAGTGTAAGTCTCAAGAATACAGAAGTGTTCCTAATAGCATATAAACACATAAACACATGTGCTCTGTATGTATGTGTGTGTATGTGTGTGTCTGCTAGCCTGCCTCTGTGTGTGTGTGTGTGTGTGTGTGTGTGTGTGTATGTCTGTCTGCCAGCCTGCCTGTGTGTGTGTGTGTGTGTCTGTCAGCCAGCCTGCCTGTGTGTGTGTGTGTGTGTGTGTCTGTTTGCCAGCCTGCCTGTGTGTGTGTGTGTCTGTCAGTCTGTCTGCCAGCCTGCCTGTGTGTGTGTGTGTGTGTGTGTGTGTGTGTGTCTGTCTGCCTGCCTGCCTGTGTGTGTGTGTGTGTGTGTGTGTGTGTGTGTCTGTCAGTGTGTGTGTGTGTGTGTGTGTGAGTGTGTGTGTGAGTGTGTGTGTGTGTATGTGTGTGTGAGTGTGGAATAAAGCGCGTTCAGACTCACATTTGGGTTGTGTTTCTCCAGCAGCTCTGTCAGAGTCTCCAGCAGAGACACCAGGAACTCCCGGGGTTTCCGTAACACCCAGCCTGGCTGGGCGATGAAGATTCTGAGGAAGACTCCGCCCACCGCCAGCTCATCCTGCCCCGCCCCGTATGCTACTGAGAAGTCCTCTGGCAGCTGGACACACACACACACACACACACACACACACACAAGTGCACACATGCACGCAGATGCACACACACACACACACACACACACACACACAGACAAATGTACATCCACACACACATAAACACACACAGAAACATTATGAAAACTCAAACACTACAGTGATACACTGAATTGTCAGCATGTCAATACTAAAGATGCACAGCATAAAGCCCAGAAGTATCATTTCCATCTTTAATCACACATTTGAAAAACAATGTCCAACAATGCTCATCAAGGTCACTGACACAACCACTGAAACATTTGTTGAGTAATATAAGACTGACACGCTTTCTTTAGCCTGGATTGCACATAGTTGCTCAGACAATTATCGACTGAAGCTAAAGACATTATAAAGACATCATTACCTTCCAGTTGACGTCAGGGTTGTCCCTTTGTTGTTTGAAGTGCCTGGACAGGAGAATATTTGGTGTGAGGCAGTAGAAACACTTCAGTCAATTAAATCAACAGATGCAGTGACAGAGGGATTAACCCCTTACAATGTGAAATCACAAATATTGGATTAGAATGTTCTTGATGGTACATTCTAATGCTGATGTAACAATCACTACTGGTAACTGAAAGCAAAGGAGTTCTAGAACACAGACTTAGAATTCTGAAAAAAAAAAAACATTCTAAAAAAACCTACTCGTCAAAGGGCTAATGTCACATGAGAAAAGTGTGGACCAGCACCATAATATTAATGCGGATGTGTCCATTAATGCCTCCTGGCTATGTCACATAATGAGAACTAACGACAACAAATAGAGGAACATGTAAATTCAAATCAAATTACGCATTGCTGTCAAAGCACTGAAGAATGTAAATCGGTACAATGCAGAAGAGGAAGGAAAGGGTGAAACGCCCTCATACTCCAGCATCATCTCCCGAGCGGCGGAGGCAACGGCTTCCCGGGAGCTGTCGTTCCAGATGAGCTCGGGGTTCTCGTGCGTCCCCTCGAAGATCTGCACCGCCGCCTCCGCGTTGTCCCTCATCGCCTCCATGAACACGCCCGGCAGGAAGTGCATCAGCGTCAGGCGAACCTGAGGGAGACAGACACACTGAGACCTGGGCCTGTTTATAGACAGGCACACTGAGACCTCAGCCTATTTATAGGCAGGCACACTGAGACCTCAGCCTATTTATAGGCAGGCACACTGAGACCTGGCCTGTTTATAGACAGAGCCACTGAGACCTGGTCCCTCTATAAACATATACACTAAGACCTGGAACCTCTTCAGACTGACACACTGAGACCTGGTCCATCTATAGACAGACACACTGAGACCTGGAACCTCTTCAGACTGACACACTGAGACCTGACCCCTCTATAGACAGACACACTGAGACCTGACCCCTCTATAAACAGACACACTGAGACCTGACCCCTCTATAGACAGACACACTGAGACCTGACCCCTCTATAGACAGACACACTGAGACCTGACCCCTCTATAGACAGACACACTGAGACCTGACCCCTCTATAAACAGACACACTGAGACCTGGGCCCTCTATAGACAGACACTGAGACCGATGTATAACCACCCCCCAGAGGTCAGGCATGTCTTTTCAGACAGGCACTGCCAGGGGCATACCTTGGGTCCCACCAGCTTGTCCGAGATCATCTTGGCGAAGAGCTCGGCAGTCTGGGAGCGCACCTGGGGGTGGGTGGAGTTACAGAAGAGGTCCAGCAGGTAGATGAGAGCACCTGGAAGAGAGGCAAGGTGTGAGGAGCGGGGTTTAGACAGAATTTAATCACCAGGAAAGACGAGGCAGTGTTTAAGATTATGGTGGCATTAATGAAAAGTAAGCTGTTCAATCTCTTCAATATCATTCTTACTCCAACCCCTTTGATGGAAACATTACCTTTAGCCATAGCTTCTTTGATGATCTTGGTGTTGGAGCACAAGGCGTACAGGGTCTCCAGTACTAGTTGCCTGCCTGAGAGACAGATACATGTGGCTGAATATATTTAACTAACCTGGGCTTCTTGAACATAAAATACACTACTCCTGAATCTGCATTTACCCACGACATGAATCGGACTAGGATTAGGGTGCGTCTATTGATCCAAGATCAGTTACCAGGAGCAGGAAGTCCATAGAAAAGAGCACAACCCAAAAACGTACAGCATACACTACCTAGACTCAAGGGGGTCCACCAGGGATTTGAGGCCCCATGAAAAGATCCCACACTGGGGCACCCCAGAAAATCCAATGTTCAAATATTTTTTGAGAGCCCCTGTCAGTCAGGGGTCTTGGAATCATCTTAACTCCCCCACTCATAAGATGCTCACGCCTAGACTTGCAACTGCACCTTCAGGGAGGGCTCTATGAAGATGGAGAATCGGCCTTGTTCGCAAGCCATCATTGAGCCTTCTGGCAGTTGTAAAATCTAGCAGTTTTACAATGTAAGACTATGGATGATTTTTGACCCAAAAATGTAATATTGTGCAGGAGCTGTTTGGAGAGTAGGACTACTGGAGAATATGTCCACTGGCATTAATATAGTGTGTTAATGTGAAGATAATGTTTGGTCTTGCTGATGTACATGACATTGGCAGAATCATGGCATCCAGACAAACAACAGTGCCACCTTGTGGATAACCCTGTGTTAGTCACGACGAGCGAGCACAGAGAGGTCTTACTGGAGGGCAAGGACTGCAGCAGAACCAGGAGATTGGACAGCACCAGGGCCTCGGAGATGCTGTTCACACAGTCCTGGTTTGTCGTGACAGTGTTCACCACCTGAGTCAACAGATAAACACAGTAGGCCAATGGGAGAGGCTCGTAGAATAACTGTGAGTAGGTGAAAATCGCAAAGGTGAGGGCGACCCCCACAACTGCTGAAATACTGTCGCTCAGTCAGCAAGTTATCGCTCATCAATGTCCAGGAACTTTAAAAGTCCTTTGGTGGTACACATTTCAGGTACTGGTTGGGTACTGTCCCACACAGGAAGAGAACGTGGTACCTCCAGAGCCAGCTGCTGGACCTTGCCCGCCCCATGAACACGCAGCAGGGAGAAGAGGAGCTTGAAATGACCGATGCACTCCGACTCGGACCCTGAGACAGACAGAGGGACCACACATCCATCAATGGCGCTGGGGAGCAATGTCAGTCAGTACAGGAATACAAGGAGGAATACATTCACAGAAAGTATAACATAACATGGACTCTTCCATCAAATGGCAAACAAAATGCATTTTGATCCATTTCCCTTGAAGCAGGGACAATGGCACACAGACATGAGAACATCCTCTTTGAGGTGGATGTCAACTGGGTGCAAGATACCTGAGATTCTCCTCCTGCTCACTTCCCTTTCCTCCTATACTCCCTTCCTCTTCCTCCTTTGCTCACTTCTTCCATCTCAGCTCACTTCCCCCTCTGCTCACTGTCCTCTTCCTCCTCCCCTTCCTCCCAGCACACATCCTGCCCCCCCTCCCCCCAGCCCAGACGCAAGCCCTCGCACCCGGGTTGTTCTTGATGACGTTGCGTAGCGCCTCCAGAGCCATCTCAGCCCACTGCAGCCTCTGAGCGTGCACCTGGGACTCCACCTGGCTGGCCTGGGTCATGGCCAGCAGCGTGTGCAGGTACTGCGCCTGGGAGCCCACGTAGTCCAGCAGGCTGGCCACAAACACCTTAGGGAACTGGGCAGGAGGAAGACGGAGGACAGGAAGTGAGGTCACAAAGAGATACACAAATGTGAGGCATACGGGGGAAGTCAAAGACATTTAGTCAAACAAACATGTTAAGAGAGAAACAGCGTGTCAGTGCTGGAGAAGATGTTATTTGACTATTGTGTGCACAAAAGAATCCTAGTATTTTCTAG
Source organism: Anguilla rostrata (assembly GCF_018555375.3). Taxonomy (NCBI): domain Eukaryota; kingdom Metazoa; phylum Chordata; class Actinopteri; order Anguilliformes; family Anguillidae; genus Anguilla; species Anguilla rostrata. Next base: position 8,278,046 of record NC_057940.1, on the reverse strand, counting down.
TTCTATGAATTCCATTCCTTTCTGTAAAGGATGCTCTGTGTTTGTAACTGAGGGTGAAGTTCTGGGGTGTTCCGTCCTGACCTCCAGGGCAAAGGTGGGCTGCTCGTTGTAGACCCGGACAAAGATCTCGCCCACGATCAGCTCCTTGCTGTGGTCGCTGAACACAAACTCCGTCGCCAGGTTCTCGTCAAACTCTCCCTGTGGAGAGGAAGATCAGACGCTCTGAATCTCAGCAGAGACAAGGCAGGAGATCCATCAGGCTTGACCACGCCCATGGCAGAAGATGCTAAAGCCAGGCAAAGCTGGATGTGGAGGACTGTGTACACTAAAGGGGTCATTTTTAAGCAATCAAGGCAGGTTCCCCCTTAATTAATGATCCGCTCACCCTCTTGATGATCCGCTCCTGCTGCTGCTCCAGGAATTCCAGCAGCTCGGCCCGAGTGCCGTTGTTCCAGATCAGGTTGGGGCTCTCGCAGTTACTGTTCAGCAGCTTCAGGACCTGGGACAGGAGGGGACTCAGTGTTTTAGTAGAGACAGTGTGGCGCGATTCTGGGTGTGTGTGTGTGATGGAGGTGAATGGGACCATCTGGATTCACTGGATTTATCCGATATTCATGCAGATCGTCTGTACAGCCCCTTATAATGAGTCTGTTTAGGTTTGGGTCTCCATCCACCTAGCCATCCATCCATCCATTTTTTAAATTGCTTACTCATGGTCAGTTAAAGGACTGGAGCCTGTCCCAGCAGACACTGGGAGAAAGGCAATAATACACCCTGGACAGGTCACCAAATCATTGAAAGGCGGTTTAGGTCATTCCAAAACTAATTTGCATGGCTTTGGGAAGAAGAAATCCACAGGTCAAGTTTTGGTCAGGTACAAATTTTTGGACCCGTGAAGACCTCTAGTGTGACTTCTTTTCTCTGTACAGTTCTAAGTTTCTAAGCCCAGCACGTGCAAGTTCACATGTGGGGCACGCCCGTACCTCTGCGGGCGAGCCGGTCCCCAGTTTGCGGGAGATGTACGGGGTGAGCATGGCGGCCAGGCTCTTCCTGATGACGAAGTTCTCCGGAGGTGCCCCGCCCTCCCCCTCGGGCCCCGGCCCGTACCCCCCCAGGCAGCTGAGGGACAGCAGGCACAGCTTGGCTAGGCTGTTGCACACTTCCTGTTGGGGAAAGAGGCGGGAAACACAAACTCGACAAACATTCGAGCTGGGGGCCCTAGCTGCGTTTGAACAGGTATAAGGGTGTATAAAACTGTAAGAACAAGGTATTTGGTGTTCTGTCTGTGAGTAGGTACGCGTAGGCATGGAGATAAAAACAGTACCTGCTGGTTGGTGTCCTGGCTCTTCTGAATGCCGCTCTCCTCCAGCGTGTAGTCGTAGTTGAACAGGTAGGCCAGCAGGTGCCAGAGCACGCCGGCCTGGTACATTTGCAGCTGCAGGAGGGAGTCCGCGGCGAAGGAGGTGACGCACTGCACCGCCAGAGAGGCCACCCGGGGAACGCTCTTCAGAGGGAGGAGAGAGGAGAGAGACGGGGAATGAAAACCACCCTGGAGCCTCTACCTGTTACAGACTGACATGCCGGGCCCCTGCCTCTATAAGCCAGATCAAACTCGAGGAGAGTTCAGATTTGGGTGCTATGGTTCTGCATTGTGTTTATGTTTCTTGACTGTAAGAGTTAAATCTTAAGCCTAACTGTATGAGCCGAAACCAGTCTGCCTGCTAGTGACTGCTGTTACTCTCCAGGCAAGTTTGACTACACACAAAAACTAGGAAGTACGGTCTTTAAAGGATTAGGGAATTTCTTGCTCACTCTGTCTCTTCCCTCAACTGTTGGGCCTGTCCCGGCCACGCCCCCTCCCACTGTGTGCCCGTCCTCACTGACATTAGCCGCACCCTCGCTTTTCGTAACCCCACCCTCCCTAACCACGGTGGCCCTGCCCTCACCTTCCCGTAGTAAAGCAGGCGGCACAGGTCCCGCACGATGTTCGGAAGCTCAACGATTTTCTCCCGGCACTCCCTGAACTGCGCTGCCACACTGTAACACTTGCAGATGTGCCCACACACCTGGAGAAGAGGGAAAAATCGGGGGGAAAAAAAGAAAAATGGTAGAGCAGTGGTTCCCAACGCTGTTCCTGGAGATCTACCGTCCTGTAGGTTTTCACTCCAGCCCTAACAAAGCGCAACTCACTCAACAGCTAGAGCAGGGCTGCCCAACCCTGTTCCTGGAGATCTACCATTCTGTAGGTTTTCACTCCAGCCCTAACAAAGCACATCTCATTCAACAGCTAGAGCAGGGCTGCTCCACCCTGTTCCTGGAGATCTACCGTTCTGTAGGTTTTCACTCCAGCCCTAACAAAGCGCAACTCATTCAACAGCTAGAGACCTCACTGAGGGGTTGAAAACCTACAGGCTGGTAGATCACCAGGAACAGGGTTGGGAACCACTGCCGTAGACAAACTGCACCGTTTGTACCGGAAATGCTAACAGATAATGAAAGACGATAGAGACACACACAGGAAGACCTGGTAGGCCAGGTTACGGTCTGGTCGGCTCCAGGTTTACCTGCACTGCCATGTCCTCAGGCGTGCTGGATGCAGTTAGCACAGCTACACATCGAGACAGGGCCTCCAGCAGCACCTGCAAGCAGTCGAGAGGGTTAATACCTATGAGTGAATGTGTACGAATCAGTCAGCCAGCAAGCATAAGAGTGAATGATTATTTAAGACAGTCATTGAGCCAGTGAGTGAGTATTAATCTATGGGTTTTGGAGATGATGCAGACCTGCTGGAAGTAGACAATCAAAAACAGTCTGCGGGTAAGCAAGTGATTGAGTGAGTGTACGAATGAGTGAGTGTGTGAGTGGGTCTGAGTTCATGAGCGACTGAGAGAGTAAGTGATGCATGAGTGAGTGATAGAGTTTGAGTTCATGAGTGAATCAGTGAGTATTAGTCTGAGTTCATGAGTGGTTGATTGAATATTTGAGTCTGAGTTCATGAGTGAGTGAGTGAGTGAGCGAGTGTGTGCGACAGTGAATCAGTGAGAGTCACAGCCTGTGAGTGAGTGAGTGAGTGAGTGAGCTAGTGTGTGTGACAGTGAATCAGTGAGAGTCACAGCCTGTGAGTGAGTGAGTGAGTGAGTGAGTGAGTGAGTGAGTGAGCTAGTGTGTGACAGTGAATCAGTGATAGTCACAGCCTGTGAGTGAGTGAGTGAGCTAGTGTGTGTGACAGTGAATCAGTGAGAGTCACAGCCTGTGAGTGAGTGAGTGAGTGAGCTAGTGTGTGTGACAGTGAATCAGTGAGAGTCACAGCCTGTGAGTGAGTGAGCGAGTGAGTTAGTGTGTGTGACAGTGAATCAGTGAGAGTCACAGCCTGTGAGTGAGTGAGTGAGCTGTGTGAGTGAGTGAACATGAGAGTAAGCTGATGAGTGAGTGACGAGTGAGTTAGGTGAAGTGAATCAGTGGGGTAAACTTGGAGTGGTGAGTGATGCATAGTGTGTGTGACGTGAATCATGTCACAGCTGTGAGTTGAGTGAGTGAGTGAGTGAGCTAGTGTGTGTGACAGTGAATCAGTGAGAGTCACAGCCTGTGAGTGAGTGAGTGAGTGAGCTGAGTGTGTGGCAGTGATCAGTGGAGTCACGAGTAGCTAGTTGGTGTGACAGTGAATCAGTGAAGTCACAGCCTGTGAGTGAGTGAGTGAGCTAGTGTGTGTGACAGTGAATCAGTGAGAGTCACAGCCTGTGAGTCTGTGAGCGAGTGCAGCCGTGCCTCGATGCCGTTCTCCCTCCTCAGCTCTTCGGCGTTGAGGGCGGAGCAGTTGACGGTGTGGAACGCCAGCTCGGTGGCGCTCGGCAGGAGGGGAGAGGTCTTGGAGAAGAGCTGCTCGTCATTCGTCTCCATGGTGATGGTCTTGATGAGCATGGGGTAGCCAGCGTATTTGTAGGGCTCAAACACTGTGAAATACACCCGTTATCAAGAAACAACAATTTCACAACATTTAAAATAAAGCAACAACCCTGTCATGACATCGCACAACTTTTTTTGATGAATTAAACCAAGTCAAGGTTTTTATTTCAAATCGATCTTTAAAAAGTGTAACTTAATATCATAAGGATTTTAAATATATACTGACAGAAATACAGGTTCTCCCAATGACTACAGACACAGAGAAATAGAGAAAAACATGAAAAAGAGAGAGAAAGAGGAGAGCAGCTTCCCCACAGACAGACAGATATAAAGTAAGACAGACCCAGAGAATTCTGCAACAGACACAACTACAGACAAAACGAAGGACAGGCATACATAGACGGACAGAGGCGGACCTTCCTGGTGCCGGTTGAAGAGGATGCTCTGGGTCTTGAGGATGAGGATGATGTTCTCCGGGTCGGGCCCGTCCACCACGCGGGCCGACTTGGTGCAGAGGAACTCGTAGGCCTTGTTCACCTTCTCAAACATGTCCTGAACGGGAAGGAGCAAGGAGTACCCTTCAGACAACCCCAACAAACTGCCAACTTACTGCAATCTTTTCCCTCTATCTCACTGAGACTTAGACCCAATTGCCCAATAAGAGTTTTTTTTCCCCAAAGCATTTATTGAAATCATATGACATGACACCTCCTAACAATTTCGTATTTAATTGTATAGTTCAGTAGTCAGATGTTATGATGGGTCAAAAGCACCTCTTGACAACAGACACACTCTATTTAATGGGTTTTTTAAGCAGGAATCAGACGCACCCTGCCCTCTGGATTCTTGTCCGGATGGTATTTCTGTGCCAGGCGGAAGTAGGCTTTTCTTATCACGCTCTCTTCATGCCTGTGGACAAAATGGCACCGCTGAACACCACAGAAAACTGCAAACACACTGCCTGCCTCTGTGACTCAACAAAATACATTAAACATTTATGACATTTACATCCGCATTTACACTGCTGCAGACACAACATGCGCCATGCATAGCTGCACATTCACTGGCCTTGCAACTAGCAACAGCAGCTTTGCAGCTATTGGTCACACACGGCTCTTGACTACATTTTTACTGCAAAGCCTCAGTATATTCACAAGGGTATCAGACTGAGAAACTGACCCACACGGCAAGCAAATAAGCACGAATATATTATAGAATCCCTGACTGTATATTCATATGGGTATTAGGCTGAGAAACTGAAGACACAAGGATAGGGGAGGAGGCTTACAGGCCCTGTCCCTCTGGAAGGCTCAGAACCTCATAGGCCTCGTCCACGGACATGGAGGGAGGCTTCTTCTCCACCTCCTTCTTCCAGCCCTCCAGGGTGTCCTTCAGCAGCCTCACCTGCAGGGGGCAGCACAACATGACACAAACTGGGCACAAACCTCACATGCACAGGCACAGGCACACATACACGCGCACACACACACGCACACACACACACACACACATATATACACACACACACACAAACACACACACACACACACACACACAGCCCCTACGGGATCTCTGATGGGCCAGTCTGGGAAGCGGGTGGTGTCGCACAGGTGTCGGAGGTAGTAGATGCTGCAGAAGAGCTCGCAGTCCAGCTGGGGGTAGCCGATGACGGGGACGGGGCAGTACTGGTAGAGGGCGCGCGTGTTGCTCTGCAGCCGCGGCGAGAAGTCGGCCAGGTGCACCGCGATCTTCTCGATCATCATCCGCCTGGAGGGGCGGGACCCAAAGCAGCGCGGTCAGGTTCATACGTCATGTACACCTGCTACCTGCAAGAGCCCGGCGGGGGCTTGGGTCTACCTCAGGGCTGCCCAACCCTGTTCCTGGAGATTTACCGTCCTGTAGGGTTTCATTCCAACCCTAACAAATTACACCTCATTCTACAGCTAGAGCAGGGCTGCCCAACCGTGCTCCTGGAGATCTACCGTCCCGTAGGTTTACACTCGAACCCTAACTAAGCACACCTCATTCAGCAGCTAGAGCAGGGCTGCCCAACCCTGTTCCTGCAGATCTACTGTATCATCCTGTAGGTTTCACTCCAACCCTAACAAAGCGGACCTCATTCAACAGCTAGAGATCTCATTGAGCTGCTAATTAGTAGAATCAGGTGTACTCTAAGGATTTAGATTTGGCAGCAGTGGGTCTAAGTCTCTCAGGTACAGAGTCTTGCCACCAATTATTTCAGCACACCCCTAGTCAATGCACGTTTATTAGAACCCTTATTCACACAAACATCCGCCTTACAGGTTTTTAAGTTAATGGAGTATGATAAACTTGTTTTCCTCCCTGCGACCAAATCTAAATCCTTAAAGTGGAAAGTTAGAGTTGAAATGGTAGGGTACAGGAAGCTAGACCTCCAGGAACAGGAACAGGGTCAGGCAGCCCTGGTCTACCTCATCTCGCTGCTCCAGATGGCCTCGGGCGTGTCGAACTCGCCCAGGAAGATCTCGGAGAAGCGTTCGGACTCGTAGTTCTCCAGGTAGCAGACCATGGCCTCGGGCAGCATGGGGCTCAGCACGCTCCGCTGGACCACGTCCTGACCCCTGGCCTGGGGAGGGAGCGGGGGGTGGGGTGGAGGGGGGGTCATAAAGGGTCAGACCACCCCCAGCAATGCACACCTGCTACGGGTCTAAGAAACGGAAGCAAGCCCCGAATGACCTCACCTCTTCAGATTTGAAGGCTTGTTTCAGGTGAGTGTACTTCAGGAACCTGGAAGACACACAAACACCAACATAGACACAGACACACTCAGTAATGCCCTTAAAGAAGTGAGGACAGAAAACTAGGACAGAAAGGAGGGGAGTTAACATTCCACTTTTTTGATGGTGCAGTGACTAAGGGTGAAAGCTTCTGCATTCTGATTGTGGTTTAACCCTTCGAAGAGTAGTTTTTTCTGAATGTTTTTTTTTCATCAAAATTCTAAGTCAGTGTTCTAGAACTCCACTGCTTCCAGTTACCAGCAGTGATTGTTATATCAGCATTAGAATGTCCAGTCAAGAACATTCTAATCACACATTCTGATCTCACACCTTTGAAGGGTTAATTCACAGCCCAGTGGATGCACGGGCTGGAAAACGATACTCCATCACAGTACTACTCTCTGGTTTGGTCTTGTGAAGGTACTGACTCCATATGAGGTATACAGTGGTAGAATTCAAAGCTGGCCTTGTCTCTATATCATCCATGTGTACTGGACATGGCTTCAAGCAGAACAACACTGGCACATGCTTCCGTGTTCTGAGTTCCGAGTGTTCACGTTTATTTTACTGAGGACACGTGAGCGCCCTCACCGAGCCACGGGCAGCACGTTGGAGCCGGTGTACATCATGATGAAGAAGAAGACTCCGGTGAGGTAGAGGCGCTGCAGGCTGGGGTTGTCCTGCATCACCAGGTGCAGCACGTTGGCCACCTTCTCCACCAGGATGGGGTCGAAGGTCAGCAGCAGCTGCCACATGGAACACATCCAGAAAGATCACACAGGAGCCGCTGGCTGCAGGTCAACACAAGTTTATCACTCTGCCGAACCTGTTTCTCAAATGAAAACTATACCACATGTACTGACTTTTATAATGCCATTTTATTTAATGGTTCATACATTTACTGACTTGCAATAAACCATACATTTATGTGCATTATTTCATCTCCCACCGCACACTAGGTTAAAGCCATTCAACAGACCAGAATAAATGGTTAAATGGTCAGAATGAATACGAATTACCGGGGCCTAAGTGTAACGAGGAGGCACTACTCCTCTGCAATGGGGAAGCATACAGAGTCAGAGGCCGTAGTGTCCTGTTCTACTGCGACTCCCCTCAACCGAACCCCCCTTACCCTGTGCCCGCTGCCCCCTCCCCCGACCCCCCCGGCAGAAAGCTCACCTGCACGATGTGGGGCAGGCAGGTGTTGTCGCACATCATCCTCTTCACTCGGGGGAGTGGCCGGATGATGGCGTTGTCCTGGTCCCTGGAAGCATCAACAAATACAGACACAGAAAGTTATGCTGGAGCTGGAGCTGGAGCTGGAGCTGAAGGCTCGCCCGTTCAGTGCTGAAATGGACTGTCCCGTATTTCAGAGTTTCTTGAAGGATTTTCACAGGAGATGAATGACTAGATGAGTGAATCTAGCACCAGCTGTTCTGTACCTGAACTCCAGTACCAGCTGTGTTGTACCCTGCACTCTAGTACCAGCTGTTTTGTACCTGTACTCTAGTACCAGCTGTGCTGTACCTATACTCTAGTACCAGCTGTTCTGTACCTTAAGTCTAGTACCAGCTGCTTTGTACCTGTTCCCTAGTACCAGCTGTTCTGCACCAGTACTCTAGTACCAGCTGTGCTGTACCTGCTGGGGAAGTAGGAGCACATGCTGATCAGCATGTTGAGGACGAGGGTGGCCAGGTCCGTCTCGTTCATCACCGCCTGCCCGCTGGCCAGCAGGCACCACTTCAGCTGCGGGATGGCCTGCAGGGGGCGCCAGCCGTCCATGCCCTGCGCCCAGCAGCGCGTCTTAGCGTCCAGCTCCCCGCAGCTCCAGAACTCCTGCATCTAGGGGACAGCGGCGTGGGACAGTAAAGCACTGACAGGAGGGGTGAACAGTTGAAACGGTGATGCAGGTTCAAATCCCAGGAAGAGCTCTACTGTAGTACTGTTGAAACAGTGAAGCTGGTTAAAATCCCAGAAAGAGCTCTACTATAGCATGATTGAAGCAGTGAAGCTGGTTCAAATCCCAGAAAGAGCTCTACTATAGCATGATTGAAGCAGTGAAGCTGGTTCAAATCCCAGAAAGAGCTCTACTATAGCATGATTGAAGCAGTGAAGCTGGTTCAAATCCCAGAAAGAGCTCTACTATAGCATGATTGAAGCAGTGAAGCTGGTTCAAATCCCAGAAAGAGCTCTACTATAGCATGATTGAAGCAGTGAAGCTGGTTCAAATCCCAGAAAGAGCTCTACTATAGCATGATTGAAGCAGTGAAGCTGGTTCTGATCCCAGGAAGAGCTCTACTATAGCATGACTGAAGCAGTGAAGCTGGTTCTAATCCCAGGAAGAGCTCTACTATAGCACGATTGAAACAGTGATGCTGGTTCAAATCCCAGGACAAGCTCTACTGTTAGCACAGCTGCATCAGTAATATGAGTAAAATATACAGAATGTATGTTTGCCTGGTTTCTTGCCTCTCGCCCAATGCATGCTGGGATAGCCTCCAGCCCCAACGTGACCCTGACCAGTAATAACCAGGTTAGATAATGAATGGATGGATGCATAGATGGATATTTGCCTGGATAATGGTGCTGTTTTTAAACAAACATTGCCTGTTTTTTCCAGCTTAGGTTTCGGATTTTTGCCAAATGCTGCTCTTTATACATGAGGCTCAGCCTTGTGCCGACCACACTGCAGGCCGGCAGCTACTTTACATCGCAGAGGCCACACAGCCCAATGCAGACGGCATTTCACCCCACCAGCTCATCTCTGAATGTCAAACTGGTCAGGGACCAGATGGCAGGACTGACTCAACGCTAAAAAGCTTCACCTCCTCAAAGCTGAAGGGCCCCCTCTTCTCCTTCTCCACGTTGCCGAAGTACCACTCTTTCTCGCTCTCCCTCTTCATGTCTGGCGCCGCCTCCAGCACGTTACTCTGGGACACAGACAGGGGGCAGCAGTGAGCAACTATTACACCAAAGACTTGGCCTGGATTCAGGATGTAAGAAAATGTGGCTGCGATGGATAATTTTTCAAAGCAAAACTAAATAACAAGAAGTGATTTTGTTGCTCCACACACACACACACACACACACACACACACAGATTCACCTGCAGCGGGACCGTGGCACGGCTGGTGTGCAGGTGTGCTAGGGGCAGCAGATCCACCAGGATGCGGATGCCATTCGAGTCTGTCAGATCCACTATGTTCCTCTGTGTGTGTGACAGAGCGAGAGAGAGAGAGAGAGAGAGAGAGAGAGAAAGAGAGAGAGCGTGGTAGAGGTAACAAGCAAGTCCAAACTCAGATACCCAGATGCAATGCTAATATTATTACACACTGCAGTTAAAAAAATAATAACGATATAAAACACACAGCAGCAATAATGTTATAATACGAATTCTGTATCCCCTGGGGACCTGGGGAAGGCTGTGCTGTGCTGCATGGAGAGGGTCAGATGTGAGAAGGTGATGGAAAGAGCGACCAGCTCACCTTGTTCAGGATCAGCTTATTGAGGAAGAGGATGAGTCTGTCTCTCTCCAGCCTGTCTGTGCACTGTCAGCAGAGAGGGAGAGACACTTTAAAAAAATAATCCATGAACTATTATCCATGTTACACAGTTTTATCATGCAACTTCTTATATTGCCTATGTTTGTCATCTCAATAAAGCACTCTGGAATTTGAAATTGGACAAAGAGCGAGAGAAAGAGACAGAGATAGAGAGTAAAAGAGGTAGAGAGAGACAGATTGTAATAAGACTGCAAGTTTGGTATATAACTGGCATATACAGTATATTCAGTAAGACCCTGACTTCAAATTAAACACAAAAGAGGAAGAATGACAATGGTTAGAAGATAAAAGAGAAAAAGTCCTAAAACCAAAGAGCCAATGGAGACAGAAACTGAATGACAGAGGTGTCTGTAACGCCCGCCCCCCCCCTCCTCCCCCTCACTGACCCGGTCCAGCATGCCCACGATGTACTTGGTGTCGGCGAAGGGGCCGATCTCCTCGTGGCACCGCCCGTAAACGATGGCCAGGGCCTGGAGGCACTGGCACTTCATGGAGACCTTGGGCGCCAGCAGGAAGCGGTGGTACAGCTGGTTAAAGAACTCGTACCTGAGGAGCACGGACAGGAAGTGAGACGCTCACGCGATTATGCCAGGGACAGCGAAAAAGGTATCGGAATAAAATTATGTTTTTATAGAAGCAGAGTCGGTGACCGCAAAAAAGAAATATACTGGTTTCTGCCTTTACTAATAAGAGTAGGAGGATCATAGTCTGGCACCTTGACTGGTCTTTTAAGTCAAATAACAAAATTTGAAAACCGAGCAAAGCTTAAACACTTTTCACAAACTGAAATCAAAAGTAATAATCAAAATCACTGAACTGGTTTTGTTCTGGTTCACTTCATCAAGTAAATTCCAGTGCATTACTGTATTTTCATCTTATCCAGGTCAGTGATCGGCTGGCTGGCAACTTTTAAGTTAAATTGCGTTTACATCTGAGAAATATCCCTAAACCCTAAGGCATATAACACTTCATAAAATGTATTTTTTTAAAGAAGTGAGGTAAACACCAGGGGATTGGGAATTGCTGGGAGTGACCCAGTGGAGGTGACGTACGATCTCTTGATGGCTCCTGACTCTTCGTTTTCGTCTTCCTCCAGGAGCAGACGCAGATAGTAATCTCCGATCTTAATCTCGTCTGAAAGGCACTCGTACTTCACCTGAGCAGGGACAGGTACAGCAACAGCAACCAATCAGAAACAGGAACTAGACACAATGCTTTGCAAGTAATATTCCTTTTCCAGTTTGTAGAAGTACCTTCAAACATATATATAATATCAATGAACTTTAACACAGTCATATGCTGACTGTAGACACAGGTATTGCATAGCTCCCGGTCCACCCTGATCCCTGACCTATGACCCCCTGACCTCAAATTCCTGGTGGTTCCAGGAGATGACGCTGGTGCTGCCCAGCTCCCGGTCCACACTGACCCCTGACCTATGACCCCCTGACCTCAAACTCCTGGTGGTTCCAGGAGATGACGCTGGTGCTGCCCAGCTCCCGGTCCACACTGACCCCTGACCTATGACCCCCTGACCTCAAACTCCTGGTGGTTCCAGGAGATGACGCTGGCGCTGCCCAGCTCCCGGTCCACACTGACCCCTGACCTATGACCCCCTGACCTCAAACTCCTGGTGGTTCCAGGAGATGACGCTGGCGCTGCCCAGCTCCCGGTCCACGTTGAAGGCGCGCATCTCCCCCTCCAGCGCCTCCCGAAGCTCCTCCCGAGTCTTCAGGTTCCAGATCAGGTCGGAGCGCGCGTGGTCCTGCTGGAACCTGCGGGGAGGAGGCGGGAGGAGGAGAACAGAGGAAACAGATGGAGTGAAAGGGGAAATGAGAGAGTGAAGGGGAGATGAAAGCATGAACAAGAATTTGAGGCTAGATGAATGAGGGAGGACAGAGATCTAGAATTCTGGATTTACGTTTGCTAAGTGACTGTTCACAGGTTGCACCGATGATGATATTTTCAGCCTGTCACTTCTAATCTGTACGGATTAACACTTTTGTTCAGTTATATCCGATGCATGCGTTTTTGTGTGAACACTGATGCTGCTCTGCAGTTAACACCAATAAGACCCATTTACTGCACATTAGCATCATTAGCATTAGCACTCGTCACTGATGACCTACCTGTAGTAGAACAGCTCCCAGTTAGCCTCGACCTTGATCCTCTGCCTCCTCTTCCTCAAGATCACTGGCTTCTGGTTTGGATTCTGCAGGCATATAACTTTCAGTCAACCTTAACCTGCCACCTGTGATTTCTACTGAATATCTTTCAGCTTTCCAGAGAGGCCCATTCAAACTATTTGCGACAAACCACACTTGAAAAGCAGTAAGATACATAGGTGACACAATTGTCCACAATGGGAGGCCTCTGATTGGAGTAGAGTTATACTCACTGGGTTATTCTTGTCCGGCTACATTGATTGACAGGAGGAAACCATAGAGGACAGAGAGGGACAGGCACAGAGACAGAAAAATCATTCATTTATTCCACAGCAGAAGACTGACATTTCATTGCTGATTGCCATGCGGCTTAATCAATCACTTTACATTCATTTACCATCAGGCTAATCAGGCCTGGAGGAAACCTGAAAATGATCTAGTTCTCTATCTAGTTGGAAAAATAAAATATGGATTTAACATTGATGGAATCATAATTATTATGGAAACCAAAGTCATGCCAGACAGCAGTGTTTAATTTAATAAAAGTATAGCTGTTCGGCTATAGCTCTGCAGTGATTTCTAACATTAATATTAACACCACTGTGGCAATAAATTTCCATTTTCATTTTTCATTATATGGTCACCCAAAATCTTGCTGGATAGAGCAGTGTCAAGGACATAAAACTCTATAACTGCCTTTTAAAATGACAGAGGTGGAAAGTCCATTGTTCAGAAAGTTAATGTCTTCCACCCATGACCTCAGCCAGCAGAGTTCATTCATTATTTCTACCTCCTGGCAGAAGACTTGAGCTAATTAGAAAATCCCGGTCATTGGAACAAAATACTGGGGAGGACTTTTACTTTGTGAACCTGGACTTTCCACCTCTGCAAAATGATAATGCCATTGAGTGAAGCCCAGCTAATCCACTACATTAACAAAGATTCAAACCAACAGCCCTGTGCTTGCATGTACACAGCATAAATTACTGCTCAGCACCAGCAGGGGGCAGCAGAGTGAACCAGTAGCAATGACAGCATTCTGGACGGCTGTAATGAGGTGGGGGCGGGGGGCGGGGGGGGGGTGGTGGGCGGGCTGGGAATGGGGTTCACCTCCTTCTGAGCGATGCCCATACGGTCCCGCCAGTGTGTCAGCACCACGTCCATCTTCTCTTTGGCGAACTTCTCCACCTCCTTGGCGGCCCGCCCGGCCAACCGCTGCCATTCTGGGGCCTTGCTGTACCCGCACTGTTCCTGAGGGGGGAGAGAAGCCGAGAAAACCAGACTTCGGTCTCTCGATCGAGACATCTTAAGACGCAGGACGACTAGACGCCGTGCGATGAACTAGCGACGGACTTGAGAGCGCAGTGGAGACGTACCGTGGCGAGTTTGAGGTTGTCCCGAACGTTCATCGTGTCTCTCTGCTTCTCGGGCACCGGGTCAGGGCTGTCCAGGTACGCCAGCAGACCTGCGGGCTGGAGGTGACACCCATTATGGTCACATGACCACATTAGACCAATAATGGCTGATCTAAGCCATATGAACTGGTTCTGATCAGCTGGGATCTTTTTTTACACCTTAGCTCATTCACTTTACTCATACAACACTATGCCCTTCACCTGAGCTTCAGAATCCTTTTCAGTTCAAAGACAAAGTTAGGCTCAGTCCAAGCGCACTCCACTCATCAGTCACATTATCACAGGTCAGTCACATGACTGATCGCTCCCTCACCAGGATTCTCCTCATAAGGTTCATGGCGATGGGGTTCTCTGCTGTCCACAGCGCCACCAGGTGGCGACTCAGCTGCCTGCAAGGGGGGGGAGGGGGGAGGGGGACAGGGACAGAACACAGCACAGAAACCCTGTTTCAGTGGCCGATGACAGTTCTCTCACCCAAAACTGTGTTCTTTATGTGTCTGGGTGTACATGTATGCTTCTGTATAACTGCGTGCGCTTTCTTGTAGGTTTTGGAGTTTGCGTGTGTGTATGTGTGTGTGTATGTGTGTATATGTTTGTTTGTGGGGGGGGATATGCATGTGTGTGTGTGAGTGTGTGTGGAGGGGGGTGTGTTTGATTACGTGTGCGCATGGAAGCATAGACGTGTGTACAGGAAAGAATCCTCTAACCTGTTGGTGAGCATCCTTTGGTCAGAGCTGACGGTGAACATGGAGGTGAGCAGGTGTCTGGGCAGGGCTCCCTCACTCAGTGCGAGCTCCTGCATCTTACTGGCCATCGCCTCGTCCCCCTCCTTACAGACACACACAATATCATCATCATCATCATCATCATCGTCGTTACACCCATAATGACTGCCACAGGGATCATAATCATTTTAACCCTATAAAGTGTAAGATCACAAATATGTGATTAGAATGTTCTTAACTGAACATTCAAATGCCAATGTCACAATCACTAGTGGTAATTGAAAGCAATGGAGTTCTAGAACACCGGCTTCCGGAACAGCGACTTGGAATAAAAAAATTAAGAAAAACATTCCCAAAAAACCTACTCTTTATTAATATTCATGACCACTATTTTGAGTTTTTTATTTGAGTAAAAAAGTTTCCCGTCTGATAACGATCAATATAGTGACAATTGTTCTAATTAGTGGCTGTCAGCCAGATTTGATGATTCTAATAACACACAAACATTAAACGCCTCACCTCGATAATGGCCTTCATGACCAGTCCGGCTCCCTTCACAATGGCTAGGGAAGGATGCTGTGGACAGACGGATGACCCAGACTTATCACATGACCACTCATCTGTAGAGACAAACTTGATCTGAATTGTCGTCTCATCTCTAACATCACACTCGATACAAGATAAGACAGAAGCAGTCGTTTTTCCTGAACCAAGCATTACCTGTCTAAGATAACATACTCCTGCACTGCATCAGTTATATGGCAATAATTCAATAATTTTCTACTCTGTGTAAACTCTTTAAACGACCCCTTGCCCTGCAGTTCTGTCCTTCTTCAAATACTGCCACCCATAACCCCCCAACCCCCCCCCCCCAGACCCCACCTGGAAGAGTTTGAAGAGGGTCCGGCCGTCCGCGGCCACCATCTCCAGTAGCATGTCGAACTGCTGCCCTTCCGTGGTCTCGCTGTAGGGGGCGCAGAGGGCGAAGGTCAGGAAGTCCAGCAGCGAGCTGATGACCAGCGCGCCCGCGCCCCGCTCCTGGGGAAACGAAAGCAAAAAAGGGGCGGAGCTCTGGTGAGTGGGCGGGGTCGAAGACTTCTTTGATTGTAAACACAGGACCACAACAAGGCTAACAGAATCCTGTATAGTACTGGGCTGCAACCGTTTGCCTGCTAGCGTGTTCAGAGATCTTCATAGAGAACAACAGGCTGACCCTCAACAAAGGCCAATGTGCCATGCAAAAGACCACCAGCAGCGGTTATCATCAGTGAGCTAGCAATGGTAGCAGAAATGCTGGCTTACGGGTGGAATTATAATGCTAGCATTAGCAACAGTGATTGAGATAGGAGAAATAGTGTAAGAGCACCAGTGCCCATAACAGAAGCAGCAGTAGGGCCATAGCCCAGTGAGCAAAAGCTGAAACCTATTTGTCTAGTGGAGGATCTTTGAACGGACTGGGTTAACCCCAATATAGCTCAGGTCTTACTAGGACATACCCTGTCTATGTCCTATTCGGCTAGAAAACTTTCACTTTCACTTCACTCCACCAAATATAGCTGGGTTTTCACCTGAACACCCACGCAGCGTTACTCTGACTTCTCACTGACTTTTCACCACAGAAATGCTTGCGAAGGCTTTGCCTGATGTCCTCCCTCTGCCTCACACTCACCACATTGCTGATGAACTTTTCCAGAAGGTTCTCCAGGAATTTATTGGAGGAGAGCAGGGAGGCCTTGTTCAGCTGCTCCTGACGAAGGTCGTAGTCGTCGTGCATTGGCTGAAATCACGCCAGTGGCATTGTCAGCATCGACATCATAATTGCAACCATGGTAACGCTACTGCATTACCTTCATTATGATCCTTCTCTAACATTCCTAAGGCTAGTTATCTTTCCGACAGTATTACTACATTTTCACATTGGCACCATCATAATCGCACCAACTTTAAGACCCCGACTACAATCGATGACCATCATCAATACCATTACCATAACACTGCTACAATCTACACCAAAATTATCATTTATTCATTATTATATCATCACCAGTATAACATAAATACTGTACCAATATAACCTTATGATACTATGAGCCTAACCAGGTTCACACTCTGACCAGGTTTTCTGACAAATCAGGGTTTCATGAAGGTTGGGCCCCAGCTGGAGGCAGCAACTCGAGCCAAGTCTTTGGCTAAAAATGAGCACCAATCAGTGTGGGCAGCAGGGGGTGCTACAGCCCTGTCGCAAGGTATATGACCTGGTGAGGACAGAGAGGAGGGTGGACACTCACACACATGAGCGCACAGAGCATGTCGATGGCGGCGTGCGTCACTCCATCATTCTTCCTCTTCAGCGCCCTCACCGTCTTCATCCCCAGCTTCTCCCTGAACCTGGAACACAAACGCTAAATGAGGGAGGGAGAGAGGAAGAAATAAAGAGAAAGAAAGAGAGAGAGACAGAGAGAAAGAGAGAGACAGAGAGAGATGAGGGAGGGGGAGAGAGAGAGATGAGAGATAAGGGAGGGAGGGAGAGAGAGAGTGAGAGATAAGGGAGGGAGGGAGAGAGAGAGAGTGAGAAGGGAGGGAGGGAGAGAGAGTGAGAGATAAGGGAGGGAGGGAGAGAGAGAGAGAGAGAGTGAGAAGGGAGGGAGGGAGAGAGAGTGAGAGGTGAGGGAGGGAGGGCGAGACAGAGAGAGAATGAGAGATGAGGGAGAGAGGGATGGAGGGAAGGAGAGAGAGTCTCGTACTTGGCCTGTTGGGTAAAGGCCTGGAACCCGGCCTTGGAGGCCACCAGCCGGCGCATTGCCTGAAACTGGCCCTCCAGCTCGGCGTTGGGCCCCGGCAGCTCCGGCTCCTGGTACAGCAGAGCCAAGATGGCGTGGTTGATGAGCTTCTCCTTGTTCTCTGAGAACAGGCCCTGGAGAGGGGTGGGGAGAGGAGAGATTACCATCCTGAAATACAACATAACCGTGTGCTGTACAGGACTCAATAGCACAGTCAAGCCAAAGTCATTCTATATGATCAAAATTCCTTCAATCTCCATTTTGTTTTCTTTTTTCATCTGATATTTTGCGTTCTGGATCGTTTAACATAGGAAAAACCAACTCGTACTTGAGATTAAAAACACAGAACCCAACAACTAGTGGCCTTGCGTCTAAACCATATTCATGAATGCACCGTCAACTGAAACTCTTTAGTTTACATAATGCACTGAGCTGACAGCAGCAGGTATAACTGGTGTGAATCACTTCTTTTAGGGTAAAACCTCTGCCTGAATGGTTAACATGGAAAAAAACTAATGAACAGACACCACCGTCCAGCACTGCTCAGCACAATGAAAAGTGTGTGTTGTTATATAACACAGGCGGAAAGGCAGGGGGCTGTGCGGGACTCACGTCCTGCGTGACAGCGTGCAGGACGCCACTGTAGGAGATGTTGGCGTTGAACCTCAGCACGGCGTCCCCAAAACTTCCATCTGAGGAGAGTTGAGCAGAACCGAGTCAAAATACCTGCAACTTCCCGGGATAATCAATCAAATTTATCAATCAAATTTTATTTGCATAGCGTATTTTACAGCAGTTGTCACAATGTGCTTTACAGACAACCCTGGCCTCTAAACCCCCACAGGAGCAAGCCTAAGGCAACAGTGGCAAGGAAGATGGGAAGAAACCTTGGAAGGAACCAGGCTCAAGGGGGAAACCCATCCTCCTCTGGTCGGCTCAGGGTGCCGACTGGTGACCAACATAACAGTCCGCATAGTGAAATTGTCACATCAACTCTTACAGTAGGCACATTGGACTCACATGTACTCTGTAATGAGTTCAGTTAACACCGGACATTTACTGTGTGGGTCGTCACAACGACTTGTGCTATGGTTCTGTGGTGGGGCATAAACATGCATTTAGGTTGAGGGTTCTGGATCTTCTTTTTAAGGGGGGGGGGTGGTTTGTGACTCACTGGGGGGTGCGGCGAGGAACTTGAGGTGCAGGCTCTCCACCTCCTCCTCCACGGGCATGCAGAGGAGCCCCCAGCGCTGCCCCCGCAGTGTGGGGGTCATCTTCACACACACGTCCCGGTTCCCCGAGGCCCGCACCCCGTCCAGCAGGCTGGCCATCAGGGAGTCCCTGCAGGAGAAGCTGGTCAGTATACACACACACACACACACACAGGCACGCGCACACACACACACACACAGATACACACACAGACACATATAGGCACACACACACACACACACGCATGCGCACACGCACGCACACACACACAAACAATGCATATTTGACACATAACGGGGACACACTGTGCACGTGGCGCCTTACCTTTCTGTGGAAGCATACCGTCTGATCTGGCCCGTAATAAACTCTATGGTGAACACCTGGGGGTTCGCTGCATCACAGATAAGAGCAAACACCTGCAGACATGAGCACGAATAACATCAGCACCTAAATGTAATGGACAATCAGGCTAATGAACAACATACACATGGGTATTTGAGCCATTATGGTGACCACTGCTGTAGAGGGTGCCTGTGTTCAGTATGTTCGGTAGTTCATTTCAAAGACACCGATTGGTACTAATGTGGGACTTAATCATGGATTTGACTGATGACTTTGTCCACACGTTTTAGCTCTTCATCATGCTAATCAAGGTCTGTGAAGCAAGTGCACTGTGTCACACAATCCATTCTCTGGGGATAATTCAAGTGTGTGTGTGTGTGTGTGTGTGTGTGCATAAATGATTCTGTATCTGCCTGATGTTGGTTATTTTCATTAATTTGTTATGGGTGCAGTGTGTAATAGTGTCATTATCACCAGCCCAGTGTAGTCTGTTGGGCTAATCTTTTGTGTATTTAATTTTTATGTCATAAAAGTACCCTGAACCACACATTTTTACACTTTCTCTGGCAGTTCACGTGTATGTGGACGTGAGTGTGAGTTCAAGCTAAAAACAAAGCTGGGATTGGGTTAAACCAGTCCCACCCCATGCTGCCCCCACCAGCCCAGCTCCCCAGCAAGGGTCACCTACCTCCCCAAATGGTTTTAGGGTGACAATGTTATAAGAGGCGGGATCCCTCTCTACCAGACAGGCCTCGGTCAATCCCAGAATCCTCTTCACTGGCTCCTGGACGGATGGAGTAATTAACCATTTAAAGAGCAGGTTTTTTGCAATGTTTTTTTTTTTTTTTTTTAATTTTAAGTCTGTGTTCTAGAATTCCATTTCTTTCGATTACCATTAGCGATTGCAACATTAGAACATTAAGACAAGAACATTCTACTAGCATATTTGTGAACTTACACCTGAAAAGGGTCGATAACCACGGACGAAACACCCATTACAGCTGGACTAGCAGGACAGAGAGAGAGAGAGAGAGAGAAAGAGAAAGAGAGATAGAGAAAGAGAGAGAAACAGAATGAGAGACAGAGACAGAGAGAGACAGAGACAAAGACAGAGAGAAAGACAGACTGAGAGAAAAAGAGAGACAGAGACAGAAAGAGAGACAGAGACAGAAAGAGAGACAGAGAGAGAGTTATAGACAGAAAGAGAGACAGAGAGAAACAAAGACAGAGAGACAGAGACAGACAGAGAGAGAGAGAGAGATAAAGAGAGAGAGAGAAAGACAGAGACAGAGACAGACAGAGAGAGAGAGAGAGAGAGAGAGACAGAGAAAGAGAGAGGGAGAGACAGACAGACAGAGAGACAGAGACGGGTGCTCACCTGGTGGCGGGGCGAGACCTTCTGCACGGTGAACTCTGCCAGCGAGGTGACGCAGCGGTCGGCGCTGTACTTGCCGAGCCGCGCGGCGGAAAAGCCGTCGAGGTCCAGCAGCTCCCGGCGCTGCCGCAGCGCGATGCCAACAAAACTCCCAGCATGCTCTATGGCGCCGGAGACGAGCTCGCCC
Source organism: Anguilla rostrata (assembly GCF_018555375.3). Lineage (NCBI taxonomy): Eukaryota > Metazoa > Chordata > Actinopteri > Anguilliformes > Anguillidae > Anguilla > Anguilla rostrata. The sequence continues at coordinate 8,257,623 of NC_057940.1, read as the reverse complement.
CTCTGCTCCGAGGCAAACAAGTGCTGGGGGGCGAGGGGGTCGGGGAGGGGGGGGGGGGGGTTAAGAGGAGTGGCAGAATGAGGGGAGGGAGATGGAGTTGAAAAAAAGAAACGTGTGCGAGATGGAGGACAGAGGAAGAATAATAACAGGGATTCTCTTTCAATGAGCCAGTTTGTGAAATTATACTGTTCTATATTGGCAAATAAAAAAAATCTATAATCCTTTGTGAACACTGAACTTGGCAGAACATCAGTTCTGGGAATAAAACATACTGTATAACGCACATACATTACTGTGAAAACACTTGCACACACAGACACAAGCTTGCGTGTGCACGCACACATGCACGCATACACACACACACACACACGCACAAAACACACACACGCACGTGCACACACACAATCTTGCACGAAAACACACACGTGCACACACACACACACACACACACACGCACACACACACACACACACGCACACACACACACACATGCACAAAACACACACACACACACACTACACACACACACGCACACACACACACACACACACAGACGTACCAGTCGGCTGAAGCCCCCGTACAGGATGCAGAAGCCTCCCTGGTAGTCTGAGAGCTCGGTGAAGCCCTCTATGGAGCGATATTCGTAGGAGGTCAGCAGGCGGCCGGTGTGGGGGTCAATCTGGTCGATGCCCCACGGGGTCACCTCCAGCACCACCAGCCGCCGACAGTCGCTCCAGTGGTGCTTGAAGCAGTTGTAGCGCTGAGGGGAGAACACCAGCACATCATGGGGTCGCGACCCACAGGCAACCTCGACGCACCCTGATGAATACAGGCTAATACGTGAGGCTATAAGGTAACCCGGAACTTCATTCACTGTGCTGTGATTGGTGTCTTGATCAGTCGCTGCGCTGATTGGTGTACCAGGAGATCAGTCACTGTGCTGTGATTGGTGTTGAGATCACGCACAGTGCTATGCTTGGTCGTTCTGGTGAAATATGATCCAAACACTGGGTGATGCCATGCAAGTTCAAAGTGACAGGAGGATCTGCTGAAGGTCCAGGTGGGAGGCAGTAATACTATGTACACTACTGCTCCACCCACTCCTGCAGGGACTGGGTTAAATATCCAAGCAAAATATTATAAACTCTAATGCATCCCTTCCTAAGCAAATACTAATTTGTTCACACGGTCATACATCTTTGGGATTAGACTCTCTGAAGAATCTCTTGCACTTTGATCAATAGACCTTACCATGGTTCTCTCCTCCCTGGTACACACACATCACACAAACTCTGTCACCTGATCACTGCATGCTACTCACCTTGCCAATTTTCTTCCCATCAGAGAAATCAGTGTGAAATCGCTGCAGTAAGAGAGAGAAAGAGAAACAATGGACTACACAACTTGAGTGACTTGTCAGGGTTTACAGCAAATATAATTCACAGTGCCTTAGATGAGATCGAGAAACAATACTTCATTGGCGCAAAAAAGTATAAGTTAGAAGTGATCTGTCACTCGATTGATGAATACCAGAACTCCCTATGAAACTCAGTGAACCCAGGTGGTCTCTCAGCAAGACAATGAAGGGGTTTCCCCCTGGGGTGGTTTCTCTGTGTGACAGCCTCTGACTGAAGTGGCTCCTCAGTAAAAGCGGTTTCTCAGTAAAAACAGTTTCTCAGTACTAGCGATTTATCTGCGAAACCGATTCTCTGTAAAGTGGTGTCTTCGTAAGGCAGTTTCTCTGTGAAGCAGTTTCTCTGAAAGGAAGCGTGGGAGACGCGGTCTCTCAGTCAGACGGTCTCTCACCAGCGCCTCTGTGAGCAGCTCGGTTCTGTGCTCAGTGGAGAATTTGAGCGTCTCGGACTTCTTGCCGGCGCCTTTGCGGAAGGTGATATTGAACTCCGACCCCTGACCCTTTCCCACTGGGGCTATCCTGCAGATGTCTGCATATGGCCACTGACACACACACACACACATACACACATATACACACACACACGCACACAAACACAGAAACATGCATTTCTGAGGTTTAAAATGATCAAATTTCAAATATGAAAATAAACTTAATGAAAGGTGAGAATTTAATGTTCAGGTGGTTATCTCAATCAAAATTTTCTAATAGGTTAGAATGGAGCTGACAAGGTTAAATTTGAGCGTATACAAAATATTACATTAAGCATATAAGAGCTAATATAGAGTACTGTACAGAAACAAGTCTAAAAACAAAGCTCTGTGTGTAATCAGTGGTTGCAAGATTGCTGATTCATTGCCAAAGTGTGTAACAGTCATACAGTGAGGGTGCTATATGCTCATTGTTCATGCAAATGTGGCTCAAAGCATTAGCGGAGCTGCGGTATAGTCATTTAAACAGGTGGATTTTAAACTGACCTGGTTTGTTACTTCTAAAGTTGTGGGATTGTAGGTGGTGATGGCATGGGTCCCCACTGAAAATACTCTTTTGTACCTGAAACAGCCAGGAGAAGAGGGTAAGAAAGACACACTGCTATACAGAAAACAGCGGAAGAGCACATGAAACAAATACCTGTGAAACAACAACAACCGAAGCACACTCACCTAACAAACACCCAGGGCTGGTTTCCCAGGCATGGATTAAGTGTGGTTCTAGACTAAATTATTATTATTTCACCGGAGAGCTTCATTTAATCTCTCTTTTATTCTAGGGCTAGGTTTAATCCATGTCTGGGAAACAGGCCCTCAAACAACATTCAGCAAAACAATACTCAAACAAACAAGTACAAATGTTTGCTTATCAGGAAAAACAAATTCTGACCAAGAAGCTCAGTCATTGGTCACTGGTCATAAGTGCCACAGTCATTGGTCATTGTTCATAAGAAGCTCAGTCATTGGTCACTGGTCATAAGAAGCTCAGTCATTGGTCATTGTTCATAAGAAGCTCAGCCATTGGTCATTGTTCATAAGAAGCTCAGTCATTGGTCATTGGTAATAAGAAGCTCAGCCATTGGTCATTGTTCATAAGAAGCTCAGTCATTGGTCATTGTTCATAAGAAGCTCAGTCATTGGTCACTGGTCATAAGAAGCTCAGTCATTGGTCACTGGTCATAAGAAGCTCAGTCATTGGTGTTACGGCCCCGGCTCTAAAAGGCCATAACAAAAAGGAATCAAACACAAAATGGGACTGATTACAAAATTAGTTTATTAAAGTATCAAAAACACAAAGAGCAGAGTGAAGAAATAAAAGGGGGGAAAGTGGTGGTTAGTAGGTCACTGTTCTTCCTCCTGGTTGAGAGAGAGAGGGATCAGAGAGGTAGAGAACAGGCTCTTTTATAGAGGTCCCAAACAGGTGTTTCTGATCAGCAATCACAGCTGATTGGCCATACCCACATATGCACACCTGATACCTGAAACTATATGAAGCTCAGTCATTGGTCATTGGTCATAAGGAGCTCAGTCATTGGTCATTGGTCATAAGAAGCTCAGTCAATGGTCATTCTCCTCAACTGAGGGCTGAGATCAACACACATTTCCTTTCACGCTCTCACCTTGCTCAGACTTTACACAAAGAAATGCGTTGCTCAGCAGTTGTGTATATAGGAAGGCCTATAAACCTTTAGTTTTATATGACCAATGACACCGCTGTTTTACACAACTTCATAAGTGACGGATCAGGGGACATGGACCACTGTGCACCTGTGACCAGGGTGCACTTTTCAAAGGCAGCTTTGCAGTCAAAAGACTGTTCTGTGATACTGTGCCGTACACAGTTGAGCACAAGTTGCTGTATTTTATAGGAGGGTTTTTAATTTTTCCTTTTTCTAAAGAAAACTTCATAGGCCTTTTTAGGATCATTTGGGTCTGTCATCTCTTCACATGGTTCATCCTCCCACTCCAATACTGATGAAACTCAAGTTCACCTTTCCTTTCTTAAACTGGCTAAGAATGATATGCTGTATCTGATATTCTCTCCAAGTCCTGCCTTCTCCAAGACCTCTTCCATAGTTTGGCTGCTACAGATGAGCTCAAACATAGCACATCCACTGAAGAGAGCACTCCACCCTCCCCAGTGAGAAAAAACTGGATTCTAGTCCAGAGGGGTGGAAATCTGGGGCTGGGAGATGGTTTGACATAAATGGACTATATAGGTTAATCCCAATATAGCTCAGGTTTTACCCGAATATAGCCTGGCTACATCCTAGTCGGCTAGAAAACTTACACTTTTCAACCAAATACAGCTGGGTTTTCTCCTAAACGGCAGGACAATCATGTGGGGGGTGGACCCCATACAGAGCCTCAAAAGGCAAGCTGGCAGTCCAGGCTACAGGAGGTGAAATCCTATTTATGCTTGGTGGCAGACAAACCGAGCTTCAGGCAGCAGCCCACTAAGGGTACAGCAGCCGAGTCTATATGGCAAGACTAAATCCCCTAGAGATATTTTCAGTCTTTCAGAGATACAACAGAGTGCGACTCCACAAACTGTCTAGTGTTAATTCAACTCTAACACAGAGTACGTATGAGTCCAATAGGGACCACATGTACATGTACTGTAGGAGTGGATTTGACACTGAACATTTTACAGTGCAGATGCATTGGTCAGCATGTTCCAGTTCAGGCAGAGCCAGATCACAGTGACATCTCTGGCTGCACTGTGGGAGCGGACAGTCACGCAGATGAACTCATTCAGTTTCATTCTCGACAAGCCAGGCCAGTTCATTCAGTGTGTTCACTGTTCTCCTGAACAATTATTCACTGTTACTCAGGAGAGAGGGAGACAGGAGAAGGGAGTGAGGGGGGGTAGGGTGGGGGGATGGGGGGTGGCTGGGTGTACACAAGATCATGCATCTTTGGGGTAATTCTGTGGATTAATGGTTAACCCTTCTGTCCTGTAAAAGTGTCCTGTGCAGGAGGGCTTGTGCACTGCAATGCAGACTCTGCCCTTTGTGACATCACGTGGCATTGTGACATCACATGAAGTTGTGTGATCAAAACCAGAGAGAAACAAAGAACTCTGCAGTTGACTTTTATTCCGAATCCAAAATGTAGGGCTCAGTCAATTTCTGAACCAACTGAAGAAAATACTGTCGAAATGGACAAAAAAAATTAATTAATCCAGGTCAAGTTTAATTAAGATCTGCCGTTAAGCAATAGGGAGTCTATGATTCCTAAGTAAAGCAGAATTTTCTGAGCAATGACGTTCAGCCTGAGTGTAGCTGAACTCTCACAAGACAGCCAAAGTACCGGGCCCGTCAACAGGCACTCTCGGGTCCTGCATTGCTAAAGCGTCGCTTAAACCGAATCGCTGCAATGGCGTCAACAGCTGTGTGCAAAGCCCTCCGCCCAGCAGCCAATAGAAAGGCTCCTCTTTTTTTCCATGTTTTGACCACAAATTGTTTTGCTGTCGATGGCATTCTGAAATGGCTGGGCAGTAACACTGTGTAGCGTGTTCGAGTCTCCCACCCATTGCCTTCAGGATGTGCTGGAAGCAATTGAAGTCATGCAAGATCTCTGAGACTTACTGACTTTCCAAGGCAGTTACAACCTGCTCGTTTCATTTGGAGTTTGCTTAGTCGTACAATGTTTACAATATTCAGGATTGTTTGGTCAACCGTGACTCCTTGAATTTCCACATGCATAGATAACGGTTTTGCATCCGCAGAATGGTTTCGCATCCGCGTCTGCAGATGACCTATTTTAGCCATAAAGGTCCATTCGACGGGGTTGAAAGTAACTCTTACTTTCCTCTCCAGGAGTGCTTGGTGGTGTAGAAACAGGCCACATCTTTGTTGCCTTTGAGGACACTCATCTTCTGGAAAGAGCTGAAACATGGAAGGACACGAGAGGCATCGTAAGACAAGATGTGGAGGGAGTACATGTTCTAACCGATTAAAAGTGTTTTTCAACGCATTACATCCACAAGCAGCACGCCTAGCCTCTTTAAAGAAGGCATTCTCTACAGCATTCTTAATGAAAATTTTAGCTGTGAGCATCTGGACAGTGCAATGTTTTAACTTTCAGGACTGAACGGATTCTTAAACATTCATGGTTGAGGTGGCAACTCTCCACAATCTGAACAGGCATGCGTGCACTATAACCTTTCCCCCCCCCCAAAAAAAAGTTGAATCTGTGATGCTGCCACTGATAACCTGGAATCCGTTAAATCAGTTTGAGGTCTGATCTTTCTCAGTGACCCTGTGGGAAAGAGGCTTAGTCCAAAACACGACATTCAGCATAATTCAGAGCCTACGAAGCCCTGCTTCCTCTGGAGTGTCTAATCAGCTGCCTGGAATACTGCCCCATTTCATGCTGATTGCGCTGTTCCCAGGATGCACCCTGTGCAAGATTATAGCCGTCTATTCTGAAGACACTTTCCAGTTAGTGCCACCATGATATGAAAGCTGGTGCACTCACAATGCATTCAGTAGAACATGCAATATTCTGTGCACAATCCAAACTATGAGTGTATACGCACAGGAGCCAGAACGCATTCTTAAAACTGATCACACAGTTTTAGTTAAGAAAATAAAATCGCAGTATGCAATGGATCACGCACACACACATGCACACATGCTCAAACACACACGCACACCCACACACACGCAACACACACACACACGCGCACGCATACACACACGCACACACACACCCACACAACACACACACACACATGCACGCACACACACGCACACACACGCACACGCATACACACACCACACACCACACACACACCACACACACACACACACCCCCACACACACACACATGCACGCACACACACACAAACTCACACACACACACACACACACACAGAGGCATCTGAGTTGTAGGGAACACAGCAGTCTCGCAGTGCCAGTGCCGCTGGAGGGTTCCCCTTCGTCAGCAATCTGCAGCGATTCTGGCAGCATCTTACTGCTCCCTTCCTTCCTGCCATTTCTAGAGTTAAAGACCAAACTCAACAACAACAGCCCTCAGTATCAATACCTGCTTTCTTACACAAGGCCCTAACATGAACACCACACCAATCTATTGACATTGTATTCCTGAACCACATTTAATCCTAAGTGCATTTGTTCGTGGATTTGGGGCACGTGTAATTTGTCAAACGATTAGGCTATTTCTTGCAAAAGTACCCACGCCATGACCTGGCTCGAAAAAGTTGCACTCGATACTTCACTTGAGAATAGCAACTCCACATAGTGGTGACAGCTGTGGTATACAAACCAATATTGTCAACAAAAACAGAACTTTTCAGTAAGAATATCTGAAAGTGTATTTATCCCTCTGTCTGACCTCCAGCCACCTGCAACTCAAAAACAATTGACTACTGTCCAAAATTCCTCAACTTCCTATGGCAGATGAAATATGCTTTTTAGGCAAAGTGACACCTCTGCGACCACTTATATTCTCATCACACTGTTCTATTCTGTTTACAAAGCAAATAACAGACAATGTGCAAAGTTACAGCTCAAACAACAATGAAAGCACACAGTTCAATGTCCGGTGTTAATTCGAATCATGAGTATACATGAGTCCAATTGGGACCGTATACACTCTGTAAGAGTTGGTTTAACACTGAACATTTTACTGCGAAGTAGCAAACATCTACACTAGGCTGCAGAACACTGCAACAGGGTAGCAGAAGCTTGCTCTTCCAGTCACCACATTCACGTGAAGTGACTGTTGAAGATTGCCAAAAAGCACAATTTAATGTAAATTTGCTTTCTAGCAAATGAAAACGGAATAGGGAAATGTAGGACAAAATACAGAACAGTAGCAGGTTCCAGCTCTTCAAATGTTATAATACGCATTTATAGCAGACTTCAGATATTTATACCAGATTTTTAAAAATATTTCAGTTGGCTAGCTCGCATTTAGTTAATATAGTCAAAGCAAGCCACTGCCCTCAAAAACAATGCACTGCGGATTCAAGGTACAACTTCCAGCTCCGTAGCTACTGCCGAGATTGTTATTTTCCCGTGCACCTCGAGGATAGGTAAGCAGGTATGCAACCGAACATTGATCATTGCGATGCGCTGAAAACAGAGACCGCGTTACATCGCCGTCACCTGAACTGCTCTTGGCAGCTGGAGTTCGTCCCTCCGCCTGCTCCCTCGAAAGGTCGTAGTTTTGTATTTACCCGGCACAGTCCAGCTTAATTAGCTGGACACTTGTTCTACTCACTCAGAAGGAGGACATCGCCACTGTAGCTGCGCCACAGCTGGTCGCTCCTTAGCCCCTTCGCGCACGTACCCCGCCTCCGACTGTCACAGGACTATCAGCTGATTGGCGACTTCGGAAGAAGCGCAGATTCAAGGAATAGCCACGAAAGAAGGATCTGGTAATAATCCATTGTTGGAATTCAAGTGCCATTGCAGGTTTTTTTAACGAGTAACCAGCCAACATTTTCGAGTTTAGCCTGATTTGGCATGGGCAGCAGTCTTAATAAAAACGTCTACGTACGTGTCTAGCTAGGCTATTTTTTTTCAAGTCTGCTGTGCGTGGATGCTGAGAACCGTCATTTACGTGAGTGGTACCCACGATGATAATTATTCTGCAGCGACCTCTGGAGGCTTTCTCGCGAAAATGTCAGCCGTGTTTACGCACAGACCTCACATTCTTTATTCTGACTTAATTCTAAAAGTCCCCCCCTCCCCTCCTTTTTGTCTTCATTTTATGTGTGTACACAGAACATTTCGTGCGGCAGTTGAATCTGTGTCTACAGCACTTCTCTTTGCTGCATATACTACTTTTTGAAGATGTCTTTTGTATAAAGGTATTTTCTAACAGTTGCACAAATGAACAAAAAGCTACGGGAAGTTTTCATTTATTAAGAGCAATGCATTTATGTAATTGGTAACTGGATTCTTTATTTCAGGATAGAAATGATTTCCTATTCCTGTTTTCAGTATTTCTCCCCTTTGAGTGGTAAGACTAAATCAATCCTGTAGTTGCTTCTCTGTATAAAAAAAGTTTTATTCACCAAATTGTTACAAAAGCCACATACTGCATCATGACCCTTGGACACCTACTAAAATATCTGAATCTAAAAATGGTATAATACCTCAGAATTGGGATCAGAGCCAATGTATTATCCTTGAAGCCACACAATGCGCAAATTGATAAAGCCAAGATTAGTGTTTCATTGCCAGTTTGGTAAAACAATTACAACAAAAGCAACAAGGCTTTTGAAGTATGGTGATTGAAGCAGTCCTTCAAAGTCCTTTCTGTAATTATCAAATATTTGACTTCCACTTGTTTCAAGGTGTACGTCATTAATGTCTGTCTGTATTTGATTTTCCTACATGTCAGTTTGCTCATTTGTATATTGTCATGGTCTTTTCCTTCCTTCACTCCTTCATTGAACTTCAGTCAACAAAAATACATTTAAAATGTATTTAAATTGAGATTTTCCTTTGAGGTCATTTTTTAATTTTAATTAAAAATATATATGTAATCAAAAAGAATTTTGTTTATTTGGCATTGAGCATAAAACTTGACACAAAACACAATCTATAAAAGGCTTCCGTAACCCAGAGAAAGTGTCAGTAGCGCATACAGTATAACGTACCGAGTGAATAAAAGCCCTGCCACAGTGCCCATTCCTGGACATGCTAACGCTAGCACCGTATCCTTATTGTTCCCACACAGTGACACCGACACATTACAATGCGTACGTGGACTCACCGCTGCTGAAGGTATAAGGGAAACATGTTTTCTGGTGGCCTCCTTGGCTGAGTTGTTGAGAAGAAAAGAATTCGACCCTGCTCACTTATCGCATTATGGAGCATCTGACCCGCGGCCTACCATGCGCAACTGGTTAGCTTAATCAAGTTACAGCCGTTAAACATATGGTTACTAAGGAGCATAACAGCACTTTTATGTATGTTCTGAAATGAGCTGCTAGCCTGTCCCTGTGCTTAAAGAAGAACTAACATGTATGGCATTCATTGTATGTCTCGTATGGAAGTAGAACTGAAATCTGTAAGTTTGTTAAATATTGGACCTATGCAGACAGAAAATATGGTATGGGGTTTGGAAGAAGTTGTTTTATGTGATAACTTGCAGCCTGAATTATTGTTCAGCACTGTCCACTTTTATCTCCACAGAAGAACTTTTTCAACATTCAAATATGCCAGTCCATATGCAATGTATATTGCAAATAAGTGAAAAATTCATCTTGCAGAAAAATTGATTTGAGTGAGCAGAATATCCCTAAGATTTTGGTCTACCTGCTTTGAATGTCATAGCCTTAAGACCACCTTCTCTTATTTTGAGGGTTAACGCTCTTTTGTCCTTTACGTCATCCGTAGTTGTGACGGCCTTGGTTGGCAACGCAGTGACGCTTTTCGTTTCCAAGCACAAGGAGACGGCCAAACGCTTGCATCAAGGAGGTTAAAAGATACCGGTTTGCTTGATAGAAACTACGCTTTAAACACATAAACCTCGGAATAGAATACGTTTCGCGCAGCAATAATTGCTGTATATAAATGTTTTGATTATTTTTATATATTGCTATAAAAGGGCTAGTTAGCTGTCTAGCTAGCTAACATTAGCTATCCAACGCCCGAGAACTGTTACCGAAATGGTAAGTAGCTTGCTGGCTAGCTAGCTAGCTAGCTATATAGTTTAAGTGTGGAATGCTTTTCACCAACGTTTTAATTAGAGGTATTCTTATTTCCTACAGAATATGTAACATTAGCTACTGCCGGTATGTTGAAACACAGTACTTTATAAAGGTGAAAACAACACATCACATCTCAGATTGTTAGACTAGATATCTATTGACAGTGAATATAAATTAGAAGTGCTGACGGGCCATTTGCTCAGATTTTAATTCCAAATGGACTAGCTAAATGAACTATGTATTGGTAGGTAGTTGCTAACGTCAAAGCTACCAAGCAAGCGAGATCGGTGACATGTGGTGGATGGATTACAGTAACGTTAGCTGGTGTGTTTAGCTATGTTAGATTCGTTCATTCAGTATTAACGTTAATTAAGCTGTTATTCATTGTTGTTCTCTTACGTGTGAGCAGGCTGACTTGTTAATTAGTGAACACGCAGTAGAGTTTACATAGCTAATGTTATTATCTTTTTCTTGTTTTTGTAACATATGTGTGTTTGGTAGTTAACACGCTTTTTTCTATTAATGTGTACTGACTGCTAGTATAATCGCATTAGTTTTCCTTATTTCGTATGGTGCTTGCCAAGGCTAACTGAAAATGATCAGCTCACAGGTGATGGAAGCTTGTTATCTAGCCTGAGCTAAATTGATGCACCTAACTTAGCTAGCAATACTGTTCTGATGTGATTGATTGTAGCCAGCTATAACAGCCAAAAGATACAGCAAGAATACCTTAACAGTTAGAATAAGTATTTTAAGAAGTGAAATTGTGTTTTGTCTCTCCTTGGAATGTGTATGGAGAAACCATCATTTTTATAAAATCAGGTTGAGCAAGAATTCAGGGTCCTTGCACAGAGGTCTGATCACTGCTTCACAACCCAGTTCCTGGAGATCTACAATCCTGTGAGTTTTCACACCAACCCTAACAAAGCACACCTCAGTCAAACAACTAGAGATGTTCTTGAGCTGCTAAGCAGTAATATCAGGTGTGCCAAATTACGGTTGGAATGAAAACCTACAGGACGGTAGATCTCTAGGAACAAGATTGGGAACCACTGATATAAGACATGAATGCATTGTAGCAAGCGTCTTTGCCAGTGTGGGGCAGTGTAACCTAACATAAAAGCACAGTAAGCAATTGTTCCACCCCAGGTAGCACACTGTGCGGGTTACGCATTGCATGCACCACTTAGCATTTACTGAAACGGGAAAGTGACCCTGACCCTGCCCGAGGCCAAACTTGAACAGGTGCAGATGTCTGTACTTAGTTCTTTTATTGAACCCAGTCATGTTTGAGGAGGCTTACTGAATAAATGATATGATGCAGTTCGGAATATCAGGTTTTTGTGAATCGTATTTGAATTTGGCAGGGGTGTCTGGTTAACAACAGTTGTTTTTTCTGCGTCCGCGCATAGGCTGAGTTTGGCTTCAATGAGCACCATCAGAATGAAGTGGTCAACTATATGCGGTTTGCACGCTCTAAGAGGGCCCTGAGGCTCAAGACGATTGACTCCTGCTTCCAGGACCTCAAAGACAGCAGGTGACTACTCAGACAGCTTCATGTGTGGGCCACATGTCTCAGTATACCGTCAAAAGTGCACTGCAGAATTCAGTAATGCCTCCTGCTTCCAGTGTTCTTATGTTGATACAGTGTCACTTTGGGCAATGTGAATGTGAATACTATGCAAGTGCTGTTTATCTCCTAGTGGTTTCACTGCAAATACCACCAGTACTCTTACTACACTCTTTTACTGCATATTTTTCACACTGGATGGTTTCACTGGATGTGAAACCATCCAGTGTTCTTATGTTGATACAGTGTCACTTTGGGCAATGTGAATGTGAATACTATGCAAGTGCTGTTTATCTCCTAGTGTTTATACTGCAAATACCACCAGTACTGTTACTACACTCTTTTACTGCATATTTTTCACTGGATGGTTTCACATCTGTAGCAATGTATGAAACAACTATGGCACAAATTTTTTGAATTGTATTCATTTATTAATGGAAACGTATCAAGCACCTATCCACTTTTTTCATAGAATAAATGAAATAATAATTAATAAAAAAGAAAAAAAAAATACATTTTGTGTTTCCTCATGTTTGCTATATATTTTCCCTAAATCTGGAACCATCAGTGGACAGTGTGCAGAGAATTAGAAGGGACAAATACTTTTTCATGCCGCTGTATACTGTTTCCCTCATGTATGATGCCATGTTGGTGAAAGGTTGGACAGAACGCCCTCTGAGCATTGTCTCAGTTCTTGTACCTCTTCTGCTCATAACCGTCGACTCTCCACGATCCGTTTTGGACGGCCGATCCATGACCTTGCGACCCCGCGACCCTGTGACCCGCGACCCTGCGTGCAGGCTGACGGAGGAGACCTTCACGGCGGACGAGGTGGCGGAGATGCTGGAGGGCCTGCGGGCGGTGGTCCGGGGCGAGGTGGAGACGGAGCTCATCAACGCGGCCCACACCAACGTGCTGCTGCTGCGGCAGCTCTTCTCCCAGGCCGAGAAGTTCTACCTCAAGCTGCAGACGGACGTCTCCGAGCTGGAGAACAGGTCGGCTCTCCGCTGGGGTGGCGGGGAGGGGGAAGAGAAAGAACAGACCAGGGGTCCTCGGTCTTATCAGGAAAGGGGCTGGCGTGGGTGCAGGCTTTTGTTTCTACCAGACCTGGGTCCAATAAGTACTGGTTTTGGATTAAAGTACTTTTCTGTGCTCTGTTGATCTTGCCTGGTTTCATTGAGCTTGCCGATATGACCAGAAGGCGGGGTTTGCACTTTTTGAGAGAATTTCATTGGTTCCCATACACCAGACAAGATCAGTAAAGCGTATAAAAGTATTTGGATCCAAAATAAATATGTATTTGACCCAGGTCTGGTTCCTACCAAACCAAGCAGTAACACACCTGATTCTAATAATCAAGGGCCTTAACAAAGACTCTAGTGGTTGATTAGCAAAATCAGGCATGTAAATGTTTGGTTGGCCATTTCTGCATTAGATTGAGGACCCCTAGATTAGACTATGCTTTACAGGAGCCTTTTCAGGCTGGGTTGTGGTGAACAGTTGAGAGATACCTGTGGACAGTGGGGCACACATAAACTAGAGGTTACTTGTGTTACTGTACTAGTGAAGGCTATGGATGTCTGGGCATCTTAAAAGAGGTCAACATTTTATATTTAGCATTTTTACTTATGATTATTTAATGTGATTGGAAACATTCTTGGAGCTAGTCAGGATAATTGCCTTTCTTATCTGTAAAACAATAGTGCCTCGTTCTTGAGTGTGAGCCTGGAAGTTAATCCAACTGCTATCCTGCCACCGTGCACTACAAATGAGAAATGCTGGTAGATTAACTGATTGCAGGGAGTCCACTTTTTCTATGAGTCATGCACTAAGCAGAAACTAACGCTCATGCAACTTCACCTTTTTCTGTCAACAGCATTGTCTGTTTTCTGCATCTGTTTTCTTCTGTGGATTATAGATTCATATCTGACCACATAGTTGTTTGCTGCTGTTAGTTCATCAGTCAAAGCAACCGGTAGTGATCTGTATCGCAGGCCAGCCAGTTCCACAATGGTTTACACACACTACTTGTAAGGACTTCAGCGTCTCCCAGGAATAAATCTCAAGAGCCTGTGATTTGGACATTCAGGCTTTGCAGAACTGGAAAAAAACAGAGAGACAAACAGAAGATCACTCCTTTGAGGTGAAGTTACATAAATTAGATTCAAAGGTGTGAGCTGTGGCAAGGCCTGTGCTTTTAACGGCTCGAAGCGCATCTGAAATTACATCACACAGGCGGAGGTAAGGTGTGCACAGGTGCATTTCAGGTCGCCTCAGTTCTCATCTATGGCAGTCTTTCAGTCACAGAAACCCACTTCCTGCCTCTGTTTCAAAAGTGAAGCTAGGCGTTCCCATAAAAAAAGTCAACATCTTTGATTCTTGTCTTTTTTCAGTTTGACATGGTTGATGTACACAAATCTCATGTGCTGGCCTTCGTTGGAAACGGGCACGGCTAGTTAGAATTTGGTGTCTCTGAGTGGGAGACGACAAGGGAAATCTTGTTGGCTTTAGCGTTTGCTTTTCTAACGCTTTTGTTTCTGTGTTAGCTTCAGGGCATCATTCGTCCTGCAGCATTTGTCATGGCTACAGTAGGAGAATCATTCCTGTGCAGTGGGTAATTTCTCCTACTAACTGAACAGCACGACCTCGTACAGGTGTGGCCATCGCCTGTGCCTAGCACCTGTGCTAGTACTCCTCGTCGTCATGTGAACGTGAATGTTCCTGCAGGAACGGCAAGCAAACTAGGGTCGTAAAATCAGTCGGAGCAGAGCGTACCTTCCCCTGCCACCCTGGGATTTGTCCATACAGCTGCGAGCAATGTCCTCAGCTGCTCCTCCATTGCAAGTCACGGCAGTGGGTGAAGGCTTGGAAGCATACCAACTCACGTTCCAGGGAAGTGATAGGAGAGTGTACTGTATGTGCCGTCCGTGAATACTTTCAATACCATCAATCAAAAAAACGAACACGTATGGAAAGTATAGAATCTACCAAAATGTAATAAATGACTGTATTTGCATAAATGACAAAGAATGTTATCTGAAGAGAAATCTTTAAAGTCGGCATTCCTCAGTGAAGTAACTGTGTGGGAAATTATGTAGTAATGGGATTTTATACATGCAGTATCATGTTTTTCTTTGATACATACAGTATCATACATACGGTTTCAGTATCATTTTATACATACTGTGTCTTGAAATATTGACCCTTGTGATTAGAGCTGGACTTGATTTTGTAATGGCATTGGCCCTTACAAAATCAGATTAAACAGATCAGATTATAACATAAGGGAGTTTTATAGTGGGACAGCTACACTGCAATTTACAACTACAAAGACATATCCCGTCAATGCCCATGGTAGGGGTGGGCAAGGTTTACCATGTAATTAATTATGAGCAGGAAGGACCACAGCTGCAGCAATCTGACTGCGTTAGGCATCAAAGGGAACCGGAATGGGGAAAGGAGGGAAAAGAAGTAACAGGGATCAGCAGAAATTTGGTTTGAGAACAGATGTCTTGGTGAGTGACTGACGCTAGTGACACTGATTGTTAGCTTGTTCACATCAGCACTTTAGGTGAAGCTACTTTACAGACCAAGTTTTTTTTAAATGTCACATTGTATCTAATTTTATTTCACTGCATCTAGTGTTCAGAACTAGCTAGCTAGCGTACATAGCATTGATTATCATCATCTCATAGCCATGCCTATCCAATGAGTACTGATAGCCACGGTAGCTAGTCTAGCTACATGCTACAAAACCGGCAAAATATAACGTAGCTTAACTAGCTACGTTTTGATTTTGTGCACAGTAAAACATCCACTGTTATTTCAACTTTAACAGATGTACTCTAAGAGTAGATTAACACCGAACAGTTTGCTGCGTGTGAAGATAGTAGGTAGCTACCTAGCTAGTTGGTTATCCAGTTGTCACTCATATTGATAACTGTGACTGCATTATATTTTCTCAGCTAGTTAGCTAGAAAGCAGTAAAAAATACCTACAAGATGCTGGGATGTATAGCCAAAAATATCGAGTGTATATAGGTTTTAATTATCTTAGACCTTAGTTGGAGTATTGTGTGCTGTTCTGGGGACTGTACTACAAGAAAGATATCAAGGCTCTGGAAAAGGTTCAAAGAAGAGCAACCAAATTGATTCCAGGTATGAAAGATAAAAGCAATGAGGAAATACTTAAGATGCTTAATCTCTTCAAGTTTAGTAATAGGAGACTTAGGGGTGATTTGATTGAAGCTTTTAAATTCATAAAGGGGATCAACAAAGTGAACTACAAGAGATTCTTCTGGTTGAGTTATGTTAGAACAAGAGGACATAAATGGAAGTTACAAAAGGTAAATTCCATGCAGACATTAGAAAGAATTTTTCACACAGAGAGTAGTCAATGTGTGGAATAGCCTGCCAGGTCACGTGGTAGAGGCAGAAACTCTGGGGATTTTCAAGACTAGGCTTGATACAGTACATTACATTACATTACATTTATTTGGCAGACGCTTTTATCCAAAGCGACGTACAAAAAGTGCATTTCATGGTCATAGACAACTGCTAAACACAGGTTCAGTAAGGTACAATACTTATTTTGTACAGCTATTTCTAGCCAAGAACACAGTTTAGTTCACACAGTGAACACTATTCAGACCTAAACTCTGCAAAGCCAACTAGGCAGAAGAATAAGCTACAGTATTAGGAGAAATACAAATTACCAAAAAGTGTTAGATACTATCTAGTCTGTAGGTAATCAGAGCACTAATCTAGTCAGGAAAATGGCATGCATTTTTGGGCTGAATGGCCTGTTCTTGTCATCATGTTATATTATGTTATGTTACGATCACTAGCAATACATCATTGTCTATACACCACCACCTCTACCAATCTGGCCCAGAATCTTAGGTGATGGGAGACTACTAAAGCTATGAGCTGAGAGTGTAATGACTGTGTTGTGTTCTTCAGCCTTGCTCAGCTGTTCAGACGCATTACTTTTTAAAACATTTTTCCTCAGAAAAATGTGATTTATAGGGTGGAGTTATGTGCAGCTTGCGCAAACACAATATTTCCCCATTTCGGCAAACTGCTATAGGAGTTTTGTAACTGGCTAGACGGCTAGGCGCAGAGTGACTAGCCTCTACCGTGCTATTATGGCTAGTTTGAGCCCAAGGGGGATTCCTTACTGTGTGTCCTGGCCTTTTTTTTGCACTTCTGCCCTTGCCGGAAAAAACAAAATTAAATCATATGAGTCCTGCATGATGAATGCTGTAAAAAAAATGTGCTATAGACATTACTCTTTAATGGAGCTTTAAGTGAATAATTAAAGTGCAATAAGATTCTGCAGTGCATGCGTACAGTTTCACAAGAATATTAAGGCTTTAAGGTGTAAAGGTCACAAATATGTGATCGTAATGCTCTCCGCTGAACAGTCTAATGCTCATGTAACAATCACAACTGGTAACTGGAAGCAATGGCGTTCTAGAACACTGACTTAGAATTTTGAAAAAAAAAAAAAACCTGCTCTTCAAAAGGGTAAAAGTGGCAGTGGTCGATGTGTTTTGTAATAGACCTTATATTAAATGTATGTTTTACGCCAGCATTGTCCATTAGAAACACCTCTGCTTTTTCCTCTTGCGTTCGAGTGACCGATAAAAAAGCAGATTTTTTGTGTGTTTTAGCAGATAATAGTGCTTTATAATAATTCGGGCCACGCTAAGACGCAGTGGGGCTGGGTTATTTTGATAGCTGCGCTCAGGTAGAAGTATGCTGACATGGCATGCTGGATTCCAAACGCCTGTCTTCACAGGCAGGGGGGATTGAGAAGGAGGGGGAAAGCGTCTTTCTTTTGGCGAACTACCTCCCACCGGACGGACCTGAACTTGTTACGAGCGCACTGCCAAAGGACACAAAAAAGAGATTGATAGCCACAGCGGCGAGAGTATGGATTTGGGCAGAAACGCAAGCCTGGAGGGGTTCTGCTGTCTATGGAGGGAGAGAGAGAGGGAGAGAGGGAGAGAGAGAGAGGGGGAGAGAGGGAGAGAGAGAGGGAGAGAGAGGGCCAACTCTTCCAACACTCCCCAAAAATCCCCCAAAACTTCAATAATGGGTTCAGTTGAAATATACAGCACTATATTTCATTTGCTTTATGATGTGATACACTGTTGATGTGCAAAAGGAGAACTTTCAGAGGCCTGCTCGTGCACTGGAGTCTCCTATACCATTTAATACTCTGAAAGGTTTAAAAAAAAAAACAAATCAGACTAAATAGTGCCTACAGTGAAGAGTCGCTCCTATTCCAGCTGGAGTAGTAACATATTTACCGTTAACCGCAAGAATCTGAATTGCATTGAAATTGTGCTGCCTCCAACTTTTTATTTGTGCTGCCCAGAGCACTAATGGCAGCTGTAGTCTCTCTGCCTTCCTGGTGCGTTTCAGGGACCTGTTGGAGCAGGTGGCGGAGTTTGAGAAAGCCGAATTTAAAAGCACCAACAAAAAGGTGAGCGAAAAAGCGAGCGTACGTGCGGTCACAAGCGCGCATACCTTTCAGCGAAAGCATTCTGATCTGATTGAATTCAGGCATTTTCTTGGCGTTTGTTTGAGTTCCTTCCATGGTGTAACACACTACTTGATATTCATTGGACAGAAATACCATAACCAGCTTGCAACTTTGCTTGCAACTAGTTATCGCAGGCCAAAGTGATATAAAATAAAATTGTCTCTAATGTGTTTCATTGCATGCATTATAACATAATTGCATGTCATTTGTTATAAGCTGGCCATAATGTACATGCAGGCTTTTCACAAGGGTTATGGTCAATATTTAGATGGAAAAAAAAAAAAGTATTTAAAAAAAAAAAAAAATATATTTTGAAGACCAGCTTCAAGTAAAGTGCAACCTCTTGTATTTACCTTCTATTATTGTTTAATCTCCTATAGACAGCTCAGGAGTCCAGCAAACCTAAACTGGCCCCTTTGAATGAAGGCGGGGTGTCAGAGCTGCTCAACAAGGTGAGTAATTTCTGGAGAAATCGTGTGTGGTCTTTCATTTTGGCTCAACGGTTTCCACACACTTTCCTGAAAATCCGTTGGTTGTGGTGACTGTCAGACTGTGGGATTCCATGCTGACCAGTCATGTGTGCGATGACAGGGGGAGAGCCCTGTTGGCTGAAACCCTATGGCCTACATGGCACCATGTTGAGTTATACATCCCCCTGTGTGTGGCTGCAAGGTCACAGGTGGCATTGGCAGGATTAGCACACACAAAACCAATAACCCGACCAGTGATTGGTCACGGTATTTATTTTGCACCAATCATCGGTTGTGCTATTAGGATTGCGTGTGCTGACAGGTTTTGCACGTGCTAAAGGTTTTACTAAATAATGTTTTTATTGGATGCAAGGCCCGACAGCTCCTTTTACAGGATTATCAGAACCCTAGGTAACCTTATTTACAGCTTGATGGTCTCCTGGAATTGTATTGCTTTATCCTGTGAAATGGGTTGATAGTACTGTATTAATGCTAATCGAAAGGTAACATACTGATGATCATTTTAGCAGTAATTTGTGTATTTGTTCAGACTAACTCTGCGGTGTATTGCGTAGTTAGCCCTATGCAATCCTCCTGATTTGTGTAATGTGCTCCTACAAGGAACAAAAAGACATCTCTTTATTTTTCACTTGCAGGAGATCGGTCGTTTGCAGGAGGAGAACGACAAGCTGAAGTCCAGGCTTCGGATGTTGGAGTCGCAGGTATGTCTCTGCATCTGTTTAGCGAGCCCTCAGGTACATGCAGTGGTCCTCACCATGTTTATTAATGGTGTGACAATGCAGGTTTATTCCAGTTCGTTATAAACATTTTTGGTAGCGCAATGCAACGCAACACAAGCGTAGGTGTCAAGCTTTGCACCAAGGGGGCGCTGTGGCAGGCAAGGCGAAGCCGTCTTCGTCCGTTTGTGCTTTCTTCCACCTGGTCTTTCACAACTGTCGTGGATCACCCCGTTGAGGAGGGCCGCGCGCTTGTAGTTGTCATTTGCGTTTGAGCGCTTACGCGGGGTGTGTTTCAGGCCTTACGTTACACCCCCGAATTTCGGGCGCTTGAGTGCTGATAGCTCCCCCTTGTGGAGAATCTTCAGCCTGCTGAATGTGAGTGAGCGTGAGTGTGTGTGTGAGTTACAAGCGAGGTCCGTGAGGTGCTTCACATCTGAAAATGAGGTCACATTTGTTTTGTTTCCTTACTCACTCTACCACCCTGTCGGATTTAAGTCACGGGTTGTTGTCTTATCGGCGAATCTACAGCCGCCTTCACGTCCTGAGCTGAACGGCAGTCTGTACCTTCAACCTTTACATTACATTACATTCATTTGGCAGACGCTTTTATCCAAAGCGACGTACAAAAGTGCATTTTCATGATCGTAGACAACTGCTGAACACGGGTTCAGTAAGGTACAATTACTTATTTTGTACAGCTATTTCTAGCCGAGAACAATGAACACTATCCTGGTCTAACATCTGCAAAGCCAACTAGGCAGAAGAATAAGCTACAGTATTAGGACAAATACAATTTACCAAGAAGTGCAGGGATGGGGCAACATGTAACAAGTGACAGGAAAAAGGGTATTTTTTAAATTTTATTTTTTTATATTTATACAGCGTGGTGGTGGTTAGTCTAGGTATAGTCTGAAGAGATGAGTCTTCAGGCCACGGCGGAAGATGGATAGTGAGGGGGAGGTTCGGAGAGGGACGGGGAGTTCGTTCCAACCCATGCGTGGGGCCAGGAGCACCAAACCCAACCTCATTACATTACCGGCATTTAGCTGATGCTCTTATCCAGAGCGACACAGCATTTACATTGCATCCATTTATGCAGCTGGAAATATACTGGAGCAATGCAGGTCAAGTGTACAAGGGCACAACGGCAGTACCCTAGCGGGGAATCGAACCTGCGACCTTTAGGTTACAAGACCAACTCCTTACCCATTATACTACACTGCCACCTCACTTTAGGTTTCCACAGGTTTCCCTGTGGTCAGTCCTCATTCACCCCGTGGGCATGTACACGCAGAGAGAGTGAACGCGTGGGAGCTGCTAGCCGATTGTGTTGCGATACCGTGTCCTTACACATATTTCCTATAATGGACAGAGATTATAGGAAACCAAAACAACGCTTGAACCAAAATGACACTCTTGAAGAACGGCTTAGCGTACGAACCCACCGTTTCTGAAAGCCCAGGGCGACTCTAGCCCTTTATTTTCAGGCAGGTTGATCTCTTGCATTTTTTTTATCTGCTTGCCCTGATCTTACCGACTACCGACTACTTGTATTTTTTCCATAGATTGCGTTGTTGCCGTTCTCGTTGTTAGTGTTAATCAGTTTAACCATCAGGGTCCAAGTTGAACTATGCGGTTGTTCCCTGCACTTGGACCGGTACTTCTCTCTAGGGGTTTTGTCGTACTTGTTCCTGGTTATGGTTATACACTTTGTTGTACGTCGCTCTGGATAAGAGCGTCTGCCAAATGCCTGTAATGTAATGTAATACCCATACACGGTTAAGATATATAGATATCTATATATATATACACAAGTGAAACTAACAGTGACAGTTAAGAAAACAAACACCTACCTAAATCCAACCCCTCATATATAAATACACAAGTGAAACTAACAGTGACAGTTAAGAAAACAAACACCTACTTAAATCCCACTCCTAACCCAACACAAAACCAGCAACCAAACCAGAGACGCAAACCCAAACTCGAAGTCTTTTCAGAAATTACGATCGATACACAGAAGTCAAAATAGCACGAAGTCAAAATAGCAATACAGGAGTGAACTAACATTCAAATCCAAGTCACTGGGGTGTAACTGACAATATTCGCTATATATAGGTGTGGATCTGTTCCTCATTGGCCGCCAGGCAGGTCCGCAGAAGAGGATTGGGGAGAAAACACCTCCGCAGTCGCAGTTCCAGTGGAATATCCTGGATGCATATTGGAACGTACTCATCGGCCTGTAACCTACACCACATGGTAACAGACTGTTTTTTTTTTGCTTCCAGGCTACAAGTGCGTTGGATGAGAAGTGGAAGGTGGAGCAGACCCTGAGGGACCTACAGAGGGTCCAGGGGGACCAACAGGTATGGGAGAGCGACCGGTAGAGAGATCGCAGGATAGATACAGGAATTTAATATTGCTTTATGCATTATTTTTAGGGTTATTAAGTAGACTTTCCAGTTTCACTTTTATAAATATTGTAAAAGAGTAAGTTTTTCGAAATGTAAGTTCTCAGCTCTGTGTTGATAGGTAAGTGTCTTTTCAGTGGCTACTTGGCTGTCAGTGAACATTTGGTCCATTGTGGAAATGTATGCATGCGCTAAAGAATGAATTCACTTTAAACGGTTAAATACATCAATCTGTCAGTACGTTTACGAGTTCATGTGAAAGAAGACACTTTTCAGTGAACTATATGTGAATTTTGAAGATTATCTCAGGACAGAAAGGCTGTTGACAGCAGAACCTGTATGTATTTGCCCAGTTTCTGCATAAAGAACATAACAGAACGTGCAATAATCTTTAATGTTTGTCCTCTAAATCAGGGGTGTCAAACTCCAGTGCTGGAGGGCCGCAGTCTCTGCTGGTATTCGCGATTTCCTTTCCGTCAGCAGACAGTTTAGGCCGTGGAGACCAGGTGTGCAGAGTCTTTAGCCAATCAGTCACCAGCTGTGCAGCCTCCTTAGCCAATCAGCAACTTAGATTCAGCACTTACTGTTAGTGCAGGAACACACGAAGGACCTGCAGACACAGCAGCCCTGCAGGATTTGAGTCTGAGAGCCCTGCTCTAAGTTCTCTCTGTGGTCTTAACGATAGTGTCACTCGGACGTTAGAGGCAGTTATAGGCGTAGTCTTTGTCACCCTTTCGCGTTTATTTGTCTTTAAATTGCTGTTTCTCTTTCGTTTGCTTCCTGGAATGTTATTGGTATGTATCCCTACCGTCAGTGTCTTATCCTCCTCAGATTGGAACAAAATACAATATGTCTGAATTTCATAGCAATCGTAGCAATTACCCCGTTACTTTCTCATTGTTACTATATTTCATCATACTGTATAATAGTCTAATGGCAGTTACAACATGGTAGTGACTCTAACCCAAGCACTTGTTGATGCTTTTTGCCTGGCCTCACCACTGTTACCAATGTTGACTGAATTAAACCCCCCCCTAAAAAAACTCTCGTGCAGATTTTTCACAATTTGACGTCATAAGTTCTTAGAAATCCCCCATCTACCATTGACTCGCATAAATTTGAATATTTTTCCAGTAAAACTTCCCCTATTAGATCTCTCTAAAAGCCCCCTGCATTTGGGGGGGGGTGAATCCCCCTAATGTGGCCACCCTGACTGTTTCCTCTCCCCCTCCCCTCGCGGCCCAGCGGTCGCTGCGGTCCCAGGAGATCGACGGGCTGGAGGAGACGGTGGCCGCGCTGAGGGCCCAGTTCCAGGACACGCTGGGCGCCAGCACCGCCACGCAGGAGGACCTGCAGCACAACCTGGTCGCCGCCAAGCACGACCTGCTGCGCGTGCAGGAGCAGCTGGCCCAGGCCGAGAAGGTTCCCCCCGGCAACGGCGTCCCTCACGCACGCACACACACACAGACACACACACACACACACACACACACACGCACACAGACACACACACACCCACACACACACACACACACACACGACCACATGCCCACTGGGAATATTCGCACTTATTTAAGACACACGACACTAACACACAAATACACACACACACATTATAGCATTATAAAGACAACAGCACATCACGTATACAATGCGCACACACAACACACGACGTACACACACAACATTGCTTACACACGGTGGCCGGCTGAGGGCCCAGTTCCAGGACACGCTGGGCGCCAGCACCGCACACGATGAGGACCTGCAGCACAACCTGGTCGCGCCAAGCACGACCTGCTGCGACTCAGGAGCAGCTGGCCCAGCACAGAAGTTCCCCACGCACGGCGCCTCCACGCACAGCACACACACGACCACCACACACACACACACACACACGCACACAGACACACACACACCCACACACACACACACACGCACACTGAGCCACATGCCCCTTACTGGGGAATATTGCTCTTATTTTAAGATACAGCACATTTAAATAATAATAATACAAACACATTTTATTTATGTATTTATTTTTAAAGCTGTTAAATATATTTATGTTTTTATATAATAGGACAAATAACCTTGGCTGTTACAAAGGAAATGTTGCTTAACTACTGTGTGTGCGTGCTTGTTTGCGTGCCTGTGTGTGTGTGCGTGCTTGTGTGCGTGTGTGTGTATATGTGCGTGCCTGTGTGCATTCCTGTTTGTGTGTACTTGCGTGCGTGTGTGTGTGTGTGTTTGCGCGCTTGCCTGCGTGTGTGTGACTTCGGTAGGAGCTGGAGAAGAAGTTCCAGCAGACTGCTGCCTATCGCAACATGAAGGAAATCTTGACCAAGAAGAATGAGCAAATCAAGGAGATTAGAAAGCGTTTGCAGAAGTGAGCAGCAGCACCTAGCGTGCAGCAGGGCATCATGTTACATCACGTCAAATGACATAATTTCAAGTCACATCACATCCCAACATATTCCTTATGCCAGGGATAGCCTACCCTGTTCCTGGAGCTCTACCATCCTGTAGGCTTTCACTCAAACCCTAACAAAGCGCACCTCATTCTACAGCTAGAGCAGGGCTGCCCAACCCTGTTCCTGTAGATCTACCCTGCATCCTGTAGGTCTTCATTTCAGCCCTATGAGAGCGCGCCTCCTTGAGCTGCTAATTAGCAGAGTCAGGTGTGCCAAATTAGGGTTGAAATGAAAACCTTCAGGGCGGTAGATCTCCAGGAGCAGGGCTGGGAACCACTGCCTTACGCTATCATCACACAGTCATGCGTGCGCGTTTGCTGGGCAATGAAATGAGATTGGAGTACATGAATATGAGTTGAGTGATTCTTGTAGGTCCGTCCTCCAAAGCCAGGAAGTGCATAAAGGACTTTTTGTAGTCCTTGATTAAATGTCTGTAAGTAGGTGCCAGGGCCCATATACATAAAGCGTCAAAGAATACTTTACAGTACATTACATTTATTTGGCAGACGCTTTTATCCAAAGCAACGGACTATAAGTGCATACCAAAGGTCATTGGAACAGCTACAAAACGCGGGTCCAATAAGATACAATACTCATTTTGTACAGCTGTTCATAGCCATGAACACATTAAGTGCAGTTCACACAGTGGACATCACTCTGACCTAACCTATGCTAAGTCAAACTAGGAGGCAAGCTACAACATCAAGACAGTGATACAAGGCCAGAATGCTAGTGCTGACAGGGATCACTTTTCTGTTTTAGCTCATAACGAGTAAGATGAGGGTGTGGACAGGGAACAGCAGATGCCAGATCAGCTCTCCCACTCCCACTGAGATTAATATCAGTTCTGATTTAAATAATAGTGTTTATAATACGTTCATTTTTTCGCAGGTATGAGCCGGATGAGTGATCAAACTGAGAACACGCTCTGGTGGGATAACATGGAGAAGGCAACGAGAGGGAACGAGATATGCTGCAGCACCTGAAGCACGAGCTCTCCCACAACCTTGCTTTCTACTTCAGTCAAGCACATGATCTTTGGACGGAGGAAGACGTTGGAAAACGTGAACTGAGAAATGTTGCGTAACAGTAAACATTGGTCACCCTGTCAAGAAATTCCCCATCTGCTGATGTTGTCGACTTATTATTAGACCTGAGTAGGAAGTGTAAACACACAAGAGTAGAAAGGCTGTTTGTCAGTGGTTAGTCTGACCTGGACTGCAAGGAGGACTTTTACAGTCACAGATCCTATAGTTGCTGGACGAACCGAATATTGAATATTTCTTTTTTTGCTCTGTAGTTTAAGTTCTGTCACATTCCAGTTGGGAAAAGCTCTGCATTTGTTTTCTCAAAACGAGGCAATGCTTCCTTTTCCCTTATTGATAATGTATATATTTTGTACATCTCTGTGCACAGGGAGCGATTCGCTGATAAATGAGGGACGTTGTTTTTTTACGATCTTTTTCCCATTTAAATTGTCTGAACGACTTTAAGAGTCATGGTGACACTGCAGTTTCGGTGTGACAAAGTGTGTGTGCTGTCATTGGCCGCCTGCAAAAATAAACGCAGCGACAATTATTTAACAAGCTTCAGTTCCTCCTTCACATCCTCCTCCTCCTAGAACGCAGCTCGCCGGACGCTGAGGATCATGGGACGGGGGGCTCTGGGACGTGACGCGGGACACGCGAACCGACCCTGACTTGCGTGTAGATTCCACGCCCCACCCCCCCACCCCCACCCCCACCCCCCCCCCCCCCACCCCCCTCCTCGCAACAAACCGGGATCTGACACCTTATCACAGAAAGAACCAACCGGTCAAATGCGCGCATCTCAATAAAAGTCATTTAGAAACAGCATTGGGACTCCCAGAACGCGGTTGCCGCAGCCACCTGACGGAAGGTGAACGGGTTAACACCTGCCTCACGAAGGGATACGAGGCGGCAGACCTGTGCGCTTGATTGACACTCTGCAGCGAGAGCGTGTTTCCACAGGGGAAGGTATGCCCGTAAAAGCACATACAGGCCTGGCCACACCCAAACAGCGCACTCGCAGAGACCCGGCCAACGGCTCCCGGAGGCTTTCAAGACCAGGCAGCGGCTGCTGTCACTCCCGCGCGCTTCGTACACAAATTCCTCATTTTATAACTGTAATATCTGGGGGAGACAAAAAAAAAAAAAAAAGAGCATTGATTTCTGGCAAATTTTCTGGCAAATTCCCCATCTTCAGTCTGCTCTCTGTAAAGCGTCTCTCTGACGGTTCTAAGTAAGAAAGCGCTGCACAAAATAAAGTCAAAATAAAAACTGTTTGGTTTTGATTTGATTTGATTAGGGGGAGAAAGACCACTGGAGGGGGGGCGGCAGTGGTGGGGGGGGGGAGCAGTATTTTCTGCTTGCTTGGGTGTGTGTTCACTCTCCCAGTGAACTCTCCTGTGTCTGAAAGTACCTAGCGCTGTGCGTGGACGCACTCACCGATAACTGCCCTTTCCTGCAGGTAGTCAGTCACCTGCTGGCTTGATCTTGATGTGCCACACATATGACCCCACAAGCATATGACTGTTATTTTACTGAAACAAACACCCCCGTGGCATTAGAGCACTTATTTAACGTGAAGGTGGGAGTAGTGGTTTTCGGAGAACGAAATGACTCGGAATATATCCGTCTGCAATGCAACCCCTGCAATTTCGGGGAAAAAGCATGGATATAAAATGTCAGCAGGTATTATCTGTTTTTTTTTAAATAATAATAATTTAAAAAAATTCAAAAAAATCTGTCGCTGCATAAAGAGGCTGCAATATAAATCTCTGCTTTACTGCCAGCCCTGGAGGGACTGTTCTCTCAAACTGATTGAATGAAGGAGTCAGACCCTGCCCTGCAGGTGCGAATACACTCTTGCGATTGTCCCGCATTGGCGAGGGTGTTGTAGGGGTAGGGCAGGGCAGGGTGGGGATCCAGCTGGCTGGGGTCCAATCAGGAGCCCCCCTTGCCTTGTGGCCCCTCCCCTCCCTGCTCACACCCTTCTCCCCCGATCCTTTATAAGTGGAGAGCTCCGAGCTGGCTGACGCTCTCCAGTTTCTCGGTGCCTGCTGTAGGGAAAGAACGTCAGCTCAGCGACAATGTCTGTGTCCTACTCCTATTCCTCGTCCAAGATGTCGGGAGGCGGAGGCGGCGGCGGCGGCGGCGGCCTCGGGCTTGGCGGCATCGGCTTGGCCAGGGGCGGCGGCGGCGGCGGCGGCGGGGCCAGGATGGGCCTGAGCTATGGCGGGGGCGGCGGAGGGGGCTAGGGATGGGGATGGGGATGGGGCTGGGGCTGGGGCTGGGAGGGGGAGGAGCAGCGGCCTACGGAGGGGGCCTCGGCCTCGGGCTGGGGGGAGGCGGGTATGGCCTGGGGTTGGGCGGCGGAGGAGGAGGCGGCGGGCTGGGCTACGGCGGCGGCGGCGGCGGCGGCGGCATGATGATCAGCCCCGCCTTCACCATGGGCCGCA
Organism: Anguilla rostrata; assembly: GCF_018555375.3. Classification (NCBI taxonomy): domain Eukaryota; kingdom Metazoa; phylum Chordata; class Actinopteri; order Anguilliformes; family Anguillidae; genus Anguilla; species Anguilla rostrata. The sequence continues at coordinate 8,229,331 of NC_057940.1, read as the reverse complement.
CGTTTGCGGCGGGGGGCCTGAGCGGCAGCTCGGCCCTGGCCGTGGGGCCCGTCCTGGGGCCCGTCCTGGGGCCCATCCTCACCCGGGCGGCGGAGAAGCAGATGCTCTCGGGCCTCAACGACCGCTTCGCCACCTACATGGCCAAGGTGCGCACGCTGCAGCAGGAAAACGCCACCCTGGAGGCCAAGCTGTCCCTGCTGACCGGGGGCACCGACATGTCCCCGGACTCGTCCACCACCACCATAGAGTACGAGGCACAGCTCGGCGAGTACCGCATCACCCTGGAGGGCCTCACCCTGGACACCATCAAGCTGGAGGTTGAACTGGACAACATCCGTGGCACCGCCCATGAGCTCAAGGCCAAGTGAGTGTCTGTCCCTCCCTTTCTCATTAGTTTCTGAAATAAGCAATGCGTAGTAACTTCATTAGGAATGCAGTCTTCAGATAGTGTTTGTAGTCTTCAAAGTGTTCACGGTAAAAAATAAAAAAAGCTTTAAAAGTACAACATTGGTACTGTATTCCGTGCGGAATTATAAATCGTACAGAAAATAGTGAACTCTGTAGTGCAGTGTATCAGATGTGCTTATTTTATTGTTCAATTCATGCAGTTGGCGATTGAAAATTAATATCTGCAGATGTAGCTATATGTAGATATGTAGACGGTCATATTGGAAAATATAAATTTGCTCAGTTTTGACATTATTTGGGCAGTCCTAGATGTGGACACTGTTTTACACATTTAGGGAGGCAACATACAGCCAATAGACCAATAACATAACGTGGCATGATCTGTTGGGGGACAGACTGCCAGACCCTTTTCATTTCAAATTTGTTTTAGATTTCTTTGTCCCACCAACATCCGTAAGTAGAGGGGCCTGTGACCCTGGTCCTGGAGCGTAAAAAGCTCTGCTGGTTTTTTGGTTTCACTTTAAAATCAGCACCCAAATTCAGGCCCAAGAAACCAGGCTGAGTGAGTTTACCCGCGTGATCAACTGCTCTAATTGCTTAATTGAGGGCGGAGTAACGATGAAAGCCAGCAGAGCCTGTGGCTCTCCAGGACCAGGGTTGCAGTCCATAATTCAGGCCGGGGAAACGTGTGTTAATCGGGTGAGGCGGCACACGTGTAACACGCATCCTTTGTTGACAGGCTTGATTTTGAACAGGGCGTCAGATTCCAGCTGGAGGCTGACATTGCAGCCATGAAGAAGGTAAGGGAGAGGTGTTGGGCAATTTGTGAACTTGATCAGTGGGATATTGCTATGCTAGAAGCTGTCAGTTACAGAAAGTTGCACGACAGGCTTTCTAAGAAAATGCCTAAGGGTCATATTCCATGAATGGGCTTCAGAGCATTGTCTGTCAGTCACAATGGTGGAGGTTCACATTAAAACGAGGTCTGAATGATGAATTGACACCTGTCATTCACCCAAGTCTCAGTCGGACTTCATTTTACCCATGATGCCGTATGATGAGGCCCAGTAGGTCAGTGATGACCTGTCCATCTTCTTATCCCCCCACAGGATATTGAGATGGCGTCTGACCTGCGCATTGAGCTGGATGCCAAGTCCTCCAGCTTGAAGAACGAGCTGGACTTTATAACCAAGACACAGGAGGAGGTACGGGACACGCCGTGGGGAACGCGACTGTGACCGCCAAAAGAGCTGAGGGACATTGCGGGCTGTCCCGCAGTCCGCAGTTATGACGTTTTTTATTTTTTTATTTTTTAATTTATGTATTTTTGCTTTGAACTGCGCAATCAGTCCATTCAGGGCAATAACGTGGCAGTTCAGACAGAGAGGGCTGTCAAGTGGCGAGCCAACTATTTGTAAAATGTAGAAGCCGGAGGGCCAACGCCCGCCCAAAAAACTTAAACCAGGCACAGACCGGCTGGAGAAAACTCATAAATCAGAAAAAAAAGAAGCCACACTTTCCACGTGCTCCCGTAGTTTATTCACAATATGTGAAGGCGGGACTTCAGGAAGACGCCTCAGCCTGATAGGTTTGACTGCGTAACGGGGGGTATAGCGATAAGACTTGGCTTTAAAAAAAAAAAATCTTTTTCATGCAAAACTGCAACTGCCTTCGTGGTCAGTGGTTCTCGGCTGAGCAACATTTTTTGGCTGTTCGTCCCTTACAGGAGCTTGCCGGCTTACAGTCCAAGCTGGGCACCACCAACATGGACACGTCCGTGTCGATGATCGAGGTGGACACCCTCAAATCCTTCGACATCTCAGAGGCCCTGAACAAGATAAGGGAGGACTATGAGAAGTCGGTGCGGCAGCACAAAGAAGAGGCGGACGCATACTACAGACTCAGGGTGCTGTTCGCCAACCGCGTCGACATTCCCGCTACAAACCGCAGTTACTGCACAGTCAAATGTCCAGTGTTAATTCAGCTGTAACCACGTATGTTTGGTCCAAAGTGGGACCAAATGTACTCTGTTAAGAGTTGAATTAACACTGGACATTTTACTGCGTACTTCAGCTTTATTACTACAAACTATTACTATAAATTACTACAAACTCTAGGTACTTTTTACTATTCACATCAGCAGTTTCACTCCAGACTAAAAAGTTACTGTAATGTTTATGCAGAATTGCACCAAACTTTATTGCAGTACTGGGAGAGGGTAGACATGTTGATTGGGCAAATTGTTGACTGAAGCAAATCTGTCACATCCGGTCCATTTAAGTAATATCCTAATTTCTACACAATGCCAGTGTAAACACAACTCCGTGGAATGAATTTGTTACAACTTAACTGGAACACACTTTGTGACGTTTTGAATCCCCATGACCTTTGACCTTTGACCTCCCCTGATTTCCCCCCCGCAGATGGACGAGATCTCTACAGTAACAGCCAAGAGCACTGAAGCCATCAGCAGTACCAAAATAGAGATTGCGGCTGCTAGAAAGGACCTGCAGGGCCTGGGTTTGGAGCTCCAGGCTCTGCTGACCATGGTGAGCCTCCGCCTGCTGTATGCCACACAGACAGACATGATTTACTCCTTCATTAATTTACTCCTTCATTAATTTGGCTGGCTGGTGACCTACAAGGCTGATTTCGTTTGATATATTAAATGTGCTTCCCTGGACCAAGGGGAACGGCAGTATCAGATTTAGAAGGGCTGGAATTAGGCAGCAAGCTAAAATAAAAGGGATTCCTAAAAGCGCCGCATCCGACAGTTAATCACTGAGAACGGTGCGGTTTATATAGTGGAATGACCAAAAGGTTAATAGTGATCTATTAAAACAACGTGACCCAGAATCACAGTAATTATAGTGTGGCTGAAAATTATTTTATAGAGACAATTTTAATAGATGGGAAATCCCTACAAAAGCGGAAGTGGCATCGTTCATGTGATCCCTAGCCAGTGCTTCTAAACACGTGATAGAGGTTCCTTTGTATTTAATCGCATCTTTTCCGTTAACCCTCCACTGGATAAGGGCACTAAAGGAAAACGTCTCATTGGTGATGATGTGCAGTAGTTGTAGTAGAAGCAACTGTGGTAGCAACACAAACAGCCTGCCATGTGCTTCCATGGAAAAGTCTGGAAGGTCAAGGCCAGAGAGATGAGGTATCAAACAGAAGTGTGTTTTGTCCGATCCAGCCACATCGCTCTAACCGGCAGGCAGCAGACAGGAAAGCCTCCTGAGATGACAGTGATTGGTGCTGGTTCACGGTACAGTGAATCATTAGTGAAACCCCCGCATCTTCTGTCATCAAAAGCGAAAACAGAGCATTGTCGGGCGAAGACAAAAGCGGGGGGGGAGGGTGGTGGCGATGTTCTGTAGTGCTGCTTTCGCGTCAGAAAATCAACATCCATTTCAGTTCTATCGAGGGGGAATTTTGGCTTCGAGCTGGAAAGTCCGTTGCATGCCGAACGCAACACCAGTGCCTGAATTTCTAACGAACCAGAGTGAAATCAGAATGGATGCAGGGACCGCCATCCAACCATACGTAACATTCTGACGCAGTTTCGTGTAAATTTCCCTGTGATATTCGACACGTGCTCTCGTACGTAAGGACGGATTTCGGCTAGCAAAGAGAGTAAAGCAATACATGCTCAGAACCCTGTCAGAAAACCAGAACACAGAGCCTCAAAAAAACATTGTGCCAACATTTGACCAAAAAGCAGAACAGAGGAAAGTCTTGAGGGAAAACAGGATGGAAAGTTCTGTATCTGTTGAACAGCACAAGCAAGCAGATAGATACAGCTATCAGAGCATGACGCCCAAGCTGGAAGATGGAGAATGAGTCAACGTGTGATGGGGAAGACGCCACATTTGGGCGCGTATTTATGATGTTCACCCTCATTTTTATTTTTTTTTTCACCCTCGGTTTTGCTCTACGAAAATAATGCCTTACGGTGCGCTGGAGCTGAAATGAGTGCAGCCTCTAGGTGCGACATGGCTCAGGAGGTAAGAGCGGTTGTCTGGCAGTCGGAGGGTTGCCGGTTCGATCCCCGCCCTGGCTGTGTTGAGGTATCCCCTGAGCAAGACACCTAACCCCTAACTGCTCTGGTGAATGAGAGGCATCAGTTGTAAAGCGCTTTGGATAAAAGCGCTATATAAATGCAGTCCATTTGCCACTTGTCTGGGAGTCAGTGATCATCTTTAACCTTACTGTTCACACGGTGCCTACAGTAGAGAGCTTGTAGCCTGTGGATTTCTGGCAAATCCTTTTGGAGAAACCAAAGTCATGCTACCCAAGACAAGTACATTCAACCATATAGGCCCCAGACTGCACGCATAGCGAGTGCCTTTTTACAGCCAGAGCCCACAAGGGAGATTTTCGGTTAGGCCGAAATGTAAGTTTATGCTGTGAAAATTGCAGCTTTCTCCGATTTAAGAGAAAAGCTAAAACTAAAATGTGAATGCACTTAGGCTGGCTTGCTGTGCCACTTACTGAAGTCTCAGCTCCCTGCTGGTGTTTGTTCGAGCGTGAAACTGAAATTTGCAAGAAACCGACAGAACAGTTACCGTCAGTTTGCACCAGCAACTGTTTTTTTTTTGAAAAAACAGAAAAATCACAGCTTACCGGAAGAACAGCTCAAACATGCAAAGGAAGTGGTTGCTTCGCCTCGGTACGCTTAGAGCAGTGCCAAACTCCCCCATTTCACAGCGGCTCTGCTGTACTGACTTTCCCCGAAGAAACCGGTATTTTTTTTCTAACAAAAAGATTTGAATGTGTGCCAACAGGACACGGGGGCAGTCCAGACTGCAGTTTAGCTGTTTTCTTATCAAAACAAAACATTACAGTGACGCCTGATATAGCCAGTGATGCCCGTGTTGCAACCCTTATAGTCACACGCAAATATGGCTGTTGGGTATCATCATCTGAAATGAAGTGCAGCTGCACAGAAATTATGTTTTTGAATATAAGGGACAATTCAGCTTTGCTCTAGTTATGGCTTTAACTTTTCCCTCAGTGCCAGCAGCCATACACATCTTCACCAGCCCCCCTCCCCCCCCCCCACATCCATCTAGACCCAACTCATTTATTCCTTCTTTATTCCTACCCACTCTCCCCCCTTCTCTTTCTCTCCTTCTCTTCCTCTCCTCCCTTCATTTCCTCGCTCCAGAACATGTCGCTGGAGCAGCGTCTGGCTGATGCGCAGGCGCTGTCGACGGTGGGCGTGGCGGAATTCCAGGCCCAGATATCCAGTCTGGCCGCGGCCATCGAGGCGGCCAAAGCGGACCTGCAGAAGCAGATCATCGCCTACCAGGAGCTGTTGGATGTCAAGATGGCCCTGGACGTGGAGATTTCCACCTATAGGAAACTGCTGGAGGGCAACGATTTCAAGTGAGCCGCATTTTTTTTTTCGACTACAAAGGGGCGAAAGTTCGTGGACAGTCCTGTTTTCGGCACTGTAAGCGCCTTCAGTGTGTGCTGACTCGGCCTTTTTTTGTGACCCGTCATTCAGGATGTCAGAGTCCTTCTCAGGAGGAGGAGGAGGATCCTACACCTTCACAGGTGAGATGAGATCACTGATTCAGCACGTGCTTCTGAATCCCTGATCTGAGGGACGGTGATCTCGAATCAGCGTGCAGCCCCGAATGAAATATCTAACCATGGATCTCTAGGGAGACTTTCAGCAGACTCATAGGGCTGTAGTAGCTTGTGTCTTGGGGGCTGGAGTTCTAGGGTAGGGCCCGGGGTTGGGGGGGTTGGGGGGGGGGGTTGGGGGGTTGCTGGAGGGGAGCAAAGGGTGCCCTCACTCACCTGCCCTTTTCCCTCTTGCAGAGGGTGATGCCCCACTCTCCAGCACCCCCCAGAACTCCCCCCACAACCTGTCCTGGGATACTGCCCTGGCAGGCAAGTCACCCCCCTCAGAGAGCTTAGACGGCGCTGCTGAGAGCAGCTCACATATTGCCAATGTCGTGAGGGTGCACAAGGCCCTGGTCTGTGAAAGCACCAGGAGCACGGAGCGGCAGTGCAGGGCTGCAGAAACCCTGGGCAGCGCGACGCTCCGCGGTGCTCTGAAATGCACTCGGCTCTCGGGCGATACTGTAGAACGACAGTTTATTCTGTCATCCGGTGAAGCTCCGAGCGTGCCTAATGCCACGAAATGAGGTTCCGTCCGCATCCAGAATGATCTCCGCCTATGTTGTGTATCGCTGATCTAACCTTCTCTCTCTGTCCTCTCCTATCCTCTTGCTCTCTCTCTCTCTCTCTCTCTCCTAGGTGGGACGGCAGGCATAAGTGTCATCTCAGGTAATTGTATGCATGCTTTGAACAGAATACCAAATTCTTATTAAGTCAGTTACACTGCTATAATGATAATGATAATAATAATAATAATAATAATAATAATAATAATAATAATAATAATAATAATAATAATAATAATAATAATTTGCTCTTTTGTTGTATTACTTTTCTATGGAAAGTACAGTAGTTTATGTTTAGTATTACTTTGCTATGGAAAGTACATTTGAGAATAACACTGAGATGCGGTGTTGAACTGAGGCCTTGGGCATTTTTAGTCAGATAACCACATCCCTACAATAGACAGTATCTTTGCAGTGCTTGAGGAGATCTGGGCCTTTTAGCCTTGTGGAGCTCTTGCTGTGAACTCTACACTTCTCAAGAGGGCACAGAGAGGCATCCGCCGTGTCCGATGCTGGACGGCGCTCTGAGATGCACTCGGCTCCTGGGCGTTGCTGTACAATGACAGTTTACGCCGTGAAGTTCTGAGTGTGCCTGATGCCACGAAATGAAGTGCCGTCCGCATCCAGAATGATCTCCGCCTATGTTGTGTATCGCTGATCTGACCTTCTCTCTCTGTCCTCTCCTATCCTCTTGCTCCCTCTCTCTCTCTCTCTCTCTCTCTCTCTCCTAGGTGGGTCTGCAGGCATAACTGTCATCTCAGGTAATTGCATGCATGCTTTGAACAGAATACCAAATGCTTATTAAGTCAGTTAACACTGCTATAATAATTATAATAACAATAATAATAATAATAATAATAATAATAATAATAATTTGCTCTTTTGTTGTGTTTGTTATAAAATTAATATTGCCCCACATTATTTTAAACAGTATTACTTTGCTGTGGAAAGTACATTTGATGGGAAAACAGATAATTACACTAACTGAGAATAACACTGAGATGCGGTGTTGAATTGAGGCCTTTGTCATTTTTAGTCAGATAACCAAATCCCTACAATAGACAGTATCTTTGCAGTGCTTGAGGAGATCAGGGCCTTTTTAGCCTTGTGGAGCTCTTACTGTAAACTCCACGCTTCTCAAAAGGGCACAGAGAGACATCCGCCGTGTCCGATGGAGAGGAGACCGAGTCAACTTGACCTCCACGTGGGCCCCTGAAGACAGCAAGACATCGCACCTCTACCTTCCCCTTGAAGCCCCGCCCCCTACGCCCCCCACGCCCCCTACGCCCCCTCACCCTCCTACGCCAAAGACCTTTGGCTCCAGCCTACGCCCCTTCCGAGCATGGACCCCTCACTCTTTGCCTACAGCTTAATAAATCTTCCAGCTTGAACCGGACAGTGTGGGTCTTCTGTTTCTTTGCTGCGCATCGAAGCCGTTAGCATGTGAGCCATCGCACAGACTGTGGCTGTACGACCATAGAGCAGTAGAATCACTAGATTGGGCGCGTTCTCTTGGACATGCTGTACAAATTCCAACAAGTCAAACTTAAACTTCAGCGAGTCCCATGCCACGGCAAATCACACATCAGACAGAACAACTCATCCTATTTAGTATTTACTTTTATTAATACCCATTTAGTATTAATATATAAGTTTAGCCACATCAAAATCCCGACCGCATGCTACATTTTCTTTTGAGTATTGTTTAAGTATCGTCTTAACTATTGGTTTGTTTTCAATGAAAATTGTGTATAAAAGATTTTGTATTCATTTTTAATTTTACAGTATTTCTAAGTCAAGGCATAGGTGGAAAATAGGCAAACAAACGCACGCATATTACATTACATTACAGGCATTTAGCAGACGCTCTTATCCAGAGCGACTTACACAACTTTTACTTAGCACTTTACATTGTATCCATTTATACAGCTGGATATATACTGAAGCAATGCAGGTTAAGTACCTCGCTCAAGGGTACAACGGCAGTGTCCTTACCCGGGATTCGAACCTACGACCTTTCGGTTACAAGCGCAGTTCCTTACCCACTGTGCCACACTTATGCATATGCATAATTTGCTAAGAGAGCACAATTTCACATCAACTGATGGCACAATTAGGAAGATGCAGACATTTCATTAAAAAGTGAATGTTTAATGGTGTTAGTGTAGTATTTGAGTGCCTAAAATATTACTTTTTCTGTGCTTCTCTTGACTCTTATGTTCCATAACTGAGAATTGGTGGGGAGGCCAGGGTCAGGGTCGACCGTTTCACTTCCTGCAGGGGATGTTTCCTGTTTCGTAACGCACAGTGGGAGGGGAAACAAGACTGACAGACAGAGACAGAGAGGTCCCACGGTTGTGGGCACACTTGATGGAGTTCCACCATAGACTGTAGAAAAATGTAAGTGCGCTTCAGTTTTGGCTTCTTGACTTCAACTTGAGGAACTGAAGGGGCCCAACTTGCTCCATTTTCACTGGGGAAATATTTTTGTGGTCTCACTCGTCCCCGGTCAGGTGTGCTCCTTGTTCAAGTGGAGTGCCTATCAGTCAGGAAGTATTTAAAGCGATTTAAAAAAAGAAGAAAAAAAAGATACTAGATAGGAAGTCTGTGTGCACTTCCTGTTTTGGTTGTATTTAACACTTTTTTTCTCTCATCTTCGCTTGTTTTCACACTTGAACTTCACACCAGATCACACCAGATATTTCATTTACTCAAGATGGAATTCAGCCAGTTGCGCAAGCGCTGGCTGTTGTTGTTTGGTCTGCATTGGCGGCGGGTTGGACGTGTCCACTACTCCGTGGACACCGGTTTAGTCCAGAAATTGATGTTTATAGGTGGGAATCTTCCCTGTGAACCATGGAGATACCAGCACACTCCCGATGCGGTGGTGGGGTCACTGTGTTGAACTGTATTACCATCTTTCTGGTGAAACTGGTCTGGGGATTCACATTTGAATATTTACTATTGATTTGTGAAAAAGATTTTAGAACCCCCCCCCTCCCCCAACCTTTTGTGTTCACTTCCCTTCTGTGGGGTTCATGTCTCAGTTATGGGGCTCAGCCCCCCCATCCCCCATTATTCACACCCTGGGTGTAAACCCGGAGGTTTTGACCAAATCCTAATCCTGGTCATCTGACTGTCCCCTAACCAATCTGTTGTTTACCAATTTCATAAGTTAATTCCTGTGGTTGTCACTATGCCCAAACCTGTTCCTGGAGATCTACCATCCTGTTGGTTGTTCTGACTTTCCTTGTGAACACTATTAATAAAAGCAATCAGTGTAATATCAATCTGATCAACTGCGTAATGCAATTTGTCTACAGAGATCTCGAAAAACCAGCTAAAATGGTCTAGTGTAGAATTTCAAAAGGTGAAAATAGCAGAGATGCACAGTATTAGTCAGAGCGTGAAACACAAACGTGTGCCTACGTTGGTGGTAAGGTTGGTTTTGCAAATGAAAAGGTTTGACATGAAGTTGTGAATGGTCATTAGTCTCAAGCAGGACAGAAGACTAAAGCCTAATTGCAAGGATAAGTTTGCGGGACGGGCCATGCCTGTCATCAGAAGCGCTACAAGAGGAAACGTACAAGGCAGAGGCAGAAAATAACAAAAGACGTGCAGAGAAAACGATGTATTCATGTTGACGAACGCTTGCACTTCTGCACTTTTCTCCTGAAGTCTAGGCCGTGATCATCTTTAAGACGTTCAGTGGCTCCGAGCGCCCTGAGAATGCTTGGGCACACACCCAACACTGTACCTAAGCAACTCCACACAGAAGCTACTGCATTAAATCTGGTGATCTGATCTGATGTAAGACCTTGTGACAGAAAGACAGACAGACAGACAGACAGAAAGACAGACAGCTGGACAGACAGACGCGTTGCCTCCTCAAGAGGGGCAAGGCCTGTGCACCAGACGGTTTCAAAATAAGCTGGAGAGAAATTTCAGTTCCACTTTCTCTGCTCAGAAAGCGAAGAATGGTAAACAATGCGTGTGTGTCTTCTAGTCGAGGGGGCGAGAGCTTAGACAAGAGCAGGTGTGGCAGTGTGACGCACAGACTCACAGTGGCTGTGGAAACTGCGGGCTGGACTGTGCAATCTTCCCTGACCAGCAACTCAAAGCAAACAAAACTTGATTTGCATACAGCTTGATTACAGAGAACTGTCACAAAGAGGCTTTGCAGAGCAACAATGGGAATGTTGGGCAAATGAACTAGGCCAGAATGTGAGGTTTTAAAAAAGTCCCAGGTGAAGAAGAAGAAGAAAAACATTCAAATGGTGGCCAGGAAAACCCCCCGATTTCTATACATTGTGAAGAAATCCCAGGAGGAACTTGACTGCAGAGGGGGAGCCCATCCTCCGCTGGCCAGACTAGCGTAAAGCAGCGGTAGAATGAACGCTATAAGAAATGTAATAAGGGATCTGTCATAACAAAACTGGCCATCATCTGCCCGCTACAACATATCATCAGTTACCATGAGCCACTAAGGCCAGTTTTATCACCCGGGACAACCATTACCCACAATCCCCCACTTTATAGTGCAAAGGACTGAACAGTCGCAAATCTAACGGTGAACTCTTCACTCTTGAGTCTTTTTTGCTATTGATGGCACACAGTGTTACAGAAACGTCGCCCTATTTTTTTTTTCTAAACCCACTATGGTGAACACAGGAATCACGTGACATGTTTGTGTTCTTTTGGGTTCTGGTTTGCGGCAGATTGGAGGAGGAGCTGAAAAGATCACTCAATGAGAGAGCAGACTTCGAGTACCCACAAGTTTGCCCTCGAATGCTCGCATTTTTCGCATATAAATCTAATGTAATGTAATATAAAGGATTTTGCAATTAATCTGTGGAAACTGTCGTCATTGTTGCTTTAGAAACGCATTTGAAACCTCATCCAAAACACCAGGCATCTTGAAAATCGAATTCATTTTTAATTTGGAAAATACTGAAAAATGGAAATCGTTTTTTATATTTGAAATGAATGGATGCAGCTCTCCATAAACAGATCGCATGGAGCCGCTATTGCGTCCTGCTGCGTGAAGTCTACCCTCCGTATGGACATCATGCCCCACCTGTGGGAAACCCGACCACAGTCAAGGCCCTACACAGCGAAAATGAGATTTTTAGCCCCTGGGCCAAATCACTACGAAGAGAGCAAGAGCCATACATGCCTGCATATGCCATCCAAGAAACCGCCATTTAAAAAAAAAAAAAAAGTTCTGAACAGTATGCGTGTGTCTGCAGGAACCATGGACCACATAAACATTACTTTAAATTTGGATGATAAGCAATAATCTCACCGCCAGATTTTCTTTTTGTGTTTGCACAATGCAACTACTGTCTTATCATAGTTTGACTGATTGTAGATAACTATCCAGACCCTGCTGAAAACTAGTTTCCTTCAATCAATTCCTTCAATTTCACTAAACAGTGAGTTGGGGGGAACGACACAGACTGCAATAAGATACATCATAATAGGGAGAGGGGGCAATTAAATGGAAATGCAATGGTATCAGTGGTTCCCCTGAAGTATGCGGAAACCGGTATGTGTGAGGGCATTCAACGTCTTGCGCGAAGGTAAGCGAGAATGCGCACCTGTGAGTCAAAGTGTGAGAAGGGAAGGTGAAATGTGCGACTCGTCTGTGTTTACGGGCTGCGTTCGTGACGGTTGCTAAGCAGCGCCTCACGGTTGCCCTGTGGTCAGGCTTGTCATGCAAACACCAGGCGAGAGTACACCGCAAGGCAGAAGAGAGAACTGGTATTGGTAAACATGGAGAGAGAGAGAGAGAGAGAGAGTGAGAGATAGAGAGAGATAGAGACAGGAGATAGTAGTTTCTCACTCACCCACAAAAGCCATCAGGCAGTGCAACGGTTGTGTTCAGCCTGGCTTCGGTTTGCTAAAGGGCAAGTGGTCATCAGCGAGGACTGAGCGGGGAGTTTATATTTGTCTGTACTGTAGCACACAGGCTGTGTCTTCAGGTTGTTATTTGCCTGTGTGTGAATGTGTATGTGTGTATGTGTGTGTGTGTGTGTGTGGGGGGGGGCTGATGGGGGGGATTTATGTTGGAAAAACCATCTCTTTTTACAGATTCAATTAAAAAGCCATCGCCCGATAGTTTTTTAATCGACTGAAAGTCTGTTCTCAAACTAATTATATTCACAAAAAATCCCGTACATGTAGTTATTGCGTACAGCCCAAATATATACAAAGTTGATGCCCCTTGAAAGGCTGACTGGAAGGTTGGTAGACCTACAGGTACAACCAAACAGTCATTTTCCCTCCCATTTATTTCTGTGATTACCTTTTTGCTTCAGGATAGAATAGACACTGTTGAGGGGAAAACAACTGCTGGGAACGTAAGCGCTACAAGCCTTAGAAGCCGGAAAAAAGCCTGTTTCCGTGGGTAAATAAGCGTGTTAAAATTTCATTTGGTAAGACGAAAAAAGGCATACTTTGAGCTTGAGTAGCTGTGCACCGGTGAGCTAGTTCATTAGCACATTAGTAACACGGCCTTCTCCACCTTAAGAGAGAGAGAGAGAGGGTGTGACATGCCACCTTAAGAGAATAAGTGGGCGGGGTTTGGACATCACGTTTCTCCGCATGCCGTCCTAACCACATGAATCTTTCTACGAGTTTTATTGATCTCTGTCCTCTTTTCAGTTTTTTTTTTGGCGCGGTTTTCTCACTGCGGTGCACCGCCCCGTGTGTGCCGCGTGCCTGCGTTTGTAACGAGGGAAAATTGGGGCGGCCTGTTTAGCACACCATTACGTTGTGTGTCCACGGTACGGACAGTTATGACAGGCGTCAAGAGTCTACCTCTCCACCACAGTGTTCATGTAACCCATGATTCATTTCTGCTTGACAGGGGAAAACATGAAAAGAAGACAGGGCTGGACTGGAGGTACATTAAGATCAATCCAAGCACAAGAGGAACTGCTGTTTTACCACACACGATATTAAAATATATATATATATATAAATATGAAAGATATACTTTTATTGTACTGTATATTATTACATTTTAAAAATGGTTAAATTGAATGTGTCCTGTCTAAAATCAAACCTGCCTCGCATTAGTCTTTGAAAGTCAAAGCGTATGGCCTTGGACTGGATGGTGCTGTGCCTCTTATAGCATTTGCACATTCAGAGCAAAATAACACAACATCGTCCTTCCTCTTTTCTTCATGAAGTCTTGGCTGAAGCTCCCCTGCCCCTCACTTGTTCCTCCCCTACACGTCACAGACCCTTCCCCTGCCCCTCACTGGCCACTCCCCTAGACGTCACAGACCCCTCCCCTGCCCCTCACTGGCCACTCCCCTACATGTCACAGACCCCTCCCCTGCCCCTCACTGGCCACTCCCCTACATGTCACAGACCCCTCCCCTGCCCCTCACTGGCCACTCCCCTACATGTCACAGACCCTTCCCCTGCCCCTCACTGGCCACTCCCCTACACGTCACAGACCCCTCCCCTGCCCCTCACTGGCCCCTCCCCTACACGTCACAGACCCCTCCCCTGCCCTTCCCAGGATCCTTCCAGCCTCCTTCTTCTACTGTATTCATGAGAAAGCAGAGCTTCTGCAACGGAACGCCTGAGAACCACAGTGAAAGGCTGAAACTGCTAACCATTAGAGAGGGGTTTCAACGGGCACCATTCATCCGGACTTCGGATGGCTGATCGCACTGAAACCGCAGATCTTAATGGCTCAAGATGTTCAATACAAGATAAGCACTTTGGAACTCCTGGCAAACAGCGGTATTTATGTTGTTGGCCACCTTATGAGAGCACAAATATTTTTAAAAACCTGAGTTCAACAGGCCCCCGGCGGTTTCTAGATGGTACTGGAGGGGGGTCCCTGGCCTGACTTGATTTGAAATGGCTAGATATAGATTTGGGAAACAATTTCAAGATAAGATAAAGCCATTTAAAAAAATTATGCTGGGGGTCTTTTTAAAAACCTCACAGCAGACCATCCACCTTTCTGAAAGCACTGACCGGCTCGCTACCGTCAATGTGACATTCTCGTGATCCTCTCTATCACTGACAGAGCGCATCACGCGAACGTTATCGTTCCTTACCCGCAGACAATGTCCTTTGTGTTCGCCTCAGCTCAAATCAACTGACCACAGAATTGAGAGGTGGTGAAGCAGTTCAAAGGTCAAAACTCTTCCATCGCAGACAGAAACATCTTACCACGCAGTCGAATCTGACCTTTCGCCCACACATGCGGAGAGGTGGCTCGTCCCTCTCTCTCTCTCTCTCTCTTTCCGAGCCCATGTGATCTCCTCGAACCACACGCAATCCACAGCCCTTGCATCATTACAGATGCGCAAAACAAGCAAAGCGCGAAAAAGGGGAAGAAGCTTGGCGTGACAAAAATACTTGTTTTTCCTCTTCTGTTGCTTACCAGGCCAAAGGTTGACCGCTGAACTCAGTGATGACACTGGAAGAAGCCGAACGCCCGCTACGTGCACATGGACGCAGACAAGGCAATGAAGCGTTACTCTGACGTGGGTGCTGAGACTGCACCTGCGCCCCCACATTATCGTTCTATGATCATACGATTCACGATTAATGAAATATAGCACTATACATGCTGTGTTGACCCTGAAGGAGTGTCTTTGAATTTATTTTCTTATTAAGGGTAAAAATAATTGATGATTCTTTTCAAGCTTCTCTTGTACAGTCCAGACATGTATTGTCTTTCCCCAAAAAGACAAAACCAAAATGCTCAATTAATTTGCCGTGAACTTGCAGATTTATTGAATATGTTTAACTTCAGTTATGAAGCTTATAAAATACAAGGCATGTTGAAATATCCAAGAAGGGTCCTCGTTTCTTCCTCACCATCATTCTGTCTTTTACGAGACATGAGATTGTTTTACTGGTGAAAGCAAACTGGTGAAACACAATTCACAGACAGACAGACAGACAGGCAGGCAGGCAGGCAGGCAGACAGACAGACAGACAGACAGACAGACAGACAGGCAGGCAGACAGACAGGCAGGCAGGCAGGCAGACAGACAGACAGACAGACAAACAGAGACAGGCAGGCAGGCACACTCACAGTAATACCAATTATCCAGCAAAAGATCATTTACATTCTCATATCATATTGACGGTGACATGATACCAAATTATGTTTTAAGTATACAAAGTATGTGTGTGCTTGCGTGTGCGTGTGTGCGTGTGTGCGTGTGTGCGTGTGCATGTACACATGTGTGTGTACAGTATGTGTGTGCACACCGTGTGTAACAGGGACAGTGAAATTGTTTCAATGAAAGGCAAAGATCCTCAGAGCCATTTGGCTCCAATACTTGACAGCAGTCAAGGGCTGTACCCTAATTAGGGATTAAACATTTGTCCCGGGGTGCCCAAAATGGAGGTCTTCTCAGGTTTTTTCAGACAGAGTAACTGTACACTGGCGCTTGTGTAGAGATAAAGACTTGGCGTTATTCCTGGATGCGGCGGTGTCTCTGTCTACGTACGATTCCTGTCACAGACAGATGCTCTGATCGAGGAGGACGTCCCACGTCTGTTTGGGCTGGAGGAGAAACTCTTTGCCCCCTTTGGCTGTCTGTTCTGTGAGTAGCGAGCGCTTGAGTGTGGCGCGGGGAGCGGAAGACATCGACAGCATATTAATGTCTTCGAGAAATTCACCTTTTTTTTTTGTCGGAATTCCCCTGCACTTTGGGAATTCAGCTGAAAGCAGCTGACTTAGGTGTAACGTAGACATCATGGGATTGGACCTCACCGTGTAGGTCAGGGCCGCCCAAACCCCTGCTCCTGGAGATCTACCGTCCCGTAGGTTTTCACCACGGCCCAAACAAAGCACGCCTCGTTCAGCGGCTAGCGATCTCGTTGAGCTGCAAATTAGGATAATCATGTGTGAAAAAATTAGGGTTGAAATAAAAACCTAGATCTTCTGATTGGTAGATCTTCAGGAACTGGGTTGGGCAGCCCTGGTGTAGGTTATGTAATTGTCTTCTGTCTGGTATCAAATGTGGGGTTGCTTCTGAGACCAACACAAATTACTGTCAACTTCAGCACCCAGCAAGGGAAGTCTAAACAGCAGCCATTTTGTTGAGTAAGATAAGCCTTCTTGAGATGGCACACATTAAATGAAATGGTTCCTTGGGGCAGAATATATGGCGAAGTCTCCCAAAAAAATGTGCTCTGAAGTCTTGCCAGTGAGACAACTACTACTCTATTTACCTCAATGTACCTAGTTAGGCTAATGCGATCTGGTTAGTTTTGTATGTGGCAGGATTTTTTGTTTGATTTTGATTAGACAAATGTGATTTCAGTGCTAGTTTTGTACTTGGCAGGATTGTTTTGTTTATTTGCTCAACAGGTTACCCTACAGGGTTGGAGTCCTGATCTATGTGGTCACTTCTGGCACTACGATCTTTACTTCACTTTAGTGTGTTTTTCTGCACCTCTGCAATTTGAACTGGTGCACTTGTTGTACGTCGCTCTGGATAAGAACGTCTGTAATGTAATGTAATGTAACTACAGAGATGACGCCCTTGCGATGTGAGTGAGAGCAACTTCTCACATCAGAAATTATTTTCTTTCCCTTTCCACAAACAGGCAAATCTCATTATCCGTTTATTGACCTTATATGGGCCCTTTGAACAAGGTGCACACCAGGGCAGTCAACTCCAGACAGTGGTGACATGACTCAGTGCCTGGACAGCAGACCTTATCAAGACATCACCGACCGTGTGCTCTGAGGGAAGTGCCATTAACGTACAACATGGGCCACCGCAGAAACCTGTCCAAGAGGTTTAGACCAGGATAGTGTTCATTGTTCTTGGCTAGAAATAGCTGTACAAAATAAGTAATTGTACCTTACTGAACCCGTGTTCAGCAGTTGTCTATGATTATGAAAATGCATTTTGTACGTCGCTTTGGATAAAAGCGTCTGCCAAATGAATATAAAGAGCCCCAAGGTCTGATAACAACCCTCTGGGTGGGTTAAATGTCGTCACATTGTGAAGACCTGGCAACAAATTCTAAGGCAATGGCTACTGCACTATACAAGGCTAGGCTCTAGCCAGCCCAGACATGGGGCAGCAGTGTAATATAATGGGTAAGGAGTTGGTCTTGCAACCTAAAGGTTACAGGTTCGATTCTCAGGTAGTAAACTGCCGTTGTACCCTTGAGCAAGGTACTTCACCTGCATTGCTTCAGTATATGTCCAGCTGTATCAATGGATGCAATGTAAATGCTATGTGGAAAAAGTTGTGTAAGTCGCTCTGGATAAGAGCGTCTGCTAAATGCCTGTAATGCCATGTGAAGACATTACTGACTGAAAGGAAAGCAAGTATGAGACGTGTCCCTCGCATTGACTTTAGCATGATAGCAAAAACAAGAGATCGCTGTGGGTCTCAGGTCACCCATGCACTGCATAAAGAAGATGTGGTGTGGCGAGGCGTGATGCATTGTGGGACATGGGCAGGCTGTGGGAGCCGCAATGCTGACCAATACTCTACTAGAGGTTCAAGGGTTCAAATCAAAAACATCATATGACTGGCAGGCAGGGCTGTTGTACACAGCCTACTGAGCCAGCGAAACACTCTTCACATGAACCTTTAGATCATGCCAAGACCAACCTCAGTGAACTGGCTAACTCAGTGGATTGGAGACTAGACACAGGCTGTTGACTGAATAAGCAGTATCGGAGATGACTGCACAATGTGTAAGTAGGTCCACAACAATAAACACTAGATACGCACGCCCCCTTAAAATACTCACACAACTTTAGTACTGAGCCCAGTAACCCAGCCTAGTTGCTTGAATAACTCACAAATTAAACTTTGTAGTATAATGAAGGCAATTTCACGAATATTACAGCACAACTGCAGTCTTTGTGTTCAGTGTTAAATAATTCTTTTAAAAAGACGCTGCTTCAATGTGAGTTATGTCAGCATTTTTTTTTTCCTTCATCTTTTCTCGTATTGTCTTTCAAAAAAAAAAAATGCTTTGGTTTCAACCATTCCTCACGTATATAATTCATGCCTCGGCCCGGTAAATTTCCTGACGTTTGCAGACAGGCGCTGCACACGCCACCTGTGCACAGCGGAGATTTGAGAAGCAAAGGCATGTTGAAACCCTTCCCTGGCTGCTTGTAATAGCTCCGCATCGCAACCTCAGCCCAATGACTGCGGGCACCGAAGTTACCCAGGCCCTGTGTCTCCCAAACATCCCTTAAAGGGTTTTTTTTTTTATTTCGCAGATCCATTTTACGCTTAAACATCATGTAGAAAGACCCAAATGCGAGCCAGAAAAGCAACAGATTCTGCTCATTCCATACATGACCAGCATATATATATATATTTCATATACTGTAATTTTTGTGATAATGAGCGACAAAAAAAGGTAGTGTCGCAAATGGCGATCGCATGCCCATTGAAGAGGCTGCCCCCATAACACTCACATGAACCACACAGGAAAGTTGCCTTTAAAATGTCATTTCCAGTTCACTTTGCATGAGCTAGATGTATCTTACAATGAAATACACCGGAAGTAGGCCATTTGTAACTCGTCGTAGCACTGAGTTGCCTAATGTGCCAATGCTAAAATTAAGCCTCATGTTAGTAACATTTTTAACACATTGATAAAAACAAACAGTATAAACATATGAAAAACAAACATACACTGCATGCATGTAAATATCATATAATGTCATTAAGACATTTATTAGACAATATTATTCTGTATATCCTATTATAATTTGTCGATTAAAAAAAAAAAAATCATTCCATGTATGCATATTTTAACTTACAAAAACCACAAGCAAATTTATGTAATAAATAGCTATTCAAGTTTTAGAATAATATATTGAAAATCATTAATTGTTAGAGTACACCCATACAAATGAACAAAGCTGTCATATACTCGAAATGGCCAATAACCAGCTCGCCATAACATAGCTTCCCACGGCATTGTAGAGCTCCTTGAGCTGGCACTGCACCAGGAGGAACTGCACTGGCCCTAAACAGAGTCAAAAATAGCATGCCATATGCCAGTCTTGCCACTTCTGTGGTACAAACTTACCCCACCATTACTTATCTCAGAAATGAGAACTGCCAAATATGAATATGTTTCACACATTGGAATATTACTGTATCTCCTGGTAGCTTTGAGCCAAGTATTTAGATTGGTTTTTGGAGATACCCCAACTGAAAATTCCTGCTAAGGCCAGCTGGGATTCTAAGACGGTTTAACGTGGTTTAAGCTGCATTTTAGCTGGTCATAACTGGTCTGCGGCTGGTCAAAGTGGTCTCTAGCTGGACAAAGCTGGTCAAAGCTGGTTAGGCTGGTAAGCTGTTGGTTAAACTGGTGTACTAGCTGACTATATAGATTAGTCAACTGGGGAACAGCTGATCACCCAGCTAAAAGTGTTGTAAACAGCTTGAATCAGCCTGACCAGCTTAAGCTAGTTTAAACTGAAATTTTGAATTGCAAAAAAAAAGAGAAAAAAACAAGCTTTAATGTTTAAAAATCTCTCAAAATGTTGTTCAAATGTTGTAAACATAAAGAAAGAAAGAAATAAATAAATAAAACATTTTATCTACTTTCATACAGGAAAGTGCGCAAAAGGCCTGAAAAAGTGTGCGGTCGAGATTTGAAGAGATTCGCAAGTGAACTTACAAACGAACCGCAACGAAAAACAGCAAGTGGCCCTGAGAGAGAGAGAGAGAGAGAGAGAGAGAGGGAGGGAGGGAGGGAGGGAGAAAGAAGAAGAACAGTGACAAATAAAGAGAAGCACGGCGTTTTTACGCACGTCATACTGCGGTTGAACTGAAACTTTATAAGCAGCAGCCAGAGGCCCGGGAGGGATTGCACTTCTCACAGTTAAGCGACACAGAGGCGCAGCGAGCTACGCCTACCTGACAGGACTCCCGCCATTCAAGGACCCGATTTAGGCTCTCAGCCCCACGCGCGGTGAGTACAACTGGTCCGAGCGGCTGAAAAGATGGATTTGTTTTTTTTGTCATTTTATAGCCATTTTGGCAAAAAAAACATTTTCCTGCATTGTAAAATTTTGCAATAACATTTTTTTTTTTTTTTTGGTGTGTTACCTGGGCAGCAAGACAGTGTGTTTAATTATTCCATGTTTTTTTTTTTTTCAGATCTGTCAAGATGACCAGTGTATACGATTACATGAGTGTGACAACAGACTACGTATGTTATCTGCTCATCGATTGTGTCAATTATTTTTTTACATTTTTACAAATGAAGTGCAGTTTACATCTCCCCCCTCCCAGAGTGGGACATTCATACTCTATGCATGGAAGTATTTTTGTATGCATGTGTGCATCTTAGCGTTTGTGGATATGCACGTGCCATAACACGTATTCCTGAATACGAGACAGTGAGACAGTCTAGACAGTGTTCCAGTGCGTTTACAGAGGTTCATATGCTCTCCAAATGATCAATAAATCTATGCTTATTTCTTATACATACAGGTTGCTACACCTGTTTTTCAACTTAATTTTTTTCAGAAATTCCGATACTATTTATACATTTAACTAATGTATCAATAGAAAATGTGAAATTTACAATGAAAACTTTGAAGTTTCTTTTAAGTATACTTTTAAGTGTCCTTTGTAAATTGATTGCTAGAACTGATGAATTGCAATAAGTGAACTTGCAATGTTTGTGGTGTACAGCATAGTACATTAGCTGTGTTTCACAGTCTTACTGTACATATCCAGGCAAGGGTAAATTCCTCCTGAGGTCTTGCTTCTGAAGACACAGTGCCTGCAAAAAGATACATTTAAATTAGAAAACCACTGAAATTAGTTATTTGCTGTTAAGACACCACTACAGTAGCTTTTAGCAACCAGACACAATGTTCAATTGGCTGGAAAGTCACCTTTTGCATTTTAACGATAGAAATGAAGAGCATGATCCTTTGCAACCTAGATTTTGAAAGAAACATAGAGGGCTATTATTTAGAAATTTGTAAGCTCTTGAAGGCTCAACAAAATAATGTGCCTCCAGCAGGTGTCATTAAATACAGGCGTTATAAAAACATAATATACATAAATAACATAAATAATGTTAGGACTTTAGTCTCTTTCTGACTCTTGCCACCTTATTATGTTTTGTAGGATAATGATGATGGCAGCACCAGCCTGACCACTGAGGATTTGGATACTTTTTGCGACAAGGGCGTCGTCCGCTCATTTAGGGGGTACTACGAGCCCCCACTTTACTGGGGGATAGTCATCCTGGGCGGCATCGGCAACCTGCTGGTGGTGTGGATCTACCTCCACTTTCGAAACCGCCTGAAGACCATGACTGACGTGTACCTGCTCAACCTGGCCGTGGCCGACCTGCTCTTCCTGGGCACCCTTCCCTTCTATGCCTCCGACGCCGTCCAGGGCTGGACCTTCGGGTCCGGGTTGTGCAAGACGGTGTCGGCCGTCTACAAGATCAACTTCTTCAGCAGCATGCTGCTGCTCACCTGCATCAGCGTGGACCGCTACATCGCCATCGTGCAGGCCACCAAGGCCCAGAACTCCAAGAAGAAGAGGCTCTTCTACAGCAAGGTGGTGTGCCTGGGCGTCTGGGTGCTGGCCTTCCTGCTGGCCATGCCGGAATTCCTCTTTGCCAGCGTCAAGGAGGACTACGAGGGCAACTCCTACTGCACCATGGTCTACCTGAACAACCAGAATAACCGCACCAAGATCCTGGTCCTCGCCCTCCAGATCTGCATGGGCTTCTGCCTGCCGTTCCTGGTCATGTTCTTCTGCTACTTCGTCATCGTCCGCACCCTGCTGCAGGCCAGGAGCTTCGAGAAGCACAAGGCGCTGCGCGTGATCCTGGCGGTGGTGGCGGTGTTCGTCCTCTCCCAGCTGCCGTACAACAGCGTCCTGGTGGTGGAGGCCGTGCAGGCGGCCAACACCACCATCACCGACTGCGAGGAGGCCCGGCGCTTCGACATCGCCAGCCAGGTCATGAAGAGCCTGGCCTACACCCACAGCTGCATCAACCCCTTCCTCTACGCGTTCATCGGGGTACGGTTCCGCAAGGACCTGGTCAAGGTGTTCCAGGCCTGCCTGTGCATGCCGGGCAAGTTCACCAAGGTGCCGGGAGGCTCCAAGAGGTCCTCCATGATGTCGGACACCGAGACCACCCGGGCCCTGTCGTTGTAGCCCGGAGCGACACTCGATGTCCACGTTACCGACGTGGGCCAGTTTTTTGCTCCGCAGGGTTACGTCAACATGTGTGTGCAGGGATGGCCCAGGATGGGACTGAAATCCTTTGGTCAGCAGTGCTGACTTGAGTAGTTTTTTGGGGGGGTGGGGACTGTAAAGGGTCAGTTTAGGAAAAAATGTACAGCTTGGGACGAGACCTTTCCCCTGGGACAGCTCGAAAAAGGCTGACATCCGGAAAGTATGACTGTTAAAGGCCCACCTGAAGATGGCCACTTCATAAGTATAGGATAATGGACTTTGCATCTTATGGACAAAATGGTGGAACGTCTTCATGGTGTACTGTAGGCCTTGCTGGCTGAGGTCTGAGGGGTGGTGCGGGGGTGGAGAGCCAAATGGTGTTCCCCTAACTTTCCTCTCTACAGCATTAGTGCATCTTCATCACAAATTTCTACTTTTGGTTTTGTTGCAGGTGAAGCAGGCCCTTCCTGAAAGCCTCTCTGTCTTCATATTTCTGTGCATTGCTGCTTACCTTCATTCATGTCTAAGATGAGGGGGGGGAGGACAGAGTGTGGCACAGTGGGTAAGGAACTGGGCTTGTAACCGAAAGGTCGCCGGTTCGATTCCCGGGTAAGGACACTGCCGTTGTACCCTTGAGCAAGGTACTTAACCTGCATTGCTTCAGTATATATATCCAGCTGTATAAATGGATACAATGTAAAATGGTATGTAAAAAGTTGTGTAAGTCACTCTGGATAAGAGCGTCTGCTAAATGCCTGTAATGTAATGTAATGAGGGCAGTTGTGAACTGTTCAGAACTTTCCTGAAGATCAACCTGAAAAATGTTTAAATGATTCTCTCATGCAGAACTTATTTAAAAAGCCGTTTGTTTTTGTTTTTCTGACATAAGACTGTAGATAGAGACGGTTTTGTTTGTTTTCTGTTTGTTCAGTGAACTGTCATAAGACTGTAGATAGAGACGGTTTTGTTTGTTTTCTGTTTGTTCAGTGAAATGCTGCTCTTTTCGGAGGACACGTTGCTCTTTTATGTTGTTTTGTCTGTTTTTTTATACTTGTAAATAACAGCAAATAAAAAAAAAATCAAGACATTTTGTTGTGGATGCATTACCTCATTGTGTAAATAGATGTTAAATAATGCTACTTTCTTAATACACCATCAAGACAGATACCTCCAAAGTAGTAAGACGCAGGCATACACACACACACACACAGACACACACACACACTAGATTTTCATGGACAGGCTACTGCAGTCATTGCTCACTGTGATGGAAAAACCATGCATTCTAAACCTCGGTATATCGCAGTAGAATAATCATAATAAATCAGTCAAGGGTTACATACCTGAAGTAAGTGGTGGCTCCTGCAACGGTTTTAATAAGTAAATTTTAAAAAAACAACATTTTCTTTCTGAGTCATTCAACTGAAAGTAGCCGCAGAGGTACAATTATACACCACTGGTGCCTTGTGGGAAGATGTGAGAAGGTCCCACAGTGCTAACGTTTATACTGTGGTTAGAGAGGACGCATCACATGAAAACTGTAAGTGCCTGGGGGATGGGATGTATAGCTTTCGCGAGTTAAGAGGAAGGGAAGATGAAGTGATAAAATACCCTTTTCTGATGCAATGACATAGCCCAGCAAACACTACAAACGACAAAACTTTACACCAGGCTGGCCAAAGGAGGATGGGCTCCCCCTCTATAGCCGGGTTCCTCTCGAGATTTCTTCCCATTGGGGGGTTTTTTCTCGCTGCCATTTGAGGGTTTTCTCCCCACTGGGAGTATTTTACCTTATGTGCTTGCCATCTGGGGGTTCAGGCCTGGCGTCTGCTCTTTTCGCTCTATCTCTTGCCTTGCTAGAACTTGTGACAGTTCTCTGTAAAAAGCGCTATACAAATATAAAATTGAATTGAATTGAAAAAAAAAACTTAAACGCCAAAGTTTCCTCCCTCTCTAAAAGCACACCGCCTGAAACAGCGATTAAAATAATAAGCCAATCAGCTCATAACGCTACTTTTTTAAATTTTTTGTTTGGTTTTTTTTTTTACTCTATCTTAAAGTGCAGGAACATCGAAGGCTGAGACGTCCTGTGTTGGAAAAGCTGACTCACAACCCGGTTACTCTAGTTTTAACTACTCAGCTTGGGCATGAGAAGCAAGCTGCTCACTGAAATGAATGGCAGTTGTTTGCCTTGTCCTTCAGGAGCACTGGTGTTCAGTGTAGTGCAGCAGTGCCCAATCATGTGCCATGGTATGCAGTCTTTCATTCCAAATGATCACTTCACCTGCTGATTTCACTGATTAGTTCCCTCTTCTGTGGTGAAATCAGGTGTGTTAATTGGTGAAATCAGCAGGTGAAGTGATTGGTTGGGATGAAAACCCGCATACCTTCAGCCTTCCATGGCACATGATTGGGCACTGCTGCGCGACAGTGAAGACCAGTGCTTTTGAAGGTGAGGGGGTAGGGGGGTGGGGGGGGAGGGGGGGGGTTTGGGGGCAGTCTTATCCGAAAAGGGCCAGTGTGGGGGCACGTTTTTCTGTTTCGGCCTAATTCCACCTAATTGTACTTATCAAGGTCTTGATTGAAGACCGTGATTAGTTCATGCGTAGAATTTGGGTGTGCTGGACTAAGACAAGAACTTGCACCCACTCCGGTCCTATTCGGATAAGACTGCACACACCCAGGGGTGTAGCACAAAATTCTGGGCCCTATACATAAGCAGTCTCTGTGGGCCCCCTTGCTCTCTTGATCCATGTCTCTCAGGCATCATTCCAGGCTTTTCTAGGGCCCTCCCGCCATTCGGGCCCTGGGAAGTCAGTCCCACTTTTCCCCCCACTACGACGCCCCTGGACACGACCTGCTGTGCTGTGATGGTCAGACGTTGCATCCCGACTGTGGAGACTGTGACTGAAGACCTACGCAGGGCCAGAGTCCAGCCTGACTAGCCGCACGACCAGCAACTCATAATAGCCGCAACTCACAGAGCAGGAAGATGTGGTGAAGAGGTTCGGTTTTTTGCTCGAACCAAAAGATCGGAACGGGCGATTTAAGCGTTATCTAAGCGCCTTCGTCTGTGGCACGGTTGTAGGTGCCAGACACGGTGCTTCCCCGCACCATTGCATTTAACTGAATATATAACACGCAAAATTAAATGTTGAAATATGACAGCTGAATGAACACTGAAATAACAACTGACAGCAGAGCAGGAGGTGCTGTGTTTCATACGCTGCATAGTCTACATCATGAAGCATTGACCCTGTAGAACGTACAGTCTGAAAAATTCCGGGGGTGGGGTGGGGTGGGGTGGGGTGGGGGGTAGGGGGTGGGATTGGCGGGTTTCAATCGACAAAGCGCTTCTCGTCACATTAATACCCCTAATTAAACCAACCGGCAGTAAACTGCATCTGAGAAATTAACTGTTTCAACCCGTCGCTACACAAAACACTGCACAAAAAATGTACTGCCAGTCATTTCGGTGTCACCCCCCTCTGATGGTGTCACCCGGTGTGGTCCGCGCCCCCCACGCCCCCCGCGCGACGCCTCTGCTGTGGCTGTACTCGCTGAGATTAAGACCAGACCTCAGACAGGCAGGTATATTCATGGTCGCTCTCTCTGCACCAACAGGAAGTGGTGACCAGGGGAATGTCAACAACGTGTTCTTCTCCGGAGAACGAAGTCACGTGAGACTCCACCAGTCAGTGTCTGAGATGTAGACACGCTGCCTTTGTTGACGTCAATTGTGGCTAGTGAATCAAAAGCAAGGTAGACTACAGTCTACCTGCAAGCCAACCGACAGCAAATTCAAATTACAACCGCTAAATTTGTTTGTTGACTTAATTTCACAATCGACAATAATATGAGAACGGGGTGCATTTTTATATTGGAGGTTTGATTCTCAGGTGTACCCTTGAGCAAGATACTGAACCTGAATTTCTTCAGTAAACATTCAGCCGCAGACCGGACTGTTTGTAAAAGAAAAAATAATGAAAGTAATGTGGTACGGACCTTTCTCATCTCATCTGAAGGGTGAAAGTTCACCTCAACCACCACCAAACATGGAGAAGGGTGAATACAAAAAAAGGAGCCCAACATTAGAGACATTTAAGCAGCTGGATTGGGCAAAGGGAGATCCTAATGTGATTTAAATTGCTTGTTACATTACATTACATTACATTTATTTAGCAGATGCTCTTATCCAAAGTGACGTGCAAGAGTGCATATCGTGGCAATTGGAACAACTACAAAACACAGGTTCAGTAAGGTACGATACTCATCTCGTGCAGCTATTTCTATCCAAGAACACAGTTCAGTTCACGCAGTGAACACTATTCTGACCTAATTTATGCCTTTGTTGATCAGGCAAACTAAGGCCATTGCTGTCACTGTGAGCCTGCAATTCATTAAACATCGGTAGCAGTCCGTCATGAAGACACACACACATGCAGATGACATCAATAAGACAATATGATGAAAGCTCACTGATGAACTGCGCACAACTCCAGTCGTTCTGCCGAATTACATTGCATTTATTTTGTAGCGATCGCTGATTTCAAACGACACATTCTTCTACCGAAAACTAAAAATATATTTCTGCTGAACAGTTTCACGTGTTTGCATAACAATCTGTGCCAGTATCGTAACCTGTTTGGGGAAGTTTGCTATGCTAAAATCCGGCAGCGCAGTTCTGTCGAACTTCAGCTTCAAAACAACACTCAAAGCACGCTTACAAAAGCACGCATGGGCAATTGTGGATTGTGACCTACATCACCTTGGAATCAAAGAAGATTATTTCCTGTGAACAAATCTAACTGCTTACCGTACATTCACTACTCAAACGGGATGTGTTAATATCCAACATACTTTGTCGTTTTACGACTTTCGTGTTACTTTTCAACACATTTTGTGTCAAAGTTACTACTTTTGTGAAACAAACATGCAATTTATATAATACAACGGGAGACATTTTAACACGAACTGTGTCAAAAAGTAACGCGTGTTGTTCTTAACTAGACACCGAGATGTGTTATAAATGACACGATATGTGTTGTTGTTGTTTTTTTTTAACACATCTGTCTTCCAAGTGTTCTTGGGCGGGGGGCGGGGGCGGGGGGGGGGGGGGGGGCAGGGAGTGAGACAGACCAGGGGTGCCTTCACACTGTCTGAGGTTAAGACACATTGCCTTGCTGACGTTGATTGTGGCTAGTGAATGAAAAATAAGGTTTACTTGTTTACCTGTAAGCCAGCCAACAACAAGTTAATTATATTATTATTATTATTATCATTATAACCAATAATAATAATCACAGTCATAATAATATCATAATAATACCCTTCAGCAAGATACTGAACTTGAATTTTTTCAGTAAATATTCAGCTGGAGAAATATAGAGCATAAAGCATGTGCCCAGGGTTGCCGCCATTGTGGACCAGCACATACACCACTCCCTCCAGTGAACAAAGGCCCTACAAGCATAAAAAATTAGCAGCACATTCATGCAAAGACAGGTGGACATTGGCAATCTCCTGAACTGACTGTGCATAACCATGGCGACGGGGTAGTATGATGGGTCTAGTCTAGTCTGGTAACCTAAATGGTCAAAGGTTCGATTCCCAGGTAGGACTTAGTCTGCATTGCTTCAGTTCATATCCAGCTGTATAAATGGATGTAAATGTAAATTCTGTGTAAAAAAAGTTAAAAGTTGTGTAAGTCGCTCTGCATACGAGCGTCTGCTAAACGCCTGCAATGTGATGCAGTCACGTACGCAGGCTCCAACCTGCCTGCACCGTCGCACCTCTCGTCTTGTGGTTGAGCAGAGCAGCACATGTTTTTGACATCGTTCCTCTGATGTATATCAATAAGGCTCAGGAAGGCAGTGATGATGCCTCTTCGAAATGTGTCACTCTGCTCATGTTCCCCTTTTCACCCTAACGATCACAAAGTCTAGTTTAAAAAAAAAAAAAAAAAAAAAAACAGCACGCAAATTATTTGAAAAGCCGAATGTTTCGCAGGGTTGCCTTTCCTATGAGGGCTTTTTAAAGAATCTTTTCTGAAAAACTTTTCTTTAATTCTGACATTGTCTCCTTCAAGACCTGTAAAGGGAATTGTGTAAAACAGTTTACAAATATTGGGCCCGCATACACATCGAGTAGCACATCGATGAGCCAATCGAAACTTGAGATCCAGGGGGTTCTGAGGCGGAGCACCCGGCCCGCTCCATTCTCTAATACAGTACACGGATGGCTCTACATGTCAGTGCAACCGTGGCAACTACGGCCATCAGCCCCACCAGAGGCCACGCGATTGGCTCTCTTGGTGGAAGCTCAAAACGCTTTACCCACAACTCGCATGTTCCACGCAGGGCCCCTCGGTGTTGCACAATCTGCAGAACGCAGGTGAGAGAAGCCATTTGAAGTAACATCAGATTTCACATCAGTGTCTCTCAGGTGCAGGATTCGCAGAGTTCGCCATCAGCCCAGAGCTACAGTATGACAGTGTTTTTTTTTTTTTTTTGCAGAAAAAGGAGAGGGATAAGATTTCCCCTGTTCCCTTCCCCCTCCTCCCCCCCCCCCTCCCCCCCTCCTCGTGCTTTGGCTGCAGATGAGAGCTTCTCAGTTCCCTCACACCACCCACACATTTTAACATGTCAGTTGGCACTCCGCACTCCGCGTGTTTTTCTCTGAGCCGCGTGTGCACGCGCCGAAGCTGTAACCATGGCGACGGCGTTGTCGTCAGTCGGCCGTGGCGGAGGTGGGACGCAGCTGGGCCCCCGCTCCACCGCGCTGGCTTTTTCGTCCTAATTTTGCGACTTGTTTTGCAGCTTCGCCCCAGTTTGACTCGGCGTAAGTTAGGTCATAATAAACGCTCGCTGCGTGAACTGAACTGCGTCCTTGGCTATAAATAAATACAGCTGTACGAAGTGAGCATTGTACCTTATCGAACCTGTGTTTCGCAGTTGTTCCAATGACCATGACATGCACTTTACTACGTCGCTTTGGATCAAAGCGTCTGCTAGATAAATGTAACGTAATGTAATGTAGATCCTCCTCACGTTGCAGTGCCATGAATTCCAAAATCTCCCTGAGGCCACGGCACCAGCTGTAATCAGCAAGCGATGTGCCTTGCCTCTGAATGGTGCTAACTCCCACCTGTAGCGCTGTGTGGTCGACAGCAGTGGTTTTCAACCTTTTTGCCCCCAAGGCCCTCCCCCCCCCCAACACACACACACATACAGGAGAGGTGATCACCTGTCTGTCTGTCATCATCATCGTGACTCCATTGCAGTCAGTCATGCCTATTCCATTTAACCCCATAAAAACATAAAAGTTATTTTTAAAAATCTGCCATGAACTTTCATAGCAAACAGCAAACACACTTTATGTTTTATAATATTAATTGCTTGCTTTGTGTTATTTATTTACCTGAATAATTATTGTAGCCTATGTCTTGATGTTTTGTGATTGAAGCATAGTATAATCAGTATAGTATAGTTCAGTATAATCTCAAGGCCCCCGTGGCAGCTTCCTGAGGCCCCTACCCCCCTTGTGGAAAACCACAGGTCTAGAGGATGTAAAAATAATCACAGGCTTGTAGGTAAGTGCAGTGGAGGAACAGACTGTACTGCTGGGGGGATCTGAGAGGCGAACAAGCCATAGCAAACTGGGGACCAATGAAAAGGGAGGAAAAGGGTTTTAAAAATGTTTAAAAATTCATTTTTGAAACTGATTGTCCTCTACAATTATAATTTGAATCAGTCTGCCTCCTGACAAAACTAAAATGTCTCTATAGAAATGGTCCAGAGTGTAGGCTATGCCTAAACTTGTCGTATTTCTTACTTGTGATCCAAGTGAAAAAAGTAAAGGATTCCATTCCAACAGCTTGCCTATGGGACCGTTTCCATTCCCTTACATTGGCTGTTGAAAAGCCTTAAAGCCCGGCCACGAATGGGCGTCTCCGCTGCTTAATAATGAGCTACAGTGTGCACGACAGATGAAGAATACAGTGGGATACAATTAATAGCGAAACATTGCCCTCGTGTGGTAATATTAGTAACTACATGCAATACTGAATTTGGACCTGCCTCTCAACAGAGCACAGCCCAGTGTTTTCTGGTATGTACTGTAATTTGCTTTCGAAGATATAAAAACTCTGGACTGCAGGTGTTTTCTGTACTTTAAATACACAAACGTGTATAATTTGATTAACTTGATTCCAGATCAGGGATTTTCGGCACACTGCTTTTGCCTGACCAGCTGCTGTATCCGACTTTTTACGTGATACCGTTATTGTGTAGCAGTGCACGTGAGTGTGTACATTCTGTACTTATGAACTGGGCGGAGAGCAGGCGATATATCACACACAATTATTTTTTGCGACCCAAGGAAACAGGAATAATGATCACAAAAAGAAAGTTACATAAACACACACACTGTTTTTACTACAAAGCCAGTAGTACTGCTAAAAAAGATAATCATGATACCAGTTATCAAAACAACGTAAACGTACAGTCTCTACGATACACGCGCAGGGCATTTACCCTGGTGTCCCATCACGCGCCAGAGGTTTGCTTTCGGAAACACAATGGCCTTGTCATCAAGTTAGCAAAACAGGGCAAGCGTATCTTACATCTATCTTCCTAAAAGCGCGTTAAATCTAATATGTAGGACTTGTTTGGATATCCAAAGAGTAAGGATAACGTGCACCATTTAAGGGAATCTTTAAACTTTCATAAATTAACTTTTCATAAACGTTCTGCCACTAGAGGGTGCACTTTCCAATACCAGAGCCAAACATTGGAGAATAAAATGATGCCTTCGCTAAGGACCAAAAAAAGTTTCCATAGGCAATGTCAGACCACGTAATGTCATTTCTATTTCAGCTGTTGTGTACATTGATTTATATGGAATTAACACATTAAAGAATTCTTGATACTATTAAGAAAAATACGTTTTCGTTTAGTTTACAGGCATTTAACAGACGCTCTTATCCAGAGCGACTTACATCGTATCCAATTATACAGCTGGATATATACTGGAGCAATGCAGGTTAAGTACCTTGCTCGAAGGTACAACGGCAGTGTCCTACTGCGAATCGAACCTTTCGTTTTTGATGACCTTTCCATCAAAATCAATATGACCTACTCTTAACTTATTGAAAAATGTATTGTACGGTAGGTTATGACAAAATATACTGCTACCTTAAAGAGATATCAACCCATTACTTTAATATGTGATTTTACTTGACTTTGAAGAAACAAATGCCCATCTAAGAGTTATACCATTAGGTTATATTATCCATACCAATATCTCAAGACATCATGCTTCACATTTAAACTGACCTATATACGTAACATATTTCAAATGTAATCAATATGTATATTAATATTCTGAAATATGTTATTTTATTAGAATATGAAAATATGATTTTTAAAAATTAAAATAAGAAACATATAAAAATATGAAACTTTAAAAAACTAAACACAATTTTGTTGGCAGGTTAAACTGTACCTATTTCTTCCAAATGATGTCTAGATTTATGTATTCTTATGGCCATTGTTTAAAATATTTTTGAGTAAATGTCGTAAGTAAAATAATAGAGAAAAATTAGAGAATGGGTTAGTTTATTTATTGATTTAACTCATTTTTATTTTAAAGGTACAAATAAAACACTCCAGATATTATCCAGGTAAATAAATGTCGCAATCCCGACATCTGAAAATATGCGGTCAGTAAAATCAAAACTCCTTTAAAATGTGAATATCTGTTCATGTTCAGGAGGACATCGGGGCCTTCTCATAGGAGAGGCTTCTGATCTCCAGTGCCTCTCCGTGCTTAAATCCACGACATGACATCATCAGCATGCTTATTATGCATTTCAGGGCCGAGCCTCTTTTTGTAAAAAAAAAAAGTTCACAGCTAGCATTGACTTTTACTAATGCCCTCACAGCAATTTTGCTTGTTTTGCTTGTCACTCATTGTTGTTTATTACAGCTTGGAATAAATGATTATGTGTGAGCAGCTAGCAATATATGTAAACGTTCTTGTTACACATAATTATTTATTAAAATATTTGAATACAATTAACATGTCTGAATGGCTGTGTGAATTTGAGGCAGGTTGAAGATGATAATCTAGAATCACAGAGCCATTTGCTCTCAGTTTAATGAGTTGCGTGATAAAAAAAAAAAAACAATGGGCGTCTGCCACAGCCATACACGAAGTCATTGCAGGCCTTTGGCGATAAACATTTTGCAATCCTTATATTCACTCGGTACTGTTTGAACAATTCCCCCTTGGGAGTGATTATAAAAATACAAGGTGGCAAGGCCTTCTTTCCATAACTAATTAATGTGTTGTTTTGGCAGTGTTCATTTCCACTCTAGGTCATTTACAATAGTTTATTTCAAGCTAACTACAAAAACCAGAATATGCCATGTTGTTTCCCTCCCTATTCGTGAAAAATGGGTACATGTGCGAACTTACATCACTGTAGTGAGACATAACCTGCCATATCTTCTTCTCAATTGAGTGTAATGGGGTTAAATGTAGGATATCAAACAGTCCAACGATTCTTTCTGGGCGTTGTCGTACAAAGTAATTCGTGTATGAGTATTTGTTTTGATTGGCTATACGTTATGCTCCGGTCCTGGCGAGCAAGTGCTACGGCAGCATGATCGTTCATTCTCTGGTTGGTGGTCAATACCACTTCGGAAACTGCACGGATCCTTGCACATGCTGGGCGGCCGGATAAAGCAATGGAGAGAGAGAGAGAGAGAGAGAGAGAGGGAGGGGGGGAGGAGTCGTGGGAAGGAAAACGCAGCTGGAGAGCCACACGTTTCCCTCCTTCCCTACATAAAACACAAGTACAGTAATAATACTCTAGTTGCGAGACCTTTTTCAGCACACACATTTTTCTGCGGGTACATTGTCTTGAGAATTCTGGCAGGAATGTAAAGAGTTTCAATCAACTGAGTTGGGAACTGCTGGAAGGAGAGGGTGGGAAAAGACAAACTTCTCTAACAGCGATTTTGGATACGATTTTAAAAGGGAAGTTTTTTGAGCGCAAGGTTGGCAACCGCGAAGCGCGAGACAAATCTACACCTGGCAGGGCGAACAAAATAAACGTTAAATGCTAAACTGTCCTCGCGCACGTAAGTATGAGAACGGAATGAACTGGAAAGTAATTTTTGTGAATGGCATGCTCGCTGGTCTTTTGAAAGTTCGATAAAGAAAAGTTGAGTGCCTGCAGCGCATTCTGTCAGCGATATCATATTTCACACTAGAATATGTGGTTTGCAGAATTTATAGCTCATAGAGAAAGGGGTCGTAAGACGAAAGAACGGAAAAAGTTCGAGTGAAGCTACTATTCGGCCCTGCCCACCTCCTAAAAATGGAACATACCACTTTAAGTTCGTCGTAATATTCATATTTATCAGCATTCTGCATGCATTATATATAAGGCGTGCTTTGTCTGTGTTTATTGAAGAGTGGGATCTATTCTGAAACATCTCACATGTTCTCCTCTCGCGCGTAACTTTTTGTGACTAATAGTATCTTGGAAAGAAAAAGGTTATTTGCATACTCGCTATTTTGCACCGTGGATCAATGAAGTTTAACCAACCGCACGTCTAATTTAGCAGTGGTTAACGCGTGCAGAAACTGATTGCTAAGTGATGCAATCTGTGCTGTTTCCTCTGAACTTGAATGATTTTTGTTTATTAGTAGATTTGGACCTGGGCTGCATGGTTACATTTATTTGTGGCCTGAACTTCAAAACGAAAACTTTAGGCAGAATAGAAACGTGGTGGCCTTGATGAATATTAAAACAGTTGTCCTGGCATGCAGTCCTATGCGCATTCTTTAACGTACTTAAACGTACTTAAACGCCACATATATATTTAATATTGATCGATTATATTGATTCATATTAATCGACTATAAATTTGGCAGCTTATAACAACCAGATCCTAGCAGTGCAGTCGTATTTTACCAGAAATCTGGTTAGGTATTATACATGAACATCCGTTCATGTATAATATCTTTGACATTGTACTGTATTTTATATTTGGTCGGAGTAACTCCTGTCCATCTCTTGACCACAATTCCAAACAGTAGCCGTTTGTGCAAAAAGTGCATGCAAAAGTTATCCTTGGCGTATCTCTGTATAATTAACTGGGGGAAACATGCTCCCAGAAAACGAATACGGTTGGTTTTTAAAATTGGTTATTTGTCGCCAGGAGACTTAAAAGTCCTGATGAAAGTATTTTTTTTTTTTGCTTTCCCCTTTTCCTTTTTGCACTGTGCACTTGAAATCTTATTCTATTGGCATATGTTGTGGTGAGTGCAATCTCCAGTGCACGCTGGCCCATTTGAAAAGGCACAAGAAAACAGATGAAGTGCATCGACTTTTAAAAGCACCCGTTTTAAGACAGCAGTGTGAAGACTTGGAATGTTTGTTTGAAGATGCAGGCTCCGGGGAGTGCAGAGGGAGTACCTCTGTACAAAAGCGAGTTGGATTCTGTGGTGTCGCAGTACGGTTTGGCAGTTTAGTG
This sequence comes from Anguilla rostrata, assembly GCF_018555375.3. NCBI lineage: Eukaryota > Metazoa > Chordata > Actinopteri > Anguilliformes > Anguillidae > Anguilla > Anguilla rostrata. Next base: position 8,193,973 of record NC_057940.1, on the reverse strand, counting down.
TAACTTCATGGTGGCGATTAAATCGTGACTAACTTGCTGGTGGTACCGGCGAAGGAGTGGATGCATCTGTATTGTAGATATTGGAAGAAATTTCACAGTTCAAACTACTGCATTTAAATTAGTGTTCAAAAATGTAAGAAAACATATTTCATATTTTAATTCGCTTTCGCAGTTTTTTGCCTGTTGAACATGTCGCCCTTCTCGCGTAGTTTCATTGCTGTGACGAATCTTTTCCTCTGTAGTAGCCATTTGCTCACAAACGAGCCAGTCGGCACTAGAGCTGCAGCGAAACTCGGAACCCAACCGTCAACGAGGAGAATTTTCTCCCCTGAACTTCTGAGAAGTACGGTCCAGAAAGTGCTCAGTGTAGCTCGTTGGGAGGATTCAACCGAAGCATAGGCTGCAGTAATCTGCAGAATGTGCGAAATGGAGCTTAGATGTGTTCCTGGCATGTGCCTTTATTGTCTGGGCAACCTCGAGAGGCCTAGAGAAGGCTTCTCTTCAGCTCTTCTGAGAATGCACACTTTCCTTTCTGCAAGGAGGTGAGCACTGAACTTTCTGATTTTGGACGGGGCTAAAGCAGCACCCGCCCCCGCCTGTAGTACCCTGTAAATGTGTCTCTGGGACCATGGCAGAGGGAAGGTGGGGGGAGCGTCCATTTTTGTCCAAAAATGCTTCTCGGAAACACTCACCCGCAGGGGGGGGACTGGTTTGGCGCTGCGGTTCCGAATGGATTCGGGGCCCCGGTGCTGAGCGGCGCGGTTCCGCGCGGACTCCCGCGAGGCTCTGCCGGGAACGTCGGCGAGCACCCCGTCCCGGGTCGGGCGGACGGAGAGTGGGGATTGCGCCGATGACGGATTCAAAATGGAAGGCCGATAATGAAATGAAAGCCCTCGCAGCTGGACTGCCCGTTAACGAAGGACACTGTGACCTGCACCTCCCACCTTCTGAGAGAGAGAGAGAGAGAGAGAGAGAGAGAGATGCAGAGAGAGAGAGAGAGAGAGAGAGTGAGAGAGAGACGGAAAGAGAGAGAAAAATGAGAAATGATTCCCTAAACTGTCCTTGAAATACTTATGTCCTCCTCCTTACTCGAAGATTGAAGGGAGGGAACTGCTTTTATCAGACAGTCTGACGCGGACCCCCCTGCAGGAGGAGGTGTGATGGAGGGACGGAGCGCAATCGTCACCAAACCCCAGGAGCACGGTGGGAAAGAAAATAAAGCTTTTCCAAAAAAAACAAAAAAAAATGTTGGATTTGATGGTGGTTGTTCGGTCAGTACTGCGGGTCATGAACCCAGGCTTCGGTACAGTGTCCTTTGCTTTGCCCGGTCAGTGGGGGAACTGTCCCAGTGCAGTTTTGCTGTGCAGCGCATGCAGTGAATGTGGCGATGGCTCGGTATTCGGTGCAGAGCCTGTGATTCAGCTAAAAGCTTTGAAAGAGTAGGGTTTTTTGGAATGTTTCCTTAGCCAGTGCTCTAGAACTCCATTGCTTTCAGTCACCAGTAGTGATTGTTACATCGGCATTAGAATGGTCAGTTAAGAACATTCTAATCACATATTTGTGATCTTAAAACTTCAAGGGTTATATTGAACTTAATAAAAGATATCATCACAATGGAATACCAGTTTAAAAAAACTGATGAGAAAGTACTGGCAGGCGGCAGGGGTACTTTGTCAAATGCTTATTTTTCTCCGAGCATAACTGAGGAGTCTATTAAAGTGTCTCTTAATATTTAGAATGTTTCGATGAAACAGGAAAGCATGGTTGGCCTGAATGGAACCCAGAACATAAATACTTTTCTGGTAAGGGAATTGTATGAGCCTATTATTCAGCACTTGTAAAAGGTTTTTACTGTGGGGGTAATGTAAGGGTGGGAAGATGATCTGTTGCGGCGACTTCTCCTGTTTAGGAGAAGTCGGGGTCAAGTCGAAACATCGTGGATTAATGTGAGGATGATTAGAGGGAAGCCATTGTTTGCTTCGCCCTGTTGTGGAACGACAGCGTTTTCTCTCGGTGATTGCTTGCAGATGTAGACGCTGGGACAGAAGAGGCTGGCCGTAGGAGGAAAGAGAAAATAACGTTCGAGTGAAGTCCGCTCTCATGAGTAAAGAGTCCAAGGGCAGCTGTGGACACGTCCCGCCTGTAATCTATCTAATTTAAGGGAAATGGGTCAATTACAGACGGTCACAATGAGGTGTGTTTTAACCGCATACCGTGATGTGGTTGATTGTAATTAAAGGAAAGTGACACGCAAGCTTAGACATCTTAGCGGAATGAATTGCGAAGACTTGGAAACGACTAATGAGGGGGCCATCGCGAACGATTTGGGATGTAGAAAATTCAGATCTTCAGATTCACGGGCCTGCGTCCGCGTCTGCGCTTTCACGTGAACGCGGATCGCTGAAGCGTTGCGACTGCGTTGCAGCTGCGTTGTCACAGCGTTGCTTCAGGATAATCCTGCATGCATTGCATTACATTAAATTACATTACATTTATTTGGCAGACGCTTTTATTCGAAGCGACGTACAATAAGTGCATACCAAAGGTTCTTGGAGCAACTACAAAACACAGGTCCCGATAAGGTACAATACTCATTTTGTGCAGTTATTCATAGCCATGAACAGATTGAGTCCAGTTCACTCAGTACACGTTACTCTGACCTAACCTATGCGGAGTCAAACTAGCATGTGTGTGTGTGGCATTGCACACGCGGGCCTCTATAGTGCAGCAGGGCTGGTCAGCCCAGCTGGAGGGATTTCCAGTGAACGGAAGCACCAGCCTTCTGCACACGGGGGTACTGGAGCATGCATGCACCAGTGTGCTCCCCACACCCCCCCCAGTTAATGGAATGTGATGCTGGATGGGCAACCCCCTTAGGGTCAGCCGTTCTACATGGGGGTAGAAAAGGAAAGAACGGTGGATAATAAAAAGTTGTCATACTGGAACACCCATGACAGGCGTTTGAAGTGAACCTGTTGATATCGGATATGATATGATATGATTTGATTTGATCTTGGTATGATGTGGTATATGATCTCAGGCTAATATGAATGCCTTGTCCCTGCTGGTGAAACTGTGCCAAGCCTGAGCAAGTGCCAGAACACAGCCGGGTTCAGCTTACAAAGCATCATTCAGCATCACCCGGGTCATCTGGTACAGTACCTGGTGCTGTAATGCAAGGCACATGAGACGGAAACGAAAAAGGAGAACATTGGGATGCTATACCGTGTTTTAATCCTTTTGAGAATGGACCTGTCACAAATGTAGGGCAGGGAGATCTGCCGTCCTGTAGGCTTTCGATATGCCTGATTCTAATAATTAGGAGCTCAACAAGATCTCTAGCTGTGGAATGAGGTGTGCTTTGTTTGGGTTGGAGTGAAAATATACAGAAGAGTAGATCTCCAGGAACACAGGTTGGGCACCTGTGATGCGGCGACAGTGTAACTCGTGATTTACAGTGTACAGTATATGTATGCCTGTTACACACCGGGACATGACTGAATGTTTTTTAACCCTCTATGGTGTGAGATCACAAATGTGTGATTAGAACGTTCTTAACTGAACATTCTAATGCTGATGTAACAATCACAGCTGGTAATTGAAAGCCATGGAGTTCTAGAACACTGACTTAGAACCTTTGACAAAACATTCCAAAAAATCATCCACCCTAAGAACAATCACGTGCCACAGTGCAAGCGCTGGATGTGTGCTTTTTCACAGCCCAGATAGCCTGAATGCACTGCAGCTTCGCCCCATATGCTCCCGCAGTATCCCCCCACTTCCAGTCCGCTGACCTGTCATTATGCAGTTTGCCTGGCCTACCCTGTGGCATTTCTGAAGCAGGGCCAGAGGCGGCTGAGGCTTGCGGCCGCGGAGTCACGGTCTGTGATTGGCTCTCGCCCGGGTTTTGAAAAACAACGCGGTGCCAAACGGCGGTTTGATCCGTGCCTCGGTCGACGGCGCGCTTCGGGGTGGAAAACGTGCTCCGAGGAAGACTCCCTCAGGGCTCTTGGAAGCGCATTTAACTCAAGACCTGGAACTTCTGGAAAAAAAATTTAGAAAAAGAAGAAGAAGAAGGAGAAGAAAAAGAAGCAGATGAAGAAGAAGAAGGAGAAGAAAAAGAAGCAGATGAAAAAGAAGAAGAAAAAGAAGCAGATGAAAAAGAAGGAGAAGAAAAAGAAGCAGATGAAGAAGAAGAAGGAGAAGAAAAAGAAGCAGATGAAAAAAAAGAAGAAGGAAAAGAAAAAGAAGCAGATGAAGAAGAAGAAGAAGGAGAAGAAAAAGAAGCAGATGAAAAAGAGGAAATGACATCTAAAGCATCCCTCCCGCAGACAAAATGGGTGATTTAGAGCCACGGCGCTCTCTCCACGGGACCCTTTCAGACGAACCCCGGTTTTTTTAATAATCGCGTGTTCCCTTTGAGCCGCTCTTCTGCTTTCGCTAGTTTACTCTGGAGGGTTCCGCAGACCCCAAATGCGTCCTCCGTCCACGCTGCGGCACGTCCTGCGATTTACTGCACCCTGTCCTGGCAATAGGAGGGAGCAGAGAGGGAGCAGCGTATGAATGGTAGTAAAATCTGGCTTGTGCCCCCCCCACCCTCCCCCCCCCATACTGGGGCTCTGAGTCAGGCCTGGGTGTATGTGGTGATCGGTACCTGGCCCTGACAGTGCTGTAATAGAGTTGTTCGGATCCTGGGAAGCCTGCCCAAGTGTCCGGTTTCTGCTTTTGGAACCGGAGTCCCCCCCCCCCCCCCCTCCACTAACGGTTCGCGCACAGCGATTCGCGGTCCCAGGAAAATCCCAAACCCCGGCTGGTTCTTCGCAGACGGTTTTTAAATCAGTAACACTGCAGGGACCTGAGACAGCTTTATTCCAGTCTCTTTTGAGAGCCGTGGCAAAGGAGCAGAAATTCCTGTCAGCTGCATTAGTGGAGAATACACATCATCCGCACAGGAGTGCTTATCATTGCGTTTCATTGCGTTATTCGAGTCCACTTATGGATATGGAATTGCACTACTGTGTCCCATTTTGTGTGGGATGAAATGCTAACCGTTGGTCAGCTGTGTAGTATCTGTAGCGGTTTAGTGTACGGAAATGTAACCTTATTAAGCATATAAATGTGTATGCTTATTCCTTATCGTTGTAAGCGAATGGGAATGCGTGGGACAGGGTTGACCTGAAGTCACTTCACAGTCACTTTTATGTGCCAGAGGTACCTTGAACCTGTACTTGATGGCCTGTTAGATCAAGCGAAGGCGATGGGAGTTAAATCAAGTGATCCAGGGGTATGGCCTGAGAAAACTACTAAATCTGTCCCTCGAGGACAGTAATGTTGGTTTTCATTCTTCTCTAATCAGGACTGATTTAAACCTGGGACACCGATCAGTGTCATTACTTTGGACGGAGTGTAGCACAGTGGGTAAGGAACTGGTCTTGTAACCGAAAGGTCGCAGGTTCGATTCCCGGGTAAGGACACTGCCGTTGTACCCTTGAGCAAGGTACTTAACTGGAATTGCTTCAGTGTATATATCCAGCTGTATAAATGGATACAATGTAAAATGCTATGTAAAAGTTGTGTAAGTCGCTCTGGATAAGAGCGTCTGCTAAATGCCTGTAATGTAATTGGTCAATTAACCATCAGGTAGAAAAAAAAAAAAAAATAGCAGTACTACTGGCCTCGAGAGGGTGTGGGTGAGTTCCCAAAGCTGCCAAAGGAGGCGCTGTTGGTGGAGTTTGCTTAGTGACAGAGAACATTCTGTAGACTGATTAATAGGTGTTTGTGCTGTAACAGACTTCCAGAATAAGTTCAATTATTCCCCTCGCCCAACTTATTTAAATGTACTTATCTATAAAATGTGCTGTACAGGCAGTTGAGAGGCTTCAGAATCAATTTAGTTGCCTTTGATCTCAAAAAAGTTTTCAATTTTGAATGAGGCAACTTTACTATCACTACTCCAGAAGCCAAAGAAGGACAAAACAGCAAGCAACCCCAAAACTAAACATTATATATATCAAATTATTGTATTTGAAATAATTTGAATTAAATGAAGAATCTTTTTTGTGAAACAGTGCAGTGTCCTTCAGTCGCTCAGCAAGTGGCTCGCCCCTTTCACTGAGAACAGCAATAACGACGTGCCACCAGTAGAGGGCGTAAAGGCCACTAAAGCGGTCACACGCCCTGTTGAGTTCTCTTAAAATCAATATGGTTCTTTCTGTTAACCTAATCCGTATAATCTCATTCGCATCACTGTTTATTTGTGCGTGCGCTGCAGTGGTCAGATCAAGCCATTGAGAAGGCCAAGGGAAACTTGGTAATGTAAAAGTGGTAGAGAAAGAGGCGGTTTCTTCCAGTCACATTTAAGCCCCGAACTCTGTGGAAGCTGGGAGGGCAGAGGCCAGTGCCTGGATTCAGCTTCCTATGCGGCCTGTTTATCTGACTGGTGTATCAGGTAACCATAGCCAACCATTACTTGACCAGGGCCGTGCGTTGGGCCCGCCTCCCCAGTTACCCGTTTTCTATGCGCATGCGTATATGTACTGTGCGGTTCACGTGTTCGTCTCAATAACTGACGGGGGCCTGCTGGTCGAAACGTCGTCTCTTTATTAAACGCTGACTGGGAGCATTCAGAAGCGGGGTGCGGGTGACCCTTATCTCTTACGGGTTCATATTTTCGTTTGCCCCGCACCCGTCTGTAATTTTTAGATGTGCGCAAATTTCTTGTCTCCTTTTTCGGTCACCAGCTTGTCCCCTTTTTTGTGGCCCTCCAGCAGGTGACAGGGTAATGCGAGGCGCACCATGGACGGCCAGTCCCAGTCCCAGACCAGTTCAGCCGCGGAGAAGAAGAAGAGGCTGGAGAGCATCGTGGGAAGCCGACGGTCCTCCGGCCGGGCCGATGTGAGCGAGAAGGCCGTGGCCTCCAGCACCACCTCCAACGGTAGGGACCGGCGTTAGCGGCGTTAGCGGAGACAGCCCGGCCAAAACCCCTCCATCTTCTCTCTGCTCTCCCCCCCCCTCTCTCTCTTTAAAATGGAGCTGCTTTCAGCCTCGCGAAAGTTCCGTCAGCTTGGAAAAGTAATTGCAAGAAGTCACTGGTTCATTTAAGAAAAACAAGACCGGGTCAAAACCTAGTGTATGGCTGGACCGGCCGACCAACGGTGTAACTTCATAACTCGGCCGACCAATGGTGTAACTTCATCATTCAGTCACTCAGTCACAGACATTCGCATTTGTAGGGCTGGTCCCGCTGTTGCGGTCCAGCCAAAAATCTGTCGAAGAACAAGAACATAACAGCAATGGAGGGGGGGGAGGTGTTGGGGGATTAGATGGATGTTCCTGAAATGGCAGCTGTATTGCTTGTGTTTTTGTTGTATTGCTTGTGTTTTTGTGTGTTTGCGTATTTTGGTATGTGTGTGTGTTTGTGTGTTTGTGTGCGTGTGTGCTTGAGCGTGTTTTCGTATGTAAGTCGATTACTCTGTCCGAGCTTGTGCAAGAGTCTTTCTGAGCACTTCTGTTTGCGGTGTCTGTTTGTGCGAGTGTTAGCGTCCGTGTGTTTATCCGTGCGTGTTATATTGTGTCTGCAGCGTGTGCGACAGTGAGTGGTCTGTCACTCCTGGGGCGGTGATGATGATGTCAGGTTCTCAGGTCAGGTCTGTAAGAGGGCACTTCAATCTGTTTCGGATGAAATAAGACGCCGCCTGCGTTGCGAGTTCTCTGCAGTTAAATAAGAGGGGGAAAATGTACATCAGCACAGGAAGCTGGGGGTCAGGCTCGGGGATTTGGAATCCATCCTTTGGAGCAGAGTTCCACTCCCCGATGGCCAATTTGGTTCTTTAATAAAAGGCTAAGTAAACAAATCTCACCATAAATCACCATACCCAGCCAGACTGGAAATATTTCATATGAGATGGGACTCATATGAGATGGGACTATGACCGCCACTCTTATGAAAAGCACTGTATAAGAATTACATCAGTGGAATCTCTAGCAATGCTGAAAGCGGCAAGAGTGTGTAACTGGGAAAAAATAAGTCGGGAGCCCTTTTGTGAATTTAACCTTTGACCTTGTGACCTGGGAATCTAGGGGGAAAAAAATCTGGACGCCATTTGCGTTTAATCAAAAGTCATATGTAACTGGCTCAGAAAACAGGAGAAAAATATATACCAGGAGTCTCTGACCAAGACCTTTGACCTTCGACCTTTGTGACCTGAAGCCAGCAGGGTTCTGAGGGGCCGAGAAGATAATATTTGTGCCAGTTTCCCCTGCTGTGCTGGCGGCCTTGAAGCTGCTAATCGAAAAAACGCCAGGCGCTTCTGTAGCTTTGGCCTTTGTCCCCGTAACCTGAATGTCTGGGGAACAGCAGGGAGAGCACTATCGTCAAGTTCCCTCAAAACCAATATAGTTCGGAAGACTGGAAATAAAGAAAAATCAGACAGGAAGTGCTGTAACCTTGCTGTAAAATGGATAGTGTTCTAAGGTCCTGTGAATAAAATGCTTGTGACCAATAACGGTTGGTGTCGGTGAGTAGAAATGGTTGCCACTGACAGATGGTGGGATTGACCTGAAAAATTGACGCCATATAAAAATAGGTGCAGAACATAACTTCACACTGCTGTATAGGACACACCTGGGCTGAAACTATTTTTTTTTAAAGCCCTTGGAATCGATATCGAAGTTGAGGATCACAGACCGACTGAGATTTGAACCTGAAATTGGAATTCTTTCTCTCCAGCACCTGACCAATGTGCGGAGGGGCACTGCTGTCTCACAAGTAGGAGGTTCTGGGTTCGGGTCCTGTCCCCGCATGGAGTTTGCGTGTCCCCCCCTTTGTTTCCCGTAGGTGTCCTCCGGGTGCTCCGGTTGCCCCCCACAGCCGAAAACATGGCCCAGGGTCCACAGATGAAAAAATTATCCTGCCTGGCTATTTTACACGCTCTCTGGCGCACTTACAGAAATGTCATTTGTTACAAGGATGGTCGGTCGGTGGATTTTACAACAAAACTTTGGAGGTCAGACTCAAGAAAATGTCATGTACAGCACATATGTATATATTCTCTTTCTTTAGTCTCTTTCTCTGTCCACCTCTCTCTTTTTTTCTCTGTGTCTCTCCTTCCTTTTTTGCGGTCTTAACGGCCCTCCTCCTCAAGTGAACTTGGTGAAATTCTGGTGTAGTTACGGCTCAATCTTGGCCCAGAGGGAGCGCGCTCCCGCGGTTGGCTAAATGGCCAGCCTGCTCTTTTCACCTTTCAGCCCAGTGCCATCTCTCCTCCCCTCCCCATCACTCTCCCAGCAGGTGGACCTCTCAATCTGCAGGTCCTTTTGTTGCCTTCCTGGAAAAAAAAAACCCCCAAAAAAAACCAAGTTCGGCCCCATGGCCTGAATAAACCCCATCATCACAAAATAACTTCCAACAAGAAAAGTGTTGAGAGAGACATCCACGCTTTGGCTTTTCTTACTACATATCATCTGAGTAAGAAAAAGTTCCTGCTTGGGTGGGTTTTCTGAGAGAGTTTTTTTAAGCTCCCCAATTTTTTTGATAAAATGTGCTTAAGTGCAATTTTCAGTAAGGTTTTCACTTTTCAGCTTTGGCTGTCTGGAACCATTTCTGTCTTCTGCCCACAGTCCAGGAGCAGCTATGAGAAATGGGACCTGGTTATTTTCCCTTTTTTTTTTGTTGGTGAGATTTTTAATGTCAGTCTCTTCTCTCTCCCCCTCTCCTCTAAGTGTGTCTGCCTTACCCACTCATTTCTCCATTTACCTCCTCCCTCTCTCTCTTCCTCTGAGAGAAACACACTCTGATAAGAGGTTATGAGCAGTGACACTGATATCTGTTAATTGGTTGGTAACTGAAGGGGGAAGTACTGCCCCAGCAGTACACGGAACAAACTGTGGCTAGCTGCTCACTCTCCACACCTTCACTCCCCGGATGGCTGATTCGTTGCATTACATTACATTACAGGCATTTAGCAGATGCTCTTATCCAGAGCGACTTACACAAGTTTTTACATAGCATTTGCATTGCATCTGTTTATGCAGCTGGATACACACTGAAGAAATACAGGTTAAGCACCTTTCTCAAGGGCACAATTCCCTGCCTGGGAATTGAACCTCTGACCTCTCGGTTACAAGACCAGCTCCTTACCCATTATACTACACTGCTGCCAATTCAGTGGAACGTGATTTCACTGATTCAGTTCAGGGTCCTACTGAGTGTTTTGGTCATGTTGACCAGATGGTGGAGGGATGGGGCAACTTATTTTCAATCACGGTTTTTTTTTTAAACAAGAGCGTGGAATTACGGAAACGTGTTTCGGTAACCATACTTCTTTTGATGTACCTTTTCAAAATAGTATAACTTCTTTTTGTCCATTGAGACTATTATTCTCCGCGTCGGTGTTCGTTTGTTTACCAGCTGGTAGCTTGGCGCAGTGACGTGTAACGGATACGTTTCTCTATTGTTTCAGCGTTGTGTTTCATGTCTGTGACGCCAGGTGTCAGGACCAGATTTCAGACGGCATGCATGCAGGTCTGAGCTCCTGTTTCAATCATGCCCCACTCTTGGCTTGACATAAAAGTATCGAGAAGTTTCACTATAATGTATCTGCCTGTGTGTGCGTGTGCATGTGTGCGTGCGTGTGTGCGTGTGTGTGTGTGTGCGCAGTGCATACCATTGTGTAGTCTTCCATGATTTCCTTGTTTGAAGTGGGTAAAGCCCATATCGCTAATGAGTCAAGTGCCTTTATGACATCATTGCCACCTAGCCCTGTCAGAACTGTAGCGCTGTCAGAACACGCCCGCGTTCCGCTCCCATCCCCTCAGTAGATCTGTTCCCCTCAGTCCCCTCAGTGAGTCTGCAGTGTGGGTCTGGAGGGCTGGTGCTGAGGACCCAAACCCGAGTGGTCCAGTGTACCAGGAAGACAGTGGCGCCACTCCAAACAGCGCATGCGATCAGACAGCTATGGGCTTGAGGGAAACTCCAGTGTCTCTACAGCCACGCAGGGCTGACTGGTATTTCAGTCGCAAATCAATCTCTCTCTCTCTCTCTCTCTCTCTCTCTCTGTCTCTCTCTCTCTCGGACGGGCTGAATGTACTTCTTCTCATTCCCACACCATTTTATTATTATTATTATTATTATTATTATTATTATTATTATTTTTTTTTAGGGAGGGGCTTTCGGTTTGGCCATCATTTCTATTTTAAATGTGCGCTCTCAGATGAAAGTCGGGGGGGGAGTTGTGGGATACACAGCGGGGTAGCAGAGCTGGGATTTCTGTCCTCATTTATTTTTAAGCCCGGCTGCACCTTTGGGGATTTTGTGTATTCGCATTAGTGTGCGTTCAGCCTGGCGTTGCCTCTACTGCGGACAGTGAGGAGGAGTGTTCCGCAGTTCTGCATGGTTTTTGGCCAAGAGAAATAGACCTCTGGCCAAAGTTCCTCCCCTACCGCTGCCCTTTGTTGATTTTTTATTCTCATGTTTTTCCTCCCAAGAATTACTCGGAATGACCAGAGCCTTTTTTTTTTTTGTCTTTCCCTTGAAGTATCCTGGATTCGGCCCTTTTGGGAACGCTGTTGAAGTCGAAGGCACACGGCAGTCCTTTGGGGGGATGCGTGAAGCGGACATGTTTGTTCACTCAAATGCTCGTTCAGCGCGTTCGAATTTTATGGCAGATCCATTTGGTCAAATCATATTTCCTTTGCATTGCTTTTCCATTTTTTTGGAATTCTGTGTCAAATAGTGTTTTTTAAGGCAGTGAAGTACTCATGTAGTCCCTTCCTGTGCACTGCACTCCTTTTTTTGCTTTTCCAGTAGATGAAAAACACAATGACATTCTACGGTACCGTATAATGTCGTTGTCCCGTGCTCCAGACTAAAAACTAGAGGTGACAGATCCTTCTCTGTGAGGGCTCCCAAGCTCTGGAATTCACTGTCTGTTAAAATTCGAAAGGCAGAGACAGTTATACTGTCTCTTTTAAAAACACTTTTTTTAGATTGGCCTTTGGGTGAATTGTTTGATCATTTTATGCTATTATAATTTCATATTGTGGTTTTTCAGTATTCTCTTATCCTTTTCATGCATACATGTGTACGTACGTATGAATTCACATGGAACAAAAAACACTCTATCTGCAACATAATAAAATCAAGTAGAACTGATGTAAATACTGTGCAGTGCACTCCTGCAAAAAAAAAAAAAAAGCACTGCAGTGTTTTTAAGACTTAAGAAGTCTGAAAGGGGAAACAAAAATCAGATTATTGACTTTATGCTTGTGGGTGCATGAAGAATTCTGTCTGTCCTACCGCAGTGTGAAAGCTGGCATCTGGAAAGGCTTAAATAAACTTAAATAAGCAGACTGTTTCAGCTTCAGAGAGACTTCCCAGTAGTGATGGGTGAGACCACAAGCTACGTAAACACTGCAGGCATGAACACCTTTTGGAGTCTAAACAGCACTAGCAAGATCTATTAATACTACCACGTTAATTAGGACAACTATTGGACACATACAGTGCCAGTGTGTATCGTCTGCCATGTATGTGTATTGCCTTTTCATTAAAAAGTAATTTCCTTTCCTTTAAGATGTACTGTTCTATCAGATAATAGTTAAGCCAAGGTGTCTGTGAACACTGACAAAATTCCATTGGCATGACGAATCCACGTGTTTGGGTCTCATTGAAGTCAGTCCCATTCATTCCCTGGTTATTTCCATTTCAGGATGAACCTTGAATGCCCCCAGAGTGACATCATTTTCTAGAAAGAACAGAGACTCGAAATGAAATGACTAAATTAATATTTTCACCATCAAGAAATGTCATTGTAAGGGACAGACCAGCGCTAAATGACAAAGGTGTCCCAGCACCAAGGAACAGACAAACAGGCCTACTGAGGATCCAAAAAATGGACAAAAAAGACAATCCCCCCCTATTGAGACGCAAAATAAAGTGCAGCTGTCAGCTCAGCAAGCGCTAAGACGGTAAATAAATTGATTTTACAGATATCGTGACGGATTTCTTGGGTCAGACGTCTTTGGATCGGATCGCATGTATAATTTTGGCAGACTTATGTAGTAGTTACGGAGATCTCTGCTGGAGTTGTCTGCATTATCCTAGCAGCTGGCTATAGGTTTACCTTGTAAGTAAGTGTGACTGTAGCACACGCTTGTAACACAGCTCTGTAAGTCCACTGGTGTTGTTCAGTGTAAGGAGAGAAAGGGCTTGTTTTGTGCAGAAGCTATATCCTCCCTAATAATAATTCTTCTTCACTTGTATTTTCACCCGTCCATCCATCCCTTATCTCTACCCACCTATTCCTGGTCAGGGTCACGGGAGGTGATAGAGCCTATCCCAGCATGCGTCGGGCGAGAGGCAGGACTACGCCCTGGTCAGTTTGCCAGTCCGTCGCAGGACACACACACACACACGCCATTCAGTCACACACTCGTATGATGCGCTACAGGGAAAATGGCTCTGCGAGGGTGTCCCAGCCTCATTTCGCGGTATAAAAGCGTCTTTGAACGCGCCGGGCTCTTAACGAGGGGCCGGGGTGCGTTCGAACCCAGCACACGGTCCCATTACACCGCCGGAGAAAGACGCTGAAATACCAGGGACAGGAATATGAGCTGTGTTTGGGGAAGAGGAGGTTGAGTGCTACCCCCCCCCCCCCCCCGTCTTTTCACAGTCCCTCACTGACACCACGGGAGGAAGGAGGACTCTGAAACATAAAAGGCCGGGGAGCTTCAACTTTCGGCCTTGAATCCACGCGCAGGAAATGGCCGCCGCGCTCCCGGCTCCCTCATTGGCCCTTTTCATTCTTTGGCCCCCCGGGCCCCAGCCGCCGCCGCCGCCGCTAAGTGTTAAAGAGTGCAACCGCCGCGGAGATTCCTGCCTTCCTCCGCGCTCTCTGGCCCGTCGAGGTCTGGCAAAGTCTTTTTTTCCCCTGGTGACTCTGACGGGCCCCCCAATCTGATGGAGAATTGGCGAAGGCAAGCATGTGGGCGTAAAAAAAAAGAGATGGAAGACAGGAGAGGTTACGGATTAGAGACACGTTGGGCTGATGGTCTGCTGGGTTGCTGCTGAGTTCAGGCTTTTTTGGCTGGCGTTTCTCCTGTTTGGAAATGTAGTGAAAAATGCGCGTGCAAGCTTGTTCAAGATAATAACTGTCAAATTATTTGCGTGGAATTGATAGGATAATATGTCAAGCTGTTGCAAAGCTCCAGTTTTCCAGGAATGGGAGCATAAGGCAGTTTAAACCAATAGAACGGATTAAAACCGGCAAGAAGAAGAAGCTGAATTTCAAGAGGGCCCTCACATGTGCCATGGAAATGGAGGGATAGCAGATTTTCCTCAAGTGTTGAGTGAGAGAGGGAGGCAGAAAGAGAGAGAGAGACAGAGAGTGCGTGAGAGAGAGAGAGAAAGAGAGAGAGAGAGAGAGACAGAGAGTGCGTGAGAGAGAGAGAGAGAGAGAGAGAGAGTGAGTGAGAGAGAGAGAGAGAGACAGAGAGTGCGTGAGAGAGAGAGAGAGAGAGAGAGATTTTTGCATCTGAAATACCAGTCAGCCCTGTGTGACCCGTGGCCCACTGTACACAAAACCGCTGAGTTCAGCATAACCTGCAGTAATGAACCTCCTCTCCCCACTGGAGGGGTTTGTAAACGGGAAGGAGGGCAAGTCTGACTTAACGATTAGCGCAGTGCCCTTTGACCCCTGTGTCCGGAACGACAGCTGTCTGAATAGGGTGAGGGTTTACTAAGGGGGTGTGGCTAATGGACTGTTTCTGTGAACAAGCAGTGCAGGGAGGGGATGGTGGGCGAGTGGCGTGGCGGGTGGGGGTTCATGGGGTTGGGGGTTTGGCGGGGTGAGAGGCAGTTAGTGGGAGAGGGCTGGAGTCAATTTGAATGGGCAGAAGGGGAATTCTGAGCACAGATACTGTAAGTGCAGCAGAGTGGAACATCCGGCACTAGAGCAAGTAACCACACTGGGGGGGGGGGGGGCGGACACTGAGATGTAAAACTAATACCACCTTCTCATTCATCGGCAGACTCTAAGCTGAAACATACTAAAAGTGCCAGTCTTCTGATTTTCTGTGGTCAAATTTCAGCAAAGCAGCTTTGTCTTTGTTCTTTTGCTGTGTTTGGAGGCGTGTGCTGCTTTGTGTACGTTGGAACGCAGTTTTGACAAGGGGTTGAGGAAAGCAGAAGATCTCTGACTCATCCATTTTTTTTGTGGCTGTTTTTCTGAATTAACTGCGGCCCGCTGCGAGCCAAGGTCTGGAGTCCGCCAGGAGAGGGACTGCTCGCTCTCTCGCTCGCTCTCTCGCGCTCGCGATCTCGCCATGTAGCTGGCCCCGGTTGCCATGGCGAGCGGAGTGTCTCCCTTGCCCGTAATTCCGCAGCGGAATGCAGCGAGCCCTGAACGAGCTCCCTTTCAGGGACAGACAGAGCCGCTGGCCAGTAAGCACGGTGAATGAGATCGGACAGCTTAGCCAAGCGTGTGAGCTTAATGAGAAGTGTTTCGGGGGCGGGCTGAAGTTTAGCAGTGACTGTATCTGCGGTTAAAAGGCCCGTGTCTGGGGATCTGTGTGTGTTCAATGAAGCCGCACAGTCAACATGTTCATTTGGCCCCGGAAAGCTACACGTCTGTCTCTTCAAATAGACCGGTGACGAAAGCCAGACCTATGCTTGTAATGTTAAATTGATGATCCTGTACTACAGCCGTGTATGAAAAGCCCTGACCCTTGCCTACACTGCCGCCAACAGGACAGCCCCCATCTACTTGCAGGACATGACTCAATTCTATGTGCCTGCTCGACCACTCCGCTCTGCAGCAGCAGGGCGTCTTGTAACCCCTCCCACCCGCCCAAAGGGATCACAGAGCTTCTCCACCCTAGCTCCCCAGTGGTGGAACGAACTCCCCGTCCCTCTCCGAACCTCCCCCTCACTATCCATCTTCCGCCGTGGCCTGAAGACTCATCTCTTCAGACTATACCTAGAATAACCACCACCATGCTGTGTATATATCATATTTTATGTAAATAATAAATTGATGACTCACCTGTGTACTTACAGGCCGTGGTGATAGAAAATGTCACAGTTCTGCTATTACTATGCCTAATGCAGTTTCATTTGAAGTATTACATTCAATATTTTAAAAATTGGTCATTATGGCGTCTTCTTCTTCTTCTCCTTTTTCTTCTCCTTCTTCTACTCCTCCTTCCTCAACAGAAATAGATTTTGCCAATGTGATCCATCTTTTGCTAACAACAGAGTCTGAGAAATTAGTGAAAGGTGTCACTGGCTCTGCAACCCCTAATTTGGTCCCTTGAAGTCTTGACGCAGGCAGACTATTTTAAGTCCATTTGCGCAAACATTTGTCAGAAGTCATACCTGTGACCTTTAGGTTACAAGACCAACTCCTCGCCCATTAAACTACGCTACTGCCTCGCTTGTCTCCCCTGCACTCTTCGTGGAATTTGAAAGACTTTCTAAGGAATAACCCCCCCACCCCCGCCAAACAGCCTTGGAAAATTTGACTTTGTTGTCGAAGGCTGTCAGAAGGATCTGCTCTCATCCTAACATGCCTTTTAGCTTCAACGGATAAGCAACTGTAGTTGTGATCGGTCAACTGCTACACTTTCCTACACTTTCCACATTTCTGTTCAGATAAGCCCCCCCCTCCCCACTCCCCCCCCTTGCTTTTGCAAGGGAATCGTACACTTACCTCCTTTTCTGAGCCATCAAGCACCTGTACAAAGAAGATTATCGGGGGGAAATGAAGCGGAGAGATGCGGCCCTGATAACTCTCATGAGCACGCTTAACACTCAGCAGGGGAGCCAAGAAAAACTCAGCTGTCATCTCTCTGGGATTCTAAGCTAGAAAAAAAAAATCCTAATTTTCTGGAATTTTCCTCTGGCATACAGCTTGCAATAATAATGTGGACAAGGATAGATGCGTTTCCTAGATCCACATGTGCTTTCATGATTTAAACAATATGTTTAGTTTTCTGACACCTAACGTGACAGTTCATAAAACATCATCACAGTTACTCCCTGTTTTTCGAAGAAAGCAACACTGGCTAGCACGTTAGCAGGTTAGCAGCTATGCCCAGACTAGCCTTTCGGAAAAAACGTTTGAAGGCTTCTCTTCACAATTCGCATAATTAGGCATAGCATGGCTGAAATTGTACCTGTGATGATCTAAATAGTCATAATATGACCCACCTCTTGTTGAAAAGGTGTAAAAATGCACTTGGGTGCACAAATGTTTGACGTGTGAATGTGAGGCATGTGTACGATAAAGACATGTGTGCAATGCTCGGATTTATCCATGACGTGCGTTTTTCAGATCTTCGTTTCCAAGTCCGTAATCCTGAGCTAAAGCCGAAATTGGTTCCGTTTTCAGATTCCATTTGGGAAAGGAAGTGCCTTTATTGTCTGAAATCACAGAAATGCAGTCTGATCTGTCCAATTCCAGTGCTTCCGGTGCCAATATTGTCACGCAGTCCTGGAACCAGAATGGAATCTCACTCCCCAGAAATCAACCTCCTTCAATTACTGAGCTGTCTGTACAAACACTATAAGTGATCCAGATGCACATTCCAGGTGTGGGGCTGTATTGCGGTCGAATGTATGAACTGCAGGTGTGCGATGTTGTTTTTGACTCCGCCCCCCCTACTTCCCGCCCCCCCCCCACAGAGGATGGGAGCCCTGGGCGCCAGCACCACAGAGAGAGACGCAACGCCATCACCACCGCCGCCGCCAACTTCGGCAAACCGTGCCAGGAGCCGCCCACCGCCGCCATCGAGGAGCGCCCCCTGCTGGTGAAGACGGAAGCGCACGGCTCACTGCCCCATGTGGCTGACTACGCCCTGCCCTGCCGCGGGATGCTCTTCCCCGTGGACCCCCGGAACGGATACCTGGAGGCCCAGTACTGTGAGTCACCATCAGTGATCGCTGGAGACTTTGCTTGGTTAGAAATGACTTGGTTATTGTCAGTACGAGTGAGAATAACCAATCACATGGCTACTACCTGGCTACAGTGCAAAAATAACCAATCACAGAGTTTCTTCTTGACTGTTATGCAAAATTAACCAATCACGGGACTACTTCCTGGCTGTAGTGCAAAAGAAAACCAATCGCAGGGCTGCTTCGAAATTTGTAGGGTTTGTATAGTATAGGTGCTGCTCAATGAAATGACAGCGTGGAAATAGTTTCACACACGCCTTAGCTTTAGTTGGGGACTAGTCTCCATAATGTGGACACATTCAGAGAAAGGAGAAAGGAATGGCTAAAAAGAAGGTGCTTCTTGGTTCAATTAAAAGAGAATTAAAGGGAATTCTCCCACAGAGACAGTTTGAGGCCTTGTGTTTCTGAACTCTCCATGCTGGCCAGTAGGGTCAAAGGTCAGATTTGAGTTTATTTTGCTGAAATTTGAGAAGGCTTCTCTGTCTTTCATTAACCATGAAGTGGGCATAGGAGACACTTCCTCTCGTTCCCCTCATCTTCATGCCCCCGGGGGGTTATGTGAATAGCTATTTATGGGGGAACATCTGTAAATGCCCTGCAACGTGCTCTTGTTTATATGGTTGTTTTTTGGAGGGAGAGACATGCAAACAGCCCTCTCCCCCTCCTCCGTACGCACACCCCTTACAGGAAACTGCAGGAACGGTGCACCGTGATCTTGCCCGGAGGGACCGACTAGTCAAACCTTCGAGCCCTCTGCTTCATTTACTGCTTTATATCCCTCTGTTTGTGGAAGAGGAGTGTGTGAACACGGTTTCCTGGATGGCCTGGAGTTAAGAAAATAAAAAATAAAAAAAAGGAAAAGGGACTTTTACGGGCTGGTGTAACAGGTGTCACAAAAAAATGCTAGGGGCTGCTAGGTGCCCTGTGTTCTGTTATTCACCCCTGGTTGTGCAGATGGCAGTGCCCTCAGCCTGGCACTCACTGGGTCCTGGCATAAGAGTCACTCCTCTTACAGGTTAGGCAGCTGCAATCAGTCATACACCAGAAGTGTACTCGTCCGACGCAGTGACTGTGTAGCTTACAGCTAGCGGCGTGCCTTGGACCACCTAGCTTAGCTAGCAACGTGCCTTGGACCACCTTGCTTAGCTAGCAGCGTGCCTTGGACCACCTAGCTTAGCTAGCAGCGTGCTGTGGACTGTGTAGCTCAGCTAGCAGCTTGCCTTGGACTGTGTAGCTCAGCTAGCAGCTTGCCTTGGACTGTGTAGCTCAGCTAGCAGAGTTCCTTGGACTGTGTAGCTCAGCTAGCAGAGTTCCTTGGACTGTGTATCTCAGCTAGCAGCTAGCCTTGGACTGTGTAGCTCAGTTAGCAGCTTGCCTTGGACTGTGTAGCTTAGCTAGCAGCTTGCCTTGGACAGTGCAGCTCGGCTAACAGAATACATTGCCAGGGCTCTACTAGATGAGGACGGTCCTGAAAAATACGATTGGAACTCCAAAAATGTTAGACATAAAAAACAAATTGCGGGTTTAAAATCGGCCATAAAGAAAAAATAAAAAAAAACGCCCCCTAAAACACAATTAGCCTGCGCTGTGAGCTACGCTCCTCTTCCTTGTCAGCGGCAGTATTTCGTCCACATTCCACAAATCCGCACGCGCTCCAAATTTCCCCTCTGCCTGTGGTGTGAGTGCTGAGCAAATAACTGACCTTGAGGCTAAGATAATATCCGAGTCCAGGAATCCAGCGTCCGCGGTTTCTTTAAATCACTCGAAGCGTAAGACCCTCGAGGGCGGGGGCTGGGGGGGGGGGATGAACATTTGGGAGTCAAGTATGTCCAGAGAGCCATTTTTGTCTCTTTTTTTCTGTGATTTTTCGGGATTAACGGAGAGAGCCGTAGTCCTGACTCACTTGGTGGCACGTAAATGCTGGTTATACATGGACAGGCTTGTCTCTCTCTTAACTTGCAGTAGGGTTGTGTTTGGTAGCAGTGCATGTGTATGCTGGTGGCTAGTGTGGTCCCAGTGAGCAGAAGCCAGAATCTAGTCATCTAGAGGGGTGGAAATCTAGCTTGAGACATATTTTGACAGAAACGGACTAGGTTAAGACCAGTTTAGCTCAGGTTTTACCTGAATACAGCATGGCTACATCCTAGTCAGCCAGAAAACTTTTGCTTTTCAACCAAATGGAGCCGAGTTTTCACTTGATCGCCAAGATGGCGTTTCACCAACTTTTCAATTCAAGCCTAAAGACGATTCAGCCTTTCAGGTCAAGCTAGTCCTTACGTTCATTGTGCGAAGCAGATCTTGATTTGTGGACCGCAGAATAGCATGTTGAGATTTCTTTGTTCCTCTTCACTAATTCCTCTCAGTTTTATTTTGAACATTCTTTTATTTCAAAGTAAAAAAAGTATGAAAGTATGAGAGTGTGATTAAACTTTAGCCAGCTGGCAGGCCATTCGGCAGACAGCGAGGAGTAACAAGGCTACGCACAAACAGCTTGAATTCAACGTGCTTTTCTGCTTTAATTATGTTTTCGATTATTCTCCTTGCTGTTTCCCACACTTATTAGTTGTCGTAATTCACTCTGAGCGAAAGCTTTTTCAAATCCTGCAATCAAGAACACTTAGCATGTGCTTGCTTGTTGTACAACAACAGCCCCTTCACAGAAAGCGCATTGGAGTAATTTATGTAGACGTAATTAGGCTAACAAGCACGCGACATTCTGGCCCTGCAATTAAGGGAAATGTTCCAAAGTCACCAGAAGCTCCCACTGTGATTCCCAAAGCATCTACTGAACACGTCATTTACTCATTAAGGTAGCTTAGGTCAGCATAAACAAACCCCAGCCTGGGTTCAAGGGTGCTTCTTATAGTCTGAGTGAGACTTTCATTGTGGATCGGTAAAAGACAACAAGTTATACGTTTATTGACGTAATGACTATGTAAATTGATGACGACCACTCGACCCATCAAGATTTGCTGTCTTTGATTTTAGCATTCCACTAATCAATCCCTGTAATCGAATCCGTTTTTTGCCGCAACGATTTTGACAATGAGTAGTTGTAATTGAACTCCGTACCGTTTTCAAACAAAACATTGCACGCTTTGAACTTAAAAGTGAGTACGTTTTTAAACGGAGAAAGTCTTTTTAGGAGTCTGTATACGTCCCCCTTGTAAAGTCCAGATGTTCAGGAAACGTAAAACAGCGCGGGTCTGTAAATCATCTAACCTGGCTTTGCCTTCAAGCTCCGGGCTTTTCACATCTTGTTTAGCCACACGGGCTCACGGGCCGGGTCGGTCGTCCGCCCCGCGTCGTCGCGTATGGATCTCGAAAGCAGCGGTTAGGGCGAAAGGAAAAAAAAAACCCTTTCAGACGTCTGCCTGTCAGGTCCGTTTTCTAAGTGACTCGTTTTTCGCCCAGCAGAATATCGTCTGTTGCAGTGAGGTCATGGAGAACGGCAACATCGTCAGGGCGCTTTTACAACACGGCCTTCTTCTTTTTTTATCGGCCTCAAACCTTTAAGTACATCGGAAGAAAAGCGCAAGGGCGCCGTGTTTCGACGACCTAAAAAACCGCGAGATGAAAATAAACGTATTATTTGGACAGTTGGGATACGCCAGTGTGCTTTAGGGTGACACCCAGTTTTTCTTTCTGAGTGTACCCTTGTGGAGAAACAGATTTTTTTCTCGGTTCTAATTTAAATTCAGTGTAAAAGTGCACGGTGCTTCCCTAATTTTTCCTTATTACAGCCCTGCCCGTTCCCAGCCGAGCCACACCAGACTTAGTTTTCCGTTTGAGGTTTGGCCCGGGTCGAGCCTGGCCTGGAGTGGACATCTTCCCGCTCATTCCTGCATGGCCCAGCAAATGCATGTCCATGTCAGGAATGGTTTGTGGAAACGTGACTTCTCTTTTTTTTTTGGTTTTGAGAAACTACCAGTGTACCCTTTAAGTTTACCAGGGAGGAAAGGAAGCAGAGGAAGAGGGTTCGCGGGGAGGGATCCATTTTGGCTCTGCGCTGCGAGTGTCTGATGGACTCGCAGGCAAGACAAACCAGATTTTTGTCCCTCATCTGGTTTTGGGGGAAGGGGTGAGAACTGTGTGATGAGTGGAGCTCACTGTAGTGATTTGACAAGCCTGAAAAAAAAAGAGATTCATTTTTTTAAAAGGGGGAATGGAGAATAGAGTTGTCTTTACAATCTGTGAAGGCAAGGCTTTAAAATAAATAAAGAAAACATGTCATAGGAGGAAAGAAAGATGTGAGCCAGCCGCTGGCTTTTGAATGAGAGCTGAGTGAGTCTTCCCAGCAGCCCCCCCCCCGACTCTGTTTAACTTCCTCTGAGTGACAGCGGTTTTCCTTCTCTGCACTGGAAGCGCCCCGCGTGTTTGAAATAGGTGCCAGAGCGTGTTTACATTGGGGCTGCTAAGGTAAACTGCCGTACGAGTCAAATAAGCACTTGTCAACAGCAGGGGAGCGGGTGGGAGTATGGGAAGCCAGAGGTAGAGGCAGTAAAGGATTCTGGGTATAAAAATTTTTTTAAAAATCCAACTTGAGGAAGAACTGGAGTTGGAGGAGGGTCTGTGCTTTTGCAGGAGCATCTTCAGTTTGGCCGCCTGACAAATGCAACTTGAGATCGTTTCTGTCTTCATCCACTTGCTTGTTGCTGTTCTGGTATGGTAAATGGTAAAATGGACTGCATTTATATAGCGCTTTTATCCAAAGCGCTTTACAATTGATGCCTCTCATTCGCCAGAGCAGTTAGGGGTTAGGTGTCTTGCTCAAGGACACTTCAACATGCCCAGGGCGGGTTTTGAACCGGCAACCCTCCGACTGCCAGACAATCGGTCTTACCTCCTGAGCTATGTCGCCCCCGACATGGTATTCTCAGGTTCAGTGTAAGCTATCAGGGAAGAGACTTCATGGCTGCCATCTTAAATTCTCTCAGTATTCAATGGAGCATTTGTGTGACTCACAATAATCAAACCCAAGACAAACAGAAACTCAGCGCTTACTTTAAGCTCAGCAATATTTCAACATTGTACAGTGCATTAAAAGGAAAGCGAGACTCAATTATATTTTTTTGTATTTTTTTTGTACTGACTGCCTTGCGTTATGCCTACTCCTCTTGATTAAAGGTGACTCGAGCTGCGTTCCCTCATGCTAATGTTTATAGAGCTCTGTCCTCTTTGATGTGCAGCACATTCAGAGAAGCACACTTGGAGTGAGCCCAGATGACGAATTGCGAAGTAAAAAAAGCGAACAGGGCGGAACGTGAGACGTCTTGTGTTTTCTTGGGCAACGGGGTCTGTGTTCGGCCCCCGGTGTAGAACCCTGGGCTTGGAGACAGACCGAAGTAGAAACAGGTTTTCGGGGGGAACCTCTCCCTCTGGGGACCCTCGAACGACTGGCACCCGCGACCCCGTCGGTTTACGCTCAAAAAGGCCACGCTAACCCCGCCCCCATGCAGACGCCTGTCCAATAGCAGCAGTCTCTGAGCCGCCTGTTCTGTGATTGACACGTGTCGGGGTGCGTGGAGGTTCAGTCTGGTAGCCCCCCTGAGATGCAGTCCCATGGTTTGTCCTTACAGATGACACTTTAAAAATGACTGAGACTCATCAAATGAAGACACGACTGTCTTGGCAGTCTAAAGTGTGTTTTATTGTGGCGAATGAGAACATCAAAAAACTTTTATTATTATTATTATTATTGTCAGTGATGCTCATGGCTCCTTTAATGGTGCTGGGAAATTGGGATCACTGATAGCAATCCCCTGGCCTAGCTGGCTGAGCTGTGCATCTGTCCTCTCTTACGCTGTGTTTGTGCCTGATAGCGTCTTGACCCACCAACTCTCCTCCTCTCTCCTCCTTCTCCTCTCTCTCCTCCTCCTTTCTCTCCGTCTCCAGCCACGCCTGCCTTCTTCCCGCCGTTCCAGCCGCCGGTGCCCATCGATGACCGGCACGCGCAAGGGCGCTACGTCTACGAGCCGCCGCTGCACATGTGAGTACCGCGAGAAACGTTCGCCTGGAGCGGACATCCCTGTGCCGCCATTTTGGGACTAGTATTAAGGGTGTTTCTGTACCTTTGTGTGTGGATGCATAGTTTTAGTCTTGCAGGAAATGTTAACTTTGAAAATGCCCCTTTGCTCTGGTTGGCAGCTCATGCTGATGAGTTCTTAACCACCGAATCGAAGGGTGAACTGGACCTTTATGCTCTATGATGTCTTTACCCTCCGTGTGACCTTTGCTCTGTGATGTCACAACCTCAGCAAACAAATGTAGCTGATAGGTCAATCTGGCACGTCTGCCCTCTTCGACCCCCATTCCATGCTCTGGAGACCTTTGCGTCCTGTACCGTAGCTGTTGGTTCTCTGAAGAGGCCTCTGGTCTCTTCATAGGAAGCTAAGAGTGTGAGTGCATGTTTGCAGGGCTATGGTTAGTTTCTCAGAAGGTCTTCGATTAGCAGTCTTATAGAATTGGTGTACCGCAAATAGATTTAATTTCAAAAGGAATCCATTTAAGGTTCTTGTGTAGTAGTGTATGTTTTAAAAAAATATCACAGTGCAAATTGTAACAGATATTATTAGATGAATCCATGCAGTTTTATTGACACTCTGATATTCTATCCATCTTATTTTCCATATTGGTGGTTAGTGGTTCAAGTTTGGCATGTAGTGTGTGTGTCCTCTAGCATAGCTGAGCAAGTCAAAACCCTGAAAAGACGACTCTCTAAACAAAGCCCTTTACGTTCTTTGTGAGGGCATGAAAGGTTTGACATTTTTCAGCTTTAAACTTTAAACAAAACGAAAAAGAAGTAAAGTTCATCTAAGGACTCTGCCGTCCTTTTTGGGACCAGTGGGCGATATTTATGTTTCCTGCTTTCTTAACTGGGGCTGACTCAGTCACTAGCGCCGGTCCTCCCAGTGTCTAATAATGAGCGTTGGCCTTTGGCAGAGCGCGTGAACTCGGATGCTTTTCTTCGTCCCCTTTCTGGAAAGCTCTTCAAACGCGGGCCGCCGCGCTCTCGAACGAGCTGCTTCCAGCTTGTAAAAAAAAGCAGGATTTCACCCCCCCCCCGCCCTTTATCCCTGCTGTGTTTAATCCCTTAATGCTTTTCTCTTCCTGTATTGGTCTCTCGGCCGCTAAAAACCACGCCGTCTGTCAGCGTCTGCTCTTTAAACGCAACACTTCTTTTTTTTTTCATCTGCGGCGCTGATGATGTCATCAGCCGCCCGAACGAAAGGTTCCGTCCCGCCGATTTGCCCTGTGAACCCAGCAGAATTTCGTCTCGTTTTTTGTTTTCTCTCGCAGTGAGCTTCGGCAACCCTATCAGCACCACGGCGACTTCCCCGCCGTGCGTTTAGGTACAAGACCGAATCCTTTTAAAAAAATTATTTCATTCAATTTGTTTAAGGGAAAAAAAAGCATTAATTCCCACCCCGTCATAGCCAAGTTCAAGGTTTGGTTGGAGGGAGTGGAGCTGACTGCGCAAAATTCAAGGCCTAGTTCTTCTTTTTCGGAAGTCAGTTAGTTCCTTAACTGTTAGTCGGGAAACGCGAATAGGTCGCGAGTCTCAGGTGGTAAATTGTACAGAATTGTGATGCACGTACGGATTGTGTACAGCGCTCGTGAACAGCTGTCCCATCAGTGAGCTCGTTAATTAGGGCTGTAAGCACCTTCCCTCTCGTTAGGAGCTCTTAAAGGTAGCCAACACGCAATTACACTCTGACCCTGTAGCATCGTGCACTAGTGTCCTCGACTTTCAAAAGCTTCAGGGCTGATGTGTCTGTATACAGGCCTACTGCTGTTTTGCCAGGTCTCCAGTGCAACGGCGTTCTTCCATCACTGACTGTCTCTAGCCTGGCATTATTTATTTTTTAAAAAAGAAAATGCTTGGGGTGAGTTGGGGGGCATTTTAAGAAAACAGCTTCTGTTTGTAACTGGCAAATTGCTATCAGCGTCCCAGGTTATATCTCTCCATCATTAGCCTGTGTTTATAGGCAGTTAGCGGTTACCTTTCACTTTAAAAAGTGAGCAGTGATTGAAAGCTGGCCCTGCAGTAGCACCATGCCCCTGAGGTAGGCGTTAAATCTTAATGGCACAACAGTGGGAATATTATTTTATACTTTCACTGCACCTTATTGGCATGCAAACAGTATATTTTACAGGAAATGGTAATGCAGCCATAAAATATACTGCTTAGTTTTATAATTTTAAAAAATACATTCTACATTCTGTTATGCATGGCTAAACAAGGGTGCCTCTGTCCAGTTTAGCGTCACGTTAAGCGTTTTTACGTACACCCAATTAAACCGTATGGAGGATCATGCCTAGGCAGAGTCTGCCAGCTGTAGCGCTGAACAAAGTTAGAAACGCAGACCCACGTAACATGCAGCCTGTTCACATAAAGCAGAATACAGTTTTATGATGTGTCTGCTGAATTCACTGATCTGTCATTCCGGTCTGGGATCTGTCTTTTTCTGTTCCACACGACAGCAACGGCAAAGGCAAACACCTACCGGAAGACTTTTCCAGAAAGCGCAAAAAGGAATCGTGTGAATGAAAGCAATGAAAAATGGAACCCGTTTTAAAAAAAAAAAAAAAAAATGCACCGCAGTCAGAATGAACGAATGACACGTCGCCATGACCACGGCGCTGTTCCGTGCGCTGCTTAATTGTGAGAAGATGTGAGGGCCCTCTGAGAGACAGACGACGGGACGTCCCGCAGGCCGGCTCCGCGGAGCCGCGGCTAAATGTGCAGTTTCCATTACTCTGCCTTGGCCCCGGCCCCCCCCCCCCCGGGCCCCCCCCGGCCCCCCGCGCTTCGCCGGGGAGGCCAGTTAGAGCGCGTCGGAGTCAGAGAGCGGCGTCGTAAATCCTCCCCAGAGCACCCGCGCCAAAAACCTTTCTGTACTCTTCCTCTTTTTTTCCCCGCTGTTTTAATAGTTCCCTTCATATTTCGGTCTTTCTTTCCTCTCGCTTCTTGCTTTCTGTTATCGTTCTCTCCCCCCCCCCGCCTCGCGCCCCCTGTGTGAGTGTGTGTGTGTGTGTGCATGTCTGTGAATTTGTGTGTGTATGTGTGTGTGCCTGTGTGTCTGTGTGTGTCTGTATGTGTGTGTGTGAGAGAGAGTGTGTCTGTGTGTGTCTGTGTGTGTGTGTGTGTGTGAGAGAGAGTGTGTCTGTGTGTGTCTGTATGTTTGAGTGTGTGTGAGAGAGAGTATGTCTGTGTGTGTCTGTATGTGTGTGTGTGTGTGTAAGTTTGTGTGGGTGTGTCTTTGTGTGTGTGTGTGAGAGAGTGTGTCTGTGTGTGTCTGTATGTGTGTGTGTGTGTGAGAGAGTGTGTCTGTGTGTGTCTGTATGTGTGTGTGTGTGTGAGAGAGAGAGTGTGTGTGTGTGTGTCTGTGTGTCTGTATGTGTGTGTGTAAGTTTGTGTGGGTGTGTCTATGTGTGTGTGTGTACGAGTGTGTGTGTGTGTGTGTGTTTGAATGCGCTCACTCTCAGGAGGGCCAGCTGGGTGATTTAGTCAGCAGTGTAGTTGTACAGATACTACTACTGCCGCATGTGGCTTGACATTGGTTGGCATTGCCTTTCAGTATCACGCTGTCGTATCACATCCTGCAGGCTGTCCGTCACACGAGGAGCATTAAGACTAGCCGTTATTGAACGCTTTCTGGTTCAGTCCACGGACTGGTTCTGATCCAAGGAGGCGTCATGTTACACTCAAGAGCTGTCCAGAAGGATAGGCTGGACTTTTATATTACCCACTTGTCACAAGTGAGAGTCTGCAAAATATATCACAAAATATATATAGTACTTAATCTGTTTATGATGACAGAGAGGAATTTGGCCATCATACCTCTGTTGAGTGCTAGTGTTTGTATCTGTATCGGTTTATGGAAAATTGGAAGTCGTGGTGCTTTCATATTTTTATACAACGTTCTGAAAAAGGTTGATTTACTCCTATATTGTTGGCTTGAATATAAGTGTAATAAATATGTACAAAAATTCTCATATCTTTATAGATAATATCTAAACTGGTTAGACACAGAGGTTTACGAATTACAAGATTTCTTTGACTCATTTTTCACAACAATTTCAATTAGCAAAACCTGCCCATTTGGGATAAGGGATGTATGCGAAGTATATTTGCGATATTTTCAGCGTTGAAATTTAACCACTGATGCATTTTAAAATGAAGCGATCCTTAGCAGATAATGCTTGTTTCAAAAACACTTAATTGTCACGCTCCACGGTGTCACACAAACTGCCCTGAAGGTGTCAGACAGCCTTGTGTGCCCTGCTCTTTCACTCCAAGGTGAGATGGCAGTGTAGCGTGATGGGTACAGAGCTGGCCGTTGTACCCTTGAGCAAGATGGTACTTTACATTACATTACAGGCATTTAGCAGACACTCTTATCCAGAGCGACTTACACAACTTTTACATTGTATCCATTTATACAGCTGGATATATACTGAAGCAATTTCGGTTAAGTACCTTGCTCAAGGGTACAACGGCAGTGTCCTTACCCGGGAATCGAACCTGCGACCCTTCGGTTACAAGTCTAGTTCCTTACCCGCTGTGCTACACTCCGTCCTGTGTAGTGTGTAGTGTGATGGGTACAGAGCTGGTCGTTGTGCCCTTGAGCAAGACGGTACTTAACCTGCATTGCTTCAGTACATATCCAGCTGTACAAATTGATGCAATGTATATGCTATGTAAAAAAAAAAGTTGTGTGAGTCGTCTTGGATAACAGTGTCTGCTAAGTGCCTGTAATGTAATGAAATGTAATGAGACCTATGGCAAGGATGAAACCTAATTGTATACAGAAGTTGAATTGATTTAGTGATATACATGTGGTTAAAAGCATCTGAACGTTGTCCTAATATGAGGTGGCTATATTCAGATAACTGGGAAGTGATTAAGAGTTTTGCATTTTATGGGAAAACATTGCTGTTGATCTGTTAAAAATGAGTTGACGTGACTGATTTCAAACGAGCTGAAAAGATCTATAATACCATTGAATTGTTATTCTGCATCTGATGTGGAAGCATGCAACTGTGACATCACTGTGATGGTGCAACAATATGCATTGAACAATAATCAATATTCAGCCTTAGAACATTTAGAGATTGATTTATTTCACTCCGTTAATGTAGCCGAGGCTGTTTGTTTCCCCACAATTGTTGTAATTGAGTCATCTGAGTGGTCATCGCACTGCAATCTATTTATTGTTTTCAAGAGACATTTGTTTGTACGTCCTGACAGACCAAAGCATAATGATGTAAATTATAACTTGAAGTGTCTTTATTGGATCCACAAAGATGTTTATTGCTACAAGTCAGTCTTGGCCCGGCATCAACTGGATTACCCTTTTCGTGTCCTTTTTTAAACAAATGCAAGCCAGAATAAAGGCTAAGTAGTGTACCATTGACTCCATAGTGGCGCATGGCCTGGGACTGCCAACCAGCACTGAAAACCTAACAATACACATGTGACTCTGCCTGAGGCCAAACGAATCCAGCCTCCCCCCCACACTGCAGTGTTTTAATGTCCCCCGTCGATCGGAGTTTGGAAAGCCTCTCCTTCATTATTGCTGATGGAGTGTGTTGTAAGGCCGAGGCCTGTTGTGTGCTCTCCACACATTCGCCGTGTGTTTGGGAGTTTTGGCGTGTCGACCCAGCAGCTGTTGACGCCATGACATCATCCGCCTTCGGGCCGTCGGAATGGAAACGTTCTGCAGTTAAAGCTGCGGGAGATTGCCGAAAATGACTTAAATGCGCGGTGTCAGACCGGTTATGGAGGGAAAATAATGATGGCATGACACTCAGAGAGAGCCTATTTCTATAAGTCCTGTCTACTGGGTAAGTTAATTGAATCCAAATGTCGGGAGCCAGATATTTTTTTTGTTTGTTATATAAAATTCGCCCGTGGAAATGAAGCAAACGTCGGGAGGACTGAACGTGTACAGAATCAATCCCCAAATTTAGAGATCAGCCACTTCACACTTACTCTCTTCACGCTAGCGACAAACAATATTATTATTCATTCACATACACAGGTACACACACACACACACACACACACACAACACCAGGTACACACACACACACAAACACACACACACACACACACACAAACACACACACAAAATAAGGTAAAAAAGCAAAAATGGAACAAACACACGAGTGAACCGCATCAACATAAAAGAAAATGCTTCTGCTCCAAAACGTCCCTGAAAACTTAAACCCTCAGACTAATTAACCTTGAAACTAAATTAACCTTCCTGACAGCGGGCATGTGTACTTTACCCAACAGGGACTGAAGATGCGGAGTCTAAACACTGAAAGGGGGTTGGGTTCATTTATGGTGAGGACTGGCTTATCCAAGAGCTTACTATAAAATTACTATTAGTAGAATAACTTCTAAGTTATGAAATGAAGGGGTGAGCACCATAATAGTATTATCAAAACCTGAATCATTTTGGTGGCAATTCAGTTTAGCTGTTGAATACCTTTTACAACGAAGACAGGTTTACTCCTGCTCTCAACATCATGGGTGATGTTTACAAATAATAATTGTATATCTCCACCATGTGATACGGCCATTAATGAAACTACCATTTCCACTTTAATCTTGTGCGGCCGAGGAACGGTAAATTCCAGACCAGGTAGCCATGGTGACGACTGCTTATGTTGGAATCAAAGACATTTAATTGACATCTTCAGTATCTCCAGAATGTCACTGATAGCTGTTTTTATTTTGTCAATAGTTCAGAGCACTCCGGAAGGCACACTGGTGGTAAGGCAATATCTACGCTGGGCCCCGAAACTGTTTTGTGTTCGTTTTTTTTTTTCTTTCCGTTGAGTTATAAATCCTTCCAGCGAGAGGCAACCCAGAACACCCTGTATTTGTCTTCTAGTTGCTCAAGGAATTTCCTTTGATGTTTGGTGGAGAGAGGGGAGTAGGGTGAAACGAACCGCGTTCCCGAATGTCCCGTAAATGTTTGATTGGGTCCAGATCGAATGACAGAGAGGGTCACGGGTGGCCTATGGGTAGCACCTGTGCCATGCTCGTCTGTGGTGGGTGAGTGGGTGACCCCACGTGCTCTTTGGGTAGGGGGCGTGGCCATTGGGGAAGACACTCCTCCTATTAGGAAAGCAATTCTTCAACATGGTGATTAATGGTGAGGGTGATAACTCAGAATAATTAAGCTGTTAATTAGCATTAACCTTGTCCTGCCATTAAGCAGTGATTGGCGGTTGACTGTGCCATGCCAGGAAAATACACCCCGCGCCATTATGTAGGCTAATCGGCGGGAACTCTTCACTGCGGGAAGTAAGCACTGTAGGGCTTCTTTAGGTGTGCACCTTGTGTGCACACATCTGTTTGTTTGGAGCATTGTGAAGGATGACTCATCTGACCACATCCACTGCTTGGTAATAAATAAATAAATAAATAAATGTGTGTGTGCATTTTGTAGGGTAAAAGTTCTACTGTAGGGCTTCTTTAGGTGTGCACCTAATGTTTGAACAACATTAGGAGGAAAATGGCGCTGTTCTCATGGCGACAAGCAGCAGCCGTTGTGCATTGTGTGTTATTAATATTGGGTAATTCTATGTTTTTTTGTGTGAATTGTTTGTGTGTTGATTGGTGTGTGTTGCCTGTTGTTGATGTTTGTATTTACTGCTGGCTGTGCAACGAATTGCCCCTCAGGGATAATAAAGATCACCTTACCTTACCTTACCTTGTGTGCACACATCTGTTTGTTTGGAGCATTGTGAAGGATGACTCATCTGACCACATCCACTGCTTGGTAATAAGTTAAATAAATAAATAAATAAATGTGTGTGCATTTTGTAGGGTAAAAGTCCTATCTAGGGGGACATTGTAATTAGCCATGGAGGAGGGAGGATGGAATTTATTAAAAAGAAAGACCAAAATGAAAGACAAAAATGGAGCATCGCGTAGTTCTGGCAGGTCACGAGAGTCAAGCGCTCCGGCCGAATCAGCTGATGGCTCAGCTGAGTGATGTTCGCCTATCACAGTACATTCACTAACAGGGCGGTCTACTTAAACAGCCTCCCTCTACTCATTCGGCTGCTCCTCCTGCATGCAAGCGCTGCACGTTGCTTCGTAAATCCCCTCCACCACCCCAGCTCCATCCCCATGCGTCAAGAATTTGCATTCTCCATTCCTATGTGTTAAGAAGTTGTATTGCTCCATCCTTATGTGTTAAGAAATTGCATTTGCTCCATTCATATGTGTTAAAAACTGCTTTGCTGCTGGATCTGTTCTGTGTGTACCCCTCTAGGGGGGGTTTGGCTGCTGGCCTCCCGGCCTTATCCACGCGGGCTGCGTGGTTGGCGGGAGAGCTCCAGAACAGAGCCATACTGCCAAACATAACTGTATTGCCTTTATTGTCAATAAAGTTCTACTTGATGACAGTGGTCCTGACAGAAATGTAACAGTTGACCACTGCTCTTTAACAAACTTGCAAATTGCATTTGAAAATATTGATTCTATCACCAATGGTCAGTTCCGCTGATAATTCTGATGATTGTTCCATGATTGTGGAAAAGTATTCCGCACACATACTCCACCACGCGCATAATTCATTCTCATGGCAGAGGTGAAGGTGTAAACTTGCGTTTTTGCCTGGTGTTTTGTTTTCAGACCCTCTCCTCTGTCAGGCAGTCCCTTTTCGGACATCTCCCTGATCCGGATCTCGCCCCACCGGAGCCCCTCGGCTGGGGGGGGGGAGTCCCCGTTCAGCGTGACGCACCCCTACGCCGGGCCCTACATGGATTACCTCCACTCCCTCCACAGAAGCCCCTCCCTCTCCGTCATCTCCGCCGCCCGGGGGCTGAGCCCGCCTGACGGTGAGTAGGCCTTGGGGGGGGGACGGGGACGGGGGGGACGGGAGCGTAGCACAGTGGGTAAGGAACTGGGCTTGTAACCGAAAGGTCACAGGTTCGATTCCCGGGTAAGGACACTGCCGTTGTACCCTTGAGCGAGGTACTTAACCTGCATTGCTTCAGTATATATCCAGCTGTATAAATGGATACAATGTAAAATGCTGTGTAAAAATAAGTTGTGTAAGTCACTCTGGATAAGAGCGTCTGCTAAATGCCTGTAATGTAATGTAATGTAACACCTGCGCCTGGTAATGTAGGCCCACCTGAGAGGTGATGCTCACTGTGTACAGGAAAAAAGAATCTAAATTTGAAAGCAGAGTTAAATGTCCAGTGTTAATTCAGCTCTTAACCGAGTGCATGTGAGTCCACCAGAGGCCATATGTACTCTGTAAAAGTTGATTTGACACTGAACATTTTTACTGTGTACAATGCTATGCTTTCATAATGAACTTGAACTGACATCCAGTCCCTAAAAGTCATTAATGTCCACGTGAACGAGATCACCTGTGTGTTAGAAGACCCTGTGTGTTGCTAGTACGCTACTTTGGTTGAACGCTCAACCTGCAGTTAGTTCCCTTGGCTGTCCCTAGTTTTAGCATCCCTGGAGATGGCACTGAATGTGCAGTCTTACATCAGAAGCTCAGCAGACCTGGTTTGCATCATGCACTAGATGCCAGAGCCTTATCATCAGTGCTGTCAGCCTCCTCTTTCAGATGAAAATGCAGGCGCTCGCGCAGCACGGGGTGCATGATGGGAATGTGAGGACGCACAAGGTGGATTAATTGGACGGGAGTGTTCTGAGTGGTTCTGGGGTTCCGGGGAGGCGCCCGGAGCTTTTAGCAAGTGTGCAGCAGCAGTGATCTCATGCTCTGCTCGGCTTTTACGCTACTGAGGGGGGGGGGTATAGAGAGGGAGAGGGAGGAGGGAGATGGAGAGGGAAGAGGGAGGAGAAGGAGAGGAGAGAGAGGAGAGACTGAAGAGAGAGAGAGAGAGAGAGAGAGGAAGAGACTGAAGAGAGTGAGGAGGGAGAGAGAGAGGGAGGGAGAGACTGAAGAGAGTGAGGAGGGAGAGAGAGAGGGAGAGAGGGAGAGACTGGAGAGAGTGAGGAGGAGGGAAAGGGGTGTAAGCGGGGCGGGGTGCCCCCGTGGAGGAATGCCAGTCGCCCCCTTTTACCCCGTCTTTGTAAAACCTGATCTAATCGGAATGACTGACCGTCAACTGAAAGGCCTCTATTCATGCCAGTGGTTCCACCCCATCCCGACCCACCCCCCTCCCCCCCCCCACTCCCCACCCGCCCCCTGTTCTGTGCACAAAGGCAAAAAAATCAAACTGAAGGGCGCTCATTTGCTTTCATGCACCTTTAACCCTTTGGATAGTAAGACTCAGTGTTCTAGAACTCCGTCGCTTTCAATCACCAGCAGTGGCTGTTACATCAGCGTTAGAACGTTCAGTTAAGAACACTAACATTCTAATCGCATGTTTGTGACCTCACACTGTAAAGGGTTACTGAACGCGGACACTGGACACGCCCCCTCACTCGTTTTCACCCTGAAGAAGCCCTGGGAAATAATGAATGCTGTGACTTACGTGTAGAAATGGCCAGATATGAGCCTTGTGCATCTTGTGCAGGAACGTAGTTGATGAATTACTGAGAGCCCTCTTTGGTGTTGAGCCTGAGGGAGGTGTCCGTGGCTTCCTCAGTTCCCCTCCTGAGAGAAGATGAGTTGGATTGCAGGGTCGGGAAGGGGGGGGGGGTGTTATTGCAATTACTGTCCCGGCCCTGGTCTCCATCACAGCCTGTCCTTACATCCCATGCCTACGACTGGCTCTGTTCTACATCACCCGCTGTCTTCAAACTTCCATGATCTAATCCTTTGTCTACATCTTGGACTTTCCAGACCACCATTCATAAAGCCAATCAGATTCCAGTGTAAGACTGTATAAAAAAACTGGAAAACCACACGTTTTTTTATGGTTTTACCAACCTTGTGCTCCCACTGAGAAGACACTGAATTGAAGGAATGCTTTTTGATTGGTTTGAGAGGGTGGCAGAATGGCACAGGAATTTCATATGGTTTTTTTTTTATTCCACATGAATTAATTGGGTCTGAGCATATTTGTTGTTCCCCCCCACTCCCCCCCCCCCACAAAGCTCTGTAGCTATGAAGAAGCTTCTAACCGAAGCCGTTTGTTTCCGTAGAGACGTGTGTTTACGCTGCACCTCGCCGCGCCGCGTGCAGCCCACACGAGGTAACACGGGGGCCCTGTTTCGCGTCGCGTTCCTGTTCCTCGCGCTCGAGGCGTGAGGTGGCTGGCAGCGCCTCAAACAGGAAGTCAGCCCCGGCGTAGCGACCCGGCCCGACCGCTTCTGCCAGGCTGCCTCTCCGAGATAAAGGCTTTAAAAAAAACGGTGCTGCTGGCAGATCTCCCGCGGCAACGAAGCCGCTTACGCAACGCCGGCTCGAACGAAAAAACATCCGATGCCCGTTCGTGCCGCTGTAAAAAGAACGTGCGGAGATGGAGAGCGAGAGGGAGGGAGGGAGGGAGGGAGAGGAGCGAGAGAGAGAGAGAGAGAGAGCGATAGAAGTTGCTGAACTTTGTTGTCCTTTCTTTTATCTGCTTTTATGTTTTTTTGTTTTTCCATGTTAAGAGTTTGGAAAGGTTTGATTCTGCAGGAAGGTATGAGGTTGGGTGCTGGGCTAGAAAAAAGGGCGGTGAACACACTTGGTGACGCTATGGTGGTTTGGGAAAAAATCTACGTTCTCTTCAGTCCATCTTCAGTTCTCTCAGGGTTGGGGCACATCGGGGGCCATGTTTAAAACCATGGGGCACATTATGGAGGTCTTCTTCTCTGTCCCTCAGATAAACTCCAGAAGAACGACTTTGTTAAACCCAACAAATGACAGACGGCTCCCTTTCACTGTTCAGCTAAAACCCAAGTAATATAATTTGATCGTAATCATTCAAAATGTGTATCTGCAATTGCTTCCCCCCGCCCCCCCCACCCCCACCTCCCCCCACTATAGTGATTGGCGTGCATATTTTTGTCCATTTACCTCATGTTTTTAACAAACTAATTTCTCTCGCTCCGTTCCCTTGCTCTCCCTTTCTCCGCAGTTGCCATGACCGCAGCGGAGTACTACCACCAGATGGCGCTGCTGGCGGGGCACCGCAGCCCCTACGCTGACCTCATCCCGCCCGTGGGGCTGACGGCGGCGGCGGCGGCGGCGGCCGGGACGGGCGCCCTGCACATGGAGCACCTGCACGCTGCCGAGGGTGGGTCCGCGGGACCGCCGCGTTAAAATTGGGACTCGGGTTCTTCATTCAGTTTGGGCTTGTTCGTTCTGCCTGGACGACCTTGCCAGTGAGGCTGCAGCAGTCGCGTCGCTAACCGACCTGGTGTTGATGTGACGTTGGTGAACCATTCCAGGCGTTCTCATTTTCTAAATTACAACTCCCTCTCTGTGGGTAGTCCAAATAATACAATTAACACAGACACCCTGAATCTCTCTCACCCAAACATGCGGACGCACACACATGCATGCACACGCATGCACATACACAGACACACGCATGCACACAAACACATATACAAGCCATCGTTTCACAGGACTGGGGGTGGGGGGGCTGGTCAGCTGTCTCCAGGTTGTGGGACAGAGAGCAGGTGTAAGGTTTGAAGATTGATTGGAGTTGTGGTGGAAGGCTTCCATTCCCTGGCCTTTAGCCTTGTACTGAGGTTTTTTAAATGGACGTGAGCTGTAACAGGTAATCAGTGCATTGAGGAGGGGTGTGACTTTGTGAAGAATTCTAGACAAAACGCGCAGCTGCGTTCTGCAGTAATTGTGCCGCTCGCCCCAGTAAAACTATCCGCTGCAGCTGCCGCCATATTATCTGAGCCACACAATGCGCCACCGCACTGTGGAGTAGATAATTATCCGATTA
The DNA here is from genome assembly GCF_018555375.3 of Anguilla rostrata. Taxonomy (NCBI): domain Eukaryota; kingdom Metazoa; phylum Chordata; class Actinopteri; order Anguilliformes; family Anguillidae; genus Anguilla; species Anguilla rostrata. The sequence goes on along the minus strand of NC_057940.1, from coordinate 8,157,177 downwards.
AAACTGACTGCGATAGCAAAATCCAGTTGTTCCATTCCTAAAATTCATTATGGGTCTGAGCGTCAGTTATATTCACGAGAATATTCAAGTTGTTGTGAGCAACTGATTAAAAACCGAATGGTTTTTAAAAAAAAGTTTTAAGCCACGGTCGAGCTGCGTTGTGTGTACGTTGAGCGAGGGATTAAGAGCATTTGTGAGGAGCTGAGAGTGCACAGGTGTGGGGCGGGTCACTGCGTGAGGCTCACAGTGTCGGGCTGCACCCGACGAAATGAAGAAATGGATACGTGTAATTAAAGGGCGTTGATTCGACGTATGGGCTCTCCCTGTGAGGGGGGTGGGGGTGGGGGGGTGGAGCACAATGCCCTCTCTGTGCCGCCCCTGGGGAACCAATGAGTTTTTATCTGTATGAGATTTGTGGGAGATGGTTATCGGACCCCGGTCTGTGATGCGGCGCGTTGAGAAACGAGGCGGGGTCTCCGTTGAGCGGGCGCGTCAGAATGCGGAGAATTTCGGCCCGTAATGAAAAACCCGTCTTCGCTCGATTCCCACGCGTTCCGAAATAGTTGCGTGAAAGGCCATTGAAGGGAAGTGAGCGTTCCACTGGCTGTCATTTTTTTTTTTAAAAAAAAGAAAAAAAAAGCAATGTCTCCATCCTCCCCCTTTTGCTCTCCCGCTCTGTCCCGAAACCCCCAGCAGGGTCCCAGTTCCCCGGCCCCCGGATGGCGTCCCGCCCCAGCCGCAAGCGGGCCCTGCCCGTCTCCCCCCTGTCCGAGCACAGCTTCAACCTGCAGTCCGTCATCCGCAGCTCGCCCAACTCGCTGGCCAGCATCCTCAACAGCTCCCGCTCCAGCTCCTCCGCCAGTGGCTCCTACGGCCACCTGTCCGCCGGCGCCCTCAGGTGAGGGGGCCCCGCCCTTTTTCCCCCGCGCGCGCAACCTTTTGACCTGAGCCGCCGCAGGCACCTCCTACACGTTCAGCAGGTGCCTGGCGCTGACACACTTTTTAAAGTGTTTTAGTCTTGTAATAACATTTACAAAACCTTTTTTTCTTCTTCTTTGAAGTAGAACATATGAGCTTGTTTTAAGTTACTTTTTACTTAAAAGTGTCTAAAAGCGTCTGCCAGATTAAATGTAGAGTACTGTAACGTAGAACCTTCCCATCCCTACCCTGTCTCCATCATTCCTTCCATCCTGTTCACTGACCTTTGCCCTACTTTAGACTTCAAACAGGTACGGTGTTTGGCACTAAAACTTAACCCCCCCCTTTTTATATATACAACCACAAAGAAAGCCCGCATAACCCAGTGATTGCGTGTCAAAACATTTCAAATGGAATAGATTTTTTTAGAAATTATTATTTTTAATAAATGGTTTCTCTCTCCTCCATGAATAAATTCCAGAGGTATTTCCTGTTGATTCCAATTCCAGAAGCAATAAGGATTTCACCAGCACAGCTGGGCTATAAAGCAGGTCTTTATTTAGCAAAATGACAGAACGCGCTGTCTCTTCTCTGGCCAGTGACTTAAGGCAGCCTGTAGGTCATTTTCAAACAAACCGTTAACACCGTATCTGTGCAGACAGTGCACAGATGTCCTAATGCAAAAAAAAAAAATATAAATAAATAAAAAAATTGGCTGTGTATATTAAAATCCTTTCTGGCTCTTGATGTCGGATAAACATAAACACCATTCCTTTGTGTAAATTCAAGTCCTTATTGAATTATGGTCTGTTACTGTAAAAAAAAAAAAAAATATTTACAAAGAGTATACAGGCGTTCTGTTTGGGAATATAAAAAAAAACAGCCAAAGATAATGTGGAGACCTGGTTCTTTTCAGAGTAGATTTCCATTAATACCCCCAAACTGCCCCTTTTTTTCAGTAGGGGTTGCAGGGTATGGAAGGTTTCGTCCCTCCCCGTGAGAAGCCATTTTGTGACGGGCTGAATCCGCGCAGTGTTTACGCTCGATGGAGCCGGAGCCAGAGTGTGCTCTGTGCCTGGCTGCTCTCTCGTAAGGACAGACGGTTTGCGGGGCCCCCCCGGACGCTGAAGCGCTCGCTCTTGGCCCTGCAGGCTGTGGTTAGAGAGAGGCCTTCTGGGAGGCGCTTCCCACGGAGGCAGGGTTTCAGTTGGAAGGGCATTCCCGGCATAGGCGTAGATTTCGGGGGGGGGGACGCAGGGGATACGTCCCCCTCAATGTTTAGCACACGTGCATTACCCCCTGAATTTTGTGTTTTCCTTTACATAAATAAAGACATTTCCACCATAAATTGATGCAGAAAAGGCACAAATTGGTGCATAAAAATTCACCAGAATGCAGGAAATGAAGTGTTTCACGCTCAAAATTTCCTGGGGGAGGACCCCCAGAGCCCCCACTTAATGTGCCCCCCCCCCACTTAATGTTCAAACAAAAGCAACACCACTGATTCCCGGCCATGTCACACAGTAGGAACTCTGTGACTGGTGTGTCAGTCTTCCACCACAGTGAATGCGCAGTTCATCTGGTGGAGTCTGCACCCTCCCAGACTGACCCTAACTGGGAATTACAGAAGAATGGCCCAAAAGTTTTTTTTTAAAGATAATTTGTGTAATATAAGCATGGATCATTTGTGAATCATCTTTTTAAACTTAATCAAGCAGTTTCACTCACTGTTTATCTGACATGTATTCTCTGCATACACTCGTAAGCTTGTTGATTGATTTCAACAAACTTAATTGATAAATTATATTGACATAAAGCAGGGTACACAGTTAGTCCTCTGGACCAGGCTCGAAACAGCCCCTGAAGTAGACGACGGCTTCGAAAGTGAGGAAAAAAGAAGGAAGGAGAGAGAGAAGGAGAGAGGGAAGGATGAGGGCTGAAGAAGTAATGAGAGGCAGATCAGGGAGAGGAAAGGATGACCGGAGGGCAAAAAACAACAGAATTGATAGGGACAAGAATCCCCTGAGAAGATGAGAAAATGAAAAGGCTGTTGAAAGATAAATTGGGATGGGAACTGGCCAGCTATCTCACAAAGCATTAAAATCACTATTAGGAAGGGAAGCACGTGCGCTGATTCCCAACCCTGCTTGTGATTCAGCTTCTGATTCACGTCCCCGTTCCTCGTGTTGCGGACGCTACCTCATCTTGACTGCACGTGGTGTGGTGTCACACGCACACGGGTCGGAGGGGACCGGGTGTACGGGGGGGCGTACGCAGGTGGCGTGCTCAGTCGCAATTGCGCCGAATGTCCGGTACGAGGAAAAGTACCGAGGAGAAGCGTCGGTCTGCGAAGATCTGCGCAGATCTCTCGCGTCGTGTTTCTGGGTCAAAGGTGACCAAGCTGTCCGCAGCCATTCGTTTTGACGAAGAGCCGTATTGTTAGTATTAGCAATGGCGGAAATGTAAACCATTTTGTAATGAAAGCCCTTGTGCTGGGTTTGGGGTTTTTTGCTGTCAGAGATTGTTTTCTGCGTTTGGCTCTTCGGTACAGCAGATGTTTTTCTTAGTGCTAGTGAAGATGACAGTTCTTTTCTGTATGGAAAAAAGAAATGTTACACTTTCATTTATATCTTTATTCCTTCATTTCCATCGCAGGAAGGACAGGCCCATTGTATATGCAGTGTCCCAACAGAGCTGAAGCACTGTAATAATATGTAGTCTAAGTGCTATATGAACTGCAGTGAGATTTTTATGTGGGCAGAGGTTGATGAGTCAGTAGATGTTGACCGGGCCGGCGCATCAACGTTTCTTTTGCAAAACATATGAAAATCAAGTTAAAATGTAAAGTTCTTATTAATTTATGTAACCTTTATTTAACCTTGTGAAAGTGGCTGAGAATAAATTAACAGCACTGACCCTGCCAAGGAGGCCTGTGTCAAAAATGCAAGAATTCATACAAATTAGAGTTCAAAAAGTGTTCATGGTGTGAATATTTTTGTGATGTGATGTGACTTGCTCTACCCAGTTGTATCCTCACACCCTCTCTTTCCCTGGCTTTCTTGCACCCCTCCCCTCCGTCCTGACCCCTCCCTGACCCCTCTCTTAGCCCGGCCCTGAGTTTGGCTTTCCCCCCGTCTCCCTTGGCGATGCATCACCCGCACAGGATTGGACGGCCGCCGGGGATCATGGGCGCGGCCTTTGGCCACAGCCCGCCCCTCATCCACCCCACCCCCACTTTTGTTGCCCAGCAACCGCTCCCAGTAGCACCCCCTGGACTGGGGTGCACAGACAGTGGAGCGATCACCTCTGACTCCTCACAGGTGAGGGATCCCCGAAAGCACACCAAAAATCACGCCACTATCAGTTCCCCCGAATAGTTTCAGGCGTACTGGCCTGTAGTGGAGCTAAAGACGTCACCTCCTGTGTGAGGTGTGTGCAATCATGGACCTAAAACACTGAATGGAGAATCTGTAGCTCCCCCCCTCCCCCCCATGCTTCCTGTATCCCAGGAGAGCCTGGTTGTGTCCAGAAGAGGAGAGATGGAGAGATGGGAGCTCAGGTCGCTGCAGAAGAGGTTTTTTTTTTTTTAAAAAAAAGCTGGTCTTGCGGGGGGAGCCGTATCAAGGCCGTAATCTCGGGCTGACCTGGAGATTGGATCGCAGACTGCATCCTCACTGGTGTTTTTGGCTCCGCCCCCACCTCCTCACACACATCCTGACAGAGTGAATTACAGTGTGATGGGTAAATCCACTGTTGGTTTACAACATCCGGAGCGTCTGGTTAAATAGCGACGCAGCACATCCTTGCTGGTTTTGGCCTCGATCGGACTTGGAGGCTGAACATTTCTGTCTCATGCCAGAGGGACGAGGTGTTTCTGTGAATCATGTCCCAAGCAGGATTTTTTTTTGCACTGTTTCATCTGTAAAAGTGTTTAAATCATAGCTCTGATTATTCCTGAAAGGAAATTAAAACTGAAAATGCCATGAATACTTTGTGTGTGTGTGTGTGTATGTGAATGCGTGCGTCCATGTGTGTGCGTGCGTGCGTGCGTGTGTGTGTGTGTGTGTGCAGAACAAGCCCACGAGCGAGTCAGCTGTGAGCAGCACAGGGGACCCCAGGCAGCACAAGCGCCCAAAGACCAGGCCTGAGGATCAGCCGTCCAGCCCCGAACCAGGAAGTCTGCAGGTAGGGGCCAATTTGGGACGAACTGGGGAGCCTTATCGGCTTCTTATCATGAGCTTGTCTCTCTCTGTCCTTGTTTCTCTCATCTCTCTCTATATATATTTCTGGATATATCAATTTCATCTCTCTCTGCCCATATCATTTACTATTGGATCTTTCACTCACTCACATGCACACATGCGTACATGCACACACAGACTCACAGCACATGCAAGCGTAGAACAATGTGTGAAAATTGTAAACACTTTGTCCCCTTCCCATTCGGCTCCTCTTGACTATAGGTTACAAGGAGAGAAGTCCCACTGATATTATGAGAAAGTGTAAGAAATTAAAATGAACTCTCTTTCTCTTCCCTTCTCTATCTCTCTCCCCCCTTCTCTGTCTTTCTTTTCTCTCTCTCTCTCTTTTTCTATCTTTGTTTCTCTCTCCCTCCCATTCTTTTCTCACTTAAATACTTTGGAGCTGTGCCTGGCTTGGCCTCTAAAGTACTGAGGCCTGTCAGCTCTAATGTGAACCAAATGTGCTGAAGAGGCACCAAACATCTTAGTTTCAGCTGGGACAGGCCTGGAGCTGTGTGCTGTAGCGCCAGTCATCACTCATGTGTGTGTGTGTGTTTCTGTGAGTGTGTGTGAATGTGTGCGTGTGTGTGTTTCTGTGTGAGTGGGTGTGCGTATGACATAGACCTGGAGCTCTGTGCTGTAGCGCCAGTCATCATATGCGAGTGTGTGTGTGTTACTGTGTGAGTGTGTGTGTGTATGACATAGGCCTGGAGCTCTGTGCTGTAGCACCAGTCATCACTCATATGTGAGTGTGTGTGTGTTACTGTGTGAGTGTGTGTGTGTATGACATAGGCCTGGAGCTCTGTGCTGTAGCACCAGTCATCACTCATATGTGAGTGTGTGTGTGTGTGCGTGCGCGCGTGCGTGTGTTTCTGTGTGAGTGTGTGCGTGTGTATGACATACAATACTGTACCTTACCCTTTTGCGTAGCACTGGAGCAGCGTCCCTTCACACCAACCGCATCCAACCTCCCCTACAGAGCTCTGAACCCTGACCCCGTTCACCCCACGCCCATTACCCCGCACGGCAACAAGAGCTTTATTACCTGCAGCTGTAGCCTCTGTCCCAGACAAGCCCCCCCCCCCCACCCCCCACACACATTTTCAACTGACGTTTAAATATGTCATGGATAATGGAACAACCCACAAGCACAGAATGGGTGGGTGGGGGAGGGGGGGTTCCTCACGTGTGGCCTACACCAGGAGGTGTGTTGTTTTTTAACATTTTGTGGCCCATTTTGTTCTCTACATTTTTTCTATAATTCCTTGGTACCCCCACTGAAGGCCTAGTTAAACTGCCAGCCGTCAGTGTTCTGTTCCGCAGCCCATGGTCTTGCTCTATTGAAATTTTAAGTCACATTTAAACAGCATGGCCCTACACCAGGGCTGCCCAGCCCTGTTCCCGGAGATCTACCATCCTGGAGGTTTGTACTCCAAACCTAACAAAGGGCACCTCATTCAATAGCTCCAGATTTTGTTGAGCTTCTAATTAGTAGAATGAGGTGTGCCAAATTAGGGTTGAAATGAAAACCTACAGGACGGTAGATCTCCAGGAACAGGGTCGGGCAGCTACCTGTGCAGCAGTGTGAATGAGCTGTACTTGGTAGGCATGGCGGTGAACTCCAGGCAGGTAGCCCAGGACAGGGCTTGAGCTGCTCTAGCTGTGAAATGAGGTGGATTAGGAGGGAAAACCTACAGGACGGTAGATGCCAGGAACAGGGTCGGCAGACCAACCCTGGAGTAGACATGCAGAGTGTGAATGAGCTGTACTGGAGGCATGGGTGATGCTCCGCAGGACCAGAGACCAGGGCTATGCCAGCGTGACATGGAAGGAGAAGGGAGCAGAGGAGGGAAGCAGAGCAAGAGCTCTCGAGACAACTGCCCTGGAGGCATGCTGCAGGAGTACGAACACAGGAGCAGCTGTCACGTAGTGACACGCATACGTACAAAACCATACACCCCACGCATACAGTACAAAACCATACTGCACTATACTACAACAACAAACATACATTCTAAACATCACATACTGTATACAACCCACACACAATACAGGGTACTAAAACCCTAAAACACAACACACACGTACAGACCGAGCACGCCACACCCGTCATCTTGATATGCTTCGCACATGCAGACAGCCGTAACCTCTTCTGAGGCGTAGGGGGCGCTCACACTGTTAGCCCTTTCAAAAGCGTGGTGAACCCTGACGCCCCCCCCCCCCCCTTTACTGTGTTCACCCTCCCATGGAGCCATGCTTCTCCAAGGAGGTATCAAAGAAATAAAACTTACACTGCACTCCTCTCACAATGGACTTCTCCCCCCAGTGATATACAGCATGTGGTCTATTGTTTTATGGACCAGGACAGGCAAAGGCCTGTGTTGCGTTTAAGGCTCCCATAGACTAGTTTCCGGGTTTTCATTCATCTGCTTGGGTCTTGGCCCCGTTCATGTTCCGTTTTTGTAGTTCCAGATGAAGCACTGGAGGGTAATGGATTCACCCCCCTCCGTTTTTGGGGGCTTTTGAAAAACCAGACGACCGCACCGCTTCCTTTTGCTCTCCGCCATGACCCGTCTGGTGGAGCGGCGTGATCTGAGAGAGCGCTCTTTTGATTTTGCGTTGGGCGTCTCAAGCGCAGGGGTCCAGGTTCAAGCAGTGCTGGCGATGGTGGTGATGGCGATGATAATTACTAGCCCTGCTTATGTGCGTACCTCTGCCACACGCAGACGCAGTTTTAGCAGGCCGGAAATCTAACAGAGTGTTTTTAGTCACCCCATCCACAGATAAATAAACAATCTATTGGACACACTTAAGTATGATCACAGAGTCTCCACCTGATAAATTTAAAAAGGAAGATAGTCACACGTAGGTGGAAGATGAATTCATAAGTATCTCAAAAAAATGTAGCTTGCATAACATTACATTGTGCATAAAGGTGCCTGATAATATTACTCAGTTTCCTTTTGACATTTATCTGGTGAACAGACCCCTAGACTCCTCTGTGTGGCATTTTTTTCTGTTTATAGCCAGTAAAAAATTAATGAACACAACATGCATCTGTCCATTGGTTTCTATCAGTGGCTGTGCATGGAATTATTTAAGAGAACAAAGCAGCACAGCAAATTTAGGGCCTTAAATGCTGTCAGCGGTGTATCCAACCATTCCTTCCCGTGTGAAAAAATAGTATGCTAAAGTATATCTGAAGCATACTATTTTATACTTCAGAATACTTTAAATGTAATTTAAGTTTACATCAAGTATGCTTAGTACGCTACTTTTTCACATGCGCTCCCTCTTTCCCCGCCTCCCTGATTCTGTGGACTTGGATTGAATTTGGATTTTATTGCCGGGGTAATGTTATGAGAGGGGGGGCCGGAGCTCCCAGCCTGGATGTCTCAGCCAAAATGCGGTCACGCCTGTCCCAGGACGGGTCGTCCCTAAGACGTCCCGCAGTGTGGACCGTTGGCCCGCGCCCTAACCGAACGAGGACCTTGACCCCAGTCACCCACCACAAATTACTACCCAGCGCCGGGTGCCCGTGATTTTCCGGATTAGGAGAAGAAAGAGGCGCGTCTGACCCGAAGAGAAAGAGAGAAAGTGGAAAAACAAACGCGGGGCGCATGTCATATTCGGGGTTCACGCCGGGGTTTCAGTCGCCGGTTTATTTTTATCGCGGTTTCGCTTTTTGAGCCGAAACGCCACAAACGTTCACTGCTTCCGTGGAGCTTGCGCAGATTCAAAGTTGTATTTCCGTCCCACTTTTCCCTTCCCATCTCGAGTGCCACCCGATGCCAGCTCTTTTGCCGTTGTGCTGTGGAGCAGACTTACGGCGACTTGCGAATTCCCCTGCTCTCAGGGAGAAGTAATGTATGTGGGCTCCGTTGAGTTTCTGGTAGAAAGAATAAATTGTGAATTGTGTCTCCTGGCCCCCTGCTCTGGGTCATTGGTAAAATGGATTAGGCATGGATTAGGATTAGTCATATCATCTGTCTGGAGCGCACTGACCTTCACTAAATTACACATTCCAGTTTTAACCCCTCAGTCACCCCCCCTGCCTTTTCTTTCCCTCTTTGTCACTCATCACACTCGTTTTATCTCTTTTATGAAGGACTTCTGGATCCACACCACAGCAGAGAATGAGAATTTGTTGGTCTGTGTCTGATAGAGCTATTCGGAGTTGCGTTTTGAAGTTTATCTGGTAAACAGACCCCTACAACTCCTCTGTGTGGCATTTTTTTTAACGTTTTCAGTCATTAAAAAATTAACGAACACAACATGCATCTGTCCATTGGCTGATATCCATTCATTAGGATTACTGTGAGATGTTGAACCTCCTGCAGACTATAAAGGTAACACAGGGACACCCTGCCTCACAGTTCTCTGTGAAGGACAAGCTCTTCCAGGAGCATGGTAGCGTGTTGTCTGTGAAGAACAAGCGCTTTCCGGGCGCATGGCAGTGTGGTTTCTGTGAAGGAGAGGTTCTTTTAGGAGCATGGCTGTGTGGTTTCTGTGAAGGAGAGGTTCTTTTAGGAGCATGGCTGTGTGGTTTCTGTGAAGGAGAGGTTCTTCTAGGAGCATGGCTGTGTGTTGTCTATGAAGGACAAGTTCTTCCAGGAGTATGGGAGTGTGTTCTCTGTGAAGGACAAGTTTTTCCCGGAGGATGGTCATGTGTTCTCTGTAAAGGACGATCTCTTTTGCAGGACCATGTCTGTGTGTTCTCTGTGAGGGAGTCAGATGTTTGCTACAGGCGTCTGTCTCTGTGCTCTTTAGTTCCCCTTCTCTTCATAACCTTGTTGTCAATCTGCACTTCAGCCCGGAAGGACTCTAAAAAACAGACACGATGCTGTAGGGGAGCTGCAAATTGCCATTTTGGCTGGTTGGACTGAACCCTTGATCTCCCCGTGGCCCGCCCCCCACCCCTCCGAGATTAAAAGTTGCCACGGCAGCAGAACTGTCAGAGCCCATTGCGATGGGGTGGGGGCCGGACGTGATGGGAAGTGACAGAGTTTTGCTTGAAATCCCAGAAAAATCCAGGATTGGCTCCAGGCTCATTCCTTTGCACAGTAGTATCCAGGGGAAGGAAGGAAGGAAGGACAGAAAGAAAGAGAAAAGGAAAGAAAAAGAAAGGGAAAAATTAAGAAAGAGAAAGAAAAAGGAAGAAAAAAGAAAGAGAAAGAAATACATCAATCTCCCCATCATTCTTTCCCCCCAGTGAGGAGGAAACCAGGAAATAGTATGTGGTCTTTGTGGTCTGACACCTTTTAGGGTTAAAGAGTGAAGAGAGCCAAGCTGGGGAAAACATGCTGTTCTAATCAGGGACTTCTCACATTCAAAACTAGACTGTGAACAGAGGAACCATCCATCATGATTTCACAATCCATGAGTTTATACTGTAGGAGTTCCACCTGGTTTTTCAGTGCGGAGACCTAAATATCTCACTTCTAATACTCAGCTCATTAGCATGCCCGGTGCACCCTGCCCTCTTGTGGTATTATTCTGATATTACAGCTACCCAGTTTCTACAGTCTGGGTGGGTCTTTCTCTCGTCAACTTTACTTCATACATGAGAAATCTTGGAAAAATCCAAGCAAGTTTTTTTTGTGTACTGAGTGTGATGGTGTGTGTACTGAGTGTGATAGTGTGTGTACTGAGTGTGATGGTGTGTGTTCTGAGTGTGATGGTGTGTATTCTGTGTGATGTTGTGTGTTCTGTGTGTGATGGTGTGTGTTCTGAGTGTAATAGTGTGTGTAATAGTGTGTGTACTTGAGTGTGATAGTGTGTGTACTGAGTGTGATGGTGTGTGTACTGAGTGTGATGGTGTGTATTCTGTGTGAGTGTGTGTTCTGGGATGGTGTTCTGTGTAGTGTGTACTTGAGTGTGAGTGTGTGTACTGTGTGTATGTGTGTACTATGTATGGTGTGGCTAAGTGTGGTATTGTGTGCTCTCCCCCTGCAGCACATAAACAGCGAGCACATCCACGGGGAGAGGAAGGAGTTTGTGTGCCGCTGGGAGGAGTGCTCTCGGGAGCAGAAGCCCTTCAAGGCGCAGTACATGCTGGTGGTGCACATGCGCAGGCACACCGGCGAGAAGCCGCACAAGTGCACGGTGAGCCCCGCCCTGTCCTGCCCCGCCCCGCCCTGTCCTGCCCCGCCCTGCCCAACCATGCCCAGCCCACTCCTGCCGCACCGTTTCCTGCAACACCCTGCCCTGCCACACCCCGCCCCGTCCTATCCTGCTATGCCCTGCCCAGCCATGCGCCACTCTGCCCAACCACACCCTTACCTGCTACACCCTGCCCTGCCACACCAAGCCAACCCCACTAACAACCAGCATTAATGGGCCAGAGTGCTGCCTGACCTCAAGTGCATTCTGGGAGTGCGGTGCTGCAGATGTTTGACAGTGTGGTCAAATCCACAGGACTTGCTGATGAAACTGCGGGACACCATCAGCAACAGTTCCTGTCTCAGACTCTCTCTTTAATCACAGGCCACAAACGAGACCCTTTTCTTCCACATCATACATCATATGCGAGCAATTTAAAGCTGTTTTGGCTTCCCTACACGATTTTGACATTTTATATTAAGAAGTTGAACCGGGTGCCAAAAGTTGGCTGTACTTTCTGAAAACCTAATGTACCATTTATGTTGGATGTCAAAATATTTTGTATTGATTTGAAATGTGCGGTTAGTCAGATTTTATGCTTGTGCTTTTCGGACACCATGTAGAATAATGGGGGGAGAGGAAAAGATGTGTATACGATGGTATATAATAATATTATATGGATTGATTATTGCTCATTTGTGCCTAATAATTGATATAATGTGTTATTGTGTGTAATTTTACACAGTTTGAGGGCTGTGTGAAGGCGTACTCTCGGCTGGAGAACCTGAAGACTCACCTGCGCTCCCACACCGGGGAGAAGCCCTACGTCTGCGAGCACGAGGGCTGCAACAAGGCCTTCTCCAACGCCTCCGACCGCGCCAAGCACCAGAACCGCACACACTCCAACGAGGTACTGACACTGCGACCGCACCCGAACCGCATACACTCCAACGAGGTACTACTGACACAGCGACCGCACCAGAACCGCACACACTCCAACGAGGTACTGACACACCAGAACCGCACACACTCCAACGAGGACGCACCAGAACCCAGCACTCCAATGAGGTACTGACACTGCGACTGCACCAGAACCGCACACACTCCAACGAGGTACTGACACTGCGACTGCACCAGAACCACACACACTCCAACGAGGTACTGACACCAGAACCGCATGCACTCCAATGAGGTACTGACACTGCTACCGCACCAGAACGCACACACTCCAAGAGGTACTGACACCCGCGACCGCACCACAACCGCACACACTCTAACGAGGTACTGACACAGCGACCGCACTAGAACTGCACACACTCTAACGAGGTACTGAAACTGCGACCGTACCAGAACCGCACTCTAATGAGGTTCTGACACAGCATCCGCACACTCTCCAATGAGGTACTGACACAGTGAAAATCCACTCTTCAGCAAGCCCCACTGCATTATAAAGCATGTGCCTTGCTGAGTACTGACTGTGGGGTTTTAAACCTTGACGTTCCTCCAGACCTGTTCTGTATTCCTATAATAAACCCTCCCTCTTCCCCCCCCCTCATTAAAACTCCTCTTATGCCAGTCCCTGCCCACCAGTTTCACCAGTTTCACCAGCAGTCTAAAAACCCTGCGCTGAACCCCCCTGCTCTCCTTCCGCAGAAGCCCTACGTCTGCAAGATCCCGGGCTGCACCAAGCGCTACACGGACCCCAGCTCCCTGCGCAAGCACGTCAAGACCGTGCACGGGCCCGAGGCCCACGTGACCAAGAAACGGGGCGACGCCCACCCCCGCCCCCCGCCGCAGCCCCGGGACCCCGGCGGCCACGGCCAGGGCAGGCCCCCGGGGCAGGCTCCCCACGGGGGGGTCCCCGACCGAGGGGACTGCAGCCGCGCCGCCCCCGAGGACGCCTGCGTGAGGGCGGTGAAGACCGAGAAACCTGCGGTGTGTCATCCGTACTTACTCAGACTCGGTCTGGAAACTGAGCGTAAAGACTTCAGACTTCAGACTTCATTAAGGGTGTTCTGCTTCGCTTGCAGTCTGGCAGGTGCGCTTCGCTAGCCTGTTTATCCGGCTGACACCTTGCAGTCTGGTTGGGACGTTTCCGCTAAAGCCCGTGTTCATCCTGTGCTGACAGGCTTCGCAGTCTGATCGGGGGACGTTTCCGCTAACGTCTAACGTTGCGTAGCTCAACTGGGGGAATACAGAGTGACTGTGCAGCTCCGGTGGGGTCTGCAGAGTCACTGTGCAACTCTTGTTGCCACTGGGGTCATCATTAAGTTTCGCTCTAAACTGCCATTGGTGTATTCTGTTTACAGGGAGTCAGCAGGGTTTGTGAAAGAGACAGCTATGGCCCCAATACTACGCAGTTGCAAAACATTCTACTGGATCAGCATTATGTAAACCTTAGGTTTTCCATATACAGTGTAGTCATGTGTGGTGTTGTTGGAAAGCCGGTGTCATGGGGAACAAGTTGGTTTCATCGATGGTGTGGTACAGTGGGCGCTGAATGAAGATCCTGGAACACCATTCCAAAGTGAACGATGAGTAATCCAAGTTACCTATGAGTCAGCAGCCAGCTGGACTACAAAGGTTAACCTGGTTTGATAGGCTTACAGTGATGGGGTTTTTCAGGGTATTTTGAGACTGAAAGGAGCGCTTCATGAAAGGCATTGTGTTCTTTTTAATTGGGGTGAGAACATGAGGGTTTTTTCAGAATCCTGCAGAAATTAGTTCCTCTGGTCATTGTTCTTGCTAGTCTAGTCCCTTAGTTCACGGACAGCTTTGTTTTACGTGAGCGTAAACAACCCAATTTGGCACTCGCCAGCCACCAGTCCCAAACAAAGTCGTCGTCTGTCCTCTTTTCAAAAGGAGCACAAACAACTTGGATTTCCAGTCCACATATTTGATTATGTCATCCTGTTTGCTGGAGAGCTCAGTGCAATTCCAAAGCCATGGACAAACTGTCTGTTAACCAGGCAGATTCTCTCATTTGGGTCTGCACCATATGAATGCCATTTGCAGTTGGAAAATTAGCATTGTTATTAAGTAGGAAAACGAAATAATACATATTTGTGTTTGACCATAAGGAACTAATTCAAACTGATTTATAACTGATGTATTTTTAATTACTTTACTCAACATTGTCTATTTGGTGGGTTCAGGGTATGTAAGTGATAAACAAAGTAAATTGCTTAATGTTCATATACATTGGCATTCTACATCATTTCAAAATCATACTGTATGGTGGTTGCTTTGACCCAGTGTTTCTTAAACTACGGGCTGAGACCCAAAATGGGTCATGGGAGGGTATGAGATTTGTCCCGGAATGGGTCTGTAGTCCACTAGGCTATGCTAGTATATTTGACAGGTCCCCGAAAGGTGCTCAATTCCTCATTTGGGTCCCAGTATTAAACAGTTCAAGAAGCAGTACTTTAGACTTCAGAGGCCTCTTACATTGACAATGTTGGTCATTCGGTGTAAACCATCAGGTGTCTTCTCTCCGTTTCTCCCCCCACCTCTCTCTCCAGGCATCTCAGCCTAGCCCTGGCGGTCAGTCTACACACAGCAGTGGCCAGTCCCCCCTGAGCGCCCGCTCCGGTAGCGAGGTCCAGCTCTCCCTAAGGTGGTGCCCCGTGGGTGAAGAGGAGGAGGAGGAGGGTGATGAAGAAGCTCCCATAATGGACTCCACCGTGTCAACCGGCACCCTGGCCCTGCGTGGCCGTGGAAACGCTGCCCCTCTGCGGTGGGTGGAACACATCAAGGTGGAGCGGCTGAAGCAGGTGAACGGCAGCCTGCCCCGCCTGAGCCCCACGGCGCCCCCTGGAGGCCCCGTGCTGCCGCCCATCACAGGGGGTGAGACCTGCTTTCTTTCAGTGTGTTCACGAGTTGAGAGTCCAGACTGCTTATTGTTTTTTTGAGAGAATTATGCCTTCTGAACTGTGCGTATTAATGGTCTGTCATAATTACAATGTTAACTAACCATAGTAATGTGCGCTCCTGGTGTAGCCCAACTTGCTTGCCTGGTGAAACCTTATGAAACAGATTTAGGCCTGTACTGATAAAGTGCAGAATTAGGATTAGGCAGGATCAGGTTTCCCCTTTCCATATCATAATCCTACTCTTCATGAGACAACACAGACCATAAATCAGTGGACTGATATTTTTGGAATAGTTATACCAGGGGACACCAAATAAATTAGATTGATTATACTGATCTGAGCTGGAAGTACACTTGTAAGGGGAATGCCTCTTCCCTTTAAGCTTACTGACTGAGTTTTCTCCCCCCTGCCCACGCTTGTGTCCAGGAAGGGGCAGCTACGGGGGAGTGTCCCTGCGGCCGGAGCTGTCGGGGACGGACGTGACGGTGCTGAGCCTGCTGAAGGAGCGCCGGGACAGCGGGGGCAGCGCGGTAAGCTCCGCCTACCGGAGCGCCAGCCGCCGCTCCTCCGGCATCTCGCCCTGCTTCTCCAGCCGCCGCTCCAGCCAGGCCTCCCAGCCCGAGGCCGGCCACCACGGCCACCCGCGGCGCCACAACCTCAGTGCCACCGACTCCTACGACCCCATCTCCACCGACGCCTCGCGCCGCTCCAGCGAGGCCAGCCAGTGCGGGGGAGGCGGGCCGGGGGGCGCCCTCACCCTCACCCCCGCCCAGCACTACCGCCTGAAGGCCAAGTACGCGGCCGCGACTGGAGGTGCTCCCCCGACACCGTTGCCTAGTATGGAAAGGATGAGCCTGAGGACTCGCATGGCCATGATGGGGGACTGCCAGGACACCGTTCAACATGCACTGCCCCCGCTGGCGGGGAGGACTCATCGCGGCAGCTATGGGAGAAATGAGGTCTGTGGTGCATTCCCTCAAGAGGTCATGGGTAATTCGCTGAGGAGGGCCAGCGACCCAGTCCGGACTCAAAACCACGACCCCCTCAACCTGCCCAGGGTGCAGCGTTTCAACAGCCTCCACGACCTGAACCCCCTGCCCCCGCTTCCAACTCACCACCTCCCCATGGAGGGTAGAGGCCCGAGCCTTCAGGGGTACATGCGCTTCAATGGGAACCCCCAGCCAGGCCCTCCCCCGGCCCATCCAGAGAGCATCAGGGAAAACACGGAAATGGAGACCCTTGCAGTCAAGCAGAGAGGAGGAGCAGAGGTGATCGGGGTCCCTCTGCTCGGGGAGGAGGACATGCTGCCCGATGACGTGGTGCAGTACCTCGTTTCTCAGAGCCAGGGAGGGACGTACGGAACAGCCTCCGCCGGTACGTCTGGGAGCAGGAACCCTAACGGGATGGCATTGGGTCAGCCGTACCAAAGCTCGGGACGGCAGGCACAGGTTGGCGACTCCGGTGTGGAGGCCATGCCCGTGCAGTGGAACGAGGTGAGCTCAGGGAGTGCAGACAGGTCACCCGAGATGTGGAGCCAGAGCGCCGGCAGCCCTTTCAGCGCATTTGGCAACATGATGGTACAACAGCAGCAGCAGCTACCGCCAATGCCCATGGAGGTCCAGCATCCATATTCTCACCTCCAGAGTGACTTCCAGGAGGTTAACGTTGACAGAAGTTTCACTGATCACTGCTGCAAGCAGGAGACAGAGGCAGTTACCCGAAATCCATGCAGAGCCGCCTCCTTAGAGGTTTCCCATGAGATGCAAATGAGTAATCCGTCCATGCACCAGGTAGCCCAGGCCACCATTTCCCAAGTGCCCATGCGTCTGATGCGGTCGGCCTGTCCAGGTCCACCTCAATTCACCAAACCTCAAGCCAGCTTTCAGGAGAATCAGTCTGCACACAGGCTATTTCACAGCAACCCATTGCTCCCAGAGGCTGGATCACAAGACCCTGCCACACACATCCACTTCCAGGGAGTATCCACACAGCAGCTGCCCAGTGGAGCCTACAGGATCTTAGCCAGACAGCAGGGCAACCCGACCATGAGGAGTACTGGCAGTAACCCCACTCTCAGCCAGCAGCAGGGATTGAGCCTAGCGGGAGCAAGGAGTGGGAGTACGACTAACGACTTGCACACCAGTCAGTTGAACCTGAAGATGGAGGATCGTCCCCAGGCTGGCCCCTCAACCCAGCTGCAGTTAGGCTTCCTCAGCCAGGGTTTCCATCACCTCCATGCCTCGTCCTCCCAACTGCCCTCCTTCTCCAGTTCCCATGGCAACATCCCACCCACCGCCACCAACAACCCCGCCCTGCCCTCTCCAGGGAACGGCCGGGTGACTAGCACGGCAGAGGACGCCGCTGCAGGTCCCTCGAATGGTGCGGCGCTTGAATTCGACGCCGTCTTAGACGATGGGTACGAACGCGGTAGCCTGTTCTCGGAGGTCCTGAGCCCCCGTGTGTTCAGGAACCTCTCCCGGACTTCGTCCCGCCTCGCTGGCCCCCGTGCCTCTGTGGCCGTGCACAGCATGCCTTCTGGAGTCAGCAACATGGCCATCGGCGACATGAACTCTCTACTCACCACTCTTGCCCAGGAAAGCCAGTTTCTTGCTGCGATGCAGTAGGTGCTCGGCAGATTGTGCATCTGCAAAAAAGGGAATGTGGAAGAGGAGAAAGGAAAATGTTTTCGTTGTCGTTTTAAACTAATCCCCTGAAAGCAGGGGGGGCACAAGACCTGTGTATTTCCATTTTATGGAATTAAGGCTGTATTCTGGCCCTTATTTTATATTGTTTTATAATAATAATAAATTGAAGAAGGTCCTTCAACCCAGTTAGACTAAAGCAGAGTTCTGCAATGTTGACGTTTACTTGCCAAGACTGTTGGCATGAATGTGCAAATGCATTCAATATCAAGGTCAAATTTAAACTGGTTTTTTGCTTTGTCAGCACCTTGAAGGGCAGGAAGTTGTCCTCATGTCAACAAGTTAAAACGGGTAATAAACTGCATTCAGATCACTCCAAAATAATGTTTTTTTTATTTACCATGCATCAAATCAGTGTTTTAGTGATATACAATGAATTTTCCATGTAATTTGGTTCTCTGACATTCCAGGTAAATATACAGTTTTCAAACATGACTATTTTCAAATCTTTTCTTTTAAAGACACAGTACAGTCCACTGGCAACCCGTGAGTAAAAAATGGGAGAGGACAATAAGTTCAATTAAGAATTTTAAATTCTTCATGAAAATTGTTTGGAAAACAAGTCTGTCGCCTTCAGTTGAATATTGTGGCTAGGCCTTATATGAAGACAATATTTCTGCTGTTTTCATGCACTTAAAAAGGTTCACTGCAAGTGCGCAGACTTGGAGAGACCATCAGTTTCTTTATTACAAACAAAGGTGCATGCCATGTATAAGAGGGCTCATGTTTTGCTATGATGTTTACGCACTTCACATTCAGTTATGTTTTAGTCCGGACCTGCCTCCAGTATCTTACTGTTATAGTGAAGATGATTTAATGTAATCCAATCCCATTGTTACCATCTACATAATTATTGTTACCACATTAAAGACAGTTTATAAAAACTACTAAGCTGCTGATGTTTGATCCTTTCTAAAACTGGCAAACAGCCACAGTAAAACATTATGAGGATTACAATTAAATAAATGGCCATGTATATTTCACACATTATCAAATATTAGAATAGATAATGGAGTATGTGTATACATTAATACAATTTTTATATAACGAAATATATGGTCTATATTTGACTAGATTAAAAATGTGTTCTTTTTAAATCTATTCAAATATGGATTTCATATATAGTCATAATACATAATTTATTATATAATCATAATACTGAAATAATTTGTCATTTGGGTCACATTGTATTTTTAAGCATGATGTGTCTATTGTAATGGCATGAAAAGATCATGAAGTGTATGCCTTATTTCTCTTTCTCTAACCTGAAAAAAAGAATATTTCACAGTGAAGTTTTAAAACAGTGATTTGTGAAACATGAAAAATCACACATCAGCTTTAAAAAAAAAAAAAAAAAAACAGTGTTTGTGGAAAGAGAATTGTGCCATTTGATAGGCTGAATTTTGTGCTTATGAAGAAAACTAGCTATAGAATATGTTTTTTCTTGCCTCTATCCTACCCAATTAGTGTGTTTAACTGCATGTTGAAAATGCCACATGGACTCTGTGCTGGGATCCCATGGGTCTTCACCAGGGGGACCAAAATGCAAGTGTTTGTGAGTGGGAAACACTTAACTCCTTTTTAACCGACAAGTTTAATAAAAAAGGAAATTTTAGTAACTTGTACACTTTGAGCTTCCAATTGACAGTAAAGATTCAATTCGAAATATGACGTTTGGCTAGTTGAAGCACACAGCCCATTTCTAACAAAAGGAGCTTCGTTTCGTGCCACTGTGGCTGAACACAAAGAGGACGCGCATGCAAAGCACTGAACAGTGAAGAAGGGGAAACGCGCCTCAGTTGCCACCGGTACTGGAAAAGACGGTGAGTAAAACAAGAAATCTTTTTTTTCTCACACATTTTCCACGCTCTTACTTGAGTCATATGTGGATGAAACATCTGCATGGAGGAGTGGACAGACGTCCAGGTACTCAGGAACCAGGGATCGAAAAGATCGAAAAGGACCTGAGCTCCTTCATGCTGCGCCTTGTTCCTGTGTCAAACAGATGCGATTACCTTACCACTCTCCAAACGCTCGGGTCCGTTTGAGTGAGAAACTCAAAACTCGAAGTCATAGTGTGACTTCGGCTTTAGCTTTTAATTATACCTGAAATACTGACCGTCCTTTCTTTCCAAACCCAGAAAAGACAGCGCTGTTCTGAGGGAGATATTTGTGCCAGCCGGAGAAAGCCTTATTTGAGAAACCGTACCTTAACCTAACCTGACACCCCCCTTTGCCCTCCACTCCTCCACAAGTTTTTTTTATTTGATTAACTGCAGTAAGTATCTGCACTGACTTCTGCTGCCCATCTGCTGTAAACGATAAAGTTTAAGGAAACTGTTGGCGAAAAGCACCATTCAGAGGTAGTGACCAAGTTTTACCATTGAATAATATGACATTGATATTCCAGGACACAAAGCTGGGAGTGACAATCATTAACACAGAAACTGGGTAACTATTTTACAGTCTGTGCTAGTCTGTAGGACTCTCAAATCCATAAAGCAATCCTCCTGTGTGGCACATTTGTTTGTTAGCATTTTTTCCATAATCTCTCAGGGGAGGGCACCATCTAGTGCAACAAAAAGATAATACCAATTTCAGTCAATAGCAATGGGACAGTCCATTGAAAGGATATACATTTAATAGCAAGATTGCATAATCTTGCTATTAAATGCCTTACTGGTTGTTGTAATATTATTTGTAATAAAAGAGTATTACAACAACATCCTAACAGAAACAGCCTGCTTGGACCTCTGTGCAATGCACCTGGAACACGGTGTGGGTAAAAGTTAATTATCCATAGAGTAGTAATAATGACTTGTTATTCCCCAGATAAAGGCTTGATCCAGTGCAGCCTCCTAATTGCCCCAGCTGGGATTATCCCTAAAGCCAAACTATTCTAATTCTGGCACACATACTCTATAATGTGTCCAGCTGTGTCTATGCAGCACCAAAATATGAATTTCCATGACACTGAAGGTAGGGGAAGTAATTGTTCAGCAAAGAGGGTGTTGACTATGTCTTTGAGACAGAGACCTTTAGTCATTAATCACAACATATATTAATTCTAGTTTCTGGACCCTCTCTTCTTAAAGTCTCCCTTGAACCAAAATCCAAATCTGAGCTGAATCATTTTGGAAAACTGACTGGGCTAAATGACAGCAAAAGCTCAATTAATTTGCGTCAGCTGGAATGGTTGTATTTTCCAAGTGGAAAACAAGATGAATTGGGCGATTTACCAGAATCCAAACTTCAAACCCAGACTGAAAATGGACACGCCTACATAGTGCCTGGCAAAATGTGTATATTTTGGGTAGGCTACATGTCTGGGATCATGGGCTGATTTAATTCTCATGTAACATACTGCTAAAATAAGGAGATAATAATGTGTTATAAATGTGTATATTAATGCTCACACGGTCGTATAAACACTGGTAGTACAGTATAGACTTGCAGTGTGTGTTTTAACAAAAACGTCAAACCAAACTAACAGAAAGCTAACCAATAGCTTTGTTACTGTTTAAATCAATCACCTTTGCATTCACAGTCTGCATTACAAACATAAATTTAAAGTGCAGATAAAGTCAGCGCTGTCTACCTAATTAGCAAATAATAATAATAATAATAATAATAATAATGGTCTTTACCTGGTTATATGCACGATACAGGTAATACAGGTTACTATTTTTCCTGTGTGGATCAAAATAGGACTGCCCCATTCTCTGCTTTGTCTGTTAAAATGAGGAATATTTCAAAGTTAGACTCACTCCAAACGGATTAACGTTACCATGGTATCGTGAAGATTAGCCATTCAGTCTCAGTTTTTAATAAGAAGGTACGACATGGTTCTGTGGAAAAGACTAGGAGGAGCTAATGCTAAGTAATTGTATTTTATTTTTTAATGTGTTACGTTTTCAGAGTAGGGTTTCATGCGTAATCTCGCATTGCTTTTCCAATTAGACGTTGACAACGTTAATGTTTCATTGATAAATGTCAACGGCGTCCAAAATGAAAGGGACAAAACGGAGAAACCTGAGAACTTCGAGGTTATTAACCCTCCTTAGCTACGAGAGTGAGACGATTTGTTACTTGGAGACATGATCATGGGGAGTTGAATGACCAGCCCGCGGCGTGCTAGTTAGCTATCTAACATTAAAGTTGTCTAGTTATTAGTCTGTAAGTCTGGCGGACCACTGCACATTGCCAGTGGTGTTCCTGGTATTCTCCGTGCCCGTGACAAATCAAACGCGGGGTATTTTGCGCATGATACAGTTTGCATGCAGCTGACACAGAATGGACGAACGGAGACCACTGATGCCCAGCCCGTTAGTAAGTCCTCCGAAACCGGCATTGATGAATTGGAAGGTTGCTGTCTTAGACCAAATGTAGCACTAGTCTCGTAGATAGTAGGAGGTCCTGTCCGAGCGGTTCATATAGCGAACCGTCCTGCAACTTTTAGTTGTTGCCTTAGACTAACTTGTTGGTTCAGGAGTCTGTGGTTGGAATTAAGTTAGTTAAATGGTTTATTTAGCTCGCTAGCTGTAGGCTATTATTGTCCAGCTAATGTTAGCAATCTTTTCAGTGGGATTATCAGTGGGAGAAACGAATTTCAACATTCAGCGCGCCACCGAGACGTAAGTAGCAAGAGTCTATTGACATTTAATGAACCAGAAGCCATAAAGTAGTAAAGAAATAATTACCAGTGTTCATCTTCAGTTAGTCATTGGTTTCGCATTTGATTTGTTTCCATGTTTGCACAGATGGCGTGCTGGGGGAAACAAATGGGGTAAGTAGGCTGCTACTAGCCGTCATATCATGGAACTGAAAGTGACAACAAAACTATAGCGACCTAAGCCCACATTTCACTCTACTAAATCGCTGAGTAATTTGAAACTTTGGAGTAAGCATTTGTGGGCAGCTATATGCCGTGCCAAAACTGTGGCATTTAGATGTAGTCATTTGTTGCTAACTATTTCGTATATCATTAAAAATGTACAGAAAACATGAGTCAAATGACGAGGCTAAGTATGTTTTAGACTACTGGTTTATGCACTCATTATATTGATGTAGACTATTTACTTAGTTGTACGCACCGCGTAAGATGTCCAAAGGTATGTTGGCAGGTAGTAAGCGATTTTGCATTCAACGGCTTGCTATTTCAACTAATATATTTTGCCAGTGTTAACATAATTAACATATTTCTTAATCTGTCGCTAATATGGAGGTTGTTACTGCTGAACGTTTGTACAATGTACCTATTGCTTGCCTTCTCAGGGGATCTGTCTTTCTCAGCTGATGCAACAGCTGGATGAATTGAATTTGAGGGGAGAAGAACCCACATCAAAGGTAATGGGGGTACCTTTTTCAACACTGACTTCCTGAATGCAGTATTTGCTTGCATAATCCATTGATATAAATGTACAAGGGTTGTCCAAAATTTAGCAAGGGTCTAATAAAGATAAGTCACTGTGATGGTGCTGTAGGGTATAGTTTGCAGTTTCTTTTCCATTTTTGAAGCTAAAAATGAGAAATTTATCTGGACGGCTTGCAGAGGAAATGTTTGATCATATTCTTCTTTCAGTTGAAGGACACTGTAGAGAACTGTGTAAATTTGGGACAAAAATATTCCAAGATATTTCTACCAACACTCAACTCTAAGTGTAATTTGAGCACTGGATCGGCCATCTGCTGCAGCCCTCTGGAACCCACTTTGCTGTAAGTATATTCAATGTCAGTTGTGTTGCATTGTGGGTAAGGTCTGCTTGTGGCTGTCATGCCCCTCTGGGGGTATTCAAGTCTGCTGTTGCTACAATGGCCTACTGTCGGATTTTGAAAAATAGCTTTAGCACTCGATTCCAAGGGCGTGTATGACAGGTGGCTTATTACCACTGACCTGTTCGGGTGACAATAGGATATTCTGTAATGAACCTGTTATTAGTTCCCTGGCTGCTCATCTGGAACCAAACTGAAACCATGCATGTCGAAATAAATCTGAAAAGCTAGACCAATCCTAATGACACTTGGCATCTGTACCATATCTCCTGTTGCCAAGAACTACAAGCTGATGCTGAACCAAGTATCTCACTGCACTCTTCGCCCTGACCTGTGTTCTGAACCAAACATTTTCTTTGGAAATGCTTCTCAAAATGAGCCATCATGGTTAATACTGGATGTCTGTGGTGTCTTTTAGCCAGGGGCAACTTCAGAGACACCAGCCGGATCTGAAATGCTACAAAGCCCTTCGGTCTTGGTCCCATCATCCCAAAAGAAAGTACCTCCTCACACCTCGAAACAATCAAGGAGACAACAGCGGTGTAGCTCAGAGTGAGATACCCCTGAGAATAACTCCAGCAGTGGTCACTCACAACCATGGACTGAGGGACAGAAGAGCAGAGGGACAAGGAACCAGAAACGTGGTTTCGAGCCCTTACTGCTTGGCCCCAAACAGGCTTGAAGGTCCAGGAGCTGAAACGAGTAACAGCTCCTCAACAGGCCAAAGCAGCCACAGCAGTCTCTTTATGGACTTCCCCTCGGATGACAGTGACTTGTCGGACCAGGAAAGGACCACTATGTCAGACCACGAAAGGACGACCGTCTCAGCCCAAGATTGGGCAACTCCTGTGGAGCTGGAGCTGGACCTGAGGCCTGAGCCATTCGATAAGGACGATCCGAAGGATTACTCGGAATCAAGAGAGGATCGATTGCCCTATCCTGAGGTTCTCCCGGCACCCTTAAAGATACTGGACCTCACGCAAAACCTGTTCAACAGAGCAGACTGGGAGAGGAGGCAGAGTTTTATTAGGCAGGACCCTTCCCTGTTTGTCCTCGCCAACCGCCTGGTGGAGATGGAGAGGATGCAGGCGGCCACCGTTCAGAGAGAGAGAGCTAAAGTGGGTTGGTCTCGATCGGCCACTGCCATCGGCATGGCGAGGAGCACCGCTCGGATAAGGAAAGCGGATTTATTGGGATCTCAGCCTGAAATCTTGGTTCCAGGAATGGAACTGGGGAGCGAGTGCCCCTCGGTTCTGCATGGAATAGCAGACCTCACACTTCCTTACACCCCCATGGCTAGGCGACGTTTGAAAACGGCCTGCGTCCCTTCGAGACAAAGCCACGACACGAGAGGCTCAACTGTCAGTCCCACCCTGCCCAAGCAGCCCTATTCGAGCTCAAGCAGACCGAGCAAGACGAGCTGCCTTTCAGGCCCGTCTGTGCAAGGCTTGTTACTGAACGCGGTGCCATCATCCTACAAAGTGGAGAGGCTAAGGGGCTCCAAGAAAGTGACATCAAGGCTAAAGAGAAAGTCATCTTCCACAAGAAAGAGAAATACCAGGCCAGATAGAAAGCTATAAAACAGTTCGTAATTTCATTTGATTTCTCATTGTATGAGCAGGCATTACTGTGTACAAGCTTCCATTTGATTGGTCTGGGAACTGAGCATTCTTTCCCATATTTGTTGGCAGATTCCCAGGGTCACATGCACCCAAGTTGCAGTGCAGCTTGGCAATGTACATTTTTGTTTTTAAACAAGCCAATTTTGGGACCATATTGGTGTCCTTTAAAACAGACTTCACTTACTAAGTCACCAGTCCCAGTTCTGCATTCATGGGTGTCCACAATGTAATTTGGTCCATAATAATGTAAACATTTTGAAGATACTTGGCCAATTCAATTATGTCATTTACTAGAATTAAAGTCTGACAGTTTACACAGAAACTGCAATGGAACCAATAATTGTTGCCCTACAAGCCTTAGGCTATATCATCTTGAGCTCAAGTATTCACTCTCTCCCAGCTGAAAAAGTTTCTTTTTCATACAACTGCTGTATCATCTATCAAGGTTTAGACCTCCGTAGTTTCTTCCAAGTGCAGATGATTGACATTTAAGTCAAGTGTTACTACTGTATGCATGAACAAACTTGTTCATGACTTCGGCATAAAGACATCAGGGAGAGGGTAGGTCTGTTCTTGAGACAATTTTACAATCAATTTGAAATTCTAATTATATGTGCAAGTGGATTAAGTGCATCTGTTTTGACTTAGCATTGCAGACTTGCTTTTTTGGGCCAATAAAGAGCAACTTAAATGGTAACTGAATGAGAAGAGCCATTGGAGTCAAAACATTAGCAGCAAAAACTAAAGCACTTTTAAGAAGCGTTTATTATGAAGTGGATACAATTCTTTTTTCCCCTAAGTTTATACTTAAATTGGTTACATTTATGCTTGAAATACTACGTGAATGCAGCTCATTTACAATGTTCATCAAATATGAGGTGCAGTGCAAGATCATCATAATAAACAATGATGCAATAAGCATTAGCAAATGGTTCAGTGGGATCAGAGCTGCTTCCTTGGGTGTCCAAATGGCCAAGTCCAAGTTTTCAAGTCAGAAGGGGAACAGGAAAATGGCAACTTACCCTGCAAGACAAAAAGCACACACAGAATCACACTGTTATTTAGGTAACCAAAAATCAAATTGGAAATATCTGACAAAAAAAAAAAAAAAGAGTATTACCTTATAGTTGGTGGTCGCTTTGGCATAGATATAGCCAAATTACAGTAACTAAATTTTCTATATATACTGTTTAATAAATTCTACAAATGTTTTGTTTTGTAAAAATGGAAAAAGCTCAATTTATGTATGTTTTGATGTGTAACAGGTACCCGTGAGAATTGGAGGGGGGGGGGGGGTACTTCAAACACAATCAATGATACAATTCTCCAATAACTGAATTTGCTAAGCTCTATCACATTCACAGAGCAGTAATGATTAAAAAAAACAGGCCAAGACATCTCCCACACTCAACAAGCTCAACAGAACTCTCTAGAACAGAAACCTTTGTCCAGGTGAGGTGCTCTGTGAGGATCTTCTAAGGGACTGCACCTAGAATACAGAGAACACATAAACGAGTATCTGGATGCTTTTGCCGATCACTCATAACTGAACACAAAAAAAAAGTTAACCGTGAAGTTTGAGGACAAACGGTATGTCAGGACTGGGTCCACTTGTTTGGCCAGGAACTTAAAACAACCTTTTACCATTGACATGTTCAGAAAAGTAGAGACTAAACACGTGGCCCAGTACATCAGCACAGGAAGGATATACATGACAGCTTATGGACTTAAGCTTTAGGCTTAGGTCTGTAAGACATAGGGGATAAGAACGTTGTACCTTTTGTACCCATGACAGAGAGGCAGTTATCCATGACCAAAACATTACAGTATCATGTTCCTTCAGCACTTGTGAAGAGACAAACCATCCAAACCAAAAGAACTTAATGTCCCCCCCCCCCATGACTCTTAGACATTAGTTGACCCTGGTCTCACTGGCCCAAATGTACCACAAACGAACCCAATTTGTACAAATATACCGAGAGTAGCATAGTTTCCATGCCCTCCCAAAGCATAATCTCCACCCAGACCTTATCCAGACATAGCCGTTGTGTACATTTGGCAATGTGATGACTAGGAAAGGACCCAATGACACATACTGAGCTTTAGATTTTTTTTTTTTTAAAGCTTCTGTTTACATCTTTATACGCGTCTCTCACATTGTCTTTGATCTACACATGCCATCAGAAATGACCTTGTTAAGTAGATGGAGGTCTTGTCTTTCAAAGCAGAACCAGGCAGTAGAGGACGGTGGACAGAGCCTCTTGGCCTGGAGGCTTAACTTGGCTTTGTCTCTCTCAGCAACCACAGGAAAGAGTGGGAGAAACATCACAAACAGTAATTAGTGTCAAAACACACAGCACCGCTTTTTCTGTCTTCCATAACACCCCCAAATATCAGCCTAAAGAGCAGACAAACGCTGAAACGGAGGCAGTGCTGCAGTAAAGGCACAGGGTAAACAGAATGCAGCATTTCTTACTTTTCTGGTTCTGAATTTTACATGTGTTTGAGGTTAAGTGCTTCAGAAAGAAAAAGGAGTTAGTTCGCAAAAAAGACCACAGAAATTTCTGCAAGGTCCGCACAACCATGTTTCGTCAATTTTTTTTTCCACAAAAAACTTTATTTTACGCTTTTTTTTTTTTTTTTAATGCATACTGAGGATTTACAATAATTCTGCGCCATCCAGTCAACATGCAGGGAAGACTTCTCAGATGACAAGAAGCAAAACACATAAATCTGAAAAATAACTGCATAAAAACTATGCTTTTGGTTTTGCGGTTTCTTTTTCTCTGTCCCAAGGACGCCCAGAAGATGGTTCAACAATACAATACAAGGGGAAATAGTAAAGAAGCAATTACCGCTTGTAACAAGCAGATGCAAAGATCAGAGCAGGAATATCCCTGTATCAAAAGACAACATGATCACAGACATGAGTCAAAGGAGGACTAAAACAGAAAAAAGTTTAAATGGCCTTTAAGAAAAAAAGCACACAAAGAATTTTACACAACATATAAGAGACTGCCATCTTAAGTCCTCACATGCAGTTTTCTAAGATCACTTAATATATAGTAAAGGGTGAAAAACTGACAGAAAGAAAAGGATAGACTACCCCTTACTAAGTCACATTTCTGCAAAGATTTGAAAAAACTTTATTAATAGAAGCAGTACACTGAAGGCGCCTTCATCCATCAGAGCTTCGAGTCCCACCAGCCCCCCAAATCTGCACACTATTGGTTTGCCAAAAAAATACATTCAGACTTGCAACTGAATTTTCATTGACAGAAAATGTAATCGACGTGAGGTATACAACACAGCGTAAAATCTGAAACAAACCATCAGCACATCGATTTAAATTTAAATTTTTTTTCTGAAATTTGTGTGATCGTCCATTTTGCGCGTTGCTCTTTACACATGCAAAGTAAAATGCCAGAGAAGCCAGGACTGGATTTATATATATTTTTTTTTAAGTAATTTTTTTTTCTCTCTCGTTTTTGCCAGTGTGCTAGAATGCGCGAGAACACCAGTGAAGTTGATGGGTTTGGGGAGCTTACCTTCAGTGTACTGAAAGTGGTACACAACCTGCTTTAACTGAGGAGGGCAGGCCGTCCCTGCAGGCGGACTCAAGGAGGACACAAGACCCACGCCACGGGCGTGCCATGCTGCCGGGCCTGTGCACTCACACCTGGGGGAGACGCGGATATAGACAGCATTTACGCCGGCCTGCGCCACACACAGCAACAGCTGCCAAGCCTGCACCAGACATCGCGCGTGTGCACCTGTACGGCGCCAGTACACCTGTACAGCGAGGTCTACTGCTTGTACACCTGTACGGTGAGGTCTTGTGCACGCACACCTGTACAGTGAGGTCTCGTGCGTGTACACCTGTACAGTGAGGTCTTGTGCGTGCACACCTGTACAGTCAGGTCTACCTGTGCAGCGCCAGTACACCTGTATGGTGTGGTCTACACGCACAAGACCTCACTCCTATACACCTATATGGTGCAGTCTACACTCACGAGACATTGCGCATGTACACCTGTACAGCGAGGGCTACACGTCCTGCCCTGCATAAAGGACGTGTGCAATCTTCAGGGACTCGATCTGCTCTGTCTTGTGCAGCCTTGGCAAGCTATAAATGACCATAACCCTTCCCTCTCTCAACCTGAACCATACAAAGCGTATTTTCAATTACTGCCTTCAGCACCGGTCTTTTGCAGGGGCCCAAGAACGAGCACTTCAAAAATGAGGATAAAAGGTTTATTTATCCAGCGCAATAAAGGGGATTTTTTTTTTTCTTCTCTAAAACTTTATTCGGATGGCCCATAAACATCGAAGCCAAACCTTCCCACCAAAGCCAAACTGTAAGTCAGACCGGTTTTGATTTGAGGGTGTCCTGCAAGTAATCCAAAAAACGGAAATGTACATGTGATTTTTTTTTTTTTTGGACCCCTACCCTTTGATTTCTTAATAAATTCATAATAAAAGCAAAAAACACGGGTATGTATGTGCATCAAAATAACAATAAAAAAAATAATGTTAACTATTTTTAAAAAATGTTTCTTTTCCTAGGTACTCTTCAGTCAGTCTCTGCAGTTACTAAACAAATCAAGTTTTTTGTTTTTTCGGTTTGTTTTTTCCCCTCTGCCAGACCCATAGTACTTAGTAAGTAGCAGTGGTTGCAGTAGCGCTGGGCGAGCAGGTCAGATCTTCTCTTGGATGTAGGGGTGCTGCAGGGCCTGGTTGATGCTGATTCTCTTGGCGGGGTCCAGCATGAGGATTTGGTCCAGCAGGTCTTTGAGCTGGACCACCTTCTTGCGTTGGTCCTCGGGGAGGCGCTGGCAGCCAATCATGTCCGTGAGCAAGTCCTTGGTGGGGTTGATGGTGCTCATCACCGTCACTTTTTCCTGCGGAAGACGAGCGCGACAGGAGGCGGGGAGAAGAAAAGCGGGGGCGGGGGGGGGGAGGAGGAAAAAAGAGGGAGATAAAAGAATGGAATTGACAAGTAGAGGAGAATGAGAAGTAGAAGATCAATTTTATTTGACATGTTTTAAAATATACATAGGGTTGGTGGTACAGCCACCAACATAGTTAAATTATCGAGGAAACTAGGCAACGTGAAGTCATGATGGCACTTCCATTCTGGTCCTTGTGTTTTTTCAAAACGGAACTCAATGCAAGAATGGAAAAAAATTACCTTAAAATTGGTACTTACAACATTTTCAATGAGCATCCATAAACTAAAAGTTGCCTTCCGAATTCCAGCATTCTCACAGAATGCTTTAAGTAATATATTCCCATCTGACCTCAAGTCTGAGGACAGTGAAGGCATGTACAGTAACAATGGAGGTTATTTAAAAAAAAAAAAAAAAATGTACATCTAGAATTACTGCAGGGACTGCCAGGCACAATGACGCACAAGACAATTTTAAAAAGCTCAAATTATACCCAACGTTTTCGCAAGAATGGTGTAAAATAAGGAACGGAAAAGACGAAGCAAGGAACGGAAAAGACAAAGCAAGGAACGGAAAAGACAAAGCAAGGAACGGAAAAGATGGCGTACCCTTTCGGTCACTTTGTCCACTTCAATGTACAAGAAGTTCAAGTTCTGATCGAAGTGCTGATCCTTGAACAGCCCCTTTCGGATCATCTGTAGTCAGGGGGAAAAAAAAAAAGACGTTTGACTAGAGCACAGATATCCCTGAGGACAGACATGCTCTTCGCTTCATATCCTATCATATGACACGTATCATATCCTGCACTCTCGGTGGCACAAGCAAAGAGACTTGAAGAGAAACAGAGTCTCAGAGGCATAGCATAAACCACATATTACATTACATTTATTTGGCAGACGCTTTTATCCAGAGCGTCTGGACAATGGGTATGGACAATAAGTCCATGCCAAAGGTCATTTCAGAAACTACAAAACACAGGTCCGATAAGGTCCAATACTCATTGTGTAACGGTTGTCCATAGCCATGAACACATCAAGTCCAGTTCACACAGTTAAGCATAGGCTAGGTCAAAAAGTTATGGTAAGTCACACTAGGAGGCATAACAATACAAGTGCGATTAAGTGCTGGATGGAGGTGCAAGTGTAACATGAAAGTGCTACAGGAACAAATTAGAAGGATACAGGTGATAAGAGTGACAGCACAAATGCATCTGGCGGCAGCCCTCACCTTGTTGGGCATCTTGCCCTTGAGGTCCATGGCGAGCTTGATCATGTGGTTGTTGGTCTTCCCGGGGAAGAGGATCTTGCCCGTGTACAGTTCGTACAGCGTGCAGCCCACGGACCACATGTCAATCCCGTAATCGTAGGGTTTCCCAATGACTGCGGGGGCAAGAGGGGGAACCGCCATCAGGGCCCGGACACATCCCTCAACTACTACTACTACGACTCTGGAGAGCCTCAACCCACCAATAGAACTACACTCCATGTAATTACATGCAATTACACAGAATGTAATTCTAGAATGCAACACATTCTATGTAATTATGTAATAGATTACATTGTGGATGCTCAAATGCAGCCTTGATTCAGTTCAGCACAGCAAGCGTTTATCACATTTACACGTTAGACGATTCAAAATGACAGTAAAACTCCAACCCTAATGCTAAGACCTAACTCTACCACCAGTGACCCCAAAACGTCTTGTACTGCCTTTGGCTCCAACAAGTCTTATTCAGAGCTGATTACGCTCCAATACAGGCGAAGGAAGACTTACTGATTTCAGGCGCCCTGTAGAACCGGCTGACCAGGTAGGGCGTGATGTCGTTGTCCGCGACGTGGGACGCCGAGCCGAAGTCGCAGAGCTTGAGGATGGTTTTGGACTCGTTCACCTGCGGGCGAGGAGGACGGGGATGAGAGCGGTCGGTGGCCGAGGGCGGTGCACGACGGGTAAACCGCGCAGGGAGGCGGCCGGGCTCACCAGGATGTTGTCGGGCTTGATGTCGGCGTGCAGGATGTTGCAGCGCTTCAGCAGCTTGAGGGCCAGGAAGAGCTGCTGGCTGTAGGAGCGCACCGCCTTGATGTGCAGCCCCACGTCCTTCCCGTACTTCTTCAGCACCTCCCGCAGGTTCATGCTGTGGAGGGGAGGGGAGGGAGACGCGGCCGCGTTAGCGGAGATTAACGGGGACCCAAGCGGCCGGGAGACGGACACACGCGCCACAGCGTTCGTAAAAAAGCGCTGACGCAGCTCTTCAGCCTCGAGGAAGAGGAAGAGGCCGAGGCATGTGGAGATGGCAGTGTCTCCCGGCTAACAAATCATATTCTCACAATGCTGCTGCAATGTAGTGGCAATGTTATAACGTTGACAAAATTCCAGTAACATTGTGAGAACACTGTGTGCCAGCTGGGGAGGGATCAGCAGGTAATTAAGACAGACTCTGGGTTACCTGAGGGGCTCGAACACCAGGCAGAGATGCTGCTTGTGGTAGAAGTGTCTGAAGAGCCGCAGGCAGTGGAACTTGTCGTCGGGGTCGGCGTCGTTGAGCTTCTTGAGGAACTCCAGCTCCTTCAGTCCCGTCTTTTGCCTGCGGGGAAACAGCGCCACCGTCAGCACAGTCAGGCACACCACGAACACTGAAAAACAAGCCCTTCCTTAAAGCGTTCACCCAACAGCAACGCATGGAGATGCATGTAACAGAGCGTGTGTGTGTGTGTGTGTGTCTGTGTGTGTGTGTGTGTCTGTGTGTCTGTGTGTCTGTGTGTCTGTGTGTGTGTGTGTGTGTTGTGTGTGTGTGTGTGTGTGTGTCTGTATGTGTGTGTGTTTGTGTGTGTGTGTATACGTGCTTCCACGTAAACGGGTTGTTGCGCTCACATGAGCTCGTTGTTGCGGATGATCTTTATCGCCACCTCCTGGCTGGCGCGGGCCATGTCCCGGGCGCGGATCACGTTGCTGAACACGCCCTGGCCCGTGTAGCCGTACACCCCGTAGCGCTTGTCCAGCACCTCCCCGATGTTCACCCCTGCGGGACGAAGCAGAGGGGGGGAAAAGGCTCATTTAGCTGCCTGCGGGACAAGACGGCGCGGTGCAGAACGGGATCACCCAGCGCTGAGGGGTCAGTACTCACGGTAGTACCCCTCCGCGTCCGTCCAGTTGTCCCTGAGGTTGGGGTTCTCCTTGAAGTCCTTCCCTATGCCGGCGGCTCGGAGTCTGGCGCTCTGCGGGGGGGGAACCAGCGGCCTGTTAGAGCCCCACTCTCACCCGCTCAAGTCCCCACCGCTAGTGTAGCTCTGAGCTGCGTTACTACACAGTGACCTCGGGGGAAACGGCTTTACCACTTCAGATGCTCTCCTGTTACTGCGTGAAAAGGCCCAGTCAGCAGAACGTGAACTGGCAACTGTGCAACCTCTCATTAAAAATGTGAAGACTGCTTGATTGTCAGTCGTTGTAATTATAACTGACACTCTGGTGATCGCAATGCTTTGTTCAGTCTTCGCTTGCACTGTGATATCGGTTGTCAGCAGGTTTGACAAACCCAGTCTTATGTTAATGCCATTTCATAGTGCTCGATTAGCCGTTGCATACGCGTAAATATTTATTTCAGGTGATGCGTTTGCTATTACACTGCACCAAGAAACTGTTTATGGAAAAACCAGTCTTAGTGTGTGTCCCCTGGTGCAGCTTTCAGTGATTACACTGGAGCAAAATTATTTTGTTTCATGTATGACCATTTTGAGCAAAAAAAAAAGGCAGTTCATAGCGTTCAAGCAGAGGGACAGGCTAATTGAGAGGGATTAAATTACCCCCTACTCCACCCACACGCGACACTAGAGAAGGAAATTCAATCGATCCTGCGTACGCAGCCAAGACAGTGAAATGTTTGGACAGGAACCCAAAAGGAAGAGACGGGACTAAGTACACCAGCCCACACATTATCACCGCTGGGTCCAATTACTTTACCGGAGTTAGGAAATTCAAGTAGGGCTGCCGCAAGGTCAAAATCTGGTGCGCTCGAGTTCGGCTCCTTCGATACTCACATCAAAGTACGCCGCGAACATGTCGTCCGACTCTGTAAACATATCGGGTGCCGATGGCTTTTTTGGATTGGATCCTGGAGGAAAGAAGATCGGGCAAGGAAGGAGGGGGGGGTGGTTCACGAAATGTTAAAAATAGTAATAATTGACCCAGAAAATACAACACAATGAATACTCCCACTCTTCACTCCCACAAAGAATGCAACAGGCTGCCTCTTCACTGGCACTGAACGCGGCGCTGTGCTAGGCTACACTACAGCGATAGCGTTCGGTCCTACAGAGTTTTCTGCTCTCGAGCAGAGAACACCGCGTAGGTTGCGCTGCTGCCACAACTGAGCTTGGCGGGAAAACTGTTCTGCCACACGCCCGGTGAAGGCCCACACACCAGACAGCAGCTCGGCTCCACGGCGGTGACAATGGTACACACGTCCCTGGCTTTCCACTAAGGAGGCCCATAACGGTGGCTTTGCCAATAAGAACTTTGACATTGTTTCAAACCCCAGCCACTCTGCTCCAGAAACTCAGGAGCGGAACACAATCCGTGGAGCACAATGAATGAAAGCATGACTGGTCGACCTGGAGGACCGATCAAACTGCCGAATACTGCAGTTGTGCTGAAAAACTATGAAAATTAATCACTAACCACTCGGGGCTCAACACTTACATTTTCTTCCAAGAAGCACCTGTGCTCCGACGTTGAAAAATTTAGGAGCACACTAATGTAACCCAATTAGTAGACGTGTAAATGTGCTCCCAAAATGTTTTTCCACTTAGCGCACATAAATTCCCCGAAGCGAACGCTACTAAAATGGGAGCACTGCAGAAACCCTGCTATTAAGCGGAGATAACCCCACAGCGCCCCCTAGCCCTCCCCTGGGCGTCATTACCGTCCTTCTCCACGGCGATGAGGTTCTGCTTGGCCTTCATGTTGGCCTCGAAGGTGTCGACGTTCTCCAGCTCGTACTCCTTGACGTCGGCGGCCACGCGCTCCAGGATGTCGTCGGGCGAGGCCGAGCGGCTGCGGGGGCTGCTCTGCGGGCTGCTGGGCTCCGACGGCATGGAGACGTTGCTGTCCTCGTTCACCGCCTTGTACTTCTGCGCGTGGGCCAGAGGGGGGCGGCGTGAGGTCAAATGTTAAAAACAAGGGGGTGGTGTGTGGTTAGATGTTAAAAACAAGGGGAGCGGCGTGTGGTCAAATGTTAAAAACAAGGGGGTGGTGTGTGGTCAAATGTTAAAAACAAGGGGGTGGTGTGTGGTCAAATGTTAAAAACAAGGGGGTGGTGTGTGGTCACAGGTTAAAAACAAGGGGAGCGGCATGTGGTCAAATGTAAAAAACAAGCCAAACCCCCCCCCCCCCCAAAAAAAAAACCACCCAAGCAGAACCCACCTGCACGATGGCCAGCCTCTGCAGACGTCTCTGCTCGATAACGGCCTCTTCGTCTTCTTCATCAACATCAAAGTCTTCCAGCCTACACAGGAACGCACGCCAAAGGAAAGAAACACGAGTACATTCAGAACAGCCCAGTGCAGAACGTTCCGGAACGTTAGTGCAAGCCGGCTCTGCGGCGGACGCTCACACTTCGTCGTCGGACTCCTCCTGGTCGGCCTTCATGCCCTCCGACAGGCTGCCCTTGAACTTGTCCTCCTTGTCCCGGCTGCGCCTCCTCCGGCGCTCCCGGGACCCCGAGCGCCAGCGCTGCCGACGGCCCATCCTGTCCCGCTCCAGAGACCTGCGGGACAGAGAGGGGTTGGGGGTCATGTCCCGTACCAGAACCAGGGGTAACAGAGCTAAAACCTCTTTCGAGTCTCTTTTCAAAAAGCTCTGCAGATGCCAGAGGTCTAAACTCCTCGAGTTAGCAAGAAAAGGACAACTAACTAGAAATAACTCCTCTGAATTCCTCTTAACAAGCTATGAAAAAACATTTAAAGATATCTCTTTTCTTTCATATGTATTGTTGGTGTCATGCAAAAACGTGGATGCCTCCAAAAGAATGTAATGGTCAGAAACAAAGATTTGCTCCTATTTGCCGTCACAGCATTATGGTTTAGGCAAATATGTTTTTGACCAACTTAACTGTAATAAATGCATCTGTGAGACCTTCAGCACATATAATACTGGATGGGGGGGGGGGGTGTAATTACATATGGACACAGAAGGCTTATGCATTTCTCCCATGCAGTTTCAGGGCACCACCACACACTGGACCGGGACTGGACCGGGACTGGACCGGGACTGGACCAGGACGATCCGTCAATCGAGGCGATCCACTCGCCCACCTGAGCGGGGATTAGGGACCGGCGCTAAACGACGTTAACGAGGCTCCGCCCCCTCACCTCCGTCTGAGCGGCGAGCGGCTGCGTCGCCACGGGGAACGGGACCTCCTCCGCAGGGGCGAGCGGCTGACCCTGCGCCGGGGCGGGCTGGCGTCTCGGCGCGCCCCGCCCTCGTCCCGCGACCGCATCCTGCAGGGGGGGCGAACGACACGGCCGTCAAGCGTCAGTTACAGGCACAGCGGTCACCGCCATCCACACTTAAAGGACCATGCCAGTGTTGCTCATTGTCCATTGTCAAAATCTTCAGTTTTCTTAAGAGTGGAAAAATGAGTGGGAGGGGGAAGACCGGTGGGGGTTAACTCGAATCACAGCATTAACTGTATCGCTACGCTTAAGTTGGTTTACTGAGTGGATTCGTGTGTTGAAAAAAGGGAGAAAACAAAAAGAAACAGCTAAATCTCCCAGCGCGGCCGTAGCTACGGCTGCGTCTGGCTGGGGAAAATAAAAATAAAATAACAAACATGGCCTCCTATGTCTCGGTTCGCCCAGCCACTGGCGAGGTTAAAATATACCAGAGAAGGTGAGCCCCCTTCCGTGATCAGGTCGGGAAAAGTTACTTTTCGCATCAGGCGGCATTAATGTCAAGGATGTATATTCTTTCATTGCGTTGCCTAATAGGAAAGATTTTGAACTTTGTTTTTCCACGAAGACGCCCTGAGGCGCTTCATGGAGACGGCATATGCAAAATCAAATGAAGTCCCTTGGAGCAATTGGACTATCGATTCTTCTATAGCTATAGATACCATCAATGTTGTGGTAAAATTCTGGACTGGCCGAGTGTCGGACCACGATATTGAACCGTTTCTAATGAGACATGGCGATATCCTGCAGGCCCCTTACAAGCCTGTGGACCGTTTTGGAATTTGGTACGGGGTTAGGAAATACAAACTCCAGTTAAAAAAAGACGCGAATGGTCATCCCATAACACTACCTAATTCCATATCTCTAGGCCCTGTTTTGTCTGTCTGGACAAAACGTAAACAAACATGGTATCTCAAAAATAAGGCAATTTTGGGAAAAATGGTCAAGGTTTATGTAAACTATGTGGCCGATGTTGATAATGGACAATGAGTAACACTGGCATGGAGTGGAGTGGAGTGGAGTGGAGTGGAGACCGGCAGGAAGAACAGTGAGGGCGAGCAGCAAACAGTGGAATTAACATAAGAGCATTAAGAGTCTTCAGCTTAATCAGGCCAAGTCACATCTCTCCCAACCATCTAACTTCAACTGATAAACAGTTAAACACTTGGGCTTAAAGGGAGAGTCGGTGAAAGTTTTGATCATAAAGAGCAGTTAAAGGAGCACACACATCAGTGACGGCAAACGTACACTGACTGGCACGCCGTTTGGACTGAATGTCTGTTACGATCATAGCGTCGCCGTGGCGACAGTGTGACATCAGCGAGTGCACAGCTGAACGAGGGGGCGGCCCTTTTATTCTGGAAGCTTCCGCTGCTCCCACAGGTCCCGGCAGAATGCGAAGGCCGGGCAGACAGCTGTCAGCAGATGCCCCGCGTCCCAGAGCATGAACACGCACGGCGCAGTAACCGAACTTCAACTGGCCGCTTCATCTTCCCCGTTACCACTTCTCAACAGTACGGCCACATTCGTAAGCCGCTGCCAACATATCAGACAGGTGCTCTGAAGTATGCAGACCTTTCCCATTTAAAATAGCCCCCAAATTCCTTATTGCCCATGTTTTATATGATCGAAGAAAGAAATGTGAAAGCTGTGCCTTTAAATCCAACATGCTGTTCCCTAAACAACAAACCAGCAACGTGACCATTTCATGCATGCGACTAATTTAAGCGACTATTTTTATATCCTTATTGGAAGCTTCAGTTCTGGAGACGGTCATTTGGTAAACAAAATACAGGTACAGATATTGTAAATAAAATAATATCTCTTCCTTCCAGGAAAAAAGGGTAAAGTTACTTGCTCTATTTTTAGCAAGCCAAAATAAGAGCATCAGACAGGTACTTTTAAACATGTCACCCGATACTGCAGGACTGAATAGAAGGACAAACGAGTTTGAGATAGGCAGAGAACAATGGGGGGGCCGTCCCACGCGTGACCTCCTCGGGGGGGTAATGAGGCCATGCGAGCTCGGGTCTCACCTGACGGGCGACAGGCGCTGACGCTCCGCCTCCCTACGCCTGCGCTCCAGCGACCGACTGCGCCCCCTCCTGGCGGGGGAGCGGTTTCGCGAGGCGGAGCGGCTCTGCTTGGACCTCCGGTCCCCGGCCTGGGCGTTGGCCGGGGGCTGCGGGGAGCGGCGGTCCCGCCGTCTGGGGGAGGTGCTCCGCCGCACCTGGGGGCTGGGGCCCCGTTTTCGGCTGGGCGAGCGGTTCTCCTTGCCCGACGAGGCGTCCTTGGACGGGGACTTGGCCGGCTTCTTGTCCCGGTCCCTCTCTCTGTCCCTGTCCCTCTCTCTGTCTCTGTCCCTGTTACCGACACTCTCCCTGTCCTTGTCTTTGTCCTTGTCTCCCTCCGACCGCCTGGCTCTCCGGTCCTTGGACCGGGACCGGCGGTCTCGCGAGCGGCTCCGCCTCTCTGGGGACTTGGACTTGCGGCCGCCGCGGATGCGGCTCTCCCCGGACGGCGCCGGCGCCGGGGGCGACGGCCTCTTGTTGGCGCGGGCCGCCGGCTCCGCCTCCCCCGTCGGAGACGGCGTGTGCCGGTTCCGCTCCGCGGAAGAGCGCCTCCTGCTGGTGGGGGACTTGGATCTCTTGGCCCTGTCCCTGCTCCGGTCCGGGGTTCGAGACCGCTTCCTCTCCTTGGACCGGCTGCGGGCCTTCGTCCTCTCCTTGGCGACCGGCTCGGCCCCGCTCCTGCTCTTCCTCCTCTCGGACTTCTGCACTTTCGCGGCCCGGTCCTTGGACTTGCTCCGGCTGCGCCGCTTGGCCGCGGACTTGCCGGCGTCGGTGGACTCCCGCCGGGGCTTGGCCTCCTTGTTGGCGGCCGAGCTGCCCTGCCCCTTGGGGGCGAGGGTCTTCCCCGCGGCGCCCCTCTGCGCCTCCCCGTTGCGGGCCCGGTCCTGAATCTCGCCCTCCTCCTCGGAGCCCGAGTTGTAGCCCTGCAGGATGAGGCCCATGCCCGACTGCACCTTGCCCTCCATCAGCTCGTTGTCCAGCTCGGCTTTGATCAGCGCCCTCTGCTTCTCCAGGTCCTCCAGGACCGCCATGTCGTCGAACTTGGGGCGCTTGGAGGCGGGCGACGCGGCGTCCTTGCCCGCGCTGTTGGCGCCGGCGGCCGAGGCGGCGCCGTCTTTGCGCCGGTGTTTCTTGCGTTTGTGCCGGTGCTTGTGTCGCCGGTCCTTCTCCTCGGGGGACGAGTGCTTGTGTTTCTTGTGTTTGCTCCGGTGCTTGTGTTTCTTCTTCTTGTGTTTGCTGTTGCTGCCACCGCCGCCGCCGCCGCCACCGCCACCGCTGTGCTTGACTTCCCCTTCAGGCTTTCCCCCGTCGTCATCCTCGTCCTCGTCCTCCTCCTCCTCCCCGGACACATCGCCGTTCTCCTCCTCGTTCCCGCTCTTCTCTGAACTCTCCACCTCCTCTCCCCTGAAAAGTCAAGGACAAAGCAGTCAGGCTTCATCAGAGAGCTACTCACAGTAAAAGCACAGTTTCTCACCTGTATCCACTAGCACTTAATGTATGAATAGATTCTATTGGTCAGCTTTAGTACATTTTTATTGAGCTGATAAAATGGATAGATAATATTTCCAGAAATATTCCCACCACTAATGTGCAGGAGTGTCAGAGGATGTAATTCGAGTATATTGAAGTGCTTATGCTTTCTAGACGGAGCTGTCAAGCTATCTAGTAGGAAATATAATTTTTATTAGCCAAAGTAAATTTCTCTTTGACCTGCCTATGTATTTAACGATAACTTAATTGCCACTATTAGCCGTTCAACTACGGCGATTCCGTTTAGCTAAATGACCTGTTGCAACTATTTGGAGAGCGAGTTAGCTAGCTAACACTCACCGCGGGCTAGCTAATATAACCGGGCAGACATATTATTGCTCACACAATACATCTAGGGGTTAAAAATGTGTGGATTTGCTAAATAATCTACATTAGCCCAATTACCGGTATGGTTTGCTGACCAGTAAAACAAAATGGGTAACCTGGCTACAAGCGAGCAGTCGGTACCTAGCTAGCTGACAGGCTAGCTAACGTTATCTTGTTATATAATGTCCTATCATCTTGCTTGCGCGCAATGACAAGATGCTGTAACCCGTAAAAATACTTAACATTACAGATTCGAGTCGAGTAACGAGAAACGATACACAACCAAAACGGCTATTACAACTCGGGGCCAGCACATAGCTAACATTTCATCGGATAATGGAACAATCACTTATCAATCGGCTATCATCGACTGTTTGCTAACGGTATCCAGCTAGACCTAGTTGATTTGTATATACGTTGTGTATGTCAATAATATGTTGACGGGTACCGCTACTTTTTCAAATTTAAACAACAAAGCCAAATAGGAGCCAAACAAAAAAAAACGAAAAACAAAACAGCGCACCAGGAAAATATTTAGCAGCTAAAGTTACCACACCACAGCGTGTGTCAGCAATGCCTAACGTTACAATCTTTCACTAGCTAGCCAGCACCAGTTAAGTAACGTTAGCTGGCTAGCTAACTGTTTGTTTTGACTTTTACATTGGCTAGCTTGTTTGGCCTTGGCAATGTGGAGAAGTCATAGGACTGCACTACTCTCGAGCAAACAGTCGACCTTTCCGTGTCCCTCCATTTGCAAAACGCCGCGAGCGTCTCACGTTCCGATGCTGTTTGATAACAATGTAGTGGATGCACGTTTAGCTAAATACACGAGTCACCCCCACACAAGGCACATAGCTAACCAGCAGAAAGGTAGCAGTAGCACTAGCTAGCTAAACGGCAAGGCTAAATGAGCAAGCCATCTTCGGACCTTGGAACACAAAAATACGCCATCAAAAGAGTCATTAAGTTCTCATAAATTTGTAACGGAAAAGTTTCTTTCAAAACATCTTTGGAAATATTTACGAACTGTGATGTTCTTACTCTCGTTCTTTCCCACTGTCCAAGCTTTTGCCGTCAACCTCCATCTCCATATCGGCCATTTTCGTTGTCTCGCCGTCTGCGATGGACATGCGCATTGGGAAAATTGAATAGAAAAGGAACGGAGGAGTAGGGGACCGTCACACATGTGCTTACTTTATACAGAAGTGAACACACGAGCTGATTTTGGATTGTTACGAAATGGAATCGATAACTTTATTGTAGCGTTTTAAAATAGTCCCGAAACGAAGATAATATTATCGATTGACATTGGTTGAAAATTTCTATTATATTAGCCAAATAAAAAGTTAGCCACATGAAGAATCGTAGTGAATGAAATTTATGAAAATAACAGTTGACAGAGTATTAACAAATCTCAGTTTATCAACAATTGGAAACAACTGAGAAAATACCTTATGTAATTAAAATGATTTTAATAAATGATTCGAAATCAAATAAAACCAGAATCGCATAACTATCAAGCCGTAAAAGTTGAAGGGGTCCCTAAGGTCAGCATGTAAATCATAAGATGTAAATGCATCCACGATTCCTGGAAGTGCATTTATGTGATGCTTTCGTCGCCAACAATGGCTCAAGTTAATACAACAAAATGATTTTAGATACCAGTAACTTCGCAACAATTGCACGTCCTTCACTCTTTATAAATAAGGTAAGCTAATATTTGCCAAACAAGTGGCAGTGCTGAGATTGCAACTCTAGTTAGCCTAAATAGCTAGCTTACCTAATACTGTACTTATGTATTGGCGAGCTACCTAACGTTACTTAACTCATCAAATCTCAAGTTAGTTATATCTAGATGTATACAGGACCATAACCAGCTAATATTTGACTATGTAACTGTGCCCAATATAGCTAACGCTGCGTTAATAGCTGATTATCCAGCTAGTTGTTCAGCTTATTCGAAGCTAGCTAACTTTGGATTTTTTCCCCCCGCAGCCTGGGAACCTCTCGCCAGATTGTCAAAACATGAATGAAGGCTCGTCTCTTTCCGGTTTCAGTGTTTTCCAGGACAGGTTCAGTGTTCTTAAAAAAATATATTTTATTTTTACTATCATAAGCTTCACAGGAACTCGCGACGCATTCCAGAACAAAACGATGGCCCTTCATATTGAATTTATAATCACGCGTGACATGTATTCTGAATGCATGATTGAAAAATGTCTTAGCAAAATACTGAGTAATGTCTTCCATTCTTGTACTGAGAGCCTGAAGTGTCATGTTTGAATATGTCATACTCATTGTTCGGTTGTGCAAGCTTCCAATTTTAGCTTGTGTATTGCTGATGAAGTGATGGAAATCTTATCCCTATAGTTTTAATCATTGTTCTTCACCATTATATTTCTTTTTAACATGTCTATCTTCGCTGATTTTAGATGAAGCCTCTGTCATTTATGTATTCCACATGTATTGTATTTTACATATCTGCTTAATAATTCCTTAATACTTTGTGTTTCAGCATATAGCCTCGGATGTATTTTGCAGACGCGGAGGTCCGTTCTTTCAAATACTTTCAGGAGCCTGAGGTAGGCCTGCATGTTCCTGCTCTCATGTTTTTAAAATGTTCTAAAATAATTCTACGTGGAGGGGAGAATAAACATACGTGACGTGTGGCTTTCCAGAGATGTCTGTAAGCAAAGTTAAAAATAAGGTTTCTAAGGTTTCTGCCTCTTCACCAAGGTTTTGATGAGCAAGTTAGAGACACCATTAATTACATACAGTGCTGTGCTGAGCTGATCTGACTTTGTGGTAGTTTTTCTCTACACTGAAGAGATTGTGCGG
Source organism: Anguilla rostrata (assembly GCF_018555375.3). Lineage (NCBI taxonomy): Eukaryota > Metazoa > Chordata > Actinopteri > Anguilliformes > Anguillidae > Anguilla > Anguilla rostrata. Next base: position 8,113,789 of record NC_057940.1, on the reverse strand, counting down.
TATGTGGCGTGTAGCTCGGCTAGTTCGCTAGTAAACACAGCGAGATACAGTGAAGCGAAGGCCTTGTAGCAGGTTACCGTGACCTGCACTCTCTGGCGATGCAACCCTCAGGTTCAAAATAATGACATTGCTTTTGCCTTTACCTGACTGGTTGCACTTTGTCTTCAGAGTCCTTGTCGGTGGATTCTGCATCCCATGACCCCCACTGTAAAATGCATGCCTAGGGTTTGCTCTATTAACTGATCCTGGGTCTTGCTCTGATGTCACGTTTTCTCTCTCCCTTCTCAGATAAGAGGATGAGCCCCCTGAGAGATGTTTTTCAGGACATTCAGCCGGTAACACTGCACCTCCCGGAGGAGAGCGCCACCTCCAGGCTGTACTGCGGCGCTGCGGAGGGGATGGAGGCTCGGGTGTCGACCCTGGTGGAGGCCTTCCTGGTGGAGGTCTACCGCTGTCGGGTGTGCCAGTTCACCAGCAGCCTGAAGGCCAGGATCAGCACGCACGTGGCCGAGAGACACGACCTGGGCCGCGCCTGCCAGCGCCCCCTGTCCTGCCTGGGGAAGGACGACGGCGAGAGCCTGGACGTGGAGGTGGGGGTGGCCGACGGGGAGCTGGACGACAGCAGCTCCCCCTATGGCCTGGAGGACGACCTGCACTCGGGCGCGAAGGATGGCGAGGACCACATCGACCACATGGGCCTGGAGCGCATGTCTTTCCTCCTTCCGATGTACAGCATGCTGCAGAATATCAGCCCCCAGTCATGTGACATGGGTCTTGGCTCCAACTCCGATGGTAGCCTCCATGTCGCTCACACCTGCGAGGTAAGTTTCAGGTTCAAGATAGGTGACTTTGCATTGCACCATTCTTCAATGAGGGAGGAACCCACAGACTTTGGGACTGTCTCTTCAATTGTGCTACTCCTGTATTTCATAAACATATCCACAAATGGAAAAACATATCTGCCTCTTCATAAGAATAACACCTCATCCTATGCTTACAGCTGAAAGTTAAGCTTGAGCTATGGCTAGCCCTGGTGGAAATCCCAGCTTGGTTCCAGCCTTATTTGTTAGTCAAGCTGCTTTGAATGTTTGGAGATGGTCAAGCTGGCAACAAGATGGCTGAAATAGCAGCCATGCTGGCAAGACCATGTCCAGCTGGTGGGCCAGCTTGGTACAAATAACAGACCTTCACCAAATTCCAGATGGCATCCAGCTGGAGCAGAAGCTGGTTACAGCTAGATTCCATCTTAGGCTGGTAGCTGGAATTTGTGCCGGGGTTGCACATTTGTGGCATACAGAACTGACCTGTTGTAAATGAGCTATAGGCCGCTTGGCTCAAGGCCTGAAATGAGCAGTATTGATATCAGTGTCCTTCTCCAGGTGAGCACACTGTTTGAGGAAGAGGGGGCTGAGGCCGAAGAGGAGGCGGCTGAGTTCCAGCTGGAGGACCCCGGTTCAGTGGATCTGCCGGGCGCCCTGTCTTACCCGATGGACTCTGTGGGCCCCGAGGTGCAGGACGAGGAGATGGCTCAGTCAGCCCACCTCATGTCCCTGGGCCTGTGCAGGATCTCCAACATCAAGTGTCTCCCCCGAGCCAGGACCCCCGAGCCCCCGTCCAGCCCGGTACCCGACCGGGGCCCGGAGGACGCCCCCCTGGCCGAGAAGCCGCCCCCGCCGGCCCGTACGGGCGCCCGCAAGCCGTCGCGGGTGCGGGGGCTGTCGTGCGTCCTGTGCCACGCGGACCTGGTGTCCCGCGGCCAGCTGGAGGCGCACCTGAGGTGCCACGACGGCGAGCGGGGGTTCCGGTGCCCCCGCTGCGGCTGGGCGTGCGCGGCATGGCCCCGGATGGAGCGCCACTGGCGGGCGCACGGGCGGAGGCGCGGGGGCAGGCCCCACCGCTGCCGGCTGTGCACCCGGGCCTTCCGGAGCGCCGAGTCGCGCGACGCCCACCAGCGACGCCACGCCCGGCGTAAGGGCGACGCCGCCCTGCGCTGCCCCCGCTGCCCCGCCCGGTGCCGCTCCGCGCGGGAGAGAGAGCTGCACGCCCGCTGCCACGCCCCGGGGGGCTTCAAGTGCCTCCGCTGCGGCTTCACAGGTGAGGGGCGGGGCGGGGCGGGGCTTCACTGCGCCTCAGTCATGGGCGTGTCCTCATGGTCACATGACACGGGCTCTAAGCAGGGACAGTTCATTCCACTCCATTCAGTTCAGCTCTCTTCACGAATCACTGTTTTATTCCCAGAGTTTCATTTCACTGCGCAAACGCAACGCAACTCCAGGGCCAAATATTTATAAAGCATTCATAAAGGATCTCTTCCCATATCCAATCCAGGTCCACGATGAACTATGGGGCTAAACTGATCCTAGGTCAGCACTCCTGCATTCAGGTGCTTTGTAAATATGGAGCCAGGTCCTGCAGACCACAGTGTCCGCAGGTATTTGCTCCAACCATGCGCTACACCACCTGATTTCACTAATTACTTTACCGCAGTGCTTCGCAAAGTACCGTAAGCTCATTAGTGAAATCAGGTGGTGTCGTGCACGGATGGCGCAAATACCTGCAGACTCTGCAGCCTGCAGGACCTGGGGTTGAGCATCCCTGCTCTGCAATGTCCTCTATATCACCATTTTCAGTTTGTTCATTTCAAGTCCACTTCAACAGCTCACCCTTTGGTTTGAGTTCATTCTTAATACACAGGGATGGAACTGATAAAAAAAAAAAAAGATTATGACTCAAAATATGCATATCTATTTTGGTTCTGATTAATTTTTTCCAGAGCTGTTAGAATGCTTGCGATCTGAATATAAAATGTTGCTTCTGAAGCGATCAAATTACATGTCTTGGAGCCATCAGAGCAGAACATTGGCTTACCTCTTTCCTGTCCTGTTCTGTGCATGAACTACTGGATGACAGCATTTTTGTATTTACAGTCCATATAATCCTTCTGGTTGTAGCTAAGAAGCTATGAGCTCAAATTTACTCTGTCACTCTCTGTCCTCCTGTAGACCAGTCTTGGGACTGTGTTCACAAGCACATGCTCACTCAGCACAAACACCTGGAGGACCGGCAGACCAGTTCAGAGCAGAACAGCTCCAGAAACACGTAGGTGTCCCGTTCTGAAAGCAGCTAGCATAAATTCTAGCGTCTGATCACTGCTGCCCTGTTGGAAGTCATAAAACAGACCAGTCAGTGCTTATGAATTGTAAGGAGTTGAGTTATTTGGGTACTGATTGCAGCACTCACAAATTTGTAGTTTGTTTTTTAACGTGGTGTGTACTAGACCACTCTGGTTACTTTACCAATACTGACGTAGTACACAAGGGCGTACTCTAGAGTAAAATGGCATCTTGCACAGCTCTCACTGCCATAGAGGCATCCACGGAGTTGCAAAAAGTATTTCATGTGTAAAAGTTCCTCTCTTGCTGTCCTCCACACAGGTTCTCTCACAAGGGGGCGGAGCCTGACTCCCTCCGCCTCCCAGCTGCAGAGGCGGGGCCAGAGGATGGGCGGGTGCAGAAGAAGAAGAAGAGGGCCAGGGGGTGGACAAAGGGCGGTTTGCAAAATGGAGCCGGAGGTGGAGGTGGCGGTGGAGGTGGTGGAGGTGGGGGCACAGGTACAGAAGAGGAGGCACCATGCAGCACAAGGAGAACCCGGGGGAGGAAGGAGTTTTGCTGCTCCCTGTGTGACAGGTACGTCAGTCACCATCAGCAGCACCTTAACCCAGTTTGTTAATCCAGCTCATTAATCCAGTTCATCTTCATCTACAGAGTGGCTGTGTGACTCAAGGTTTTTGTGTTGCTTTGGATTTCTCCCCAAACAAACTTTAGCTGATAAGTAGTAGCATGTAGTTTAACCATAGGGGGCAGTGTAGCACAGTGGTTTGGGAGCGGGACTCTAAACTGTGAGGCGGTAGGCTCGATTCCCTGGTGGAGTGCTGTTGCACCCTTGAGCAAAGTACTTAACCTGAATTACAGGTTAAGTAAATATCCATAAAATGGATTTTATGTAAAGAATTTAAGCTGTGTAAGTCTCTGTGGATAGAGAACTGGCTCTTAAGTAAATACTGGGATATGAACGCAGTAGATTTTGGTGTAATATTCTTGTTTAGCATATAGTTTTGTTTTTGACCACTAGAGGTCAGAAGTGGGCCAACATGTGGGGGCCAGAGAGGGGGTAAAATTGTAGGGGGAGACTTGATGCCTTTCCAAAACATTCCGAGTTCCACAGCAATGATGTCACACTTCCTTTGTTAAAGCCGGGTTATTCCATCACTAAATAACTCCGCTTTTGAAACGAGGCCGATGTGAACCAGAGCCTTGGATCGCCCCTGTGACTTCCTGTCCCGCTGTTCGGCCAAACGCCAGTTCACGAGGTCCCCCCCTCGACCTTCTTGTGTTTTCGCAAGCGCCCCAGGTCTAATAATACCAGCTGGACCAGGTTAGAGGCAGAACTGGTCTGAAATGACACATCCCCCCCCCCCCCCCACCAGAGGTCAGGCCCCACAGGGACTGAAGTACAGGCCCTGTGAGAGGGGGAAAAAAAACGAGCAAACAAACACGTGTCACATTGCGCAACATTATTTACTGCGAGGCCCGACGTCTTCGTCCTGAACCTCTGCAGTTTAAACAAACCCCGCGGCTCATTTACACAGCTGAATCTACACTGTGGTTACTAAGACCAGACGCTGTGCTCCCAGGTATAGCAGTGGGTATTAAGGTAAGGCGCTGTCCCCCATATGATGTTACCTGTGTCCTGTTCCAGGCTTAAACACACACTCCCTGTACAACCTAAGCTCCACTGTGAGGTCTGAACCTCTGCCCAGGCCCTTCGAAGGATGCTTCCCTGGACCCCCAGCCGAGCAACACTGAGGCACTGTTTATTCACTGTTTAATCATTGTCACCACCAAAGACTGGGTTATCCACATGCTCCCCACTCCTGCCAGTGGCAACTTTAAATTAACGTGCCGCAGATCATTTCTTTAGAACGGGTCTCGGTCGACTTGTTTTGCCGTGGCCACGACGGGCACCTGACCTGCCCCGAACTCCGATTGGCCGGTTGGCATCCATCGAGAAAGTGAGCGGTGAAAGTGATAGTGTGTTCGCTGTATGTAGTCGCCGGGAGACTGAGGGATCTGCACAAAGTCCATTGCGTAAATTGGCCATCTGTACGCAAATGGCGCCTCCGAGATTGTCCCATCGGTGCGGAAGTGAGGGATGCTCCTGAACGGCGGTAATCTGGTCTGTCCGTCCCGTCCCGCCAACGGGAGCAGCCGCCGCCCCTGCCCACTTCCCGCCGCGGGACAGTAATTTGTCGTGACAGACCAGTCAGGTGTGCCCTGACCGCTAATCCCTGATCACCAGGGCTCTGCAGCTTGGGCCCTACAGCGGCTACACGCTGGCTGAGCAGCGCTCATTAAATACTGTGTGAGTGTGTGGGTGCGTGTAGGTGGGGGTGTGTGTGTGTGTGTGTGTTGTGTGGTGTGTGTTGTGGTTGGGTTGTGCAGTTAGGTGTGTGTGTGGGGGGTGTGTGTTAGTCGTAGGGGTTGTGATTTGTGGGTTGTAGTGTGTTATGTGTCGTTTGAGTTGGTGGATTGTGTGTGTAGTTTTGAGGGGGTGTGTGGTGTGTTGTGAGGTGTAGGGGGGTGGTGTGTTGTGGTGTAGTGTGTGTAGTGGCGTGCTGGCGTGTGCTTGTGGGTTAGTGTGAGTTCTGTGCACTGTGTACTGTTTGCGGCCATTGTAGTTTTTGTGTGTGTGTGGTGTGTGGTGTGTGTGTGTGCGTATGGTTTTTGTATTTGTACCACTATTAGGGTGTTGGTTTCTTTAATCAAAATGAATTGTCTCTTAAGGTACAGGACTTGATACATGATTGGAATCAGTCTGTATCATACGCTGCGGTCAGGTCTAATATTTATGTAAATAATACTGAAAAGGGACTCAGGGGAAACTCTCCAGCAGTCAGACAGATCGCAGCCGATCTCGGTAATGTCAGCCCGGTTCAGGGAAATTCCATGTGACTGGCCACCTCGAAAAGGTCAGGGGTCACGTGAGGTCGGAGCTCGGCCGGTTTCGAGCGTACGCTGAGGGCAGCGTCTAGACGGAGTCCCGCTGTGTCCTCGCCCCGTGGGCCTCCCTGCAGTAACCCCTCATTACGGCGGAGTCAGAGCTCGCGGGACGCCGTCCCGTGCTGGCGGAACTGAGCCGGGGTGAGCCGGCCCTGCTGTGATACCGCAGGGTTTAATTAGGCTAAGAGGCCGCTGCCGAGGAGCTCGGGCGGAGTCGGCTCGGTGGGGTCAGCTTCCCGCTCCGCGCTGTGCTTCCGTCTGCCTGCTGTCTCCTTCCCAGAAAACTGGCCTTTCTCAGAAAAGCAGAAAAAGTCTGGAGTGCTTTGGAAGTGCAGAAAGTGTGATGACGATGCTCTTTGGTGTGGTCTACTGTCCACAGCCTTCTCCTGTCCAGAAACAATTTGAAAAAAAGCCTTTATTATTAAAAGAAAGCCTTTCATGATGAAATATTTTAAAACCTGAGATAAAGAGGGGGCCTACAACTCATGCGCAGTGGTGGGAACAGCCTTCTTCTCCGAACTTCTACACATTCACGGGTTCAGCTGGAAAGGTGACATGGTGGCAGGTTTGGAATTTGACCCCCGAATCCGGGGGGTTAACGACTGTCAGAGCCCGCACGGCGCTCACGGGACGCCCTCTCTCTCTCTCCCGACAGGAAGTTCTCCTCCAAGCTGAGCATGCGCCGGCACATGGGCATCCACAGGGGCGAGAAGCCCTTCCAGTGCCCGCAGTGCCAGTACAGCACCCGCCTGAAAGCCTCGCTGGTGCAGCACCTGCGCGTCCACACAGGTAACACACAGCAGTGCGATACGCCTGACTGCCATGTCTCTACATTTCACACAGGTAACACACAGCAGTGCGATACGCCTGACTGCCATGTCTCTACATTTCACACAGGTAACACACAGCAGTGCGATACGCCTGACTGCCATGTCTCTACATTTCACACAGGTAACATCGTTTTTTTTAACATCAAGGACTAAAACCAATGACCTTCTGGTGCCGAATCCAGAACCCCAGCTGCTTCAGAGCAGGCGACTCTGAGCGTATGGGAGTTTACAGAGAGAATACAGAACTGCAGCTGCGCAGCTCGGTTCTACACCATTACCGCTTAATGGCCTCTGAGCTAGCGGAGCTACAGAGGGGCTCTGGCACCGCGTCCAGCACTGCGTCCAGCACCGCGTCCTGCACCGAGTCCAGCACCGCGTCCAGCACCGCGTAACGGCTCTGAGACGCCGCCACCGCGCCGGGGCCTAATGTAGCGCCGCGGGGAGGAAAGTTCAGCTGCGCGGTAAAAAAAAAAAGAAAGGGCGGGCGAGGTGCTCGCAGATTGGGAGAGAGAGAGAGAGAGAGAGAGAGCGAGCGGCGGAGAGCCAGGGAGTGGAGGGGAAGAGACAGCACCCTGGCCAGCCGTTCGACAGGGGCCGTTAATTTTTGGAGACCGAGGAGCTCTCCCCCCTCCCCCCCTCCTGCCCCCCATCTGCCAAATTGTTCCTCTTTCACAAAGCAAGCAATTTCTGCTCTGGGGGCCTGGGGGGGGGCCCGTTTCTTACCCTCTCTTTAGCGGTCGCTACGTGGGCCACACGGGAGTGCCAAGGGGTGACATCGCGTGATGCTGAAAAGGAGGGTGGCGTTCCTCCACCCGGTGTGCTTGTAGTTTTTAAACATGACCTGTTAAAGAAAGGTCTCTGTCCCTTATTGGCTTCTGTCATACGGCACGGGTTCCACGGGGTCAAGATTTGTTGAAGGCGTGTATCTGGGCCATTGAGTGAGTGTATTTGTGTTTTACCAGCAAACTGTTAAGGTTCAAATAATGTTGCTGTGAAAGACATCAATGACTGTACCTCAATGGCAGCTTGCATGTGCTGTTACTATTTAATTACAAAGCAGATTATTTATCTAACTATAATTCAGTTTGGGAATGATATAGAGGTTAACAGAACCATCCAGTATAACTGACAGGATTTGAAAAAAAATTTTTTTTAATGAAACATGGACCTAATAATTTCCCTGGAATCTCTTGGTCCCTGTAGCTGCTGTCGCAGTCATTATCTACCCCATCTCATTACAGCCTGGCCATTTTTCACAGAAGCACCATGTGTGGAATGCAGTGCAGTGGTAATGGAGCTAGCTCACAGTCGATTTGCTGCCTGTGTGTGAGAGTTGTGGGTGAGGACAGTAAGCAAGTCTTTCATTCCTCTTTCCTCCCTCTTTCTTCCCTCTTTCCTCCCTCTTCCCTTCTTCTTCCCTCCCTTTTTCATCCCTCTTCCCTCCCTCTTTCATTCCACTTTCATCTCTCTTTCCTCCCTCTTCCCTTCCTCTTTCCTCCTACTTTCATCCCTCTTTCCTCCCTTTTTCATCTCTTTTGTCCCTCTTTCCTCCTTCTTCCCTCCCTCTTTCCTCTCTCTTCCCTCCCCCTTCCCTCCCCCTTTCCTCCCTCTCCCCTCTCTTTCCTCCCCCTTTCCTCCCTCTCCCCTCTCTCTCTCCTCCAGGGGAGAAGCCCTTTAAGTGCAGCCAGTGTCCGTACGCCTCGATCGACGGCAGCTCCCTGCGCAGACACGCACGCACACACACCCAGGAGAAGCCTCACCGCTGCCAACACTGTGCCTACAGCAGGTAACTCACCTCAGCCAATCACATCCTCTCTCGCTACAGCAGGTAACTCACCTCAGCCAATCACATTTTCTCTCGCTGCAGCAGGTAACTCACCTCAGCCAATCACATTCTCTCTCCCTGCAGCAGTTAACATACCTCAGCCAATTATATTATCTCTCCCTGCAGCAGGTTACTCACCTCAGCCAATCGCATTCTCTCTCCCTGCAGCAGGTAACACATCTCAGCCAATTGCACTTTTTGAGTTATGACAAGACATTCCAGAAAGGGTTGGAAGTTCTTTACAAATGAAGGCACCTCATATTTAACAAGGCAGATCATTCAGCTTTTTGTTTGTCATGAATGCATCGCCTGTTTTTTTATATATAGCCTCAGAAAGGGGTCTTCAGGTAACTCACTCATCCCAGGTTGCCTTCGTCATTCTGTGCACAGCAGTGGACTGTTTCGGCCAGTATGCTTCCAGTACCCTGATCCATGATTAGCACACCCAGCTGTAAATCTAACCTCAGGCATTATTTATAGAACATCCAAAGCTGATCCAGTGTCGGTGCAGGGTGGGCAGTGTCTGCATCTGACCCAGCATCTGAGCACTGTTCACTGCATGCTATACACATCTATGCAGTGGGGCTTCAGGCTGTGTTGCCTATGGTGCCATTAATATTTCACTGTATTCTTTTCCTCCTCTTCCTCTCTTCTTCCCCCACCCTCTCTTCTTACCCCTTTGTCTCTGTTTTTCTTTCTCTCTCATCCCTCTCTCACTTTCTCCCCTCTCTCTCTCCCTCCCTCCCTCTCTCTCCCCTCCTTCTCTCTCTCCCTCTCTCTCCCTCCCTCCCCTCCCTCCCTCTCTCTCCCACCTGTCTCTCTCTCCCCCTCCCCTCCCTCTCTCTCTCTCTCTTTCTCCTTCCCTCCCTCCCTCTCTCTCTCTCTCCCTTCTCCTCCTCCCTCCCTCTCTCTCTCTCTCTCTCTCTCTCCCCCCCCTCCCTCCTCGCTCTCTCTCTCTCTAGCATACAGAAGAAGAGTCTGGACCTGCACGTTCGGCGTCACCACACGGGCGAGTCCTTCCCCTGTCACCTGTGCCGTTACTCCACCCCCGACCGGCAGCTGCTGCACCGTCACCTGCGCAGGCACCACTCCTCCGATTCGCTGGCTCAGAGGCCCCGCCCACGCGGCCCTCCGTCCGGGGGAGGAGCCGCCACGGCCGCCGCCTCTCCGGCCCGGTCCCCGAGGATGTCCCCCCTGCAGCACACAGGGTCGCCGGGCTCCTGACACAGGCCCTGTGGGGTGTCACTCTGCTGGACCTCAGGGAGACTCTGGCTCTCTCCACATCGCCCTTTTTAAACAGCCTTGTGTTTTCTTTGCTTGGTATCTTCGCCTGTCTTTTCTACTTCTCTCTCGGATTCTGTCTCCTATTCCCCTCTCTCTTTTTGTCTCTCTCTCTGCCCCTCTTCCTACCCTTCTCTGTCCCTCTTCCTCTCTGTTTCTCTCTCCTCTTTTCCTTCTCTGCCTCTCCCCCTCCCTCCCTCTCTTTATCTCGGTCTCTGTCACTATCTCCCTCAAATACCCAGTTCATCCAAACCTTTCAATATACATACAATACTAGAGCAAGTCACATGACCATGAGTGGTCACGTGACCTGAGTCGGGCTACAGTGTACTTCCCCTTACTCCCTTCACGAGCCCCGGCAGATTCCCATGCAGGGGACGATGAATGAACACGTACGTCATCACCAGCTGGACTGTCCCTCCTCTCTCCACTGTTGGAACCTCATCTCATCACAACAACAAGTCTGTTGTTATGCTGTTTTATCAAATTGATAAATATATGTTTTTTTTTTGTTTGTTTTTGATTTGCTGGTGTTTGTTTTACGGTACTCAGGGTAGATTGGAATGCTTTCAGTCGTAAACGTTCTGTAACCAACTGATTCAGCTGGATTTTTTTTTTTACTGGAACATTCTCTGTAAAGCATTGCAATCAAGAGTTTAACATTGATCCATTCAGGATTCCAGTCGTCTGTATGTCTCTGTACACTACATCCTCCTCGTATCAGGAATTAGGGACAGTTATTACAATACCGTTCTCTAATTCCCTAATAAAGTCATTTGCCCTCACAACGACCCCAATAATAATAATAATAATTTTTTCTTTCCTCTTTCCAGTAACCTCTCCCTGATTTGATACCCCCAAATCGCAGTCGTGGGCCTCTCCTGATGCTATCTCATGATCGTAAATGCTGGTGTGTGCACACGCCGAAACAAGCACGAGGCGAACTTGATGCTTCCGCGTGGCGGTCGTCCAGGTGCTAGTGCAGGCAGCTACTGAGGCTGTTTTAAAGCGTCACAGCTCTTCGGCTGCAGCACGGCAGCCCGGTGCTGTGTGGAGTCACCGGACCGATTAGACGGAGCGCGTTATCGAGCGAGCCCGCTTTGTAATCAATCACAGACGTCCCGAAATATGTGTGCGATTTCCTGACAGGCTGTGGAAATGCGCGTAGCAGCTGAATTATTATTATTTTTTTTTTAAGCTAGCACCTCGGCTCAGTCCCTTCAGGACAAACTTTCCCCCGTGTTATCGAAACAGCTTTTCAATTTTTCAGTTCATTGTGTACCGCTTTTGACAGAGAACCGTGACTGTCACAAAGACGCTTTACAAAGTAGCAAGGCAACAGAGTGGCAAGGCATTATGTGTGTGTGTGCGTGCGTGCGGTTGTGTGTGTGTGTGTGTGTGTGTATTGTGTATGTATGTGGAGAGTGAAGCTGGGAAAGCAGACAATTAGTTGCCTTCCCTATATCAGGTTCATCAAGCCAAAAGTGTTGTTTGTAATGTGACAAGGAATGACCTTGACCGTCTGGCTGAAGCCCCGTGTGTCTGTTACATCAGCATACGCAGGTGTGTTTGCCTCAGGTTTCAGGTGCACTTGCGTGACCCAGAGTGTCTGCTGGTTAGCTGTGCTAAGCGAGCATCACTCCGTGTTTGGACTGTCTGCAGGTTAGCCGTGCTAAGCGAGCATCACTCCATGTTTTGGACTGTCTGCAGGTTAGCTGTGCTAAGCGAGCATCACTCCATGTTTTGGACTGTCTGCAGGTTAGCTGTGCTAAGCGAGCATCACTCCATGTTTTGGACTGTCTGCAGTTAGCTGTGCTGAGCATCACCCATGTTTGGACTGTCTGCAGGTTAGCTGTGCTAGCGAGCATCACTCCATGTTTGGACTGTCTGCAGGTTAGCTGTGCTAAGCGAGCATCACTCCATGTTTGGACTGTCTGCAGGTTAGCTGTGCTAAGCGAGCATCACTCCATGTTTTGGACTGTCTGCAGGTTAGCTGTGCTAAGCGAGCATCACTCCATGTTTTGGACTGTCTGCAGGCTAGCTGCCCTTAGCGGCCATTTTTGATGAGGCTTACGAAGCTTTCAGCTGGGAACCAAGGCTACGCTCGCCCACACTGCAGCAGATGTGAACTGGCACCACGTAGCATCTCTGATTACTGGATGTCTGAAAAATGGTTCATGGGGGAGTGTGTGTGTGTGTGTGTGTGTGTGTTTGTGAGTGAGTGAGTGAGTGACCCGCACACATATTCATTAGTTAACTGCAGTGTAGCCTATCCTCGGTTTCCCTGTTGCTGAATTAAAAAGTGCATTAAAATATTTTATTGCACACATCGGTGTAATGGAGGAGCCGTGTGGTTTTCGGATCCCGCGAGTGCGCCGTATTGGGAACCTGTAATCGCTCGCCGTGTACTCTGGGATACCGGTTTCAGAGGCCATCTCAGGTTAGCCCTGAGTGTGGATCAGCAGGCCTCCATCGCGCATCACGTGGGTTTGCATTTATCCACCAGACTCCTTGGCCTAAACCCAAAAAGTGCAAGTAGCCTGCATTTGCTGCCTGAGCAAAAACATGGGTCCTTGATGAATGGAACCCCCCCTTCCCCCCCCAGTTGTCAATAATCTAGTACTTCAACCCAGACTTAACACCTGATTAGGTGTTGTTCATTTAATGTAAAATTGTTCATTTTAATAGTTTTGTTCTTGTTTGTGTAACTTGTAACCTATTGCTCAGTAGGGTAGGTTGACAAGTTGTCAAGCAAGTCTTGTACTTGTTATCTCTCTTGAGACTTTAATTTCCCGCTCTAGGGGGATTTCTGTCATTCAGACCCTGACATTTGCACTTGTGTTTGCTTTGCCGCGAGAGCGTCTGCTATACGCCAGTGAAGTACAGGATACTTGTCTGACCTGAACTGTGTTTTTATGCCACCTCATTACAAAAAATGAGCACTCCAAAGCTTGCTTCTGAGCTTGTACCGAGAGCCTGAACCAGAGTCGTGACATTCACAGCCCTTGCAATTTAGTGTCTTTGAGATGAGCCCGTGGTGACAGGGTGTGGCTGGGTTAAATGAGCAGTCTGTTGTTTTGTGTTTACTGTGTCCTGATAGATGCACGTTTAAGGGAGGGGGAGAGTATTTAATCTCCTGCATCTAGAGCAGTGATTTCAAACTGAAGTCCTGGATGTCCACGGTGTCTGCCTGCTGGTTTTTCGCCGTCTTTCAGTGCTTAATTGTTTATCTTAAGTCACTGATTGGCTAACCGTATTTCTAAGGTCTTAGTTGGCTGCTGATTGAGAAGAAGCTACAAATCCATGCAGGGAGTGTTGCCTTTGCAAACTGAAGTACGAGACCCCAGGTTTGGAGGCTTAAATGTGGCCCATCCCTCCACCACTGTCATCCAACACTGGCAGAGGTGGGAAATCCAGGTTCAGGAAGTTAAAGTTCTCCCCACTATTTTATTCCCATCACCTGGATTTGCAAATTAGTGGAATTCTTCAGCCAGAAGGTAGACTAATTTGTGAAATCAGCTGGCTGAGTTCATGGCTGGAAGAAACACATGGCAGGACTTTTACTTTCTGACCCCTGGACTTTTTACTGTCTGAGCCCTGGACTTTCCACCTTTGAACCCTGTCCTCTCTGTTACCACCACCTAACACCTAGAACAGTTTCATTCTTATGCACAGGATGGTTGGGATCAGGGTAGTGTTTTTTGTTTGCTAATATTGAAACAGTACCAACAGGAACTCTCTTAATTCTCAGAACAGCCCCTGCTGTGACACATTAAAATGTTCAATGTTAAATCAACTCCTACAGAGTACATATGGTCCTTACTGGGTCTCACATGTACTCTGCTAGAGTTGAATTAATACTGGACATTTTATCGTGGAAGCCTGATAGATCCATGCAGCTATTACACTCACACTCAGTTGGCTGACGCTCTACTTCAGGGCAACAGAGCGCATTATTTTATCAGGTGTGTGTGTCGCTTTCTGATCGAGAATATGACTAACTGCGGTGGACAGGTGAAGCTCTTCGGACACTGGTTTAAAAGGAGATCTCCTCCCATTCTGATTGGAGGCCTGTAAAGCAGAATAACTTGCCGTTCGTTCAGACGGGACGCATCTTATTCAGACAAAGGATGCTAGCGTCCTGCCGACATTAAAAAGGTTGCTCAGGAACCATTAAACGCACGTGACAATGACTTGCACTACGACCGCCTTTTAGTACCGCTCATCAAAAATGTATTATAGCAGTACATTATACAATGCACCTCGCTTATGCTTCAGGGTCCTAAATTTATCATTACCCATTTTCTTTAAATGTCAGGATCCCCCCCCCCCCCCCAAAAGCATTAGAGATGTAGCAGTACGGCTGAGGTTTGGCATTGAATCACAGAGCCATTGTCTTGGCCGCGGAAAGGTCGGGAGCTCTTCACAGGAGTTTCTGCAGCAGGGCTCAGCAGTTAATCTCCCAGCTGGTGAGGATCGCTCATCGTTCACACGGCTCAGAGTTACGCCCGAACCTCCCTCCCTTTCATATGCCACTGGACTCGGGGAGTGGGCTGAGCAGATACGGCTGCCCTGCTGGGAAAGTGTGGGGGAGATGGGCATTGGGAGCCACCTCCTCCACCTGCAGTCTTTGGAATGAATGTAACGAGAACTGAAGCGTGAGCACGTGATGCAGGTTGGAATTATGAATTACGGTTTAACACACACACACACACACACACAGCATGACAAGATGGTGGTTTAAGCAGACCTACCTTTCCTCTTGTGTTACGAAACAATATAGATATACATTTCACTTTTCCCCTGTACACACACACATCTACAGCAAAAAAACATTTGCCTTTATTAGTTATATAAGATCAATGTGTGGAACAAAGTTCGGGCAATAAGGAAGCAGTAGCCTAGGAGGCTAATGTCAAACTCTCCGGGCCTTGTTCTATGGTTCTGAGCAGCACAGAACGCTTAGCATAGAGGCATTGCTAGTCTGCCGCTCATCTTGACTCCATTACGAAATGAGAAACCGCCGTTTGACTGCCAAAACCCACGAGCAGCATGATTAAAAATGTAAAGCGACTCCAGTGGTGTGTTTTTTTGGGTACATTTAACTATAAACACTGTTCTGACAGCTTCTGTGAAATTCTTAAATACTGTAAAGCCCAGGCATTACTGAACCATGTCTAACCCAGCACGAGAAAAGAGGAGCTGAGGCGCTTCGAAGCAAGCCAGGACACACGAGTGATTTGCGAACTTCAGTGCGGCGGCACTTGACAGGTTTGCGGGCCACCATAAATCGTCTTTGTTTCTTGCTCATCTGAAGGAGCTCCAAGATAGTCGTTGCCAGGCAGTGCTGACAGGGCTCGACTCTGCACGCTAGGACACCACAACAGTGCGTCCCTAATTCTAACAACATGGGCTGGGGAGGGGAGAGGGGGACAGCCGCTTTTTAATTTTAAAATGCTTTTTATTCCAATCTGATAGCAAGAAAACGTGTTGTTGCGCCGCCCAGTCAACGCGCTGGAGTTTTACTGCAGGTGCGTAGAGCTGATTAAACAGTAGTTGAGTTGAACGGAGTGAAAAAAAGACTCGCGAGGCTAATTAAACAGAGGAAAAGAGGACGCTAGTAGCTATGCACTGTGCGGCAAGCATTCCGTTTTCTTCTTTCGTTCTAATCTGGACACGGTTTCTTTGTGAACATCATTCTAAACTCTTTCACGTTTATTGAGACTTCTGCTGCGTACCAGTTCACGTTCTTTCTCTTTCCTGATTGCGTCTAGCTAATGAGGCACAACAGAACCTCATGAAGATATATTCACTTTCAGAGCGGTTTAATGAAGCCTCTGTTCTGCCTTTCCACACTTAAACCGAAATAATCCATATTAAAACATTATTTTGTTTTGTTTCTAAACTAAGGACAATGGTATGCACATTTAATTTCCATAAGTGTTTTAAAACTGGTTTGCATCTACAATATTGGATATGTACGAGATATTCTGCGAAGGCCTTGTTTTTTTTAATATAAGGTAATTTCAGGAGTATATTGAGCTTCAAACTCATAAATGAAAGAGGCTCATTTCCTTCTGGATCACTGCTCTATTGTGTTCGCTAGGCTACCTTTTAAATATCGTACTTCTCAGTAAAGTGTTGATAAAAAGGAGAACTCCCTGGGCTATTTTAAGAGATCAGAAAAGTGTTAATTTATGGAAACGTCTCTTCCTCTGTGAAAACGAGAGGGTGTTTCCTGAGAGTGAGTTTGACTTCACATTTGAGTTAAAAAAAATTTTTTTTTATCAGTCCTCTTTCCCTCCATAGAGCAAGCACTATTTCTCTTCTGCATACCCCCTGTGATGCTGTAATCAGGGAGGCAGTGTAGTATAATGGCTAAGGAGTTGGTCTTGTAACCTAAAGGTTGCAGGTTTGATTCCCTGGTATGACACTCGTTGTGCCCTTGAGCAAGGTAATTAACCTGCATTGCTGCAGTATATATCCAGCTGTATAATTGGATACAATGTAAGTCGCTCTGGATAAGAGCGTCTGCTAAATGCCTGTAAACTAAACTAAACTAAACTGATATGCTTGATATTAGGTATCCCGTTAATTTGAGGTTTGTGCCCATCGTGTCCAGTGTATGACCTGCCTCGTGTGTGGGGCAGAGGCTTGCTAAGCTGGGTCCCCTCCGTGACTCAGACACTTTATGCAGGGTTCGAAGGATTGCCCGAAAGCAGTGCTGATGCAGGTGAATGTGTCTGTGGCCTCCTGCTGGGTTTGCATGGACTTCAGGCTTCAGCAGGGGTTTCAGAAGGACCCGGGTAGGTCAACCCACAGCTGAGATCAGCTTCCTCATTGTTGCCAAAGTAAGTGCGAGAGAGATATGCTCTGGGCACTATTTGTCTTGCAGTTGGTAGGAATGTTACTACGCAGCAAAAGCTCCAGTGTTAATTAAATGGTAAATGGACTGCATTTATATAGCGCTTTTATCCAAAGCGCTTTACAATTGATGCCTCTCATTCACCAGAGCAGTTCGGGGTTAGCTGTCTTGCTCAGGGACACTTTGACACGCCCAGGGCGGGGTTCAAACCGGCAACCCTCCAACTGCCAGATAACTGCTCTTACCTCTTACCTCCTGAGCTATGTCGCCCCTATGTACTCATATGTACTATGTTAAACTCTAACATAGTACATATGAGTCCAGCTGGGTCCATATGTCCTTTGTAAGAGTTGATGTAACACTGAGCATTTTTATTGTGCATGAAATATACAAATCCCTGCATCTGTCTTTATTGAGCAATTCCGCATGGTATTGTCCTAGCTGTAACAGTTTACACAGTGGAAAGAGTTTGCACTAACAATGCATGCCTGCAGGAGCATATTATTGTATAGGCTGCTTCTATTGTATTGTGTTGTACAAAACTGCATGCTGTTGCCCAGGGCCCGGTGTACCCTTTGACCTTTGAAATAGCTGGGGATTATGGGAGATAGAATCACAACGTCCAATGAGAAAGCTGCCACTCTTCAAAGACCCCCCTTAAGCTGGACTCCTGCTCATTTTATGATGTTTTACAATATGTTCACCTCCAGATTATTTGTGGTCTGAAAAGCCAACAACTAAATCAGCCCAGCTTGCGAATTATAGCATTCCAGATCCCCCCCCCCCCACACACACACACCTCCAGGGCTTCTAGGCTCTAGCGGTTAATGATATTTACCCTGGCAGCGTTTTTGTTATTGACCGACGCCTCTGTCTGTAGAGATCAGCCGGGCGAAATGCACTGTTTCTCTGGAGGAAAACTTTGCGATATGGGAGCCTGCTTTTTGGGCAGGGGTGGGGATTGGCGTGAGTTTCAGAGTCTGCGCTCGGGGCACAACTTGCGCTGTCCTGATAGCAAACTATGTTACGTGAGCAACCAGCCAGAATAATAACTCACGCCAATTAATATTAACTCATTGGTGTGAAATGTGTAATCTGCCCATAGCCTAAATGTATCCATTGAAATTTATCAGTTGAAGGAGGTGATGTAGCCTGGTGGCTCCAGTTAAACCACTTCTCACAGTGGAAGTTGAATGCCCCATGGCCCAGAATGCAATACTGACCACGCCAGTTCCTACATTGGCTTAGAATTCCAAAGAGAGTTTGTCATGGTTTTGAGCCAGGACATATCACTGGCAATGATCTAGACCAGTGATCTTCATTCCTGGTCCTGGTGGGCAGCAGGGTCTGCTGGTTTTTGTTGTTACTCAGCACTTAATTGACCAATTAAAACAGTCGATTACACAGTTAGCTCACCTCACCTGGTTTCTTGGGACTGAACCGGTTGCTGATATTAGGACGGAAACGAAGGCTTGTCCTTTAGCTGGACACACCAGCGGGAAACACCGACGGTAAAGTGTCTCGGCCTCGAAAAGGGACGTCAGCGTAATTTGGGCTTGTTCCATCCCAGGAAGCCCTTTCCCTGGTGGGGGGGGGGTCTATAGTCAAGTACTTATTGACTCGCTCCAGAAGACATGAAATTAATGTCAGGCTTCAATTACCGTGGACATGCGCTTAACGGTTATTGTAATGCAGACTAATGATAACCTTGGGTGCCCATAATTTCTGCCAACGGGAGCACTGTTTTGTCAGACGAAGTCTTCCTTCCTCTGCACAGCAGCTGGGTGGGTCTGTTAGACTTGGCTTGGGGCGTGGGGGGTGCGGGTGAGGGGGCGTGTGGGGGGGGGGGGGTGGGTTTGTTAGACTTGGCGTGGGGGTGCGGGGCATATGGGGAGGGGGGGCTGTTGAGAGGGACAGTCATCAGGGAGGCAGGAAATGCAGGACGCCGCCAGGAAACGGCTCCTGCGGTTTTTTCTTAATCACTCCATCCTGACTGCTATACTCGGCGCCGTAGGAAGCCATCGAGGCGAGGCCGTGTGTTTTGGTTGGCGTGCGCACAGAGGGGGGGGGGGGGTTTTCGAAGGAGAAAAGCTCTGAGAGCGGTTTCATTCAGACAGTTTCTCGTCGGGAGAGATTATGTTTGCAGTAATCGTCAGAAGATCCCCCCCCCCTCCTCCAGTATGTTCACCAAATTCATAAATCACTATAGAAGATGAATGTTATCCTTGCAATAAGAGGGTGCCCAGAACACTCAGGGATGCTAATAATTATGACATCAATTTTTTTTTTTTTTGGAAATAAAATGACTTTTCTCTGGGACATTTTATTCAAATGAAATCAAATAATTTTTCAATTTTTTATTTTTATTTTTATATTTTTGGATATTAAATCCAATTCATTACCTGCTTTTTAAAAATTTTGTCCAGCTTTTTTTGCTCTTCTATATCAAGGGTAACAACAATTTTGGAATTCTCTGTGTATGTTCCGTATAGCACATTGGTAAAAAACCTCCATAGAGCACTTTGGTAACTTCCATATTACACCTTGGTGAAATTTGAGCTACGATGCCATATAACAACCCAGTGTAATTCCCAATATACTTAATTTGCTATGTAACCTTAGTGTCAAATGGCTAACGTTACTGCCTGTGTTTGGGCAGAGGAACATCGCCGTCCCTGCCTAGCCTACAGAAGCTAACGGCCGTGAGAGCTGGTTGCTAAATTAGACCGGACAGACAAGAGGAAGCTGTAAAGTTTTATTTATCATAAACTCGGTACGTAACTGCTCACCGCAAGCGGCCAGAGCAGGATAAAGATTTATTGATTTATTCACTGAATTATTAAATTAATTGTAATTTATTCACTGGACCGACCCCCTAGAGTCTTTATGAAACCTATGCCGGCTGCCTGCTTCACCCCATATGCCCTGTTGCCACTTAATCAGCTCATGACGTGTTTATATTGGCATACCAAATGGGTTTCCACTGCTCGTCAAAATGATTATTATTTACCATAAATTGTCGTGTTTATTTATGCTCCAGATGTCAATGGAGCCAATTATGCGGTGAACAGGGGGCGAGAGCAGCTTGCCTGAATGGGAGAGAGCATGTTTTTGCTGGGGGGGATTGGGGGGGGGATGGGGTCAGGTTGGGGCAGGTGCACCTGCCTCTGCCCCCCCCCCCTCGCCCCCACCCCCACCCCACTGTCCTTGTTGAGTGCCCCTTTCTGTCACTTTCTTCTGAACAGGGAACAGGTTTGGTTCCAGCTGGTCTTGCACAGGTGTGGCCTATTAGGAGCACTGGCCAGGGTGGCCCCGAGGGGGTGGGGGGGTGAGGGTGGCATTCCCCCTGGGGCAGATTGTCTTTGCTCCCTGACAGATATTCCCCCTTCCCCAGTCCTCTCGCCTCTCTTCTCCTCTCTTCTCTCCCCCATGGTTTACCGTCTTCTGCAGTTTGGATTTCAGTAGCGGCTGTAGTAGACGTGCAGCTCACACCAGAAGTCTGCAGTCAGGGAATACGCTCCCAGCATATGGCCCTGTCAGAACATAGTGGGATTTATGTGAATAGTGGGATTGATTCTGGGAGGCGGGGGGGGGGGGGGGCTCCTATATTTGGGTAACTGGTGTGCCTTCTGCCTCTCCGTTCTCCTAGTTAAGTTTAAAGCTTGGGGGGACCCATTCAGGCGACAGCCAGAGCAGGCCGACGCCTTTGCTGAGTTTGCATCCGTGCAAGCCGCAAGTGTGCGTGAGGATCATCACAAGACTCAGAGGCCGGTTTGTGGGGATGGCACTTGGTTACTTCCCCAGTGGACTTAACCAAAGTCAACTGAGGTGTGCGTGTGGGACTTTTTGCAAAGCAGAAGTGTATTGTTCACTGTTCCACGGTGCCAGAACTTGGGCTTTCCCTGCAGCAACACCCTCTGCTTAGATTTGAGGCAATTCTGGCAGCTCTGAGCAATCCAAGGGTGGCAGAGCATATCAATGACATCATTAACGGACGGAGTGTAGCACAGTGGGTAAGGAACTGGGCTTGGAACCGAAAGGTCGCAGGTTCGATTCCCGGGTAGGACACTGCCGTTGTACCCTTGAGCAAGGTACTTAACCGAAATTGCTTCAGTATATATCCAGCTGTATAAATGGATACAATGTAAAATGCTATGTAAAAGTTGTGTAAGTCGCTCTGGATAAGAGCATCTGCTAAATGCCTGTAATGTAATGTAATGTATTCGGCTTCATCAGGACAAGTTTTAAGTCACTTTGAGTGTGCCCCGGCGGCCGTGCTCAAAGAAGCAGGAACCACAGTCCGCTCCCCTCTGCGTGGTCACTCGGGAAGCTCAGGTGTAAGAATCAGAGCGCGCTCAGTACGGCATGTTAGCATTGTTGTTGTTGTTGTTGTGGCGGCTGTCGGATAGCCTTCGAAAGTGCTGGCCCCTGCCAAACTCCGCCAAAAATAGCGCGTGGATCGTACGCTGACGGACGAGCGCGGAGCAACCTGAGCTTGAACTCGACATTGTTTGTGTGGGCCGCTGCCAGCCGAGGGGTGCAGATTGAAAAGCGTTTGTATGTCCCCCCGACGTTATGAGAACGGGCCTCTCACGGCCTGCCTCACTCAAACGACAAGTTTGTGCGACGTAAAGAAAGTGCTGTCCTTTTCTGAGAGATGGACAGACTATTAAAAAAACAAAACAAAAGAAAGATGCAGAAGCATTGGAAAACATACTAATTCGATTTGGTTGTGGAATTACATTTCCTCGAGGATTTTAGTTGAGTGTAATTTAGCCATTTATCAGACAGTGCACTGTGGCTGACTCTAGCTGAGTGTGCATAAATGGACCCAATCAAAGCTCCTCTCCTTATTTTGTATTCTTGTTCCTATGGCTCTCTCAGTAACATTTCTTTATCAATCAATACATTTTATTAGAAATTGATGTACATGCTGGTGTGGTGCTACAGGAGGACTAATCCCATTTCATCCTTCCAATGGAACTGTGTGTATGTAACAGTGTACAGATTAGCAACAAGCACCTTCAGTGTTTGTAAGACAAGCCAAGTACATGTAGTCCTATGCAGAATGTCCAACCAAAACATTTCCCTGGAGTCAAGGGTGTAATTTATGGGGATGATAGGGGGGTTACAACCCCCCACCCCCCACCACCCCACCCCGCTCCCAAATATTACAGCACAGCCCAAATAAAATAATGTGATGATGAGAAAAATGATTTCATGTAATAAAGGAAATGCCCTTGCCCGGAGTTTTGAAAAAACTTGCCAGTATACTGGGCTGAGTCATTATGTACAAAGGAACATAAGGAGACATACTGAAGGGAGATAGGGCTATTCATCCCATTCAGCCTGTCATCCCTCTACGGTCTGGAGAGAATCCATCACCGTGTCAAGCCTGGACTCGAACCCCCCTGGGCGTCTGCCTCCGTCACATGACCTGGCGGGCTGTTCTGTGTGCGTTCCATGCAAAAATAATACTTTCTGACGTTACCAAGGAATCTTCCGTTAAGTAATGTCCACGCATCCCCCCTCGTTCTGCAGACTTAACCTGAGGAATCTTTTGTAGTTCACTTAAGTTCTTTTTGAAGTTCAATCATAGCGTTCCTTAATCTGCTGTTGCTTTAAAAAATAAAAAAATAAAAAAATTAAACGCCTTAAGCCTTTCCTTGCAACTTTTAGCCAAATTCAGCCAGATTTTATGGTGAACCACTGATCGCTGGGCCGATCTCGAACGGTGGAAATGAAAATGGCGGTAAGGCTGCCGAATTGGCTCGGGGATCGAAGCATGGCCTTCCGCCATTATCTGGATGGATGACTGGCACGGAAAACCCGGAGAGAAACGCTGATGTCGGCGCTTTCTGGGAGCTGGGACCGCGCGGTTGTGGTTTAAGCTGGCCTGCAGGCGTCACGACCACCCGGTTTTGTTTTTTTTTTTGGCCCCGGGTGCGATCCTCTCAGATCCTAGTATGTCTTAAGGGCTCATTCCAGTACTGTGCCGAGGAGGCGTCTGGAGGATCTATCTTACGTTTGGATCGCTCTGCTAATATGCAAATATCTCTCCCTCATTCCTCATCCCTTCTTCTTCTGTCCCACAGACATCTGGCTCCAGACCGCAAGTAACGAGAGACAAATGTGTTGGGGGGGGAAAAGAAAAAAAAAACAACAAAACTGCCGTGGCTCGCATAATTGCGGTATTTTATTTTCTATTCAAATATTTTTTTTTTTGAATCTCTCTTGCCGGAGAGAAGAGAGTAGTCGAAGTCTTGAGGGCAGAATGTGCTGACTGTGCTAGAACTGTTCCCTGCATGTGGGGAACATTCGCAAACTTGGTAAAAAAAAAAAAATAAAAAAAAGGCTGTGTACTGTTAATAAGGCACCTGTGTGTGTGTGCAATAAGGACGCACATTACATGGTTACAAGCTGTAGTTACGGGGGCAGCACATCCCGTCCGAAAAATAAATAATTAAATAGACGGGTCAGCGTCTAGACTTCAGGCTTCGTGTCGTCGTCGGATGTCCGGTCCGTAAAAACAATTAGAAGTCGTAAAGTAAAAGGGCCATAAAAATCATTGAGCAGCCTGGTGTTAAATACTTTTACTGTATGCATATAGACCTCTGAGTGAAAATCTTGCATTCTTAACGGGATGTGAGAGGAAAACCTTTAAAGGGAGGAAGCGTACTGGGGAGCCATAGGCGATGAAGCCACATCAATCAGTCAGCCAATCAATCTTTATTTTTGTATTGTAACATTTATAATCAGGTTGTCACACAGTGCATCACCGTGAAAAACACCCACACACACACACACAAAAGATTTCCCTGACAGCGTTGATACTGTATTTCAATGCTTTTCCCTGAAACTCCCTGTCTGAGTTTTCACAACCCATCTCACCAAAAAAAAAAAAAACCGGGTATCTGAGAGAATGGCATCAAGGGGAACTCCTCACCTTTCACAAAATACTTTAAAACCTATTTTATGTTGCCATCCCTGGGTGGTTTTACGGGGTAAAATAAAGCCAGGGGTAATTATTAATTTGCACAGACTGTTACCAGCACTTTGCCACACTTTCCCTGGGGTTTTATTTTGAAATACATACTTGGATTTTTAATGTAAGGATCCACATGTTTTTTTAGAATTATATATGTCTTCAATACACATTGTGAGGGGAAATTTCTTCTACAGTATGATAAATAGGTTATTTCTTTTTTTAAATAAATAACTAAAAGTCTACCAGTAAGATGGCATTGAAAAAAGGTCTGTTCTGTAAAGTAATGGCTTTAATATTTAGCGATACTAAGAGAGATGGGGACACAAGAAGAATGCCACGGATTTGTGTTGCCATGGCGATTCTGAGCGGGACAAAGTTCCGGAGACGGGTTCAGCGTGGATGAAACCGCTCTCCCGTACTAAGGCCATCTGGGTAAATACGGTTCTGTCTGACAGTTGGGCAGAATTACGGGAGACAGGTGTTTAACTCTCTCTCTCTCACCAAGGACAAGATCCCGGCTGCAGTTCTTATTGGAGCACGGCAGTTCCACGTCGTCCGTAAAGCATTTTACGCAGGCACGTGCACTGCACCCAGCCGCTACCTTAAACCGTCTAGTGTAACTTCACCTTGTATGTCCTGGATAGTGCATTAACTACAAACCATTTTCAAGTGCCCAAACACGCATTCTTTTGTTTATATCAAACAATAACATGCGCAAGTATTATTGATGGAATCAAATAGGAGGAAATGATGCATACTGTACATTCAGAAATACATTCATACTTAGGAGCATACTAATACACATACAGAAATGAGTATGCTCCTTAACATGGCTGATAGTATCTCATAGTATTCCCACCCATCCATTCTGAATTCTGTGAGTATGATTTATGATGCTTGCTTGATGTGATTTTTATTTTATTTTATTTTTTTGCTTGGCATTAATGTGTTAAAGCACACGTCCATACACCATTACACACACTCCACAGTTAAGGACAGAGCCTTCATCCGATGATTTTACAATATATCTTACTGCTCACTTCAGTAGTTGCGAGAAATGATCCACAGCCCTCTGTATGAGTAGGCCCATATTCCCTGATAATGACACCATCTGTGAATACTAATAATAATAACTATAATAATAATAATAATTCATAACACGCTAGAGTGCAATTTTAATTTGTGCTGCTTTTATTGTTTTTTTTCATGGGCAATTTGCTGTGTTCCCTGGAGATTTAAATTTCATCGACAAACCAGAAAAGAGTCAGTCTGAAGACATCTGCAAACATGAATGCAGAACATGGGGGTGGGGGGGGGCGGGGAGGGGGAGGGGGGATGTGTTGAAAGTAGCCTACAACAGTTCTACTCGGTTAAAAATGTGTCTTCTCTGTTAATGAAATCTCTATGAGCATGAAAAGATGAAGGGACCAGCAATTAGCCTAACATCAGCTCTGTTTAAATAACGATCACTGTGTCAGAACTTCACAGGTATTTTCCGAAAAACTATTTTCTCATGGTTTCACCTCCGAGGTAGAGATTTTCTAATTTTGCGCATGCAGATGCTTGTTCCCTCAAAGGACAGCGCGGTGGAATGCCATCTAATACATTACAAGCCATTTACGAGAACCCAGCCAATCGGAAATCATATTTATTTACTTATGTCATCATTCCGCCTTATTTTATTTTATTTGTTTTCTGTTTCTGGGGAGCAGTTATCGTCTGAAGTGAGTTGTTGTTTTCATTTGTTTGCCTGCATAGCCGAGCCGGTTGCCTGAAGACATCGTAATGAAATGCAAAGTATTGAGCTTCTGAGGTTATGGAGACATTTGCATTCATATCTCTCTGTGTCCAAACATACCTGGGGCAATTGTTACTCAATATAAAAGGGTTCGCTGATGCAATCCACACAGATCTCGGGTAACTTTGTTTTTTCACGTCACAACTCACTCACAGTACCAATTAAAATTAGTCCTGCACATTAGCACCAGTACAAAATTGTAAGTTGTAACAAATACATCTAATATTATCCTTGTGGTTATTATTATTATTATTATTAATCATAATGCATTTTAAAAGTCAGTCATGTTAATCGTCATCTTATGTTTCTGTCTGCTGCATCATAAATCTGCAGACTGCAGCGCATTCTGAGGAGTTCTTGTTCTCCTTTTCTACGAAAAAAGAAGTCGACAAATGTGTTTACAGCCAGTTTCACCACAGCTAATGGCTCTGAGCCCGCATTGCTAACATTCAAGGAACAGTGACCGTGAATGAGAGAGGGGGTTTTTTTCTGGGATTTTTAGGAAAGGGGGCCATCCCATGGCGTGACAGGCGGCCGTGGTGTGGGGGGGGGGGGGGGGGGGGGGGGGGGGGAGGATGGAGTCAGCATGCTGGAACAGTCGGGTAACACCACTGTCACATGGGTGTGGAAGGGTGGGATACGTTTTTATAAATAGAGGTTCACCCACATTTGTTCAGCAGGTGGTTGCCATAATGTCTGTGGTCATGAAGTAGCGGTCACTGCAATCTGGGTTATAACAAGAGGGAATCCATTCACTGCAATTTTTGACCTCGATTCAAGGGCGTGTGTTTGGCAATAGGGACCACAGTCTCCCTGGGCATTTATGTCCCTGTGGTTTTAAATAAGACGTCACTGCTGACGTGAGGATATTATGTTGAAAAATAAATAACTGTGAACAAAATGAAAATAGCAGGGATGTGATTTTCAATATGGCTGGATTACAAACTTCTATCACCCCTCGTATACTCATGCTAACTAATCACTGTGCTTTTAGAACACCTGTTTTCCACTCAAAGGTGTTTGCGCTAAACATCTCTTTGCATGAATGGTACATGTTAAAGCCTTCACTGTTGCTCACACAAATTTGGTGTTCTTTAAAGTCACATTTGGTGATAATGTGTGCAACGTTGTGTGCCTGAACTTATAGAAATGATTATGCTCGCTAATGTTTAGCTCTCTGTTTCAGGGGTACACAACTTTGACAGGAGAGCGGAGGAAACATATTCTGTAAATTCCTTCACACGTACGAGTGCACGCAAAGGAGCGACAGAAGCTATATACAATTTACTTCGTCAATATAGACAACATAAACAAGCAAACACAGCACTAACTCACTTGTGCGAATGCACCACACAAGATCGCTTCCTCATTTTATTGGATCTGTCGGCTTGTTTTTGCATTTCTCTGGCAATGACTTTTTGTTCTTTCCTCCCCCCCCCCCCTCATCCTTTCACATTGCCCATTAATCCTTTAAGGTGTGAGATCACAAAGATGTGATTACAATGTTATTAACGGAACATTCTAATGCTGATGTAAGAATCACTACTGGTAACTGAAAACAACGGAGTTCCAGAACTTGAAATTCCAGAAAAAAAAAGACATTCCAAAAAAAACCCCTACTCCACTCAAAGGGTTAAGGGGCCCTTTGTGTCCAAGGCCATGTCTTCCTCCTCTTGACCTGAGGCCTTGAACAGGAAGTTCCGAGGGGGGGTGGGGTGGGGGTGCGGGTTACAGGAGATAAACGGATGCAGCTGTCCAATGGAGAAGACAAGGGTTCTTTTACTATATGCAACGCTTTAAATACAAAATATCAACACCGTCCTATGCGTAGCTGTCTAATGACATGACGTGTACTGTAACCAACCGTTGCGATATCGACTGATGCCAGGCTAACCAGAGTAACGGTATTTAAATGTTATCAGTTTAGAGACGTCCTATAAAAGATTAACTGTTGCTTGTGCCATCTTAGGAATGTTTAACGCCCAGGGCAGAACTATGTTCGTTATTTGCCGTCGCCTGAGCTAGTGCTGAAATGACCGGGGAACTGCTCTCCCGGCACCGGCCTGGTGCTTATTCCAATGCTGCTGCCTCGGCCGACTCTCCTCCCGTTCTTCCCTGTCCTTTAAAATAAATAAATAAATAAATAATACAGTGTGGATGAGAGAAAGCCCGGAAAATCGATAGGGACAGGAATCGAATCCCTCTCCCGGTGATGCATGCTGATTCAAAACAATGAAATGTAGTCCATTAGCAGCGGAGAGTGCAGACATCTGTTGGATGTGTCTTGACTGACCAGCCAAATAACAGGGAACTGCCCCAGTCACACAATACAGTTACAATAAGGGCGACATAGCTCAGGAGGTAAGACCGATTGTCTGGCAGTCAGAGGGTTGCCGGTTCAAACCCCGCCCTGGGTGTGTTGAAGTGTCCTTGAGCAAGACACCTAACCCCCAACTGCTCTGGTGAATGAGAGGCATCAATTGTAAAGCGCTTTGGATAAAAGTGCTATATAAATGCAGTCCATTTACCATATGGGCAAAATAATGCATATTTTATATGGTATCAGCCTGTTCTGTTTGGTTTTGAAATACACACAGAGCAGATCTCTGGCTTTGGGAATAGTGTCTTGTGGGCCGCTTTGCCATGTACGTGTGGATCGAATCAGATAAAACCGTCAAAAAAAGAATTATGAAATGTAGTTGGACTCAAAAATATATTTATCAAAGTTTGAAGTCTCTATCAAATCTAGAATGAGCACCATTTGGAAATACGCTATGGTGCGTTCTCGCTGCACTGGCCAGGGAAGCCACACCGATGAACGTCATCAATAAGCTTAACACTCACTCTGCTTGGCACTAAGATTTGATCACGGCTTCCGTTAGTCTCGTAGTGCCACTGCTTAATGTGGAGGGGGGGGGGGGGGAGTGTTAAATGGTCGTCAGGGTTCAAATGCAGAATCTGGAGTGGCAAGACTACTTTGTGTTCGTCTAATGATATTGATTTCATAATAATCCGTGGCGAGCACAACTCCTTGTCTTCAAAATTCATTCTATCGCATTAGCGGAGGACAGCGCTAACAGTAAACTGCTTCATGTGAAGTAGAAAGTCATGGATCCAAGAAAATGACTATCTTTGATAATGCGTCAGATAGATCTGTGAAAGTGCTGCAGGATAGCCGTTTGCTAACAGGTAGGAGTACAGGCTGTGCTTTCTAAAAACTTCCTCGGAATCGCAAGGTTATTAAAGCTGTGATTTTTGCTCCCCTCTGACAGAATGTGAACAGGCACATTATAAGAAACCCGATGGACCCATTTTCTGGGTCCTCTGTGTCTCAGTATCCATGGAAACGGTGGAGATGTAGTGACCATGCTGGTGTGATTGAGTCATTTTGGGTTGGTACATGTGGGCAAGAGCAGGAAAATGCTGCTGCTCTGGTCTTTAATGACACTCTCTGGCACTCTTTGAAATTTTGGAGTTTGGGGGGCCTTCGAGTAATACAAACTTTTGAACAGGCACAAAGGATAATTTATATGATGGCCAAAATGGCTCCTCCGTTGTGTTTCTTGTTATAAAATCTCTCAGGGTTCACTGTGCTCTTCCTGGTGAATCTCTTCCTCTGGTTCTAGTTTTCCATTTCCTGGCTCCTAAAAAAAAATCCTTCAGAAAAGTGCCTGTTCGTTGCCCCACCACCCCCTACGTCCTTGTGCCCCCCACACGTTCTTCAGCTAACACACATTCCTGTCCTTGAAACACATGCGACCTGGATGAGCCTTTTTACGAGTTGCAAACCTTTATTAATTTAGCTCAAAAACGAATCCATAATGACATAATTAGGGAGGGGGTTCTTTAAAACCTGTGAATTGCCTGATGGATAAATCAAGCTCTGGCTTAGACCTCCACCTTGTTTGCAAATGCTCATGGGCTATTTTCGTAAGTGGGGACAGGTGAGACCAAACATGGCTTAGAAGCCAATCCAAAAACATGAGCCAAATGGCCGGTTGCACAACATTTTGTGCCTTGCTCTTGACATTCCTTCTGAGCTGCCGTTAAGCGGACTGGTCCCCGCTCTTCATCTTCACCCACGCTGGAATTCCACCCCCCCCCCCCCCCAAATGCATGGGGCTACCCTGAGACCCCCGACAGGCCCCCTCTTTTCAAAAAAAGTCTTTCAGATTTCAGATGGCCTTGGGTCGCCTCCTCCAAAAAAAAAAAAAAAAAACTGGCGTTACTGTAGCACACACAGTCTACCCCACAGCGAGGGCACGTGATCCAGTTATAAATTTGGCCTCTAATGAGCTGCGCTCCTCCGAAGAACAGTTTAGGGTCTTGGAAGGGGGTAAACTCTCTCCTCCTGAAAGCAAGCCATTGTTCGTGGAAGGGGGGCTCCCTCATGGTAGAGGCATTGCAACATCGAACCACCATCACTCTTCACAGTCTCTTCCCAGAATACTGATTCGTAACCAGCCCCAGAAGTTGCCATTCTGAAATGTCTTTTTTTTTTTATGTGTCGCTAACGCTCTTTATTATTGTGTGATTATTGCCAGAGTAGGAGTAACCCTCGGTCAATTATGCGACACCAAACTGCTGTAATGTAACTCCGTATTTTTGGATTGGATAGCATTTGGTCGCACGCTCGGAAATGCACAGCGCATACGTTCGCTGATGGAATAGCCCTGAAAACCCAATCCATTCCAATTCGTCCTATCAAAGGTTAATTCCCCTGGATTTTCGACCTTAATTGTTTGAATCAACCGCTTGATTTGTTGAGGTTTGGATGGGGATTTCGACCGACATGCAAATAGCCTCATTAATTTAATACCAATAGACCATATATTGACGTGAAGTGCAATTTCCCTTTTAAGCAAGCCAGATCAATCCAATTAGCATTTGTTTTTTTTTTGCAACCGCTGTATATCACAGTGTGGATTTCCCGTTAGCGTTGTTAGCGGGAGAACAAAGAAAAATTTATCGGCCGAAGATTGCCTTTTTTAAAAGCGATCATTTCCTCCTTCTCGCCGCTGAACAAATGAGAGTCACGGACCATTGCGGCTCAGTCTGGCGCATTACCGCATAAAGAGGCTACGGCTCTCCCGTAAACTCATCGGCGCTGCCCCTCGCTACTATGATGAACAGAGAGAGAGAGGGCCATTGACGCGACATTACTGGGTGGTAACTGTCAACGGGCCATTACGCAGAGAAAAGTGGAGCACCCTGTCTTCTCCGGTAGAGTGTGAGGGATTGGATGCTGTTATGGGGAGCTATCAGAGAGGCCGCCGATGTAAAGGTCCGATCAGACCTCCCCACATCCTGGCCAGCTGGTGTCTGCTGGCATTTCGCATGTCACCCGTCACCCGTGTGTGTGTATTATCATTCTACTGTGTGGACATGAATATTATCAATGTAACCTCATAGGGGGGGAGGGGTCACTGTTGAGCAATAGAAACTGTGAAGGCGGTGCCAAAGGTTTCATCTCAAGCAATATTGGATTTTAACCTTTTAAGGCATAAAGCCACAAAGATGTGATTAGAATGTTGTTTACCGAACATTCTAATGCTGATGTAACAATCACTACTGGTGCTTGAAAGAAATGCAGCTCTAAAGCACTTATTTCGTATTTTGAAAAAAAAAAAAAACCTTCCCAAAAACCTGTAAACACAGAGACTAACTAGAGAATTCCAGATTAATTGACTCAGTTTACTTGCAGATAAAAAAAACTCCCTTAAAATTTTTGAGTAGCCAAATCTTTCTGTGCTTTTTATTACTTTCATGAAGCAATGGCCTGCATTCTAATATGACTAGGTCTCTACTTTTCTTCTAAAGTGGCGACAACTGGTGTATAAATTTGTGTATGACCAGTCACTGAGGCTATTTGCCTCTCTAAAATTGTGACACACAGATTTGTTTAAAGCCTGATTCATGTAATTCATCAAAAAAAAAAAAAAAAAAGCTTTGAGAATCTTTATGAGGCGACTGCACCACAAAGTGCGGGAACTCTTTGTTTCCTTTTCAGGCTCTGAAAGTGTCATATTTAGCCACGGTGGAAAGCGTGTCTGTTCATTTTTTACTGACATCGCTGTCAGTGGCCGCATGTGGCCCAAGGCAAAATGGGACAATACTGGTCTGTCCAGGAGCTGACATCACATCACATGGCTTAGCATTAACTAATCATACAAATATGGTATTGTGATATGAGGTTGACTTATGGTTGACACACCCGGTTTTCGCCCAGTCTGTTTTCAGCTTCGTTGTCCACGTGACAGTCCAAGTCAGAATGTCATTTGTTTGGTTTTCCAATAGATGTGTCATGACATTTTTTTTAAAGTACGCGCATTCGACACAAATGCGCAAAGTGGGGAGCGCGCCGCTTGAACTTGCTGACCAGGCACTTCCTCAAAGTTATTATTAGCGCTGTCCGGAGCCACGCGCTTGCCAAAGCGAACTCACTTCCTCTAAACCATCATAGGCGGGATTATGAGCTTTGCCACAGCCTTGCCTAACTCTGCATTCGTAGTCAACAAATCACTGGCCCAATTCATTGAGCAATTTTTTCGTACTTCACCAATAATTAAAAAAAATCCAGACACCGCAGCTGATATTTAAAAGCGTTAAATACCCTTATTAAATACCCAGGTTTTCCCGTTGTTGAATTTCAGTTTATTTATTTTGCACAATACAGTGACAATTTTTTATACGGCATTCTTACACCTTTTTTGCTGCAATTGAATGCTGTACGAAAAATAACCAATGGAGAAAATAACTAGCACTTTTAAAAGCCTGGCCCATTCGTCACATAGCATCTAGTTGCGTTGAGAGAGAGAGAGAGAGAGAGAGAGAGACGCTACATTAATCACTAACAGAACAATGGGATGTATTAGCCTACTTACATTTTTAATTATACGGCCGACGCTGCTACACATTTTACATTTGTGACATGACTTGTTGAAATGTTGAAAGTTAGTTCGAGTGGAACGGCCAAACATTTGAGGCTGCATAAAATATTTATAAATGGGAAGTTTAGGTAACGGATTTCATTTTCTTTTATGTACCGATGTGTTTAGAAATGCATATACAAGTATTGGGGGAGCGCGAAAAATACACTCGGTAGAATTCCACTTCTCGTTTCTCTGTTAAAAAAAAAAAAAAAAAAAAACTACGGAGAAACATCCCATCCCATCCTATGAGATTTCGTCGAAAAGGGGACTGGCAGTTCACTACATTTCTTGGCCCTACCCATTCTCCGTCCGTGCTTGTCACTGCCACGTTTGAGTGTGCGTGCTCGCTCGAGTCCAAGTCGATGCTTAACTTCTGCTGCGTTTCAGAACGTCTGTCTGCGTCAGTGCAAGTTAACAAGAAGGATGAACGCTGCATAAATAAGTGAAAGGGAACATCCCACTGGGTTCCGGCGAGCCCGACTCCTGAACGACGCCTTGTAAATCCCAAATCCGGGACTGGTTCGCGGTGGACAGGGGCGCACCGGCTCCCAACCCAATAATGCTGGACTGATTCGAGGAATGGCATCTGCCGTGTTCGAGGGCACGTCGCTTGTTAACATGTTCGTCAAAGATTGCTGGGTTAACGGGATCCGACGGCTGATAATTAGCCAGCGGGGCGAGGAAGAGGAGTTTTTTGAGATCAGGACCGAGTGGTCGGACAGAAACATTCTGTATCTCCACCGGAGTTATTCGGATTTAGGAAGACTGTTCAAGAGGCTCGTGGAATCCTTCCCCGAGGACAGAGGGAATCTCGCCCAGTCGCCTCTCATAGATGGTGGGTTTGTATCTGTGTGCTGTAACGCATAATAACATTGACACGGAATGGCTTAGCTTACGTGCGAAAGTGGATGCCGTAGAATTTGTGTGCGTAAACACCATAAAAACCGCTTTTGTTGTATGTCACTTGTGCTGCAGTTTGCTAAGTATTTAACTAAAGAGAACGCAACTATGCTTTATCATATAAAGGGACCACACAATAAATACACGTTAAACCTAATTTCTGGTGAATAGACCAAGCAAAAAACAAGTAACAATAAAAACATAAACTTTTTTTAGATTGAATATCAACAGGTCAGTGTCACGTAGAAATCCCGAATGATTTTATACTGAAATCACAATTTTTAAGGAATTTGACAGTTCAGACAACGGGTCGTCTTTGCACCCACAGCGTATTTCTCTTCTGTTTACGTACTGCGCGTGTGATCTAAATGCGCGTCCGTTAATAATGCAAGCTAGTCTGATACGCGAAACCAAACCGCCAAGTTGGCCATTTGGAATAACCGATTACTCAACAAAATTGACTGCTTTCTCAGAACCAGACAACATTTGACTCAACACTGGACTCGTCATTCTGTACTTCTGAAGAGTCCAGTTACAGCGAAAT
Source organism: Anguilla rostrata (assembly GCF_018555375.3). Lineage (NCBI taxonomy): Eukaryota > Metazoa > Chordata > Actinopteri > Anguilliformes > Anguillidae > Anguilla > Anguilla rostrata. The sequence goes on along the minus strand of NC_057940.1, from coordinate 8,079,767 downwards.
TACTGTCAATACGCATGACTATTATACCAAGGGAAAGCTCGAACGTCGCCCCCTGGTGCATGTACTCGTAACTTCAGAACGGCCGGTCAACTTTCTAACCGTTAGTCTTTGCCTCTTTGATATAAGATTAATATTTATTATCCCAAACATTTTTTAACATTCAAGCGATTTCAGAAGCAGTTTAAAAAGACGCACCTTTTTATATGTGGTTATAACTCTAACAGTGTAAGCAAAATGAATTAAGTTCCAGCGTTCTTACTGAACATAGTCAGAAAGAAATCATCAGTCACTTCCGAATGGACTTCTAAGTGACCTGCTTTGTGGTCGAGGAGAGAGGAAAACTCGCAACTGGGCTCCTTTCTTGAATATACATTCCTATCAGTTCATCATTTTCTTTGACTTGCATCCTCGTGTAGGGCAGCTTATACAGAATACATGAAATAACTTGCCAACTGTGTGTGCCGTTATTGGGTGTTTGCTACACTAGTTCAGTTGCTGAAGAAAATAAACGCTCCCTACCTTGCGATTTTAACCTGGCTGTCTACGGACACGGGTGCACTTCCCTAACCACTGTACCACACTGCTCCATTAGCCCCGTGCCGTCTGAAGCACCAATCATCAGGGCTGTGTGTGATTTACAGGTGTCCTGCCCGGTTCTCAGGATGCCGTCCAGTTGTGGTATGCACACGCGTTTGTGCAAATTCTGCAGTCTTCACAGTCGTTACACAGGCAGGTCGAGTAATGCTGTACGTGGAGAAATGGTTTTTAAGTAAAGTCTGGCAGCAGGAACTGGTCCTAATGGACTCCATTTCTCATTTGCTTAGACGCTCTTGGCTCCCAGGGGTGAAAGATGGAGTTCGCTGCGGTGTCTCGGGCAAGACTGCCCTGTAGAGTGGGGGTGGGGGTGGGGGGGGGGACAGCTGTCTTCCAGCTGAGGTAATGTTGGGAGGGGGAGGGTTTTGGGAAAATGCACTGTAGGGAGGGATGACCCCTGCCCTCTGCTTTATGTTGTGCCTTTTTATCTCAAACTAGTGAACTGTGATGAGGGTAGTGACTCACCTCACCACAACGATACGGCACCCACAAACGAGACTTGTACCCCAAAACTTTGGGAACATTGTGGGTTTCAAAATGGCAGGGCTGCCTAACCCTGTTCCTGGAGATCTACCATCCTGCAGGCTTTCACTCCGATCCGGACAAAGTACACCTCATTCAACAGCTAGCCATCTTGTTGTGCTGCTAATTAGTAGAATGACGTGTGCCAAATTAGGGTTTAAATGAAAACATATAAGGATGGTAGAGCTCCTGGAGCAGGGTTGGGCAGCACTGCAAAACAGGATGCTGTAGTATCGACATTCTTCTCCTGTCCAGTATTGCCATCTCTCAATGGACAAATTAGCAACTGCATTATTGAAATAATGCTATTTGATGATGCTGTGTGCTAAGTGTACAAACCCTTTAATGTTTTGGAGTTTGTCTGCCGGGACATGGAACCATATTTTTAAAAACCAAAACCGTTGGTCACACTGTTCACCTCTTTTCCTTTCCTCGTGTAAGGTTCCTTCCACATTATGTCAGCTTCTCTGCTGTCACACGGCACTGTCCACGTTGAGCCCAAGGACACACTTTTTTTTGTGAAGAGTGTCACAAGGAAAGAACTGACCGATAAGAGCCTGTCCTTAATTTACTTGAACGGAGACCGACCAATCAAATGGTCGTTGTAGGCGTAAACGGCTTGTCAGATGAAAAGCGACGTCTTGCGTTGCGTTAAGCAGAACCTGGTGCCGACTGCAGTACTCTTTTCACGTGACAGATTCCCCATTTGGTTCGCCACACGCGCGCGGGGAGGGCCGCACTCTCGGCGTCTCTGATTTCTTACCCTCTCTGTTGTCATAGCTCTCTGCTGCATTATGTCCTATTCAGCAGTATAGGATGTGGTTTTTTTGTATGTGAGGTTATCTATTAAATCATGTTGTGTTGCTTCTGTGGAATTAGCTGAGACAGCAGAGAGCGGTGCCACACTGGGGCGTCTCGCGCTCGTCTGTTGTCGCGCGCCTGTTGCCGCACTGGACTGTGGGTAAACTGTAATGCCTTCGGAGGACGGGTTAATGGGCAAGTTTAGTATGCGCCACACCCGAATCAGTGGGTTTCACAGGACGTTGATGAGTGCAGTCCCTAATGCCCTTCTCTGCCTGGGGTCGATATTTAATCTGCATCCCTCTTTAATTGCATTTGAGATTAACCCTTTGATGAGTAGCTTTTTGAATAGTTTTTTCCCCCCCACAAAATTCTGAGTTAGTGTTCTAGAACTCCCTTTGCTTTCCGTAACCAGTAGCGATTGTTACATCAGTATTTAGAATATACAGTTAAGGACATTCCAATCACATGTTTGTGATCTCACACCTTAAAGGGTTAATGATGGGCAGCGAACGAGTGGCTGAAGCTGTGTTGCCACGGCGTCATTTCTGTTCCTGCACTCCCTCATGGTTAAGTGGCATGTAAAAGCTAACCAAAAGCTAAAGATAAAACATTTTGGATGAAAGCTCCAACGAACATTTTGGCTGAAAGCTCCAACCATCTATGAGATCATCTCCCTGGACCATCTAAAAAGCAATGTTTGGAAAGCTTTTGGATTCCGTGTAGCTCGGGGAGAAGATTCGGCAGGAGGGCGCAGTAGTTTTGCAGAATTTCTGCGAAATGGCGCTCAGATATCCCACGATGCCTTGTGACCTGAGGTCCACTCCTGCGCTTAGCGATCCAGCAGTGTTCAGAGAGATGACTGAGTCTGAGGCGCCAGTGTTTAAACAGCCAATCACAATGGCTTGTTCTCCTCCTGATCCACGCAGCCTTTGCCTGCTGTGGGCCACAGGACCATCATGCACCACAGCCCTGGTAAACGTGTGCATAATTATTACAGCCTCAGAATTTCCTCATGTTAATACAATGCTATATGTTCCAAATATGTTTTGAATGGTTAAATTTTTAAGGAAAGAATATTCAACAGACATTGTTTTGGGGGATGACCGAGAGCACTAACACACATACACTCCTCCTGTATTCTCACTTGAGAGACTGTGGCTATTTTTCATACTGCAGAGCACACAGAATGGTGTCAGAGAAGTAGTACTTATCAGAGGAGAGGCCGGTGTCTTGCTGACCACATCTCCTGCTTGTTTGGCACACGGTGGGTTGGCATTGAGAGGGTGCTGAAGCAGTGGTGCTCAAGGGGAGCCTTGGTTTGTTAGCCCAGTGTGCTAATGAAACTAGTTGCAGATATGAACTAGGTTCAGCTGAAACGTTCACAGCACAGAGCAATGCAGATTGGCTCTAGGTGCACGTGAGGGGCGTGGGCTGCCGCCAGGCTGAACCCAGAATGATCGTGATTGGTGGATGACTCTTTGGGCATCGGTGAACTGGTTTGGTGGAACTGCGGCAGCCCCAGTGATTGATAAGGCAGTGAGATAAGTAAATCGAGAGATGGAAAAGTGAGTTGACTAAGGAAGGCAGACAGTTTGAATAGCTCATTTCTACAGACCTTGGGCCTTTAAATAGACAGCGTTTACCGGCAAATGCAAGATGCCATCTTAAAGCCGCTGACAGATGCAAGTCCACAAACAGAAAATCGCTTTATTTTTCACTGCTGTTACACATATTTTGTCTTTCCAGTCCCATTACAAAAATAACCGATATCCAATAATGGGCAAGGTAGGCCTTCCATCAGGGCATCGACAAACTCATTTGCGCAGCTGGTTTAACGGGCCTCTCGTTTGATCACGTAAGGAAGTGACGGCTGTGTCTTGGAGATAAAGGACTTCCGTAAGTCTGGTGCGAGGGAAGCGCTCATCGCTAACGTTGCTCGCGTCGGGGAGTAACCGAAGAGCGGCGTCCGCGCGTTTCCGAGATCGCGGAACGCCGGCCGCCAAGTCGACCGACCTTGGGTCTGCACGGGAGGAAAAAAAAAAAAAAAAAAAAAAATTCCCCTCCGCGTTCTCTCCCGTGCTTTTTCGAACGTGGAACGCAGTGCTTATCCCAGCATTCCCCTGCACAGTGGCTCCATTGTGCTGCTGTGCCAGTGTTGCACTGAATTCTGCCACTTGAGAGAAAGCTGTACGGCCTATGGTTCTGCACGTGAGGAGAAATGTCCATCTATGGGCCATGGGGGAGTCCATGACAAGGGTCGATCCGGTTCAGGATTTTTAACTCCATAATTAGCTCAATCATATCCGTCTGACAGGGCGGCATGGTGGTGCAGTGGGTAGCACTGTCACCTCACAGCAAGAAGGCCCTGGGTTCGAATCCGGCCTGGGTAGGCTCCAGCACCACCTGCGAACCTGCCCGGGATAAGCGGGTATCGATAATGGATGGATGGATATCCATCTGACATTTGTATAGACTGCAAGTTTATCCTAAAGGTTTTACTGTGCCCGGCTAGAGAGGAGAGAGCCAGCGTGGCTTATGGAGCCGTCACAACACTAGAACTAAGGTAACTGGTTGGAACAAAAACCAGCACACAGGCTGGCCCTTCAGGACCGGAGTTGTGCACCCATGGCCTACAGTGTGTGCATGAGGAGAGATGACGTGCTAGGCAGTGCCTATCCTGCCAGGATCAATGGTTATTATTGTGGTTGACTAACCCGCTGGGGAGCAGTGGCCTCTGTCGTGCTCTGGCTACTATGGATCTCCCTGGGCTACAACACTGTTAGCCTGTTACAAATTTTTGGCCAATGCTACATTATGATTGGTACCCTGCTATTCTTAAACACAGTGTTGCGTCTCTGGAGTGCAATGCTACCGGCCCTACCTGGCTTCAGACGATGATCACGCCATACCCTCCAACCACACCACTCCGTTCAGCATCCTCAAGAATAAAGCATAACATTTTTATAAAAAACAAACAAACCAACCCTTCTCTGCTTTTATCTTGCAGGTATTGAGGTGAACACCTGGATGGTGGCACTTATATGATCATAACTGTACCTATCTCTAGTTCTAATGGTGATTGTTTACCATGTGAAAAGCAGTTTTTTGTTAGCATTGTCTAAGAGAATCTCCTAAAGGACTATATTGTAGATTGTAATTTGCTACACCAGCCGAAAGCTCCTGTTGTCCTTCAGTTTTATATCGTTAGAGAAGGTTGTTTGGTGCAGCAGTTTGAACTGAATGTTTGACCTGGAGGCTGTTGGGATGGATTGTCTATTTGAATCACACAACTGCAACAGAACAGATTTATCACACGTGAAATGAAGTCTATGTTCACATAGCCCTGGATACAGCCATCTGTGAGTAATTTAGTTCAGTGTAGTCACACCCGAATTGATTGGTGAGCCCTGATTGCTTCTGTGTATATAGAAAGCTGCCCTTCTTTTATAATCAGAACACTGGATATATCTTTGTGAATGGACTGCAGTGTGTATGACAATACTCTCGTGAATGGGCTTTGCTTCCTCCCCCTGTCTTCTAGAATGATGTTCACCCAAATGAGGACATGATCAATAGTGAAAAGATCTTAACAGTCAAAGAGAGAGGAATCGTTTCTGATTTACCTCTGAGAGGATGTTGGAGATGTTCCCATTTACTCAACATTACATAAAATGGCAGGCGTACTTTCTTCTTGTCAAGTAGGTACTGCACTTACTACAAGCCTGCTCCTGGCTTGGGCTGTGTCTGAAACAGCCTCTGCGTCCTCAAAATATGTTCCGTCTCCTAAACATACTGTTTACTGTGCAGTGCATATTTTTTAGCGCATATTGGGCAGTATGTGAAAAATATCCTCCATACTGTTTTCCAATGGTACGCCTGCAGTGCCATAAGACATCCCGCCCTTGTAGTATGAAGGCCCCGCCTCTTCCTCTCCGATTTATGGGACCTCTTCCTAAGAAGCATGGTCTCCCTTCCTGAAAAGTGTGCTTCCAAATATACACCAGTGAAAGCCTGGAAATAAGTATATGATCTGGGGATTTTAAGTACACTACACTCAGAGAGAATTTCCACCACTTAACAACTTTCTCGTCCAGCGTACTCAACATGTGTACTCAATAGTAGGCAAGTGTGCTGCTTCGGACATGGCCGTTGCCTCGCGTCTGACGTGCGACGCAGGTGGAAACAGCCGGTCGGACAGAAGTCCATCTGTCCACACCCGTCTTCAGGAAAAGTGCGCTGTCTTCCTGTGCATGCTGTCTCAGAATGGCCACTGATCTCTGAGCAGATAAAGGCGGTCGCCTGCTTCCTCTCTCCCTCCGGCTTTGTCCGAGCCATTGTGTGCTTGGCGTTGCGTGACACTGGCGGTATGATTCTGAACTCATTCAGCCATTAGGGCTGTCGCAGTTGCACAAGTGTGGCATCTGTTGCTGTTGCTGCAGCTGTTGCTGTGCGCTTGTGAATCCACATGTCCTACTGTGTGTATCACAATCACATTCACAGTCGGCACACTGCTTTTAATCCTGAGTATTCCGTAATCCGGAGCTGTATCTCTCCTTTGCACTCATTGTCATACAAAGGGTAACCTCCTTGTCTTATCCCTTTAAGGTGTAAGATCACAAATATGTGATTAGAATGTTCCTTACTGAACATTCTAACGCTGATGTCGCAATCACTACTGGTAACTGAAAGCAATGGAGTTCTAGAACACTGACTTAGAATTTATAAAAAACATAAAAATAAAAAAAACTACTCTCCTTCAAAGGCTCAACCAGTAATTCCATGCGTCAGTTTCCAGTGATGTGGAAACACATGGCTCCCAAAGAATTGAGCCTGGACCAGCTACGCCTGTGTCCATTCATAGAATAGTCAGATATAAGACTGTAGCTGTGCTAGCCGATTCTGAATATGAGCTTGCTTTATTAAGCCATTCATCACCTCTAAATGTTTTTTTTATGTTCACTGGACATCAGGAAGGTGGAAGAATGGAACACGAGCTATTAGCAGATGACTCATTCTTTCCCTGTGGTAAGGCTGGGCAGAATTCTAGGCTATGTACAGTTGTAATGGCTGTGGTAATGCAAGATGATTCAGATGCGCAGTCATAGTTAACTGTCTGAGAGGGCGGCGTTGTCAGGCCAGTAAAGAATAGCCGGTAAAATTTAGGAACCATGTGATTTCAGAACCAAACGTATGAGATCAGCAGCCCATGCCCCGTACAGAACCCTGCGGACGCAGTTGAGAACGGACACAGTCGTCATCATGATGTGCTGCTGTGGCATTTCGCAAGGAGTCTCCAAACCCGGAGGAAACGATTTGTACAGGATTCTTAACAACGGTAGCTACAGACATCACTACGGCTGTGCAGTCACCGCTAAGTTACGCCCTGCCGGCGATTAGCACTGACAAACACTCCAGTGTCTTTATTTTGGGAACATTACCTCTCAGCTGAGACGCAGATTGACGGGAAACAGAGATGTGCTTTGCACCCCGGTGTTGGAATGGTTTGGGACTGAGAGTTCCTCATTAGTGGTGACTCCACTGTCTACTGTCTGTGCGGCGTTTACGTTTGCTGACGGAAATACCCAGCTGTTCTCAGTAGCGCAAAGGGCTTTGAAGGACACGGCTTTGAGAGCTGTGCAGTTGTGCGCTGCTCACTTCGTTCCTCTGTTCATGGTTGTTGGGCCAAGGTCTGTTCACAGTACATCCTGGTGTTTTTTTGTTTCTGGGGGGCCCGTGGTGAGTCTGGGTATTGGCATCCAGGAAGTGCTCGCGGCACACAGGAAGCAGAAAGGGAGATGTCCAGGAAGCAGTGAATCAGACATCACTGTGGCTGTGAGGAAGACCACAGAAAGGCACAAGGCTGTTTCATCCCTAGTTTTCCTTTTAGCCATTTTTAAAAAATTTTTTGCTAATCCCTCAGGGTAAATTGATGGAAGATGGAGGCCAGTATAAACAGCTGTTGTAGTTGTGATGCTGTAGACCAACTATGCTCCAGCCAGAGCCTTGAGTTCAAGCTGACATCTGTAACTGCACCATGTGACCCTTAAGTCTCAAACCCAACTGATCTGAGCAAGGAAACAGTCCCATTCATGCTGCTCATAACACTATGCCTATTAAATGTCAAAACTAGTGCCTAATAATAATAATCACTGTCATCATTCTTATTTGACTGAGCAAACACCCTGAGGATAGGTGACTAATATGGTGTTGTCTAATATAATGTGTCATGTGACACAATATTCTTTTGGTGAAAACACATTTTGGGGAAGCTAGTTGTTGGTTGACTGTGTATGTGTTCTATGTCAGGTGTGTCATATGTTCTGTGTTTTTTCTCCTGTTGTGATAATTACCTAAGGTTGTCATATCCCATGTTTTGGGAAAATTATGCTGCTCTCAAGCTCCCAGCATGCAGTTCTCTAAGTCAGTAATCTGCGCTATCTGGGAGCTCTTGCTGAGCAAACAGGTGAGGGCCACAGCATAAACATGTGCTTCTTAAAATGCATCTTGACCTATTTGACCATAAAGGTCAAGGAACCCGGCATAACTGAATGGTTGATTCAATTAGCAACGATCCACCTTTATCCCTTGAATTGCAGTTTTTCCTTCTTTTTTTCCCCTGGCATCCTCTCATTTTCAGATTTCGGTTTAGGCCTTTAGCGATAACCTTTGTCTTATCTGGGACTGAAAAACAAAAGGTCACAGGGTGGGCCAGATAATTCAAGAGCTAAAGGCCAGACTCACTTTGGAACTCACCGTTTCCCTGGCGTCGTCGTCACGGATACGACAGAGGTCTGATTTACAGTTTGGCTTTCACGTGTGTATTCAACCGCTGAGAAAGCAGCGGACAAGCTTCGTGTTTTTGTACGAGGCCGTCTCGTTTGATGCAAAAGGGAAGGCTGGCATTTTAATGGGTCAAAATGAGGGACCGGGCCGGCCAGGCAATTAATGAGGACATTTAAAGGCCCTGATTTATGCCGGCTGTGGTAAAGTTAATTTCAAGTTGGGGTGCAGACAGGAAGCTGGATTAAATAAACTGTGCTCCACTCCCAAGGATCTTGGTTGCAGTTTGATTTAGAAACAACCGCCTTCCAGCATATTAAAACTGCCGAATGTACCCGGCAACCAGGCAGGGTTTCGTAATTAGCAGTTAGCGGGTGTGCAAAAATGTAGATTTAAACGCAGCTGTGGGTAGAGCTGTGTGAAATGGCGCATTGTAAAGTGTGATGTTAATGGCGTGTGTGTGTGTGTGTGTGTGTTTGCGGTGTTCTCCAGGGCTCGTGAAAATCAAAGAAGCCAACGACATTGAGGCCAGACTGAATGAGGTGGAGAGACTGCTGAAGAATGCCATCAACATGCCATGGAAGGTTGGTCTCACACACATGCACACGCACGCACACAGACAAAAGCACACATGTGCACACACGTGTACACAAAGACACACAAGCACGTCTGCGCACACACACACACACACACAAGCACGTCCGCGCGCACACACACACACACACTGGAATATTTATTCACACACATTTTCACTGAAATACTCACACGCTATGCCATTTTATGAGTCTAACGTGGAGTGTGATGTTGAATGGGCTTCTATTGGATGCGGTCGGGGGGGGGTATGCTTACACGGGTATATCTAAATATCCAAATATTGAAGCAAGCAACCTGTCTGGGGTGCACACAAAGCCTGGGCAGGTGTGAAAATGACCCCAGAAGTGTTATAAAGTGAAATTCCCCTTTAAGTGTTCGCCCTGATGTCATCTTACAGGACAGGTACTGTAAGCTCATCGTAACTACAGGTCAATGCCGAATAAACTCTTGTTCTGCAGTATTCCAGGTCAGAAGTGGTGCTGACGTTCTTCGAGAGGTCACCTTTAGACCAGGTGCTGAAGAACGACAATGTCCACAAGATCCAGCCCTGTTTTCAGAGTCCGGTCAAGATATCAGGTATGCATTCTCCCTTATGCTCCATTTGCTGTTTAATTAAACAATGTGGCACTTCAGGCCGCGCTGTATGGTGAATAGTCACAGCCACAGCGGTGTTGCTAGGCAGGATGGGAAGTGGAGTACCGGCAACCCCTTTTAGCCATGACTGTATTCAGGATACAGCACGACCTCGAGTGCCGTATTGCTCTTATAAAACGGTTACAACATATAGAAACAATGAATTGATGACTCAGTATTACTCATTTTGGAATATTTGTAAGTGATTCTTTTTGATTAATGGTTCAGATCGGTTTTCCAATCATTGTAGGAAGTGGTCTCAGCCAATCAGAACCCAAGATTGAAACAACCCATTATAATTTGCCATAACACAGGTGCAATAGCACCTTTTGGGGCACCTAGACTATAAATAACTGTGTATAGTATCTTAATTTTGCTATTCAAAATTCCTAGCTGGAAAACTGGCATCAAGTCAATGCTTTGCGGTCCGGCCAACTGACCGTGTTTGACCCCACAGAAATCATGAGGTCCAATGGCTTCTGCCTGGCCAACACCGAGACCATTGTTTTTGACGAGGGCCTCCCCCACAGCAAGGAGAGGCCCCCTTCCACGGATTCCGCTGAACACCCGTAAGTCGTCGTCTATCACTTGTTTGATTTTGTTTCGTTTGTTTGTTATTCCCTCCCTCTGTCTGAATGCCTTATTCATCTATTGGCTGGTTTTCCAGTTTCGCTGTCGTCAGTTCAATTCATCCCCCCTTTAGTCGTTCACTTATGCACTGATTAACCCACCCATTCTGATATGGCTGTACGGATGGACTTTGCGCTTTGGGTCAGTGTAGCAACAAACGGGCATGGGGGTATTGATGGATTCTGACAGCACAGCACATAAAGTTGAACCACGGCGTCCTCTGGTGAAAGTATCGATCCCCACACGCATTGCATTCGCGAGACAGACTGGATTAAGCCGGCTTTGCAAAACTGAAACAACGCTGACCGTGAGTGTCACGCAAGGAAATGGCAATGGAACCGAAAAAGGACGAATAAATCGTTCTTCCTAAACGTGACCTCATTATGACCACACTGAGAGTTCGGGCTGGTCGTCCAGACAGGCGGTCCGAGTCCTGAGAGTATGGGAGAGAGGACGGTGAAGACCGTGCGACTGGGATTCTGAAGTGGGACTTCCTCTCGGGGGCCCCTCCTCACAGGAAGTGGCTCAGCGTGTCACTTCCTTCCCAGGGAAAAGAGCAGGGGAGGGGAAACCAGAGCGAGGAAATGCATTCCTGTGATGTCAGGGGAGAAAAATGTCAAGAATGGCAGAAGGAGAAGACTGAAAACAAAGGCCATGCATCTTCATATTGAGAGCTCATACCTCCATAACAGAGCACATGCTTAAGGAATTTCAGTGGTGAATTTGGCCAATGTTTGCTTGTTAAGGAATGTTTTGTTCAGAAAAATTTAAAAAAGGTGTGTCGAAGTTGAAATGCAGGTCGTTTATGAAGCTGTTGTTTATTTACTACTTCCTATTTATAATAACGGACTTGAGAATGTTAGAACAGTTCATGACAATTATTTAAGATTTAATTTGCTCATTTTTTAATACTTTTTTGTTTTATTTTTATGGTGCAGGTTTGAGAACAGCGAGGAGTTTGTGAGGGACGAGCCGGATAATGGCGATGACGACCCGGAGGCGTACCTCACTAATCTGTCCTACTACCACCTGGTGCCCTTCGAGACTGACATCCTGGAGTGAGGTGCTGCGCAGACGCCCGTCCAGCTGCGCACACTCAGGCTCAGCTGCATTGGTGCTGGTCAGGCCGCGCAGATTTTAGTCCGGCTGCACAGCTTATCTGCCTGACTGCGGAGATCCCGATGTGGAGTGTATCGTGGAGTGTGTTGCAGAATGAGCTTTTGGCAGCGATGTCACCTCCGCCTGTTTTTGAAAAGGGTGGGGTCGCTGTCCCGTATTGCTTGGTGCTTCAGGGTCCTCCCTTGAGGAAGAATTGGACTGGGGATTAGGAAGTTGGGAAGTTGGACCTTAAAGAAAACCAACACAGCTGGTTTGGATTTTTGGTCTTTTCCAGAAAAGATCTGATCTCAGTGTTCTGTACCCAAACAGGGTCATATGCTTAAATAGACCTGGGCAACGAGAAGCTGTCCTCTCATATTTAACACCACCAATGTGCCTTGCACCCTTATCTTCATACCCAGGGGCTGAATGTCCCGTATTGGGATGGGGAGCACGACTGGGCTCCACAGAACCCTTGGCTAATCAGAATTGACCCCTCCAGGATCCCCAGTACCCCAAAGGCTAACACGAAAACAGCTTCCCCAGCTGGTTTCCATTGGGCTGCTGGTCCCCAAAGACATGAACTGTCTGTGAATCCCTGTTCCTGGACCGTACCCTGTTAGGTGATCGCACACATGCAGAAACAAAAATCCAAATAATAATATAAAGAACGTGGAAGCTTTGTTTTAAAAGCCACGAATAGCACAGCCTCGCCCTCAGAATCCCGGGATGGATTTTGTTCTCTTATGAAAGCTGTTCTCAGTGTGAAGTCATTGTTGAGAATGCAGTGGGAGCTGGAGTCCTGCGTATCCCACCACAGATCTACAAGCCACTGGCTTTTTTTAGGGGACAGCGGCTTTGCTATGGAAGGGCATGTCAAAACTGTCCTCATTCTTTATCTACTTTATCCACAGAGAGCACACACCTGTTGTTTAGACAACTGGAAAACAATCTGTTCACGTTACTCTGGAGATGAAAAGAGCATATATGTAAGGTCATCTAACATCTTGAATATCCAGATTCGTTCAGTGTAGATCTTACTAAAACCATACACAGGATGACATTGTAACAGCTGAAAGGATTTGATGGCCAATCGTTTGCCTTATATTTGCTTTATTAATGCAGCCTGATGTGTAGATATTGGGTGGCACGATGGTGCAGTGGCACTTTCTGTGTTGAGTTTGCATATTTTCCCTGTGTCAGCGTTTCCGCCAAGTACTCCCACAATCCAAAGACAGCGGCTAACTGTGGGGGGGGGGGGCATTCACAGAGTGTTACTGTAAAAGAGCATGCATGCTCAGTCAACCCGCCCTGTATGACTAAAGGTTGTGCCAGCTTCCGTTGGTCTGTTTATGCTTTGAGTGGAGTGCAGTGCCCAGCGCCCCCTTCAGGCAGACTGTGTCTTCTTCAGCTGTAGTACCTGTCGTATACAGTAGGTGCATTCAGGTGCATTCAGCTGTGTAGCCCTTCCTTTACCTGGAGTATCTGTTCCCTCACTGTGATCTCGTCTCTCTGGCTTAACAACAGATGGGCTAGGTTGACTATTAAGTCATGTGAAAAATTTTAATTTGAAATTTTTTTATCTGTGAGAAAATAACCTTTAACAGTCTAGGAGAGTATTTGATTTATTCTCTTTCTTTTTAAAATCAGTTAACTTGCAAGCAAGCTAAATACAGTGCATATCATGTGATATGTGCGTGCGGATGTGTAAGATATGCTTCAAGTAAAACATTTTGCCAATCTTTCGGTGTAACTGCTAATTGTCAGTTGCATGGCTTGTATTGAAAGGAGGTAAAATGGACAAACAGTCTGGGTACGCAGGCTGAGAATGGATTGTTTGACATTCTGATTTTTGACGAGTTTATTTTGATCTGTAGGAGTCTGAATGAGTCTGTGTAATGAACTCTGCAGCCTGCGGTGTCTGTGTTTGCTAGCTACTTGTGCAACACAGACAGTCCTGACTTCTCGGCTACAGATTAATGTGTGTTATCATTGACCACAGTCGTTTATCATAATTAGAATTAAAGACAGAGGACAAATAAGATGTGCTTTTATACTAAGATGTTAATTTAATAAAATATGTAAAATAGAAAAAAGATAATTTATTTTTTTAGGCACAGTCTTAACAAGATTAGCTTCAAATGGTTTGTTTATCACTGAATCCCGCATCTTCATCTGCATTGTACTTTCTGCCGTGCAAAGGCAACATTTGATGAATTCTGCAGTGGAAGAAACATCGAAATTAAAATTACCCACAATCCTACTTGATAATCAGTTTTCAGAAGAACATTGATAAATGTTGAAACAGTGTTATTTATATAAAGCCTAATAAAACCACGGAATGCTTTGATCAATGAATAGCATGTAATGTGTATATTAAAATATTTCTAATAAAAAAAGACATTAAAATGATTGAATGTGCTTCTAGGTTCTCTTTCAGTCTTTTTCAACTTATTATTTTCAAGTTTCAGGGTGACAGTCCTTTTCATTAAGGTCAAAGTGAATTTAATATGCATATTGCCAGGAAATCTTAATGTGCATGTTGATGAAAACATCTATATCACTTTTAAGACCATTTTCGCTTTTTGCCATGGTTTAGTTCAAAGGGCCTTTTAACCAATTATATGTGAAACACTGCCCCCTGTGGCTAAAATTGGTCACTTACTGCTCTGAAGTTCACAAAACAACAGTAGTTCTATTCTTTTTTGAAAATGCTGATCTGCTAACAGGATAGTAATGACCTTTTTTTGTTAATTAAAAACATTTCTGATATTTTCTGTTTTTTCCTTGAATGACTAAAGCACTGTTGTAATACAACAGTTGTCTGCTCTAAATTTATTTGGGAAAATCAGCTCCCTCTTGCAACAAGATATGACAAACACATCGTCACACCAGCAAAATCAATATTAAATGATCTTTATCCATTGTGCTATAAATGGTCTGCTTCTATCTGGTTGATGATACAGAGTACCTAAATTTAGATAGAGGATGGCAAAGATAATTTTCTCTCCTAAGCCAACATCAATAAACCAGGCTTAAAAGGACTATGATACAGTATATGTTGTTCATTGGTGTTATATGATTATATCCCATTCATGGATATTTATTCTCTCAATTATTCACCATATATTGTCTTTATTATTTCATTTAAACCAATATTTATGTAAATACGCATATAAATCTGTAACAAACTCAATGCTCAAGCTAAGCTAAGCTAAGCTAAGTGAAGGTGCTCTTTATCCAGTCATTCCCGACTGGAATTATGACAAACGGATGACTTGTAACTGAATTGTTTAAAAACAAGTCATCAAAATGAAGATCATTTCATATCCTGATAATTACTGTACCTACTGCCCAGCTGTGAAATCATTTGACCTCTTGAGTCATAAATGAATACATGTATAAAAGTATCAGAACCTTAGAAGATGATGACTAACAAGGCTTCAGCTCTGGGTCAGGCGGAGAGGTCGGCTGTACCGGGATGACTTCCTGTTGTCGGTGACTCTGCGACGCTCGGTACTTCCTGTAGGTGGAACGGGGCTGCATCAGTATCCAGGTCAGTAGGCACCACACACTAGGTGGGAATGCTTTTTTTTTTTTTCTTCTCACTCCCGCGGGAACAAACATCGCGCCCTACATTTGCGCCACGCGTTGCTGTTATTGATCGGCACTGTACGGTCACTCAGACAATCCATTTTCAGGTCATTTTTTTTTTTTAGGCCGAAAAAGTGCACTTTTATCAACGGCTAACTGGGCCAGCATCAGCAGATAAGCTTTTCCTGTTTACGCCTGTCTGCTCTTCTCCTGGCCTATATTTCCTAGGCAGTGATTGCCCGTATACGGGGAAACCATTTAAGGTCAGCAAGAATTGTAAAACAACCCACATTCCTGGAAGAAATTTCTCTCAAGGTGCTTCGTTCCAGAATTTGAGCTTTTGTCGAGCAAGACCTTCCCTTTGTGCAAACGGGGTCATCGATCTGTGTTCGGACTGGTTCCACTCTCTTATTGGGTCAATGGCACTGTTATGACACGGACATCAACCTGATCACCGCGCGGAAGCATAAACCAGACCAGCCAAAGGAACAGCCGATAATTTTGGCGTCACGGCATTGATCAGTATATAAAGAGCGGACGCTTTGGGAGCTGTGGGCAGTTGGTGTGGAGAAGGCAAACTCTGCAGTGCTGACGAAGAAGAACACATTGGAAAACCTGTCTGGTCCTGCTTCGGTCACTCATTTGAAAAGCTCAGCGTGCACAAGAACCAGCGTTCGCTGCTTCTATATTTCTACAACGTGCGCCGCCTCACAAGTTAAAAAAAGGAACCTTCGTAATCATCAACACACTTCGACCCTGAAAAAGCGGTGCCATGAATTACCACTCTGCCAGAATGGGCGTCGGCTGCCGCCCGGGCCACCACGACTGCAACGGGACATTTAGGGAACCCTCGTTCGCCAGGAACTACCGGCTGCCGGACCGCCATTACCACCACCCGACCATTGCCGTCCCCCCCTACCCTCAGCTCCCCGACCCGCCCCACTTTCCCGCCGCGGACGTCCCGGACCACGCCCACTACATCATCGGCGCGGTCATCCTGGCCGTGGGCGTGACGGGGGTGCTGGGCAACGCCCTGGTGATCTACGCGTTCTGCCGGAGCCGGGCGCTGCGCACGCCGGGGAACATGTTCGTGGTGAACCTGGCGGCGGCCGACTTCCTCATGTCGCTGACGCAGTCGCCGGTCTTCTTCGCCGCCAGCCTGCGCCGCCGCTGGGCGTTCGGGGAGCGCGCCTGCGAGCTCTACGCCTTCTGCGGCGCCCTCTTCGGCATCTGCTCCATGGTGACCCTCGCCGCCATCGCCGCCGACCGCTGCCTCGCCATCACCCGACCCCTGGCCTTCCTGGGCGGGGTCACCCGCCGGCGGGTGGGGCTCGTGCTGGGGGGCCTGTGGGCGTACTCCCTGGGGTGGAGCCTGCCGCCCTTTTTCGGGTGGAGCGCCTACGTGCCCGAGGGGCTGCAGACGTCCTGCAGCTGGGACTACATGAGCTTCACCCCCTCGGTGCGCGCCTACACCGTCCTCCTCTTCACCTTTGTCTTCTTCGTCCCGCTGGGGGCCATCGCCGCCTGCTACCTGGCCATGTTCCGGGCCGTCCGGACGGCCCAGAGGGAGGTGCGGGAGCTGGGCTCCGGGGAGATGCAGAAGGCCTACGAGCGCGTCCAGGGCGAGTGGAAGATGGCCAAGGTGGCCCTGCTGGTCATCCTGCTCTTCGTGGTCTCCTGGTCGCCCTACTCGGTGGTGGCCCTCACCGCCACGGCGGGCTACTCCCACCTGCTGACGCCCTACATGAACTCCGTCCCGGCCGTGATCGCCAAGGCCTCGGCCATCCACAACCCCATCATCTACGCCATCACCCACCCCAAGTACCGGGCGGCCATCGCCCGCTACGTGCCCCTCCTCCGGCCCGTGCTGCGGGTGCGGGACAAGGACCTGCGCTCCTCCTTCACCTCCTTCAGCGGCGCCGCCTCCTCCTCCTCCTCCCGCCGCGCCACCATCACCAGCCAGAGCTCCCTGGGGGTCGGGGCCCGCGCCACGGGCCGCTGGGGCAAGTCGCGCCTCTCGTCCGCCTCGGACACCGAGTCCTGCTGGGTGGAGAGCGAGGTCGACGGCTCCCTCCCCGTCACGCGACGCGCCTCCGTGGAGGTCCTCCGGGAGGGGGAGCAGCCGAGGGGGACGCCCAACCCCGCCTTCAACGCGGCCGCCGCCGCGGTGGGGGACGAAGACGTCCCAGACGGGGGCGCGCAGTGCGACGGGAAAGCTTTCCTGCTCGCCGGGAACTGAGAGAACGGGTGCAAGTACGTTTAGGTGGCGTAGTAAAAGAAGAGCCTTGTCTTGATGGTGAGTCGCAGTCTAACCCGCTAAGGTGTGACATCACAAATATGTGACTAGAACTTTCCTAACTGAACATTCTATCACTGATATAACAAACACTGCTGGTAACTGAAAGCAATGGGGTTCTAGAACACTGACTTCGATTTTTTTGAAAAGTAATTCCAAAAAAGGGAATTAAATAACTCACTCAGTGATGCATACATGTCTGTTTCACCTTTCCCAGCGATTTAGGTCATTGCAGGCCTACTGTAATGTATAAGATCTGGACACAAAGTATGTTGTTATGTGCGTAAATTTATGTTTGATGTTTGACATTGTATTTAACTGCATCTTCTAGGAAATTTAGCTGAAGTACTTTGGACAGGTTTCTCTATGCACCACGATGAACTGCCAAAATTAACCTAATAAATGAACTGTAAAGTAAGATAAAGTCAATGATTCTGTACAGTTGCTCCTCATAATGAGTTATGATGGCAATTCTCTAAAATGTATTTATTGAAATGGTCCATACATTTTGCCATCATCGTGTCTCCCAATGTCTTTTTTCATTTTTCAGGCCCAGCATATTTCATTTTATATTGCAACAATAAATTCTATTAGATTTTTCGATGTGCCTAGCTGAATAAATGAGATCATCTGCCACGTCTGTGTGATGAAAGCTTCATGTCAATGTAATTTGTCTTTCAATAAAGAGTTTAAATGACACTGATATTCAGCTCTTTTTTTTCAACAGCCATCATCGAGCTGCATGTGCTCACACTATTAATATCACTTTGGGAGTGTTTTACTTATTTTACTTTGTTTTAGTTTAGTACTGCGCTTAAGTTTGGTTTAGTACTACACTCAAATGTGTAATCACTGTTACTTGTGGAACCCATACTGTAGCCTATATAATAAGGAAATGCATGGTTAAAATTTCTCAAAATATCCGTATTTATTATTAGAACCATATGCCATAAATTCATTAGTGTGGAACTATGACTATACAAGTTGACATATTTAAATCGTGTTGTTCTGCTATATTGGGGCATAACTGGTTTTGGCATGATTATTATTTCCTGTTGTGTCTTTCTGAATGTGGAGACCAGTCCTGTACCCTGACTTTTCCAGAGCTTTTCATCTCAAGGACACCTATAAGGTTTTGGTATCACAGAAAATAAGCTCATAAACGAACCCACTGGAATCTATCTTTCATCTCTCATTCAAAATGCAATCAAGACCGTTATCTGCGCGCCACTTGTGTAGAATTCATATTCGTTGAGGCGCGCCTTGCGCTTGCTTGGGCGCATGCTCGGAAAAACGTCACTTCGTTTGGCTTCCTGTTCACATTGTTTTCATTCGGAAAGATGGCAAAAGAAAAAGCTGCCTTGACTTGTGCAGGTAATGTAACTTCATAAAGCACAACTGCGCTGCAATGTAAACATGCTGTTTTGTTTTCTTTCGAAGTGTATCATCAAACTAGCTGGCTAACGTTACAGTATGTCCATCCAGTTAGCTATCTTGCTAATTGCAGGACGCAATCTCCCTCTCCTAATAGGTGCAATTTAGCTTAGCTATTCGCTAATAACTTTTGATTTGACTGAGTTTGTTTATGTTTTTTTCTGTTTACAGTGGTTTTATTTAATATAGCAGCGTCGTTAGCCTATGTGGAAGACCTCGATGACAAGTAAGTGGTCTAATTTAAAAGGGCGCTTTGAAATGGTTTATTTAGGTGTTCAATTTTCATCGCTTGTATTGCATATGCATGCAAAAACATGGCATCAATACAATGACGTCGGAGAGAAAAGTATCGGGAACACAATAGCTGAATGGACGGATGCGCTCCGAGATGAGTTTGGTACAGCCTTCAACCCTCAGGCAGAAGGGCTTCGTTCAGTTTTACACAAGGTTACCTAGCTGATGCTAGGTCGTCATGTTAGAATTTTGTTGTCGTTTTTCAGCGCTTATTTGTAGCTGACATTTGTAGCTGTTCTTCGGCTTCAGTAGTGCACATCGCCTGCTGCGAATGTTAACGCATCTAGCCAGATTCAAGGTTATGATTTTAGCTTAAAGATCGTGTATGAGATGCATTCATACAGCATGCTTATTGAAGCTGCATTACAGTCATCCACATGGTGGGTAAAATGTCACCCCTGTCACTGTGTCTCAGAAACATTTTTGTTGTTTAATATATTGTTTGCTTTTCAAAGGGCCAAACTCCAAGCTGTTACAATTCTGTGCATACATGCACATGACTTGTCTGCAATTGCTCACCTGTTTGTTGTGCTAATCATATCGTTCTTCATATTGTTGTGTTGCAGGTTTAAAGATGGTAGGATGAATGACGCGTGGCTGGTGAAAGTAAGTAATTTAAGACTTTCACTGTCACCAGGACCACATACGCTAGTGGTCTGGGGAAAACTCTTGAGTGTTTTTCCTGGCTATGCTGCCCATCAGCCAGTCCTGGAACTGATGCATGTTGTGCTCAGACAGACATGTGGACACTGGACACTGATAGATGTACAAAATGGCCAGCAGATGGAAAATGTAACTTAATTGATTTGGAAATGGAGTTATGGCAAGTCTAGCAGACAAGTACCCATTGACATGCATTCACACAAACTGACAGATGGGCTATAGTGTGATGGAAGAAGTGATGAATCCAAGCATGGAAAGGCAGACAGGAAATGACATCATTGAGCACCGCAACCCTCCGAAGAGTAGGGTTTTTTTTTTTTTGGAATGTTTTAGCTCAAAATTCTTAGTCAGTGTGTTCTAGAACTCCATTGCTTTCAATCAGTGATTGTTACATCAGCATTAGAATGTTCAGTTAAGAACATTCTAATCGCATACACGTGATCTCACATCCTCCTGGGTTAGAGGTAGCTGACGCTGTCTCTCGTGTGAATGGCTGTGTTGCAGTTCTACGCCCCGTGGTGCGGGTATTGCAAGAAGCTGGAGCCAGTGTGGCATGATATTGGGGCGGAGCTCAAGAGCTCGGGGTCCGTTATCAATGTGGGCAGGATGGATGCCACAGCATACTCCAGTAAGTCACCTCCAGGCCATGCACCCTGCTGCAGGTAGCTGACCCACACTCCTGCACTCATACAGAAATGCCTGCTAATGCTGTTCGAAATCCCTTCTTTATTTGGCCTGTCACACTGCAATGGATTGCCGACCTGTGTATTCCTGCCTCTTGCCCAAATGCATGCTGGGATAGGCTCTGGCCCCCCACCACCCTGACCATATTTCCATAAAAATACAGCTGTAAACGGCAAACACACTACATGGCCAAAAGTATGTGGACACCTGACATCCAACATCGCATCCAAAATAATGGTCATTAATATAGAGTTGACCCACCCTTTGCTGCTATAACAACCTCCACTCTTCTGGGAAGGTTATACTAGATGTTGGAGCATTGCTGCTGGGATTTTCAACCATTCATCCAGAAAAGCATTTAGTGAGCTTGGGCACTGATTGGGCGATTAGACCTGGCTCGCAGGTGGCTTTCTAATTGATCCCAAAGGTGTTGGATGGGGTTGAGGTCAGGGCTCTGTGCAGGCCAGTCAAGTTCATGCACACCGTTGTTGACAAAGCTGTTTCTATATAGACCTTGCTGTGTGCCTGGGGGCATTGTCATGCTGAAACAGGAAAGGGCCTTCCCCAAACTGTTGCCACAAAGTTGGATGCACAGAATCATCTAAAATGTCACTGCAGTAAGATTAGCCTATATTGGAACTAAGGGGCCTAGCCCAAACCATGATATACAGCCCCAGACCAAGGGGTGTCCAGATACTTTTGGTCATATAGTGTATCAATAGAAGGTCAATAGAAGCTTTGTGAGCTTCCCTAGCTTGCAGAGTTGCTCCTAACAAAAAACAAATAAGTTATTGTAATGAGGCACACAGGAACTTTTGGCGATGGGTGAAGATTTGGTTATATTGCACTTCGCCGATGACACTGCGGTGCGTTTGAAAGCTCCCCCCCCCCCCCACGGAAACGACGAGCGTGACGCGCGGTCGGCGTTCCAGATGGCCTTACCGCGTCGTCAGCTCCTCTCCGGGGGTATTTTCCCCGCCAAATCCCTTCTAAGTCCCTCACGTCTGCTCCCAGGAGTTAATGAGGCTGCTTTCGTTTTAATGCGGTTTGGCGGATCGGTCCGGTCTGGTCCGGTCCGGTCCGGTCCAAATCCTGCCGCGGTGGCTATTTATAACGACCGGGGGGTGGCGACGGCCAGGATCGCGTCCGTGCCAACGAGATTCTCTCGCTCTCTCGCGCTTTTGCCCCGTCCTCTGGATGCCCGTCGATGGATTCTCAATCGGGAGTCAATGGATTCTTTGTTGTGTTTGTAATGATTCATGGATATTAATAATGGGCGTGGTGCTCTTCAGTAATGCTCACACAATGGTGACAGGCAGCCATAGTGATTAGCACTTGGACCAAAAAAAATAAATAAAAAAATGTTAGTGTGGTTACACCAGATGTTTATGAGTAGGTGGGTAACATCATCACAAAAACTTTATTTTATGGGCTGTAGATTACAGCTGGGCTACACAAACCGTGCGCAGATGGTGAAACTGCTTCTTGGACTTATTACATACGGGGTTTGAATAGAACAGTTTGCACAACCCTACGAAGAGCAGGTTTTTTGGAAGTTTTTTTTTTTCAGAATTCTAAGTCAGTGTTCTAGAACTCCACTGCTTTCAGTTACCAGTAGTGATTGTTACATCAACATTAGAATTTTCAGTTATGAAATACGAGGATAGTGGGAACCGAATTAAGAGGGTGTTTCTCTGTGTTCTGATTTCATGTTATTTTCAGTGGAGGTTTCCCTTAAAACGAACCTGAATAAATGTTCGGAGTGGAAAGCAGACGCACATAGTACCAGTACAGTGTATGGAGTGTGAGCAAAGCTTGCTGTGCTTCTTAATGAAGCTAATAGAGGGCATGTGGTCACATTATGGTGTACTATTGTTGGGAATTTCACACAGATATGGTCATTCCGTAAGGGATTCCATTTTTCTGGTGTGAAGAAAAATACTTAAATCATGACCATGGGTCATGAGGCTTTATGTTGCCATTTGTGGAATACGTATATATTGAAAACATGAGTATTGTGTTAACTTTGCACCGGGTAATGTGATTTATTGAGTGGTTTATATAATAAGCAAGCCATTGATGACAGTTTGGAAAACATTGTGTTGTAATAAAAAGAAATGTAATCTCTTCTAGGTGTCGCGTCTGAGTTTGGAGTCCGTGGCTATCCCACTATAAAGCTGTAAGTCTGAACTTTGTCAGTTTGTTTTCTAGCACCAGTGCTTTTAGGTGCTGGGTTTAGCACCTAGACATACTGCGATTGCTGTCGTAAGACAAACGGATCTTGGCCTACATTCAGAAAAATGTGTGGCATTAATAGCACTGCATTAGTCTGGAATAACTGGTTTTCAGTCCTTCTGAAAGGTATTCATAAGCGATGCACAAAAAACAAATGAACTAATATGGCTCGCTTGGAGATAGTTTGAAGATTGGAGATGGTAGATAATTCGCGTGCCTGGTTGAGACCAGTCCCATTTCAAATCAGTGAAGGAAATCAATAGAAATTAAATTCATGAATTGAAAAAGAGTTGAGGATTTTTCAGTTCCTCAACTGAATTTGAATTGTTTCCTGAATTGAATTGAAATGGACGCGATACAGCGTGTGCCACCTGCAGTCTATTTACTTAACCCCCCTGTTACTCAAATCACGGTCCTCACGGGCCAGAGAACTGCTGGTTTTCCACCCTCCCTTTACCTGCGAGTCAGGCGTGAAGACAGTCTGCCCAATTGGTAGCACTGTTTGAATCAGTTAGTTACCTGGGAGAAAA
The DNA here is from genome assembly GCF_018555375.3 of Anguilla rostrata. Lineage (NCBI taxonomy): Eukaryota > Metazoa > Chordata > Actinopteri > Anguilliformes > Anguillidae > Anguilla > Anguilla rostrata. The sequence goes on along the minus strand of NC_057940.1, from coordinate 8,056,382 downwards.
GAAAACCTGGGCCGGATTTGGATTTGAGGGCCGGGATTTGAGTATCTGTGACCTTGCCATTCAGTACTGCGACCCCACTGATTGTGCACTGTCAGCCAGCCAGTAATATTCTGTCCGGCTCTTTGCACTGACTGGGGTTGCCACCCTGTCCTTTGAACGCTGTTCTGTAACCGACGGTAACCCTTTTTTTTTTTTTAACAGGATAAAGGGAGACCTGGCCTACAACTACAGAGGGCCCAGGACCAAGGATGACATCATCGAGTTTGCCAACAGGGTGGCGGGGTAAGGAGGCGTGGCTGGGCCCTGGTGTTCCTCGTTCGTCGGCGGTTTTTTTTACGTCGCGCGACATCGTTCTGTCCGACGCCTTCGGCTTCAGGCCTTTGGCTGCGTTTGCTCTCGCCCCGCCGTTAGCATTCGCGAATAGCCGCGACGTCTCGCCGCCACTTTACAGTCCACGGAATGCTAGTGTGAAGTGAGCCAGTCATATAAAAAGGCCTTTATGTGAGCTGGGGCCTGGCTGGGCGGTGGAGAGTAGGCCATAGCATCCCATGTTATACCTGCCTCATTCAGACAGTCTGGTCTCTGCTCTCTGCACACAATACTTCAGTGGGTCCCAAAACTTTTTTGGTCATGCTCCCCTGATAGGGAATTTTTCTAAGCACCCCCCCGCCCTCCCAGCTCACACTCACACATCCTTCAACCTCCTCCTGCCCGCCCACAGTGTATCTCTGTGCCCCCCCCCCCCTTTTGGGAAGTGCTGCAGTAGTTGTGTATGTGGTGCAGCCCGGTGGTGCCACAGCTGCACAGCTCAGCTAGATGGCTCCAGTGTGAGACCTGGGCTGCTGCCTCCTCAGATTAATAGCAGGGCATTGATTAATCGATACGGCTAAAGCTGAGATATGTCAGGAAGTCTGTCAGACAGTTTGTTCTTTTACTGTATCCTGTCTGCTTCACCACCGATTCACAGTTCATCATCACTCTTTCCTTGGCTGTCTTGTTGTGTACTTGATTGTCTTGTTGAGTTTATTAATGTGTGCACTTTTAAAAAATATTAATTAGCAAGCATTGAAATTTGTTCCTAAAAAGAGAGATGATTTGAGAGATGATAAAATTTGGACATATGTTTGTTTGATATTTTTGAGATTTTTAACATTTAACTTGCATTAAAATGTGATTAATTGCAATGGTTAATTGTTTTTACAGGTATTCTAGAGAAGATAATCAAATGCAGTGTAATCTAAAATCCTTTCAGAGGCCTATGGATTGGTTCACTTTTTGCAGTAGTAAACACATTCATGACATGTCACACTTGCACTTGCATGTTTTTGTGGCTGGCTTTCTTTGTTGCCACTAGGTGGCGCCACATACCAATCAATTTAACTGCTGCACTTTTCTGATGAATGGGATCACCTTTCAGCTCAGTGTTTACTGTCAAACTGCAGCCTAGCCCTGAGAGGAATATCTCTCCAGATTGCTCCCATAAGAGAACCTCAGGTTAATTGCCCTTTGTGTGTGTGTGTGCGCGCTCGTGCGTGCATGCGTGTGTGTATGTATGTGTGTGTGCGTGCTCTCTCTCTCTCTCCAGGCCTGTGGTGCGCCCTCTCCCCAGTCAGCAGATGTTTGAGCACGTTGTGACCCATCACAGCGTGGTCTTCGTCTACATCGGTGGGGAGTCGCCACTGAAGGTAGGCCTCTGATATCAGGGTGTCCTCTCCGAACAGCCATAAGGGTGTCCCATGTGACCCCCGTCCACTGTGCAGATGCTGAACAAAAAATGGAACCGCCTGGGTGAAGTCGCTAGCTGAATCGCCACACGCACAGAAACGGCCTGTTGTGGAGTGGCGTAGAGTTAGCCAGTGCCTGGAGACCTGCAGTGACACAACGCTCTTCTACGAGAACGTCAGTTAACTCAGGCTTAGTTGATGCAAGTAGAGAGTACCATTAAGTTGTGACTGTGATCAGCCTTGCCTTCTGTGGGTTTTTAGGTTGCCTAAACCGTACCAGGGTTATGCACAACACAACTCTCCTTCACTGTTGAGCTTACAGTTTTTTTTTTTGTGTTCACTACCTTTATGTTGCAACTTACGCGACAACCAGATGCCGGCTCAGAAGCCGAGCCTATTTCAAAAGCTGAATTAATGAGGTGTTTGTCTGAAAATGAGAATCTGAAAGTCCCTTGCTGTCCTGGTAACAAAGCTGAGGAAAGGGTTTTTCTTTCTTTCTCCTAACCGATATAGGCGCTTAAAATGGCAGTCCCCTGGGGTTGATGCTATCTGCTCTTTTGTTTTTTTGCGTTTGTTCGCTCTCGCTGCGACGGCTGTGTTTCTTGTCGTCTCCCAGGAGAAGTACATCGAGGTGGCCTCCGAGCTGATTGTGTACACCTACTTCTTCCTGGCCTCAGAGGACGCTTTGCCCAAGGTGAGTCTGAGCGTGAGGACAGACCTCTCTCTCGCTCTCTCTCTCTCTCTCACTCTCTCTCTCCCTCTCCCTCTCTCTCCCACTCTCTCCCTCTCACTCTCACTCTCTCTCACTCTCCTCTCTCTCCCTCTCCCTCTCTCTCCCTCCCTCTCTCTCTCTCTCCCTCTCCCTCTCTCTCTCTCTCTCTCTCCTCTCTCTCTCTCTCTCTCTCTCCTCTCCCTCCCTCTCCCTCTCCCTCTCCCTCTCTCTCCCTCTCTCTCTCTCTCTCCTCTCCCTCTCCCTCTCCCTCTCCCTCTCCCTCCCTCCCTCTCTCTCTCTCTCTTCTCTCCCCCTCCCTGCCCCGCTCGCCCCGCTCGCCCCTCCAGCGCTCCCTCAGAGATAGCGGCAGGGCCGGCCCTTTCATCTGGATCCTCTTAGCGCCCCTCTCCGCCTCTCCCTTTCATCTTTAGTGGAGGAGGGGGGAAGCTTTGGGAGAGTGTTAGCAAGTTGAGCGTTTTCTTTTTTTTTTTTTTTTTTGGTTAAGCGGTTTGTAGTTTCAGGAAGCGGGGCAGCGAAGGGTGGGGGGGGTGGGGGCTGGGGGGGGTGAAGATGGAACAAATTAAAGGAATGCGCTGCGCTTCTGAACGTGAGGGACGAAGGCTCAAAGAAACCCTTTCTAAGAGGAAGCGTGCTCGACGCGCTCCTGTCGCGGGTTTTTGAACGTGCGAGATTCAGCAGGGTTTATGTTTCGCCGCCTGGTAGCAGGTTTTACACCGAGTCTGAAGAAAAACAACAGCGTCTGATCGGAACGAATCACCTCAACCACACTGCAAATCCCTTTGATATCTGAAAAGCACTATATATATATATATATATATATATACGCATTACATGATTCAGAATTGGCATGTTTCCTAGAAGGAGGCCCCTGTGTAACCCAGCGCCCCTGTCTAACCCAGCAGTTGTGCTTACGAGCAGTCGTTTGAGCTCTTCGGAGGGTAAAGGGGCGGGGGGGTGCGGGGCGGGGCACCTGCGCACAGCAGATTAAGGGATCTCTCCTGAAGGGATCGTCCCGTCGGAGCAGGGCTCCAGCACAGCGTCCCGAAGGCCTGGCCCCTTTGCCCTGTTCCCCTTTGAGGGAGCGAGGAGGGCGCGGGTGAGAGCGACGCCTTCTCAGTGGGTCAGGGAGCTGAGGATTACTCACTGTGGGGCTCGAGTCTAATCCAGTCTCACATCATTTTATTTATTTATTATCCTTTATTTAACCAGGAAGGTCCCATTGAGATACAGTATCTCTTCTGCCAGGGAGTCCTGGTCAAGATGGCAGCAGGAAAATAAAAGTTTCATATTAAAAACATACCAAAGAAAATAAAAAAATATATATAATAAAAAAAAAAAAAACAGACATGCAAGGATCAGGAGCTAAAAGGCACTTGTTGCTAAAAGCAATAACATTGTTCAGTAAAAACAGATTTTAACATATTTTTATGCATGTCAAGAGAGGGTAAGGATTTCAGATTAAGAATGCCTTGTAACTCATTCCAGACGTGCGGGGCATGAAAGGAAATGGCTGTTGGGAAAACGTGCTGCATCCCAGACCTTAACACTTCTTTTTTTTTTTTTTTCTCCCCACGGTGTTTTGATTGCGGTTTATCGGTGTGAAATCGCTGCAGTTTATTCTTTTTTTTCTTTTCGTTTCTTAATAAAATGTGCTACTAGAATCCCGATTTGCTTCGGTATCTCCGAAATAATTGGCTTTAGTTGCTGTACCTCTGTTCCGATTTACAGACGCTTGTGCGTCTCTTTTTGAAAGATTCATGTGTACTAATTAACAGGGAGGAAAACGGTTTGATGTGGGGGGGGGGGGGGTATGGGTCGCATATGAAGGGTTTTACGTTCTGGATGGAGGTTCACCGAGCGGAAAATAAAATCCGCCGACGAGTCTGCTGATAATTGCTTGGAGCGTGCGGCATTTGCTTTATAACTCCCGCGATGCAAATGAATTTACCGAGCGAGCTTCAATTTCCATTCGGGCGAGCGCCGGCATACATCACGCGCTTTTATTGGAGGATTTACGCGCGCTGTCATTGGGTAATGGGTTCTCACGGGAGGCCCGAGCAACTCAAATTCATTTAATCCACTTTCGGCTTTATTTAATAATTCCGGTTACGGAATGAGATCCGCCTCATAACGCGGGTTCTTCCTGCGAGCCCCAGGAGATGTGAAACTTTGGCGACCCCCCGCCCCCTCGCCAAATAACGTCTCTCGTTTCATTTTTAATATGCCTCAACTCGAATCAGGCACGGGTAGCTTGGTGCGGTGCATATTTTCTGAAGTTCCAGTTTAATTTAAATTTCGTATTTCCTTGTTCTGCAGGGGGGGGGAAACGGACTAATAAATTTAATGTCATATGTCACAGGATACCTTTAAGCTGGTTGCTGGTTATTAGGAGAGCAGCGCTCGCTTCGTTCTGGTGCTGAGGGTGGGGTCGGCTGGGGGAGGGGGGGGGGTTAATCCAAGGGCCCTGACTGATGGGGTCTTTCAAAAAACTGTGCTGTAATTGTGCAGGGATGGGGTGGCCCTGGGAAATTGGGGCCCAAAATCCCTGGCGGCACTGGAACCCCTGTCCTGAGCGAACACATACCCACTAGATCAGGGATCAGCAACTCACGGTCCTCGAGGGCCGAGAACTGCAGGTTTTCCACCCTCCCTTTGCCTGGGGGTCAGGTGTGAAGACAGTCTGGCCAATCAGTAGCACTACCCGGGAGAAAAGAAAACCAGGGCCGGATTTGGATTCGAGGGCCAGAGTTGATGATCCCTGCACTAGATGTTTTAAAATGCAGTGTGTCTGTACGCAGGGACCCAGTCTCTGAAAGACACATATAATATAACACATACTGTAAGTGATGTAACGCATAACGTGGTTAGCCTGCACAAAGCTGCACATCAGCCTTATGCGTGTTGCATCATTTCTGCACAGCTCCTATAAATAGGTAAATTTTCAGGGCCTTTTAACTGGAACTTTCCACAAATATTTTTGTCCTACATGTCAACGTAAGTAGAGATTAGTGTCCTTGTACTGCTTACAAGTATTCTTAATCTTTGATGGAAAAAATTTTAAAAAGTTGATTCAGTTCGATCGTTGTTTAATAATTGCGTGATGTTTTTCCTTTGTTTGCACTGTCGGTTCCTGTATCCATGGCAACCTCCTTGGCTGTCCGTTTGCACAGCGGGTTATTTGCGGAGGCATTTCGGGCCAGACGGCTTCCTCGAGGACACAAGCTTGCTAAGCCTCGTTTCGCTAGAAGGCTCTCTGACCTCTGACCTCTGTCACACGGCGGCCCTTTGAAGTGAAACATGGATCATGCGTCAAAAAAACGAAAAAAACGTGTTTTCTGTGTTCTCAGACCGTGACTCTGCACGAGATCCCCACCGTGGCGGTGTTCAAAGATGGAAGCTACTTCCTGTACGACGGTGAGTCCAGCCCTTTCATCTCTGGGAAACCGAGTTTACTTCCGCGGGTTGTTAGGCGGAATTGGTGTATGACTACAAAAACAAACATTCGTCTGTTTCGTTTCCACGACTGCAGTCGATCAAGTTTCTCATTTGTGTGTTTTAGCATTTAAGTGTTTGTCCATGCAGCTGAACGGCAGCTGTTCTGCCTGCTCTTTTCTAATGATAGGTTGTATAAATATGCAGCAGATGCTATTCTATTGTGTGTTGATACATTTTAAGGGACATAGTTCATCTGTTTTGTTACATTTTATTCTTCAGTTTTTACGGTGTAGTTCAGTTTCATAGTTATGCAAATCGTTGTTTCTCATCAACGGGACTTAAGAACATTGGTAATGCACTTTTATTTATCATTACATGACATTACATTACAGTACAGGCATTTGGCAGACGCTCTTATCCAGAGCGACTTGCACAACATTTTTTTACATAGCATTTACATTGCATCCATTTATACAGCTGGATACACACTGAAGCAATGCAGGTTAAGCACCTTGTTCAAGGGCACAACGGCAGTATCCTTCCATGGGTATTGAACCTGTGACCTTTACATTACAAGACCAGTTCCTTACCCTTCATACTACACTGCCGCCCATATACATATACTTCACAATACTGTTTTCCCTGCCACCATTAACTGTACACGTACTCAAAATATTTGGTATGTTTTTTCCCCCAGCGTGTTCTTCACATAGTAAAGGAGATTTGGGAGGTTCGCTTTTTTTTGAGAACCAATGAGAAGCCTTCTGTGGCACCTGCCTTCCTCTTAGCCTGATTTGCTCTAGTGTTTGATCGAAGCAACGCTACTTGGCATGCCGTCCAAACGGTGATTTGCAGCTCGATAATGTCTGGCAGCGCGTTGTTACGGTGATGTTTTCTTTAGAGACGGGAAAACGTGTGGGGTGGGGGGGTGCTTACGGGCCAGCCAATCAGAGCACTGCAGCGCGCGCGCCGCGTTTCCGAAACGGCCGTGCTCGTCTCAGCATCTGTCTCGCCGCGATCTCACCGGCTTTCCTAATGAAGTTATGTCCCGTCTCTGTTTGTAAACTCGTTTGCCCGTGATTCGGGATGCGCATGTGTACTTCAGTGATGTCCTCTGGAGGTCGGGCGTCTTCGGAGGGGCGTTTCTCCGGCCACACCCCCCCTCAGTGCAGCAGCACAGGCCACACCCCTCAGAGTGCAGACGTGCTGGATTAGTGCCGATTTGTTGGAGCTGGCCGTGTCCTGCTCTCTGATTGGCTCCACATGAGCCGACCCCCTCAGTGCGTAGGCACAGGCCACACCCCCCCATCAGTGCATCAGCGCAGGCCACACCCCCCTCCTCAGTGCCTCAGCACAGGCCACGCCCCCTCCTCAGTGCATCAGCACAGGCCACACCCCCCCATCAGTGCCTCAGCACAGGCCACACCCCCTCCTCAGTGCCTCAGCTCAGTCCACGCCCCCCCATCAGTGCCTCAGCACAGGCCACACCCCCTCCTCAGTGCGTCAGCTCGGTCCACGCCCCCTCCTCAGTGCTCAGTACAGGCCACGCCCCCCTTAGTTAATCAGCACAGGCCACACCCTCCTCCTCAGTGCCTCAGCACAGGCCACGCCCCCTCCTCAGTGCCTCAGCTCAGTCCACGCTCCCCCATCAGTGCCTCAGCACAGGCCACACCCCCTCCTCAGTGCCTCAGCACAGGCCACGCCCCGCCCCCCTCTCAGCGAGTGAGCACCAGCGTGTTCTCCTGCATGACGTGCTGGATGTCGCCGTTCCACTGCAGGCTGGGCGGCAGGCGGTAGCGGAAGAGCAGGGCGTCCAGGCACAGGCCCACCACGAAGGGGGTCCAGTAGTGCGAGTTGGCCAGGCGCTGGGAGCGGTGCAGGGCGTGCAGCACGAAGGCCAGCCCCGCCCCGTCCTCCCGCAGCCGCGCGTCCGTCTGCTGCACCTGCCCGTTGTAGAAGAAGGCCTTGCGCTTCCAGTAGGCCAGCAGCAGGGGGTCCTGGCACTGCACGCGCACCACGAACACGCCCGCGTCCGGAGAGTCCTCCAGCACCCGGATGCACAGGGTGTCCCCGTCCCCCTCCCCGTCCCCCGCGCCCGTCCCGTCCAGCGCGGTGCATCCCGCGGCGTCAGCCACGGTGGCGGGCGGGGCCGGGGGAAACGCGGACGGGCTGGGCTGGTGCGGATTGGCTGGAACGGGCTGCGTCCTGCCCTCTGATTGGCTCAGGTGGGCTGACATTTTTTGCGACGCTGGGAGGGGCAGCTGCACTGCGGGTCTTTTTTGGCCGTCGAGTGTAGCTGTTGGAGGAAAGAAAGAAAAAGTTTTTTTTAATAACAAGACTTCCGAAAGTTCTGTTTGATATATTGTGTGCTCAACATATTGTATTTTCGCATTCAAATGAAAAATGGTGATAAGAATTATTTCGCCTGAGTATTAGGCTTATTTACTTTCTGGATTCTCATCTCGAGTATTTTCCTCTTCTGTGAAAAATATTTTCAGCCTGTACAATGATGAACATTTGCATGCATCAGACTTTGTCTATTTATAGTGGAGCTGTACCTTCACTGCAAAAAAAAGTCTGTCTTCACAAGAGTTTGAGTCTTGTAATCAGACTTATTTTTTTCCCTCAAGTAGAAAATATCGGCTTATTTTAAGAAACTGTCTTACCCCATCTGGCAAATCTTGAAATGACTAGAACTGTCTCACACCTCAGTGGCTTATTTTGTTTGTCTTATTTAGCAAAAGAATAGAACTAAGATTTTAAGTCTAAATTTAAGACTACAGTACTTGTATGTACAGCATGTAGCATTAGCCTAGCAAGCCATGACTCGTCGATGGATGCTTTTAGTCATCGACAGTAAGCAGAGCTTGGTAGTTGCGATGACAGGGCAAAAAAAACCACTTGTTGCTTCTGACTTGCCGCCTGGACCTTGCGTCTCCCTGCCTCCTCTTGGTCAAAAGCTTCCTGTTCCTCGGTAACTGACACTTTGAGATTTTATATCGTATTGTTTTCATATTTGAGAGAGCAGGAGGGATACTTTTTTCGGCTGAGTGCTGTCAACTACGTAAGTGAAATGTTGCGTGCCTGTAAGGCGTGTTAATTAGGTCACGCCCGCTTTTCAATATTGGAGCGTCACGTTAAATTGGGAACCAACTCCACAGGCACAAAAAAATCAGGAGGGGGGGGGTGGTGGGGTGGGTGGGGTGTAGCCTCCTATAAACACTAGACGAACGGCACATGCTTTGTCCCGGTTGCTAAATAAAGCGATGGTGGAAAAGTCAACTGTGTTTGATGATGCATAAGCCCGAGAACAAAGTCAAACAGTTGGACAGAGGCCAAAGGCCAATGAGTCACTGAAAAGCAGATGAGGGCAAAAAGAAGAGAGACTGAGGTCCTGCTTTATGCTCGAGTATTGCTCATTAACTTAACTTAAGATATATAGCCAAAATAAGAGATGGTTTAAGTAAGGGTTAGACGTGTGGATTCCAATAAAGCGCTGGTTCTTAAACTTTTTTTAATATCAGGACCCAAAATAGAGATTTAGTACCTTTCAGGGACCCATCAAATACACATACTGACCACAGCCCTAGTGGTCTACAGACCCATTCTGGGACCCACCTAACACGTGGCCTATTTTAACACTGCAATAAAGGATTCAAATTAAGATTCGCGTGGCTGTATCGACTCTTACTTTTAAAGTCGTGACGCGTTAGGGTCCAGAGCTAGCCCCCGCCCCGCTCCCAGGATGTCCATTTCCTCCAGGGTTTTATTGTGTTCAGTGTTTAAGCCCGGTAATGACCGTGTAATGGCCGCCCCGCACTGCCGTCGACGCGGTTGTAACGGTTTTTAACGGAGTTTCTTTCCGGTCTGCTTTGCGGCTAGCCGCTTGGGAGGACGCAGACGGCGCCGCGATGCCGCCTGACGATCGGCGGGGCCGTTAGTTCCTGGAACGGGCGCGTTCCGCAGCTCTCGCAGGGCGCCGAGCGCCCGCCCCCCCCCCCGCTCTCGCCGAACCGGCCCGTCGAGTTTTTCGTCTGAGATGCGGATGATCTTGACTCATTGTGCAAATACGGTCGTCTGCTTTGGGATAGCGGTGGCTGATGGGAAGCTGGAGGACTCTGATTGTAGTCCTCCGTTTTGGTACAGAGAAAAACAAGGTGCAGTCTGGGAGGCCAAACTGGTATAAAATAAAAACTCCCCAAAAAAAACATGGTGAGATATTAAGTGGTTGTTTAGTTTTAACTGAAGGACACAATTTCATATGACTTGCGCCTCATTTGAACTAGAAAATACATGTAGCATTGTGAATATGGTCTATGAGCAAGTCCTTGTGCCTGAATGAGAGCTCGGTGAAGGGTAGACTATTTCAGATTCTGACCCCCTACACACACACACACACACACACACAAGCACAAGAGCACACACACACGTGCACACACACACCACAAGCACACAGCACAGCACTCACACAACGCACACCGCTCTACCACACACACCACACACACACACGCACACACGCACATGCACACACACACACATTCACACGCAAGCACACACACATGCACATGCACTCACACACACGCACACGCTTACACACACACACATGCACGTACTTCTTTCATGTGTCCATTGTGTTTTGGCCAGCGACTGCACCGGTCTAAGTATAACCAAATGAAGCGCTGTGAAACTGCATTTCCCTGCGAGCACGTGAGAGAGTATCGGTTGAAAAGATGAAGCGGAATATTTCAGCGCACCCCGGTTACACAAAACCTCTAAACAACAACAACCCCCCCCCGCCCCCCCGTGTACTTACGACTCCGTGCGGAGCTGGATGTGGGTCCCGGTGGCGGCCGCATCCGCCCAGACTGGCGCGGGTTCGAGGGCACGGCGGGAACGACGGCAGAGAGATAGAGAGAGAGATTAGCCAGGTGCTCCAGGGGTCACATTTGAATAGCTCCAGGTCTGCTGCAAGCTCTCCTATTTCTGCCGCTGCTGCTGCTGCTTCCTGAAGAGCCTGCTGTCGCACTGCAATCACAGAGGAAGCGGAGAGACACTTTACCTGTGCCTGAGTGTGTCAGGTGGCCTCTCTCTCTCTCTCTCTCTGTCTCTCTCTCTCTCTCTCTCCCTCCCCTCTCCCTCCCTCCCTCCCTCCCTCCCATTTGGTCAATAATGCCTCTACCGCTGTACACTTGAAGCTGACAAGCCATAATTTTTTCGTCAATAAGGCCAGGTCCGGGGCTGAATATTATTATTATTATTATTATTGTAAAATTCCGCTTCTCCTGCGTGGCTTTAATTTCTCGTATGTTTGTAAAGGATATTTACTGAAGCAAGTCGGGAAAAGTACGACCCCAGCAGCACAGCGTGGGACTCACACCCGCGACCTCCCGTTCGCCTGTCCAGATTCGTGCCCCTCCGCGCCACCGCGCTGGTGTCCCGGGGGCTACAGGCGGTCACTGTGGGGAAGTGCATGGTTCTGTGTTCTTTTGCATAATGGGTATCGCCTGTGCGTGAGGCTGCCACCGTCGATCGCTTTGGGTTTTGAAGACGAGCCGAACGTAGCGTAGCGTAGCGTAGCGTAGCGCTCCTCGTCTTCCGCGCAGCTCGCTCAGCGTTGTGTTAGCTCACTGGCAGAACGCTGGCGCTGCGACGGCTAAACGAGCGTCTCGCCTAATTGGGCGGTAACCGGAGTGTAAAGCAGCTGCTGGTTTCTAACCCCCCCGATCCCCCCCCCCCACTGTACCGCCGAAGGGGGGCGAGACGCCGGTGATGTTCGGCGTGACACGGCGCGTTTTAAGAGCGCGTCGCTCTCCGGTCTCTCCCCGGCGCGGCCGCGGCACGAATCTGTCCGCGAATTTGAATAGCGGATTTGCATTCGCTCCAGTATCGCGGACGATATCGATCGTTTTTTTTTTTTTTGTGTGGAGGCTGTGATTTTAAAGGAAAATGTGCCGGAAATCGAAAAAAGGTTTTTTTTTTTTGTTTTTTTTTCCTGAAATTTCGGCTGCGGCAGATTCACGGTCGTTAGCAACTAAACGAGCGCAGCGGACCTCAGAATAAACGCGGTTCTGAGAATTTTTCGCGAATCGTCGAGACGTTCCGAGCCGGAAAGCGCAGAACTCCGCCCCCCGGCTGTCGATCGCGAATGTTTGTCCGCATTTGCCTAATCCTGTAGCGTCTCCTTTGGTTATACTGAATTATTTATGGCGCTGAACTGGTCCGTCCGAGGTTTGCCCAGACACGTTTTTCGCGTTTCACCTGGAGGCCGTGAACGAGCCCTGCTAAAGAATTTCCCCCCGGCTGACGTGAGCGAACACGCTTCATTTTTGCGCAGATAAGACGTTAGATAAGGCGGAAAAATGTCGAGGTCGTGCTGGCGGGGAAGATTAATTGATAACGACTCTCGAGCCCCGTCGGTTTTGAATTTGCCGTACGCGAAAAATGGCCATGACCCAGCGCCTCGTTTAGCCTGGTAATGTTTGGCTCGCAAAAAGAACTTGAGTCATTCCTGAACTTTTCACCTGTTCTGTGAAGGTTATGTGGAGCAGGGAAGAAGCTGTTCTGCCAAAATAACATGTATGTCCTCCACAGTACGGCCACTAAGGGTTAAGTCTGTTCTTGAGAGTAACTGGGATATGGGGAGGTCAGTCTTTGAGAGTAACTGGGATATTGGGAGGTCAGTCTTTGAGAGTAGATGGGATATTGGGAGGTCAGTATTTGAGAGTAGATGGGATATTGGGAGGTCAGTCTTTGAGAGTAGATGGGATATTGGGAGGTCAGTATTTGAGAGTAGATGGGATATTGGGAGGTCAGTCTTTGAGAGTAGATGGGATATTGGGAGGTCTGTCTTTGAGAGTAGATGAGATATTGAAAGGTCAGTCTTTGAGAGTAGATGGGATACAGGAAGATCAGTCTTTGAGAGTTGCTGGGATATTGGAAGGTCAGTATTTGAGAGTATCTTGGATGTTTGGAGGTCAGTATTTTAAAGTAGTTGGGATATTGGAAGTTCAGTATTTGAGAGTATCTTGGATGTTTGGAGGTCAGTATTTTAAAGTAGATGGGATATTGGGAGGTCAGTATTTGAGAGTATCTTGGATGTTTGGAGGTCAGTATTTTAAAGTAGATGGGATATTGGGAGGTCTGTCTTTGAGAGTAGATGAGATATTGGGAGGTCAGTATTAGAGAGTAGATGAGATATTGGGAGGTCAGTATTAGAGAGTAGATGGGATATTGGGAGGTCAGTATTAGAGAGTAGATGAGATATTGGGAGGTCAGTATTAGAGAGTAGATGGGATATTGGGAGGTCAGTATTTGAGAGTAGATGAGATATTGGGAGGTCAGTATTAGAGAGTAGATGGGATATTGGGAGGTCAGTATTAGAGAGTAGATGAGATATTGGAAGATCAGTCTTTGAGAGTAGATGGGATATTGGGAGGTCAGTATTTGAGAGTAGATGGGATATTGGGAGGTCAGTATTTGAGAGTAGATGGGATATTGGGAGGTCTGTCTTTGAGAGTAGATGGGATATTGGGAGGTCAGTATTAGAGAGTAGATGGGATATTGGGAGGTCAGTATTTGAGAGTAGATGGGATATTGGGAGGTCTGTCTTTGAGAGTAGATGGGATATTGGGAGGTCAGTATTAGAGAGTAGATGGGATATTGGGAGGTCAGTATTAGAGAGTAGATGGGATATTGGGAGGTCAGTATTTGAGAGTAGATGGGATATTGGGAGGTCAGTATTTGAGAGTAGATGGGATATTGGGAGGTCAGTATTAGAGAGTAGATGGGATATTGGGAGGTCTGTCTTTGAGAGTAGATGGGATATTGGGAGGTCAGTATTAGAGAGTAGATGGGATATTGGGAGGTCTGTCTTTGAGAGTAGTGGGATATTGGGAGGTCAGTCTTTGAGAGTAGATGAGATATAGGAAGATCAGTCTTTGAGAGTAGATGGGATATTGGGAGGTCAGTATTAGAGAGTAGTGGGATATTTTAGGACTGTGCTTTTATCTGTTTCCGTGTCTGTTTTCTTTTCAGAGTACCGGGATGGCGATCTGTCGACTTGGGTGAACAGGGAGCGCTTCCTTGGCTATCTGAACATCGATGGGTTCATCCTGTATGAGCTCGGAGAAACAGGTGGGGTGACTGCACTGATAAGCATGCACACACACACACACACAGAAGCATGCGCACGCACACCAATTCATGTCAACCCTTCCACATGTACATGTTCGGTGCAGGCCACCTCGTGTTTGGAATTCTGCGACTCGCCTTGCAAGCTGCATTACTGCATTGCTGGCTGACGGGATTAGAGGACGCAGTACGCTGTCAGTCACCCGTTTGGACAGTAAATATGTGCTGCATTCTAATGTAAACCTTCTGATTAACCACAAACTTTCTCCCAAAACTGTTTTTTTCCTGACAGCGCTGTTCCTGCACTGCACTGTCGATGCAGCGGTTTATTTTTTTTACCTTGCGTTCGTCATCGCGTAGGAATTATTTATGAGCTCTTAGCCGACGGCCTGTTTTCCACCTGTGGCGCTTGGCTTCCTGACAACGGGTGCGCGATCCGTTTTTGATCCGCCTCCTCCCGGAGAGCAGCGGTCATGTTGCACGGTGGTGGTCTGTGCGGGCGAAGACGAGCGCCCGTTTCTCACCTCAACTGACGGCTCTTCATTACATTACAGGCATTTAGCAGACGCTCTTATCCAGAGCGACTTACACAACTTTTTTACATAGCATTTTACATTGTATCCATTTATACAGCTGGATATATATATACTGAAGCAATGCAGGTTAAGTACCTTGCTCAAGGGTACAACGGCAGTGTCCTTACCCGGGAATCGAACCTGCGACCTTTCGGTTACAAGTCTAGTTCCTTACCCACTGTGCTACACTCCGTCCTCTTCAGCACGAGGACACCTGCTCTCGCTCTGAAGGAATGCAGCGGACGCAGCTGCAGGGGAGTTTGGGGTGGGACAGGGGGTGTGTGTGTGTGTGTGTGTGGGGGGGGGAGGTCAAACAGAGTGCGGAATTTTGGGAGCAGCCAGCACGCCAGAATCGTGTCCCCCCCCCTCGCCGTCGCGGACTTAATGTTTGTGAAATGGGGGGAGTGCAGAGCTACGCTGATGCGTTGCTCCCCCTCTCCTGGTTCATAACGGAGGCGGATGGATGTCTGCGTGTTTACAGTTACAGTCTGACATGTGATAGGCAGGCGCACCTGTTTGGTTTTTTTTGGGAGTTACCGGCAAAGAGTAGTCACGGCCCCTGCTGAAAGACCTTGAGTCAGCAGTTCCCACGAAGCTGGAACATGAATGTGTCTACTGAGCGCGCTCGGTACGCAAGCCAGAGTCCCTTCGGCAATGCTCCCCTCCTCCACCAGCCAATTAACCCTTTAACGTGCACGCTTCATTTTACATAGCATTTACATTGCATCTGTTTGCGCAGCTGGATGTACATTGAAGCAGTGCAGGTTAAGCACCTTGCTCAAGGATTACAACGGCAGTGTCCCGCCCGGGATTCGAACCTGCAACCTTTAGATTGCAAGACCAGTTCCTTACCCATTGAACTACACCGCGTAAGATCACAAATATGTGATAAGAATGTTCCTACGTTCTAACGCTGATGTACATTCTTGCCAAACATGTAGAGGCACATATCTTTGCTATGGACATTCTGACAACACTGATTTAACCCATATAAAAACCTGTTAGTGCTATGATGTAATCACTAACAGTCAATGCTAGTTCTAGAACACGGACTCATTTTTGAAAAGCCGTTCCAAAAAAAATCTACTCTTCAAAGGGTTAAAAGATTAAAAATGTGGGAGAAAGTAGGACTGGGGCTGTCCAGCACAGGGCAAGGTGAATGAATTTCCCGGAGTGGCACGGTCCTGTAGATCATCGCGTTTCTCTAAATCGTGAAAGAGCGGCTCGCGTCTCACCTGACGCGCGAGCTCGCTAGCGCTAATGCGGCGAGCTACGTCGGCTGTGTTATCGGCGCGACCACGTCCGGCTCTTCAGGGCCGGCTTTCACCGACCCGTGCCCGTCTGTGCTATCGATTCATACCGCTCTCTCAGATTGGGGTGTCGGCGCTTGATCTACAGCTGACCTGGGTGGGCGAGGACAGGGGATGCTTGTCCCGACCAGCTGTAATTAACGCTGAAATTTTTTAGTTGGAACTATGGATCCGTTTTTTTATCTATTTATTTTTTTATTGCTAAACTACCCCCCCTCCCCCTCGTATGACAGCTTGTTCAAATAGTTCAGCCCTTTTGTATGGAGACTGCAGGCAGGCCACCTGTCTTGGTTTAGACCCAACCCGCCTTTTGCGCTGGAAGGCAGCGGAACATTCCAGAACATTTCGGCCCTCTTAAATCAGAAGGGGGGAAATTACCCGGGGCCGTCGAGCGCGACCGCTCCGTTAATTAAGCGGGCCGCGTCCCGGCCTGCCCGTGTGACCCGGGTTCCCGCGGTCTGAAGGGTGAAAGGGTTTCGGGAAAGGCGCTCCCCCCGAATTTTCCCTTGTTTGTTCAGTGGAGCGAGTCTGCCGCTTTATCACCCCCCGTCCCGTGGGAAAGGGGGGGGGGGCTTGCTGGATGCGTGATTAAACCCTGATTGGTGGCCGCCGCTTTTTTGGAGAACGGCACTCTCCTGACCCCTTTTGGCCGTTCCACGCTGTGCATTCTGGGAATCTTAAGTTCACTCACCGAATGAGATTATGAGCTGACAGTTTAAAAGTGACTTTTCCCATTTGTTTTGAAATATTTTTCTTCTTCTTCAATTTTAACTGTAACAGATTATTTCTAAAAATGGCTAATCTCGGTTTTCAGAGGCATTGCTGTTGCATAGCAGTCCACGTCCGCCGCGGTTTATTTTGTCCCTTTGGGGAAAAGTACACCGCGTGTCGGTCTAAGGGTCTTTACACGTGCTATTGCTCGCAGGTGACTGCAGGGCATCCCCGCTTTTTAATATCGAAGGTGTGGTGCCGACGCCCTGGAGCGAAGGCTTTTCCGAAGCATCCGTTGTGCTGTTCTGCACTTCTTCCACTAGAGGGCGGGCTTTGGCTGTAATGGACCCGGATTCATTCGGTAAAAAAAAAAAGGGTTCTGTTTTACCTTCGTGGTAAGAGAGACGGCAAAAAGCAGCTCTCCGCGCAAAAAAGAGAATGTTTTGTGAAACTGTGAATATTATAGACCGCCACGCGTAATGCAGTGGATTGTGGGCGGCAGTGAAGTATAATGGGTAAGGAACTGGTCTTGTAAATAACAAGGTCACAGGTTCGATTCCCAGATAGGGCATTGCTGTTGTACCCTTGAGCAAGGTACTTAACCTGACATTGCTTCTGTATATATCCAGCTGTATAAATGGATGCAATGTAAAAATGCTATGTTAAAGTTGTGCAAGTCGCTCTGGATAGGAGCCTCTGATAAACGCCTGTAATGTAATGTAATGGATTGTAATGTAATGGATTGTAACGTCCTTCCTCCCCACAGGGAAGCTCGTGGCCATATCAGTTGTCGATGAGAAGAATCCAACAGAAGAAGGCTCCAGGTATATGCTTTAATTTCGACTTTGGGTCCCAGACAGGACAGTGCTCTTGTACGCCCAAGCAGTGTAGCTCACCCTAAATTTATTCAGTATTCACCTGTACCTCTGGGGAAGATGGGAAGTACAAGCTGACGAGGGTAAGGCTGTGTGCGATGTAAGTGAATCGAGTTAAGAGCACAAATCTGTTCATGGGAACACTTATGCAAATCCCTTGGATTTTGGTGTGAGCTTGCAGCTCCTGTGCAATCAGCTCATAAACGCTCAGAGTCAGTGGTAACCAAACCTGTTCCTGGAAATCTACCGTCCTGTAGATTTTCATTCCAAACCGTAACAAAACACACCTCATTCAACAGCTCAGATCTTGTTAAGCTGTTAATTAGTAAAATCGAGTGTGCCAAATTAGGGTTGGAGTGGAAACCAACAGGGTTGGGTATCACTGCTCTAAGCGTTTGAGTTATTGCATAGATCAGTGGTGACCAATCATGTGCCATGTAAGGACTGAGAGTACACAGGTTTTCATTCCGACCAATCACTGCACCAATCAGCTCCCTCCTCTCTGGTTGACGGTGTGTTAATTGGTGAAATCAGCAGGTGTACTGATTGGTTGGATTGAAAACCTGCATACTCTCAGCCCTCCATGGCATGTGATTGGGCACCACCAGCATAGGTGATGTTACTGATGTTGTTGTCCCCCCCCCCCCCCCCACCTTTCCCCCCTCAGGTACAAGACGCTAATTCATAGGTTAGCGACCGAATACAGAGATCATTACAGCAGGTGAGTTGTGATTCATCATTGCACTGCTGAACAGGTGAATAAAATGTTAAACAGCCAAGAGGTAAAACCTTCTTCATGGGGGGGAAAGTGTCTTATTTTGTTGAGGGAAACGATGGCCCAACTCACAAACACACAGTTCCATTTAATTAATGCGGTCTTAGATCCTGTAACATGTAGGAAGCTTTCAATTGATTTTTTCTGGGTACATACAAGCTGTATACTGTTGAGTGTGGTTTTTTTCAGAAATACTGACCAAGCTCCACGGGTCGTGTGTTACCTAGAATAATGTGCGCCCTACTTCTCCGAACTCTTCATGAAAAATTCATCAATGTTATTTATTATGGAACGCCACCGATTCACCTGCTGATTTTATAAATGATGTTTTATGAATGCAAACGAATTGCGGCTTGAATATATGTTTCCAATAATAGGTGGGTGGTGTCAGTGTGGGTTTGGTGGCGGGGTGAGGTATTCTGCTGTCTTCTGTAATGTTTGTGATGGGGGGGGTGGGGGAGACACAACACACACACATGCACGCACACACACACACATGTACATGTACACGTACACTCACAACACACACGTACACTCACGTGTACATATGCACTCACACACACGTACACACACGCGCACGCACACACACACTCACTCACACGCACTCGGTGTGTCTGTAATCACAGGACCCCTCCTTACTCCAGTGGAGGTTATGAGACGGGCGAATCCGCCCTCTCTCTCTCTCTCTCTCTCTCTCAGACGGCTCGCCAACCCGCTCGGGGTCAGTGGCGGAACACATTGGCTCTAAGAGTAACCAGGGAGACGCCGTGCGTAAAGAGGCTTAATGCCTTTTAGATTTGGAGACCGGGGGGGGGGGGGGGGTCGAAACCAGGTGAAATCATGGGGCGTTATGGGCCCCCCCCCCGATCGATTTTAATGAGCGGTCCGGCGGCGGGTGTGCGGCGTCCGTCCTGTGACACCTGTAATTAACGGGTTTGGTGAGGAGCAGAGAGGTGCGGGATCGTTTCTCCGCTGGAACACACGCTGTCTCCACGGCGACGCCCGACCCCCCCGGGGCGCCGGGCCGGCTTCGGTTCTGCTCCGGAGCTGCTCTGGGATCTCCTTCCCATAATGCACCGTGGCCTCGGCTGCCCCCCCCCCCCCCCCCCCACTCGCTCAATAGAAATGAAATTTCTTCAGGCCCTTATCTTTCGGGAAATCTGCCACTTTTTTTTTTTTTAGAAAAACCGGAAGGAAGAAAAACAGATTAAGCGCCGTGAGGGTGCTGAGGGAACGAGTGAACGCTGAATGAGAGAAGGAGAGAGAGAAAGAGAGGGAGAGAGCTCTCGCTCTTTAAGGAGCTCGCGCGGCCTGTGACTTCCGCGCTGGGTTCAGCGGGTGTGTGTGTGTTCGTGGCGTGGCTCTTCTCCCTGGGGTGTCTGGTTTCCATATATTCTAATCAGATTTAATCTTTGGTTTGCCTGGCAGAGTGTAGTGTGTTATTCCCTCCTTTAAACCAAATGAGCTCATCACATCGCGATGTCAAAGCAAGGATGAAGAAACGGAGCACGGGTCTTCGGTTAGACAGTCGGTAAATCCGTAGCACACTGTACGCTAGGTGACCAGAAGTATCTGGACGCTCGTTGGTCTGGGGCTGTTCTATAATGGTTTGGGCTAGGCCCCTGAGGCAAAAGGTGAAGGCAAATCTTAATGCTACAGCCTGAAATTACATTCTCGACTATTCTGAGCTTCAGTCTGTATCAGCATGTGTGGTGGTGAAATTCAAAGTAAAGATGTGTGTCTACATTTTGGCAAGTGTGTGTGTGTGTGTGTGTGCAAAAGAGGCCTGCAGCAGAGACGTGCTACAGGATATGCCAACCACAAACACCTGCCTGCTCTCTTGTGAAGTAAGACTGGGAAATGATTCTGAGAAAAGGAATTTCAAGACATGGACAAGCCACTTCCGCGCACATCTACCAAAATACCATTTCTAAAATTAATATTACTGAGTATGCATATGTATCCTGCTTATCAGTTTTTGATTAATTTTTTGATTTGATTTTGATTAATTTCCACCACACATGACAATGCCCCCGGGCACACAGCGAGGTCCATATAGACATGATTTTGTCGAGAACAGTGTGGAAGAACTTGACTGGCTTGCACAGAGCCCTGACCTCAAGCCCATCCAAAACCTTTGGGATCAATTGGAAAGCCAACTGCGAGCCAGGCCTAATCGGCCAATCAGTGCCCGTCTTCACTAATGCTCTCCTGGCTGAATGGAAGCAAATCCCTGCAGCAATGCTCCAACATCTAGTGTAAAGCCTTCCCAGAAGAATGGAGGTTGTTATAGCAGAAAAGGGTGGACTGACTCCATATTAATGCCCATAATTTTGGATGAGATGTTGGATGTCAGGTGTCCACATACTTTTGGCCATGTAGTGTAGCATGTAGTTTTTGTCTGGACCGCAACAGCGGGGACAGCCCTACAAACGCGAATGTCTGTGACTGTGTCACTGAGTGATGAAGTTACACCATTGGTCGGCCGAGCTATGGAGTTACACCATTGGTCGGCCAGATCACGTGTGTTAGGTCCAGCCATATACTAGGTTTTAACCTGGTCTTTTTTAAAATGAGGCCTGGTTCTGTCTGATGCAGTAAGGACAATAGCAAATCCACGCCGTCCGCAGTTCAACAAAAGCCCGTTAAATATATAAATGCATTACTGACTGTTTTTCTGATATTCTTGTACTCATATACTTTGAGTATATTAACGTATAAGCATATATATATTGCATCTACAGTGACGTTGTGTTAGCGTGTGTGCCTGTTAATGCTTTTTGTCCTTCGAAACCAGCGCGTGCGTTTGTGCTCCTTGCAGGGACTTCCAGTTCGGACACATGGACGGGAACGCCTACATCAACAGCCTGATTATGGGGTGAGCGTGTTCCTCCTCCCGCTCGAAGCGATTAGAGGGGGGAAAGCCTCTGGAATAACCACCCGTCAGCCACATTAGCGGGCGCGGTGAGAAGCGGCCTCCAAAGCTAACGCGTCATCGCTGCTCGGTCCGCGCTACACTTCAGCGCTGTTGGGTCTGTGGCACCTTGTGCCTGGGGGGTGGGGGTGTGGGGGGGGGGGGTAAAAAGCCAAATCTCGCTATCAGTGTCCTGAGGGAGGCTCTGGGTGCCGGGCAGAGTGGTGCATGCTGGGCCGTTACCTGGAAGACCTGCAGCTGGGGCTCTGTGCCCTTTTAATTAATTGTGTCCCTGGGTGTCATCGCCACGGTTACAGAGAGAACGGAGTAGAGGGGCACGGTTGTGTGTGCATGTGTTTGTGTGTGTGTGTGTGTGTGCGTGTGGGTGTTTACGTGTGTGTGCTTGTGTATGTCGGTGTGTGTGTGCGTGCATGCGCGGCTGTGTGTGTATTCTGTAGCTCGTGTCTGGTGATGCTGGCTGTGTGTGTTGTGTAGTGTGTGTGTGTGTGGTGTCTGTGTGTGTGTGTTGTCTGTGTGTGTGTCGCTGCATGCATGCATGCATGTGTGTGTGTGTGCGTGTGCGCGCGCGTGTGTATGTGTGTGTGTTCGTGTGTGTGTGTGGCTGTGTGCGCCTGTGTGTGCGTGCATGCATGTGTGTGTGTGTGTGTGCATGCATGTGTGCGTGTGTGTGTGCGCGTGTGTGTGTGCTGGAGGTCTTTGAGCCAGCAGGTGACGGCAGGCCCAGCAGTGCTTTAATTGCTCTCTGTGGAGACAGAAATTCTGCTCCCCGTCAGACGCCTCCCTTCTGATCGGTTCTCTCAGGACCTCCGTGGAACAAATACGGCGTCATTCTCCCCCCCCCCCCCCACACCTTCCCCCCACCCTCCTCCTCCTCCTTCATCCTCCCGCCCGCTCTCTGCTTCGGGGAATACCGCGCTCAGGATGAAACGGTCCCGTTTCTCCGCCGGTCCGTCTGTCTCTCAGGAACGTCTCAGCCCAGTCTTTTTTCGCTTCGCCGGTCCTTAAGTGTTTAAATCAATGTTTAAAGTTTGAATCTCTTTGTGGAGTGACTTCTGGGTGCCAGTCGAGGTTAATTAACTGCCTTTACCACCGGGTTTTACTGCCGTCATAAAAGACACCACCGGATAAGGGCACGTTCGCCGATAGCCCTTCCAGCAAAGTTTGGCCGCCTCTCAGGAGCTACTTTTTATTGGCCAGTTTTTTTATTTTTATTTTTTTGCCCCTCCCCCAGTTAGGTCCTGGTCCCGACATCGGCTGCTGCAGTGTGGCAGTTCTGTGGCAGCACTGGGGGCAGTTCGTTGCCCAATGCCATCGAATTATCCTCGTTTGCCATCGCCACACAGTCGGCAACAGTCTTCTGTCCGCAAACTTACAACGTCGTCCAGTCGTCCGTTAGCCACATCCGTAGCCATCAGTATTTAGTCAGTCAGTCCTATCATCAGTCCGTAGCCTCAGCCCCTAGCAGTCAATGTGCCAGTCGTTAGCCAGTCGGTCCGTTAGCCAAACAGTCCGTTAGCCAGTCAGTATGTTAGTCAGTCAGTCCGTTAGTCAGTCAGTCCGTTAGCCAGTCAGCCCGTTAGCCAGTCAGTATGATAGCCAGGTGGTCCGTTCCATCGTCCAGCCACAGTCCGTCCGCCGTCCTCCATCGTGCCAGTCGTCCGTTTCTCAGTTAGCGTTTGTTTCAGGGGGGTGGGGAATCTACAGCCCACCGCGAGGGATGCTGAAACGCCTGTCTCCGGGCCCGTTTGTGGACTTCATAATTTCTGTTATTGACATAATATTTGTGCTCGTGTTTGTCAGGATTTTGTTTTGTCTTATGGAGCCAACTGCGACGCCAGCTTGTTTAATTCTTCATACCACTCCACATATGCGTTTATAAATGGAATACAAGAGTCATGCTGTGCTTTTGGCAACACAACACGCGTAATTGTTCTTCCCAATTGGATGCAATAAGCAGATTCTAATGTTGATGGATGATTTTAATGTGTCATGGAAGCACTGTGTATGTCTGCTGGCATAAGTAATTGATAGAAGTACTTCAAGAAAAGCATTATGGGCATTTCAAAGATGATTGTCAAGTGAGTAATGTATATAGTGATGGCTTTGCCACACACTGATCTAGTAAACTGAACTAGGTTATGGTGATAATGGGGTTTTGTTCAGGGAATTGTGATGTCACAGTGGAGTAAAATTGTGATGTCATAGTGGAGTGAAATGCACCTCTGATCCGCAGTGAGGTGGCCGTGCCCTCCATCATCGTGCTGAACACGTCCAACGACCAGTACTTCCTGCCCGAGGAGCCGGTGGAGACCATGGAACAGCTCCTCCTCTTCATCAGCGGCGTGCTGGACGGCAGCGCCAAGGCCGGTAGACCCAGAGGGCTCTCTCTCCTCATATTAGAGTCCCTGGCCCTGTCCAAATCAGCCTCTTAACTGCAAAGTATGTGCCGTTCGCTAAGCGCAGTGCGTACTTTTCAGTATGCAGTGGGCTGTATGCAAAAATATCGTCCATACTCTTTTACAGCCGTACTGTGGAACAGGGGGGTTTCCAGGATTTTTTACATGGGGCGGGTCATAGGCTTAGTGAAGGGGGGGCCACACTATCCCCAACGGTTATTATAGCCAATGTTAATGCGCTATTTTATGAGGAAAAATGGGGGTGGCACCAGAGGTGGCCAATCAAATTCCAGACACGTTTTTGTATGCGATGGGCATTATGTGAAAAATATCCTAACATGAGCAAAGCTGGGCCTGATTTTTAAAGCGAAGCTGCACGTCATATTTATGGGAACAAAAAATGGTCATCCACTTCCTGAAAAGCTCGGTCCCAGCAAAAAACCCTGGAAATGGGTATATCATCCAGGGATTTTAAGCGCACTACTTTTAGAGCAAATTTCACCTACTTAACAACTCTCATCCAGTGTACTCAACAACCATACTCAATAGTAGGCAAGTGCGCTGATTCGGACAGAGCCGTTGGATAAAAAGCGCTATATAAATGCAGCCCGTTCACCATTTACCATGTTAAAGTGCGTCCGTGCCGTGGAGCCGCTCTCTGTCGGAAACCAATCGGCAGTAAACGATCGGGGCCCTTGTCACACGATCGCGGCCCAATCACAGAGGGGGGAAAGCCGGGCTCGTTTTCTTTACTCGGGGCTGCTGGAAATGTTTTTTTTTTTTTTTTAGTCGCGGAACTACAAAAACTACAAAAAATCAAGTCCGTGGCCGCGAACATGAAAAGAATCGATCGCTTGAAAGGAGGCGGCGTCCGCTTCGTCGGGGGAACGGGCGGTCGAAAGCTTGTTATCGTACGCCAAGTTGCAGCTGTTGCTTTTATTTATTTTTTTCGTCGGAAGCCTCGGCTCCTTGAGTTAGCGCTCGCGCTTTTTAAATAAAGGATCTCTCTGATCTCGGGAAGCGGGAGCTTTAAGTCCTGTGCCTATTCAGAGCACTCAGACCCTGAGATGCAACTGATTGGCCACCACTGACATAAGCCAGCCAGTCCTAATAAAAGGCGCTTTTCTGTATTACACGTTCTGTACACGTGAAATGTTCCTGAAGATGCCGACACAGTGGTATTCCCCGTGGCACATATTATCTCTCTACCTCTGCATGGCAGCCTGTTGGGAAGAGGCCGATCTTAACGTACAAAACACAACTGAGTAGCGTAACCGAGTAGCATAAATGAATAACTGAATCCACAGCATGACTGAACCTTACCCAAAACGTAATGAGGAAGCTTCACCGGCTCGGCTGTTCATGTGAGAATTGTGGACGTGATTTGAAGTGAAGGGACAGGGCCTGTCTGTGCAGCGCGGTTTTTGTAGTTAAATCCGGCGTGGCTGTGTTTGTTTTGGACAGGCGCAAGGCGGGGACAGCATTCTCCAGCGCGCCAAGAGGATTGCGTATGACGCCAGGTCCACCGTGATGGTGAGTGTGCGTACGGTGGCCCGGGAGGGACAACCACTAATGAGGAATTTACCGTGTGCTCAAGGGAAAAGGTTGAGTCAGAGCCTAAATATAGATTGAAGTCGAACGTGGGGGCTCGGGGGCCTGGCAGGGCTTCTGTATCTGTCATTGTGAGGAAGCAGTATTAACATGATGATGCCCTTGATCGGTAGGTTAACCTTGGCACCTGAAAGGCGCACACACACACACACACACACACACACACACATATACACACAGTCATACGCATGCCTGCAAACACACACACACATATGTACACACACTCACACGCACGCCTGCACACACACACACACACACACACATATGTACACACACTCACACGCACACACACACATATGTACACACACTCACACGCACACCTGCACACACACTCTCTCACACGCACACACGCACACACACACACACACACACACACCCCTGCCGTTCCCTTGCTGTCCTGTGTGATTGCCTGGGTCTGTTGCTGTGATTGCTGCCCTGTCCCTGTGATCAGCAATCAGAGACTGCGTTCAGTTTCCAGGACAGCAGGGCGAGCGGTACACAGTGACCAAGGGAACTGCACCCAGAACCTGAACACTGAACGCTGCTTTAGAACCTTAACATTCCCTGTCCAAATTCCATCCCGTGGCACCCAGCAGTGCGTAGAGATCGAAAATGCGGTAAACCCAAGTTTATGATGACATGGTACAGTGGGGATATGACCGGTGAGCCTTCATTCGGATGAGAAATCCTAGAGACTGTAGCTCTGAGAATATCAAAAGGACGACTTGGTGCTTAAAAGAACACGTTAAAGAAAAGCACATGAAAGCTACAGTTAAAAGTACAAAAAAGAATACACATCCACAGGGTGGCTCACGTACTGTGGGAAGTCGTAGGAGAAGATGAATGTCGTCAGACCGAACTGAATCTTAACCGTGCGAATTTTCCAGCGGGATTGTGGGATGTGCTGGTTTGCTCAAGGCCTAGCTGTAATTCCAAGGCGTCCCAGTCGAGAGGAACGCAGTAAATTGGTTAGACGCCTTCAAAGCGCCACTATGTGCACACCGGCTTTCTGCAGATATGGGGAAATGAGATTGTAATCAAAGGCATTCAGCGGGGCTGTGTTTCTTACTGAAAGAGAGAGGGAGGGGGAGGGAGGGAGGGAGGGAGGGTAGAGGGAAGAGGGAGAGGGAAAGAGGGAGAGAGGAAAGGGAGAGAGGAGAGAGAGGAAGAGAGAGAGAGAGAGAGAAAGGAGAGAGAGGAGAGGGGAGGGAGGGAGGGAGGAGAGGGAGGGAGAGGGAGAGGGAGGGGAGAGGGAGGAGAGAGAGGAGAGGAGAGGAGAGGAGAGGGAGATGATGAGAGAGGGGAGAGGGTAAGAAGGTAGAGGAGAGGAGAGAGAGAGAGAGAGGGAGACAGGGGTTGAACTTTGTTTCTGCTTAAGCTGTCTGCCACTGTGGCCTTGCCCTTTCATAACAGTGTTATGTCCCAGGATTATTAATATTAAAATGATTACTGAAATAACCCCCCCCCCCCCCCTTGCAGTCGGTGTTCCGCAGCTCCCCCCTGCTGGGCTGCTTCCTGTTCGGCCTGCCGCTGGGCATCATCAGCCTGATGTGCTACGGCATGTGCACCGCCGAGCCGGACGAGGACCCGCGGCTGCTCCGGAGCGAGGCGCTCGCCCAAAACCAGGCCAACCAGGAAGAGGAGGACGCCCACACGGGCCCGACGGGCTCCGGGGAGGAGGAGGAGGAGGAGGAGGGAGAGGACGAGGAGGAGGGAAGGAGGGAGAGGGAGAGGGAGAGGGGGAGGAGGGGGGAGAGGGAGAGGGAGAGGGAGAGGAGGAGGAGGGAGGAGAGGGAGATGTACAGGACGAAGAAGAGGAGGAGGAGGAAGAGGAGGATCAGCAGGAGGTGAAGAGTTCGGTGGACAAGAAGGTCGATTAGCGGTTGAAGAAATATCTATCTCCCTTTTTTTCTTCTTAATTTTCCCCCTCCTTCCTAAGACCCTCCCAGCCTAAGATCGTGTTGTTTTTTCATTTTTCTGAACACTTTTTGAGGCGGCGGCGATGACGGTGTTCAGCCTCGGAGATGAAATGAACAAGAGAGAGGCGACTGTTACTGACGGCGGGGGTGGGGGGTGGGGGGGGTGAGGAGTGTATGTAAACGGTGAGGCGTGGGGGATACGGTAACGCTAACAGGAGCGGGAGGTCTGTGTGTGTTTGGGAAAGTTGGGGGTGGGGGGATGGTGGTGTGTGTCTTTGGAACTTTGGAGACTTTGATTATCGTTTTTAACTGGAGGCAATGCAGGCTCGGGTTGTACCATTGTCGTGCGGGCCACAGGGGTGTCCAGGATTAAGTCCACCTTATGAGCTCATTGTGTCTGTATTCCCCCCCCTTTCCTCCAGGGCTTTAACTCGCATGTTTGGCAGATTGTTTCTGTGAAACACGCCGGGCTCTCGTGGTTCAGAAAGACTTGAGATCACCGAATCCTGGCTCTCGCACGACCGACAAAACCACACCGCAGGGTCAACTTGCCCACCGCTCCAGTTCTTCTTACTCAGTTCTTACTCCACTGTATTGTGAGTCAGATTCTCCCCTAGTGGGATTGCTTTGAGGGGAAGGCAGAAACAGTGTTCTTTGTGGGTGTGTTTTTTTTTCGGTCTTTTTTGTGTTGTTTCTGTTTGAAGGTGAGTGTTTGGACAGCGCTGCATTTTAACAGAACATCTCTTTTTTTGTGTATTTGCTGGTTAAACTGACGTTTTGGCTCTCCTTATAAACGCCTCAGTTACTGTACGAGAGAGGGCTAAGGAGATGTCATTCATGGCTTTTTTTATGAGAATAATGGACTCTTTAAAAGAAAGACCTTCTAGTCTTTTCCCATAATGAACAGAGTCACAATACAAATAAACAATATTAAAATAAATACTGTATACCTGTCACTTATGCAGACTAATGTCTTAAACATGGGAAGACATGCTTTAGAACTTGTGGCTATTGAGCAGATCCCCAGCCATTATCATGGTATGAGTGACATTTTGGGTAGGCATTTAGGGTAGGCATGAGGACTCACTGTCAATCAAAAGCATGGGGCAAGAATGCATTGTGGGAATTGTGGTTTTTGTTCATTTTATTTTTATTTCTCCCCCTGCGGTTCAGTTGTAAGCTTTGAGAAAAGTACCCCTCACTGAGGGGACGTGGCATGCCAAGACCCACGCCTCCAAACGGTGTGTTTGCTCTCCCTTTGAGTCCTCTTCTGAGAGACAGATCATAGCATATAGAGAGAGTATGTATGCATTTAGAATGACCTGATAATGTGAAGTGAGGGTTGTTGCAAACGCAATCCCATCATGCAAATCTGCTACCGAGAGGTTGGCTTCATTGCCTCACTAATCAGTATGGAGCCCCAAGACCAGACTTGTTGGCTTTGCACGGTGATAAACCTTATTTAAAAAAATAAATAAAAAAAATTTGAAATTTCTTGCAGACGGTTTAACAAGTGTGAAAATAAGTCATGGAGATGTGACCAAAAATAAATGAATTTTAAAGTGAAGTGTGTTTTTGTATCCATTTTCAGTAGGACTGCCCCTAATTTACGATTTTTTTTGCTTCACCCTCCCTGGTGAAAATAGATGTCCAAATGTGCTCTGATGCTGTGGAAAAACCGTCTGACAAAGGAGTTAATGAAGGAAAATGAAACCGTGTGCTATGGGCAGACCTGGATCCAATTTTTATTTGTTTTGGATTCAAACACTTTCCTGTGCTCTGTTGATCTTGTCTAGTGTAATTGAGCCTGCCAGTATGACCAGAAGGCGGGGTTTGCACTTTTCTGAGAGTATCTCATTGGTTCCGATACACCAGACAAGATCAGTAAAGAGTAGAAAAGTATTTGAAGCCAGAACAGATAGGTATTTGACCCAGGTCTGGCTGTGGGTGCTCTTTTCAGGCGGCGTACGTGTCGGGGAAGCGCTCCTTTCTCTCACAGAGCCCTTCCGGAATGATCCGTCGCCCGTTTGGCGCTTTCGGACGCTTGAACGAGCCCTGCTGTGCGGGGAACGAGGAGGAGCCGCTCGCTCGGAAACGGGACGGGACGGGACGGATCGCTCGAAAGTGGAAACTGGATGAAACCGGATTCAGCGCTCCGGTAATCGCTTAATACACACTCTTTTAATCGGCGCCGGTATAAATAAATAGCCACGGTGAACATTTACATATTTGCATGCCGGATGGTGTGCGGTGGGAAATGGCGTCGAGTTGTTCCGATTAAAACGCGAAGGTTCTCGTTTAAAGAGAAAAAATGTGTCACTTTAACATTTTAAAGGGGGGGGGGGAGAAGGGCTGAGCTGAACATGGCGAGGGATGATTTGGGCTACTCCAGCGGTTTAATCCACGGGCCTGGTCACATGATTGGATTGGGCCGTTTGCATTGGCCGAACGGTATCCAGGCTCGTGCGGCGTTCAGACCCGGACTTTGAGCGATCGCGCCGTCGGGAGGAGGACGCGACGCTGAGCGGCGAGGTGACGCGGGGCACGCACCGCGGCCTTGTGGGATAGCGCCCGAAGCCTTAACCGCCGTTCGCCGGGCATCTCGGCAGCGCAGGCGCTGATCCGTGGGGGATTACCTTTGTGAGGTCATCACCGCGAGACGCCCTCGGTTACACGTTTCGTGTGCGCCGATGTGGAACGCTGGCCTCTGTCAGGGTGTAAATTTGGGATTAAGGCACACTGCTCAGCTCTGCCCCCCCTGTGCCGGGGATCCTGTCCATTTGGGCCGTAAAAAGCCTGTTCCTGTGATTTCAGCCCCCGCGCTGGTCCTAGACTCAACAGACCCCCCGCCTCCTCTCCCCCCCCACCACGAGCGGTAGCCCTGAGGGAACGCCGCTGTTCTAGCACTTTCCGTCTCCCACGTTTCGTCTCCTGCTTTCTGAGAATGCGTTTCTCCTCTGGGTCTCATTCTCTTTCCTGCTCATGTAATACTGAAAGATGTCCTCCTCCACCACCACCATCCCCCCCCGAATTAAAGTCCTGCTTTTATATTTGAGATGAGTGAGCTGAATGTGAAACGGAACGCGCCTTCTCTTCAAATGATTTATTTTGTGACTTGATTCTTAACAGCCTTTTAACGGTGTACAGTGGAGAGGGGATGTAATGGAAAAAAAAACATGAGGTAGTGTTCCGTGTCTAGGTCCTAGCTGTTGGTTGCCACAAACAATCTCAGGGAACGAGGAATCTCATTTTGTAATGCCCCTATAAAATGTGACCGTGTTCTAGGGAAAAGCTGTATGAAAGTGCGTAATGTAACCGCTACTAAATTTTTATTTATGGGTCTTATGTTTGTGTTGCTTCAGACAGCAGTCAGCGTTTACGGTGGAATCACAGACCAGGGCATTTGGGCCAGAGGGCACTGAAGCATTCCCCCACTGTCAGGCATCTTCCTGCAGCCTCAGACATTCATCCAGATCGTTCTGAGATATTTGTGTGCGCAGGGAAGAGTCGCGTTGTCTGTTGAAATGCGTTGCGGTTTGACGGCCATTTTGAAAGAGGCGGAGTTCGGCCCGGATGCTGAGCTGATTTGTGAAAGCAGGGTAGCCTGGCCCCTCCGGCAGCCAAGGTGACCCACCTGGGCGTCGGGCCCCCGGGGGACGAGGACACACACGCAGGCTCTGCTGCGGGTTATTTTAGGACGGCGGCCTGATTATTCAAAAAGCGGGGAAATCGGCTTTCACCAGCTCAGGGTGGCCGGCTTTTCCGTCAGGCACGGGTGAGTGCGGTGCTTATTAAATCTTTACAGACCCCGCGGGCCGATTTTCATTCGCCGTTTCTAACTCCTTCATGCACTCATACTCACGCACGCACGCACGCACGCATACTCACACACACTCATACTCACACGCACGCATGCACGCATACTCACACACACTCATACTCACGCACGCACGCACGCATACTCACACACACTCATACTCACACACACGCACGCATGCACGCATACTCACACACACTCATACTCACGCACGCACGCACGCATACTCACACACACTCATACTCACACACACGCACGCATGCACGCATACTCACACACACTCATACTCACGCGCGCACGCACGCATACTCACACACACGCACGCATGCACGCATACTCACACACACTCATACTCACGCACGCACGCACGCATACTCACACACACTCATACTCGCACGCACGCGCGCATACTCACACACACTCATACTCGCACGCACGCATACTCACACACACTCGTACTCACACACGCACGCACGCACGCACGCATGCACGGGGTATGTGTGAATACTGCTTTTGAGTTCCCCTTTATGGTTTCTACGAAACCCACGCGCACACACTCACACACGCATACTCGCACACACCTACACACACACACACACACACGCATACACGCACACACACACACACACACACACACACCCCCAGGGTATGTGTGAATACTGCTTTTGAGTCCTCCTTCCTTTACGGTTTCTACGAACCCCCCCCCCCACACACACACACGGGTACAGCATTCTATGCTCAGAGCATCAGAGCTGCTTCTTTTGTTTTCCAAGGGTACTGCAATGACATTGGTAATGAGCTGCAGAGTAAGCAAGGGCTGTGTGTGTGTGTGTGTGTGTTTGCGTGTGTGCGCGTGTGTATGTGTACAATGTACCCATCTTCCCCCATCCTAACAATAAAAGTAGGCCCTGGATAAGACGCTGAAACCTGAGGGCGCTCGTGGGCTGGTGTAATGCTGTGTTCTGTTAGGCGGTGTCTGTAGTCATGTACATCAGGCCTGGCTGTCGGTTTCCATTTCCCCGCCAGTTTCCATGCGGAAATGGACGCGTGCTTTTACCTGACAGTGGACCGAGCAATCAACGCGGCTGGACTAGCTTCCCCGGGCCACGCGGTTCCAAATGTAGTGGTGCTTTCCTGGCCGTTTCTGAAAGCTTTCTGACTGCCTTCAGAATGACTCAACAGACCCCTCCCCAGCAACAGAGTAATCACTGCCACATGGAGAGATGGAAATGTTTCTTGTTTTTTTTTCCAAAGCCATTTACGATCTCGAAGGACGTTCTTCCTCACATTTTAGAAGTGGCACTGATCAATACCAGAAGCGGCCATGTGTCATTTTGACTCATCAAATACTCACTATATTAATATACTATACTAAATACTGCACTATATTCTCAACTTTGAAAGTTCCATCTTCCTACTACGAATGCCAAAAGATTCCATTCTGAAAACTCTAACTTGCCATTACCAAGCACAATATTGTAGCAATGAATGTTTAGTAGTGTAATTTGGCGCCAGAGTTTTCTGGAATGTTTTTTTTTTCAAAACTCCAAGTCAGTGCTCCACTGCTCACAATTACCAGTAGTGATTGTTACATCAGCATTAGAGTGTTCAGTTAAGAACATTCTAATCACATATTTGTGACCTCATACCTTAAAGGGCTATGAAGCAGAAGCTGGTGAGTCTGAAGAATCTGTCACTGCCTTACACTTCCAATCTAAGCACATTTTATGGGAGGGAGCGGCGTCTCATAACCTCCCTCCACCGCAGAGGCGTATGTCCGCTGTGGTCTTTTGGTAAGGTCCAAGGACGGATCGCCTTCATTAGCAACGACGGAGGACAGCTGTGACCTCTGAACTTTGCTTCTATGGAAACGACCTGTTCCGCTCCGTTCTTGGCTGTCTCCCTTAGCCTCGTGTCAGATGAGATTCTCAGAATGACTCCCCCGCCCCCCCCACCCACCCCCCCCCCCCCATCCCAAATGATTTCCCAAACATTGTGTAAGATCGGGAATAGGCACTACGGGCAGGAAATTGCAAGACCTTGTTATTTTTGAGCAGTTATTCGCCTCCGTGTCAAAGTAACCTCCTGGCCCTGAGAGAGCCAACCGGTTAATTTCTCCTGTTGACCGAGGCCGGATACTGTGGCCTAACATGACTGCTTGCCTGAATATCCCTGCGACTTGTCTGTTACTATATGACCTATGACCTATGACCTATGACTGGATATTGTTTTCAGTGTTATGATTCGGACCAATTGTTTTGAAGTGGAGATTCAGGGGGCTCCTGTTTGGCCACGATCTACACTGTGCCGTGAAAAAGTGCCCTCTGATGTCCTCTAAGCAATGTCGATACCCTTGTTAAATACATTTAAATAAATTCATTCACAATTGCCAATGGAGGAGTTCAGGGAAGTTTTCGTGCACTGTATCGATGGATCAGATGCGAACACTGGGCCTCTGCTGGTGTTCTGTTCTTAGCCCTGTCTGTAGCTTCACAGGCCTGCTGCAGGTTTCCTGTCCGCATCAGCATACCTGCTTTTCCTCGTGACAGATCGGTTCTCCGCAGCGTCATGTATGTGCTTTCTGGGTTTGGCACAGATTTTGACTGCCTCAGATGACTCAAGAAAAAATAAAATGGCTCTACATGGAGAGACTGAAGTTTGTTTTTTTGGCCCAGCCCTGTAGATGGTCGAAGGCTGTTTGTGTGCCATTTAGAAGTGGGAGCTGCATGCCAGAGAGCGGATGTGTCATTTTGACCCACTCCTAAGTGTGACTTCTTTGCCACGTATACTTGTGAGTCATCTTCCCACGATAAAAGTTGACTGTTTTGCCCAGACGTAGAGTGTTTGTTGTTTTGGGCCCACGTAGTTGTGGTGTTGTTGTGTCACACTAGAGTGTGTGCTTGGCCACAGTTACAGGGGTGTGTTTGTTGGTGTCACAGCGTAAGGTGGTGGTGCCCTGTGAGGGCTAAGCAGAAGCGGTGGTCTGGTCTGTTGGCCACCATCTAAGCAGGCGGTGGGCGGCGTCCAAACTTCGAGAGGCGTATAGCGCGGGTCTGGTAAGGCCAAGGACGGATCCGCCAAGCACGCTGGAGAAGCTACCTCTGTAACCCGTTATGGAAA
The DNA here is from genome assembly GCF_018555375.3 of Anguilla rostrata. NCBI lineage: Eukaryota > Metazoa > Chordata > Actinopteri > Anguilliformes > Anguillidae > Anguilla > Anguilla rostrata. The sequence goes on along the minus strand of NC_057940.1, from coordinate 8,022,316 downwards.
CGCGTTCCGCTCCGTTCTTGGCTGTCTCCCTTAGCCTCGTGTCAGATGAGATTCTCAGAATGACTCCCCGCCCCCTCCACCCCCCCCCCCCCCCCCCCCCCATCCCAAATGATTTCCCAAACATTGTGTGAGATCGGGAATAGGCACTACGGGCAGGAAATTGCAAGACCTTGTTATTTTTGAGCAGTTATTCGCCTCCGTGTCAAAGTAACCTCCTGGCCCTGAGAGAGCCAACCGGTTCATTCCTCCTGTTGACCGAGGCCGGATGCTGTGGCCTAACATGGCTGCTTGCCTGAATATAGCTGCGACTTGTCAGTTACTATATGACCTATGACCTATGACCTATGACCTGTGACTGGATATTGTTTTCAGTGTTATGATTCGGACCAATTGTTTTGAAGTGGAGATTCAGGGGGCTCCTGTTTGGCCACGATCTACACTGTGCCGTGAAAAAGTGCCCACTAGCAAAAGGCATCTCAATGTGACTACCCTGGTTAAATAATAATAAAAAATATACATTAAGCTTGCCAGCGCTGCCACTGGTTACTAGGTATCTTCAGTGAGTGAGGGATACTCAGATGGACACTGGCTCTCTCCTGGTGTTCTACCTGCCCGTCAGTAGCTCACAGGTGACTCCATTGCAGGGATGCACTGTGCATCAGCATACCATGTTTCTCGTGCAGTTGTCTCTACCAGCAGTCGTCTTCACTGGGGAGGCACAGAATTAGTGAGTGCAAATCAGATGGGGAAGGAAAGAATAAAAATGGAGTCTCATGGAGCAGACCTGACCGTGTGTTGTGTGTGGCCCAGCGTAGAGGTGGTGGAGCTGTGTGTGGCCCAGCGTAGAGGTGGTGGTGCTGTTGTGTGTGGCCCAGTGTAGAGGTGGTGGTGCTGTGTGGGGCCCAGCGTAGAGGTGGTGGAGCTGTGTGGGGCCCAGCATAGAGGTGGTGGAGCTGCGTGGGGCCCAGCGTAGAGGTGGTGGAGCTGTGTGGGGCCCAGCGTAGAGGTGGTGGTGCTGCGTGGGGCCCAGCGTAGAGGCGGTGGTGCTGCGTGGGGCCCAGCGTAGAGGCGGTGTTGCTGTGTGGGGCCCAGCGTAGAGGTGGTGGTGCTGTGTGGGGCCCAGCGTAGAGGCGGTGGTGCTGCGTGGGGCCCAGCGTAGAGGCGGTGGTGCTGCGTGGGGCCCAGCTTGGAGGCGGTAGTTAGCAGCGAGGCGGCGAGGACAGAGAGTGGATCCGCAAGGTCCTGGAATATCCTCCTCTGTCACACCCGGTTAGCGGAGACATCCGTCACTGTCATAGATGGGAAAATAACCACCGCTCGCTCATTGTGCACCAGTGTGCGTGTGTGTGTGTGTACCGGTCAGAGAGTGGACAGAACGAAGCATGTGGAAATGCATCAGGAACACATTATTATCACCTCTCATAAAACAGGCCAAGAAACACCACAGTGCAGATTAGAAATGTCCTTTATCTCTGTCAAATTCAATTGCCTTGTGACGTGTATAAATACACAATGGATCCGTTGAGTATAAAAATATATGACAGTCATAAATGTCTGCAAAATTTTTCTACCAGTGAGCTATGAGTCCCTGTCTCTACCAGTGAGCTGTACAGTAAGTTTCTATTTCTACCATTGAGCTGTACAGTAAGTCTCTATTTTTACCAGTGAGCTGTACAGTAAGTTTCTATTTCTACCAGTGAGCCGTACAGTAAGTCTCTATTTCTACCAGTGAGCTGTACAGTAAGTCTCTATTTCTACCAGTGAGCTGTACAGTAAGTCTCTATTTCTACCAGTGAGCTGTACAGTAAGTCTCTATTTCTACCAGTGAGCTGTACAGTAAGTCCCTATTTCTACCAGTGAGCTGTTACTTCCCTGCAGGACTGATCTCTGTTACTGCCTGAACACAGTTACTGCCCAGGAGGACTGACCCAACAGAACAGATCTGACTGCGGGTCATGATTGACTAGAGATGTCTTCTAGCAACAAGGCAGGGAATAACTCTCTGACAGAAATGTTCCCTCCCTGGTAACAATATGGCCATATAGAGTATATATTATATATTACCCTGCAGGAGTCTGACCACAGACCGCACTGGTACAATTAGGATTCTATACAGACCAAGGGACCTATCGTTTGCACAAAGAACAAGTCGCTCAATTAGGAAAAAAAAGCCAGGGGGCGAGGCCAAAACAGTGCATGAATCAATGCTGACAGTTGCTTATTAATAGAAAACTCCTACTCCTGCAAGTCCGTCATTTCAAGCGCTCGTAAATGCTTTCTTGTACAACAAACTTCATTTGGTTTGCGCATCGCGTTGGAAAGCGCGCAGGAACAAAAAACAGAAAGAGATTATTTAAGCATGCAATGTCAATAATGCATAGCCGGCATTATTATTATTGTTATTATTTTTTTTCTTGCAATTTCTCAGAAGAATAAGTCTAATAAATGTAATGCAATGTTACTTATCAGCTCTGCTGATTTATTTCCCTGCCCTGGCTCCAGCGTTACGCTCTCATTTGTCTTTCTTTGCCAAATTATGCGGTCTAACAGTGCTGCCCCTCTCCCACTTACTTACTGAGCCATCGCAAATCGCGACCAAGGCTCCGACCAATCAGAGTGCATTAAAGCACCACTGTGCCCCTCTGCACTGACACGTGCAGCGAAATGGATTTTTATTTCACCTTCGTTTTAAGGGGAACGAGTAAATGGAGTATGCTTCTTGCCCGTCCAGAGACACATTGGAAATTGCATTGCTGTACAAAAATAAAATTGAGTCTCCGTAGCTGAACGGTGATTGATCTTATGACCTCCTGGTGTCCATAACTAGCGCACATCTTAGCCAAGGAGGTACGGAACTCCCCGCCAAAGTTATGAAAAATGATTTATTTTATCTGGTGGGAACAAGGTCTTATGTTTATGGGAACAGGTTATTGTTATGTGGGAACAAGATCTGTTTATTGTGAGAACAAGTTAACGCGTGGTGGGAACAAGCTTCACGTGTTGTGGGAACAAAATTGCATCTTGTCGGTACAAGTTATTAATGTGCGGGAACAAGATCCATATGTTGTCGGAACAAGTTATGGGAGTGTGCACACTTGTATGATTAGGTGTGATTCCAGTGCTAGTTTGTACTTGGTAGGATTCTTGCTTGCTGAACAAGCTTACTCTACAGGGTTGGAGTCCTGATCGATGTGGTCACTTCTGGCACTACGATCCTTACTTCACTCTAGTGTTTCTTTTGCGCCTCTACATCATGAAACCTATGCACTTGTTGTACGTCGCTCTGGATAAGAGCGTCTGCTAAATGCCTATAATGTAATGTAATGTAATGCACACAATACAGTTTAATTATGTAAATGAACGAACCGTCCAGCAGGGAAAGTTACAGCTGTGAGGAACTGGAGGTGGTTAACAGGTTCAGCTGCTCTTAGTTGGACCAGGTAAGCCGAGGCTGACTCTGTGATGGATTTTAAACCAATCAAATGCGCAAAAACTCGTAATTCGTCACGTCGGTGGCTATGCACGAGGGAAATGCATTGTGTGCTAACTTATGCAGGCTATAACATAGACTAATTTTGACAGGCAGCATTACCTCCACACCTCATAATTCGTTACCTAACCACTTAAGATTATTAATATTTGAAAACTGTGATTCCATGTTTGGGTTGGGGTTAGGACTTAGACAAGATTAGGGTCCTGTTCAGGAAATTTGGAAGAGGAGAGAACCTGTTACTTTTTGATTTCGGGTGAGAAAAAAAAAATTAACTGGTGGAACAGTATAGCCATATATATGTGTATATTGTTTTAAGTCAACTACTGTTAAATACCTAACTCTCTTCTGGCTGGACTACCGGCTTCTGCCACCAGACCCCTGCAACTCATTCAGAATGCTGCGGCTCGTCTGGTCTTCAACCTCCCCAGACACTCCCACGTAACTCCCCTGCTCACTACCCTCCACTGGCTGCCTGTTATAGCTTGCATCAAATTTAAAACTTTGGTCCTAGCATACCAGGCAGTCAAGGGATCAGCCCCAGCATACCTCCACAAGATATTCAAACCCTATATGCCAGCCAGATCCCTCCGTTCTGCTACCTCAGGACGCCTAGCACCTCCCCCTCTTCGCACCTGCACTTCCAGAACACGTCTCCTGTCTGTTCTGGCCCCACGATGGTGGAATGACCTCCCTGTGGAGGTCAGAACAGCTGAGACACTGACCCATTTCAAACGACGACTGAAGACTCACCTCTTCAGGCTGCACCTCTCCCCATCCCTCCCTTCCCCCCTGTAATCTCTTAAATGACTGTAAGCTTAGGGTTGTAACTAGGTAGCTGTTTCGTAGGTGACTTATTTAATGCACACGTCGTATCTACTGCTTGTATTTTTGCATAGACTGCGTTATTGCTGTTCTCGTTTGTGTTAGTGTTAATCAGTTTAACCTTCAGGGTCCAAGTTGAACTATGCGGTTGTTCCCTGCACTTGGACCGGGCACTTCTCTCTAGGGGTTTCGTCATACTTGTTCCTGGCTATGGTTATACACTTTGTTGTACGTCGCTCTGGATAAGAGTGTCTGCCAAATGCCTGTAATGTAATGTAATGTAATGTGTTCTCCAGCGTCATGTGACCATTTATAATGGGGCTCCTGGGACGCCGGGTACAATGTAACGCCAAGCGTCGCCCTAAGATGGAGTTTGCGTCTGCTCGCAGAAACGCACGGGGGAACACTGCGGATGACAAAGAAGCCCTGTGGACCTGTTAGCAGCCTGTGATAGGACTGGGAGTCAAGGCCCAAGCAGATCTATTGGATGACATGCTCCTGATTTAATTGGTCAAAATCGTCATCTTTCCTCTCACCCTCAGCTGATGTGTGGTGAGCGTCCTGGCACAAAATGGCTGCCGAAGCATCACCCAGGTGGGCGCTGCGCGTTGGTGGTGGCTGAGGTGAGTTTCCCCCTGGTCACTGTAAAGCACTTTGAGCGTCTGGAAAAGTGCTATATAAACGCAATGATTCATTCATTCATTCATTCATTCATTCATTCAGGCTTAGTGCCCTCGGTCACTTAGAACTCTTATTGAGGCCATTTATGTTTAATTAGATGTATTAATTGTAAGAAAGATAAATGACCATATAGTGACCATATAATGTCCAGATCCACCCGTTACCTCTCTGAAGAGCACTGCCTTGCAAACCCAGGGCGCTTGGATCACCATACAAGGGAAGCGGGTTGAGTCCCAGCGGATTTTCCAGCTTAACACCATGGCCCCAGTAGGCATCAACGATAGCGAGTGGGGAGAATTTTAGGTTCCAGTGGGGGGGGGGACCTATGGATGGAGGCTTTGGTGGGTGGCCCAAAAGGAAAACAAGGGGAACACAAATATTATATTAATTTAATAAAAGTATTTTTTGTTTGTTGGTATTTGGTGTTGGTCTATCACTTTGTGTGATCAGAAGGCCACCAAACCCTCTCTAATGCATTAAAAATCAAGGTGGTTACTGTAATTATTAATCTTCCATCATGTTTTGCTTTCTATTGTTCCATCCATCCATCCATTCATCCACTTACCCTGGGCAGTTATCCATCTAACCAAATTGCACTATTTTGTCGTTCGAAACAAACTACTGCTGGGCGTTGATTTTTTTATCCTCAATGCAGCAGACCTGTACTAACAGGTAAATAAGTAATTATCGCATGTACATTACAGTCCATGTTTTTCTAAACCGAGTTTTTAAGCTCACAGGTTTGAAAATTTAAGGGCCACATCTGGTGGTCGGACAGGACGAAAAAAAAAACAAAACAAAAAATCCTGAGCCTTTATAAAATGCTCGGTATCAGATGCATGTCTGTTACATCTCTGACCCGCTCGCTCTTCCTCTCACAAGTAACAAACTGCTCGCAGTGAGATATTGTTCTTTTATGATGTTTTTTTCCCCCCGACCGTTTGAAGAGCATGGCACCAACGTCAGGTTATTAGGTTTCAGGCGTGAAATACGACGACGGGTGTCAGCTTTCGTTCCACTTGCGACGCTCCGAGAACTGATTTAGCAGCAGCAACTCGTGCATTTAAAAAAACGAGAAGGGCTGGCTCATTTTGACTCTGTTCCGCAGGGAATGAGGCTGATTTGATCCAGCCAGCTGTTAGCCAGCTTCTCACAACTACGGAGCTTCCGGCTTCTACCTCTCTTCTGTCTCATTTATAATTCGTGGTTTGAGGGGGCCCTTTTCAACACATTTCGTGAACTGACCACAGAAAGGCAACAGCAAGAACAATTGCTGTCGATGTTGAACTCGAAACTGACCACACTTAAAGATTTTCTTTCGACCGCTCAGAAAGCCGGCAACATCTCATGCGTTGCAGTCCTACTGCTGGAGCTCCACGGAAGTAAAGACCAAATAAATTAACCTGCGGTTAAATGGTGCACCGTGCAATTTCTCATACCCTGCATGACGTCCCCAAGGGGCTTGACCTTGCATGTGTTCAACCGAACCTCCTTTTAACCTGATAAGGCGTGAGATCACAGACACGTGATTAGAATGTTCTTAACTGAACGTTCTAATGGCGATGTAACAATCACTGCATGAATAAATGAAGGCAATGGAGTTCTAGAACACTGAGGTAGAATTAGTTACAAACATTCCAAAAAACCTGCTCTTCGAAGGGTTTAAAAAAAAAATTATTATACCCAGCCCCTGGTCCCTTAAGTCAAAGTTCCATGACTGTCACCTGGCAGGCATCTCCAGGTGTCAGGAGCCTCCTACATCATCCAATACCGCCAACACACTCACCCGCTTCGCTCTGTCGGACAAGCACCATGGTCCGGCAGTTTGGCTCGTTGAATGACAGGGAAGCTGTGATTGGCAAAATAGACAAGGGGGAACTTGCTCCAAAGTCCATACCTGTCATGTTAGCTATTAAGTGCTATTATTATTAACTGCTATTATTTATAATTATAATTACCATCAGAGTGCTCCCAAAGCTATGGAGCAGTTATTTAGCTATTTAGAATGCTCTATAACAGGGGTTTCCAATCCTATCCGAAAAGGGCCAGAGTGGGTGCAGGTTTTTGTTTTAATCCAGAATTAGTACACCTGATTCTACCTATCAAGGTCTTGATTGAAGGCCATGATTAGTTAAATTGTTCAATCAGGTGTTGTAGCGCTGGGCTAATACGAAAACCTGCGCCCACACCGGCCCTTTCGGATAAGACAGGACACCCCTGTTACAGTGCATTCTAAATTGGGTGAAAATATAAAATAGGATAAAATTCCAGCAAAAAATTTGCACTGATTGCACTGAGATTTTTGAAAAAATAAAATAAAATATATAACTACTGATCAAAGGGTTAGGGTTCAAAGGTGCAGGCAACAGATGGTATGTGAATATGAGCTAGGAGGGTAGATACTTCCTCGATGTTTGTTGACAGACAAAGTAAACCGAAGCACTTTAAGGAAAACTGTTGATCTGAGGATGATCCCGTTTACACTTTGGACCTTACTTGTTGAAGGTGAGCTGAACGAATTTGATCATAGATCGTTTGTAGATGCAAACGATGTGAGATTGATCAAAGTTTCTGTATGTCAGTGTGTTAGTGGAGCCAAACTGACTTCACGAGTGCTCTAAAATGTATATATGGTGCGTGTAAATAAAAGAAACACAGTTGTAAAGCTTGTTTTCAGTGTTTGTGCTTTTATTATGCAATTCATTCATCTTTAATTTTGATTTAAAAACAGTAACACAATTATTTCTGTTCATAGTTACTTCACTAGGCATAGTCTATTCAATTATGCTGTTCCCAAGATTAAAGGCATCGCATCAACCTCATTTTATTTTACTGGAATCCGAGATTGGAATGCTCTTCCTGACTCAATCAAATCGGCTAGTTCTCTGAATGTATTTAAATATCATTTAAAGCGCTTTCTTCTTGCCCAGTGACCCTTAATAATAATAATAATAATAATAATAATAATAATAATAAATTTATTTTATATAGCTCTTTTCACAGTCTCAAAGACCCTTTACAACACAGGGAATACAAGCATAATTATCACAAAAAAAAGACAAAGAAACAAAGATACAATAAAAACACATACAATAGAGAAAATGCAATGGGACCAGTGGTGCAGTGGTGGTAGGAGGGGGTGTGATGGACAGAGGGGGAAGGCTAGGGAAATAGTAGTATAAAAGATGTATTTGCATTGTACAGCAAAAATATAGACGGTATATTAGCTAGCAATTGCCAACAATGAAAGGCAGAACCAGGAAACACACAGAGCTTGGACGCCGAAGGAGAAGAAGCAGCGGCGAGAAGCGGCAACACAGATGTGCGTGACATTCTCTCGACCAGAAGGAAGTGAGAATACCACTGTTGTCTGTGGTTGTTGATGCCCTGTGTATGTGTGCGCGCGCGTGCGTGCCTTTGTACTGTAGACATTTTTAAATGTAGAGATCCAGATTTGTATATTTGTTGTATATTTAGTTATGTCAATAGTCCAGTCTAGGACCCCATTGAAAATGAGCCAGCTATTGCTGGCTTAATGGATAAGCCTCGCACTCAGTACCTTGCAAATTGTTTCTCATTTTAACATCTCACTAGTCCTCTTTGTATTGTTTTAAGTAAGTGTATTTGTTCTATTTTGTAATTTTTATATGATAAGTGCAAATAAATCAAATCAAATTCCTCAGTGCTTCATGGCCACCTGCCTAAGCATATGTGCGGATGAGACGAGCTGTAGGGGCTCCAGGTCCTCTAGGCGAAATGCTGGAGAAACCTCTCACGCATCAGGTTGCGTACAGCCTTGATGAGGTCTTTGCTGATGCGGTAAGTGTTGTTCAGGTCGTACTCGCTTCCACGGTCGCTGTTGATGTCGTAGTGCTGTGTGATGTAGACGCGGTCGATAGCGCCGCCCGGCGTCCTTCTGACGATGATCCGGTCCTTGTTGTTCTGATTGCGGGAATTCAGTGTCATGGACTGTCTGAACTCCTCCAAGACGTAATCTGGCAGCCTTTCGCCCTGTGGTAAGTTTTCGTTCTTGAGCAGGTTGCCCACAGTGTAGTATTCGTACCCAATCTGGTTGCACAATGAAGGGAGGAGGTCCTCTCTGTTTTGATACTTATGAAATCCATACGCACCTTGTTCGGGGTCCGTTGCCGGTTGCATGTTGTCGTTGTTATCAAACGTGATGTACTCACTGGAGAACCAGTACAGGAGGTTCAACCCATGCCGTGGGAAATTGTGGCCAAAATCATTGCCCACAAGATCATTTATTTCTTCCAGAGTGTCCTCAGGGTGGCCTGAGACAGACGCCAGGCTGAGAGCCAGCAGGAGAATGCAGAGGAAACGTGTGTGTCCCATAATGCACCTGTCTGAGGTAAGGAACACAGAGGGAACAGTGTTCAAAGCTATGGAGGCAAGATTGGTTCAAATCACTTCAGACATTAACAAATACTCACAATCACTAAAAACATTATTAATTCTATTGGCCACAATCTGAATACTGAACACAAGAAATATTGCGTGCTAGAACCCCTCACTGAACCTACATGTAAAATATATTTTATGTGGCTGCGTTGGCTAATCAGCCCAGGTGCATGTGCTCTCTCCAACAGCCGGCATGGCCCAGACCAATCCGCCTCTCAGGCGGACCAACTGCTACACACATATTTTGAGTATATTAGCATTTACATTCTAGACTATCCTGAGCTTCAGTCTGTATCAGCATGTGTGTTGGGGAAATTCAAAGTAAAGATGTGTGTGTCTACATTTTGGCAAGTGTGTGTGCGTGTGTGCGTGTGTGCGTGCGTGCGTGCGTGCGTGCGTGAAAAAGAGGCCTGCAGCCCTGACGTGCTACAGGATGTGCCAACCACAAACACATGCCTGCTCTCTTGTGAAGTGAGACGTTTCCGAGAAATGGATATGCCAAGAGACAGACAAGCCACCTCAGCACACATCTACCAAAATATAATTTCTAAAATGAATGTTACTGAGTATGCATATGTATCCTGCTTATCAGTTTTTGATAGAATTTCCACCACACATGACAATGCCCCCGGGCACACACTGCGAGGTCCATATAGACATGATTTTGTCGAGAACAGTGTGGAAGAACTTGACTGGCTTGCACAGAGCCCTGACCTCAAGCCCATCCAAAACCAACCGCGAGCCAGGCTTTTAACTTTAACTTTAACTTAAGTTACGTCTAAGTACACTACGTCTAAATTACAAAACAGAAGACGTTAAACAAAACATTAAACAATTAATCTAGAAATATCAAAAATAGAGAGAGAGAGAGAGAGAGAGAGATTCATAAACCAGACCTTGCCAAAGTATCACCCACTTCCAGTATAAGTGCCACAGGATGAAAGGAAACAAGCTAAAAACACACACAACCAAGGAACCGCCACCAAAATAAAAAGATGTAAACTTCTACTTCCAGGCTCAGAAACCAAACGCAAATCACAGCTTTTTCTCTTAAATACCTTACCTAGCATGGCTTGAGGATGTTTGCCCTGATTGGATGATGCCGAGTTGAGGTGTAGGAGTGAAGGGAAGGGGGGGGGGGGTCAGACTAATTTATGACAAGGACTGGCCTACCTAAAGATTGCATTCAAACTTAAAGAGGACATGGTAAAGAGAAATGTTAGGCGCGTAGCTATGCAGGGTCTCTGACCCGCGATGTGGTGTTCTGTGTCATCTGGTTTGTCTCTTCTGAGGAGGTGAGACCCATAGATTATCTGCCTAGATTGGGGCAATTTAAAATCCACTGATACCCTAATCACATTTGCTTTGATGCTTGTGACAGGGAGGCCGCATTCTTATTCACTGTTTCCCTCTCCAAGGCCAAAATCTAAACACTACATATCCTACGCTACATTACTCTGATCTTGCATTAATTATCTGCATTATATCAGTTCCAGTATTGGCTATTTCCTAGTGAAAAAAGTTGAATGCATGTGTGTTGTATGTGTCTATCAGGACTTAGCCAGTCAGGCATTGAGTATTACACACCCTTGAAATAAGCAGAATCTCCATGAACTTGTAGCATATCTCAATGCGGTAATAGTTGTAGTAAAATATATTTTTTGTACTGGCGCAGGTCTGTAATTTGAGTCACTGTCTCATAGACTACATTTGCACGCTACCAGGCAGTAAGTACCACATTTAATGTTAAATGTCTGGAAAAGTGCTATATAAATGCAATGTTCGATTAATCAATTCATTAAATATGTTAATTTAATGTGTTTTTTAAGCTGGTAGATTATAATAAACAAATAAAACGGCTAATCATACACAGTAAAATGTTCATTGTTACATGAACTCTTATTGAGTACATGTAACTCCTATTGGACCATGTACACTCTGTTCTAGTTGAGTTAACACTGGACGTTTTACAGTGCACAAAAGTTTTCCTTACCGCTTTTGTCGCATGGTCCCCAACCAGACGAAGGAGACGGTATATGGTCCACAACCAGACGAAGGAGACGGTATTAGTCGACTGTGAAGTGAACAGCAGGGCGACTCCTTCCTGTTTCCTCTGAAGGTTAGACGTTCTCCCTAGGTGGCGCTTCTGAGGGCACCCGCGCGAATTTGGGCTTTCATGCTTTTTGCTTACGGCGTTGATCGCTGCTGTTTGACGCATTTCAGGATTCACTGTTTGAAAACGGTGTTTTTATGCTGCTGCACCCTGCCTTGTCAAACTTTAATAAATGAAACTTGAAACTTGATCTAAGCGCAATCAGAACTTTTTCTTTTGACAAAATATGGCAAATGGAAACACACTTCCTTTGATGAAATAAAATTTCAATGGAAAATATGTTGCACATAATTAAAAAAACAACAACAACAAAATTCTGACTGTTCCAACTGCTCAGCTTCGAAGGACAGCAAGAGCCATTAAAAACCAAGATTTCACGACCACTTCCTGATTGATAGTGTGAGCCGATACGATGCAGCCGCTAAGTATCTTTTCTTATTTTCACTAAACACAGCTGCCATTCTAGAAAAACATCCGGACACTAATGTGGCTTGTGCTTTCAGAGAGGCAAGCTCAGCTGAAGTGGGTGTTTGAACTAGGCACAGCCTAACTGTACTAGTGGGTATCCAGAACATCATTGCTTTGATAATGATAGAACCAGCTCAGTTCCTGCAGATAGTTGTCAATCCTGTCAGGACCTTTCTAAATTTAGCAGTGTCTACTAAATTTAAATGGTAGGGTCCAGGAAGAGCTTTTAAGGGCCAGTTCAGAGGTCAGCATGACAACAGTACTGATTTAAATTATATGAAACTAACTGTACTAGTGTGGGGATATTAAAGAGCACACCTGCCCTGGTCGCTATAGACTGGCCATATATAGAATGAGATAATGGCCAGCAATTACCAGCACAGGAGTGGCTGTCACTGTGTCGCAGGAGGTTCTGCCAGTTATCTACATCCCATCACATGGAAGCTCTGTCATGACAGAGTTTAAATGTATGGCGTCCATGCCAAACCTGTATAACGGACAGTTGGATCCTGTGTCTCTGGCTGAGGCCAAGAAGCCTCGTGTCCTATGGAGCTGTGTCACAATTACATTACAGGAATTTAGCAGATGCTCTTATCCAGAGCAACTTACACAACATTTTACATTTTATCTATTTATACAGCTGGACATATACTGAAGCAATGCAGATTAAGTACCGTGCTCATGTGTACAAACAGCAGTTTCCTACTGGGAGTCGATCTTACTGGTGACCTTAAGGTTACAAGACTGGTTCCTTGCCCATTATACTACACTGCCACCATTATCTACAGTCCGTTGGGTTATAGGAAATATCGTGTAAGAATTGAAACAATGGAAAGCTGCTTCAATTTGTCTTTCATAATTGAGATCAAAGAACCTCACAGTGTCAGTTAGACGGAATATCCCACCTCACTACAGCAGCTATGCTCTGTCCTTTGAGGTTGAAGATAAAAGCCTCCTCAGAAACTTTGATTGAAATGTGTTCAGCTTGTACTTCAAACTTGATCTTTCCAATAATGAGTCTGCTTCAAAGCCTTCTGCTGAGAATTCCCTAGCCACCCACTCACCAAATCACCAGTGACACTGCATATGAGAGACGTAACAAGATGTAACAAGTGTCATGGAAAGGGGGGGGGGGGTGGATTTAGAGTGAAATATACAGAGTGGTGGTAGTTAGTCCAGGTATAGTCTGAAGAGATGAGTCTTCAGGCCACGGCGGATGATGGGTAGTGAGGCAGAGGTTCGGAGAGGGACAGGGAGTTCGTTCCACCACTGGGGAGCTAGGGTGGAGAAGCTCTGTGATCCTTTTGGTCGGGTGGGAGGGGACTTAGCAACTAAAGGTGCCCAACTGCAACTGACATTGCCTATGTTAACTTTCCTATTCTGTAAGCCAGTTTTATTATCTATGTCTAGTGGCATCTTTGATGAGAAGCAGTAGTTGTGATCCACTTAACTTTTAGTGCCATGCAAAGTTTGTGGCTAGCTCTATAGGCCTGTCCACTGAATGCAGATATGTGTGGCATCAATGAAACTCACTGTTATGCTATTCCTTTCTTAGCCCGGTCCAGACTGACATCTAACCTAATTTTAACTTAGGCCCTGTGCAGACCTGTACTTTGTATCCCGATATATCCAGATTGTGTCTAGATTCTGTCGAGACGGATGTCAGTTCCCACCTGGCGTCAGAATGCGTCTCCACATGCGTCTCGAGTGACCACTTGTGATCGGATCTCACTTCCCCGCTCAATATGCAAATAAACACGTACATCATTTCCGTTTCCAAAGACCAAGTGCGTTGCTGTTTTTAACCGGCGGGAGGCAGCAATGCACTACCTGTGCCTGGTCTGCCGGAAATTAAAAGAAGCAGAAGAAGAAGAAGAAGAAGTTTGCAAAGACCTTGGCGCGTGGGCAAAATCAAAACAAAAACAGACTGGGTCTATTCCTTGACGTGTTCAGAATCAGACAGCGTGTTTCGTGTGTACTCCATCCACGAGAATCCATTTTGCCTGTTGTTGTGGCTTCTTCTTGTTGTTTCGCACTTTAATATGACGCCGTTGGCGTGCGAATGAGTGCGTACTTCCGCTCAAGCGGAGGACGTCAGTTGACTAGGCGGTCCTTCAGTGTGGCCCAGGACGCATTCGTGCACGCACTGCTAAAATAATGTGGCCATATGCGACCCCAGACCACCTCCGAATGTGGTCTGAGTGATCGGATCTCAATGCGTCTTGGGTGCATTCACACCTGTAGTTAGAGCTGTCCACTTGTGATCGGGTCACCCAAGACGCATTTTAATGCCAGGTCTGAACAGGGCCTTAGCCTCCTGGAATGTCTTTAAATCATTTTAAAACAAAACTGGGTTAAACCCTATGGTTAAAACTAATGGCAATTGACACATGCCAGTTTTATTATCATTGTCTAGTGATGTTTGGTGGAAGTATTTAATCCCATTCCATTTTAGTGCCGCGTGGCTATCTTTAGTGAATGTGCCGATGTATTAATATAGCATGAATAAAGACACTAACGGAACTGGCGTCCCATCCGATAGGTTTGCCACGATAGAAGAAAAACTGAGGAAATTTTGAGCTCATTTGGTAGAACTCAGCTACCTAATGTTGCTAGTTTCCCTGTCTTCTGCTTGTCTACCTTTTCGTCCGAACGATTTATCCTAGGTTTGGCTAACAAATGAGGTCGAACTTTCCTCTTGCAAGGAGGAATAAGGCATGATTTAATTCTTCTATTGTTGGCAAACCAATTGGATAGGACACCTCTTTCTGAAATCTGTATCCCATGTAGACATGACAGTGCAGAAATGAGATGAACAGAAAAGTAAATTTGAACTCTGCCCCCGGCCATTCAACCATGATGCAAACCATGGGAACCAACCATGGGATATTTGGATGGACTAATTGCAGACAGGGGGAGGTCTATGTACTTGCAAACTGTACGAAATCAAAACAATGTGTCTTTTTTAAATCTCTTGTTCAAAAACGGTTGTTTCGAATAAAAAGGGATTATTTTTAAGCACACAAACCCGTGTAAATCATGGCAGAGACAGGCTAAGACTGGTGCATTCAGACAAATAGTTTTCAATGCGGTCTTTATTCTGAAATGCCTATCTATCTAGCAGTAGCTAACTGTTTCAGCCATAGCGGCACTTTAACCCTTTAAGGTGTCCGATCATAAATATGAAATCAGAATGAACATTCTAATGGTGATGTAATAATCACATGAAAGCAATTGAAAAGCAATGGAGTTCTAGAAAAGTGGCTTAGAATTATGAAAAAAAAAACATTCCAAAAATCTTCTCTTCAAAGGGTTTAGGTGCAGGCAACACATCATGGCAGGTGAACATCAGCTTTGAGGTTATGGACTTCACAGATGTTACTTCACAAATGAAACAAACGGAAACACTTTAAGGACAACAGAGGACGATCACGTTCACACTTGTGTGTGCTTATTCCATTCTCCAGAACGTGGGCTAATTTAAAATTGTATTCTTTGCAGATTGACTTCATTGAAAATGTATCAGTTTTTTTAAACTTATTTATTCAAACATACAAAATATTAAAGAAAACCATCTGCATACAAACAAGGGCATGAATACTATCTCACTTCACTGAAGAGGGGAGACAGGTATCCTGGTGCGTGAAATTTTCTGTCACCTCCAATCAAGGTCATTTTGACAAAACATACCTATAGAAGTGGACATCTTAGCACCATCCAAGAAAAGACTGTTGAACAATGTTTTAGGATGAAAGTGGGAAACATTAAACAATGCACCTGAGGTTTGACATTGTCCAAAAAAAGCAAGTCAAATGGTCATGTTAGACTGAAGGGTAGTGACCATCCATACCTGCACATATTTATGTCCATATATCATAACAAATTAAATATTTTAATTTGCATACAAATTATGGGGTTATAGAAAAAAAAAACAATTATACATATACAATCTGAAGCTGCAGCACATGCATTACATTACATTACATTATCAAGAAAAAATCAGATAAAAAAAAATTATTTGGCTAACTAAGTGCACAAGTTGGTAAGAAACCCTGACACAGTGCTAAACATAATATGGAAATAATATTTCATTTTGGTATGTGAAAAAAAAAAACAATGAATCCATCTCGTATTACAGTGCAAATGTCACCATACTAGATACATATACAAGTATTGCTAATATTTTCCATAACCCACATTTGTAGGAATAAATTGGGTTTTGATGTGAATCAATAAATATGTTATTTGTAAACAAACACAAACAGCTAACTATATAGCAGATTTAGTATATGGGAAGGGAAATTAATTTCAAGGCGAGGAACCTGGTAAAAAATAATTTCAGCATCTAATCAATAATGAAATTTAAACTTCAGTCTACAGATGGGTTAGAAAGTTCAGTTCCTGGTGGTATTGTGCTTTTCGGAACCTGTTCGCACTAACCATGCACCTTTCATTTACATACAGTTAAACAATACTTTAGGATGCGTTTGAAGTGGATAATATAAATAGCATGCATCAGGGTACTAGTGCAAATGCCCCACGTTGACTTAATACTGTGATATACCGGAGTTTCCTTAATAACAGGAACTTCAGATTTTGCTTGATTTAATACCTTGCAATGTGCACTTCTTGTTTTACTGTACTTATAACTTCTCAAACACCGGGAGCTGTGAAGGGGACATTAATGATCGACTCGGTAGGCAGCAGGTTGGTGGTCTGTGGGGTTCCCAATGGAAACCACTGATTTACAGCACCAGTAGTCCCTGATGCAAATGAGTGGGGAAGCAACAGGGACACCGGGTTTCCTAGGTCAGATAAGGACAATGCAGGGACCGCATGAACAGTCAATGGATAACATTTCTAACACGTCTGAACATTGTAAAACATATGGAATATATATCGCCAAAATATATCGAATATATATATTGCAAAAGAAATGGATACAGTTACAGGCATTGTAATACTGGCAGTGCAATAATCTGCAGTACGGGTTGTAAACACCTAAAAAGTAGGGTTGTAAGGATACATGGACAATACGATCCAATCGATGCAACATGCAAAAATCGATCCATATCGTTATGAATCATAGCAAAATATTTCTTTTTAAATGCCCGTAATCTTACAGCGGTTCGCTCTGAAGCAACATCGTTGTTTATATTTCCGGCTTCACCTCACGGTAGTGCTGTTTTTCCTTCTGTTGAATGTGACGTCAAAAGGTTTTTGCATCCTCAACTTCATTTTTGTTGTATGTGTATGTTGTCACAGGCTTATGTTAGCTGGATTGTATATATATATATATATATATATATATATATATATATATATATACACAGTACTGTGCAAAAGTGTTAGGCACCTGTAAAATACTGTACAGCTAAGATGCTTTCAAAAATCATGAAATGAAAGGTTATAATAAAACTGCATCAATTCTCTTAGGTACACTGTCCTGCAGTTTTATAAGAAAATCGGCTGGTATGTTGTTCCAAGCATTTTGCCACAGTTCTTCTGCAGATTTAGGCTGTTTCGCTCCCAGAGGCCCTTGATCAAGTTTTTATCTGAAAAGTAGTCTGTTACATAAAATATTACTTTATTTAACAAAATACAAAAATGTATCTGTAAAATTTCATTTTTTGGAAAATTCATGTTTGGAAATCTCAAATTTGCTCTTTTCTACTGACACACTAATTCAGAAAACAAAAAATAAACATCTAAGACCAAATATATACTATATATTATATTTAAAAATCTAGGGTGCCTAAGACTTTTGGACAGTACTGTATATATTATATATATATATATAGCTTTTGGATCGTATCAAACTTTTCGGTATTGCCAAATATCGAACCGTCACCTCAAGAATCAAAATGGTATTGCTTTTGTGCTGAAGGCCGAGGTTAACACCCTTACTGGAAACAGCCAATGAGCAGTCCCAGCACCGCACAGCACAGGCACACCAGGGTGCTGCCGGGTGACTGGCGGCTTCCGTCCGAGAACCTGTGGCTGCACTCCTCGGAGTTTTTCGGCGGGCCGGAGCCTCTCTCCGGATGGCACAGGGCGTAGTGGCCCCTGGTCCTCGGAGCGAAGGGTTTGAGGAACTTCTCGCGCGTGAGGTTGCGTACGGCCCTGATGAGCTCGGTGCCGACGGCGTACGTGTTGTCCGGGTCGTACTGGCTCCCGCGGTCGCTGCTGTAGTCGTAGTGCTGCGTGATGTAGACGCGGTCGATAGCGCCGTACGGCGTCCTCCTGACGATGATCCGGTCCTTGTTGTTCTGATCGCGGGAATCCAGGTTCTTGGAACGTCCGAACTCCTCCGAGACGTAATCTGGCATTTTTTCGTCCTGGGGTAAGTTTCTGTCGTCGAACAGGTTGCCAACGGTGTAGTAGGCGTACCCCTTCTGGTTGCGCAACGAAGGGAGAAGGTCCTCTTTGTTTCCATAGTAATGAAATCCAAATGCAGCTTGTTTTGGGTCCTTTGCCGGTTGCATGTTGTCGTTGTTATCAAACGTGATGTACTCACGGCAGAACCAGTACAGGAGATTCAGCCCATGCCGTGGGAAATTGTGGCCAAAGTCTTTGTCCCCAAGATCTTTTATTTTTCTCAGGGTGTCCTCAGGGCGGCCTGAGACGGACGCCAAGCTGAGAGCCAGCAGGAGAATGCACAGAAAACGTGTGTCTCCCATAATGCACCTGTCTGAGGTAAGGAACACAGAGGGAACATTGTTCAAAGCTATGGAGGCAAGATGGTTCAAATCACTTCAGAAATCAACAAATACTCACAATCACTAAAAAACCTTATTAATTATATTGGCCACAATCCACATTACTCTGATCTTGCATTAATTATCTACATTATATCAGTTCCAGTATTGGCTATTTCCTAGTGAAAAAAGTTGAATGCATGTGTGTTGTATGTGTCTATCAGGGCCTAGCCAGTCAGGCACTCAGTATTACACACTCTTGAAATAAGCAGAATCTCCATGAACTGATAGCATATCTCCATGTGGTAATAGTTATAGTTAAATATTTTTTTGTACTGGCACAAGTCTGTAATGTGAGTCATTGTCTCATCGACAACATTTCCATTACTACCAGGCAGTAAGTACCACAGTTTATGTTAAGTGTCTGGAAAAGTCCTATATAAATGCAATGTATGATTTATTCATTCATTAATATGCTAATTTAATGTATTTTCTTTTAGATTATTATTAAAATAAATCAGCTAATCATACACAGCAAAATGTTTATTGTTACATTGACTCCTATAGAGTACATATTGGTTCCTATTGGACCATGTGTACTCTGTTCGAGTTGACTTAACACATGGGCATTTTACAGTGTACAAAAGTTTTCCTTACCGCTATTGTCTCACGGTCCACAACCAGACGAAGGAGACGGTATTAGTCCGCTGTGAAGTAAACAGCAGGGCGACTCCCAGTCCTTCCCAGTCTCCTCTGAAGGTTGTCAATCCGAGCGCAACCAGAACTGACGTCCCACTTCCTCCTACAGACGTACGGAAGCAGACGTATGGAAGTCCAAATGAGTGGCAGCTGCTCGCCTTGCAAAAACCCGGGACACCGTCCCTAAGCCTGGGCGTGGAGCCTTTGATAAGAAACACGGTCGAGGTGCTGCAAAGTTTGATAAGTATAAACGTTCCTTTGGACTACACTGTGGACCTTCTGATGGGAGTTATCCTGGGAACTGTGTGCTTAGCAGCAGCAGTCTGCACCGAGAGCGAAATGGAAGTGGAGCAGACGAGCTGTTACATGAGCTCTCTCCCTGCATCGCTGTACGGAAGCCCAGAGGGGACATGAGCAGAGAAGATTAGTGTCATGTGGGAACAATTTAGTAACTCCTGGGAGCAGGACTGCACTGCATGCTCTACTGCACAATTTTACTGTCGTTTTGTTAAAATATTTATAAACACTGTGAGGATGTGGACACAGCGTTGCTACGTGCAAGTTAGTTTATTTCTTTACTGTGCCTGGATTTTTTGGTTGAAGAACATCTGAATCTAACCGATCAGTGTTGCCAACTCTCACGGTTTTAGGAGTCAGACACAAGCTTTCGCAGGCTCGGTCTAATGCTCTCACGCTACCCAGACGCATCTCATGCCAAATAGAAATGCCACAAACTTTAAACAAGGCCACTCCCTGAGTAAGCAAATTATGTGTCAGCTGGCCGGACAAAATTCCCCTCCCTCCCCTGGTTATGATCGCAATCGTCCACCCCCCCCCCCCAAATCTCATTCCAGCCAGTGGAGGAAAATTGCCAACCCTATAAATTGCCTATAAACTCCAATAACTGAATTTTAGCAAGCAAGACAAAATCAAGATAATGATTTAAAGTCCGCCCATGCACACATACACGCACGCACTCTGTTGCTGTTATTGTTGCAGTGTGGATCTTGTTGAAACGTTTCAGTACCTATATACCTAAACACTAGTTACTAGTACCTAGCCACTTGTGGGAAAGGCACAGTTCATGATGTTTTTTTCTGAAATCAGAATGAGCTGTGCTCACAATGAAATGTTAAAAAGGAAAAGGGTTACAAAACATGGCAAATGGAACGCACTTCCTTTGATAAAATACAATTTCAATGGAAAATATGCTGCACATAATTACAAAACGACAACAAAATGTCGACCTTCTGAAACGTTGACCTTCCAACTTTGCCTCAGCTTGTTCCTGAAAAACAGCAAAGAGGAGACGTTTAAAAAAAAAAAAAAAAACGTTCCCACTGATTTCGCTATAAAAGCGCTACATGAACGCAGTCCGTGTAACATAGCGCTGCGCGCGTGCTGTCATTCTCACCGGAGCGTCGTACGCACCCCACACGCTTATCTCTCTGGCCCGTAATTGAACGAAATCGTGTCATCGGGGTCAGGCCCCGAGACGGAGACAGCCGGACGCCACGCAGGAAACTCCGATATCCCACAATGCACCTCACCGGAGGACGTGCGCGGCGCGATAACGCGACAAAGCGGCTCGCGTTCGTCTGATCGCTCGAAAGCGGGCTGTGAAGGAGCCGTCTGCAAGAGCAGAATTCCCCACAGTGAGGTCAGCGTTAATTTCTCTCGGCGTGTGCCGACTGCCTGGACTCCTTTTAAACTGGACTTGGGTGGAGAAAATGGCGAAAATGGCAAAAAGGCTGCTGATGTCATGATGAAGTGCATTTTTTTTTTTTTTTGAGGTTTCCTGGAGAACGCCTCTTAATTTTCTAAACTGCTAACCACAACATTCCGCATGTAGACACAGCATTCTGTCATCCTGACATTTGGGTTGTTTATCCAGACAGCTACTTAACCCGCTCACTGCAGCTCGAAACAAATTTTACACGCGTCAAAGCTTGACAATAGCCTACCGTTACCGCATGGTTTTTTACCATTGTTGTTTTATCAGTTGTGTGACATTTTTTATGAACACATAACCATCTGCTTGTTCGCCAGATTGGTTTGCCGCAGATTTCGTGCTGATCCAAAAGCCTTTATGCCATCTGAGTGGACTCGTAGAGGACAAAGATAGCTGGAATGAGACTTCGATGCTATCCCAAGATTATTGCGGATCTGTGAAGGTCCGGTTCTAATTTGGTACTCACAAAGTTTTGTGACGCACAAATGTAATAGTTTACTTTAGGATTCCGTTTTCATTGGTTTGTTGGATTTAAGTATATGGAATGAGTTTGAAAACAAGCAAATAGTCCAGTTGCAGGTACAGTACGTACACAGGATACATTATGACGCTGAGCACGATCTGACTGTGCATAAACAGACAAAAATCAAAATTATACTTGTGACATTTTGACCAAAACTTTGGAGAGTTGTGAAACTTTGTTAGCTGTGTTGCGAGATTATAGTCGAGGGCCTCTTCAGAACCTCAAGTGCAGTCATTTTTGAGGGAGATGTATCAAGCCCATGCCTCAAGCTTGAAGTGAGCTATAATGAAACTGATTTTTTACCCAAGGTGTTTGTTGCTCAAAACTTGTTCAATGCGAAACTCAAATATAACTGTCTGGGTTTGAATTTCAATTTTCAGTACGTCACATCAAAGGCATTTGGCAGATGCTCCAATCTAGAGCAATTTACACAACTTTCTCATTTTTTAAATGTATTTTTACTGAAACAACCCACAACCTTTGGGTTACAAGTCCAGTTCCCAAACCTTTACACCACACTGCCACCCAGTGTAAAGGGCGACACAGAAAAAAATGTCCAGTGCTAACTTTACTACGGCTTTTGGATGCATGAACAGAACATTTTATCGTGTATCTTATTTTAGCAATGAGGATTGATGAATTATTGATTTTTCATGAGGATATTTCAGCGGCAGTTGTGGTTTTGTCCCCTTGTTCCAGTTGGGGGGGGGGGGGGGTTCACTTGTTACCCCCCTGCCAAACACTCCGGCAGACTCCTCCTCTTCCCCTCGCCATGGCGACAGGTGACACGCCTCCACACGGGAGCCGAGATTACCTTTGGGCGGACTGTTTGATTCCGTGCCCCGCCTGTGGCAGGAGGCAGAGCCGTTCCGTGGGTCCTATCTGCAAGTATAATGTCATTTGTTCTTTCCACGCATAGTCAGACATGCTTAGGAGAACATACGAAGCTGCTGCACGTGGCCAGCACCCACTGCCCCCCCCCACTGCCCCCCCCCCACACACAAAAAAATAAATTAATAAATTGGAACAATGGGCCAATTTCCACATCAAAGGTCACAAAGAGACAGGATTACTTGGGAGCGCGTTGAAAGGCTGGGGGGGGTGGGGGGGTGGTGGGTAGATCAATGCGTTTCTCATCAAGGCGTTCTCCTCGGCCTTCGTGCAGATCACATGCCGCGCGCGCGCCATCGCCACGGTGATACCAGAAACGAGCTCCCGTGTCGAGGCGCTCCGCTGCTTAGCGGAGAAAGGTTTCGCCGTGTCCCAAACCTCGCGCGACGACGTGCTTCGTCACTGAGCCCCTTCCTTGTGTCTCTAGAACAAACGTAAGGAAATGAGAAGGACCAAGAAACTGGGCGCTGGGAGTTTCATGAAATATCGGTGTATTAATGATATCTGAGTAGTGACAGTCATTCTCACTACTAGCTCCATGTTACACATACGCTTCTGTGACATCACTAAAGAAGGATTGAAGCTCCATTGAGCAATTGCACTAAACCCTTTGTAAAAGACCAGAACTCAACGGCAAAGTCACAAAGTTTACTATAGGGTAAATGCAAGAAAAAAAAAAAAAAGGCAAATGTAAGTCGGTCCCATTCATTTGTTTAATAAGATTATTCTGCATGTTATGATTATGAAGACTTTTTCTAATGGGTGATACACAGGCAGGCAGGAATGGTCTCAGTGCAGATAACTGACTTTTTAATACCTCTGTGCTTCCTGTTCGTTACTTGCCAGGAAACCTCCAGGCCTCTGGCCCTCTCAGTGGGCAAGCCTGTTTGCTTGTGCTTGTCTCTCTCTCTCTGTGGTTGGCTGCGGACCACAAACAGGCCGGTTCTTGGAGGTAAATCCATCAGAGAGAGAAGTTATTAGTGCCAGTGCCTCAGACAGAAAGAAGAGAGAGGGAGAGAGGGAGAGAGAGAGGGGGGGGTGGGAGGGAGAGAGAGCGAGAGGGTAGGGCCTAATGCACATCTCACAGCAGTCTCAGTTGCTTGCTGTTTCCCTCTCTGCTGCTTTCCTGCAAAGCAAACGTTCATCCATCACCAGGGAGGAGTGACAGTTTAAAACCCTCTCTTTGTCACTCTCTCCCTCTCTCTCTCTCGCTCCCTTTCCACCGTCTCTTGCAGACTCCTTGCGCTCTCGCTCTCTCTCTCTCCCCCGCTCCCTCTCCACCGTCTCTTGCAGACTCCCCGCGCTCTCTCTCTCTCTCTCTCCCTCTCGCTCCCTCTCCACTGTCTCTTGCAGGCTCCCCCGCGGTTCCCGCGGTTATTTGGATGCGGTACAGTGCGGGGGGCTGCGAGTTTGAGTCACGCCGCGCCGGTCAGAGACGGTCGGCGGCGGCGGCGGCGTGCGAGAGCAGCGTCGCACCGGCAAAAGGAAAAAAAACCTCGGCGGAAACGAAGGCTGCTGCCGCCCCGCCCGCCCGCCCGCGCTCGCCCTGTCACCTGCCGCTGATGATGATGATGATGATTGATGGGCAGGTGTCTGCAGGCATCAGTTTAGTTCAGCGACCGCGCGCGCGGGCGCGGCGCCGTTCACCGTTCGCCGTCCCAGTCAAACCGCCTGTCGTTTTCATCTCCGCGAGACGAGAGCGCACGCTGTGTTTTCGGCCACTGCCTTTCAAAAGCCGTTCGAACAGAACGCGGTTGTCCTCAAACGTGTTCAGCCCGTCGAGTGAAACAAAAAAAAAAATAAAGAAAAAAATCTTCTCTCTTAATGGCAGCAGTCACAAATGTAAAAGGATTGCAGGTGGATACGGAGCGTTCCGTGTAATTTTCTTTCCGAGATTGTGCTCGCAAGCTCTGTCTTCAGAGGAGCGATTACAGTTATTTCTTTCCCCATTTTGGGAATGACATTTTTTAGCAATTAAATAAAATTGGTTTTTATAATGTCCGTATTTTCTTCTTGTATATCTTGAAAATGGCTGAGCCTGTACTACAGTGATGAAGGTGAGCTGGCATGCGCTTGTCAGGGACAGTTCCCATCCAGGCAGTGTGTCTGCCGGAACATTCTATATCAGGGGTGTCCAGTCTTATCCGAAAAGGCCCGGTGTGGGTGCAGGTTTTTGTTTTAGCCCAGCGCTATGACTCCTGATTCGACTAATTAACTAGTCTATCAAGACATCGATGAGGAAAACTCGGGAATTGTTCAATCAACACTATTGACAGTTTTTATGATTTTTCAAGCCCTTCAACCCTACTGGTCGAATGGTGACAGGATTAAGGCAACTGACAGGTAGGGCAACAAATAGTCACTTTGGTGCTGTTCTAGGACATAAAATGGATTCATAGCTTGTGAAAGGTGACATCACTGAGAAGGAAGGTATGACCTGGCCTGCCTATGACCAACCACAATGGCTACAGTCTGTCACTGAAGCTGGACCTGCCGCCATTTTGTGCAATGCCGTTTTCTCAATCTAGATCTCATTCCTTTCTAATTTCTACCCTGAAAACTAGAAAACTAGTTTTAGAAGATACATGACAAAAGGTTTGAGAATCAATTCAGATATCTGATGTAAGGGAAATAAATGGTCATCTAAGATAATTTGATATTTAACTTTTATGGTTTTCTCACAGAGGCCTCGTCTGGGTGTGTTAAAAACACACAGCGATCGAAACCCTTCCCTCTGTTTCTCTGTAGCTGGCTGCTAAGAATAGGCATTTTGCTGCGACTTGAAAGTTGGCGAAAATAATTACTCTCCTGAAGGAGGTGACAGACAGGAGGATGTTTATACCCTTCTGTTAGCTTTTCAGTCAACGCCGCCAGTGGCTTCTCCGCAAAACGGTCAGATTGCCACTCGTAGGCGATCGTGCCTTTGTTATTACATGTGCGGTACTAGCTTTCGAGATAATTTCAGTAGATTTAAAACATGATAACCCCTGTATTAAATTAATATATTGGATTCTTAAAAGAAATAAAAAGAAATAAAAAATTCTTAACCCCCCCCCCCCTACCCCCCCAACTATGATGCCCCTGCGGCTGACAACAGTAGCCACTGTTATGTGTAGGAATACGTTTTAGGCTGTGGGGTACATCAGCCCAAAATAATAAATAAATGCCCTCGGGTGCCTATCAGGCGAGAGCCCCGTATCACAGGGATTCTTCATCTGCGCTCCATTAGTGTCCAACAGTGATTGGTGTCTGGCAGGGCGATGATGTCACAAACAACGTCGGTTGGTCTCTGTGGGATCATGGGAGACGTGTGCAGCACACTGTGATTTTTTTATATAACATGCTGGTGATTGTAGTCCATCCATCCATCCATCCATTCATTATCTATACCCACTTAATCCTCGTCTGGGTCGTGGGGGTTGTAGTGATTACACTGAAAGAAGGAATGAACACTGCAGAAAATTAAGCTCCGTAATTTTCAGTGTGTACCAAGCCTCTCGCACGGGTATTTGTACGTTTCCGGGAAAAAGGCGGTAAACGGCTGTAAGCGAGTGATTTTTTTAATGCCTCTTCTCGGTACACAAAACGATCCTCAGCCCCTTGAGAAACTCAACAGCGGTGAATCCACAGCTACCGTATTTGCATGTCACCTTGACAGACGGAACACTGGTTTCGCATCCGATCGTCTGTTCTCCGGTTGCGTACTCCAGCCCCTTCGGGAATTTCGCCCCCTCTCACAGGGAATTTTGTTTGACGGCTTCTGATATTCCGCCTCGCCTGCTTCGCTGAATGCGTCCCGGAGCACGGATGTCACAAGGCGCAGGAGCGTCTGCCGGAATGAACAGGATATCGTTCAGAATATCCACCCCCCCACCCCCCACCACCCCCCCACCACTCTTGCAAATAATTGGCCGGGATGCACAGATTTCCCACGTGCGCTTGCGCTTGTAGGGAAGCATCCAGCCTGCAGTTTTTTTTTAAACAGCCCCTGACACGCATTTCATGGGAAGGGAGAGCGATAGCACGATAGCACGATAGCGCGTTGATCCACGATGCGTGCCTGCGCTCCGGGGCCCCCGCGAGAGATGATGGGCGCAGCCTTCATCACGACGCGCCCGTGACAGCTTATCATCATCATCATCATCATTTACTCTCTCAGCGGACGCCCTCAATCCGAAGACAGGTCTACAGCTCGCAGTTTAATAACTTATACCCATTTATAACGCTGGATGTTTACTGAAGGGATTTGGGTTTCATGCCCCGTTCAACAGCGCAACGGCAGTGTCCTGCATACTAACCCGTAACAGTCTGGCAAAGCAATAAGTCCAACTACGGTTATGTACTGTAGCATATGGTAAAATCCATTTTTAATTTTACATTACAAAAAAAAGAGTACATTGTAGCATGGTTATTGGTAATGTAGCTTGAGGCTGAAGCAGAAGATCGTGTCATAAGGCTGGTTGGCACACCCTGCTTAAAATTGTAATATTTTTAAAAAATCCTTTGAGACTGAAGGAATGTATGTAAATGACGCATTAATAAAACAAAAATAATAAAATCAACTTGCTATGTAATTAGCATTATAAAATACTATAAAGAAAAGCATTACTTTATAATATACAACTTGATTGTATGCATGTCAAATGCTAAATGACTAAAATAAATACATAATAAATCCATACATCCATTATTTATACCCACTTATTCCTGGTCATGGTCGGGGGAGGGGCTGAGGTCGGAGGAAAAGAGAGACATCGTAGGGTGGCAAATGCAGTCTTCTTATAGGCTAATCGCTTGCCAGGTGTTAGCAATCCGGTAATTAGTTTGACTACTACCACTGCCACACCAGTAAACCACAGAAGAGGAACAGACAACACCCCCCAAGCAGGAAGACTGAGGGTCAGAGACAACCCTGGGTCGTCCTGCATGAACTTGAGCAAATAGTGCAAGCGAAACCAGCTAGAAACACATAGCTCTGCAAGCATCAGGGCTGGCCTACCTTATACCAGCTATTCCTCCTGAATTCCATGAGGAAATGTGTCTAGACATTATTGACTGCAAATACAGTATATACATCCTGCCCTTTTTCATTTTGGAGGCTTATGAAATCTGGCGAAGCAGAGTAAAACTTATCATAATTTTTATTTTGATATATTTTCAGTTTTACCTTATCACACATGTCTGGGGGGAAGGGGTGCTATGGGAAATGGGAAACGGGATGGGAAATCTATTCTGTGCGTCTAAACAGTTTGCCTGATAATCATGCCAGGATCCGTGCAGTTTGTACACAATTTCACACTGTGTTATGCAAGGAAGAAAAAAAAAAAGAAAACAAAACAAAACAGAAGAACAAAAATGCCTGCAGGCACGACGGAACGGGCCTTGAAGCCTGGACGGTAAACAAGCACATGGATCAGGCCGCAAGATAACGAGGTTGCCGGTTCCCTAACTGCTGGGGAAAAGATCAATGCCATTAAATCATATGGACCACTCCGGTAATCTAGTTCCATCCAGCCCTCCACCCGGCCCTTTTAAAATCATCAATATGTTAAAAAAAAAAAATTGCAGTTTCAATTAAAAAAAAGAAAAAAAAGAGCAAGAGACCAGAATGACTACAGGGAGGCTTTGCAGAAAATGCACCGTAATTAACTAATGGGCCCTGTGCTCTCCAGTTAGCATGCTTATGGCTCGGCCGAGCAATTACCGCGGTACCTAAACCAATGGCTCATCTCTAACACAGAAATGATTGGGCAGCCACTGAGGAAAACATTGATTAATTAAAGTCGCTTCGATAGTCTGTCAAAGTCCCCCCCCCCCCCCCCGAATGGACTGTCTGAGTGCCGGGGCGTGACTCCTCGATAATGGGCCCGGGCAGACTGTCTGACGTTCCCTCCTCCTGACCCCCCCCCCACACGCAAATAACATTTCTCCTGTATCCTCTCTCTCTCTCCGAAAATCACATTTACTGGTTAATTTTAAAGATCAAAAAGATCTCTGAAAAGGAAACAGATTTTCAGAGCGCTTCAAGTGCTTTATAATGTCATTGATCTTTTCCCAAACATGCATGGCCCGGACTGTTTCAAAGTCATTTAGCGGTTCTAGTACTTCCCCGATTCGTCTGTTTAAGGCATTCTTATGTAATGCATTTCTGGCAATGCACTTTCATTGCTATTTAACATTGAAATAATTTTTGGATCAGTAGCTCAATGATAGATTCTTGTTAGTTGTGATCATTGTCTTAACTAATGCATCTTATTTTATAGAATATATAAAAAAAAACAATGTGTAAAAGTACACAAAAAGGCGATAATGGAAAAATGCTTTGTCTTAAAGAATGATCATTAGCAATCGTTTCCTTCTATCTATTTTAAGTACAGCCACCAGCTGCTAACCACAACTTAACCTTCAAGCTGCATTACACTTTGGCAATGATAATGTGGCTTAGACATCTTCAATCAAAAACTTATCATCTGTAGACGTACATTGACAGTAAGCAAATAGATGGGAAAACATCCCAAACGCCCCCCCCCCTGCAGCATAAATCAATCATCTTATGTAACTTATGGCAGAAGATTACTCCATAGAGGAAAGTGTGAGTCTATACATGCAGAATGTACTGGGAATGAGGTAGGCCTGGAAAATGATACAAATATGAAAAACAAAACCAAATGACCAGCTACTTTGCTCCTCTGCACATTGACCGAGACAATACAGATTAATTGCAAAAATGATTTAAATTCAATTAATATTAATGTATAAAAAATGATCTTTCTTTTCAACTTCTTGAGGCCCCTCACAAATAATGACAAATGAGTAATTAGCGAGGAGGAAAAACAGAAATATAATTCAGTATAAACCTCACCCCCTTATAGACAAGTAGTGCAGACAAATTATGTCCCCTGTAAGATTTATGGGACATTTAAGGCTGCAAACTACCAGAAGTGATTTGCTCCAAATGATGATAGAAAACCTTTCACCCTTTAAACAAGACAGATTGATTAGGCCTAACCCTTCTCAGCAGGAAATTAATCTTGATTTAAGCAGTCGTTGTTTTTTTAATTTAATCCTTAGTAGTAATTGCATCCCGACAACAGCTAACATATGTTGACCTATGTTGTGTTTTGTTTACAAATTTGACCAGTAAATTATTTTACTCAGGGTGATTGCTCGGAACTCAGTGTTGAGGTAGGGAAAGTGTGTTAGGACAATCTTCGCTTTCAGAGGGTTTGCTAAAAAAAAAAAAAAAAAAAAAAAAATTAAAAAAGTGTTCCAGCAGAGTGGTGTTTGTCAAGACTTTGCCAAGTAGTCACACAGTGGTTTGTGAAGCATGGCAATGATATTATCCACTAAGCACAACTTTCTCAGTGCGTCTTAAGCCAATCAAACATTTGTGGGATGTCCTGGAAGGATCAGCTTTCATCAGTTAAGCAGGACTCGGCATTACCATGGTGTAGTATTCACACAGCAGAATCTCATCTGCTTCACAATGCCAGGGAGCACAGAAGCTGTACTGGCCCACTCACAGTGGTATTAATGGTGAACAGACTGTATTTATATAGCGCATTTTACAGCAACAACTGTGCAAATCGCTTTACAATGAATGCTTTGCATTCACCCATTCACTCACATTTACACCCAGTGGTGATCATGGCAGCCATGCAAGGCGCAAACCAGCTTATCGGGAGCAATTCGGTATTTGGTGTCCTGCTCAAGAACATTTCGACACACTCAGAAGACCGGGGATTGAACTGACTACCTTCCAGCTGCCCGACGACCAGTTTTACCTCCTGAGTTAATGTCGCCCCCATGACTTTATATAGATTTGTATCTGGTTTTACTTCTTTTTTCTTAAGTTTAAGGGTGTCCAAATTCTGTGTCCTACACCCATGGATCCTGCTCAGCCTTTCCTTCTGCAAGGCCTGCAAAAAAATTCATTTATACTTTCTTCCGCAGTCTTCCATGTATTTGTCTTGAAACAATATGTTTGTCTGGCTGCCTGGCCCGCATTGTGTTGCATCTCTATTTTCAATTCGGGCGGCTTGCGAGCCAACGTTCTGCGGCATGCCTCATCCCCTTGGATTTCATTCCGCCATCAATAACTCCAAAAAAGCGTGAAATTGCAATCTTTGATTTTTTTGCGGTGTGTATTTTCTGAATCAATGAATGGTAATCGGATATGTTGCTTCTTGGGCACACACACACACACAGCATCTCATCTCTGAGACGAATGAAATGCACATTTAACAGCACAGAGCCAATTTTTTTTCCCTCTTCAGTAAAATGTCAGCTCACAAATAGTACTATTTTAGGTTTATATATGAACTTTCTGTGCTTTATTCAATTTTTAAGCGGTTGAAAAATGACCGAACAAACACTCAAAGAAAAATTGTAATCTGGGAAAGTGCTTGCTGGAAATACCAAGCTTTTGAGGAAGGAAAACAGATGGCCTTTACAAGGCTGATAAAAATATATTTTTCTGTGTGGTTTTATTACAATACAGATGAGATGGTTTCATTACAAAGATATTGTTCTCGCCATTGTAAATATCACCTCTGTGTAAATCGCATACATCTTGGTCATACTGCTTTTGCACAATAAAAAGCACTCTGAGCATATCTCTCGGAGGCTCTGTCTTGCTTATCTTTTGGCTGATTTGCTGATTATTGTTAAATGAAACAAGTGAGATGGCGAGGAGACAACTTTCGCTTTCGCGGTGCTTTACCCCGAACATCGTCGGACCGAGTCAGAAAACAAACTTTTGCGTTTCGCTTGGAGAATACTCCAGACACCCGGAGACGTGATTGGAAAAAATTAGTGGAGTATTGGAAACAGACGGCAGAGCCTCATTCCTGAGCTACTGCGTGACACAGAGTCGTACAAAAGGAGGAGAGGGGGGAGGCAAACAGAGGGTGCGAGCTTTATAAAAAAATCACAGCAATACAAAATGGCGCTGTGAGGGTGGAAGGTTCCGGAATGCCGCAAATGAAGAAGGAAGCATATTAGAATTCAGGAGCACAACATCACTGCACTTTGTTAACAAACGGGGCTCAGAAATTGAATTTCTTGATGTACTATATCGAGGACGTGGAACTGGCTGCAGCCTCTTCAGAATGACAATAAATAACACTCCATCCATCCATCCATCCATCAATCCATCCATCATCCATACCCGCTTATCCTGGGCAGGGTCGCAGGGAATGCTAGAGCCCATCCCAGCATGGAGAGGCAGGAACACACCCTGGACAGGTCGCCAGTCTATCGCAGGGCACACACACCATTCACTCACCGTTCACTCGCACTCTACAATGGACAATAGATTAAATAAAATCTGCAACACGCTTTTTTGTTTGCTCATTCTTGCTTACCAGTTCCAAATGGTCTGCCCTCAGGAGATTAGCTGTCAGGACAGAGCTTCAAGAAAACTAAAGGCCAAAACGATGCAAAGGAAGGGGCGGTTTGCATAGGGTTGTACAGGTTTTGTGACCGTCAAGGAGGAGGCTGTAACTATGCAACCAGTGTCACACAAGCAATTATCGGTTGTTTAGTGAATGAAGGTGGGGCTTCCTATTAGACGTCAGTGTGATGACATGTACGCACTACCACTGTGTACAACCGATGCAGGAGGATGATTTGCCAAACCTGTTCAACAGTATTGCACTGCATTGCACACATGGGAACCCCGTTGTTTTCACATAACTATAAAACGGCCTCACTGTAAGTCCTGTGTGTATGAACCCCTGATTGAAGATTTACTCACGCTATAACGTCAGTTTCACTTAAAGACAGCCGTTTAAAAAAAAAAAAAAAAAGATGAATGATTACAAAGCACTAGATACAAGTAGCTGTGTAAGGGGAAAAAATGAAGAGAAAATGTCTGATCCAGCAGGGTTTTGGACGACTTTAACCATGCTCTGAGCGGATGATCCAGAGTGATTTGCATTCCTCTCCACAGA
The DNA here is from genome assembly GCF_018555375.3 of Anguilla rostrata. Taxonomy (NCBI): domain Eukaryota; kingdom Metazoa; phylum Chordata; class Actinopteri; order Anguilliformes; family Anguillidae; genus Anguilla; species Anguilla rostrata. Next base: position 7,989,824 of record NC_057940.1, on the reverse strand, counting down.
TGGCAACGCATTTCCCAAAGCGGCAACAAACAATCTGCCTAGAGAAACTCAAATTGCCAGACTTTCTCCCCCCCCCACCCCCAACTCCCCCGCCCCCCTTCATAAAATATGCAACGATCCTCTCTTCTTCTTCCCCCATCAGACGGGTTATTCCTCCTTTGAGGCCGATCGTTTTAAGCGCCAAATGGCGAGCGCGAAACAGCCGTGGGGAATCCTCAGAAGAACGCCGGTCGCCGAGCTTCTTCACTTGCCCACCCTCCCCTCCCCTCCCCCCTTCCCCCCCCCCCCACCCCCCACCGCCAGTTTCCCGCCGAGTTCCCGCCGCCCCGCCGCGCGCGGATCTGCTTTCCCGTCACCCGCGCGCTGATTAAGCGCGACGTTCTGTCGGGTGACAAACGCGCCGCTTCCTGAGGAGATCGCAGTCCGCCCCTCCGGTCGCTCGACAAGGTAAGCGCCTGAGGGGAGGGGGGAGCAAAGCGGAGCAAACAAACATCACGAGAGTTCTGCCTCTCTCTGCTGCGCTAGCCATTCATTTACGATCGTTTTCCCCCTGTCTTTCTGTTTCAGGAAATGAACTTAATTGATCAGAACAGAGGTACTCAGCTAAGAGGTTTACGGTCACCGTCCTTTATAGCGTAAACTGCTAAATAAGACACTTTTTCTGGGAATAATAATTCTGGAAAGGCATCTTTATTTAAAATTTTCCTGGTCAGGGCCATTGATGTAATTGGCTTTTGGCTTGTGCAACTAAACACCATCAGGGTTCATTTTTCCCCCGCATTAAATCAAGTAAATATTTTACAGCAACCAGTATTCATATCGTTAAAAAGCGTAAAGGGAAAACTTTACTCGTAAATACGAGAACTTTCTCGTGAAAGTGTATCCAGCCTCGTCCGCCATTCTTGCTGAGCCAGAGAGAAGATGAAACTGATGACTTGGAGCAGTGATGTCACCGGTACTCCACGCGGAGTTAATTAACTTAACGGGAAATGATGCGTGCAACATGGAATATCACATTTGCCATTGGCTCATAAAGCCTCCTTATGGATAGCTAACTTGTCTATAAAATATTTAGCGGCAGTGAATTCGACTCTTCCCAGTCCATTTAATGTGCTCTCTAGCGCGCACCTAAAGATTCTCATGTTAGACACAGATGCATACCAGAATCCGGGCTTAGCTTTAATCAAAAAACAGAGCTAAATAATCCTAAAATTACTCTTTACCATCTGTGTACAGTACTTTCATTATGATAGGAATGGCTAATGTCCTGCTGACCAAAATCTTCCTTCTATGGGCGATGCTATGTACAATTGCGCACCACTGGAACCTTGCAGCATTCAGTTTGGACTATGCAGCAAATTAAAACACTCCATGAACAAACCTAATCTAACAGGCTACTCTGCACATGCAATGTGGAATAGATAGAGTTTTAAAAAGACTCTTAATAGAAATCATGAACTTCCTAAATGACGAATATTTAACACTGTCCGTATCACTTATGTCCGTATGCTCCAGTCTGAGAGATTTCAAAAATTTAATATTTATTTCTAGATCTTGTTGTTTTTAATATTGTAGAGAAGTGGTGTAGGGTGTGCTGGCTTTTGTTGCTACTCCGCACTTAATTAGCACAGAAATTGAGCAATTATAGCAGCTAATTGCAGGGGTAACTCAGGTTGCCTGGTTTTTTGAGTCTGAATCGGTTGCTGATCTTAAGGTGAAAATTAAATCCAGAAGAATCTCTTCTGGCTCTCCAGAACAAGGAATGAAGACCACTCTCACAATGACATACATGGCTAGCTGCCCTGGGCAAGGGTGCATGCTGAATTACAATACAAAAGCAATAACGCTTTCTGGTTTGATACAGTGATGCAGGACATCACCAGAAGAAAAGACAAACATTTGGAGATGGTCCCTGGGAGTAGCTGCTGTGCAAAATCTTTGTGGAACTTTGTGTAAGTTCCTGTCAGAGTACCGCAGGGACCAACGGCATCTCAACCCTAACACAAACAAACACATTTAACTGAATTTCTCCTGATGAAGGAGCCACTTCACAGGGGAGGCCGACTTATTAACCTCCAGATTTAACCTCTTCTATTCCCATCTGCCGGCGAAGAGCCTTTTGTTTGCAGTTCATTGTCATGGTTTCTCCCGCTAACAAGCTGGAGTCACGGCAGGGAGAGCTCGTTATCACGAACACACAAATCGAAAAGTACGCAGCAAAAAAAGCGATATATATATATATATATATATATATAAAACTCTCTAGTTCAATACATTTTTCTATGCCTTTTTAAAAATTCATTCCCAGCACGGTATCAGTTTGATCCTGCACTTCTATTATATTCTTTTGCCTTTGCCCAATTTCACAAGAAAAAAAAAAAAACATCCATGGCCTCAAATCCTTCCACCTCCCAGTTTTCACTTGTCTAAACTTATTTCAATTCCAATGTATTACTTTTATCCCCTTACCTGAAGACTGAGTGAATATTGTGAATATTGATTTTGGGATTTATGGAAAGGTATTTGGTTGTCAGCCGGTGTGTGGCTTGAACACAATTGTTCATTTAATCTGAAACCGCCCTCTTCTCTCTCGCTAAGGAAAAGTATCTACTTGCCTATTTAAAGACTCGCATGTCAAGATGAAAAAACCCCTGGAAAAGAAAAACAATTATTAGACGGGAATAAACGTGCGTTACTAAGGTAATGTGTGTGTTTACCATACCGTGCATCCACTTTCATCTCCAAGGCTTGAGCTGTCAGTCACTGCGGTTAATTATGTATCCGTAAAATACCGCACATCATTAATTCCTCCAAGAGGAAAGAACAAAAAAAATCATAACACGATGCCCTAATACGCGCAGAACCCAACGCAAAGAGGGCGGTGAGTCAGCCAGTACGGAGGTGCAAGGATTGCTCTTTTCGCAAGCAAAACTTATCCTTCCTCCCCCCAGTCTCTCACATTTCTGCTAATAACGTCCTTCCGTGGCAGAGTGCATTACCATCCAGAAGATGACTTCACTTCCATTTGAATCCCTCCTCCCTCTCTTGGGGGGGGGGGGGGGGGGAGATAATTGTAGTATAATGGGTAGGGAACCTGGCCTGTAACTCAGGCTTGAATACCAGGTAGGGCACTGCCATTATGCCTTGAACAGTCTGCTTTGCTTCAGTAAAATATCTAGCTCTGTGCGTGGATTGTATTCAAAGATGTCAGTTGCTCTTGATAAATGCCTGCTAAATGCAGACATACGGATATTGGAGCATGAAATAGGACAGGTGACTACAAAGGGAATGATTACACATGGCAGGTGGATTACGACTGTAACCGTAGCAACAAATACTGTATTACTGGTGACCCTGTAACCAAAACAGCTGGATTACTGATGTGATGTTCATTGATAACAACTAATTTCAAATTCTGGTGAACACCAGCATGAGAGAATTGCCGATTATACTCAAGAATAAGTATGTTTCTTGATGCACGACTACAAGGCAAATTTTGTGGAGTGAATAAGCATTGAGGATTGAATTTGATTTCTTTTGGTAAAGAAATAATTCTGTAAAACTGAATGGGATGTTTAGCTGAATGGAATTGTTATTCTTTTTTTAAATTAGCTGAACGTAAAAAATGTAATCCCACACGCATACACCTGCAACAGCATCATGCAGTGTTACCCTCCTCAAATACATCTCCTACTTCCTAACGACCACTTATTTTATGACCCCCCCCCCCCCGCCCAAGCAATTAAGTAAATGCTACAAGGGAATGCACTTCATGCCTGTTGGTGAAGGCATACGCACAGTACAGTACACACCACTTCAAACCACGCCACAGCTGCAGGCTGCATTAATGAATAATGAATCAGAGTGAATGAGGTTCTGTTAGCCTCTCCACACGCCCTCCCCCTATTTATAGTCCTCCCTCCTCGGTTCTGGCCCCATTTGGCCTACACGCCCCGGTCCTCATCGCCAGCGGAGTAAGAGGCCGTGTAAATGAGCCAAAAGCTCGTTAAACATTAAAAGTTAAAATGGCAGCCCGCGTCATAGTGATAATTCTGCCCAGTGGCGGTTGGTGAGGTGGAAGAATTTGTATCTTTAAACTGGTTTCACCGGCTATTTCAAACAGTTTGAATTCATTTGGATTGATTAACAAGTGTCAAATATCTGAAACGTCCAATGGCAAGTGATCCCCGAGCTTTCTCTTAACTGCATGTTTAAACATTGCTTCCTGTCACCTAAGAGGTATAACTAGCTCTCTTAACTGTGTATTAGTTTAGTGTTGAACACAATAAAGCGCATTTGCAAGCAAATTGTGTTTTATTTTATCATGAGAATAATTACTGTTGAACGTACTCAAATTAGGTGACTGGATCTGTATGCCATTGATGATGCTGATGTTCCTAGAATTAGGGCATGGATAATGAAGGATATGTTTATTTGGTTAGAGGATATGATTAAGAACATGATTATTTGGCATTAGCTGTTAATTAACTTCTGGATAGCTAATAAAGGAAAGTAAATTAGTAAATGAAAACAGGTTGAGCGTAATGATTGGTTTGTAGGTGAGGTTACAACCCCCCCCGCTCAGCAGCCACCACTGATCCAAACATAATTATTCTAGTTGCTCTGTGGACCTGGAACTGCTGAGGTATTTATGGATAGGAAATAGAAAAGCTATTTATCTGGTTGTTTGAGATTAAAGACAAAGCAGCCGAGGAAAGAGGAGAATGCACCGGGGTCACAAAAAAAACCCAAAAAAACTGCATAATTACCATGTTGGCAAGCATATGCTTGAAGACAGTATATTGCGCTGTGAACATCTGTGTTGCTGAATGCACCTCAGTCTGCTATAAAAATCTTGCTCCTAAAAGCTACACCGTAAAATGAATTCCTCCCCCAAACAGACACCGGCTCTTGAATAAATGGTACACAGCCAGCTTTATTGGAAGTAATGCTATCATTTCTGCGCCTGCAAACCTGTGCTTGCAAAACTCGATTTTTTGGCTTCCTACAGCTAGCTACCTTCATGTATTTTCATTTACTTGCAAGAGCCTACAGGCTAGGAGTCTGGGTTGTTGGACCCATGCGGTCCACAGTGTCAGGAAACTAAACCTGAATTGCTTTAAGCAAGCATCCAGCTCCGCTAAGGCTGTCAAATATCAGATGTCCCGACAAATAATCATCATCATGTCGAGGATTCCCAGAATTCCACCGTCAAACCTCATGTTTTTTTTGCAAGCCTGAAAAGTTTTTAAAAAACAATTTCCGCCCTCATTCAGTAAATTTCCAGTTTGGGTCCCGATAAAATGCCATAACCGACCGAGAGATGCAATATTTTTTTCTGTACCTGAAACTGGGTTAAAAGGGATTAAATAAATTCTGCATAGCTGAAGACAGGATTTAAGATGGAGGCCACAGCATCAGTTTCAATCTGTTCGTCGCAAAGGCCCTGAGCTGTCACCGACATGGCCGCTATTGCCACTTCCTGTTAGTCAGCCATCGGCTGCTTGCCGTTGGTTTTGCGTCCAGTGGGGGGTGACATAGTGATTGGTTCTTTCTCAAATCCATCTGCTTCTTCGACAATTCCTTTGACAGAAGATTAGCAGTACGGTTTGGAGGACATATTGTGTGCAATGTTATTCTATGCATTAAAAAAATATATATTAGACAGGATTAAATTCAACCACAAAAGTCCTATTCATTAAATGTTAACATTATCCGAACACTTCCTTGCTCAAATAACAGATGCCGGCCTTCAATTTTATTTGAAGCTTAGCCCTTTTTCTCATTTAAAAAGAGAGCTGATAAAGGTGAATAATTTAAGGAATGACACTACTATGTTGTGAGGGACACCTTTAGTAGGCCAGGGCTACTCAGCACAGTCCTGGATGAAAGCAGTTCCCAGAACTGCAAGCTTTTCATTCCAGGCAGACTAATCATCTCTGCTGCATCAAGTTAACGGTTTTTTTAGAGAGCTGGAAACCCTCCATTATTACAGCCTTCAAGGAACCGCACTTATTAGCCTGTGCCCTGTGTCCTTACCTCCTAACTGCCGCGGCTAACATTACAGCGAGTTCAAAGATAAGGCATACAACTTGAAAGGTGTCAAGGCAAGGGAGAGGAGAACACACCTGCATACCGACGAGGGAAGCCGAAGTTTGAGACCTGGGAGTGCTGCCAGCAGGCCTCGTCAGGCCCTGTGTGTGTGTGTGTGTGTGTGAGAAACCGTCACTTATTCATCGATATCCGATAAGTCAGACCCCCGCGGAGGCTGGCAGCTGAACAAATGCCTATTGTACTGGTGCCAGGATTTCCCCTCCAGTTAAAAAAATATATATATATATTATCGCCACAGAGCACCTGGGACCCGGAGAAAAGGGATGGAGGAAAGAGTGGAGGCTTTTCAGACAGAGAGAGAACATAGCCGCTCACTCTTCCTTCTCTCTCTCTCAGTGGCCCAGAGATAGCAGGACCTCCAGATACTATCAGCTCTCCAAGTTGATGGACACCGTGGAGGTTAATTGAGATCTCTGGCTGAAAACGCTGGATTGGCTGATGGCTGATTCGCAGGGTGGCTGGGCACAGGTAACTGTCACTTCTTGGCTCCAACGTAGAGATGATGTGTCTTGGCTTTCTGCATCCACTTTTAAATCACAAGTTCTTCTTTTCTTGATTTCCCAAATTTGAAATGCTCTTTTGTAATTGTGGACTTCCAAATTGGGCAATCACAAAATGAAGGCCTCAAAGTGGAGTTGATGTGTCTTGGCGTTCTGCATCTACTTTTAAATCACAAGTTCTTTTTTTCTTGATTGCACAATTTGGAATATTCCTTTGTAATTGTAGCCTTCCAAATTGGGCAATCTCAAGGTAAAGTCCTGTGAGGTAAATGCTAGCATGCGTGTCCTCTGAAATGGACATAGCCACGCCCCCCTGTCCTTCTCACTCTACAGTCCACCAGTTGAGTGGCAACCCGCCCCCCCCCTCCCCCACCTTCCCCAATTTCCGTCCTTGATGACTGAATCTCTACCTCACAGGATAAGGTTTTGTGCCACTTATACTACTGAACCTTGGACCGATGCGGCAGTCCTTTTATGTACGCATCACATCTTGCTATTTGAACGGCTGAATGTTCAAATATGAATGAGACTTCAACGTGAGTGGCGACTGTTTATGTTTTTAAAGTTTGTACACTGTAACTCGAAGCAGAAAAAACACACTTTTCCTCAAGTGTTGTAGACAATACAGTCTACGGTCAAAGTTAAAGGATGACAGTGCGACCGATTAACGCGCCGCCCTGTGGGATTCTGGGCCATGATCAGCGCCGGCTCAGCTAGGGCTAGAACGCGAGGCTCGTCTCAGCGCTGGGTACCAGTGCTTCTGCTGAACTGGTCCCCGGATCTTGCCTGCGCCGATTAGCTTGCTCTCAAGAGCACAGCATTAATAAAAGCTTATGGCATTGGGGCTTGTGCTGGGGAGTTGCTTACCAATGCCAGAATCCTGGATAGAACTGGCTTAGCGCCCCCCCCCCCCACCCCCCACCTCCCTGTTCACACAATCATTGAGGACTTGAGCTCTCTTCCCATTGGTTTGGGTTTCCGTGCCATATTTCACTTTATTACATTCATCACCCCAGTGGGGATGGCAATGGGAGCAGGCTGCCCTTTTTTTCGAAATTATAACTTGGCCTAAGTTTATCTTTATTACACTTGAGCTGCTCGTATCTCTTCCTGGGATATGAAAGCAAAACCCCCCCCCCTCTCACAGGGATATTCTTTGGGGGCCAGAGTTTATACAGAAACAATTAAATTTAGGGGGGGAAAGTTACCGCCGGCTCTTTAGAAAGAGCTTTCCGAAGCCCAGTGTCACACCGCGCTCACGTCGGGTGTCGCCGGAAACGGTTTCCAGACTCCGCAGTTCATTAGCAGGAACGCCGGGTTTCTGTGAAATCCGATCCAGCAGGCAGGTGAGGAACAGGTGAAATGAATTAGGAAGACGCGAAAGGCAAATTTGCGGGATTCAGTCACGCAAACGTATCACCCGGCCGCGACGTGGCGGCCTGTCGTGTTTATTAATACACCCGTTAGGTTTTTGCCGAAGCAGGTGTTTTGTACGCTCGACGCGCGCTCAGTCGATTGCGGAGCTGGAGTCTCCTGACGCCAGAAAGATTATTCTCCGACAATCGAGCGACGATACGCAATGAAATCTCTGAATATTGTATCCCTGGACTCGAATCCCCCCGTGGGAGTTTTCGCAAGAGGAAGTGCCGGTAGATTATTGGATAAGTGGCGGCGCGAGAGCTCGCGATACAGAGCGCTGTAGAGATGATTTCAACCCCCCCCCCCCCCTCCGAGGTGCTCTTTTAAAGAAAAGAAAAAAAAAAGAGCCCTTCTGATATTTTACGCATAATTTCAGAAGCACATGCGGGGGCGGCACAGATCACGAGTCACGTCAATCATACCGGCGCGGCGCTACGCCAGCGCCGAGGGCGTTCGATTCGGGGGTCATCGGGTTTATCGCGAGATAACCGTCTGTCAAAACAAAAGTCCTCACCTCTGGGAGATCCAGCACCGCCGTGCCTCGCAGCACCCGTGTTTTTAAAACACACCGATGCGCAGAATTAATATTCTCTGTCTTTCAGAGAGCACCGAGCAGAAATGAGGTGCCATGATACAGATTAATAAATAATCACACATGCACGCACACACACACGCACACACACACGCACACGCACGCACGCACGCACACACTCACACACACACACACACACACACACACACACACACGCACACACACACACACACACACACGCACGCATACACACACACACGCACACGCACGCACACACACACACAAACACACACACACACACACGCTCACACAAACACACACACACACGCACGCACGCACGCACACACTCACACACACACACATACACACACGCACACACTCACACACACACATACACACATGCACACGCACATGCACACGCACGCACACACACACACACACAAACACACACATACACACACACACACGCACACGCACACGCACGCACACACAAACACACACAGATACACACAGATGCATGTACACACACACACACACACAGAAACACATGCACACTCACAGATGCACATACACACACACACACAAACACACATACAGATACACACAGATGCACGCACACACACGCACACACACACATACGTGATATAAAAGGATATTGAATTCTTGCCTCTTATATTACTGTATAGCCTATATCTTTGCACAGGCTGAAAAACAGAAGCAAAAGAAGTCCTGACTGAGAAGTTGAAAAAAAATAAAAAGACGCATTATACAACTGCTCTTCATTCACAAGAGCATGTTGGCAGAAATTTTAAATCACCTCCACCCCCAATAGCAATTTCTGAGAATAATAAATCCAATCAATATATTCATGGAGGAAAAGAAAGAGACTGACATTTCCAGTTCATTTCCCTTTCTTCAACACACACCTCTCTCTCACTCTCTCTCGCTGTTTCTCTCTCATACACACACACACACACACACACACACACTGCTTTGACAGTTAATTTTCACTTCCTGCTCTCCATTATTTACCAATAACGATAAGAACGGAAAAGCGATAGATTTTTCCATTTAAATTCTAATTTCGTGTATTACCATTTTCATCCTATCACTCGTATAATCAGGAAGGCACTTTGCATAGTAAACATAATTAAATTATCAGTGCTACCCGAGTCCTTCAAGGTCTCCACGGTCCGCTTCATCAGCATGTCTGAGTAGTCAGCTGTCAGTCACTGTTGAACAGGAAGCACCTGCCTATTCATCAGTACTGAGCACCAGATGGCTGTAGGTTCAAATCACGTCCGGTGCAACTTCCTGTCATTGTTAGCCGTCATCAGGCAAGAGTGAACGAAACCGTTTCCCTGGTGTTCATTTTCAGAAAACGCAAAACTTCATAAAAAAACCCTCTCGGTCTCAAATTACATTGGAGCCGTTAAATACCATTAATGATATTGCAAAGTAATTATAGTAATGCAAGGTTTTTTTTTTTCCAGTGGTCTCATGAGTCCACTCATTGTGCTCTACAGAAGTAGCATTCGTGGGAATCTCGCTTCAGGTCTTGAGACCACAGTCAGGACGGCGTGCTAACATGAAGCGTTTTTTCAGGTCAATCCACAGCCATTGAATCCCAAACAGGCATCAGAGGCTTCGGCATCAATGGGAAATCCAAATTAATCCTCTCCTTCTGTTCAAACCTCCCGAGACTCTTTCCCCAGCACAACGGAACCCCCCTCGTCCCATTCCGCACCGCGATTCTACAGGATTTTACCACCCAAACCTACCCCTTATATCCTCCTCCCCGTCCCCTAGCGGGATTTTGCCGGAAGCCAGATCGCACCCGCTGTGAAACATGGCGCCCTCGCGCGATTCCTGCTGCCCGCCCTGCGCTCAGGAGCTCCGCCCGGCTCCGCGCGCGTGCGAGTGAGCCTCCCGCTGGTCAGGACCTGAGGCCTCCTCCCGTGTCCCATCATTCTTGTTTTTTTGTCGACCCCGCGGGTTCGCGAAGGCATCGACCGCAGATCCCCCACAGGGCTTTCATGGATAGAGCTATCTGGCTCTGCTCTGAACTTTCTGACCCCCCCTCGCATCCGCCCCTCACACCCCCCCACCCCCGCGAGGGTGTCCTCCTGTATTTGCGCTCCTAGACGACTGAGATGTTGGTCGGTCTCGTTCTCGACTTCGGGCTCGTTGTAGTTCAGGGCGCTGAAAGTGTTTGCTTTGATCGAATAACTGCTTTTGGCTGAATTACTCTTTGAAAGCATACGGTAGGACTCTTCTGAGGACTTTGTGCCACTTAATTTCAAAGGCCTCAACCCTCCAAGCTTTGACCACAAACCCCTGGGCTCTGAGGCTCTTTGTTCAACGTGACTCAACTAAATCTGAGGGGCCCCTGAATTTCCTTAAAACTAACAGTGTTTTTGTTTTGTGATCTTGCCACCGTGTGAAATGTTATCACTGACCAGTGTAGGCTAAGGATTAGTGTAATCTCTTCATAGACCGTTTTCACATTAGGTTCAAATATACAGTTTTTTTTTTTTTTTACTTCAAATGTACTTAACATTTTGTCATTGGTGCAAAACAAATGAAAAAAGGATGCTTGCTTAATTTGTTATTCAAAGATACGGACAACCCATATGATAGCATGAGTGGATCAATGCCCTAGGTTCTAAATGTATTATTTTTCTGGCGTACGGTTAATATCAATGACTAAATTATCCACAATAATGGCAAGCTAATATTTCTGCAGTGTGTTATGATGACTGTTTAAACATGCATTACTGCTACATGCATTACCATAATAAAGCTGGCAGTTCAGATCCATCTGAAAATCATTTCAATAACCGCCCATTCAGTTTCGGTTATTTTACATAAAAAAAGCATACAATTCTGAGCACAGAATAGCCTGCCAGTCTGACAGAAGTCACCCGGCACACGAGAGCATAAATAGAAACGCTGTAATAGCCGTTCATTTTCAATGACCAGATTTGACAGCAACATCAAATTTGCAGTGGGAAGGCATGCCCCCCTTTGAAAATCTAGCGCACCATCCTGTCCTTCAAGCTTCTGTGGGGGTAGGTGATTTCGTTGACTTCCTTCCATACCTGTCGCCTAATCCCAACCTTTGAAATTCCTGCACACAGGAATTTGATTTCATATCAGCAAAAGTCTAAAAGCAAAATTTTTAACATACATTTTTTTCCTCTGGTTCAATCCCTTTCATCAGATTCAAAATAGGTTCTGCGACTGTTGAATTAACACCAAACACTGTGTTATGGTAGCATACCCCGTGTTTCTCTGAAGTTCTTTCTCATTGGTGGTTGAAGAGAGAAGAACCTCCACAGAGATCATAGAACAGCACTATAAAAGGAAAAGGGTAGAATTCAGGAAAGGACTGAATTAATGGGGGGGAACTAATGAAATGTGAATGCACTCACAACTACAAGAACATACATGAAGATAACGAAGGACCTTTTCATTACGTTGATGAAAAATCTTCAAGTAATAGTTCAGTCACATAGATGATTAAATATTGCAAACTTCCATAAACAGAGGTATATTTAAATATAATGTATAATATCTGTAGTTCACATATGCCTCACAAATATTAGTATACTTAAATATTTAAATGTATTTAAATTTAAATGTAAATACATGCCATAAATACATGCAAAAGTGCCCAATTTTGAATATTTAAATACATTTTCACAATATTTGATATGTATGTAAATAGATGATGTAAATACATACAAAACTGTGTTGTAAGTACATATTAAAATACACGCAGTTCTCATATAGTTCCATATCATTTTTACATATGGGCTAGAACAGGGGATTAGCATAAAAAGCCTGATTTGCAGGCATTCAGCTTTTCAATGAGAACCTGCCACATAAAATTCAATATTTTTGATAGACAGTAAAATGCTTAGAATTTGGTTGCTTTTGAACAAACACTACTTTAATGCACATTTATATGTATTTATACCAGGCATTATGCAATTGTCATTAATGGCTGTCTCCGTTTTATATGTTGCCTTTATGGCTTAATCCAAATTCAATGTTCTTAAACCAAATTAGTTTGCCCTGAGGGAAGATAATGCTCATTTGAATGGAATTAAACATTATTTAATGCGCGGTGATTGGCTATTCACTGGCAGTCAATTACCTGAGCTGTTCGATTTTCCATGAGCCATACTCCTTCATGGAGAGCGAGAACGATTTCAGCTTTTAAAAATAATTTGTATGCTTAGCCAACAGAAAAGCTGTTTTCTGTTGGCTGTTGGCAGATTTGTTTTCTTGCACGTGCTTAGTATCTACTCCATCAAGGCCTTTTCACGTTGAAGAAGTTCTGGCGCAACATTTTGTGATTATACAAAATTTCTAGAAGAGAGCTGCGTTTTATATGCCAACAACACAGCTTTGTACCCCCCCCCCCTTTCATCAGTCAACTAATTTATTCAGCAGTCTTATCAGCACCAGTGAGGTGACTATGGCTTCCATCTCACTATCGCAGTTGACCCACATTGGTCTTCTTTCTGAATCATGGGTAGGGTGACTTTGGAAAAATCACAAATAGCTATTGTCCTACGTCCAATAATCATAAATCATCGCGAATAATAATAATAATAAAAATAATAATAACACGCGGGGTGCTAGGCTCACTACCCTCACTCTCGCACGCTCCCACCTGCTCTCCCCCCTGCTGCTTGACGTGATCTTTGATGTGAGGCCGCCCGGCATCGCGCTGATGAAAGGGGGAAAGACATGAAAGATAAGAGAAAATGGGGCTCAGCAGCAGGCAGGCAGGCAGGCAGGCAGTCTCCCCTTCTTCAGATCTTCAGTTTCTGCCGCAGGTACGGAATCCAAATGGCTGCTCGGCGAGAAGTAGGGGAGGAGGACACGTCGGGTGGTCAGATATAATTGTGTATGACACTGTAGTATGGAGTCAGTCAAAAAAAATGTATGTAATATTGAATAAAAAAATTATAATAAAAAATAAAAAAATTCATAAAATTGAAAAAGAGATGCTTGTATTGTTCCATTCAGTGTAGGAACTGCTTTCTCATTAAATTTGGCGTTCGCTAATTTTAACAAGCTGTATTTTTTGCCTAATTTATCTCCTGTTATCCCGCAGTACAGCGCTGGTTTCTGCCAGAATACGTGTTCCAGCCGACCGTACTTTTTTTTTTTTTACTGCAAATGGAGTGGGCGATCCAATCCCTCAGGCGTGGATGGCAGGCGAAGCCACCACAACAATGCATCAAAGAAACCATGTCGGTCCCCGAAGCAATCAGCGCAATAATATGAGGCAGCTGCCCCCCGGGAGAGTATCGCGTAATAATCTTTGTTCGGAACGGCAGCATCTTTGTGACAAGCCAGTGCACCTCCTGGGTCTGAAATTGAGATTTAATGGGGGGGCGGTGACTGGTCCCTGTCTCTCTCAATGAGACAGCTATGTGTGGGTTCTCCAATAAATTTAGTGCTCTTGTTTCCAGTGGTTGTTTCTGAGTTACTCTCTAAATCGCCATTCCTCTCCTGCATGGAGATATCTACGCAAGACTAGTTACTCTAGGATGTTTTTAAGATCTTACTTTTACAGTATCGTTGCCCCGCCAAACCCCCCACCCCCAGTTCTGTATTGGCTAGTGACCAAGAATTGTCATTTTTAAGGTCTCTGATGGAATTAGTCTTAGCACAAAGTGCTGTGTCAGGTGCAGGGCCCTAACGTTGTCATTTCTTTTATACGATAAAAAAAGAACAGTATATTCCCAACACAAGGCATTCATCAACTGTTGCATTGTCAAGAGCCACCATAATTTAAAATGGATATGCTTCTGGTTTTTTTTCAGGGATTTACATGTTTTTGCAGGAATCTTATAAGTAAGCATGCTTTTAAAGACCAGTTCCAATCAAGCCTCCGAGATTTATGACACCTGAAACTGGTCCCTCTAGTGCCGAGTCCCTTTCCCTGCTGCACGCGAAAGCGATTCGTCTGGCTGATTAGGTGTGCACAGCACCCCCTCTGCAATGCAATGCAATGACCGTGCAGCCCCAGCAGGGGGGTCTGAACAGTGAACGGAACCACTGGCTGACTTGCAACGTTTTGGAGGAAGAATGCGAAAGCCCTGTGCTGTTCACAAACGGATGAATGGCGTAGAACAAATGGAATGAGCTTAGAAATGCAACTGGCCATTCCATATCGCGAGCAAAGAAAAAAGGTATAAAAAAAATCTGTCATAAAATTAGTTTTGTTATAAAAAATTAAATTAAAAAAAAAACTTTTTTCCAGGCAAACATAATAGCGTAAAAGCATAATAGCTTATTCACAGCTAACATAATGGTTCATGCTAATAGCTTACAAGCACAATAGCTTAATTCAGATATCCATTGTATTTCATTTTTGGGATGGCACGCACATTGACATCACCACAAGCTACAGGCTAATTTATCATCTCACCACCTTGAATGGAATGTGCAGCGTAACCACAGAAACTGTGATGTGGTGTCTTACAAGTTAACAACCCCAACGATGCTAATGAATACTTTGTGCTGCATTTGGTTCGTAAATATTTTACTACGTTTTATTTATCTCAGATATCTCTACGAATTGTTACAGCCATCACATGTTTAACAGAAAGGAAAACACGGTACAAAAATCAATTTCCAAATCAGTTTGTCAGAGAACACAATATTTATACAGAATTATGGTTGGATTCTCATTAAAAGTAAATGTGTAGCCCATGATTATCCCTTGTTAGCCTGACCGTGTGACTAGCTATTACAAACTAATCTTTTAGACAGTGGCTGCCATTCCCCTGAGGGAAATACTGTAATCTCATTTTAGGCTCAGAATGCTCTTAAAAAAGTTTTCTCCAGTATCCTCCAAACAATTCACTAACGTTTTTTCTCAGCATGAAGGGAAATAAAGGTTTCAGATAAATTTGAAGATATCATTTGAACCTAACACTTTACAAGGCGTCTTTGGAATCTCAATTTTCTCATTTGTTTTGGTGTGTCTTGTTAGGCTTGTTTGGATTTCACAAATTCAGTTTCGGGCACTGAACATCCATTTATGAGATACTTTTTTTTTTTTTCTTTCTCAAGTGTAAGAAATAATACAACACGAGACTGAAATTTCCCCTCTGGGAAGAATTCAAATTAATTACCGGGCATCGCATTGTAAGTTTCCTTGCCATTGATGAGAGCGCAGACACTTAGTGGGTAATTTGTTAAGTCATTAAGTTGTGAATAAAATTACTCCTTAGCAAAAAAGATCTCCATCTCCAGGGGCAAGAGGCAGCGGAAGTACAAAACGCCCTTCCACATGAGATGCACCACCAGGCAATGGAACTAGTGACGTGCCACGCAATCACACTTATCATAACCCTGACGAGGTTGGTGATAAGAGAGCGCATTATAGGTACATGCATACAGTATCATCTGGGAAAACTTATACTGGACATGGACGTCAGTGTAGTATAATGGGTAAGGAGTTGGGCTTGTAACCTTAAGGTCATAACCTGCATTGCTTCAGTATATGTCCAGCTGTATAATTGGATACAATGCAAATGCTGTGTAAGTCGCTCTGGACAAGAGCGCTGCTAAATGCCTATAATGTAATGATGTAATGTAACGTAATTTCACCCGTTAGTCTGCACACACACACACACACACACACACTGAATAAACCGTGTAGGACTTCTAACTTATTTTTGTTTCATCCTTTTTGTTGTGAAGATGACCAAAAAAAACCAAAACCAACTGGTTGACAACTTCTGAAAGCTTCAAAGGCTGTAAAATCACAGAGGAACGTTGTTTTGATCTGTCCAGTAACAGCTTTCACACTCTTTCTCAGTAATTTTGCAAAACGGCAAAACCACAGAAAAGGATATCTGGATCAGCTCAAATAAGCTTTCCCTGACTGCATCTCCTTTCTCCGCCATTCCACTTCCTGGCTGAATTTACCCCTTCCCTCCAAAATTCTCCTCCACCCTCTGTGTCGTCTTCACATTGAAAAGCCTCGAATTGGAAGGACCTGCTGAAAATTATACACGACGTAAGTGGACACCCCTGAATAAAGGAACACCGTTTAAAGCTAACTGCGTGTTAGACTCGGAAATCTCAGATGTGCCCTGTTCAGCCACCATTTTACTTTCACTTCCCCCTGCAGCTGACGCCAGTTCAGCTTTTATTCTTATGCTTCTCCGTCTCCTTTGAGTGACATGTCCGGCCAAAGTACTAGTCCTGGCCCAGGAATGAAATCTCCACTGTACCAGTGCCGGCTGTGGTTCCGCACGAGGCCACAGATGGGGGGGGGCAACTTGGTCAATTTCTCCCAGGCCCAGGTCTGATGGGGGCCCAGGGTATGGCACATTGTTTGTTGTTTTTAACACATCTGTTTTGAGAGTGTAGAGCACGTCTGCGCATGGATGGGCATGTTTGCGCATGGATGCACGTCCGTGCATAGATGTGAATATTTGTGCACGGATGTGCGTATGTGTGCATGTGCGTGCATGGTGTGCATGTGTGCACGTTTGTGCATGGATATGCATGTGTGCATGTTTACGCATGTATGCGCATGTGTGCATGTTTTCTCATGGATGCACAGGCTTGTGCATGTTTGCATGTTTGAACATGGATGTGCATGCTTGTGCATGTTTGTGCATGGATGTGCATGCTTGTGCATGTTTGTGCATGGATGTGCCTGCGTGCGCTACTCCAGCCTGGAACATTCAGTTTATGGGCTGAAAAACAACAAACTCTGAACTGTGAGAAAAAGACAATAACTATTCATTAGCGGATTAAAAGATGCGCAAATAAAACAAAAATACATTAAACAAAATCTATAAACCTTGAGAATTCAAGGTTGGAAGGCGCACAGTGCTCTCGTTACTGTCACATCCATGCCTTGTGGTTCTCCTGTGACAGTATAGTGAGGCTCATACCTCTTATCAAAAGCTAGCCCCTCATGTTCCTGTTTGGTGGAGGCAGACTAATGGATTGCCACTCTATTGATTACGCTTTGATCGCTGGCAGCAAGCAGGTGTCCCTTGCTTCCCTTCAGGGACAATTACACATTGATTGTTGCTGCTGTTCTCTGTTGTCATTGCGGGAGTGAAACTTGTAAACTGTGCTCTGCAACACTAGAAAGCCACAAGAAATATGCTTCTTGCTGTCAAAAGGTATTACCCAATATACAATGGGGCATGACTCTATGAACACCGAGGCAATTCATTCATCCAGAGCAACGCCTCCACCGTGCTTTATATGTCATATAAAATAGAATTCGGCTTAAAATGATTTTTAAAATAACTTGTTAAATGTGCCATGAAAGAAAGGCAGAGAGGGATAAGGGTAGGTCATTTCTGGCTCTGAAAACAGAAAGGCTGGCATGCCAAAAATGAAAGAAAAATGCATTGGCCTGTCACACACACACACACACACACACACACACACACACACACACAAAACAAGACTCATAAAAAGTGACTCATTCTGTTAGCTCAGGCTTTCTGTTCATCACAGCAAAACACAGAAACATCCAGACCTTGTGACAAAGAAGCAAAAAAGCAAAATGCCATGCTGGATGTCACACTCAAGTTTTTCCACAAGCTTGAAAGGAAGCAGTATGTATATTTACCACAGGCAGGGAAGCAATAACAATACAAAGTGACTGCGTAAATAAGTAAGTAAGTAAATAAATAAATAAATATAAGTTGGTCAGGATAGAATGTGCCATTCCAGAACTGAAAATGATCATTTATTTTTTTGTGTGAAAATGCATTATACTTTTCATTATTAATATTATTTATATTTTTCAATGTTTAACGTTTGATAAGCTAACTTCCTAAAATCCTGACCACTGTGTTACTGTAGCTACTCAGATGCACCCCGCAGGGAGAGCGAGGCCTAACCTACTGAATGAAACATGAGCCACCCAGAGTTTCAGCTAGCACACGGAAAGGTTAGGCGTGCTAACTGCTGTGAGCACCGGCTGCTTATTAAATTTCATGTCTGACTCAAAACTCCATAACTAGTAAAACAATAAATTGAAAAAAATAGAGGCCAAAGCAGGTTCATTTGCTTACCACCCCCTCCCCCGCCCCACTAATTTTAGATTCCATCATTCTCTTACCTTTATACCTAAAACAAAAGAACTAAAAAATGCATTAGTGTTGAAATCACTTTTTTTTTTTTACTATGATTGCCATGTATCCAAAACACACAATTTTAAGTCATTTCTTCCCCCAAAACATTTGCCAAACATTTACAAGACACTTATAAGACATTTCCCTCTCTAAAGTATACACATGAATTGGCTTTAATTCAGGACTATGTTTCATGATGTCACTGTAAAATATGTTATCTTCCATCATTCACTGGCAGGTTTGTGTATTTACACATTTGATGGGCCCAAGTCATCACTGTAAGATCACTGTGGATAATATACTGCAAAAAGTCTGTCTGTCTTATGTCTGTCTTAACAAGTGTTTTAGTCATAATTCATAAATGAGACATAATTTTTTTCCTCAAGTAGAAAATGAGTGAAATTTTCTTACTCTGTTGGCATGAATTAGGGTCATTGAAATGAAACAAACTCATATGGCAATATTTTCCTATTCAGCAAAAGTAAAATTTTAATTCTAAATATGAGACTAAAATACTTGGGATTGATTTTTTTTATTTTTTGCCTCTTGCTGAATTCTCTGTTTGCACTGTACCTCACAATATGTGGCCCATGTTATGGTTTTCAGATTGTCAGTAATTACATCACCACACGCAAAAAAAAAAAAAAAACCCAATCTGTCTGTGGCAGATGTTTGGATCATTTCTATCCCTTGATCTGGGAAAAGGACACTGTTGAAAGAAAACTGGAACAGAAGAGGTAATTCCGCTCCTCGGTTATGCAGCCAATGATGTTTTGCGAAAGTATGCGGCCAGTATGTTCTGAAGTTTCGTTCAGTCCCTTGAAGGTTTCTGCTGGCTCAGAGATTGAAATCATGAAACCTTTTTTTTTCTTTTAATCCCCTCGACTACTGCCTCCCCCCCTTCCCTTTTTATTTACAATTATAATTTGCAAAATGATCTATTGAAGCCTCTGAGAGAGAGAGGGGTATAACAAAAAACTAAAAACAAAGAAAAAACAGAGCGAGCATACTGTTATGAAACATCATGAAACTTCTAAATAAGAATTGATATTTCTGCTCGTGGCATAGTCAACTAAACAAACCAATACATAGTAATCCATTAATTACAAACGACACGTCAAAAAGACATGTCTCGATTTCATTCAGACCCTTTGCTGCAGCAAATGTGATGCTCAGGAGCAAAAATGATTCAATTGACAAAATTAGTGGAATGAACTCATTAAATTAATAATGTCTGTGCTGAATAAGAATGGCTCAAATGAGCTTCACACAACGAACTTCCAAAACCACTCAGGGACTTAGCTGTAATACCAAAGATTAGCAGAAAAGTATAAAGGAACTATTTCAAAAGTCAAGAGGATGTGTTATATCATAAGCAGGTGTTTCCCTGGAGACGACTGATTGGGCACATCCAAATTCATTTAGAAGAACTTGGAACCTCAAAAGGTCTTCTTTCTGAGACAGACATTGCCATTTCTGTCCACAGGGTGGCTGTAGTGGGTGGTGTTGGTGGTGTTCGGTTGGTTGGGGGGATGGACGTGAGGGGGTTCCAAGGGCCCAGACTGACAGGGACTCCTAAAAAAATAGTGCTGTAATTATGCAGGGATGGGGGGGGGGGGGGGGGCTGTTGGGGGCCCGCTGCGAGATCTTCTCATTGGGCCCAGAATCTCTGGCGTCGCCTCCATGGTGTCTGTCCACAGCCCAGTTTGAGAGGCCTCTCATTTGCACCCACCTACCCTTCTGTGCCCTATTTAAAGATGTAACACAGAGGCGTTAACTGCCTTGTTCATCCCCTGGGCTACAATTAGCTTCCCCAGCGGTCCCGGGGAACCGCCTCCCCCCCCCCCCCTTACGTAGAGGACCTAACCACTCATGTAACATGTGTGGGCAGCGGTCCCACAGGGTGGTGTCACTTCACTTGAGGTTGAGCCACCAGTGGGTCCAGAAGACGCTGTCTGGGTCTCTCTCCACACGCAGAGCTATGCGCAGGAATTCCTCCGCGCTCTCTGATCGTGCGCCAGACGAGGCCAGAAGCCAGACTGCAGTCGGAGCGAGTGCGTTCCACTCCGTGGTCGGCGAACGAAGTCGGCCTAAATATACTCGGCCAACCAAGTCCATCGTTTTGTGGTGCAACACTGACTATGCCAAAAAAAGGAAGAAAAAAAAAAAAAACCTAAACATATACTGAAGCAGAACTACTAGATGGAAACTGTAATAATATGATCACATCCATCCATCCATTATCTATACCCGCTTATCCTGGGCAGGGTCACGGGGGGATGCTGGAGCATGCACTGGGCGAGAGGAAGGAATACACCCTGCAATACACCACAGGGCACACACAACATTCACTCACCATTCACTCACACACTCATACTTATCGTAATTTAGCCTCTCCAATTAGCTTAGCTGCATGTCTTTGGACTGTGGGAGGAAACCGGAGTACCCAGAGGAAACCCACGCGGACACGGGGAAAACATGCAAACTCCGCACAGGACCTTCTTGCTGTGAGACAACAGTGCTACCCACTGCACCGCCCTATAATCACATAATAATGATAATAATAATTATTATTTTACATTTAGAAAATATTTGAATTGCAATTTATCCATGTGACTAACAGACCGCTTGCAACACATCAGTGTTCTTGATGGTCGAGCAGCGCTATAAGACATAAGCATTCATTGGACAGCGCTGCTGCCCTTTTTCTTCAATCTCCTCAAACGCAAAAGATTGATTTCTGTCACAGCCGCGCGCCCGTTTGTCCGGAGAAGGCAGGCGGGAAAATTTGCAAGCCCATCACGGCCCTCTTGTGCTCCTGCTGTGCCGAGGTTTTCGAGAGGGGGGGGGGGGGAGAGGTCCTGAACTGACCTGTACCGGAGGAGAACGGGGGACGGAGATCCTCCGTGAGTTATTCCTTGGATTTTCCGTTGAAGGTGAAGAGATATAACCCCTGAGTCTGCTCTCTATGTGCGGTTAACCCCCCCTCCCCCCCCCCTTGTGTCTGAGAAATCAGTATCCTGTCAGCTGGGGGGGGGGGGCTTCCTCCATCAATGCAGTGAAGTGAAGCTAAAGTGTTGCGACCGTTAAGGGGACCGGTTTGATGTGCACGTTTAATTAAAGGCACACAGGTGTAAAATACCTGCCAATAAAGGATGATGACATTGGTCCGGCAAAGTACCCGAGAACCTGAATGTGTCCTGTATGTACAAGGATTCATGAGAAGGACTTCCCTACGCAGTATGTATTGATACATATGCACGGATATCAGCCAATGAGAAGAGAGTATTCATCCATCACAGAATTCATAGAAAAAAAAATTCATAGAAAAAAGAATATTCAATATTACTTTATCACTTCTTCTGTTTGGATAGAACAGGTTTTCAAATTGTACCAAAATTGAAACAGCTGTTCATCTGCAAATTTGGGTGACAGTGTGGTATAATGGGTAGGGTACACTGCATATCCAGCAGTAAAAAAAAAGGATACTATATAAAAATTCTAAAAATGCCAAAAAAAAAAAAAAAAGTAAGTAAGTTACTCTGCACTTTAGCAGAGTGCTAAATGCTAAAATACATCTCAGGTTACAAAAAGCAGGGCTTTTTTGCCCAACCTAAATCAAAAGATTGCAAGACAGGAAGTGGCTTCTAGTTTTATCCAAAAATATATGAGCTCAGTCCTTCAAAACGATTCCCACCGGCTTTAGCAACATAGCGCGGTAATGTTAGTATATCGACATAAAACCACGAAATTGACGAGAAAAAACAAAACATCATTGCAGGAACTGAAAGAGGACAGGAAATATCCACAGTGGGGGAATACACAGTTTACCGTTTGCATTTTTAGGTTTTATGATGCCACATATATAAACATTATGCGTCTATGCTTTGTATTCATACTCAAGTCCCTCTCAGGTGAAATACACATCCTGGGAACCATGAAGAAAGGGGCAGGCCAGGTGACGGGACGTATGCCGTCTGAGTTTTCTGCCTTCCTGAAAGCAGCAAGGGTCCGAGGCTCTCGGCGATAACATGTTACAAGCCGGTTCAAGTGTTTCATAAGTGCAAATTGCCCACTGTTAGTTTAATGCTGTCCTGAAGGCTGTCATACGAAGCCGCCACACTGCTTTATCCACACTGCGATCCACTGTTAAAATCGATTCACCGAATCTCAATAGCGTTTTTTTTTTTTTTTTAGCCGTTGGGCTACCTTGGGTCCGATACAGACACGTGTGTCGTACTTTGTGGGAGGGTTTCATACCGCAGAAGAGACCGGAACATACGGCTGCAGGAAAAGGGTGCTTGATTCAGTGTTTGCAAGAGTGGGTGGCCTGGCTAGATTGTCTGTTACTTCTACGATCTCTCTGGAAGCGTTTCTACACCTGCTCCTTGGAACAAGATTTTTTGTTTCTCCTTTTTCGACCTACCGTTTTATAAACAACAAAAAGCAACTCAGTTTTGAATTAAATATACTGTATTACCCCTTCCCATATAACCATACAAGACTGAACTGTTCCTTACATTTCCATCACAGTTCACACAACATGGATGATTACTGCAGCAGGCATTTCACTGTCACTTTAGTCACTGTGCATCATCACTCACCTGGTCCCTGAGCTCCCTGAGTAGCAATATGCAGGGAAGGCGTGGGGATGAGCCTAATCTAGAAAACAGCTTAAACCTAGTTCTCTCTCTCTCTCTCTCTCTCTCTCACACGCACACTCACACACACCCTATCTCTCGCTCTCTAAGGTCTCTCTCTCTCTCATTCCTCCCACTCACACTCACTCACACACACACACTACACACACACACACACACGCACCCACACCCTCTCCAACCTCCTCTCTATCCCTCTCACTCTCACACCCCATCCCCCCCCCCTCCTTCACTGTGATTTAGGGTCTGTCTGCCTGGCTAGATGACATCAGAACTGAGGTGTGGAGAGGTGGGTCGATCCTTGAGTGAAAACAGGTCCAACAGAGCTCTTGGTACTTGGAAGTTAGCACAGTGGAAAGAGCTTTGTGAATGTGAGATCAGTGAAAACCAACAAAGCAAGGCCGAAAGTCCAAAGTGAAATCCATTTCAAAAGTTAGAAGTTGGACCACAGAGAGAGAATTTGTACTTCCAGTCACTGCTGCGGGAAGGGGAATAGGCTGGGTGATCAAACTTCTCGAGAGCAAGACCACCGTTAATGTCTACTAGACAGCTTCCTTGAGGGTAAACCTTTCTCTGTCAGAATAGTACACTGTGACTCCCTTCATAAAGAGGGGCACTGCAGAGATGAAACTTGGTTTCAGGCATTTCGGTATCAAAGCCAATTTTACGCTCTTTCTTTTGCTCGGGCGTTGTGTTCTCGCTAATCCGCGAATCCGCAGCAAATCCCACATTTCCTCCCAATACCGTTTCAAGAGGTGTCAAGTCATTAAGAGCCACGCATCGACATCTTGGAACGGTAAAAAAACCTTCTTTCCCTTCCCGTAACAGTTCCCCCCTTTCCTTCTACATCTCACTCCCCGAGCCCCTCACCTCCATTTTGATTTCAGCTGCAGCTCTCTGGTCGCGGGGGCTGAGCGCTCAGTTGGTAAAAAAAAAACAAAAACAAAAAAACTATTTGACTGGCATACGCATCCTGAGTGCAATCTCCCTCCCGCCAGATGTTGAGCCAGAACAAATATAACGTAGCTTGTAGCCCGAAGCTACTGTACAAGCTCTTCAGCAGCTAGTGAGCCTGATGTCTTTACTTTCTGGCCCTCAAAGCTCCTCGATAGCGTCCATAGCGCTCTCTCATCGTCCGCGTTTCACTCCTGCTTTGCGGAGATTCCGCTTAACTCTGGAGCCGAGACTTCTGGTGCATTTCCGCCAGAGGAAATGGCAGCAGTGGGTTGCGCAGGAGGGACTAGTGGTTTAGGGTGCTGAGGTTCAGAAAATGAGGGTCGTAAGTTCAAATCCCCGGAATTTACCGGAGACCTTTCCTGGCAGTGATTTGCATGCTATCCAGTGCTATTTTTTTATTTGTTTAATTATTGCCAGAAATGCTCTTGATATGCATTTCACACTCGCACACGTGGAAATTAAACTAGAGCAAACTGAACACTTTTCTCGAGCATTTATCTTAATATGAAATAAATCTAAATATATATTTCTTTTAATTCTGGGCTTTCTGCATCAACCGTTTCAATTTTCTAAGATGGTGACAGAATTAATTGGGCAATGAAGTGTAGATACTCCTGCCAGACCTGTTTCTTGGCTCATTTCCTACAATTTATTAACGGCGACATGCAGATTTTTATTTTAAAAAAATCAAAAGCTTAAACAGATAATGTCACAGAACTGAACAGATTTCAAAAATACAGATCGGAAAGTTTAGACTAATTTTGCCAGAACCACCTTTTTAACGAGAAGCACTTAAAATACATCAGATGTATCACATAATGAGTGGGAATGATGACTAATCTTTATGCTGTTTAAAAGTTGGAGTCTACATATTTTGCAGCTGCAGGAAATGTATATGCAACTTCCCCAGGGTCCTCAATTTTAACTGAATGTTCCACCCATGGTGAGATCACCGTGGATTAGGGTGTGGTGTCATTAAATCTCTTCCCAGCGCCTTTGTTTCTGTTCATACATTACATTACTGGCATTTAACAGATGCTCTTATCCACAGTAACTTGCATTCATTTTACACTTTTTAATCGTGGCATCCACTTATACAGCTGGATACATACCGAAGCAATTTCGGCTAAGTACCTGCTCTGGGGAACAACGGCAGTGCTCCATCAGTTGCATCCACCGCATCACTACGGAATCATTAAATTGGTTTAACCCTTTGAAGAGTTGTTTTTTTGGAATGTTTAAAAAAATTGACTTCTAAGTCGCTGTTCTAGAACTCCATTGCTTAAAGTTACCAGTAGTGATTGTTACATCAGCATTAGAATGTTCAGTTGAGAACATTCTGCTCACATATTTGCAATCTCTCACCTTAAAGGGGTTCATCTGGGTGAACGGTGCAGACGCATAGAAATGTGGTAGTACACTGCTCTGAAATCGTAGGAGTTGAGATGCTTCTGTTGTGGGGAAACTCCAAGCATTTGTTCAGGAGTACCCTGCATACCCCATACCCCATATAGGGTGTTCCAACCGAAACAAGGTCAAAGATGGCTGTCTTGCAGCCAGTCGTCAACAAAAGTGCAACTCTACAGAAGGAACACCGTGGCCTTCTCCTTCACTGAACTCCGCTCTCGGCCATTTTGTGTTTGGCATCATTTAGACAAAGCTAGTGGCCGTCTCCCAGCAATGAGTGTAAGCGTTTCCAAATTACTCGTGTGACCGTTCCAAATGAGTGGATCTTTTTATTGCTATTATTAATTTACTTCATTCTTTTCTTTTTTTTTAATGAGTGACTTTTTATCTCCAGAAGAATACTTTGATAGCAAGGCTTAGTAACCCCATCTTTATGCTGACTAATGTGATATACCAATGTAATTTAGTTGTCACCAATTTGATCAACATAAACATTGACTGACTGACAATGTTGGTCACCAATCTACACCCTGAGCCGACCAGAGGAGGATGGGTTTCCTCCTTGAGCCTGGTTCCTTCCGAGGTATCTGCCACAGGGAGTTTTTTCTTGCCTCTGTTGCTTTAGGCTTGCTCCTGTGGGGGTTTAGGCCAGGGTTGTCTGTGAAGCGTATTGTGACAATTGCTGTGAAATGCGCTATATAAATAAAATTTGATTAGTTGATTGATTGATTGATTAAAATTCTTGAATTGGCTAAAGGGATGGTTGTGTCCCCTGAGTCAAAATGCATTCACTTCACAGGCAGCACTGAGGTGGCACTTGCTGCTCAAGAAACAATGCCCTCCTCTGACTTAGTTGCAGTTCCCTGTCGTCATGGCAACTGTATCAATAAAAAGGTAGAAATTTGTTTGAGGAAATGCCATATTGCATTGACTGTGGAGCTGAAAAATAACAGGAAGCCGAACCCCTCGCCTTGGAATGCTAATTATATGGGCGCTCTGGCTGAGCCGAGCTTCAAAATGGATAAAGCGAAGGATTTTTCCTGCATTTTTATTACCCGATATTGAATGTAAGACCTTCAATAAAAGTCCAAGTCAAACATCAGAAGCACAGGAACGTAACCTTTGTCATATTTCATCTCAGTGAATCCCTTATGAAAATATGATTTATGGCGTAGCTTATGCACAAATATGGAGTCCAAAATATAAGAAGGACATAAATGCAAAAGTGTGCTGTAAATATTAGAAAATGAGAAAAGTGAATGAAATTGTAACTTCACCTGTAAGGCTCATAACGAAACAAAAGGTTGACACTGTAAGATAAAGTCCTACTAACTTCCGGGGATGTGCTTTCCTTTTAAACCAATGTTCAGTAACTCCTTCTGACAAATCGGGTGCTATCATGACATTAGGTTAACCCCAATACAGCTCAAAGTTTACCTGGTCATATCCTAGCTGGCTAGAAAACTTTCACTTTTCAACAAAAAGCGGCTGGATTTTCACCCGAACGCCTAGATGCCGTTTCATTTACTTTTTTCCCCCCACAAAAATGTTCACTGGAACCTTTCTTCCAGAGCTTTTACTAGCTTACGGGGCTTTAAAACTCCAGTCCTGAATGACTGCGATGTCTGCAGGTCCTTTTGGTTCCTTTTAAGCTTTTTTTTTTATTAAAGGCCTTTGGGCCTTTCCATTAAGGAATTTAGAACATGCCGTGTGGCCTCTCCAGCCAATCAATAGAATAGAAATGCCTGCTGGTGGAACGCGCCAGAAACCCAGCAGACGCCGCGGCCTTGCAGGACTGGATTCTGACACCGGGGTAATAACCTGTTGACGTCCTCACCGCAGCTCAATTCTGCCCTGAGTTCCAGTCTAACCTGGAGACACAGTCGCTCTCTGTACGACTTCAATCATCTTAAGAGCTCCGCTGCTTTGAATCTACTCACGAAATCCACTCCTGATGAATGACAATGATTAAAATGAATTTTCTCTCAATTCACCACCACCCCCCCCTCCCCAACAGACACACGCACACACACACACACACATCGCTATCAGTACTAAAAAAAAAAATGTGGCAGAACCATTACTGTGATGTCACTGTTCCCCTGATTGCCCTCCAGTAAGCCGAAGCCATCTTTTGTGTGACCGAAGGTCAGGGAAGTAATCTTTCCTCCCTCCCGTTTCCCGCTGAAGGGGGAATTGTTTGTGCGGTCGAAACGCGAGCGAAGTGAGCAGTCGGGGTCCTCTGCGACACCGCGAGTGTGTGCGACACCCGTTACCCCCGACCCCCGACCCCCCACACCCCCCGACCCCCCCCACCCCCCGCACTCACACGCTTGGGCCTGCAGACTCCGAGCTCCCTTTGAAATAATTAAAAGCCTCTTTGTGTGAGGGAATTTAACTTTGAA
Source organism: Anguilla rostrata (assembly GCF_018555375.3). Taxonomy (NCBI): domain Eukaryota; kingdom Metazoa; phylum Chordata; class Actinopteri; order Anguilliformes; family Anguillidae; genus Anguilla; species Anguilla rostrata. Next base: position 7,961,687 of record NC_057940.1, on the reverse strand, counting down.
TGGGTGGGCGGGCAGAGGAGTGCCAACCCACTAAAAACATAAGCACCACACACAGCGAGGTTTTTTTTGTTGTTGTTGTTTTTTTGGCAGTTCTGTGAGGAGTACGTGCGTTGAGGACATTTCACTGCCTTTGTGTGTGCTGCAGACTGCATTACAGCCAGAGCATGAGAAATGAAAGATTTATATAGTCAAGTGGATTTAATACCATAATAGTAGTCAAATATAAGTTAATTAATACTCAATTCTCACACACCCACAGACACCCAAATATGTACATATGTGAATATAAATGTGCACTCTGTACATTGATTGATTGTTGAACATTTGAATGAAAAGAACTGGCTTTCTATACCGTGCTCTGTGCTAGTTTCATTACCCTATCTGGCACCTTCTGGAATATGATACCAGACACAGAAGCTCCAGACTGGCGGGAAACCTGCTCCAGTCATCGATGGATATATATCCACACTATACATAAGACAACTTTAAACAGCTTCCAAGAGCCTCTGATTTCACCCTTTCATTCTGTTGAAAAGTGATGAAATGGACACCCACTCTGGCATGGACAGATGAACAGAATTCTGTCTGGGTACTGGCAGGCTACAAATGCATTGTGGGGGCCCCTAGATAACGGACAGGGATTAATGAGTGCTTGAAAGGACACTGTCCTTCACAGCGCTCTTCCAAGTGACCCGTTAAGCCTAATTTATACTTCGCCGCACAACACTTTTTCGACAAGCGTCGCTCCACAAAGCCGAAGGTGTCGCACGACGTTTGGCATTTATATATTTCGGCGGAGGCCTGCGGGGAGGTTACTGTCTATTGTCTGTTGCATTGTCTCTATGGTAACGATGTGCCAGACCCATGACCGTTTGCTGTTTGTGTGAACCATTCCAATCACACCGCACGACAGAGAAATGAATTCTAGAGGCGCGCCACAGCGAGAATAATGTCGTGCAACACTTCTTCTCAGGTGAAAATATGACACTTGTGGAACTGGGGGTGGGGTGCAATTGTGGAGTTGGGAGGAGGGGGGGGGGGGTGGGGTGGATGCGATCCTGTCTTGGCCCACTTACAGTAGCAGAGCTCCTTATGTGCAGGCCTGATCCTATCCCAAAATGCAGTGGCACTGACACATTTCCAGAAGGCGAAGCCCTTGGCGAGTCAAAGTCTTGTTACGGTGCTCTTCACAGCCCTGTCACCTCCCTGACAGAGTGAATCATCGCAGCGAATAAAAAAAACAATATCTGTGTGTCTTTGCACAATATGTCCTACATCTCACAGACAAGCTTTTGTACTTTATTCACTATATTTATCACAGACTGGTCTCAAACATTTTTTCTGTGTGCTTCTGTGATGCAGAGTAGAATCTGGAATGTAACCTTATCTAACATTATTCTTTCAAGTTGAACACACTGATGATGATTCATAAAAGGAGAAATCATATAATGTTACGGCCATAATCTTTTGTATGTTTTATTTGACCAATTTACTGTGTCCTTCTTTATTTTACAGTCCTCCCTATTTTTTTTATAATCTATCATGATTCATACAAAACTGCCAAAACTGCCACCATACAAACTGTAGAATAAATGAGGATTTTTTTTTTTTTTTAGCTTTACAAAGTATGCCGAGATGCTACATCAACTTCACTCCTTTCTGCTCCGAGCTGCTATGCCAAAATCGATAGGTTGTGTACATACAGGATGGCCATGGCTGCCAAATTCCGCTATAACCCCTGATTGCTCCAAGGTACCGGTACAGGAGCGCCAACGGAGACCAGCCAGATGCTTAACCGCCTGCTTCCTCGAATCATTGTCTAGATTTAACCAGTTTAACCTCTCTCTGCAGCTCTCGGCGCTGGGGATTTGAAGACAGCTGGAAAAGGACCCGCTTTGTGGGCCCCAGGGCTAGCTTGCGCAGCTGTGCGCTCATACATACGTGCTCATAAAGTGTGTGTGCCATTCAAACGCGGAAATATGCGGTGCAGTTTTCTCGCTGTTCCCCTGCTGAAATACATAAACTGAAGTTCAAACAAAATTAATTTGGATGCTCACTCTGTGCCAACTAGCCCACCAGTTTTGAATTTTTTTTTTTTTCAAGTGGGCCTAATTAAGCACACTTCAGTTAAGTGAATACCATTAAGAAGCTGCAGAGCATGATGGGTAATAATACTTATAGGGCTATAAGAATTTTTAAAGCCTCACTGGTTAGTAGCCTTAAAAAGCCTTTATCCTTAAAAAACACCTTTTTGTGACGCCTACTTGAATTGATTAAATTGCCAAGCAAGGGTCACTTGGATAATTATCCACTACAGTGACCTAATCTATGCATACTCTCAGGTTCCTGATTTGCAAGTGCACTTCTATTATCGGTATATACATAATCAGATACTCCAGGACCTGTAAGTGTGTCTGTCTCCCTCTCTTCTCCATCTCCCTCTGTGTCTCCGAATTTGTCTCTCTTTCTGTTTCTGTGTACATGCACAAGTGTGTACGCACGTACAGTATTGTGTTATTCTTAGCATATCACTGTAGTTACGAGCTCTCATATGTAAATCAGGCACATATCGGCACATGATTGACATCTGGTGACCCAGTTCCTCACGTTTTCCTTGAATCTGCGTAAAAATTCAGCGCGCTGAGTCACGCGCCCGCGCGAAGACTATCGCCAGCTGGCACATATCGCGCTGTGCGCTAGCAGCGCTAGCAGAGTCAATTTCTGCGCGATAATGGGGAAAGGGCCCCGTGCAGAACCTGGGGACTTCATTGTGGACGTTACTGACACCAAAACAGAGAGGGCTTGTGGTTGGGTACGACTACACGCGATACCGTATCTGTTTCTAGCAGTGAATAATTGGTTCTGGGACCACAGCGAACCTGGAGCAAGCTGGATTTTAGCTACATTTCTGTGAGAGGTTCTCTGTTCATTACCAGGATTCTGAAGAAATGAATTCTGGGAGGTTGAGAGTATTAGTTACATTTTACATGAAATCTTCCCCTTTCCCAAAATTAAACAGATTTTTATTTAAAAAAGGAATATAATCGTTTACATCCCAGTCAGATGCGAACAAAACATTATTAGTTATCAAGGTCAAAGACTCTATAAATGTTATATCTTAACCAATCAGGGCATTAGAATTGTACTGGCGGAGTTGCTGTGGAACACTCCCTGTGCATATTTTCTCTGTGACCTCATCTCTAGCATGCAGTCAAGGCAGTGCTTGAAATGTTTTAACACAAATGCAATTGTAGGCGACGGAAAACATTTTCTAATATCTTTTTTTATTTTCACCTAACTAATTATCTGCTCATTTTCTGAGAGAAGTAGACTCAACCTTGAAGCAAATCATTTGATAGTATCAACTGCTGTTCCCCAATCACAAACTAGTAAATGTGCAGAATAATTCTCATGCCAACTATATTACCTTCTGTTATGGATACAAAAATATAAAAATAAATGAGTAATACTTGTTTTAATGTGATCATAGCTTTTACATTTTGTAGACTGGTTGGTGGTTGTCCTTGGAAGTTACCGGCCTAAAATGATAAAAAGTGATGAAATGATGAAATCTTGAATATTAGAAATATTGTGGTAATGTTTCCTGCTTGCCAATGGGGATTTGGTAATGCACTTAAAATCTGAGATGCAGCAAGGAAAAAAAGCACAAGAGAGGAACAAAGCACTTTTCAGCACTCTCAGGCGTGGGCTTGAGTCGACGCTTATGTGGATCTATTTACATTACACAAATAGAGCACCATTAAAGGAGGCTTTGTATTCGACATTCACAGAGACAAATTCGTAGGTAGGAGTTGCAGACAAACACGTCTTTCTCGAATCTTACAGTTTTCCCCACGTATACTCAAAATGCACGTAGGAACATCCTCTGTCAATTAAACTTTCAAGAGTAGTACCTTTGAAGAGTAGGTTTTTTTGGAATGTTTTTTTCCCCTTCAAAATTGTAAGTCAGTGTTCTAGAACTCCATTGCTTTCAGTTACCGGGGTGATTGTTACATCAGCACTAGAATGTTCACTGTTAAGAACATTCTAATCACATATTTGTGAACTTACACCATTAAATTGAAACATCAGCTAGCACGCACATTTCTACATTCAGATTTAAAATATATATATTACACATTCATGACAGGAACAGTGAAGAGTAAGAGAGGAACATTGGTAACTTTCGCTTAGCACCCTGCAAAGTAGTACCTCAACGGATCAGGGACTTGGTCTCCCAAACTCGTTTAAAATACTATGGTTCTAAGATGATCTTTGCGTTACAGTGTTGGGAAACCAAGCACTGAACTTTTCCCTCCCCCAGTACACCATCCACTTACAGTACTGCTGAGCAACTCTTGCTCAATCTGAAGGGCCTTTGCTATACATATTGCCTCGGATTGTGCAATATGATGTAATGTGAAAACTGTGAATAATAAAAAACCTTAAAGTAAAACATATACACGCAGCCATGCCAAATAGAATTCCAACATCATCCAAAAAGTGTGATAGCACAGTTCTAAAGCAAAAGTCACAGTAAATTATTCTCATAAAACACATTCCACTTCAAAACATTGCCCTGAATGGTAGTTTGTCTTGAAATAAGGATAAGTCTGGCCTTCAGGTGTACTCAAACTGGCTGCACAGGATTAGAGTTGGCCTGGTTATCCCACAATGTCTCATGAACAGCCCATGTGGCAAAATGTGCACATTTGTAAGCTACGTGTGCTGATCAACAAAACTTTAACATGTGAGAGTTAAGAGGCTACAGCGAGCCAAGCTAATATGTTCAATTATAGTCATAAAAATAGAAAATTCCTGAAGAAATTGTGTGGTTAGGGTTAGGGTTACAGCTAGGGTTAGGGTTACAACTAATGGGTAATGGTTACAGCTAGCGTTACAGCAGGGGTTAGGATTAGGGTTAGGGTTACGGCTAGGGTTAGGATTTCATATAGGGTTATGATTAAGGTTACAGTGAGGGTTAGGGTTACAGCTAACATTAGGGTTAGGGTTACAGCTAGGGTTAGGGTCGGGGTTACAGATAAGGTAAGGTTTAGGGTTACAGCAAAGGTTAGGGTTAGGGTTACAGCTAGGGTTAGGGTTAGGGTTACCGCTAGGGTTAGGGTTAGGGTTAGAGTTACAGCTAGGGTTAGGGTTAGGGTTACAGCTAGGGTTGGGGTTAGGGTTACATCTTGGGCTAGGGTTAGGGTTATAGCTAGGGTTAGGGTTAGGGTTACAGCTAGGGTTAGGGTTAGGGTTACTGCTAGGGTTAGGGTTAGGGTTACAGATAAGATTAGGGTTAGGGTTACAGATAGGGTTAGGGTTAGGGTTACAGCTAGGGTTAGGGTTAGGGTTACTGCTAGGGTTAGGGTTAGGGTTACAGCTAGGGTTAGGGTTAGAGTTATGGTTACAACTAGGGTTAGGGTTAGGGTTTCCGCTAGGGTTAGGTTTAGTGTTACAGCTAGGGTTAGGGTTAGGGTTACAGCTAAGGTTACGGTTAGGGTTACATCTTGGGTTAGGGTTAGGGTTACAGCTAGGGTTAGGATTAGGGTTACAGCTAGGGTTAGGGTTAGGGTTACAGCTAGGGTTAGGGTTAGGGTTACAGCTAGGGTTAGGGTTAGGGTTACAGCTAGGGTTAGGGTTAGGGTTACAGCTAGGGTTAGGGTTAGGGTTACAGCTAGGGTTAGGGTTAGGGTTACAGCTAGGGTTAGGGTTAGGGTTACTGCTAGGGTTAGGGTTAGGGTTACAGCTAGGGTTAGGGTTCTAGGATTATGGTTACAACTAGAGTTAGGGTTAGGGTTTCCGCTAGGGTTAGGTTTAGTGTTACAGCTAGGGTTAGGGTTAGGGTTACAGCTAAGGTTACGGTTAGGATTACAGCTAAGGTTACGGTTAGGGTTACATCTTGGGTTAGGGTTAGGGTTACCGCTAGGGTTAGGGTTACTGCTAGGGTTAGGGTTAGGGTTACAGCTTAGGTTAGGTTTAGGGTTAGGGTCAGGGTTAGGGTTACAGCTAGGGTTAGGGTTAGGGTTACAGCTAAGGTTATGGTTAGGGTTACAGCTAGGGTTGGGGTTAGAGTTACAGCTAGGGTTAGGGTTACTGCTAGGGTTAGGGTTAGGGTTACAGCTTAGGTTAGGTTTAGGGTTACCGCTAGGGTTAGGGTTACGGTTAGGGTCAGGGTTAGGGTTACAGCTAGGGTTAGGGTTAGGGTTAGGGTTAGAGCTAGGGTTAGGGTTAAGCTTACAGCTAAGGTTCGAGTTAGGGTTACAGCTAGCGTTAGGGTTAGGGTTACTGCTAGGGTTAGGGTTAGGGTTACACCTAAGGTTAGGGTTAGAGTAACATTTAAGGTTACAGCTAGGGTTAGGGTTTGGGGTACATCTATGTTTAGGCTTAGGGTTTCAGCTAGGCTTAGGGTTAGGGTTAGGGTTACAGCTAAGGTTGGGGTTAGGCTTACGGCTTGGTTTAGGATTAGGTTATTGTTAGGGTTAGGTTTAGGGTTATAGCTAGGGTTAGGGTTAACGTTGGTTACAGCTAGGGCTCAGTTTAGGGTTGTAGCTAGGGTTATGGTTAGGATTATGTTTAAGGTTAGGGTTACAGCTAGGGATCAGGTTAGGGTTAAGGTTAAGGTTAGGGTTCCTCACCTTGAACAACGGACTCTCTACCAAGTCCAATGAGGCATCACACAACTCTCTATGACAAGCAGTTCACATGCTATGAAATAATAAACACTGGGAATTTAAATGAATCTCGCAATGTTTACCCTCGTGATGTCACAATGCTCTCTCTTCAGCTCCTAGAGGGCATTGTGTTGTGACCAGGGTCAACATTCCACCTATCTTTCTCTCTGGGGCAAAACTGCTCCCAAAAAGTCAAATTTTTCAGAAACCATGCAACAAAACTTTCCACAAAGTAATAGCACACCATTGCCGATGAAGCCGCTCGATTTGACATATTGCACGTGTATGTGGGAGGAGAAGCGGTCCAAGAAATGGGTGGAATAAAGAACAATAATATATGAGATAATAGTAGTGTGATTGCCAAAGGCAACCACACTTATTAGAATGTGCATTCACATGTCTTTCATAGGACGGTTTCCAAGCTTTGCATATCATGAATACCAGCTATCTAGATGTGCTGAGGAACATCTTCACTCTCCATTGTTCGGCCTGTCAGCGATGATGCATTTCTGGTGTGATCGTAAAAGGCAAGGTTCTTCAATCTTCATGTAATTTTCCTTTCAATTTCAGCACTAATCAGGACGCACTCGTACCCACTTTGTACAGTTAGTTGATACCACACTCCCACCCCCCCCCCCCCCACCCCCCACCCCCACCCCCCAGGATGACTACGGCGCCAGTTATTTTTGGAATTAGGAATAGTGGCATGTCCAAACCCAGCCCTCAGATAACCGTGGTTTCAAGAACCGGACAGGAAAGGGAGCATTTGCAGTTTATTGTCTGTAATTAGGGGACAAATGACAACGCTTTCTGGCGCAGAGACAGGACTCTGAGCGAGCGTTCTCCACAAACACGTATCAACCTTGAAGCGCAACGCCTCAGGCTGTAATTGGATTATGGGATGAGTTACAACTCCCATGCCGAGGAAATTTTAATTGCAAACACCCAAAGTGCTTCCGTCATGAACTTGATATTCGTACTCCATCAAAGGGGTGGCTCTGTGGTCCTACACAGGATTAAGGGCATTGCTCCTGGAAAATATATATTGTTCTCATGCTTATTACATGGATGTTGATTAATTAACCATTTGAAGAGTAGGTTTTTTTTGAAATTTTTCTTTTTTTTTTGAAATTGTAGGCCAGTGTTCTTAAACTCCATTGCTTTCAATTACTATAGTGATTGTGACATCAGCATTAGAATGTTCAGTTAAGAACACTCTAATCACATATTTATGATCTTACAGATACACCTAATAGGGACATATGGCCATATGTGTACAAGTGGGTTTGTGGGAAACATTTTGTCTAGTGGGTGTGCTGGAAGCAGTGACATGTCCAGGGAATGTATTCAGGGGATGTACAGCATAGCAGGTCCCTCATGTGTTGAATCCAGGATTCCAACTAGTGTCTAAATTCTGCTTCTTTAGTTATAGGGGTCATGTCTCCTACTCTGGGCCTGTTTTGTAATATCCTGTTGCTTTTAAATGTGTGAGAGTACAGGATATTACATTCCATTTACTTAGGTAATACTAAACGCCAGCTTTTATTGTGCACAAAGTTATGGCATGATAATGTCAAACGTATCTCTTTTTTTAAAGGTTCAATCTTATTGTAGGTCACAGAGAAGTGATGGGTAACATTAGACCCAGTTAAACATTCCCTTCGAGCTGTTTACATTTTAACTGCTTGCAAATTTGTATACTTGGCACAGAGCCTCACTGCATTCAGCTAGAGGTACAAGTGCTCTCTGGGGTTTTTGTCAGGCATACTTAACAATTAAAGATGGTAGTAAAACTGAAGGTCTGATAACCTGGAGTGATGCTGAGGCTGGAATCTTGTGCTGGAAAGAATTGCAGAATACAATTAAGCCCATTGGAACTACTGTGCAATTCCTAGCTGATCTAATTGTAATACCTGATTAAGTTACAGAACCCAAACGAACTAATAAAAAATAATTGCTGTTAATTTATTAATTTGTTGCACCAGTACGTAGTCTAAACACGTGACAGTTAAACACTCTTGAAAACTACACTTGCTCTGTAGCATTTCAAAGTCTTGGTTTTCACCACAATAAATAAGCAATCACATAAATAATCATACAGTTTCCATAAATAATCAAAATAGTACTTGAGAAAATTACAAATAGGATTGCTACTAAGTGGGATAACAAATTGTATAGAAATTGTAAAAGTCTGAAAGCTCAAAGGTGCTCTTTGATAAGCTTAGAAATAAGCAAAAATAGTAGACATCTCAAGGCATGCTTTCATATCAAATGGCTTTGTTGGGGACAGCTAGACCAATGAGGAGGATACAATAAGCTGTACAGATCACAAACCTATTACATCTCCTTATAACATTTTCCGGCTGTGACATAATAAGACAGTTCTGGACTAAAAGGGGTGTTCGGTCTCCGTTCCTCCTTCAGCATACTGCATAACACCCACAGATTCATTGTGTAGTCAATATAGACTCTGTAATTCTCTTCTTCTTTCAGCAAAGTCGCCAACTAGTTCTACTGCCCTGCAATTGTCCTTCTTGCATCCAAAAGCAAGTCTGGGGCAACAGTGTATGTTCCTCTTACAAGGCCATTCTTTGAGGACACTGGACTTTTTTCCTCTCTGATTTTTTACTGCAAAGTGAAGGGTTTTTCTATAGCACTTGGCAGGATGTTTTTATACCATTTAGCTTGACTTGCGCATCGCGGAGAAACTACACGATAGGAACAGGAGAACAAACTGAAACTGAATAGGGCAAAATGACTGTTCAAGGTAGACCATAAACTAAAGAAGCAGTCTGTCATTTTTATCCCTGAACAAAGAAAGACTGAGGGGAGATTTATTATGCTGTTTGGTTTCTATAAACTAGGCTAGACTTCTACTTCAAACACTGCATTGTCAATAGGGAAATGATGGCTTTACACACACAGAGAGCAAAATTAATTCAGATAATATTAGTAGAAGATTCTATCTTTTCTTTATACAAAAGTGTCGACCAAAACAGCAAATAATGGAAAAACCCCTGTGAAATGCCAGAGATACTTATAAAATATGAGGAAGTAGAAGCAGTTTCCTAAAAAAATGGATCTATATTAACAATATAGTGGGACATTTCTGCACTGAATGGAACTATAAAAAATAAAATAAAGTGGCTGGAATATTACGGATATATAAAAATATTTATCTTATAGATCAAGGTGTAAGATAGATGTTTATAGTGTGGGCACCTTCTTTGTAATATATGGGAGATTACACCACTAAGACTGTTTCAAATGGGATGCAAAACCAGAGAAAGTAAAAACACCATTTAATATTAGTGGAACAGAGAGAGAAAATGAGGTTGGTATTAAATGCATTGGGGATGTATGTATTTGTAAATGTATACAGATGGTATTTATATATTTGTGGTGCAGTTCATAGAAAAAACGATACACATTCATTAAAAAGAACAAAAACAGCAATGACAAATTTGCTGTCATTAAAGAGTGCATTTGATTCATCAGTGAGTGGAATTGTTTCTTGCCTGAATCCTGCTTTCTTGATCCTTTTATTCTAGTCCCTTTTAGTTTAGAGCACCGCTAAAGGGTTTCAAACTATACTTGCTTTTTTTAATAAAGCCCAATTTGTTTCATGATGAATGAATATTTCATAAAACAGCTGTCAGTTCTACTTACACTCCGATTTTAACCAAAAACTGCAATGCTAGATTTTAAGATTTTAAAGATAGCTTACAAATTGGAGACTAATGATGTCTCACACAAATACAATGCGTAAGAAGGCTTGAGGTACTTTGTTCTTTGTCACAAACCATTTTGTTATCAAGGAACTGTTGCACCAAGCCATTCCCTACCATTGCCCAACAGTAGCCTACCCCCATTAGAAAATCCAAAAATTTAAATTATGGCCTCCAACTGGTGAGTTGTTTGCACAGTGATAGCTAGTAAATGGATGGGTGAATCTGGGCAAAGAAAGGTGATGTACAAATTGACAGTGACAATTTGTGAGGGGGGCGAGGAAAGTTCCATTTTAATTAGGTGGACACCTTCAGTTCCATTATATCTTTAGGCTTAAGGCCAGTACTGCCATTACTGTTTTAAAAAGTGGCCACTGTCTGAGGACAAAAAATAGCAGGGACATTTAATTCCAAGTCAAGACCATGTTGATTGAATCCTTTGTCGTGCTAAGATTTTGTTGGAATTAAGTTGTACAGTAACTTAAGACCAACAGATAACCACAAGCTAGAAAAGTAGAAATCAACCGTAGCTGATTAGAAGTTGACAGTGCTTACACTGAAATTCGAAAAATTATACTGTTATGGGAGAGAAAGACAGAGATGTGAAAAGGTAGTCTGCTGTTGAATGTGAGACAGGATGACCGTGAATGGGCCTCAAATCCTATGCTTAATTTTACAAAGAAGCATGTGGCTTTTAAAAGTGCACCATATAGCTTAGCTGCTGTATGTTTTCCTCTGAGAAGGCATTTTAACAACTTTGCAAAGAACCTTCCCCATTAATCAAAGAAAAAAAAGTGGATTTTGATTTCCGAAGACACTAATACTGCATATCAAACCAATGGAAATTGCCGTAGGAGTACTGTTAACTGTTGTTAATGAGAGGCTAATCCAATCACGGCTTTGACAGATTACCCATCACAGTCTTCGTCCATCGCCATACATCACTGTCTGCCATTGAAATTGAATTGTAATCAACTGTAAGAAACTGCAGCATGAGAGTTTGTCTTTTGTTTCACTGCTCCAGGACCTCTCAGAAGCTAGTGGAAAGCCATGAGGACAAACAAGAGCGACGTTTGTTTATCAGGAAGTACAGTAGAATACCTGAACCAAGGTCGCAGAGGACAGTCATGATGATTGCACTGCGTAGGTATATTCAGGATGGACTACTTGGCTACCTCCATCCAGTCTGGTTTTAACTGGAAGTGATGCTTGATTGATGCTTACTTGTAAATCAAGTCTGAATCCAGGAAAAGAAAATGGTTGCTTACATTTTATTTAGCTAATATCCTGATTCAAACATGTCACATGCATTAAGCGTATAATGTTGTGCTTTTACTGCATACTTTAAAAAAAATTAAATGCATCCTTCATCTCACACACAGTATATGACTCATCTTGAGCGTACTGACACTCAAACCATCTATCTTCACGGATGTACTAAGATCAAAAGCATATACTGTGGTTTTAAGCAACGTAATAATATATATATATATATATTTGTTTTGTTTACAGCTCATCACTGTTTTGTTTATGCCTAGGGGAGCGCTTACATAACCGTCTGAATATTAGTCTGTGTTTTTTTTCCCTCGGCTCTTTCAGTCCGTCTCGTCCATCTCTGCGGTTTCCAAACGGTGCGTCCGCCGTCGGTCTCCGGCGTTGGCGCTGGACCGACCCGTCGGACCCCGGCGAGCGGCGGGGGCGGGGTTAGGTTAATGGACTTCTAAAAACACCCCTCCCCACTGGCCTCCTTGATTAATTGGGCTGTGTGGAAAACCCGTTCTTTCGTGAACAGATGGTATCAGCCTCGAAAAAAAAAAAGAAGTAAATAATTGAGGCGATTGGAAAAGATAGCAGGAGCAGGTTAAAAGAAGGTACAAGGTATTCTGTGATTCTTTTTTTTTTTTTTACCTCTAAAACAAAATTATATTTAGATAGTAGGGGCGTACTGTTGAACAAGATGTAGTTTGCAGGCTTAAAACATTTTGTGCTTTAGGTCTCTGCTTGTTACACCAGCTCCATAAACGTGTAAGAAATGAAAGGTATTATTTTCAGTACAGCAGATATTGGGAGAAGCCAAGCTGAAAACAGGTTATCCGTCTTTGAAAATATTTTGTTTGCGTCAAGGCCTGTTTTAGTTTCATTTTAGATGTCCAGCTTTACTGAAATGGTGGTTTGTCAACATTACATGTGGCTTGGGAGTCAGATGCACCAAAAAACTGCACAACAAATCTTGCTGCAATATAGCATGTCATGCAATATAGTAACCACTTTACTTCATCAATAAAACAGCTCCCCTACTTAAAATGTTAGTACAATATTACAATACTACAGTAAAATGTTCAGTGTCAGTTTGGAGATAGTTTGTGTATTCTGTTGGAGTAAAATACCATCAGGAATGATCTGATGCTGAACATTTTAGTGTGAATTACTACTCTTGGTGCTGCTACGACTGCTATATCATAACTACCATAGTAGGTCTAAGATTACTCTTCAAAAATTGTCCAGGCAATGTGCATGCTCCACATTAACGGTTTTGTGAATACGAACATCAGAGATATTAGTTTCCTAGTGTCCACCCGAAAAATATAATGCAGCATTTTCTGGGAGTGGATAAATGGTGGATAACTGCGGGACGGTTGTAGAATTCTGAGGCTTTGACTTGGATTCCTGCAGCAGTGATTTGGGGGAACAGCAATGTCGTTTCTGCTAAGATTAACTGGATAGGCTTGAAAGAAGGGGGAGAGGAGTAAGAGGATGAATGAAGAGTTGTGCCACACAGTACCTGCGGACACTGAAAGAGCATTTTACTCACCTGCTTAGTGAACTGAGTAGAGCCAGCTGTGGTCCACCTGCATGAACATCAGTTATCTAGTACCTCAGCTTTAGAATTCCTACATATCTTCATAATACTGAGTTGCATTCCTTCCTTATTTATCGTACATATATATTTTTTGCCTAAACTTTCATATGATTTAACTCAGACATTGTAGTTGTACTGCATTTGAACCTGAAAGGTGACATGATCATATATTACGTAATGGTGAAGCTAGACCTTTTTTTCCCCCCCGAAGTAGCATTTTAATTGAAATGTATGATTTATCTTCAGAACACTGTTCAATGTGAGGGAGTGGGTCGTTTAGCAAGACTACATATCAAGTGGGCATTACAGTTATTCACTAATGAACTGACTCATTGCTGTTCTTCCTCTCCATTCCCCATTAATTTATCTGGGAATAATCAAATTAAATCAAATCAAATTTTATTTTTAGAGCACATTACATACAAGCGAGGCAGCTCAATGTGCCGTACATAAAAATAAAAAAGAAGGAATTCAAAAATATTACGGAGGAGAAAATAGAAAACAACAGGGACGTACAAATGGTATGAAGAGATACTAAAAACATGCTACCGAAAGAGCTAAATAAAATAAAATAAAATAATGGCTGTGTGTAGGACATATCTACAGTACTTAAAATTACATTATGCCTAATACAGTACACATTACATTACATTACATTACAGGCATTTAGCAGACGCTCTTATCCAGAGCGACGTACAACAAGTGCATTAGTTCAAGGTGCAGTACAGTACACAGTGGCTGTGTCTGTCCTTGTTGACCTTCTCAAACTTTAAAACTACCAAGCTAATGACGTACTGTACAAACATGCCTGCTGCTATAGCAGGAGGTTGCCAATTATTGTACCGCCGGAAAAAAAAAATTGCTGTAGCAATGTGTAGTTTCTCTGGCCATTTCATGAGACTTTGCCAGAGCCATTAAATGGGCAGGTAATACTGTAAGAAAAAAAAATCTAAACTGTTTTTAAAAAAGAAGATTTACGCGAGAAACAACTTGAACTTGGTAAAATTGTAAATAGACTGCATTTATATAGCGCTTTTATTCAAAGTGCTTTACAATTGATGCCTCTCATTCACCCATTCACACATGCACACACGGTGAAAGTCTGCCATGCACGGTACCAATCAGCTCGTTGGGAGCAATTAGGGGTTAGGTGTTTTGCTCAGGGACACGTCGACACGCCCAGGGCGGGGGATTGAACCGGCAACCCTCCCGACTGCCAGACAAACACTCTTACCTCCTGAGCTATGTCGCCCCCCATGAAACTTGCGAATGAATTAAAGGCAGACTATGCAGGATTTTTAGCCTAGCTGTAGTCCTGTGTTTCCAATAAAAGAACTGTAGCCACACTCACCCCTTCCAACACAAAAAATTATGTCCCTCCCAAAAACCTCCTGAAGACATTTTATAAGACATACAGATGGAGGAGCATGGATTGGACAAACGTGCACAAAGACAGATATTGATAGACAGAGCATTATAGATTCGTCTGAGCATGATTATTTTATTATTTTAATATTTTCAAGGTAACAATCCCACATAGTATTTAAGCCTGTAAGCGTGGCCTTACATGCTAGGGAGAAGGGAAAGAGGGTGGACCTTAGGTCTCTTTAGATTTTATATCTCAGCAGGGGTTAGAACAGCCTAATTTGAAGAGTAAAATTACTGTAGTCCTCTGGAGTCTTTTTTTTTTAAATTTCTGACCCCAATCATTCAAAAATTAAATTGCCACCTTGAACGAATCGGTAAATATTACCAGAGCTGAGATTTTGTGAGGCACAGAGCTCCTACCATAAATGTTTATGAATATAGATTTTATTTAATTTAACCATTATTTAACCAGACACCCCCGCTGAGATATAACATCTCTCTTTTTAAATTTTTTTTTTACAAGGTCGACCTGGCCAAGCGGGCAGCTAAATATACAATCAGTATATAACTGAATGTGAAGTTCTTGAATGGGATACGAGATTATTCAATGAACTCTGCATACATTAAATTTGATCAAAAGCCCCACATCCACAAAGGCGGATTATTTCACCAGCTTTTGTACAGCATGGACTAGGAATTAATGTACTGTGCTTTTGGATCCATTTCCATAGCATTACATGGTTAGGAAAAATAAATAAATTAAAAAAAAAAACAATTGTGACTATTATTGTAGCATGTCTTTTCAACCATTATTGTCCGTTTGTCCTTTTTCATAAAATAAAAACAGGAACTAGATGTTTAGACGTGTAGGCAGTTGACTCTAGTACAGCAGCTGGAGCTTTGGGTCATTTACTGCAGCATCTGTTCCAGCACATCTCCTGAATGTGAGCAAAACAATGTCAGTACCGGCAGCTTTTAAAGTAACTGTTGTTATTTTTAAAGCAACTGTTGTTGTTTTCGCAAATTACAAAAGCACAGTCGAGGGGACCATGTCGTGAGTCCTTTTAACGCCATACTATTTATTTCACTGGGTTCATAAAAAAAAAAAAATAATAATAATAATAACAGAGCACGTACAATATTATATGATGCATTGTACACTGCAGTTACTAGGCCTAGGGCTTTGGCCAAGTAAAAATATCCTGCAAGATAAAAATACGATTGGATAGTTTTTTGGTTGCTAGAGGTGTTGACCTCCACCACTCCCCTACAAACACAACCACACGTACACACACTCTGCATAATCCAGTTTACCCCCTTGTTCACACATTCAGACTCATTACATTACATTAGATTACATTTATTTGGCAGACGCTTTTATCCGAAGCGACGTACAATAAGTGCATACTGAAGGCCATTGGAGTATCAGGAAACTGTTATTATTTTATTTTAGCAAGCAATATTTTACTACATCCACTTACATGTCTTGCATTTATTTATTCTGCCACCATCCTAAAGCAGATGCCTTTTGGTTGTCAAGTGAAATGTGATTTAAAGGGAGGAGGCAATCTGGAGCATAAACTAATTTGCTAATCGCTGAAATATCAGGTTGAGTCTCTCCCGGGTAGGATACTGCCATTGTGCCCTTGAGCAAGGTACCTAACCTGCAGCATACCTTCAGTATACATCCAGCTGTAAAAACAGATGCTGTGTAAAAGTTGTTAGTTGCTCTGGATAAGAGCATCTGCCAAATGCCTGTAATGTAATGGATGAAACAATGGAAATGGCAGTTCTCTCTGTTAATGCAGCTCGAGCGGTGAAAATGAAAAATGAAAGTATCAGTTTCTGTATCAATTGTTTTTTTTTTTTACGGCCCGTTCTCACTTCCAGCAAAAGGCCTTTTCCTCAGTAGCACTACTACTGATGTGCAAAACATCAGTGGGATCATATGCCATTATCTCATTCAGTGAAATTTAAAAAAATGACTTAAAATCCCGTTTAATGGGGCGAGCTCGGAAGGTAATGGGTGCTTAAAAGGCGACTCTTTGAAAGGAAGGTTCCCCTAATACAGCACGTAGCAGGCAAAAGAAAACATTACCCTGTTGGATACAAAACCAAAAATAACTGAACACAGAGTAGTATGTGATTTGCGAATTCAGCTTTTCTATGACTACGCAGGACACCTGTGGTGTGGTACAAAGGAAGTATGACTAAATCACAGGTTTTTATGATTCATACCTAGTTCATACCTGTAAATTGGTACCTGAAAAAATATTTTTATGGAGCTCTGAAATAACTCTATAAGATTATTTCAGGACCAAGGAGACAGGAAGTTGAAAGCTGGCATATTGAACTCTTGAGTTCTTACCTGGAATTCACTCAAGGAGCGAGAGAGAGAGAGAGCGGAGATTATAGGAGTTATGACTCACTGCTTTTAGTCTAAAAATACATGATCCATGATGACAGGGATCCAAGTGCAGCTCTGTCAATAAAAACATACAGATTTTTAAATCTATGGGTTGCCAAGGAAGACACATTTATGATGATACCGTACGCAGTGATGAGCAAGGCACCCTGATATATAGGGGTTCAACAAGTGCAAGGATCGGGCTGCACCGTGCACATGCACCATGTCACCGAAGTCAAGCACTGAAGTAAAAAGTTGATGATTTAAGTTGAAGCAATGAAGGAAATGTCACTTGGCAAAAAAAAGTTGAAGTTTGAAGTTTATCTAGCCAGAGACCAAAATACTTGCAACGTGCTGAACTGGGGTGTCCTCTGAGGTAACTATTAGTGTTAACATATAAGTCATAACCATTGGATTTGTCGGCAATAAAATTGTCAGCAAACCTCTTATTTATTATGATGATGATGGTGATGATGATGCCGATTATTATTATTATTATTAATATTATTATTATTATCTAAGCAAATACAATAATAAAAATATAAATACTATAAATATTATAATTATATACAGTACTGTTTTTGTATCTTCTGATGTAGTACTTTTTTTAACTTTGTGCAATATTATGAATTTTTTTTGTGCAGCATTTTTAGAACGGCTGCAAAAAGGGAAACAGTCATCACTCCAGCTTTTGTCCTTGGAACTTAACAATGGGAATTGGCTCCAATAAGCATTTGTTTTCAAATCTCTTTGTCCTGCACAATATACAGATACTGTGACATTGTTCAGAAAATCCTAAATATTGTGCTCATATAACGTTTTCCATACTTATAAAAAGTGTTTTTCACTAATATCAACAACCTTTCCTGCCGTGTTGTGCGAGTCGCACCCAAAAAACGAAAACGGACTCAGATTTATTATTTAGAACTAAGGCGTAACCGCATTGCTTTTGGGCTGAATCCAGACCCTGTTGCTTCAAATGAAGCACTACAGTCAGATGGCCTGGTCCATTCAGCGCTGATGTACATTTCAAATGCACTTCAGAGTTATTGTTTAATGGCGAGACATCACCATCAAAACCACTCATTATGTGATGATGGAAATGGTAGTTATCACAAATTGCTGGAAGGGGATCTCAAAAAGCTTTACAATAAAAAGCCATTCACATAGCACTCAAGTGCTACTGCACAACCACAGCTTTGTTCAATACTCTATTGTATTTAATACTGTTCAATTAAAAAAATAAAAAAATAAAAAAATAAACTTTTAATTTTACCGAATCCACAGATGTACAAGCAAACATAATACAGTACACAAATTGTCCATCCCAGGCCATCATCGTAAATAAGATTCCGATCTTAATGGACACGTCTGGTAAAATAAAGGTTAAATAAAAATTAAAAAATAAAAATTCCGCATAACCACCCATGTGACATGACCGGTCTCCTTGAGATCCAGGACATCCAAATGGAGGGGGTATCCGTGCGTGTGTGCCGGGCTGAAAGTTTTTATTTAAAACAGCTCACAAGCTGGCAGCCATTCACACAGCTGTGTTTTCACAGCGGCATTGTGGGTAAAAGGCCCAGTAGCAGCGTAAGAAACCGCAGCCCTGCAATCACAAGGCCAGACGCCTAACCAGCGCTGTCTGTGACTCCCCACAAAGGGCTGAGCTGCGTGGGCAAAGCCACATTTAAAACGGGGGGGGGGGGGGACCAACTGAATTTTTATCTCTGAGCAAAATTTGTCTCTTTGCTTTATGCCTGGGTGCAGTAAACTGCAGGATTCACGTGTAATCTTTTTTCTTTCAGGACGAGGCCAAATTGTCCTAGGGCACCATTGTCAAATTTTAATTTGAGGGAATCAAGGCCAAAAAGCACATTGTTAAAGCATCTATCACACTGATACGATCTGCAGCCTCAACAGAAAGTAGCATGCAGCGGTATAACTGTATAAATAACTGTATTTACATAGCACTGTCATGGCTAGCAACTTCCATGTGTTTACGTGCATCTGTGGAGGTGTGGCTCACCTGACGCGAGCTCTGCCGCAAAGGCATCCCTCGTTTATTTCCTTTTGTGGCCGTGGCTTGTCTCAGGAGGGAGGCCGAGGATGAGTGGAGGACAAAGGTGAGAGAGAGAGAGAGAGAGAGAGAGGGAGTGACAAATGACAGAAAATGAATTTGGAAGCAGAGAACGGCCTTACTGAGTTCACGGTTAGACGAGGTCATGTTAGCGAGAGCGCACTCGAGTTGCCCTTTCAAGGGCATTCAGTTAAGTTGCACTGCGGCTTCTGGTAAACGCCTCGCTTGTGAATGGCAGCAATCAGAACCCCTGCTGGCGTCTGTATGAATTAAGGTTCAGCGGCGTGTGGGTGCGTTTCGTCACATTAAAATACATCGCGAATGGACGTACATCACTCAGAACTCTCTCAGGTTTAAAATAACGGCCAATGTTGATTGCGTGTCCAGATTGCTCGCTGAAGTTGATTACTTAGTATTGAACGGAAAAATAACATTTCAAATTTGTGAATATATTTGCCTCCAACAGAAAGCATCAAGGCACAGGGTGTACCTTCATTCTGTCAGCTTTTGGTTAAGAAATCATAAATGGCTCTTTTCACCAAAGTTAGCAGAGGTGCAAGCTCAAACAAATGCAATCCAGAACAAATGAACACTCACTATAAGCAGAGTCAATGTCAAACTTATTTTGCATTAATAAATTTAAATAAATATTACTTTGAGTGTATATTCATTTCAAATAATTCAATTAAACAGAAAGTATGCTTTTGGCTTTCCGAACAAGCATGCAATGAATCACTGGTATGATAGCCAATGAATCTGATGATTACATTTACAAAATCTATTTACAACAAAATGAGTCAAACCAGAAAACAGTTTTTTTTTCTCCTTGCAAAACTGAATTGCCTTTAATAATCCCATCCAGGGCTTTTTCTCTTTGATGAAAATTTTGTGCTCAAAATGGAATAATATTCATGACAATCTATCAGCACTGCCTCACAGTATAGAACTATAATATTATTCAGACTTAAATATTTTAAATTTGATTTCCTTTCTTATATTTTGTCTGTCTCTGTATGAGTGTGTGTGTGTGTGTGTGAATGAGAAACAGAGAACTGACATATTGCGAATGAAGGAAGATCTTATAATAATAATTAAAGTTATTTTTCATGAGAAGCTTTTCGACCTGCCTATGGTAGTATAACTTGTGCGTGCTGAGACAGGGAATGGGATTTAGACTTGTCCATTAAGACTTGTCCTTACATGTCACAATTAAAGGCAAGAGTTTAAAATACCAAAATGACCTTGCGTCCAAACAGTGTTTGTGAACATTAAAAGCAAAAGATCGATTGGATTAAGCTCCGTGAATCCATACTGTGGTGATGGACCGCATGCATCTGGTGACCCTGCATGACCAAGGGTGAATGAGGAGACGTTGTCTGTCTTTGACAAATTCACAATGTGCATATGGAATGCACATGGGCAGGATGAGGTATGTTTTAGGAGACCATGGTTTAGACCCTAGGTTTGGGTTCTATCATTGGCTCAGTTGGATAAGAAAATAAATCTTAAAGCTCGCAAATGGGGGGGCCACATCTAAACCCCACTTTGACCATGAAGGATGTCTCCTAGAAATTTATCACCAAGCCACTTTTATTTCAAATTAAAATTAAGCCATTTTTAATTTAATAAATTTATCCCCATTTCGGGGCAAATTCCACCCATGCTTCTGTAAAGTACAAAATATCTCCCCATTCTTTTGTGTATATACACCTCTGTCCACTACTGTGGTCTCAGAATAGTTCCTCGTACAGAAAGGCCAATAAACACTTGACATGCCTGAGCATGGAGTTTTGGCGTGACGCTCTGCATTAAATATTTATCCTGTCTGTCAATATGTTGGGCTATCAACCAACATTCTCTTCCAAGAACACCTTATAAGAGCGCAGGATCAGATCAAGATGGGTTAGTGCCCATTTCAGTATAATCACACAGTATAATCTCTTTGTGCTGTTACACAGATGCACACATGCACGCACACACACACATACACACATCCTTGTCATGCCACAGTCTCAGTTACTATGGCAATAATTTTTGATGCTATGATTTGAAACATTGAGATCTACTGGTACCACATTCAGCAGATAGAATAGATTCTTTCCCAATTTTTATTTTGCCGTTTAGATATATACTGTTTTCACCCACCAAATACATCCTTGTTAATTTCACAATATGTCATTAGCATCTGCTACCGCAGATAAGAATCACCTAGAGAGTCCTCCAGGGAGTAAAAATCATATTCTATTTTTAAAACTCCACTTTAATTCCTTGTCTAAACAAATTATCTACATTTAGAACACGGCCAGAAAGCAAGAACAAGGCAAGAACGTAACACTTAAATGTCCACACGGTGTTGTCTTGAGCATAGACGTCTATGGTGGATGACTTGTCACTGCTCTGGTGCATGCAGCGACGCGATGACTTAATCTGATATAACACCATGGCATTCTGACACAGAAGCATAGTGTCACGTTGGGCTGGTGTTATGGCATGCGCATGCTGCATAACTGTGACCATAACTGTCACTGACATCATCAGCCCCCCTTTTGGGTCTGTCAGCTGGAACAACCATAGATCTCAACAGTGATTGGCTGTCAGAGTCAAAGTAATAATAATTTAACAAGTGAACAAGTCAGGCACCATGAAAAAAACAGATGTCTGTTTTGAAGAAGACAATGCTCAAGGGCTCACTGCTAAGCCTCAGACTTGACAAGATAGGGTTAATTGCCGCTAGCTCAGAAAAATATCCTTCATTTTAATTATTCCTTTTGTTATCCAACACATTTCACAAACCACCCCAGCAATTAGAACAACACTGACGACAGTCTGCGTCTGAGACCGGTATCTGTATTGCAGGGGATGACACAGCGAGGGGGAAAATAAATGTGTATTTACAATTAAGTACGCCCATGAATCTTCATAGCAGCTGGGGCTGGGCTGAAAATTAATGCCATCATTTTTTCTCATGAAGTCATTTAACAAAAAGCCATACTTTCTCCGGAGGGGAGAAAGTCATTTGAATTGATTTGGCCTCCGAGCGGCCAGATAGCGGCCCAGATAGAGCTTTATCAAGTACCAGGCTGGGGATTGGAAATGGCAATTCATCAGCCCTCGCCCCTAATTTGCAGGGAGGCACGGCTGACAAGCTGTGACAAGCCCTGGACTTGATGAAACTTTTGCGATCCGTATGCCTCCCTGAGCAGAGCGGAGCTGGCGAGGAAACACTTTTGTTGTTTTGCAGTGCAATGAAAGCACCCAGTTTTTTTTTTATTTCAGGAGCCTTATGCAGGATGAGAAATGTAAATCAAAACCTGACTATTGGATCTGGAAAAGGCACTTGC
This sequence comes from Anguilla rostrata, assembly GCF_018555375.3. Classification (NCBI taxonomy): domain Eukaryota; kingdom Metazoa; phylum Chordata; class Actinopteri; order Anguilliformes; family Anguillidae; genus Anguilla; species Anguilla rostrata. The sequence goes on along the minus strand of NC_057940.1, from coordinate 7,939,229 downwards.
TTTGTTGCTAGTACACGTGCGCGCGCACACACACACACACAATCTCTCTCTCACACTCGCTTACAAACGCAGGCACTCTCTCCCTCACATACGCAAAGACACACACACACTCTCTCTTTTACACAAGCACACGACCACACACACACACACATTTTAAGAGTGAATTAACGAAGTGCATGTTTCCTATCTTATCGTTCAAGAAAAGGTTAAAAGGAACTATTTTCATGTTGCAATCCTGCATCGATAGTACCTGCCCTCGTTGATGCTTTTGTCGAAAAATATTTTCCGGAGGTTGTTGCCAGGGAGCTGTCAGCTGCTCGCTAACCCAGAAGCCGTACTTTACAAAAAAAAAAAAAAATTGGATTTGTGAAGATTCGCGGCTGCAAGTAACAGCGCACGCCCACAGAGTTCACCCTGCCTCTCTGTGAGCGCCGGACAGGTGCTGTGGGGGTGAGCCGAGGTCCATCCCGATTTCTCAAGAGGAGAAACACGGGAGGGATAGGAGGATATAGAGAGCTTCGCCTCCAGGATCAGAACAAATGTGAAAGGATAACTACGTCGAAAACGTAGGACGGAGTGTAGCACAGTGGGTAGGGAACTGGACTTGTAACCCGAAAGGTCGCAGGTTCGATTCCCGGGTAAGGACGCTGCAGTTGTACCCTTGAGCAAGGTACTTAACCGAAATTGCTTCAGTGTATATATCCAGCTGTATAAATGGATACAATGTAAAATGCTGTGTAAAAAAAGTTGTGTAAGTTGCTCTGGATAAGAGCGTCTGCTAAATGCCTGTAATGTAATATAATGAAAAGCATGTGCATGTACACCATCAAATCAAATCAATTTTATAGCGCTGTGTAGCGCTTTTTTTTTTAATAGAAAACTGTCACAGAGACACTTTACATTCTGCATTTCTTCAGAGGGTAGACATCCTGACCTGCCTAATCTATCCGGAATTAAGTCATGTCATGTCTGAACAGGCTCGACACACACATTATTGCATAAAGAACCACTACGAACACCGAAAATTGAACCCGGGAATGATGTCGGTTCCATGAGAGGAAGGGGCTTGAAAGAACAGTAGTTTCTATAAAGACTCGATGATGTTTCGTTGATCACCAAGGCAACGCTAGATGACAGTTGGCAGAAGAAGGCCCAGGGTTGCCCGCAGGCTTTGTTACTAAGAATAGGGAAGTGTCTTTCTGGACACTTTCATGTGATTACATCTACCTTAGTTATTGTGAAAACGGCTTGCTTGTCATATAAAAAGATGGAAAGCCAAATTTCAGTTATTTAAATGTATATCCTGTAGAAACCATGGGAGTTCATGTTCTACAATGTATGTGTGTTCATTCCTCTGTGTGTGTGTGTGTGTGTGTGTGTGTGTGTGTGTTTTCTGTGTGAGACAGCACGTGTTCAGCATTGCAACAGCTCATGTCAGATCCAGAATGATAATATAATAATTACTTTCGCAAACCAACATAATTATCACAGCTGAGTGATCGTGCGCTGGTTAATGAGCTCTTAAATATTCATGAATAAATATAATAATGTAACACTCTGATTCTATGCTACTGCATAAATAACAAACTCCTGTACACCACTACCTAAGCTGGATCACTTTGTACAAATGTATTTTACTGAACAATTAAAGTGAAATAAATGACACGTTCAAGAAACATACTGCAGATGACAACATCCCATGGGAAATTACTTTAAAAATAATTAAGCTGTGGAGTGGGAAACATTAATTACTTTTATATGAATAGATTACATGTACTTGTCGGTAATATTACAATAATAATAAAGGCAACATCAGTCTGTATTAGTAGCTTTCTGCAGAGCTACCATACATATAAATTAGCAGTTTGAAATGAATTCAAATAACTTTTTTTTTTTTTTTGGGAGAGGTCATTATCGTTTAAAGTGGACAAAAAAGAAAAGGCTCTCCAAGAGCTTAGTTGGCCGGATTTCAAATGCATCCCACGTGTCCTCCCCTCCCTTTTTTAGGGATTCTGGGGTGACACGCCTTCAGCGTATGGGATCCTCCGATCCTCAGCAAGCCGGATCGCCCGCTCACACGGACGAGACAGAGGCGACGGCGAAAACGTATATCCCCCCCCCCCCCCCCACTCACACGAGAAAGCCGGGGAACACAAAGGAAATGTAATTCAGCCGCGTAATACTCTAGACAGAGAGTAGAGAGTGTTAATGCCGCTGAATAATGATTCGTGAGAGAATGTTCCGGAGCGGCCATTTCGTGTGGCTTCCTTTATCCTCACGCTTCCACAAGCCCCCAGAAGAAAAAAAATAAATAACTCGGTGGTATCGTGCTACGCCAGCCAGCGGGATCACCCTGAAAGAGGATGACACCGGACTCAAGGAAGGCTTAGAGTACAGGCTCGGTACAGCACATCCAGTCAAATGCATTTCCTATCAGAGCAACCCCAGGTGCCTTTTCTTTTCTTTTTTTTTTTTTCTTTCTTCCCTGCCAAAGTCAACAGGCTTTATAAGTGTGTATGTATTGTATATTTCCCACGATGCACCTGCACTTGCACAAGCACAGTCGTTTTATTTAGTAAGACGGGGGGTGGAGGAGGAGAAAAAAAAGGAAAGTGTTCTTCAACTGTCTGCAGTGAGATTAGGGCAGACTCTTCGTTTTTTCTGCGGTCCCTAAATTCCTGTGGTATAGCATGCCATAGCACACCACACCCTGTGGTTCACAGGCCACTAAACTGGTGCATGTTTCTCCGAGGTTGACAGCACTTTTTTTTTTAATGAAACACGTATGTAGACCGATAGATTACAGCCCTTCTAGTTTCCCCTAAATGTCTGGTCTACGGGAGTAACATTTATGGACGAGATAACTAGAACTTTCTTTTGAAAAGTCAACTGGGCTGTGGTGTGGCAGGTTTAACTGTGACTGTAAATAGTGATTAAATAATTTAAACCAAAAAAGAAAAAAAAGCATATCTGTGAACTCAAAGTCAATAGATGAGTCTCGCCCATTGATTCAAATGTAGTGGAAGAAAATAAGTCTGAGCTGGAGAAAATGGTATAACGGTTTCTGCAAGCATAATTCTGCAGTGCGACAACTAATCCTTCCCAGCCCCCAGTTTTCTTTTAAGATCTGACACATCCGCCGTCATCTGAAACAAGAAAGAGGCTGTTCTTCAAAGGCTGCCGAAATTGCAGTCGTTCCCCTCATTCTGGAACATTCGTATTTCAAGCCCATTCATTTTTAGCAGAGCGTTCCTGGAAGGCTGAGATCAAGACGCCTTCAGAAGCATAGCAGACTCGCTCCTGACTGAGGTTAAGAGGGAGATCGGGCTATCCTTGCAAATCAGAGGGCCGTGAGAATTGACGGCTCGACCCAAGTGCGGTCCAAAGTACAGCACAGAGTGAACCTCATCCGCATTGAGGACCTTGAAGCCATGCGTTTTATAAGTGGGTATGGGCATCACCAGGGGTTCTGGGCCCCATGGAAAGAGCTCACATTGGGCTAAATATTTTTTGAGGGCCCCTGTCAATCAGGGCCCTTCAAATTGTCCCAGCTTTCCCTCCCTCTTACGGCACCCCTGATAGTGGGCGTCTTCTTTATGCTTTTTCCTAAACTGTGAGGAAATATTCAGTGTGGCACATGTAGTAGAAGAAACAGCACAGCTCCCCACTTCTGCTGACAGCAACAAACAATATGTGCAAATATGGTGCTATGGTCTTGGAGCCATGGAAGGATATAAAACTCAGGATTGATATGCGCTACTAGGAAAAAGAAGACACCAAAGCAGCTATGATTGATGGCACCGTGGAAATTTACGAAAAAAAATGCATATTTTTTTTTCATTTCAGATGCAAAATCATCTTGCGATTTTAATGCATTAGCGACTTGTAAATCGAGAGAGAAAATGTAGAAAATCCAAAAAGACCCGTACTGTACAAACTGCAATATTCTTACATTCATATGCGTACTTACAGAGTACGATGTAATTTTTTAAATTACAGTTTTCTTCTTATGGATGTGTGTTTACAGAAACCTAAAAGAATCATAGAAACATATATGTAATCATATGTAATCAACTTAACATGAAGTGGGAGCCAATGTTTAACCTCTAATCTTCATTTGTGCGTACACTGATGTAATCTGCCATGAGGTTTTGTAAGGAGAAGTGGAAAAAAAGTGGAGTTGTTGCTCAGAGTTTAGTACGGTTGAAAGCTGAATCCCATCCAGAAGTATATTCAAACACTTTTTCTCTTATGTATTTAATCGGACGTGACTACAGTGCTCAGTGCCCGTAAACGGAAGACTGCCATCCAGCCCGGTTTTTTTCTGTTAGCAACCCAACATCGCGCAGACATGACAAGAAACATCGCTCCTTCAAGTACTTTTAGCCAGAGAAACGCCACCTGAAACGCAGCTCCCGGAGGGGGAGGGGGGGACATGGTGGTTACCGCTGACTAGGCGGAATAAATCATCTCGGCAACGATATCGCGGGGGCATTAAAAAGGGAAGAAGAAAACAAGAGGCAAAAAAAGGCCGGGGAAAAGCCTTTTATTTTTTCTTTTTCCCTCTCATGACGCGAGGAATCGATTGATTTGTCGCCGTGCCGCTGACGAACCAACCAAAGCGGGAATGAATGTTTTTTTTTGGGTGGGGTAGGGGGGTGCGCGAGTTTGTGGGCAATCGGCGTGAGACCGAGACGCGCGGGGACCCCCACGCCGCCGCCCCTCCGCCGCGATGAAAAATGAAGGAGCTGCAGCGCCGCGGCGCCAGAAAGCCTCTCAGGCCCGACGCTCCCGCGCCTTCAATATTTAATACAGATCTGCGTCCTTACTTCTGAGCCCGTAATTGAGCTGGAAGTGGCCGAGCCCAGCGCAGCACAGAGACACAGAGAGGCGGAGGGAGAGAGAGAGAGAGAGAGAGAGTGAGAGAGAGAGATGGAGAGAGAGAGAGAGGTGAAAGAGAGGGGGAAGATGCAAACAGAAATAGAACCAGAGAGGTTCTACCTGCTTTTATTCCAAAAGCAAAGGGTGCCACTCCTACAGTGAGATATGAGAGATCTTAACAGTGCCTTTTATACATACTTTTTTTTTTAAAGGACAAGATGAAATATTTCTTGGTGGGGAGAACGAAGGAGATAGGGTAAGAGAGAAAGAGAGAGAGGGGGGGAGATGAAAACAGAAATAGAACCAGAGAGGGAAATGGTGTGAGGATGGAGAGTCAGATAAAAAAAGAAAGAGAGAGAAAGAAAGAGAGGAAAAAGAGATGGAAAAAGAGAGAGGGAGTGGGAGAGGGTGATACATCAAAGGGTGACACATGAAAACGAACGCGACCGTGATCACGTCGTCCTCCATCGACTCTTTCCTTGTCAAAGCGGACAGCACAGGGGCTATTTCCCCCCCGCCTTCGGAGAACGATGGCTTTTGCATCACGAGTCACCCGTACGCCGAGGGCTGGCAGCTCGCTCTCCCTCTTAACCGCACGCCGTGAAACACGCTTCGTCCATTAATGCCATTTTGTACCGGTTAGGGCGCATTTCGTACTCGGGTACACAGGACAAAGCGTCCGTGGGGTGGAGGAGGTCCACACGAGGGACATTTTTCAGAGAGGCATTTTAAAAGGATGCTCCGTTTTCATTAGCAAGAGGCAAGACGAGTTCAAACACTCTGGATGCGAAGCTTCATTTTTAAGTGCAACTATAATAAATACAGTGCATCTGCCTGCCATTAAATCTTAGGAAAATCCTCTTTCCAGGGCTAACCTGACAAAGGATTGAGTCACACATTGGACTTAAAAGATTTCAAACCAGAATGGATTTTTTGTGTGTGTTTTTTTTTTTCATTTAGCGGGTTAAAAGGCTCACTGCATATAGATTTCCCGCTAACATGACTGAAGATGAGCACGATGAGTTCTTATGTGTGCCTGCGATGAGAGCAGTTAAAACGAACACCAGGGCGCCAGTTCCGCGGCGTTCGGACTTGCCGCTGAAATAAACACTGTAGTAAATAGCCATTCATCATTCTGACAATGAGATTACATCGCGATGAGACCTGGTATAACGGGGGATGGCCGGGTAACATCAACCCGCCATGTGATGATTTTTCTGGATGTAGTGAGGGACAATTAGACTACGGTACCCAAGCGCAATCAAGCTGTCAAAGAGAAGGGTGGTTTTACTTTTTTTTGTGGTGTGTTGGAAGTCGAACTATGCACATGCTGAACCTGTATGGGGTAGTGACAGAGTTGGGGGTGGGGGAGGACTGTGGAGAGAGTGAGCTGAAGACTGAGCAGAAAACTGAAGAAAAGAAGAAAACTAATATTATTCTTGTTCATGGTATTACAAACACGTAATACCCCTACAAGGGCAATAGTTTCAGTATAAAATGACACTTATTTCATCGTTAAATGTGTGTACAATTAACAACAAACAAGAAAAACTGACATGTTGTGCATACTGTCTGAATACAGCACATACTGATTCAGGAGCTTCAAAGCAAGCTCACCTGACTAGTTCAAAAATTCAAAGCTCATGTGACTAAATCTGTCAGAGAGCCAAAAACCATTCAGCTCTAAACATCTACAATTTGGCCCCACTCTAGAATGTATCTATTAAGAGTTGAATTAACACAGGGCATTTTGCTGTGTGACAACACAGTTCTTTCAACAGGTTGGCAATGAGGAATTTCCTACCCAATCAAAATGGCTCCAATGACATCATTAAGACCTGGAAAACTGAAAACCTGAGGATCTCCAAGGAACACCACTGCTACACAATAACAGTAATGCTACAAAATGCTTATCACGGAGATGGGCAGAAGTCCTCAATAAAATCAGGCCCTCTAGCTCCCCATTACATCACTTTTGCCATTTTCCTTTGTGACTTCTGCTTGTTACATAAGCTTCTTAAAATTGGCTGAATAACCACCGTTTTTCCCAACCTTAGCTTTTAATAACATTGTCTAATCAGTTTTCTGTTTCGGGGCTGTATCATAATAAGCGGGGAATGTGTAATTATGGCAGACTCTGATGTCTCTTCATTCCCACACTGATATCCCAGTGTGAGTGTATGTGTGTGTGTGTGTGTGTGTATTTATACGTGAGGATTGGCTGACTTCCAAATCGTAATTTTCAGGGAACACATACCCCTGGCTTAGTCTACCTACTCTAAGCTACTCTGTGGGAGTCCATTTGACTTTCATTTGCTGTCGCTGAAGTGAAACGTTTAAAAAAAAAAAAAAAAAAACCTCGCAACAAATTCATCTACATTTGATTTAGCACCTGTTCCTTTTTAGTTGGCTGTATATTTACTTACCGTGAACATTTTGGGAAAATGACATTGCCGGAATGTTGCTTGGCATTTGTGACACATCGTCAGTAAAAAATGATGTCCCGTGGATTGAAGGCTTTTTTTCCATTTGAGGGGCTGGAGTTTTGTCTTCGGCGATCGTATCCGATGGCTCTTCAGCCACGCAGGGTTTGCGGGCCCAGATATGCAGTGTGAGACTGAGCTCTGCCATCAGATTATGTCTGTGCACTCCCAAACCCGCCCCCCCCACACACACGCTCTGGTCTGGTCTCTTCTCAGAAGCCAGCACTTTTAAAAGTGCTCCCCCCCCCCCCCGTTGATGGCTGAGCTGTGGTTGCCAAGCCTGTAGATGGGCAGGATCTGCCTCTCCTGCACATCTCCAGCAGTGGAGAAGTATTCAGTGTGCTTGATGTATAATGGGGTGTCTCTCTGTTTAAAAAAGTCTCATTCTGTGTAAATATCCACAGAGGCTGCGCATGGGCTATGCTTTATGGAGACACTGTGGCCTCAATCGTTTGACTGAATAAAGTCACTCAGACTCACTCTTTTATACAATAAATGTACATGCACAAATATGTTCTTGTGGCTAAAAACATGGTGTGCATGTACGTACATTGTATGTGCAGTGACTTAATTCTCCGTTTTCTGTGCTAGAAGATAACATTCAGCATCACTGGTTTATGTAACTTGTCGGTTGGCATATGTACAAACGCACACATGCACACACACACACACACACACACACAAAACTGGAAATATGAGACCTTTATCTTTCTTTTTGGCTGGCGCAGAAGTGGTCACTGTCCCTCTGTCTGTGACTCATTTTGTGTTCGCTGTGTTGCTCACTGAGAACAAAATGTCACTCTGTCCAGAAGGACAGGGGTTTGTTTCAGTTTTTCACTATTTGTAAAAACATTTTAGAACATGTGAAACGAACAATCTTCCCATTCTTGACAACGCGCGCACAGCCTCTCCTCTCTGGATAACACGGTGCCTTCTTCAGCCAGTCTTTATGGCTAGGCTAATACACACAGAGCCTAAACTTTCTGAAGATACTTCCCAGTTTCCAGGCAACTGCTACAACGTCTTTCAGGGCCTGGTTGCACTCAAAATGTCCTGCCAGAATTCAATCAGCATTTAACTAACAGGTGACTCACGTTTCATCAAATTCAGCATTCACAAAAATGAAACTTACCATTTGCTGTGTTTGAGAGGGGGAGAATGAACGATTTGACTTCATTTTGAGTCAAAGTTGATTTAGTTCAAGCCTATGTTATGCAGTTGTCTTAATATACCTGTAGGTGATGTTGTAAATGTCTGTTATTCGATAATTCGATCTGGTTGTTTGCATTTCTCAGCACTCCCCTTAGGCTTTGTGTAAGTGACACAAGGTTTAGTGATTCAGCTTAAGCTGAAGCAGGCAAATAAGGAAGAAAAAGGTATCCTGAATGCTATTGTCTATGCAGGATTACAGAGATGCAACAGAGATGTATTTATCAAACCACAATAACGATGCTGTTGCATGAATTATGTTTTACCTGCAATAACCTCTGCAGATTTATTCTTGGGTATAATTATTGAATGCATCACTATGCAATGTAGCAGCAATTTAATTGGCTCTCTCTCTCTCTCAAACACACAACAATTGCGCTGGTAACAGTTTCTTCTTGAAGTATCCAGTCTAGCTTACCTTGAACTATACAAAATTCACCTTATTCTTTCAGACAGTGCACCTTTATGGAACCTAGATTCTCATAAGCTTGGTACAAAAGGCTTTAGCTATAAGGCTCCAAGCAATTGCAATTGCAATAGCCTGTCAACCAACATTAAGTCCTTAAGAACAAAGGGTAGATTTAAGACTCGTCTTTTTACTTGTTTATAAGTTGGGCTTTCTTTGCTATTAAAACGAGCAGTTTATTCTGCTATAGTTTTCTATATGAGTTTGAGTGTGTGTGGGGTGTTTTAGGCACACACATGTTTGTCCATGGGTGTTTAAATTCGTTTTTTCTCTGCATATTCTTACATTGTTTCTTCAGTTCAGTTTTTTTTTACATTTAATGTTATTCAGGAACCCCAGAAAAATGAGATGGTGCATCTCATGGGGTCTTTATTTCTCATTATAATATTCATTGTGCAGAATTATATGACCAGACAGCCCATTTTCCTAGCCAAATTACGCTTTTTACTAACATTTTACTCTCTTGTCACACAATTGGTTTATTTCACCAATACTGCATCATGTCTTAGGTAAGATCTCGCAGTCAATGCATCTTATGTCATGGAAGCTATAAACAGAAGCGCTACACAGCACGCACCCTCTCGGTCACATAGGTCAAAGGTCAAGGGCTGTCAGGATGCATACTGGTACCATTCATGCCGTACTGTGACCTCACACATAAGTGTGCTTGAGTTCCAGGAGCAGATCGGCGTGCCTGGTAAACCTTCTACACGCAGTTCTGTCACTTACATTTCCATTGACATTTATATTTTAACATCAGAGGGAGCTCTTCCTTGGCCTCAGTACTTGCCACTGCAGGGCCTTGTGAAGCTAGGAGTGGAGGTTATGGTCTTATAGATGCTTCTAAAACTTTTACCACACTGTATAATTTTGACTAATAATGAATTTTGACCTAATTCTGTCAAAACATACAGTACATTGTTTGGAGTATTCTTTCACACCCATCGGATATTTTTACAGACCTCTGAAAGATCTCCATAGGGTGCTTGCCCCATTTAATAAAATCTCCCTCAGTAAGTGAACCCAACACTTCACTGTTATGTAGGTCAACAAACTGATCAAAATACAAAACAAAACAAAACAAAAAAATTCTATGAGTGATTTCTACCTGGATTGCTTTCATTAGGGAACCAGCGCTACATCCTTTCGATTTCGCTCAATTTCAGCCCGGATGTCAGAGAATTTCAACCCGCAGAGCCGCTGTGGGCTGAACCGTTTTAATATGGCCCCTTGGAATCCGTGCTCAGATATACTTCAGCATTCGGGATGCCGTTGAGACCACAGGCTTTCCTGTGCTGCGGGACTTGCAATTTCCCCTTTTAGTTGGAGAACGGTAATGGGGGACTAGAAGGGATTATGGTTGCCCTTTTATGTCTTTCCTCATCTTTTTTTTAGGTTTCCAACAGATATGATTTTGGGTTGAGTGCTTTAAGTGAGTTTTTCGAAATGACATTTCCATGTGTCTCAATTTAGACTCGTGTGGATTACGCCAATTAGATCCCACTGTTCGTGAGACTCCACTGCTTCAGTCAGTCTCACAGGAAGCAAGGCCTCGGTCTGGATTGCTTGGTTCCCCAGCATGTTTGGTTAGCTAGCTTTCTAACATTTTCAACAGGGGGTCAAGGGTCAAACCACTTTTCTGCTTTCATTTGTTTGGTTCTGTGGTTTGACTTTTATTTGACATTTCAACAGCTTAAAAAATGTCATTTGTATTTTGGACAGCTAAGTTCACTCCTTATTATTATGTGGCGACCAAATCGGTCTCTCACAAAGCTTTAATTCTGTAATTATTCAGTGCCTTTCCGGTTCTGCTCTATGGTATTTTGATCCACCTTTAAGATTTTTTATTTCTCACTCACACTGGCAAGAAGAAAACGGTATGCCAGCTTGCGCTGCAGCCTTCGACTCCTTCATAAAGAGGAGTAGCTTTCCCTTAACCTACTACCTCATCAAGAGGAGCAGCTTACCCTAAACTACTCCCTCATCAAGAGGAGCAGCTTACCCTAACCCTACTCCCTCATCAAGAGGAGCAGCTTACCCTAACCCTACTCCCTCATCAAGAGGAGTAGCTAACCCTAAACCTACTCCCTCATCAAGAGGAGCAGCTCACCCTACTCCTTCATCAAGAGGACTAGCTTACCCAAAATCTACTCTCTCATCAAGAGGAGTAGCTTACCCTAAGCTTACTCCCTCATCAAGAGGAGTAGCTTACACTAAACTTACTCCCTCATCAAGAGGAGTAGCTCAACTAACTTTGAGGTTGAAAGGACGATGACTCAAAAACTGTAATCAAGGCCTGGAGTCAGGTTGCCAGATGCCTGGTTTGTCCAGTTTTAAAATTATTTGTACAGGTCTGGTTTGTCATCTCGACCAGAGAATATAATGTCTGAGTGACTGATTTGCTGTTAGTTTGTAATTTAATGAATTCTCATCACAACCAACCACTGGTCTGTGTACCACTCAGACCTATTGGTGCTGATAGGTACCTCCAACCAAACCCCTCCTCCCTTTGTCCTCGAAAGGTTCTGAGAGCAATAGCGATGCCACAACCCCTCTCCCCCCACCCCATGCACCCCCCCACCTCCGCCATTGGTTTCGACAGCTCCTCACTCCATTTGCGATTTAGCTCCCAGCAGTGCATGCTGTCTGGTTTTGATAAATTCCAAACCTGGCAACCTTAGCCTGGAGGCAAAGTAGGGCAAAAAGCACCAGTGGGTTGAACAGGGGTGAGAGACGGGACATCAGTCTGTCCCTCTGCACTATGAAGACAACTGTCTGCTATCAGGCTGAGATCATGATCCTGGCCATAATCAGAGGAGGGTGGGTCTGAAATGGATCTCCCTCCATATAACCAGTGAAGAGAGCACAAGCAGTGAATGATGCTGACCTCTGTTGTCCTGATTGGTTTGCGACGAGCACCTCGTTTCCGTAGACATGTGACCGTACGTTATACTACATATCACTTACCTGTCATATCATAGCAACAAATATCATAGCAACAAATATCATAGCGACAATTTCATAGCATTTTGCATTAAGATTATTTGCCACAACATCCTTTTCTGTGTCTGGTGAACTGCCTCATTCCAGGACAGCTACAGCGGCTTGAATGTTATACAGCTTCATACAGCTGGATATGTACTGCTGCAGATGAGGTGAAGGAGCTCACTCGAGATACAGTAGCAGCACCCCACTTGGGTATTTCCTCTGGCCATTAGTACAGTTCTCTTGCCAATACAAGGCATTGATGGCAATACAGAAGTGGGTAATGGCTCGCTGGCCTGAAAACAATCAACTTGAGATACAGATGACATTATGTGCCCGTGCAATAATGGCAGGCAGGGCCCATATTCCTATTATTGCTTACCCAGAGCTAAAGTGCTAAAGTACCCCCACAGGGATAGCGGGCTTTTATTGCTTCCAATAAAACCCCTCTGCGGTTTGACCTTGGCTGAAATGACATTAACCGGGACCACGGTGGCGATAGCGGCGACCGCAGAAGCCGTTGCATTGCGGCTTCTGTCCGATTAGCAGGTGTCCAGATCCGTTCGGGCAGCGCGGGTCGTTGGCAGGAGCAGCACGGGCCTGCTCAATAGTGGCTACGGTGGCTCTTACTGTGAGACCCGCGAGCTCCCCTGCTGCAAATCCAAATAGTGAAGCGCTGCACTGCACTACCCTGGCCACTGAAGTCATGAATCACGATGGCCTTTTCACGACGATCGATCGTGCTGAGACGGACGGACGAAGGCCAGAGGACCAGAAACAGGCCTCAGAATCAGTGCTTCCAGAATTAGAGGGACAACAAATAATAAAATAAGTTTATGGCTGATGTGTTTATGATGTCAGAGTGATCCAACATTAGGGGAAGATTTCAGGAAATAAGTTCTCTCTTTACAGCTTCTAGTAACAACTTTCATACAGAAAGATACATTTTGGAGGAAAACTTTGGTGATGTTTATTTTTTTAAAAGATCTTGTTTATTTTCCGCTGAGGAGCTCAAGGCTTCAGTCTCTGCTGTTATTGCTTTCAGCAGACAGCGATCACGAAAAAAGGGCTTCCTTCCCCCCATTGCCCGTGTTTCTGTTTGCTTATAATCTGTGGAAACGGAGTAGGGGTGGGGGGTGGGGGGGGGATGAAAGCTGTTTCAGAGCACTCCACCGTATCTTTTTTTAAATGTTTCTTTTTTTAAACACCCGTGACAGTGGAAGTTACGAAAGTTGCGAATCCCCTCAGTGGCAGTGACTCGTCTGTGACCGCCGTCCCTCAGCCGGTCCCGAGCAGGGGAACGGAGAAGAAGAGGAGGCGGAAAACTCATTTTTTACGAAACCGGAACAGTCCCAGAGAAATGGGAGCAGAGTCAGATTCGCGGTTGCCGTGGCAAAACGCCAATGAAAGGGGCTAATGATGGAAAATGGAACGCAAGTACAAATACAGCCTTCTGAGGCTTGTTTTTGAAAACAGGCATTTTTAGTGGGCATTCACTGGTTTTCACCAGTGTGTACACTGGTGTGTGTGTGTGTGTGTGTGTGTGCGCGTGTGTGTGTATGCAGTCTATTTAGATATTTATATATACATTTTAGTGCGTATTACTTTTTCAAAGAGTATGGTTTAGCAATTGTTCATAGTTCACAGCGATCACACAATATATTTGCTGACACAAATCCTGAATATATTCTTTGAGATAATGAAAAAGTTTGTGGCAATACAAATAATGTTTTTCCTTAATGTGCCCAACGAGCTCTCAGAGGAGAAAAAAAAAAAAGAAAATCATCATTTCACCACACAGCATCATCCCACTAATGAAGATGCTGTAGGTCATTAGCGGCGTGTACTTAGCCCTGTATTCCACAAGTAGTACTCAACCCATGCTAGCACTCTCCGACTCATTAATCATTCTGGAGGACTTTAAAGCAGTCCTGGATTTATCTGAGCTTAAGGCAGTGTCACTTTGGGCTTGGGAAGTGGTTACATGTTTTGGAGGCGGGGGGGGGAGGGGGGCGGGAGGCGGAATTAGAGAGAGAGAGATTGCTAGTAATCCTAAACTGTGGCCACACATCTGAAGAAGAAGCTGTCATGTTTTGCTATGATACAGATGAAAGATGACATACCCGGCCTTATATTTAGGCTTACGTTGACAAATACGTCAATTTGTCTCCGTGGAATGGAAGTAATGTCATTTTGTGAGCGGCGATCTGTTCCATAAAGCTCCCTCCACATTCACTTAGGCGGCACTGCCCATCACTCCTGCTAATGCTACGTCACTCCTGCTAATGCTAGCTCACTCCTGCTAATTCTGAGTCACTCCTGCTAATGCTAGCTCACTCCTGCTAATGCTAGCTAGCACCTGCTAATGCCGACTCACTCCTGGTAATGCTAGCGCACTCTTGCTAATGCCTACTCACTCCTGGTAATGCTAGCGCACTCCTGCTAATGCTGGCTAGCACCTGCTAATACTAGCTCACTCCTGCTAATGCTAGCTAGCACCTGCTGATGCTAGCTCACTCCTGCAATGCAGACTCACTCCTGCTGTGTGAGAGTGAGAGTGTGTGTGTGTGTGTGTGTGTGTGAGAGAGAGAGAGAGAGAGAGCTCTTACACACTTTTTTGGCCTCTGCTGATTGGTTTGCATTGGACCCTCTTCCACTGAGCAGATGTTATTTTTCTTAAAGGGAAAAAGGACACTGAACATGGTAGGGGTCAGCATGGCCGCCACAGAATATACAGGCAGTCAATAAGGGGATTTATTGACAGAAGGTCACGTCCTCTTAATCATGAGACGTGGACAGCACACTTTTTTTTCCCCCTGCACCAGACACCCGCATATCTGGGGATGCAGAATCATCACAGCTGAATGACCGCAGAAACTGTGACTTCTAACAAGGCTGCAAAAATAACTGTTTATTTGCCTCCTGTGATTAAAAAAAAGGAAGTTTATCCCTATCCTCCCCCCTGTTCCACGATCACAACTGAAATTATACCAACAATGAAGTGATAAGGTTATGGATGCCCCACACCGCTTGCGGAGTCTGTAAGCTGTGATCGCTATGTCACGCTATCACAGGTGACCTCCAGTCCCAGGAGAAAAGCCTGATCTGTGGAAGGAAATTAAAAGATAGAGATGCATGGGCAGTCGTAGCAGATAAAACAAGGCCCCGTAGCGCACGGCTTCTGTGCGTCACACTGCTCTACGCTCACTTCCTGTCCTGCGCTACCGCCTGCAACAGTTACGTCTGCTCGTCACTTACACTGTACCCAGCCGGCATTGCAATTTAAATCACAACCGCTCTGAAGGCAGTTATTACAGAATGATGGAATTTCATGGAATTTCCTCCTCCTTCTCCTCCTCCCCCCCGCACACCCCCACCCCCTCTTCTTCCGGGGGGAACAACTATGAAGTGACAGTCTTCGCAATAAAAAACGAATGAAAGACGGAGTGAATAAACAAATACGTGAAGAGAAAGTGTAGTGCACAAAGTGTCAGTTGCTGAGAGGAGCCTGATTTATGCAGCCGCAGATAAGATTTCAATAAATATTAAAATGGCTGATTCTTAGAGATCCTTCCACAGAGCTGTACATCCACAGTGGGCCACATTGTTGGATGTTAGATGTCAGGTGTCCACTTACTTTTTTGCATATAGGGTATATATAGTATATATACTCTATATATATATATATGCGTGTGTGTGTGTGTGTGTGTGTATGCTGTTTATTTTACATGTACAATACATACAAATATATTATTACCCATGTCTTTTTCCCCTGCATTTCACCGCTCACATATTTGTACGGAGAGACAGGCTTCACAGAGTAGTGAGAACTGTCCCCCCCCCCCCCCCGCCCCCACCCCCGCCCCCTGCCCCCCTCCCCCAGTTTTCAGCGAGAGACACGCTATCAGAATTTTTTGGTCTTTTGCTTTGTAACCAGCGGAGCGATGCACTGATTCAACACACCTGATTCAACACAAGCTATTTCAAGCCTTCTGGAGCATGAGAGTGTTTCCATGCTGGGAGAGCGCAAACAAACTGCAATGCAACTCCTGAAGAGCAAATCTACAGGCTATAGCCAAGGGGGTGTGTGAGCACACAAGTATGAGTGTGTGTGTGTGTGTGTGTGTGTGTGCGGGTGTGTATGTGCGGGTGTGTGAGTATGTGTGTGTATGTGTGTGGGTGGGTGTGGTGTGTGTTGGTGTGGGGTGTATTGTGTGCTGGTGTGTGTGTGTGTTGTTGGTGTATATGTGAATATGATGTATGGTGTGTGTGTGCTGTGTGTGTGTGTGTGGTGTGTGTGCGGGTGTGTATGTGTGGGTGCATGTGTGTGCGTGTTTGTGTGTGAGTATGTGTGCGTGCGGGTGTATATGTGCAAGTATGTTTGTTTGTGTTTGTGTGTGTGTGTGAGCACAGATGTGTTTGTGTGTATGTATGTGGTGGGGGGGTGGATGGGGGGGGGTTTCAATCTAAACAGCCTTGCTAGCTGAAGGGCTTTTCAATCACACCTCAATCTGACCAATCTTTGTGAACAGAGGTGGTTTCAATCACACCTAAATATAACTAAACCTTCAAACTGCCTTCAAGATAACAGCGCCATCAAATATACAGTAAAGTAATGCTGCCGTAAATTATTTATGCATATTTATATTTTTGGGAAGTGGCTTGGCATTGGGGAATGGGTCTGGGTTTAAGCAATCCCACAATCCCCTGGAGCGTGCCACCACATAAGGACATCTGCCCATGATGATCAGCCAAGGTAATGTGACCCTGAATATATAATACGCCCGGCAGCCACACACAGTGCCCAGTATTTGCCGCTTGACAACTTAAAGGGCCACTCACTGAAGACTGGGATGCCAATGTTTAATATTTCCCTCAGATTAACCCTAAAAATATTGTATATTTATCAACAATTTAGGTTTGTGACTGAATGTTGATTATGCTGTATTTTATACTTTAGAAGTGCCGAGGCAAGAGTGATTGAAGTAAACGACACAATATCCGTTTCCGACGAGAAAATTCAAAATAGTTTTGACATATGAGTTGCACCGACGTTTAGAGATGAGAGACGAGTTGATTTCTTTAGAACGCGACTGCAGTCTTTATTTTACGGCCACGGCTTCGTTCAATTGCAACACGACATACACAAACACAAGCAAATTCCCAGCTACTGCCGTCGCTCTTCTTCGTCTCCTTCCTCTCTGCCGCAACCGCTCCTGAGACGACATGCCTAACAACATACAAGTGCTGTAATAATCCACACCGTCAGAGTTCGAGCCCCGCCTCTTCTGGCAAGCAACCACCACCCTACACACGTTTGAGCTGAAAGACTGAACAGACATTGAAAAACATTGAATTAATTGTTTAAGCTCAACTAACAACACAAAACACACCGACAACACCACACACACACACACACACACAAACACACGTACTCACAGGCAGAAGTACACTCACATACACACACATATACGCCATTTTGTAGCCTCTGGACAAAAGCAGCTTTAATATCTCTATATGGGCTGGGCCTGTTGCCTGGAAGAAACAGGCTGGCTTGTCTGGCAAGAAATCAATAACAAAGTTCACAATCCACACCCGTAACCCCAACCAGAAGGCAATGGGTGTAACCTCAGCTTTTTTTCCCCCTCGCTCTGATTGGCTGTTGGAGGTTCTCGGTGTTCTCGCCATATCCTTGACTCAGCAGTCTTTTGCAGAATCACCTCCAGGAGCAGCTGGCTCCTGAGACTTTAACTGCTGCAGGTGCGCGAGGAGACGCAGCTCGGAGTTTGGCTGGCTGGATACCCCTCGGGCTCTGGTCTGGCACCGCCCACCCCCCCCGCCCGCCCCCCTCTCCAGCAGCTCTGCACACATGTATGCAGCTGGTGCACTTCTCTAAGACCCAAATAAACTCGGCAGGCAGACAGATTCAGAGTGGCTGGAGTGGGCCTCCGAGCACTCTAGAATAGCACTCTTTTTATGCCCTTAAAACCCAGAATGCTTTGCATAAGGAACTGAAACTTGACACTTCAACTATCTGATCACAGCCTTAGTTACAATGGGGTGCAATTGTTTTTAGAATTTAATAATTGACCTTTGTGAACTTTTATTATTCATAGTACTTATTTATGATTTATTTATTTATTTTATAATTCTTTTTAGAGAAGTGCATAGTCGCTGCAAAGCATGCTATACATATGCATCACTACACATACACTGTAGGCATATGGAAATTAATATATTCATTTCTGTTTTGAAGCCATTATATTGAAAGTACCGAAAAACAGCAGCAGATATTCCAGTGACCTGACCTAAAAATGACATTTAGACTTCGGTTCTGTTTACTGTAACTCTAATGTGCTTAGACTTTCATTTCTGGTATTGAATATAAGTTCCTACATATGTACTACTTAAGCTTTATTATGTAAGAGTTTGAAAATAATGGGAAGTGTTATGTAAAACCAGAACAAGGCATAATATTTACATAAATATGTTAAATTACACAAGATTATAAATATGAAAAAGTGACATTTTGCAAAGGCAACTGTATAATTTTTCGAGCTAGACTTTCGAGCGGAAAATATTCCCATGAGCAGATTTTTGACACAGAATGCAAACAGAATTAATGGTCCATATTTTTCATAAGCCCAAAACAAAACTTTCCTTCTCCAATTAAAACAAAATCTTGTGTGGGGGCTGTCAATGTTTCAGCGTTCATACTTTTCACAAATTAGCACAGGGCAGGCATGCCCGGGCCTGCCTCCTACAGAGTCAAGTCTGATTTAAGGAGGACAACTGCCGTCTTTCCATTTCCATCCTGAGAATAAAAAGCAAAAAGCACAGCTTGAGGTCGAGTAAATCATGCAAAGAAAGAATGAATAACTTTCAGAAGTGTTACAATCAGAAACTAACAGCGTGGTACAAGTTCAGTGTTTTTTTCAGTCCCGGGGAAACACCAGATTAACTCTAATAAAAATCTCCCAGTATTTGCAAAATATACAGAAAATACGAGACAGCATACAGTAATGGAACCTTCATACTTATTTCTAGAACACCAAAGAACATCATTCTATAACAATATAAAAAAAACACACCGTATCCAGAGGGTTTCACCAATACATCTTTTGTTTTACAGTTGCAATACCAAGTTAAAAAGGTCTATTGGTCACTGGGACACAGTCAAAGATGGAAATGAGTGCAATGTTCCCTGGGCAGCCTAAAAAAATGTAAACATCCAATGACTATGAGTACTCTTCTTCCTTTTCTTTTTGGCAGAATTCCTTTTTTTGTGCTTTTTTTTAGCTTTTGTTTATCTTACAAGATCCTGTTGGTTCAAATGCCTTGCTTGGGGCCTGCAGCGGCTGCCTGGGGTTCTGATAATTGAGACAGTGATAAGGATGTGTCTGTGTAGTTAGTCAGATCTGAGTGGGCGGCGTCTGTAGGAGGCTGGGTGGGTGTGAGGCTGTGGGCGTACGTGCGCGTCTGTTTGAGTCCATGCACGTGTGCATTTGTGTGCGTTTGTTCATGTTGTTCGTCTGTCTGTTTGTGCCTGTGCATTTCGGTGTTCTACAAACCGGCGTCTTTCCATAGCACGGGTGATAAGCGGCGGGGGCCAGCGTCTAATGGAACAATAATTCAGGGAGGGGAATGACATCGAGGGGAAGAGTAAAGAGGGGTTCAGCTGATTGCGCCTTCTCCATGGGGGGACACACACTGATTGGTCTTTTAGAGAGGAGGCAGGGTGTTACCATGATGCAGGAAATTATATTTTTAGCTTGCGGGTTCAAATTCACAGTAGAACATTACTATTCTGGCCTTGGTAGGAGCATGTTACTTGAGACACACTAGCTAACACAGATCAGTGAAAACTGGTGACATGTACAAATGTGAACAACGCGATTCTGAGCATGAAATAATATTTTTTTTAAATTATCCTAATAAACAAAATTGGAAAACGCTGTGTTTTTAACTGAATGATTGCTTCAGAAAACAGCTATTTAAGAGCTCTGTTATTCCATCATCTGTTGCCACACAGGTCACTTAGTAGGAGTAGGAGCATATGAACTTAAATAGCATGCTGTTGTTTTTTTTTTTTTTGAAAATGAAATCTTTAAAATGATGCCAAAATATTATAAATGCAAAATCAAGCTGGGCTTCACTGAATGTGGAAACAGAACAACCTTAAAAAAATCTAATAAAATCAAAAACCGCATATGAACACCAATGTGAAATCTAGACATGTGAACTATAGAAGTAATCACACTTATAAGATGGTAGTGGAAAAGGGTAGCCTATGCTATTTGTTTGTAGCACAAGCAAAAGAAACAAATATGTCTTAATTAAATACAAAGATTACAACCAGAAATCCTGACATTTTGGCAAGGCCTTTCTCAAGGGGGTGCTGGGGAGACACAAAAAGAGCAACACCATATTTCAATCTAATCTCATTAGATTCATGAAATACAGGTTGACATCATTTTGCTTTCCAAAGGTTTAAGGACTAACAAAATTAGAGACTACAGGGCCAAGAACAATATCCACTCTCCTGCCTGAGAGAATCATTGTAGCAGCCGTGACTTTTCACAGCACATATTGGACCAATATTACATCAGTATCAAAAAGCGTTGTGTGATATACTTGATGATCTAATCAATAGTCAGCGACGCCTCATTTGTCAGGCAAAGACTGACTGTAGGTTTGGGCATCACCATAAAAGAAATGGAAATACAGCTCATCTTACTGGGGTTTTATTTGCCTCCAAAGAAAGCCTGCAGCTGCCAAAATGGTGGAGGCCCAGGTTTGGTCCCTGGACAGCAACTTAGGGGAGGGGGGAAAATCAAAATTTATATTGATAAACTGTTGCTTTGGAGCAGGGATGGGTCCAGTGGGGTGGGCCTGGGTGACACTGGCCACCTTTGGAATTTGATTGGCCACCCCAGGTGCCACCCCTATTTTCCCAACTAAAACGTGCATCATCATTGGCTAATATAACTGTTGGCTACAGTGCATCCACCCTCCTCCTATCTCCTGAGTGAACGTGTCAACACCACCCACCGCACCTGTGAAGACATCCTGTACCCCCGATGCCTTGAAAACAAAATGACAGGAGGAAAAAAAATGGCAAATCTGAACTGGAACAACATAACATTTCCTCCAACCATCAGCGCAAAGTATTATGATATGGCTGGCCTTACCGTGGCACTCGTTCCCAAAAGCAAAGTAGCGCTAACAGAGCTACCATTAGCGGATAAGACAAGCGAGCGATCTCCAAATGACCGTGAACAGCAACGGTGCTGTATTTAACTGCTGTGCGATTCCAGTAAGCCATTATGCATCAAAAGGCCATCCTTTAGACAAACTGCTCCATTGTTCAAAATGCATTTTCAAATTCAATACAACGGGTGACCTTGATTGGATCCACTACTGAAACACTAATTAGATTGCTCTCGGGATACCACTGGATTGATTCCGACGTGTTCAATCTAACATTGTGGTGGTGGGCTTTTCAGAGAACCTCATTGAGTTTATATTTAAATAGAACAAGCCACCCATGTATTGCTGGTGAGTCCTGAAAATCCAGGTTGCAGAGGATGATTTATTTGACATTTTTTTTTATATCTAGTAATCCTGGACAAAACTACACAATCAAGGGAATAGAAGCTTTATTAAACATTCATTAAGTAACAATTCAGCACTATAATCCTAAATGATATACTTGCTTCTCAGCTACAAAGCACTGTCTCCATTTTGTCTCCTGTTCTGTGTCTTCCTTGTTATCTTTTCTGCCTCGTATCTACAGAGGCTGAAATAAACAATTCATCACAACCAAAGTGCTGGGGAGTTTGGCGGTGGGGGGTGTGGGTGGTGGGGGGTGAGATTGCATCATATGAAATGAGAGAGGGCCTTTCATGTGATGAATTGCGTGAACTCATCTCAAGGCAAATTGCGTCAATTTACGGCAGGACCCGAGTACTCTTCGGTGAGATTTTTTTTTTTTAGTTTGCCTCCTTGCTTTTGTGTCTTATTTTACTGAGGGGGGGGATCAACGGTGAGGTGTAGACTCTGGGAAAAAGAAACGGTTTGATTGATAATGTTCAAGCTGTAAGGAAGGCATAGGGAATGAGATGAATGAAAGGATCTTAGAGTTGACATTTAGGGGATTTAAGATTTGCGACCAATATATATTTCTGAACCCCTGTTTTTTCCCCCGTGTGATAAAGCGGCTTTGAAAATAACACCGTGTATTTGCGTGTGCTTCTGAAAGCCAACAGGGGAGGGGTGACATTATGAGTTTCCTGTTCTTCATATCCCAGCATCCAATAAACACTGGCAATGCATTTTTAATTACCAGAGCCATTCAGTCAACAAAACAAAAGAAGCAAACCAAAACATACAAAACAAGAAACCCTCCTTGAATAACCCCATGAGGTTGATTTACAGAAAAAAAAATAATTTGCTACTTGCTGATCTTAAGAATACTCTTAAGTTGTGATCAGCTCAAGCTCCAAAAGACACAAAGAAAGTAATTCACCTACAACAGGTAACAGCTGGCAGGTGTCTGATAACCATCTGATAACCATCTGATATCATCAGGTCAAATTTTGCTGAACACAGTATATCAAGCATTAAGACTTTTGAATGCTAATCCACAAACAGTGAAAAACGTGGCTGGAAACACACACAAAAAAAGCCACTTTCACTCTTTCAACCGGCGGGAAGAGGAGACTCTATTCCGACGCTTTTGTCCCTGGGCAAAGGATCACAAAACGACCCACGACTGGCTGTGCTGATTCAAGGGCTGCAGGCCAGCAGCTTGGGCCCCGCTGGCATGTTGTGAGAGAATTGGAGGGAATATGCAATATTCTGTTGCATAAATAATTCACTGTGTACGCGCACAGAAAGCCATTTGGGTCCCTCGTTCTTTTTTCTTGTGCTTCTGTCGCGGGGCAGATCCGCTGCCGTGTGGATGGGCCGTATATTCGAGCGGTCTCCAGACGCCCCTCATCTCTCTGATTCAGTCACCCATGTGACTCTCCTTTACACTGTACGTGGAAAAGGGTAATCGTAAAGGGACAGGGGTACTCCCTGACCATGGCTGTCTTCCATCTTGTTGGAACACACGGTGTGTGAGTGTGTGGGCATGTATTACTATCTTTGTGAGAACCAAATGTCCCCACAAGGATAGAAAGATGAGGAAAATTTTTGCTGATCCCCACAAGTTCAAGAGGCTGTTTTAGGGTTAGGACTTAGGGTTAGGGTTAGGGTTACAATTAGGTTAAGGTTAGGGTTAAGGGTAGGCATGTAGTGGTTGGGGTTAGGGTTAGGGTTATAGGTTACGGAATGAATGCAAGTCAATGGGAAGTCCTCACAAGTATAGCAATACAAATGTGTCTGTGTGTGTGTGTGTGTGTGTGTAGTGTCTCCTGTCCCCCCTTGCTGAATGTGTGCTTTGGAACGAAACGCCTGGCTGCCACGCTAACTTTGAGCCAGAATGGAGAACAGATCAGATGCCACTTTTTTTCTTTGTTGTAGTCAAGATGAAAGCTGTTACGCGTTGGAACAAACAATGTTAGGAGCCGTGCTGTGCTTTACAATCCACCCCTGCCCCCAACCCCCTTCAAAAAAACCAAAACAAAAAAAATTAAAATGAAAAACCAAACCCAAACAAAACTAACAAGAACAAGAGCAAAAACTAAACATTCAACAGCTGTCAAAGGGGGATAGAAATCTGAAAGGTATTCAGATTCTCCAAATGGGGAACAAACAGTAAAATCAGTAAAGAAAATTAGACTAGATTAGATTAAATTAGAATCTAGATTAGAATCTTTAAAAAAAAAAAAACATTGCCAGGTTTTTGGGTGAGTCATCCTGTAAAGGATTGTGTGTGGATGGGCCCTGTGGCCTGGTACAAATTTGGGCCGTGCCAGTGCGGACTGCTGCCAGCCCCATCGAGCAGTGCATGACTTAGTTTCTTCTCCTCCGGAGGGGGGGTTTGTGTTCCACCACAGGCCACTTTGGTTAATCCAGCACCCACACCCCTGTCACATGAACTTCACATGAAACGTCCTCCTTCAGCACAACCCCCGAACAATTTGCCAACCCACTACTCTTCCGATAATAGATAAGCTTTTCAACCAAACCTAACCGAAATGTGCACATAAAGAAGAAGAATATTCCCCATGCAACACCACACAAAAAGGCAAAGAAATAAGCAAAACCAAGGCCACACGTCTGCATCGTGGTGCAGCATCCAGCCACAAGACTGCTCAGCAAACGTATCTCCAGTCTTCCGCTGCAGCAGGCTTATGTAGGGCCACAGGCAGGTGAAACCAATCAGGCAATCAGCAGCTGGTTAAGGTTGGTTGAGCTCCAAATCACAGGTAGAGGAGAGAAGCACGGATCACCTGTGGGGGGTTAGTATAATCGCCAAGCACATAACAGTATACCATTTTGGATTCTGAATGTTCCATTTAACCAAGCTGACCAATTAATACTGTACAAACTTTGCTTATGAACAAAAGCTATGATCTTGGAGAGCATGTGAATCAGAAGAATCTCTGGCTTTCCTGAACCCACTTGGTAATGGGAAGGCGAGCTGAGTGCATAACATAATGACGTAGCCTTGCTCTAAAGCTAACAGAACATGCTCTTGTTGTCCTAATTAATGGATCAGAGGTGAGGTGATGAACGAACTGAGGCTCTTACATGGCAACTTCACACTGAACCCCTCTGGGGACCCAGGCCATGTGCTGAGATACGCATTTAAAACATAACAAACATGCTTATGCAAGGGTGTGTAATTGTGAAACGTTTGCTTAATTAGCCAGTTAGCAAGGGAAGTCACCTATATATATACTCATATATATATATATATATATTTTTTTTTTGTGTGTGTGCTTGTGTGATTGTGCGATCTAGTGCGTGCGTGTGTGTGTGTGTGTGTGTGTTTGGGGCGCGGTTAAATATCAGAGTAAGTCCATAGTAAAGATCCTCCTTCGTGACATTGTGCACAATTCCTCAGCTGAAAGGTGAAGTTTTCTGAATGTTTAGTGTAATATTGTGTAAAAGAAGTGAGGAGAGGCATGAAAGTTGACATTTTACAGGTATTCATAATCATTTATTATACGTACGTGTCACAGGTGCCTCTTGGGAAATAACCAGGACGTTACCATGGTGACAGGGAACACTGACATTAGGATGCCGGATAAAGGCCCCGGCCTGTGATTGGATGCGATGATATAAAGTAATCCTCCCGTATCACCGTGGCTTTGAAACACCTTAAAAAGGCGTACAACGGGTCCTTCTTTTCACAGTCGAGGCACATAACCGTCAAACTCAGGCGGTAACTCGAGCGAATTAAGGTGCATTCAAAGCTCAATCACAGCGAGTTTGTGACCAGAGACTACAGCGCACCCGCTGAGCAGTCGTGAAAGCGATTGGTTTTAAGAGCGATAAATTACCTGGGCGTGGTGGAGATTAGGTTTCATCATGGCCAATCAGATGGCTCGTTTTCTCTCCCTTTAATACCACTGAATGAATCAAAGCCATAAGCAAACTGGCAGTTTTGTCGTGTCTGATATACTTGCCCTGGAGATGCAGTCATCACACGCCCATTTATGGCACCTCAACAAAGCCACCTCAGGCAAATGATGCTGTCAAGTAAGTTATCGCGCTTTAAAAAAAAATCCCAACTGCAGGAGGATTAATTTATTATTTATTAGAAATTTTTCTTTTTATTGCGATTTCTAGTAGTAAAATGTGTTTTACGGACTGTGCTACGTTTTTGAGTTTGCCAGAACGTGGCACAGAAGCACAATGCGTATTCTCTCACACGGGCACACACACCCAAACCTCACCTCAGGGGAGAAAAGGGTAATGTATTCTAAAGTCTCCGGCCACTTGAAATATAGCCCTCGTATAGTGGTACCCAAAAGATAATTTATAGCTCGTTCGAGGGCGGTTTGTATTTATTGTGTTTTTTTTTTTTTTTTGTCTTAGCGGCGGTTTTGGTTATTAGCCTTGCGGGCGGCTGGGTGTTTATCGCACCTGATCCGAATCTCGTTCCTGACGGTTATCGTTTTAATTGCGCTGTTTTTCTGCCTCCCAGGCCCGAGCGTTTCGCGCTGGGATCTTGCGTTCCTGCGGGCGCCGGTCCACAGGCTGGGGACCTGGCGTTGTGTGTGCATGAATAAAGCCTCCGGCAGTCACTCGCTGTTCATGGAGCGGTTATAAAAACACACACACACAATACCCCCACAGAGCTCAAAAGACTGGCAGAACACTGCAATTACTTCCCACCGGTACCTGTTCGTGTTGCCCGTGGCATGGAGAGCAGTGTGGGTGTGTGTGCGCGTGTGCATGCAGGTGTGTGTGTGTGGGGGTCTGCGTGTGTGTGTATGTGTGCATGTGTATGTATATGTGTGCTCATGCGTGTGTGTATGTGTGCACATGTGTATGTGTGTGTATGTGAGTGCGTCTGTGCGTGTATGTATGGGAGTGTGTGTGTGCGTGTGTGTGTGTCTGTGTGTGTGTGTATGGGAGTGTGTGTATGTATGTGTGTGTGTGTGTGCGTGCATGGTTAAGATGCAGTTAAATATCAGAGTGTGAGTGCATGTACCTATTGACGTGCATGTGCACGTGAGAGTTCTGTGTGCATGTGATCTCAGCCGTGTGTTTGGGGAGTGGGTTGAAGCCAAAGATAGGCGTGCGCACCTCCCCGTGGAAAAGCCAACGCGAACAGGGAAAGTGGAACGCCGTGACGTTTCCACCGCTGCGGTCCTGTGACAGGCCTGCGGAGTGGGTTGCCATGGGAGACGTGGGATGTCAGCTGCATTCACTCCACGGCCCGCTCAAACAGATCGATCCCCCTCGGTGACAGCCACGGCCGTCCTCTCCCGAGCGCTGATCTGGCAGTTAATGAAGCGGCCTGGCTTTGGCGAGTGGGGGGTTGGGGGGGGGGGTGGTTGGGGGCTCTCGGCTCGTGAACTCTGACCTCCGCGGATAATGTCAGAAACGCGCCTTGCCGCTTGCCTCCGGTACCACCCGGGGAGCGTTGGGGTGTCGAGGCGAGAACACGAGCCGCTGTGCATCGTTACACAGGAGAACGCCACGCGGAGATCTGTAACATGGAGGAGGGGGGGGGGGGCAGCCGCCACAGAATGGATATCAATGTCCAACTGGATTGTGGGCTGCATTTCATTGACTGAATCACCATTTGCAAACCCCTGTCTATCATATTGTGTGTGTGTGTGTGTGCGTGTGTGTATGTGTGGGCGTAGTGTGTGTGTGTGTGTGGTGCGTGTGTGTGTATGTGTGTGTGTGCTGTGTGAGTGTGTAGTGTGTGTGTGTGTGTGTGCGTGTGTATGTACATATGTATTTTCTGTGTGAGTGTGTGTATGTGTGTATGTGTGTGCATAATGTGTGTGTGTGTGTGCATGTGTGTGCGTAGTGTGTGTGCGTGGTGTGTGTGTGTGTGCATGTGTGTGCGTAGTGTGTGTGTGTGTATGCGTGTGCGTAGTGTGTGTGCGTGGTGTGCATGTGTGTGCGTAGTGTGTGTGCGTGGTGTGTGTGTGTGTGCATGTGTGTGCGTAGTGTGTGTGCGTGGTGTGTATGTGTGCGCTTAGTGTGTGTGTGTGTGTTGAAAGAGCAGGCCTGAAACACTGTGCAACACCTCCCTCCTGGGAACGGTGCACCCAGCCAGAATCTGTGGGAAAAGCTGGTGATGAAACCGCGCAGCGCTGAAACTGAAGCAGCCGGAGACGCGACCATGAAAGGAGCGCGTCGTCTGATGTGGTGCCTCTCCCTGACACTCAACACATTTCCAACAAGCCCCACAGCTAAAAAAAAAAACAAAAAAAACACGGCTGCCCTGGGAATATAAAGATAGCGTGACGTGCTACCCAGTTAACTCTGCAACAACAGCGTTAAAAAAGACGGAGATAATGCCGTATAAGCCTCACTATGCAAGTGTGTGGAACGAGGACTTCAAGCGTAGCATTTGGTGTGGGCTGCAAACAATGACGGTCATCTTACAAGCCAACACCGGCACCCGGGTAGTGAGAATGTGGGATGCATTAGTCCCTTGAAGCTTAAGAGCCAATGCCACTTCCCTAAAATAAAACCATTCTACTCCGCTAATGGAAAGAGGAGAGAGAGAGAGAGAGAGAGAGAGAGAGAGAGGGCTAATATGAAATATTGTGGTGGTTGATGTTTTCTGTCTTGTGCTAAATAGGATATAGAAAAAAGGAGTGATGTTGTGCTGTGCCGTGTGCATTGTTATGATATGCGAGGGAGGTCACAGGGGATGTGATCCAAGGAAAAGCAGTGTCTGGTTCTGCATTGTGGTTTTCTGTAATGGGAATGGAAAAGCCGCCTACTTTCAGCCAAATTGCTGAATGACAGAATCATCACAGCAGACAGACGCTGCTTTTATAAGCTCGGGAAGACGTATCAGGCTATGCGCAACCTTTTTGGCTGTCTTAAAATTTCTTTTAGCGTATTACTTGGAGGAGAAAAAAAAAAAAAGCAAAGCGAGTAGACTTTGACAACATTTTTTTTACAACTCGTTCAGTCACTGTAGACATATCGGCTGTGACAGATGCACCAACAGGAGGAGATTCAATTTTTTGAGCTTTGAGATTTTGGAAACGGTCTCCCGACCGCAGATGTAATTATTAGGGGGATAATATGCGTATGCTACAGAATGCTTTTCTAAGGCCTGACAGAAATGCGATGTTAACGGCGTGGAAGATTTATGACATTTATGCCTGCGCGGGTTTGTCTGTCTCCTGACAGGTACATACTATACTAGTTATTCCAAAGATTACTTTCTTTCAGGACCATTGGGGTGCCTTTAGCAGTGCCTGATGTAAACAAAACAGCCCCACATTCGCATAGTCAGGAATATCCTATTGGACTATTGAAAAGCATGCAAAAAAGCTTTGCCAGACTGCTTTAATCCGGTGTCAATCTATGTATACAATGTAGTCTTTTAATGTTGGTTCCTACGAAACAACCAGAGGAATTCTTGTCTGGGAAAATTAAGATTTTCAACAGTAATGTCTTTTTTTCCCCCCACATCTCTGGTTTTTGTTTGTTTTGTTTTTTTTTTCCTCTCCTGGATTGGCGTGGGGGATTTTATCTCAAGGTGTGTGGCGGGAGGGGGAGACAGGCGTCTCTCTTTGAGATTGCCCACCAACATAGCGCAAAGGTCAGGAGAGTGGGATGGCAAATTAATACCTGCCAGTCCTCCCTGATAATTACAAGCAAGTGGAGAAGAAAAAAAGAAAAAAAAGAAAAAAGAAAAAAGGAATCAAAGTCTCTGACCGCCAACGGAACGCCCAGCGTTCACGGCAACAAATTCGAAAACAACGCTTGGCGTTTGAGCGGGAAAGTCCACGGAGACACAGCTGAATGGCCAGGGACAAGACACCCCCCCCCCTCCCCCTGTCCCTCCCCCCATCCCCCTGCCCCCCCCCCCCCCCCCCCCACCCCACCTCACTCTGAACCTTCCCTGCCACGGCTCATGCACCCTTTAAATTTCCACTAGGGGGGGGTGAGTGGATGTGTGTGCGTGTGTGTGGGGGGGGGGGTTCATCTCACATCAATTCTAGTACCTGTCAGGTCTGGGGCGTACAGAGAAATTCAGTCCGGTGAATAAAGCAGATGCTCGGCTGTGCCCGGACCACCGGGGTTACTCTAAATGTAAATGCGATGCTTCGCGCGTCTTTCCCCAAACGGTCGGGGTTATGATGGCTCGTCTTACCTGCAGCCACTGACTCTCTGCTTTCAGGATTACCCATTCCAGCTGGTGCAGCCGAGCCAAAGCCTATTCAGTCGAGCAATTTGCGTCTCATCTTATGTTCTGTAAAACACCACAAAACGGGCAGAGGAAATAACATTTCTTTGGTTTGTGTACAGTGACCAATGTCTGGTGACACATTTTTTTTTTGTTGAGAAAGTAAAGACCATTGTGAGGTTGAGCGATGCAATGGTGAATATCCTGCCAAATGACTTCCTCCATCTTTGGGAGAGACGCTGTCACAAATTATGTGAGAGTCCACAAAAAGACCAGCAATTTCATATTCAAATGGATTTGTATTTTTTTTTTTTCTTCAAATTAAGTTATTATTCTGTTTGTCATTAAACCTACAGTAGCGCTGTTTTGCGACTCGAAGGCAGTGGGACAAAGCACCACAGCTTGCAGATTGAAGCTTCATTTCCATAAGGGTTACCACATGGTCTTTAGGACACCTCACAGTAGCTCCTCCCACTCTGTGAGTATCCCAGTGGCCAGATTCTGGCCCCGCCTCCAGGAAGCGCGGATTCGGCTCTCTGAGCCAATCATCTGCACCACAGAGGTACTGTATGCTCTGGAGAATCCAGCTGCCCTACTGGATATTCATCTGTATGCTTTTACAGCTGCCTAACCCTTGCTAATATGGATCCCTTCGGTCCTTCAAGAATAATTTTTCCCCTTCCATTTTTCTAAGTCGCTGTGCAGTGCTTACTGGTCGCTTGTGGAAAAAAAGTAATATAGTCCAAATAAATATACGATATATAATGTATAAGAAGCTGAAATGGAAAACTGCGCACAACATTCTCAGCTCAGAACAATATATTTTAATTTATACAGTACGTCTACTTAAAATGTACATGTGTTTTTGTGTTTTCTTTTTCAAAATGTTATAAAAAAATCATATCCATCCATCCGTTATCTATACCCGCTTATCCTGAGCAGGGTTGCAGGGCGTGCTGGAGCCTCTTCCAGTGTGCATTGGGTGGGAGGCAGGAATACACCCTGGACAGGCCGCCAATCTATCGCAGGGCACAAATTTGATCATATTTGCGCTATATATTGGTATATATTTCGATTGAGTTGTCAGCAAATGAGCAAGGAAATTAAAGGCCCATCATCCATTAGCAGCTGTATGCCATTTGCACAGTTTCTGAAGAAATGCATATTCACTGGGTAAGGTCAGAGTGTACCAGGAACTGCAACATGACAGGAAGAATAATATTAATGCACCTATTAATATGACATGGCTGATGCAGATCAAATGCAGATCGCAACAGACAGCAAAGCAGTTTTAAGACAAAAATAAACCTTTGCTTTTGTTGGGTAGAGAAAATACTCCCTTCGGAATAAGCAGGCATGACAAGGTAAATCCATCTAAGAAATAGGATTCATTTCTGTAGGAAGAGTTCACACACAACAAGATGGACAAGCACAAACTGACGAACACTTGGGCACTCCCCGCTTTTATAAGCAAAAAGTGTTTTGCCAATAACGTACACAATTTCACATCTGATTGGCACATGGTTATTACATAAGAATATATGGTAAGATCCGGCTGTGTTTGGCCGTGTCTAATTACATAGCGTGGATACTGAATGAGAACACAGCGGCCTCTTAGTCCTTAACGTTACACAAACAAGCTTTCAATCAGAAATCATTGCTTGGCCTTTAACTATCAGTTGCTTTCGGAGTCCTGGGCAGCATGGCGTCATAGCCGGTTCCTCCCTGGCAGGATGGCCGGGGGGGGGGATGGGGAGGATGAGGAGAAAGGCCAAGCTCACCAGTTTGGGCTTCTAGAAATGTATAAGAGACAGTGAGAAAGAAAACACACACACACGCACACACGCACACACACACACACACACGTAAATGCAATATTTCTAACTTCTTGTTGGCCTTGGGAGGTTTGGTGCCTGGAGACGGAGGGGCCCTGCTACAAGGCCTAGGAATTTAGTGTTGTACAGACTTCTAGTTTATATTAGAGAAAACTCTTCTCCCTTCACTTTTATACTAAAGGGAACAGGATGTTTATTTTTTAAACCTGAGGAATTTAGCTGAGGAAACATTTGTCTGTTAAAAGAAGTCTGTAGTAAATTCAACAAAATATCTGTATTTTCCTAGTTTACATACAGTATTTATGTTTATATTTTTTATTGTTTATTATATCATAATTTTTGACCACATATTGACAATGAAATATCCTAACAGTGATACATAGTGACTATGTGTGTACCAATGAAAACAATTACTCATATTCCTCCTGTCCTGTTCTGTCACTTAAAAAAAAGAAAAGATATAACTTTCTATTAAATATTAATATGTGGAAAACAGTAAATGATGTGCACCACCCAGAACAGAGAGTTCAGAGATGAGCAGAGCACATTAACATTCTGCGAATCAACAGGGAGCAGAGGAAATTAAAAGGACAGCCCTGCGGTAACCAACGGAACATCCCATAATTAAAAAGCGCTGCGACACAAAACCGAAAACCGGACCCCTCGTTTGCCCCCCCCCCCGCGGGTCCCGTGTTCCAATTAGGCACCTGTTTCCACCCGTGCCTCTCAGGCAACGCCAGGCGAACTGGTCCGTGCCAGCTCCCCCCCCCCATGCCTCCAAAAAGCTATGGCTGGCACGGAGGAGAGAGAGATGCCAGCTTTCAGAGAGATGCCAGCTTCCTACCCCTTGGCTCCCAGCACTTGTAAAACACGAGGAGTGCCAACGGCCTTTAAAAAAAAGGATATCGGAGCTGCTTGTCGTCTGCGGGGGAAACATAGATCGCGAGCGCGTTCACAGGGGCTCAGTCAAAACGTGCCAAACAAAGACCCTGTGCCAAACATTGCCTGAGACTAGTGGCAAGCTTTCCTGAGACTAGTGGCAAGTCCCCCCTCCCCCACCCCCCCCCCCCACCCCTTTTCATTTTGCCTTCTCCCAGACATTCAGACGTGTTTATTTCCACATATTTTTTAACGTGGCGGTTTTTTTGTTCTGGTTCCCCGGCTCTTTTTTTTACGTCAATACGGCGGCCATTCCGGCTCTGCTCTGGACCCTCTCCCGATTCGCAGCGCGCGACTGGATGACAGATTCCAGACGGTGTGACTCAGAGGAGCTCCAGAGGGAGAAAAGTCCAGCCGGTGACACATCCAGAAACCGGGGCCAATTAAACATTAAAGCTTTGAGGATATCTCGGGCCAGTGAGTTAGCGGGTTTGGGACCTCCGAGGGGCCGCCAGCGATGTTGTTACGCCCACGCAGTCTCTGTGGCGTTCTTTCATCGGAAAATCCACACGGGCAGGCAATGTTAGAACTGAGAAACTATGAAAAAGTTCCCACACGCACATACGCACTTACATACATAGACACATACAAACACACTGACACAGACACACAGACACAGACACATACAGACACATGGACACTGACACACACACTCACACAGGTACAGACACATACAGACATGAACAGTCACACACACACTCACACCGACACAGACACGCATACACACACACACACACACACACACAAATTCACACAGACACAGACACATGCAAACACACTGACACAGACACACAGACACAGACAGATACAGACACACAGACACAGAGACACATACAGACACAGACACATACAGACACACGGACACTGACACACACACTCACACAGATACAGACACATACAGACATAGACAGTCATACTCACACAGACACACACACACACACACACACACACACTCACACCGACACAGACATGCATACACACACACACACACACACAAATTCACACAGACACAGACACAGACACACACACACATACACAGACACACTTTTTTCTGCCGTTGAGCTGCAACTATATCCCAAAGGGAAAAGGGATAAGCCAGAAGTGAAAGCCATGTTGGATTCCCTCATTTCAGCCAATCAGCCAATCAGTTCCAGGAAACACTTCTATCCACAGAAAGTCTTCCCTCCAAGGCACTAATGCACATCAGGTTTAGAAACGAGTGAGTCACCAAATGCGCCATATTTTCCTGAAGGACAGTGTTCATTTCAGCGAGCTGAGATCCCATTAACTCCCCACAAGTTAATCCCTTTGCATTTTACAGATGATGCATCCTTCCACCACTGGGTGCCAATGTCCTCTAATGATCATTTACATTACTGGGGAAACAACGGAAATATGAAAAACAGAAACAGAAAGCTGAAAAAACACTGTTACCCACCATGACTACTCATGTATGAACATGCACACACACATGCACGCACGCAGGCACACCCGCACACACACACACACACACACACACACACACACACACACATGCATGCACGCAGGCACACTCGCACACACACACACACACACACATGCAGGCACACTCGCAAACACACGCACGCACACGCACACGCAGACATGCACACAAAGCACGCACGTACACACACAGCATGCATGCACGCACAGACACACACGCACACACACAGCACTAGGTCTGTTCTCCACACGGTGCTTACTCCTTTGGGGCAGAGGGAGTGTCTGTTAGGACAGACAGAGACGTGCTTCTGCCGCGAAGCGCAGCCCAGTTTCATCCACAGTTCAGCAGCCGCTGCTGTTGCGTCCCGTCAGCAGTTCTAGATAAATGTGGAATTTTACTCGTTCAGTCAACCTGTTTTTTTTTTCTTCTTTCCATTCTTTCATATGCAGGCTTCCTCTGTTCCCAGCCACAGTGGAGAGACAGACAGACGCTCTTCTGAGGAGAGTTGTTTTGACTGGAAGCCTGACTATTTCTTTTTCTTCGTTTGGTACCCGAGGAGCAGCAATGTCGTTTGCGCGTTTTCGGGTTTTAATCCGTTATGTAGAGTGCAGTATTTTTGTGCTCTGTCCAGCGCATGTTTGATTATTTCAGCCCAAAGGGCCCAAATTTAATCCAGTTTCCATGTGCTTGGGCCTTAACTTAGAGTCACTTTGTGAATGTTATGCATCATTTATTTCATTCAAAGTTTTTGGTCATTTTAAGTGTTTCAAATTAAGTGAGGGCAGAGAAAGAAAAACACATACTTTTACTCGGTCGGGCAAAGCTAAGGACAAATTTAATTTTGTTAATATTCAATTTTGTCCACGTTTTTTGCTTTCTTGACATTTAGTACAAAACACACTTGTGTGTGTTCCGTATTCATTTAGGGGATGTCATGATTAAAAGCCACCCCACTTTTGAGATTGAATTAAGTGGCGCTCTTCAAAGTGGATCAAAATGTATTTTTCTTTAGAAAATATTCCCTCTGTGAAACCTCTGCATTAATTAAAAATCACATCATGAAATGCTAGGGGATTTATTTCATTCAGTGTCACGGGGAGTCTGTCCTTTTCCAGCAAGGCATCCCTTATAATTACATTTTTCATCAAATTAGGTTATCTACATGTCCTCTGAAGACTTTTTTTTCCCAGTCGGGCTGTACTTCTGTTATCACCGAATTTTCCGTAGTCCTGTTGTTACTTGTTAAATTAATCAAGGTTTCTTTTTTTTTATTTTTTTCTCTGTACGCAGGAAATTTTCTTTCAAAAGCACGGAACTGTTACATCAGCATAATTCAGAGGCATAGCATAAGATTGTAGATATTCAAACTTGTAGTAGATATCTACATCATGTAAAATATGCACATTGCTTGTTTCATAAATGTACTGTGTGTTTATATAGTAGAGCTATCAGCTATTTAAAAAAAAAAAAATTAATTCTCCCTCTCTGAATCACCAGTTGTGAGTTACCACTGCACCGATGAGTCAGGAGCACTGCAGTCAAAGTCTCTGCTCTCCTCTGATACATTCGCTTGTGAGTCGGTGGCCCCAAGCAGCGCCACCCTACAGAAAAGAGCTACAGTAGCACTGAATCACAGGTGTATCTCCATCGCCGATAGCAACCGGTACGCCTGTGGGCGCCTGATGCGTCGTCAGGAGCAACCGTGGCCGACTCAAGTCCACCCTGCCGGTCGCGGGGTGAGATCGACGGGGTGCCACAGCTGGGTCACGTGTGGGGGGTGAAACCCGTTATTATATATTTTTTCGGTGTACTGCAGATTTTTTTTTTTTTTTTTTTTTCCTGGCAGTAAATTCTTTCCAAACTCCCCAGTTGCGTAAGAATAATATTTCCATACCTCTCATAATGTTGCCTCCAAATTTGAATTTTGTACTTTTTTGGTATGATTAATCGTCTTGAAAAAAGAAAACCGACAGAAATGTGCCATTTGCATTATCAGGGATGGATTTCCCCCATTACGGTATAACACAGTATATAATAAGGGATTCAGTGGCCCCGTTGATGAAAGTCATAATTATCACTTACTCATTTTGGCAGACGCCTTCAGCTGTGCAATTGGCACAACTCTTGTACCTCCAAAGATTTAAAATATATGTGTATTTATTTCTTTTTTTAAAAAAGCTATTGTAATGTACAGGCGCAATGTTATTCTCTATGACTGCGACTCTAGTCTACTGTATTCTAAATCACAATTTCACATTCTACAAAAATGGTAAATGCAAATTCAAAAAGAACAAAAAAAAAGAAAAATGCAAATAAATAAATAAATGCTTACAAAAATGTAAAATTCCTCTGACAGTGAGAGAGAGGTAAACCTCTCCCTGTTAAAATTCAGATTCATTTCTGAAGGCTTAAGCCAATTATTCGGAAAGCACTGGAGTATGAATGTGGATTGTGCTTCACATACCAGCGCACTTTACAGATTAATGTCCCTTCAGAACAAACAAGATCTGACAGTTTTGCACAACTTCTCGCTTTTTTTTTGTTTGTTTTCTTTGTTTGTTTTTTGTTTCGTTTTTCAGGGTAATAGATCAAATGCTTTTTTTTGTTACTGATAAGAATCCAATTCATTTGGTGGCTTTTTAGGGCAACAGAAAGTAGTGTCAGCACTAGCCTATATTTCACATGATTTTATCAGCCACAGCTTCTAATCACAGCTTCTAGCAGAAAGAAGAAGAAGAAAAAACACACCAGAAAAATATTATTTCAAAGATAAGCAGTGATGATCGAAATATTCGAATAAATGAATAAAGGAGGGCAGCATGGTCACCTCACAGCAAGAAGGCCCCGGGTTCGAATCTGGCTTGGGGCCTTTCTGTGTGGAGTCTGCATGTTCCTTCCCTGTCTGCGTGGGTTTCCTCCAGGTACTCCAGTTTCCTCCCACAGTCCAAAGACAAGCAGGTAGGCTAATTGTACACTCTAAAATTGCCCATAGGTTGAATAAATAAAAAAAGTTATCTTGAAGTTAGTTTTCCTTTCAAAAACATTTGCCACATCTCAACAGCCTGTACAATACGCAGAGAGGGAAGAGAAACCAAGATGCAATCACCTCAGCCTGGTTCACTGGTGATGCCAAGGAAAGAAATAAGCACATGCATATTCATGGAGCAACACTCAGATACCCGTAGATCCACACCCTGCTGATTCATCAGAGAATGTGCAGCACGCGCCAGAGATGAGCTGTTCTTCCATATTAATGTGGAAGAGAAAATATATCCCCCCCCCAAAAAAAATGTGTAACATGCAGATGAGACGTTACGGATACAACGTCCTTTAAAAACTAGGGGGGCATGCGTCGATTATTACTGCTATGTGGGAAAGTTATTTTATTGCATGCATTTGTAAAAATTACCTTTCGTAGCATAAATTGCACTGTCAAGTGCAGTACTTGCCCAGAATTTGCACTTACATTTATAGTGGTAACAACTGCGATAGCATATATTCACATATTTCATTTCTCATGTCTAATATTATTACTCATGAAAAAATGGAATGAGCAAAATTCATGGGGCTTTTATATGGGGTGTGTAGTGGATACATTATTTCAAAAGGAACATTTGTCTTTGGATATTATATACCTGTGTAAACTAACTCAGTTAGTTTGCTGTTAGAAGTAACAGCAACTTGTGATTAATATTAAGTATAATATATTTATGTGAATGTTTCATTGAGCAAGGTCAAAGGCTTTCTCAGATTTATTGTATTTACAGATAAGAAGAGATAACAGTGTTTCCTGCAGTGTATCTTGATTTGTAATATTAATTCCATTTTTATATTACCATTAAACATATGGTGTTCAAAATTTTATTTAGAGCACAAGTGGGCTAAATTTTATAGAGGGCTTTTTACGACTATGTATAACTGCAAAATATTTTGATACAATGTATTCTTAATTTATGTTGCTGCAAGTCAGGACTTATCCATGTTCAGCGAATCACCTTAAAAGCCTCACATGAAAAAATGTGCTTTCAAACAATTTGCTCAAATTTCATTGGCCTTTTAAAACATGTATTGATGGGGCACTTATGGTCACCAGCTAAACTCAGGAACAGGAGGAACATAAATCTGAGATATCAGCCTTTTCAACCCTTTAAGGTGTATGATCACACACATGATTAGAATGTTCTTTATGAAAAATTCTATCACTGTTGGTGATAGAAAACAATGGAGTTCTAGAACATTGACAAAAAACCTGTTCTTCAAAGGGTTAACCACTCCCAGACAGGCCCAAGGCATTGATGGACATGCATTGATGACGAGACAGATCACAGTGAATGGAACCAATTTACTCCCCAATACTTTCAAAGAACAATACATTTTAGACTATGAATAAACAATGAGCATCTATGATGAAGCTTGACTTGACTATGATTTCATATCATGTAACCATGATGCATTTTGACTTTTGAGGGATAAATATAGACATACCTTCTTTAACTCTTTGATTTTAACTTCATAAAAGGCATCTTACAAGTAATACTGTAATTTCCCGTACAACTATACTCACACACGCATAGATGTTAGACCGAATCTACCTGCCACTGATGTCAGCTGAAGAGGATACGGGTTTCTGCGACAAAATCTTGGACTCAGGCTCTTTGCTTCCAGTTGCTCAGGATTCCAGAGTTCCAGACCATGTGATCAGTGTGGCTCCGGTCTCGCACCGCGTTCTACGAGAGCCATCGTTCTCCCCGAAGGCATTCCATTCGGAGCGAAAAAAAAGCGACCTTCCCAAAACCACATCAGAGCCCTGGGACGCGCCGCAGAACCCCCGCACAGAAGCCGAATGAATGCACGCTCTTTTCAGACGTGCCTTTTTTTCGGCCGGACCGCAACAGCGGGGGCCAGCCCTACAAACGCGAATGTCTGTGACCGAGTGAGTGACTGAGTGAGTGATGAAGTTTACACCATTGGTCGGCCGGATCACATGCGTTAGGTCCGGCCATATACTAGGTTTTAACCTCGTCTTCGTCTTCGTCTTCGTCTTCGTCTTCGTCTTCGTCTTCTTCTTCGTCTTCTTCTTCTTCTTCTTCTTCTTCTTCTTCTCCTCCTCCTCCTCCTCCTCCTCCTCCTCCCAATTCAGTGCAGTTCTCTCAGGCCCTCTGAAGCAGTGAGCGGACGAGGGTTCGATGGCGTGGAGTTAAACCCAAGGCTCTGTGCCGAGGTCCAGTTCTTCGCTGCGTGCAGAATGGCGAGCCCTTCGGCAGCCAGACAGCTGATATCAATCGCACGCGCGTGTGGATATTTAACATATATTCCTGGAGGGAGCACGCAGAGCCTGTGATTAAACTGGAATTAGAGTCAAAGCTGCACGTTAGCGCTGTAGGTGCTCTGTTATTACAGTTGCAGTCCACCGCTTGCGTCGAGGTCACTCGACCCGGATAGGTTCTCAAAAAATAACCAAAAATAATTTACTGTTTTCTTTTTTTACCAAGCCTTGAAGCATCTGTGACCTTTGTGGCAGAGGTTCAGGGACTAGACTGTTTTTAACCTTATTATACCTTTTTTTTTTTTGTAAAGGATGCACATATTTCACATTAAAATGGCAATCTCCCACAATGGAAAAGCGATTTATGCAAGGGCATTGAGAGTATCATTCAATGCTATCATTTGGATTTTCAAATGACATTTCAAACGATATTTAACTTCAGCGATGAAAGCGAATCCGTGACGGATAGCTGGCAGCCGGAATGAAAGATGACGCGGACGAGGACGAGACCGCGAGGTTCAGACCAAAAAAAAAAAACAAACAAAAAAAACCCTCCGCCTCACTCACACACAAAATGTCTTTTTTGAAAAAGCAGCTGGCCTCGTGGTATCTCTCCCATGCACAGTGAAGCTGGATGTAGAGCTGGTGTCAGCGCTACCCTGCCAGTAAATGTTTTATGACCCCCCCCCCCACCCACACCCCCACCCCCGCCCCCCGTGGTCCCGGGCCCCGGTCATCGCTCAGCATCCGGAAGTGCAGTTAACAGCGACTGCACATATGTCTCCTTCACTCAGGAGCTGTCTGTATGCTGTCACACGTGCTGTGTCGCTGTCCCAGTCCAATCGCGTGCTGCATGTGCTGCGCCACTGCCCCAGTCCAATCGCATGCTGCATGTGCTGCCCTGCTGCCCCAGTCCAATCGCATGCTGCATGTGCTGCCCTGCTGCCCCAGTCCAATCGCATGCTGCATGTGCTGCCCTGCTGCCCCAGTCCAATCGCATGCTGCAGGTGCTGCGTCGCTGCCCCAGTCCAATCACATGCTGCATGTGCTGTGCCACTGCCCCAGTCCAATCGCATGCTGCATGTGCTGCACCACTGCCC
This sequence comes from Anguilla rostrata, assembly GCF_018555375.3. Taxonomy (NCBI): domain Eukaryota; kingdom Metazoa; phylum Chordata; class Actinopteri; order Anguilliformes; family Anguillidae; genus Anguilla; species Anguilla rostrata. The sequence goes on along the minus strand of NC_057940.1, from coordinate 7,898,809 downwards.
CAGTCCAATTGCACGCTGCGCTACACGCACCGGAAACAGGAGTGGTCAAACACCTGTACCCCTGACCGAATACTGGGCTTACAGGGCTTTAATTAAGCAATAAGACTCAGGGTCTATGCTGTATTGTGAATTTGGTCACAGCTGTGGGGCGCCAGTGTAGTACAATGGGTAAGGAACTGGGCTTGTAACCTAAAGGTTGCTGGTTTTATTCCCAGATAGGACACTGTTGTTGTACCCTTGAGCAAGGTACACTGTACTGCTTCAGAATATTTCCAGCTGTATAAATGGATGCAATGTAAATGCTATGTGAAAAATGTGGTGTAAGTCGCTCTGGGTAAGATTGTCTGTTAAATGCCTGTAATGTAATGTAAAGCTGTAGGGGAGTTGCTAGGTATGATGGAAAGTGCTGGCACACCCCCCTGTAGCTGTGACTACAGGATACAGCACGGCCTCGAGTGCTGTATCGCTTTTATAAAACAGTTACAACATATAGAAACAATTAATTGATAACACTGTAGGAGCCATTATGTTGGTTTATAATAATTATAATAAGACACAATATTATTTATTCTGCAATATTATTATAATTAATGGATGTACAATCACTGTGGATCGCCATCTCAGCCAATCAGCATCCAGGATCGAAACAACCCTTTTTATGAGAGATTTTATGAACACTTTCCTTGTAGTGCATGTGACATATCATTCACAGTACATCAATGAATTATTATTAAATAATGCACCATAATGATAACCTAAATGTTCTTACCAGCATGTAGCAACTTGTTTTCGCAGGCCAAGTAACATATGATCACGCTGATCATTACATGCAGAAAAAACCTTATGTTGTCATAAGTCTTTTATATGTGCTCATGACAAGGACTACGGCTGGTATTTAGAGTGGATAAAGGGATGATGGGCATCCACTTCAGATAAAATGTTACTGGTTAAATAAAGGGTGGGTTTGTCTGCTTTGGCACTGCACCCAAGACCTCCCGAAGATAAACTTTAAAGGAGGTTTCTTGAAAAGGCTCAAATTGATTCAATAAGGGCCAATTTCCCCCAGACGGGAGAAGAGCAGGCTGAAAGCTATTAGGTGGCCTTATCTCCAAGGGATGGGGCTAATTACACCAATGCATCACCTGGAATTGCACTAGAACTGCAGACCTCACCGCGGGCAGCTCTGATTAAGAGAGAACCCGAGTCTCAATGTTTACATAGTCATTCCTGACGGCCAATTACAGCCGACGGTTTTCTGCTCTAAGTGCGGTTGATAACAAGCTGTCATTTAAAGACAAACTACGATATTTTAAACAGTTAAAAGTGTTGTATGAAAGCTTTTAAGGTTAATGAAACTTCAGAGGTTAATAACTTAATTATTTTTTAAGTGTTACCTTCATACATGGAATTATCATGCTATTATCAAACTCTATTATCACCGTGGGATACGCCAAATAAGCTCTTAAACTGCCGATTGTTGGGGTCTTTTAAGGATCATCGAACTGTTCGACAGGGAAGGTTGTGTAATCACGTATGGCCATTTAGTCATTCCAAGATCTGAATTTGACCAAACGTGCTTCAAAGAGTCAAACGCAGAAAATGGGCAATACTTCATGGTGTCCTTCGCGATTCGAGTTTCTTTAACTCATCCTGGGGTGCCAAACTCCTTGTTTAGTCATGGCAGGCCCTTTTATTCATCCATCCATCCATCCATCCATCTATCTGTCCATCCATCCATCTATCATCTAACCTGTGGGTGAGGGGGGAGGTGATAGCGCTGGAGCCTATCCCAGCATGCACTGGGTAAGAGACTTTTATAAGTTACCCATAAGCTCATTGACTGACAAATATTGACAAGGTTGAGGCTATTTTGCCATACCTTTCCATTCTATCCAAGTCCCGTATTCATATGCTGCTGGACACTGTCAGGGTAGCTGCAGCACACAAGGATTATGGCATTATTTAAACCAAAAAACAAATTTAAATGCATACTATGCAGGATTTTTACCTCGAAAATATCATAAAATAACCATGCTTAGGCATATCTACGATGCACTGGTGAGCTTTTTCTTTTCGTGCACTTTCACCAAATTTGTGCACCTTTGTTTGTATTTCTTATTTTGAAATGTGATTGGGGTGTATCCGGGCATGCCCTGCGATAGATTGGCGTCCTGTCCAGGGTGTATTCCTGCCTCTCGCCCAGTGCACGTTGGGATAGGCTCCTGCACTTGGAACCTCAGGAATCCAGAAGGGTGTGTGTTTGTGTGTGCGGTGTGTGGGTGTGTGTGTGCGTGGGTGTGTGTTGTAATCTTTTGAGATCTGGGAGGTGTTTTTTTTGGGCTACTCTGCTGTTATAATTAAATGGCGGGTAATGTATGTTGACTTTGAAGGAACCAGACTTCAGAGTGGAGAATCTGGTGACTTCTGAACTCGGCAATTTCCGGGTTCATCTTGGCTTTCATTCCCAGCATGCCTTGCTCTCTCCCTCTCCCCCTCCCCGGGTCAATTTATTAAGGGACTGCTTTCTCTTTTTTCGACAGCAAACAACCAATTTTTTCCTCAGCTGAAACCGTTGGAACAGAATGCCCCTTTGAAGTTGATTATGGGATGGCGATCTCCCACTAGCACAGTTTTGAACTCTTACCTTGAGTTTGTACAGCTGTACAAAATACTCCAGCGTCTAGTTCAATGTGCGCTTCAATGAATAGGTTTCCGTGGTGTAAAGTGTGTACATCCCCATGAAGAGCACACCAGGCTAACCCAGGGCCAATTTGTGTATTTTAATAGTACCAAGAATGGCCTGTGTAGTAAATCTTTTGAGCTTGTGATATGATTTGTGTGTGGATTTAAATATGTCTTGGTCAAATACATAAGTATTTGAGTACTTGGTATGTCATTAAATATGACCCACAAAGCAGGTGTTACCTTTTTTTCATCAATGTTCTCTGGTGAAGAACTTGCCAAAATGTGTTTGTGAAGAAGCCTGGAATTTGTATTTGTATTAAAATTATATTTTATATGGCATTTAAATATTAAAATACATTCCTGAATTAAAACATTTTTCAAATATATTTCTAAGAAGTGCTTTTATTACACAGCTATAGTATGACAACAAACCACAAACACAATGAACCATCAACATGGTCTGCACTGAAAACACCGCTCCATATGAAGACACATTTGTATTCTTTCTTGCACTTCATATTTAATTGGCAAAGCCCAGAATATTTAAATATTCTACAATAAAAGATGATCACCAACAACACAAACACCAGCTGTGCAAGTGGATTGAAGACAATTGAGATGATATTGCTCCTGCAACTTTACAAGACCACAAGATATCAAAATGAAAAGCAAACTTCAAAGTGAATTGAAAAGGACTGAATCAATTTCACTAATATTGGCGATAAATATTACTCATTCCTTTGAGGAAATATTGTTCACGAGCCTTTCTTTCAATTACGACCGCACTCATTTTCCTGGTTTTTAATCATGTTGGCTCTGTCTTTTCTCAGATAGCCATTTTCTTGAGAGACAAAGGACATTCCAGATGTGAACCCTTTATAAGTCCTTAAACCAGGGGTTCCAAACCCTGTCCCTGGAGATCTACTGTCCCGTACATTTTCACTCCAACGCTAACAAAGCCACACTTCATTCAACAGCTAGAGAACTTGTTGAGCTGCTAATTCGAGTGTGACAAATTATTGCTGAAATAGAAAACCTAAAGGATGGTAGATCGCCAGGAACAGGGTTGGGAACCACTGGCCTTAACAGAGATCACCTTTACCGTCATGGAACCAATCCGTGAAATGCCCAGTAATTATTGACCGGTCTGCTTAGTAATGCGGATGACAAAAGGAAATGGTGGCAGTGTAGTGTAATGGGTGAGGTGCTGGTCTTATAACCTATAGGTCACAGGTTCGATTCCCGTGTACCCCTTGAGCAAGGTACTTAACCTGCATTGCTTCAGCATATGTCCAGCTGTATAAATGGATGCAGTATAAATGCTACGTAAAAAGTTGTGTAAGCCGCTCTGGATAAGAGCATACACTAAATGCCTGTAATGTATGGTAATGTAATACCTGAGTACTGGGAGGTACTGAACAGGAGGCTGGTAAGCTGGTAAGGCTGAGGAGGGGTGAACTGCAGGGACGGCTTCCTGGTCCACCATGAGGAATGAACGTGAGAGGATGAAGCCGATGGGTGAGTGAATGTGGCTCAATTGTCACCACCGGCTGTTCTAGAACACAGCCTTGTGTCCAAGGCAACTGGGTGTTGACACTTAGTGTGAAAGTGCACATGCTATTTTCTGTCTGCACGTGTGTGTGTGAGCGCGTGTAGGCCTAGGCTATATGACAGAGAGAGTTTGCATCTGAATGAAAGGGACTAGCATGAGTTTGTATGTTTTTTCAAAGAAGGTGAGTGTGTTAGTGTACAGTTGTTAGTTGTTGTCAATGAATTAATTATGAGAACATCATGATTATGTTAACTAGTTTGCTTAATGTGTATGTGCGTCAACCTAGTTCAACCACAATGGGACAAAGAGATGTGGTTGAAATGAACTATCCTTTTAAGACAGTGTGTGCCGCTGGCCAGCAAACCTGCTTAAGATTTGAGCAGAAGACGTTCGGAGTGTAGCACAGTGGGTAAGGAACTAGACTTGTAACCGAAAGGTCGTAGGTTATATTCCCGGGTAGGACACTGCCGTTGTACCCTTGAGCAAGGTACTTAACCGAAATTGCTTCAGTATATATCCAGCTGTATAAATGGATACAATGTAAAATGCTATGTAAAAAATTGTGTGTAAGTCGCTCTGGATAAGAGCGTCTGCTAAATGCCAGTAATGTAATGTAATGTTCTGCTGCATGAAGGAATGACATTATAATAATTTGCACTGCCTCTCCAGACAGTATGACAAGATAAAGCACAAATGAAAAAACACTTCAGCTGAAAACAATCACGGAAAAAATCGTCAAGTAACGTCACTCGCAAGCTAACGTCAGTTTAACCTTTCGTTTCTTCTTTTTTTCCCCACAAAGTTCAAACCTCACAAAGCCAACGCAATAGATCGCGTGATTTAAAAATGACAGTTAAATTGAATAATTAATGTATAAGACTAACATTGAGATTTTATCAGACGTCCACGTCTATAAGACACAATGGATGATACTAAGTTCATAATTTATCCCAAAGATAAAGGTGTTGGTCTGGTCTTTTCTTTTAAACTCGCATATGCAATGGTCTTCTGGACCAAGCCGTTTGCTTCTTCCATCCTACCTATAATTCCTGGCTGCTGTTTCAACGTCCCAGCGCCCTCTACAGGCGACAAAGTATAGTATTTTTCCAGAAGATGAAAAAGAATCAGACCTTGGAATAAGTGGACACGGCTAAACGCATTTTTCTCCTTGCGTATTCGAAATCCGTCTGCTGTTGCACGACGTGATACAATGGAATACCCGCAAGTTTAGCACGGATATAGGCAACGAATTAAGAATATTTTCAGATTCATGTTTAGCCTACACATCTACTTTACTGTGCGTTGGTTACATATATTCTCTTGATGCACTGTACAATTCCTGGAATACTTGGCAAGACGAACTTCCTTTTGTTTTTTTTTTCACTCTTTTAACGGAAGTTGTATTAAGTTGGGAGAAGTGGGACAAAACCACGGAATGGAAGATACGAAATTCCACAACGGCATAATTAACACTATAACCGGATAATCCTCAAGAGTACAGCGTAGTTGTCCGCTACGTGAGGTGATGTCTATTGATTTAGGGTACCGAATGTGTGCTTGTACCAAGACGAAATGAACGCACTTCCGTGGGATATTTGCGAATGGACCGGACAGTGGCTCAGGGAGTAGACTGGTTGCTGAAAATTCACAGTGGAAATGTTTTGGAGACAGGAGAACAATACCAGTTTGTTGCTGCTCGCCAGGAGAGATGCCTGGCGTTTGCTCCTCGCCCCCAGCAGCATTGGCAAAGACAAGACGTGGCTACACAAACTTGTGCATCGACAGATGTATTTTGGATTTGATTGCGTTCCAGCATCGACGGATGTCTTTCGATTTGGGAATTATCAGTGATCAAATTATTATACACGCCGACTTTTTGCGTGGCACTCGTTTTGGAAGTCAAATTTCACTGGATATAAACACTCTGCACGGAAACCTGTTTATCGTTTTTCGGGAAAGTAGATGTGTAATTTCTAAACGTAAGTCTGAATAGAACATCGTTCTAAAATATTACCCTGCTATTCTTGCGCGTAGTTTTTAAATGGTTGTATTTTTTGCTCAGTCGTTCCCATTTGAAAAGAGAAGTCAACATGCCATCTTTTTAACGTTTATTTTCATATCTGATGGAAGACGTGCTGAATTGGCAAAGAGACAGAATATTAACGCACCTTAGAATTATATTGGAGTTTAGCCTCATGTTGCGTACTATTAAGACTGGTAAAAAGGAATACCGATTATTTCTTGAATCCAGACCGTGGTGTTTGTGTGTGGAAACTGGTTTGATAGAATGACACTACGATTTACAAGTTCAGAACAACTGGGTATAGAAGTAAACTTTATTAGATTTTTTATTATTTGATGTGAGCCTGAACACCAGTGTTGCCAAAAGTGTTCTGGACAGAACTTCCTTTTGCGAAGTGACAAGAGAGCTACACAGCATTAAAAATTTACTGGTTTGAGTAAGGGGAGGCAACAGAGAAAAAGAAAAAAAAAGAAAAGAAAAGAAAAAGAAAACATCTGGTTCTTGGATCATGGCTGGAGAGTGCGCTGGGCGGTCTCTGGTTTTATTATCATTCTTGGCAGTGGGGGCTGCGTTCTCCGGTGTCCTTAATTCTTCAGACAAAGATGTTTTCAACGACGACACCGAGCAGGTCAAGCTCGCGGAGGACGGCACCGCCGAACCGTGGAAGCACATAGCGGACAACCTTCACCCAAACCTCTATTTTGACCCGGTGGATGTACCGTTACTCAGGCAGAGGTCCACCAGCACCCACGGCCACCTCTTCAAAGTGATCCGCGTGGCCGTCGTGACCATGCTGTCCAACGCCAACCTGTACCTGCCGCCAGCGAGGCACGAGGATTTCGCCAGCAAGTGGAACGAGATCTACGGCAACAACCTCCCGCCGCTCGCCCTGTACTGCCTGATCTGTCCAGAGGACGGCGCCGCTCGCCAGTTCCTGCTGAGGTACATGGACCGGATGGCTGAGTACCCCAACTGGACGGTGACCAGCGCCCCCAACGACGAAGTACCCGCGGCGCACTCCCTCACCGGGTTCGCCACGGCCTACGATTTCATCTACACCTCCTTGGACGCGCGGAGGCGGGTCGGTTACCTCAAGAAAATCCGCTCCGCCACCGAGGAGATCTACGAGGTGTCGAAGCACAGAGGGTGGGGCAAGCAGTTTCTACAGAACCACCAGACCACCAACATCCTGGCCATTCTGACCGGCGCCATCGTGGCGGGGGAGCACAACGACCCCGAGACGATGCTGTGGAAGCAGGTGTGCGTGAACTACATGGAGAAGACGATGTTTCTCCTGAATCACATCGTGGACGGGTCCCTGGACGAGGGCGTGGCCTACGGGAGCTACACGGCCAAGTCCATCACGCAGTACGTGTTCCTGGCGCAGCGCCACTTCAACATCGACAACACGCAGAACAACTGGCTCCGGGCCCACTTCTGGTTCTACTACGCCACCCTGCTGCCCGGCTTCCAGAGGACGGTGGGCATCGCCGACTCCAACTACAACTGGTTCTACGGGCCCGAGAGCCAGCTGGTGTTCCTGGACTCTTTCGTGCTGGAAAACGGCACGGGCAACTGGCTCGCCCAGCAGATCCGGAAGCACCGACCCAAAGACGGCCCCATGGGTCAGTCCTCCGCCCAGCGCTGGACGACGCTGCACACGGAGTACATCTGGTACAACGCTCACCTGACGCCGCAGCCGCCCGCCGGGTACGGCGAAGCGAAGATGCACGTCTTCTCCAACTGGGGTGTGGTGACGTACGGGGCGGGCATGCCCAGCGGCCAGGGCAACACCTTTGTCTCCTTCAAGTCCGGGAAGTTGGGCGGACGGGCGGTGTACGACATCGTCCACGCCAAGCCGTACTCGTGGGTGGAGGGCTGGAGCAGCTTCAACCCGGGTCACGAGCACCCGGATCAGAACTCGTTCACCTTCGCCCCCAACGGGCAGGTCTTCGTGTCCGAAGCGCTCTACGGGCCCAAGTACAGCTACCTGAACAACGTGCTGGTGTTCGGCCCCTCCCCCACCAGCCAGTGCAACGAGCCGTGGGAGGGGCAGCTGGGAGAGTGCGCCAAGTGGCTGCGGTGGGCGGACAAGGAAGTGGGGGACACCGCCGGCGAGGTCATCGCTGCCTCCTCCCACCAGGACGCCATGTTCGTGAGCGGCGAGTCGGTGGGGGCGTACTCCTCGGCCATGAAGCTGAAGAGCGTCTACCGGGCGCTGGTGCTCCTCAACTCCCAGACGCTGCTGGTGGTGGACCACGTGGAGAAGCGGGAGGACTCGCCGCTGAACGCGCTCAGCGCCTTCTTCCACAACCTGGACATCGACTTCAAGTACGTCCCGCACAGGCTCGCGGACCGGTTCAACGGGGCTCTAATGGACGTGTGGGACGCCCACTACAAAATATTTTGGGTCGACAATCAGGGCGCCAGCCCGCCGGGCAGGATACAGGAGGCGGAGCAGGCGGCGGAGTTCAAGAAACGGTGGACGCAGTTCATCAACGTCACCTTTCCCATGAGGGGCACGGTCACCCGGGTGGCCTACGTGCTGCACGGCCCTTACGTGAAAGTGAGCGACTGCAAGTTTGTCGAGGAGAGTAAAAACGGCCTGAAGCTGTCCGTGGTCATCAACGACACCGAGAACATCGTGTCCGTCGCGACGAACTACAAAGACATCGGCGCCCGATTGAGCTACCTGGGCTTCGGGGGGCACGCCAAGGTGGAGAACGAGCATCAGGTCACACGTTTCGGTGTGGGAACTCAGCTCGTCCCGAAACAGAGCGCGGCGGACCGCAGCGTGTTCGACTTCGGATTCGTAGTCAATTTGATAGCCGGGGCGACACTGTGCGTCGCCATCGGATTTTTGACCCTGCAACGGAAGTTCTACGCGTGCTTCAGCAAGCTCATGCGGTACACCCTGATCTCGGTCCTCCTGCTGTGGATCGTTGAGCTTTTGTTCGTCTCCAACAGCTGCAATCAGCTCCTCTGCGGAGTGAAGTGGAAGGGCGCCGCCGACCGCGGCGGCGGCGGCGCCGGTACGCCGCGCGCGCCCTCGGACTCGCGCCCGTTCCCCCTCCCGACCGTCGTCATAACAACCCTGCCCGGGTTCGGTGCGGAGATCCTCAAGCACCTGTTCTACAACACCTCCGATTTCGTTTACCTCCGGGTGCCCACCGAGCACCTGGACGTCCCGGAGACGGAGTACGAGTTCGACTCCCTGGCGGACGCCTGCGAGTGGTCGAAAGCGGACGCCCGGGGCGGCCGTTTCCGAGTCATCCAGGGCTGGTTCCACTCCCTGATTCGCAACACCAGGCTGCACCTGCAGAACATACAGCTGGACGAGGCCAGCCGGACCCGGCCGGGCCAGGGGGGTGACTCCTCCCGGCGCAGCAAGAGGAAGAGGAGCAGGAGGAAGGAGCCGCTGGCCGAGCCGCGGGGCCCCGGGAAGGGGAGCCTGGAGAGGGACGCGGAGTACATCAGGGAACTGCGGCGGCACGTCGGCCGGTACCAGAGCGCCTGCGTGGTCCTGAGTCTGAGCAGCGGGAGCTGGCCCCTCAAGCTCCCCTTCGTCCAGGAGGTCGTCGGCCCTTCCTTGCGCGCCATCAACGTGGTCCGGGACCCGCGGGCCTGGATCTACCTGATGCTGTACAACGGCAAGCCCAGCCTCTACTCCCTCAAGAACATCCCGCAGCACCTGGCCCTGATCTTCCAGGAGGACGGCAGCCGGGTCGGGTGCGCGGGGTTCGCGCCCGAGTTCCGGGCCCTGCGGCAGATGCTGGCCCGCGCGGACACCGACCCGGTCCCGCTGCTCTCCCACCTGTGGCTGGCGCACACGGCCGCCACGCTGAGGGTCAGCGGGGACCTGTCGGAGGGCACCTACCTCCAGGTGAGGTTCGAGGACGTGGTGCACTTCCCGGAGGAGACCGCCCGGCGGATACACTCCCACCTGGGCGTGCCGGTCACGCCGACGGCCCTCAACCAGCTCATGTTCACCACGTCCACGAACCTGTACAGCCTCATGTACGAGGGGGACGTGTCACCGGCCAGCATCAACGTGTGGAAGCAAAACATGCCCTACAGTGACATCAAACTAATAGAGGACACGTGCTGGTCTGTAATGAAGAGGTTAGGATATTCAAGGTTTACAAGTTAAATGCTGCGGGTCAGCTGATAGCATCATCTAGGACTTTTTTTCATTTTGTCTTTTGCACTAATAGGATATGTAATTAAAGTTCAGCCGTGGATTTTTTAAGCGGAATTGGACACTGAGGGAAAGAGCAAGCTCGACAAAATAGGTTTCGGTTTTTTTCCTTTTGTCCAGAATGTGTGGCTCACTTTGATCTGAAGCAATACCTAAATGGTGGTCAAAAATTTATGTTTTACATTAAAATGCTATTGGATTTATTTGGATTGAAGGAATACACAAAGTCCCATTTTCTTTATGCTATGTCAAAGCCAGCTGAGCCTCAAAGTTGGATGTGAGAAAGGATGGATGTTCTATCTGTGGCAATGTGGTTAGAAATCTCAAAGAAAGTTATACTGTAATTTCAACAGTGGTTATTTTTGTAATGCTGTGCTCTGTGTACTGATATGGACCAGGTACTACATGTTCTATAGTATACATATGTAAATGTGGACATTATTTTCTTATAAAGCAATAGTATGTACATAAAATATATACAGTTGTCTCTTTTTATATATGTATATTTTGTAAACCGATTTCTTTTACCAAAGGATAAATGACGAAACAGACTGGGTTTTTAATTGTGCCGTGCTAAAATATAAAGGTTGAGAAAGGACACCTAGAGCTGTTCTCTGGAGGGAAAAAAATCTGTGGTGTTTAATTGGATGTACAGTACCAAGTACACAGCGAGTAAATTATCCTTACATAGCAGATTTGTAAATTGTATGTCAGACCAAACATCAACCCTGGAATTTTATGTTCTCAGGGAACAGCCCTAGACGTAAGTAAATGCTATATTTCAAGGCTTTATTGTGGGTAAGTCCTTGGTGGTTTTTTTGCACTGTTGTTTTGGGTTCACTTGTTTATGCTTACAGAAGCGCTTATGCTCATCACCTCAAAACTGCAGAAAGATGGCAGTGTGCTTATTGACTTCATTGCGTTGCTTAATCTGTGAAAGGATAAATGCTGAATGTTTGCAGTATTGGCCTGAAGCTAGTTTAAGTGTCTGCTTTGTTCATTCACACAATCAAAGGTTTTGAAAATTGAAAATATAAATTGCATTTCAAAATGAATATGTACTTTTCCTTTTTTTTGTGAACAACCATATCTTAAAGTGGCAAAACAAAGCTTTGAACACACAAAATACGTAAGATGGAAACTATATTCTGACTGGGTAGTAGCATAGATAAAATGGGTCTAACTGACCATAATGTTCCTTAACAATAAAACTTTAGCCTGGGAGCTACTGGGTGGGTAATCATTAACACTTTGAAAAGCAGGTTTTTTGGAATGTGGTTTTCATTAAAGTAACTGTTCTAGAACTCCACTGCTTTCAGTTACCAGTTATGATTGTGACATCAGCATTAGAATGTGCAGAAGAACATTCTCATCGCATATTTGTAATTGCCCAGTGGAGGGAGGGACTCACTCAGCTGGAATAGCCCAATCTCACTGCTCACCAGCGACCCCTACTGGCTAATTTGGTGCCTACAGTCTGCTTGCTCAAGCTGAACATAATCGGCCTGATTCACTTAGACCTTCAGCATGTGCAGTACCTTTTAGAACACGCAAAACCAATAACAAGAACAGTGATTGGTTATGGTCTTTGTTTTGCACCAATCACTGGCTGTGTTATTAGTTTTGCATATGCTGAAGGTCTTAATAACTCAGACCCCTTTTGTCATTCTCAGGCAGATGTTTATGGAAGCTCAATTTGTCGACTGTGGTGTGAAACAATAAGCAATGGCTTACCAGCTCACCTGGCATGGGGGTGCGCTTTTTAAAGTTCTCCAGAATTGATATCAGAGGTTGCAGAAATGATGCGTGACTGGTTAATACAATAAAAACATAACACTTGTCATTCATTTTCTTTAAGCTTTGCAGGCATATTGTTGTCTCAAGTCTATCTGAGAGGACTGAGCAGTTCACTGACATTGTATGTGCAAACGGCCTAAGACCTAAGGACACATCCTTAAAAACTGGATTCAGCTTTTGTTTTCAGAGCCGTTTACGGCTAATCCCAAAGGCTTTAGGAGGTTTAATCAGACGAAACGCTCAGGGAAGGTTACTCTGAAGTGGCAGCCTTGCGGGCTGATTGTAAGGTGAGGGTCTTGAAATCTCAGTGGATGCACTCGGAACGCTTCAGAAAACACAATTAATTTGCGATTGAGAATCTGCCCTGATGTTCGGGTTCCAGTGCTCTTTCTGTTTTTATTTACTGCAACGCGTGTAGGATGGAGTGTAGCACAGTGGGTAAGGGACTGGGCTCATAACCGAAAGGTCGCAGGTTCGATTCCCGGGTAAGGACACTGCCGTTGTACCCTTGAGCAAGGTACTTAACCGAAATTGCTTCAGTATATATCCAGCTGGATAAATGGATACAATGTAAAAATGCTATGTAAAAGTTGTGTAAGTCGCTCTGGATAAGAGCGTCTGCTGAATGCCTGTAATGTAATGTAATGCGTGGAGAGTGTGCTCTCGACATTTACGTGCCACAGTGGTCGTGTGTGCATAACAAGGGAAGATGTGTCAGGAAACGATCTCCTCTTCTCGAAACTTACTTTCACTTCGTTTTCAAATTAAACCGGCTGACTTAAGCCAAAAAAAACCGTGTTTAGCTGTATCTCAGATACAGTCGGTGATCTTCGTAACGGCTCAGTTCAAGCAGAGCACGGTTTTTTTTTTCCATTGGAATACCTGCTGTGACCAAAATCATGTTTAATGGGCCAAAGAAGGAGTGCGAGGGGGTAATTAATGCTCTCGCTCTGCTGTCTCTGTTCCTAACTGCTATTTTTATGCATCTGTTTATGAAGACGTTGCACTTGCCGCCGTGGCCTTGGATTACAAATCTGCTTCTTTTATTTCTGCAAATACGTTATGCATTTTTAATACGATTTCGACAGGCTGAAGTTGTGCGCGCAATATAAATGGAGTTAAAAAAAAAGGAAATATACCGCTGTGGGTATAATTAAAAAAATATTGGTGTCATGGTGATTTTGAAGCATTCTGTGAATTAAGGGACTGATAGCGTATGAGAAATGGGCACATTAAGATGCTGGTAGAGTTAATATTTTCTTGCTTATGAACAGAAAATGTATTGCTGAGAATAAGCACGTAAGCTGGTAATTTCTCCAAAGATGAAGAGTGCATCTAGTAATGCATCTAGCAAACCATTTTCAGCATTCACATAACTCAAGAAAATAAGTACAACATGGCTAATACTTATCACTAACATCGCTGACACATGCGGTACATTTTGTCGTCATGGAAAGTAAAAGTTTAGCTACAGCGTTTTTTACACCCTCAACACACACACGGCATTTGTTCCTCTCTGTTTGCTCTCTTAAATGAAGGGGGTTAAGGAGGCTGAAGTGATGCCGGAGGGGATCATGGGATTGAATTTCAGCTGCCTGGCCCATGTGGTGCCCTTCATGTGCCCATCTGGCACCAGTCACCAGGCCTGGGGGAACGCCTAATACAGGCCCGCCCGCCCGCCCGAGACTCAGTACTGCATGTTTATTGGTAGGGAAGTTCTGGTTAAATTGCATTGGTACAAAATGGCGGAACTGTACAAAACTCATTGCTGCTTATGGCAGGCTAGCTAGTTCATTCACAGATAGTTATTTTTATTCCTACTGCTCTGGGATATGATCCCAAATTTGACTGACACATTTATACATTTTGCTTCTGTTCACCGTTTCTGTTGTATCAATGTCAATATCAAAATTGACACTGACACAATAACATTGTACTGAAAGACCAGTGCTTGCTCAGCTTCATAACAAACTGCAAAAAGTTTGTGTCAGAATTTAATGGATATAGGAGGCCTGTATTTATTTATTTTTTGTAAAACTAATGTTAACTGTGTTCAGATGCTTTTGATGCCTGTGTCCAAAATGAGCAGAAATAAATTTGACTAGCCCCCAATTTTCCCTCTTTTTTGAGACTGACATTACTCTGTTTCCAGTCAAATTTTCTAAGGAATTGTATAGTTGGCCTGCATTAGACAGATTTAAGGAACCTGTTAAGCCGAAACTTCAAAACTTACTTAATATGTGTTTGCTGGCATATGTTGTCAACCACAGCTCAATGAGTTATAAAAATGGCAGGTTTTGGGTGTGATTTACTGAGCAACTTGAGGTTTCTGTCAACCTCTAATTGAAGTGCTGTTAAAGAACCAGTTTTGTAGCTCATAAATTGGTTTATGCCATCCCCTTAAGTATAGAACCTATAAATACAGAATGTTTATAAACACATAGTTTATCTAATTTCAAATGCTGTTTAAAAAACTAAGTGAGATGACTCTGTAAGATGTCATACCCCCCAAAATCACACCCATCCCTGAACGTTCTCAGTCTTTCTGACAACAGAGTGTTCTCACTGCTTTTATCTACCTGTGATTTTTCTGAATACAGACGGCAGAGTGTCAGTCATTGCAACCGCACTCCAATTTTCTGGCTATTACAAGTAAATCTGTTCACTCTCTCAGGATTTATATGTTGTGAACGGTTTTAACTTTAAGGAGCTGTAAAATGCCCAAACTTGAAACACAGACAACAACAACAAAAGCAACAACAGTCATCCTCATCACCATCACCATCATCATCATCATCATCACAGTATGTGCTGTATCACATTGTTACTCAGCAGCGTTCAGCAACTCTTTTGGTCTGATAGTACTGAAGGTGATAGGAAGGATGACTACAGTGCAACCTCACCATGAGAGGGAAACAGCCAGGCTGCAGGTTCATAACGCTTTTGGGCTTTTGGCCCTTATAAAGGGAACGCGGGCTGTTTCTCTGGGGGGCCTGGCTGATTGTTTTCTCTCCCCCTCTCAGATCTAAATTGCTTGATTGAAGTGTTTATTCACAAAGGAAGCCGGCGACACCGAACCTGAAGGACTCGCTCGCTGGCTCGCTCCGGGTAATTGTGAAACCAGAACCATTTCCTCCGTCAAGTGCGGAGAGACCACCTACCGAACCGTTTAAAGACTGCGATTCGTTCAAATAAATAGCGCTCAAAGACTCAGTTATAGGGTCACGGAAATGTGCAAGGGTATTTTAGGATGAGATTTACCCGTTATATTATAATTATTATCTACAGTACGTAATATTCCACATGATGGTGGTGTGCAGTTTTCATGCCCATTCACTTGATGGGAATAACTGTATATAACTGTAAAATATTTCCTTAACCTTTTTTGAGGGGCATAAAAAAAATATAATTTTATGATAAATAATTTATGAGCTCTATTTGTTTATTAACAGATATGATATCTGGCCATAGACATGTTTACATTCGAAAAGAGTGGTGGTGTATATTACCTTGTGGCTTAATTGAGCTGTGAAGCTGCAAGCAAGTAACCCTTTACAGTCACACTTGACGTGTCAACACAGCAAGAAGTTTATCGTGACAAAGCACCCAAAAACCCAGTTCAACAGCCAGGTAAGAACCAAGGGGCACAGACGCAATTCATTAGTAAACCCTGGTAGAAATTCCAGCTGGAATTTGGTGATGAAATCTGGCTGGAACCAGCTTCTGCTTCAGCTGGATACCATCTGGAATTTGGCGACGGTCTAACTGTCTGTACCAAGCTGGCCCACCATCGGTTGCTATCTCAGCCATCTTGGTGCCAGCTTGACCATCTCCAGACCAGCTTCAGACCAGGTGGATCAGCTTAAAAACCAGGCAGGAACCAAGCTGGAATTTCCACCAGGGTACAGCACCATAGTGTGATGTGGGAGTCTGAATTTCTATCATCACATTTGTTCTCAATGCTTTCTGTCACATGATTTGAAGATAAGGCCATCGTACCATTTTTATGGAAATTTCTGTCAGTTGCCACAGATTCATTTTAATTTGCTCTGCCTTTCAGTGTGAGTCCTCTGCTTTTTGATTTTCTGCTCTCAATTTTCTACAATAGGTTCTCAAACACAAACATATTAGAAATAGAAGTTATTCATAATATTGAAATGTTCATAAGTCTGAAATGAAAACACCAACTTTATGAAATTGAAACCAGCATCGGAATCATAGGCTTATATAACATTTTCCCTTTTAAAAGTACAGAATGGCAAGGCTTCCTCACTTGAGCTATTGTACAATCCTTAGTTTAAGTTACTAGGCTATAATTAAACCAGTGGTAATCTGAATAAAGAATCTCACATTATTATTATGATTTATTTATTTATTTTTTCCTACCATGACTTTTACAACAATATATCTAATATATCTGTGAACTGCTTGCTACCTTCGGCCTGTTCTACAAACTGATTTTGTTTTCTTTATTTCACGCTCTCTTGGCTTTCCGCACATTGTTTTCGTTAGCAGTCGTGCTAAGACACGCACACCTTTGTCTAATTTAAACAGTATTTACAGCACACGTTCGTCTGTTTGCCCTCTAAACGAGGGGTTAAGCAGGCTTAAGTGGTTGCGGAAGGATTACACAGCTTTAAGGTCCGCGCGTTTAAATCAACGCAGTGAAAAGCAATGAACAACACGAGGTTAACAGCCACTGTTTTATATACCGTTGTCTTACCATAGCATTTTATATCCATCGAATTCTCTTCCCATTTTGTTTTATTTTCTAAAACGGTTTTGGACGATAAAATGGTCCCCAGAGTAATTATTTGTCTGCTACTTTTCTTATACTGGATATGTGCTATGAAAACTGGAGCTTTAACAAGGCTGGCTTTTCTAGTGTTGCAGCCTTACGGGTAATACAAAGCTCAAAAACAAAGCTTAATATGAATGAGCTTTAACTTTATTAAGTCTTGTCCAAGGGCTATTGTGTTGTTTGTCTAATCCATTACATGAAAAGATCATTGCAGCATAGCAGCTTCATTCAATATACTTCTTTTCATATCATGTTTGCTTATTTTTGACTAGATTATCATCTCACATTACTCACAAAATCAAGTGTATTTTCTCGTCTTGGAGTCTATAATTGCACTTCTCATACATAGCAAACAATATTTTATTACAAATGACTCACTTTGGTCATTAATCTTTTTATTTAATTTACTTTTGTGGACATCAATCTTAGCAACACGATCAGAATCAATTTTTTAAATAGAGCCTTCTGACAGAAATCATGACTCCCCCCACCCCAAATATTAGGACTTGTCTGCACCAATAATTACTGAAAAAAATGATGTACTATCATTTACTGACAGCCCTGTGACTTGTTGAAAGAATAACATTATGAAATTAATCTCATAAAAACAAAAGTAGCAAAGACATAAACATGTCATTTGTATATGTAAATATTTATAGACACATAGTTTGATGGGTCTTTTTTTATTTGAACAACTTATGCAAGTAATAAATAATGTATGAGAAAAATGCCTTTAACATTAGTCATTAGCAACGTGGAATACCAGATGCTGGTATTTGTTGGTCCATTTTTTATTATTACGGTGTCATTTCATTCACTTTGCCTAATTCCGTATGACTTCTAATACACCGACGGTTAAAAGGTTGGCTCATTGACCTGACCATCTGTTCAGTTAAGATACAAAAACTTTCTCCAGGAAGCCCAAGCGATGATCCGTCATGACAACGAAATGAGTTCATGGACAAAAAAAAATGCTCAGCCTCCTTATAAAACATTGAGAAAGAGTAGGTTTTTGCCGTAAGCTACAAGAAAGTCCGTTTGAAAAAGTCACGTTTGTTTTGCTCATAAAGAGAATGTAATTAAATACATACCACCATGAAAGCATAGCATTAAATGTAATGCTTAAACAATGCAATGCTAGCCCTATATGCCTCCTTCCCCTTCTTTTCAACCACACTTAAATAACCTTAACTTTAGTGAACTTTGGCACAAGTTATGCAGCTACAGTAGGTACAAGAAATAACATGCATGCAACCAAAAACATGGCTTACATCATTTACAAATGAATTATTTTTTTCTGAGAATCCTCTAGATAGACATTCATACCTGCTTGCTCATTAGAAAAATAATTTCACAACATGAACTCAATGCAAAACCACAGCAGAATGGAAAATGTGGGGAAACATATTTTACTATTAATGATAATATAAAAATTACAAAAAACACATTATGCATATGGCCTAGTTTTGTTTCAGAAGAACCACATGGGAAAACCGACGACTAAAACAAAAATAAGGCATACAAATTACTCCGCTCATGTAAAAGCATGTTCAGAAATATAACTTAACACCAGACCTGGGTCGAATACGTATTTGTTTTGGATTCAAATACTTTTGTGTGTTCTATTGATCTTGCCTGGCGTAAATTGAGCCTGCCAATATGACCAGAAGGCAAGGTTTGCACTTTTTGAGAGTATTTAATTGGTTCCAATACACCACACAAGATCAGTAAAGCGTAGAAAAAGTATTTGAATCCAAAACAAACATGTATTTGACCCAGGTCTGCGAAACACATAGGGCCCTATTTACTAAGGATTTGCAGCACTTTTATAGACGCCAACGAGACAAATAGCGCTTTTACATATTTATTAGGCGCTGCACTTGGGTTGTCCTGGTTAAAACAAGAGAAATGCGACATCCCTAAAATTTACGTGTTTGGGTCTAGTGCATATGTATTTTAGGGTGTTCTAATGCTCAACCGCAAAAATATGTGGAGGAGAGAACGGAAATTTCTGTGTATGACTTGCTACAGCCGATTTATCACGGCTGCTGGCAGCTGCAGCAAAGGTAATTGCGTCAGCTGCAGCGAAGAAAGCGGGCGTTCACTTCTTGCCAGCACAAGATCAGCGCGTTCATTCTTGAGATGAGACATTGTCATCGTGGTTATAGCATGGGAGAGTCGCTGTAAATCTAACAGCTTTTGTTTTCAGAAAATACAATAGCACAAGGAAATTTAACTTCAAGCATCAAATTAAACAACTTCGTTAAATATTAAAAACTGCGTTCCCAAGTTTTTACTAATGAGACATGCGAATATTCAAAGGTGACGGGTGCCTATCCACTGCATCCACGGATCCTGACGCCTGTCCAAAGCCCGACTTCACCAGAGATGGTAAATGGTAAATGGACTGCATTTATATAGCGCTTTTATCCAAAGCGCTTTACAATTGATGCCTCTCATTCGCCAGAGCAGTTAGAGGTTAGGGGTTAGGTGTCTTGCTCAAGGACACTTCGACATGCCCAGGCGGGTTTGAACCGGCAACCCTCCGACTGCCAGACAATCGGTCTTACCTCCTGAGCTATATCGCCCCTATAGATGGCGATGGAGCGGCAGAGCGGTATTGCTTTTAAACCCTGGCAGTGCATTTAAATTAAGTCGCTGCAGCTGTGATCATTTACGTGACCAGGAAATACCCCGCTAAATCGAAAACATGTGGCGACGCAGGATTTTGTGGCACCGACTGTAATTTGTGGCATACTTAGTAAAATTATGGCCCTTAGGGTCAGTCCTCTGATGAATTTTCCCAGGCACACCTGCACACGACTGATTCATATTGACATTGATGTGGACACCGTGGTGTTGAAGTGATTATACATGGCAGAAGGCTTTAGGGATGCACACCCTGTGTAAAACATAACCCAGTTTTGGAGCAGCAGAACAGCCTTGCTTGTCATTTTTTGACTTCTTACGACATTTGCAGAAAAGGAACTGATGGTCAGCCGTCGAGGTAGGCCACATCATTTTTGGACTACAAAAATGGAGTTGGGGGAAGAGCTAAACCCGGTTTGAATGCACTGCAAGCACACTGCCCATCTCTCAGGCCGTGACATCTTGAAATATTTAGTCATGACGACTGGGAGCAAGACTGCACTGCATTAAGAACCGTCAGTCTGCAGAGCGTAATGGTTTCCACAGTAGGGGTAGGGAACATCTGTCTGACAGAATAGCTTGTGTTTGCTGAGGTCGGCGATTCCTCCACAAAGATTCTAGACTCCCTGGCAGAACTACTTGTTCACAGGGAAAAAGGAGGTTGCCCTAACAACAGGGAACATCGGCCTTGGGCTAGAGAGCCGAAGTGTTCTGAAACATAAAGTCCAATTACTGCAGGTCCCTGACAGTTTGATAGCGCAACACAGCTTTAAATATAGAAGGTAATTACACGTTATTTTGTTATACTATTTCGAGGTCAGTCTAATAATCGGACGGTCAGTGCAATTCTTAGCCGAGCCCTTCCCGAGATCCGTTCGTCATCGTTACGTCAAAGGGCATTTGAATTTTTTTATAATTAATTACTGAGATTTCCATTTCGAGGTGTACAGTGGTCGCCTTTGAAATTTCAGCATGGCTTCAGCCGCTGTCTGCCTACCCGTACATGCATGCCCACGTCTCATAAACCACCACTGCAAAATGGGGAGCCACAGACGAGATAAGTGGACTTTTCATAAACAAATTATGTGTGAAATGGGAAATGGCAAAGCGTGATAAAAGCCCGCACCATGGAATCTCTTCCTTAGGGCTACAAAAAAGGCAAACACTTAATTGCTCGATAAGGCTTTGGCTGCGAACACATTTTCCTGTGCTCCAATATGCCTGGTCCAGTAAGCTTTTGTCACAGCCTGTATGAGTGGAAGATGCATCTCGCAGATTTAAAATGTCAGATTTAATCATAATTTTTTTTTTTTTTTTTTTAGCAAAATAGAGAACGGTTTAGAATTGCACTGGGTACCGCGTATATAAATCCCCTGATGTGAGAGTAGGCAGAAACTTTACAGTGTATTGGCACTGTGTGCTGCGAGGTGTGTGATTGGTCATAGACTGCATGAGTGACAGACCTTTTTATCGTACCAGTCAGACTTAATTAGCCCCGAGTTTATCTGAGGTCCAGCGCTCGGGGACAGAACGCTGTTTGCATCCAAACAGAATAAAGGCAGATTATCTAAAAACGCAAGGTCACCTGCTTTACCGGACCAGACGGAGAAACTCGAGCACTCAAGTGCCTCTTAGAACATTCGACGGAATTGATGGACAGTCAGGAGTCGCTAGAGAAAACAACGCCTCCCCGTTTCAGTCGAGGAGCGTTTGTCGTGACTGCGGCGTAGGTGGCAGAGCAGACAGTCGGGAAAGATGGCATTTTCCAACGCGAAAAACAGAACTACATGACACCAAATTACTGCGTATACTTTATGGAGGGAGGAAAAAGCCCCTCTTAGTGTGGGCCTTGCATCAAAGTGTTGTTGAGTATACACAGTAGCATCATTTCATTTATGTAAAAGAACTTTTTTTTTTTTTAAAGCTATTTACATTCACTTTTGCTCTAGCCAAATGTAACTAAAAGCATGGTAATCCTAGGCAGTTATGTGGATAGGCGAAGATTGCAATATCAATGTCTCCCTGTGCATTTTCAAACACTGCTTTCCCAAGTGAAGGGCTCTTCTAACCTAGTCATAATGCTACATCTGTTCTGGGCAAAGCAGTAAATATTCTTGTTTGTACAAATGTGCAAAAGTGGGTAGAAACACTTTCATATTTTAAAACCAATGGCTGTCAACATAAACTACGCCTACAGCTAAGGGTTATAGATGCCTACTACTAATTTCAAATTGACTTATGCAACACAGCTGAGAGTGTCCAGGCAAAACAACAAACATAAATCATAGTAGTCCTTGATACTGAGGACCAATATAGGCCAATTCAATTAAGGAGTATAGGTGGGACACCATGTGACTTGGTGAAGGACTGGCAACCAACAAGTCTTTATTTTGTCCTCTATTCATATCACATTCATATTCTAAAACAATAAATAAACAAAACTGAAAATTACTGGCCTTCCTCAGCATTTAACGGACAGGAGAACGTGCAGCCTGACAAATGAACACTGTTTAAGGGTGATGACGGGAAATTAATTACGACGCTAATTTATCGAGGTGCCGAGCTGTCAAACGTTTTTTTTTTATTTTTATATAAAAAGGTTGTTTTTTAGAAAGGCTACAGGTTGAGGCTTTCTAAAAATCCGGGGCAACGAGAGGATGCAGCCGTGGGCTTCTGTTTGTCAGGTGACCCCCCACACCCCCACACCCCCCCACCCCCCCCCGTGACAGCTGTTCTGAAACCTCCGCTCCAACGCCAGCTGCTCTGAGGAATGGCCGGCCTCCAAGCTCGCTAAGCCTTTGTCGGGTCGCATCTCGTGTACAGCGGTGCCGCAGCGTAATTATATATGCATTAGCTGCCTGTTTCAGTTACGGAGTTAATGACAGAGAAACATCCACCAACCCCCACCACCTCCAATTTGCAGTCATGAGGGCAGAAATTAGGCCTTGCGCCTCTTTTTTTTTTTTTTGCTGGCTGTGATACAAATCGGAAGCAAATCACGAGCAAAGGCGGCACTTTTTAAAAGGGGTTGGCGTTATCTGGTAAGGGTACGTCTAAATAAAAATCGATCTGCTCGCCAACAGCGGCACCCGGTTTATATGCGAACGCACTCACATTTCATCTGCTTTTCGCATTATTTTGCATATATCCTATTTTCACATCTAGAAGTCTGTCTCCCAGCCCAGATTCCTCAAGGGTTCAGTGTACGATGTTACCCTAAAAAAAAAAAAATTACACAGCGCAACATAATTTGATTAATGGCTGACACGACTTTGGTGCACCGCTCTCCCCATCTTTCACCGCGAGGGAGGAAACGGCGTGTCCTCAACTTCCTCTCCCCCCCCCCTGGGCATTCAGGCAGTCTTTTTTAGGCCCAAACTTCAGCAATTTACCTCCGAGAGCAGCCGCAGAGGGGGGTAGCCTGTCAAGAGTCGTGCCCAAAAACGTCTTCAACTCAAAGACACCTGGAGGAGAGAGAGCGAGAGAGAGACTTAGGTCTCTTAGGAAGTTTCGCGATCTGACCCGCTTTGAAACAAACAGCTGGGCCCGTCCAATCGGATAAAAGCTCGCGTGACTTTCCGGAGCGGCACCGTGTTGACAGCGGAGGGAAGCGGTTGGTGGGAGGAGTTGGACACGGCCGACAGCTGGCTTGGGTCTGGAACTGAAAAGGCTGGCAAAGTCCTCGGGGCTTCGAGCTCTCAGATACCGGGGAAGGAGGCCATATGGTCGCTGGTCCCCGAGTGGTAGATGATCCACAGGCTGATGTGGTTCAGGCCGGCCCAAGCGTGCTCGCATCACATCAGCAGGGTAACCAGCATTGACACTGGGACTACACCGAAGGCACAAGCCCTTGGAAATGCCCAGAAAGTTGTAGCTGACTCTACTTGTTTCTGTTTGAATTTTCTTTTTCCAGACCTCCCAACAGTATGTCCCCTGTCCCCTTTTCTCACAGCAATGACAACTGACAGCTCGACATGCTCTTGCATATTTTTTTTTAATTGATTTTTTTTTTTATTAACCAGCGCGGAACTGTTGGGTGACCATAAAACAGTCCTTGTAAAGAAACCTGTGAAGCTTAACGACAAGAGCGAATCAGACAATTCCCCACCCTCACAACTATATATGCTACAGTACATGAGAGGACGTGGACAGAGGAGACGCATCCAGCGCATGAACCTCAGGAAATTAACATGCTTCCACAACCTCTGATTAGGGCTATTCCCAGACACATTCAAGTTAATTCCAAGAATATAATAGCTTTATGGCCTACCTGTAAATGGGACACAGATGGCCACGACATTCCCATTCAAAAACCCATTGCTAGCCTCTAAGGAAACACTAGGCAGGACTGAGAGAACCATGAATCAACCATGAATGTGCTCTTGCACTTTGAATTCATGAATGTACTAAAAAAAAACCCTGGCAAGAGTGAAGATTTATTAAGTCGATGTTGGACCACTGATCTCAAACACTTTGACCTTGTGAACAAGGGTGAAAAACCTGGCCTTGGGGTCATCTCAGACGGGTGCACTATCTTCCCATTTCACTTCCTGAACAAGATCAAAGGGAGAAAAGGAAGACGAGGTGTGGGGGGTGGGGGGTGGGGGGGGGGGGGGTGGAGATCCTGTCCTACACATTGTAGGGGCGGGGGGGGGGGGGGGGGGGTAGACGGATATGTTGGATGTCTTTGTTCACAGGGGCATATGGATGCGCTTGACTGAGCATCAAACACCGTTCACCGTCGGGACCCGCTGGTGTTCCACAGGGCGTGGATCGCGCCCCTGCATTAATCACGCAATTTCGCTTCCTGCGACCAAACCCCCCCCCCCCCGAGGTCTGATCGCTTCATTACACGGCTTGAGCGGTTTGTTTCAGAGGGACTGCATTATTGATGAAGGCGGTAAGGAATGGTGGGCCCGGTGACAAATCGGATACGTCCGAGCGAGAGGTGTCCAATCAGAACGAGCGTATCGCATGGCAGGGCGAAGCAGGGACTCATCCTTTCTGGTTGAAACGAGAGAGATGCTTTCAGGCCGAGCTTCAGCTGCGAAACCATAGCGCAAAATAAAGGGCGATATATGTCCAAATATGGGCAACATTTAAAAAAAAAAAAAAGAATAAATTAAATGTCAAAGTGATATGCAAATGTTAAACATTTGGGAGCAAATTATACACACTAAATAGTGAATATGGAATACATCACGTATCACCTGACAAACATCTGTCCTGTCAAAATGTCTGTTGTACAGTCAAGAAATATGACTTGGGAGCCATATTGAACGTGGGATTTATGCATTTTATTTTTTTGTTACATAGTACACCCACATTTTTTTATCACATCCAAGCTGTGCTGTGTGCTTAATATTCAAATGTTGTTTTTTTACCTCTGACATGGGATGGGAATCTGGGCTTCAGGGATAAACAATAAAATGCATCGACATACATATTTTTTCACATATTACACATACAACTTAAAACAAAAAGAAGCGCAACTTGCAAGAGAATGCCACAAAACGAAGCATTATGAATGCAAAATGAAAAAGAGATGCTTTTAAGAAACACGCTTCAGGTGACACGTCTGCTTTACATCATCCTGGCACCGTTGAGCAGAGATCTCGTTACAGGAGAGGCACAGATGCTGTTTTACATCTCCGCGGCTTGGTTAATATATCGGCATCCAACTAAAACATGTCACCTTCCTTTTTGGGCAAAGTGCGCGATTGGCATTCACTTTAGAACACGGGTTTGTTTACAGACCGCGAGAAAGATGTACCACGCAGGTTACACAAATACGTTATTGGCACATTTCGTTATCAAACTCCAGTATCATTCCTGGGATTTCAATTAGTGCAACAGGTTGTGAAACAAACAAACAAACAAACAAACAAACAAACAAACAAACAATCAAAAATAACCCTGTTGTGCTTTTTTTGTTTCAAAGGCGTTATATAAGCGCTATTAAAACACGGGAGCAAATGTGAGAACTGCAAAAGCTAATGAGATAACTGCAAAGACTAAACTCCAGAATATAATGTAAGCAAATAGGGTCAACAGGTTGGTAGCTTTACCTAGTATCTATGTGAGCTATACCTCGCTCCAGGTATTCAGTTTTCTGGTAGTGGAAGGCAGATAATTTGTGATTTCCCATGAAATGTAAACTGTGCATCAACGCTATCACAGATCCTGTTGAGTGTAGCCTATAGTTACTAACTTTGGTAAATGAATGATGATTTATACGCTATCAAAGCGCTTGCAGTGATGTCTCATTCGCAGCAGTTAGGTTAGTGTCTGCTCAGACTTGATCATGCGGTTTGAACGCAACCTCGCTCACCAATCGGTTTACCCTGAGCGTCCCATTAAATCCATTGAATAAACGTGACGTGAACTACATCCAAAACTATATATATTTTACGAATGTAATATTAAACATCTTAAGGTGTGCATGTGTTTGGAGAAAAGCGCTGACAATTGTTATTCACAATGAATAACCATAAAAAAAAGAGTATATGCTTTCCTATACCATTTCTTAAAAAATGTAATGTCTTATGGACACATTATGTCAAAAAGAAACAGCCATTAATGCCCCGTATTACATCTACATTTGGCATTTTGGCTTACAAGTTAATACAAGTGTTACACTTGTCTTCCTTTCTCCCTTTGATCTTGTTCAGGAAGTGAAATGGGAAGATAGTGCACCCGTCTGAGATGACCCCAAGGCCAGGTTTTTCACCCTTGTTCACAAGGTCAAAGTGTTTGAGATCAGTGGTCCAACATCGACTTAATAAATCTTCATAAACTCAGTTTGCCTAGGTAATTTATTGATCGCTGAATTTGCCAAGCAGTGTTTTTAAAGAAAAAGATATTGCGACAGAATCACTGTGTTCGTTTCAGCGATTGGTTGCGATTAACGTCGTACTGTATTTAAAGGGGACATCTGCAAGACCTCTCTAGCTCTAGAGTTCTGTTTACATATTGTCAAAATGTTTATGCATAATCAGAATACTCAAAAGCCAAACGCAAAGATGCTACAAGTGCTGTCGCTATGCGTCTCACTGTATGACGTATACATACATTCACAGCTGCGTGAAAATTAGTTGGAATGACACTCATACAACTTGGATCCCAGTATTCAAACACTTAGTATTCATGCTGGACCTAATATTCACATTTCTGAGTATAACATTTTTACATTCTGACTGAGTCCTGACAAATACGCAATGCAAGGCGAAATGTTGATTTTTGTGTGACGAATAATGTTTTTTTTTTTTTCTGGGAGCAGTAATCATATCCAAATATGACTGACATTTTACATTTAGGCATCCAGAAAAACACACATGGTTTTCTTTAAAAGAAAAGACAAACACCGATTGTTGTTTGAGTTGTGGTTACCAACATCAATCCAGAACCAGTTTAACAAATATATTGGGTTACCTGAAAAATACCACTATGCTCACATCAACGACTTCAGAAGGAAAAATCTTACAACTGCATAATTCCACATCAAAAACACTAAAACTCAAACACCAATGCTTTCATTTTTATTTCTATGCAAGCAAAGAAATTTGCCTGTCGAGGATTTCTTGATACAGTTTTAGAGACTTTGAAGTTTACTCTATACACAAAGGACTCTTTCAAATTTTTTTTTTAAGAAGTAGTTCTGAATCTTTAAAGATTTACCCCTGATGTATTTAAAGTGGAACATTATGTTAGAGAAATGCAGTGTTATGCTTGAACTGGGAAAAACAAATTCTTTCTTTCTTCAAACATAAATTATTTAAGCAATCCCAAATGTTCTACCGTATGCTTTATAAAATTAATCCCGTGGTCTAGAGAACACTGCATTTGTAAAGGGGTTTACAAAGTGGAATTCCTTGTCAAAAATCCCCCTTTTCTTTGCTATTTTCTGACAAAAAAAACTAAACAAGAAGGTCATGTTGGTTTCGAGGCATGAGTAAACAAAATCTGTTTCGCGACATCAAGCAGCACTGTGCCTCGAGCAGGCCTGCCAGCCACCGCAGAAAACTTTACAACGTTGGGCAACTGCAATAAACAGCATTTACTTGGAATCTGGAATTTGATTTCCTGGGCATGTTTTCACTAGACTAAATACGGTGTCCATGTCTTCGTTGGGTGTGATTACGATTTCAGTGCCAAAGACACATATTCTGAAGTGGCAAAAAGGACACCAGATATTGTGCCCCTTCCCGTGGCAGCCTCTGACACCATATAGGGGGTTTTAGCTGTAAGGGACTTACACAGCTGTAGCAGCCACAAAACGCTCAATCACGAGCATCATGGGTGGATAGGAGTGGATGGGGGAAATAGCTCCCAAGCTAGCAGATAGTGGAGTGGGTAAGGAGAATGCTCCTGGAGAATTACACCCAACTCGGTTTTGTCGCTAAGAGATATTAGCAATGAAAGCCAGGAACAATTTCCCACGATGCCCTCTGCTCACTGCCCCCCCCCCCCCCCCCACCCCCCCCTCCACAAAACATTGCCAGCTCATCACAATATCATTCTCGTTTGAACTGTAATTCACAGGGGGAACTGTCAAAAGCCTCCGACAGCATTATTCGGCGTTGAAAACACACAACGCTCGGGCAAGTCTGTTTTTAAACCGTGAAAGTGGGAAAAAAAAAAAAGTGGAACTGCTACTTTATGCGGTTTTGTTTCTGGCTGCAATCGCTTGTTGGAGCAAATTACGTGACAGCTAGTCAACAGCAGCGGCCGTAACCATGGCAGTCACAGACCCACTGAAAGGTCAAGCACTTAACTGACGTTAAGTCGTTATTTAGGTGTCAGCCCACTTCCTTCTCGGGGTGTGAATGCCATTTTATCACCCGCAATTAATCTTATCCCCCCTCATAAAAGCACCTTTTGACAAAACGTGTTCAGCCAACAAGGGCCTGGGATTGCTCACCACTACACACCCGGGGAGCAAAAGCCAGAATCTAGACATCTGGAGGGGTGGAAACCTGGGTCGAGACATTTTGACATAAACAGGCTGGCGTAACCCCAATATAGTACAGGCTTTGGCAGGTTATAGCCTGGCTATGTCCTAATCAGTTAGAACATTTTCATTTTTCAACCAAATGTTGCCAGGTTTTCACCTGAACGCCTAAATGGCATTTCACCAATTTTTCCACCTCAAAAATGTTCACTGGGTCATCATCAATGCTTATTTTAGTACTGGAATCTTCTATGCCTGATCTAGCTGATTAATTTTAAAAACAAGGATATATTGGCAAGAGTATGGAGGGCATCTATATTGAACCCCCACCACAGCTGGAGGTCCCTTCCGAACAAAGAAAAAATAAATAATTGAATAAAATAAAAAAAGTAAGACAACAGCAAGGTCTGCTGTCCTTAAGAAATATGTTCCTGCTGAAATATTTAAAACAAACGAGGGAAGAAAATGAACATGGTGCAGCAGTGGAGGACTGAGTGAACTGTAAGAAAGGAAGCAGAGGAAGGTGGACATTCCTCATGTCGCGTGATCGTACGAGGCCTTCGCCCGGCGCTTCGATTTGTCTCCGCCTGTCGCACGGCCCCTTTCATCTGAGCCGCTCTCCGCTCCATCCTGCAGGCGGCCTTGAGAGGAGGGCATTAAAAATGGCGGCCTTCACCGTGAGCTGCTTCACTATGGTCGCACGGCCCCTTTCATCTGAGCCGCGCTCCGCATCCGTCCTGCAGGCGGCCTTGAGAGGAGGGCATTCAAAATGGCGGCCTTCACCGTGAGCTGCTTCACTATGGTCGCACGGCCCCTTTCATCTGAGCCGCTCTCCGCTCCATCCTGCAGGCGGCCTTGAGAGGAGGGCATTAAAAATGGCGGCCTTCACCGTGAGCTGCTTCACTATGGTCGCACGGCCCCTTTCATCTGAGCCGCGCTCCGCATCCGTCCTGCAGGCGGCCTTCAGAGGAGGGCATTTAAAATGGCGGCCTTCACCGTGAGCTGCCTCACTATGGCCGCACGGCCCCTTTCATCTGAGCCGCGCTCCGCATCCGTCCTGCAGGCGGCCTTGAGAGGAGGGCATTAAAAATGGCGGCCTTCGCTGTGAGCTGCTTCACTACGGCCCTGCTCCAGGGCTGCGCTGACGCTAAAGCGAAGCCTTCCCAGCTGAACTCGATCGGCTCCGCGGAAATCGACGGTCTGGGTCCTGACCGCGTACGGGTCGAGACAACGACTCCGTGGAGGGCCGCGAAAATTCTGCCACGTGCGTTTATGTGCGTTTATGCGCGCACAAGCAGGAAGCAGGAAGTGAAGCCAGTGCATCTTAATTGTCCATCCATCAGGAAAAAAAAAAAAAACGTTAGCGGGCCGAACGCTCTGCTCTTCTGTCTCCGTGTCTCACACCGCCATCCTCCAATAAGGCTCTGGTTCAGGGTCATGAGCAGATTTATTATGGGCCTCCGCCTCCAAACATGCGTCAAGATTCCCTCCGGGCTGTCGTGACCCTTATGCATGTCAATGTCAATTTATTTTTAGCATCCCTGCTAACGCTTGCCAGATTTCTTCTATTTATTTTTTTAAATATCCCGTCCCCTGAGAAACCCAGCCACCGAGGGTAAGGGTGAAGTCAGTATCGACTGAATGGAATGGCTCGATTAGCTTCTTTTGCTGCTGGACGATGTAGCCCCCCACGACGCCACGAACTTCATTTAGCCAAATGTTTTCTTCATTTTTTTTTTTTCATTTTTTATACACAAATTCTTGTTAGATAGTTGATGGATATCAAAAGCGTAATTTGGACTGTGGAATTCCCATTTAGTTTTTCCTCCCCAATTTGGAATGATGACATGCGCTTCTGAAGTGATTACTAATTCTGTTACTAGATTATGAAATTTGGGTTAATGGATAGTCGGAAGCCAAATCACCACGATGTGCAATATTGTCATATGGAGGGAATCATTTAATTACTAAATAATTTTGGAGCTCCTAGCCTTCTTAGAGGCTGTTAAAAAAAAAAAAAAAATTTTAAGCCTACTAACAGTGAGACATTTAAAAATCGTCATTACACACACAGTTTTATTAATTCAGGCTACGGCTTAAGCAAACTGTTGAATTCCAGCGTCTTCACTGAATCAGAATTAAAAAAAGAAAAAGACAGAACACAACAGAAAGCATAGTGACAGAGATACAAATTCTCAATAAAGACAATCAGCCACAGACTTTCAGCCTGTACACCTATCACAATAAATAAAAAAAGAGGCTACTTTCCGGTGCATAACCGTTAGGTCATGTTGAGAACTGTGTCACTCCCCACTCTGCCTGAACCAGTCAGTTGGCAAAGATCAATGTGAATATGCAAGTCAAGGAGGAAGAGAGGTCTGTGTAGTATAATGAGTAAGGAGCTGGTCTTGTAACTTGCCGTTGTACCCTTGAGCAAGGAGGTACTTAACCTGAATCGCTTCAGTATATAGCCTGCTGTATAAATGGATGCCGTGTAAATGCTATGTAAAAAGTTGTCTGTTAAAC
The DNA here is from genome assembly GCF_018555375.3 of Anguilla rostrata. NCBI lineage: Eukaryota > Metazoa > Chordata > Actinopteri > Anguilliformes > Anguillidae > Anguilla > Anguilla rostrata. The sequence continues at coordinate 7,867,628 of NC_057940.1, read as the reverse complement.
GCCGGTAATGTAAGGTCTTCTTGAAGATGAAATGAAGATGGAATTGCAGTTGTTCCGCATACTACAACGGAAAAAAACCACACGTGTCTGCTTTTTAAAATCGGTGAAATTTATGTAAAAAATGGAACTGTTTTCGCAAAGTGTTTAAAAACAGGCTCATCACGGTGATGTAAATTTATTCGTGTGGGTTTTATTATCATAATTAATACAGTGTGGATTGCATTTTACATTACACATTACAGGCATTTTACGCAGAATGTTCGTGTATAACCAAGAGCAAACATTACACAAACTTTCATTGTTTTAATCAGACACGAGCATTCACATATGGCTATCCCATTTATACAGCTGCATATATACAGAAGCAATGTCAGGTTAAGTACCTTGCTCAAGGGTACAACAGCAATGCCCTATCTGGGAATCGAACCTGTGACCTGTAGATTACCAGACCAGCTCCTTACCCATTATACTAGACAGTCGCCCACCAGTACTAATGCGGTGATCATGGCGGCCCTAAAAAATACTCTGCCCCCTATATACCATACCAGGGCTGCTGTCAAGACAGTCCTGGAGGCTATCCAGGCTTGAAGAGATGCCATATTGTGTTTTTTTTTTTTGATTATTAAATATACTTTTTAAAAATAAATAGACGGCAAATCCTCGGCGGGGCTAAGAGAGCCACGACAGCATGCAGTCACGTTGCCGTGGCAAATTCAGTTTGGGGAAGATGGATCAGTAAATTGGCTGTCCAGGAAAAAAAAAGTCACATCCTCGACAAAGTGCTTCGGCTTTGATCCAAAAATAAAAAAGAAAAAAAAGAAATAAATGAAAATCATTAGGGGGGGCCTTGGCAGACTGACGATTGCCCCGTGACATCACAGTGCTCCTTGATTTCTCCATACCAAAGCCTGAGGTGATGATTGCTTTTCATCAAAATTTACACAGGGCCTTCTGCTTTTAAATTCATTTCCCCTCTCCCTTTTTTCTCCTCAAGTTTTTTTTTTCTTCTTTTTTTTTCTTCCATTTGAATTTGAGTATTTTCAGTAATAATTCACTGGCTTGCTTTTCCTCAGAATGTCAGCGAGCATGGCAGTTGTATTCTCTATTTCCCTGTACAATGTCACAAAAAAACACACAAAGCATCCACACCCCCCAAGCCCCCCCACCCCCCCACCCCCGACTGTCTCAGCCCTCGACAGCGTGTCTTTAAGGAGCGTGTGCGGGAAATGTCCAATTATGCTGTCAAAAACGCATTTCAGAGAGCCGTCCGCCCGAGGATCTGCAACCGAAGGCTATCCCCGCTTCCCTCCTCCTCACAAATTATCCCCTTTCCCCTTCTCACAAATGTCTGTTGCCATTCTTTTCAGATTGACAAAATCCCATTTCCACCCGGAGATCTTTAAGAGAAAACAGCGTGAGGTAAAAAGGCCACCGTGCTGGTATTTATTCATATTTCAAAAAGTTTTTATCATTATTTTTTTTTTTTTTAAATCTTCAGTTATGGAGTATTCAGTCGTATTCTCTGTCTGTCAGTTTGAAAGTTGGCAGATAAATACGCACTCATTCTGTCAGCAGGCACTTCTTTGAACCACAGAGCTCGCCTACACAGCTGGTTTCGGGGCAGACTGTAGTCGTCGGGTCAAACAGAGGAGTTGATCCAACGTGATAGGACAAGGACAAGGATAAGGACAGCACAATTGAAAATCTGTCACTTTTGTAAGTCGCATATTGTAAAAAGCAATTCTCACCCTCTGGGAAAAAAAAGATGAATATAGTGCATTTATTTGGAATTATCGCCATGACGACTCTAAAAAAATGTTGTCATGGAGACATTTACTGCATCAAGGTGGCATCAAAGCTTTTTCGGCATTGTACAGTCAGAGTCTTTTGACTGTAATATGTCAATGGCTTCAAATAAGTGAGCCGTCTGCCCAAAGCTGGCTGGTATGTAATAGCTTGATGGACACATTAAAAATGTTTTGCCTTAAACTTTTCTAGGCAAGATTTATAAACATAAAATCTTGGTGGCACCACAGAAGAAAAGTAGCCTTGATTGCCATCCAGTGAAGATTTGAATATTCAAATCGCATGACTGACATCACATGAATGTCGTTGGTAATGATCGGTTTGCTGTCGCCTCGACAGTAACCAGAAGGCTGACGGTCTGATTTTCTTTGGGGTGAACTTTGGAGTCAAACGCAACGATCAGCTGGAGACCTGCCGCGGAGACCGTGCCTGCCGTTCAATTGTGAAGAGCCTAAATCGTTGTTTACTTTACTCCTAATTATCCGCATTATAACTTCATTCACGAGCGAAGTGGCGAGTCAGCCAATCATGTAATTGCACAAATAGAGCAGATAATCAGCTGTTCTCTCAATGCGCCACGCTGCACCTGCTTGCAGCACATTGCCAGGTTTTCGGTTTTAATGGTAATACCACGGTCGCGCGGGCAATTTAGCTTCATGCACACAGTTAATTACATGCAGATTAGGGTACTTTTTTTCCCCCCTCTGTGTTCCTGACTTTGATAGAGAAAGCTATCGTGGCTGGGAGACCAGCCTCCTAGTAAAAAAAAAAAAAAAAAAACTCTTTTGCATCACTATCTGTGGTTTGGTTGAGTCCCCAGAACCTTAGAAATGACTTTTTAACCCTTTCCAGACTGATATTTCAACAACTTTTTTTCCCCCTCTCATCTCTTCTAAAATTTCCTTTTGATTGTGAAATAGCGTGCTGGTGGAAACTTTATCGTGACTACTTCACTCTGATGGCAAGATTCAATATGGGCGAGATTTTGGTTCAAACCGGCTGGCTGCAATCAAGCCTGGGTGTATTCAATCAGCTGAATCTAATTATCAATTACATTTTTTTGTTGGTTGATTGAGTAACTAAGGGGGCAATTACTTTTTCACATGGGAGATGTGGGTGTTTATGTAACTTTCTTCATTAAGTAAATGAAATCATTTTAAAAACGTGTTTTGCGTTTACTCACTTTTCCCTTCGTCTAATATAACATTTTGTCTAAAGATTGGAAACATTCAGTGTGACAAATATGCAGCAATTGAGGAAATCAGGAAGGGAGAAAAACATTCACAGCACTGTGCCTTGCCTCAAACAGGAAAGTTTATTACATTTATAATTCTAGTAAAGTATGCGAACACCATACTCATGTTGCTAAATTAATATTTCAAATGAAATTTAAAAAAGAGATTGCATAGGGTCTTTAATATTCATACCTTCGCTGCTGAGAATTTCTTGGTAGAATAATCTGCCTATTTTCCATACCAATATGAAGCTCTGCAAAACTACCTTCTCATCAATGATGCACTCATTTAAAGCACACAAACCTCCTAAATGTGAGATCATATTGACTGAACACCCATCTGCATAACACATGTAAGCCTGGCGTTGCTTTTCCAGGACTGGTTTTCACTGTGGTTTCAAATGAATGGGAACTCCTTTTCCCAGCAGGCATCTGTGCTCTCCTCCGGGTACCCCTGGTGGCACAGCAGGTCCTTGAGCTTTTAAATGTATTCTCTGGTAAAGATGTGGTTCTCAGTAAGAACATTAGCATCTTCGCCTGACTTTAGGGTGAACGTACTAATGTTCATACTGAGAACCATATCTTTACCAGAGAATAAATGGTAAAGTGTACAGTATGTCTCCATCCCCATAAGTGTTGCCAGAACATCTGTGTACTATTAATATACTAAACATAAAAAGGACAAGAGGTACAGTTACAAGCCTAAGAAATTGTTTATGCAGTATTGCAGTATGCTGGTGAGGATTACCGAACCTCTCACTGACATGACTTAAGCAGCATTAACAGAACACTTCCAGATTTGGCAATGCTACTACTACTAGTTTTACAGAGCAAATGAAGAAGCAGAGACTACCTAAATATGTTGCTTACATTTCATTTAGTACAGACACCTAGCGATGCAGACATCTACATTTTAAATCAGCTCAGTTTGTAAACATTAAGCGCAGAAAAATTTTCCGTCGTTACCAATTCAGGTTTCCGGATTTGGATCTGCGATATTCTGTCATCTGCACATCTCCACATTTTAACAACGTTTTCAGATAACTGTGACACGTGCACGAGTAGGCGTGAACAGGTGTTGACAATTAATATACAACCCTCCTCCTGTCAAACTGAGACAAATGAAGGAACATCTGTTATTTTAAACTAGAGCGCTGCAAAATTACGACTGTCACAACAAATCCACCCATGTGTCAGCAATATGGGCTGTGATGAAAAACCTGAATATCATATTTGGAATGCATATATGATGTGTTGCACACCAGTGGTTCTCTCAGCTCTTTTGTCCCCATGACCCCCCGTATCCAGAAATACCTCCCCACCCCCCCAGACCCACGCGCACCCACACACACACACACACAGGAGACGTGATCACCTGCCTGTCATCATTGTGACTCCATCTGTGCACACTCCTGTGCAGTCAGTCATGCTTATTCCATTTAACTCCATAGAAGCATACAAGTCGTTTTAAACATTTGTAATTTATTTTTAATTTAAGCCATTGTAGGACCCCTCGAGCATAAATCCTTCATTATTTCCTTTTCCCCATTCATAGCAAACATGCGTATGAGACACCTAAAGGAAATAAAAAGGTTATACTTTATATGAGTAATTGCTTGCTTTGTGTTATTTATTTAACTGACTAATTGCTTATGTCTTGATGTTTTGTGATTGAAGCTTGCAGGCCCCATCACCTCAAAGCCCCCATGGCAGCTCCCTGAGGCCCCCTTATGAGCCCCGGTCCCCCCAGTTGAGAACAAGGGTTGCACACAACACAAGTTCACCAATGATATTCAGAATATTTTATGAAAAGATAATTTCTTGTGCACAATAACATACGTGTTATAATGCATTTCTCAACACATTTTAAAATTTCAGTTAAAATCAAAGGTTGACTTCTGAGAACGTTCTTTTAGTTTAAATCTAAAATGTATATGTTACACGAATCGCAGTTTTCAATGCATATGATTTATTTATTTATTTATTTGAAAACACCGCACATCCCTATAATGCAGCCGCTGTTCATATCATATTATGGAATTGACGGGGCGCTGCGTTTCTATTCGCTCTCGCCATTCTGTCAGTTGAGCGGAAGCTGACGCAGCTCGGGAAAGAGGACGCGCCGTCCTGCAGTTCGGGTTGTGCTGACGCGCTGCGGGAAACGTGCCCCGAGGGGGAGAGAGAGAGAGAAAGCGGCGGGTTATTTACAGCGCCGTCGCCATGGGGACCGCGCCGGCTCCGGCTCCCAGCTCCCGCTCCGTCGCACAGGAGGACGCTCGCGCGCGAACTCCTTCGTCCGGGTGACAAGACGGCGAAAATGAGACGGAGGATTTTAGAGGCGCTAGCCGTGTCACTGCTCAGAAGAAATAAATTACATGGACGGTTAAGCCAACCAATGTCATGCTACATGTATGCGTACACCCAAGCTTGATTTACTGGGGGAAAATAAACGTTTAGCATAACCCGAGAACCATCCTAGTGGTGACAGTTCAGCCATATTGGCTGGAAGGAGCTGAAGTTGGCTGGAAGGGAGGTGCTGAGGGTTTAAGAGATAAACATACAGCAGTAGTGTGCTTGATTTACTGGGAGAAAATAAATGTTTAGCATAGCCGAGAACCATCCTAGTGGTTTTGTAATCCTCGATTGAAGCAGTAATAACAGAGCGCTGTATCCTTCATGCTGTCTTGTCAGTACTGAGAAGTTTTCCATGTTAAGTGGTGATACTTTAATTAGAAATTTCCTTTGCTGTAGAAGTTGATTTTTTTTTTTGTTCACTGTGAAAGTAGGCATGCACATTTCATACATTTGTTCATTTGACATTTAAAGAACGCTTCCTGATTTTCTGTAAATACAACTCCGCCCTTCAAAGCCAGCAATTCAATCCACTGCACTTCGAACATCCTTACTAAATGCCGTCAGATAAAATGCATAATTTACCTTGCAAAACAAAATTTCAAGTAATGGGGATACATTTGGTTACATTAAAACAAAAAACAAAACAAAAAAACGGATTAATAGGTAGTCAATCATTCAAAAGACAGATTCCATGGGTCTGAAGGTAATATTTGAGAAGTTGATCCACCAATGACAGACTGACCTCACTAATTAGCCAATAAAAATTCCCTCTTCAGCATCACCATGTACAGTAGGCTCTCAGACAGGGGTTCAATCATAAAACAGCGTGAGTAACGAACAAAACAGTAACGATAGGCTGGTCTTTTTCTTTTTTTTTTTTTGCTCCATTGTCTCTGAGGTAAAAGCCCTGTCAGCACCTCAGTGAGATGTTTGATGAAGTCTCGTCTGTATTGGACTGAACTGCGGTTCCTGCCCCCAGTGTGACGCTCAGGTTAAGCAAAGCTCTCTGACCTTTTAGCACCGGTTACACAGCCTGCCGCCAGACTGGGGGGAAACCGAATACCCGGTGGGCTCTTTTGCCGCTCGTTCAGTCCGAAGTCATTATTTAGACGTGAAGTCAACTCGTCCGACATGTCGGGGTTCAGAGCAGTTACCGTTGGAGGGCGACTTCAAAACCTGGTGGATTCCACCTATCACCCATGTACCGGCTCCAGAGAATGCCAGTAAATGCCAGCCTGTGATGACTGTGAATTGATTTACAGAGGTATTCTCAGAATTATCCTGCTGGATTGCAGTTATATCCTTTGGGCAACCTGTTGGGTGGTATTGTTTTGAAATAAACTTTTGTACCGGTACTTTCCATGTTAATAGGAGGCTCTTTTGCCCCTCATTACAATAAACAATTTATGGGCTAATTGGAGCACTATCACATCTAGTCCAATTACCCATTCAGCTCGTGAATAATTCATTCTGAAGTGGTCTGTTGATTGCTTTTCATTGTTCGGGCAGTTTTAAGAGCAAAGTGCAGACTTAACAGGAAAAAATATTCTAGTAGCACAAACAGAATACACTTTTTCTCAACCCAATTGTACAGAAGTTATGAATGTAAATTCTTTAACGTATTGTGTTATATATTACAGAGAGAACCAACCAGCAAGAATAACATTTAATGTGGCTTAAGCTGTCATTCTATCTCTCTTAAAGAAGGCCCTTTGCTTTTCTTTTTGAGATTATGGAAAATAAGCACTCACTTGGCGAGGGGGGATCGGGGATCAGGGATTGGAGGTGAGGAGTTATAATACCTGGCAACCTTAAATTCTCCCACCTTCAAAATAAAGCACTTTAATGGCTTACAGATGCCCTGTAAAGATCATTGACACAGAATTCCGACAAAAATCGCAAGCGAGCCACAATAGACCATATGTGACTTTCTCCATGTTATGATATGCATATTAAACTAGTGCCCTGGAGGAAAAATTCAAAAACAATACAAAGTTTGATCCATTCCAGTTCATCCACACATCTTGTCTGACCCCTTGGCTAACAATAAAGACACAACAGCATGAAAATAGAAAAATAAAAGTCACAGCCGTTATAGTTTGTGATTGGCTCTGTCTGTAGGTAAAGCAGCAATCAGCACTACACAGAATTTCTTTTGGTTCAGAGAATTCTGATCACTGCGAATAGCATTTTCATATGTTCCCAGCCAATCACAGCCCTGTGAGTTATATTAATTGACGTACATATTAATCTGTATAGATCTGCACAATGTCACATTCAGGCTTAGGAATGTGACATTATGGAACACATTAATTAAAAATGACTGAAGATATTTATCAATGTTAATTTAAATGAATGAAAACAATGACTGTATCCATTATCGTAATAATTAAATAACAATGACATTTGTGTTTTCTTCAGGGTTTTCCTGATAAGGGAAACAATACAGTAATTATGAATAATAATGAATTAATGGATTACCAATAAAACTGCTGATGCAAACTGACCTTTAACAGCATTAAAAAAAAAAAGTGTTCCTACACATGTTGCTTCTGGCTTCTGCTAATTATATTTATATGCCAGTAACCTCCTAATCTCTAAATAAATCATTGACATTTAAATGTTTTCCTCTGGGTCATTTTGAAAGCTTTATTTATATTAGTATATTGGCTAGTTTGATGCAAAATATTCATATTTTTGATTTTGAAAGGATCCCCATTGCAAAACAATAAATGCATTTCTTGATGGTATAATTGTTCCTCAGCCATGCTTAATGGCAAATGATTGGTTTTTTTCTTTTTATTTCCCTCTTACAGTACCATGGGACTAGGGTTTGAAATGCTGTAAATAAGTGTGGCAAAAGACAGGAAACTGTAGAAAAGTGTATTCACTAAGGGATAACACAAGCAAAGGTCATGCAGAGCGGTGAAATTAAGAATGATCGTCATGGCAAAGGACGATAATGTGAACCGGACCAAATCAGGAATAAATCAACAACTATGATTTAAAACTACATTGTTGTAAGTGCATAATAAAACATTAATAAAAACCCGTGTGACAAGCGATTACACTGAAGCCCCTGTGAAGGGCATCGATTGAGCAAATAAGCAGCAAGAATCAATGGCTCTAAGCCATTTTAACAAAAACTAGCGAGATCCCTCCCACGCGAGACGTGAGCAGAGCCGAGCCAGGCTAAATCCCGAGCCAGAGAGACGCGATGAGCCTGCCAAAAAAAATGGAGCCAAAGCCACAACCCGGCCCAAAATGCTAATGCCCACAACACCACTCCCCCTCCTCCAGAAAACTGACAGCTTAAAGGAGCGCAAATGTGGCCGTTTTTTTTTAAACTGCGGAACGAATCAGTCTTTTACAGCTCTTATCGTTCGCTATTGTCAAGTTAACATTTTCTTTTTTTTTTATGGCCGAGGGGAAGAAGAGGCTGGACATAAGTTGGCCACAAGTTTTCAATGCCACAAGCCAGTGGGAAAGTTAAGGCACTCGCCGTGTCAGTGCTCCGAAGAAATAAATCACATGGACGGTTAAGCCAGCCAACGTCATGTTACGTGTATGTGTACACCCAAGCTTGATTTACTGGGGGAAAATAAGCGTTTAGCATAACCGAGAACCACCCTAGTGGTGACAATTCAGCCATATTGGCTGGAAGGAGCTGAAGTTTTCTGGAAGGGAGGTGCTGAGGGTTTAAGAGATAAACATGCAGCAGCAGTGTGCATCATAGTCTCCTTCTCTCTGCTCTCCATTTACAATTTACAGTACATCAACAGTATTGGACAATGTGTTCTATGATGTATAAAAAAAAAATTTCTTTCCAATTTCTCCCCAGTTTAGTCATTATACCAATTCCCCATGTGTATCACAGTCCTGGTCAATGTGCTATCCTCTGTTGATCTGGGGAGAGTGTAGACTACCCAGATGGCCCCTGATGTATAATACTGCAGTGTTTATATATATAATGAGTTCCAAAAACTATATAAAAATGAGAATAACTGCTGTTCTTTTTAAAAGACATATCTACTCTACATACTACAAGAAAAAAAAAAAAGGGATCGATTGAGTGTCCCCTGTGATTGTGTCTGATCATACACGAAGTCATGACGTGACAATGAAGACACGCACTGTCGCATGTTCCTCTATGCAAACACGGGGGTAGATTATACAGAGATGTGCTTCACCTAAGGAAAAGCCACAAAAGAGAGCCCTGTACTGCATTCCTGCCCATTGACCAGAAGACACAAATACATATTTCCCAGAACATGTCAGTTAGCCAATATATGACGCATACAGCAACATAAACAACAACAGGCAGAACAATGTCCAGTACCACAAAAATCTGCAGTTAGTTACAGACTTTATAGTCCAATTTGTTATTCAAATAAACGGGCACCTGGAATTGTGGCAATGCCGCTTTTTTCGATGCAAGGTTCAGGTTTATGAGGGAGAACTGGCGCACGGCATGGTGTCCATTTGGTAATGATGAGTAAACGATTCTGCACAGCTGGGTGTGCAGTCTCCCACAGCATGCGTGTTCCTCGACTGGAGGATGCTTACTGAGCAAAAAATCTAAAATATTCTTTATTCCTGTAACAAAACATCAAAGCATGTCTACCAACACACCTCAAGGCTCAAATTTCACTGAAGCCTGCGTGACTGTCGCCCAGTACCCTCAGCTAGACTGGCATGTCAATTGCAGATGACCGGTTCAACACATACACCTGACAGTCACAACTAAATGCAGTTCTCATTCTCCTGTGATGTGGTCTGATGATTCCAAATCAGCACTAGTAATTATTCAGAAGTATTACTGTACGATGGTGTCTAACATACATCAGATTAATCAGAATGAAATGATAATATTGTTGAAGTTAAATGTAAAATGTTAGAGTTAAGTATATTAGAGCTAGTATTAGTTGTTATGTTAATGGAACCAAAAGTAGGAGCAGTAGTAGTTACTGATACACATTAAGACTAATGTAGACATTTACTGCATGTTTCCAGCCGCTGAAACCTATTTCCGACGATGTGACCACTGCAAATTTGTTATTAGTGAGGGAAAGAGCAGTCCCTGCCAAGAAAAATTGGTGGAGGAAAGGAAGAGGGGTAAGGGGGGGGGCGGGTGTCAGAGATAAACAATGTCTCGTCTCAGGACAGCAACAGAAACATCCTTTTGATTAACCCGGAGTCTGAGTGTGCAGTGGACTGTGTGGACTTGAGCCGGCGAATGGAATTTGGGGAGGGTGGGGGGTGGTCGGCCATGGTTGTGAGGCCTCTGCTCTGGATAATAACTTCTGAAATAGAAAAGTTTTCAAGGTCAGGACACGTGGGGGTGTGTGTGTGAATTAGGAGGCAAGAAGTGAGAGCGGAAGCTCTGCTCTCAGACGTGACCTTGGCTGAACAGGTAGCATTAGCCTTCGAGGGGTGGGGTGGGGGGGGGTGGGGTGCTCTCAGACGTGACCTTGGCTGATGCAGCTGAGCGGGTACCGTTAGCCTTCAGTCATCATGTAAAACTGAGGTCGGCCGGACGAGGCCAAATCCATAAACAGCACATTAGAGCCCTCTGAGAGATAAACATTATAATGCAGTTTGTCTGAAGCACCATACAGGAAGCCTGTGGCTTCAACCGCTTTGTGTTGAATGCTGAGACTTATATATGATATGGCATGTTACACTCACTGATTTGTGTTTTAAAATGAAGAGGTCTCGTTTGATGATCTGCATAAATGACATCTATGTCCTTTCATCTCTGTGTTGCTTTGTAGGGGGTATTGTGTTATGTTTTTGTTGGAAAAGCACAACATGCCCTAACTGTTTCTTCCTAGTGGCATTCAACACTCAGGCTTGTTTAAGTAAAATGATAAAATACAAAATAAAGTAATAAATATTAATGTTATGGGACCTATACCAGTATGTGCCCATGCTGATGACTTGCTTTTGTTCTGTATACATAATTCAGAGTAATGCAAAGGGGAGATTTGAAGTGTTCCAGGAAACCCCCCAATGGGATGATAAATTTACACTTAAGGTAATTATGACTTCAGAGCACATTCTGTAAAGAAGTAATAGCTTTTTTGGTGTCATTTATGTATCGATCTCTTTAAGTCTGAACACAGGGAATTGAATATGATCCACTCCTCTACTTAAAAAGCACACAAAAATGAGCCAAAATTGCAAGCCAAAACTATACAGTTGAGAGGCCCAGGATACAATTTACAGGATTAAGCTTAAAAATACATGCAAGGGTCATTTTTGGATTTTTTTTTTTTCTTACACGTTTTTTTTCCCCGGCCAAGACCAAATTGTGTTTGTGAAGAACAAACAAATGCTGGAATTAAACTGTGAGACGAAGCTTAGGCCAATTTGAATGATTAAATCCAGGCCAGGCACAACCAGGGAGCCTGCTGTCAAGTTTGGACGGGGAAAGAGAGAGAGAGAGAGAGAGGGGAGGGAGGGTGAGAGAGAGAGAGAAAGAGAGAGAGAGAGAGAGAGAGAGAAAGAAAGACAGAAAGAGAGAGAGAGTGGCTGGCTGAATCCTAGCACCACGCAGAGGTCGTCGTCAATGTCAAGAGAGCGATCTGGTGACAGAAATCATTCAATATTCATGACTTGTTTGCGGTGCAATAGGAGAGGCCTCCATTACGATTTTAATTTATTGATTGTCAAGTGAGGTACTGGAGGAAAGCATTTAATTTTCCCCCCACCTCCGAGGACCCAGGATAGTTTTCAAAAGTGAGAGCGCAGTACCTCGCCTCCCCCCCCCCCCCACCCCCCACCCCCCCTAAAAACCCTGTCTTTCCGCTTCACCTGAAATGACCTCACAGACATGCTACCCTTGCAGAGTCTTTTCCGGAACCACTGGCGCATAAAGAATTGCAGAAGGACAGATGTCAACAAAGTACCTCGCCCCTTTTCCCCCCAACAATTGTATCTGCCGATTCAATAAATAAATAAATACGTACATATTGGACCTTCCCAGTTTAATTAGTCATCAGTTCACAGCAAAGTGTAAAGTCACTCTTGAAACTCTGACTGTGTGTCTTCCACTACATATACATAGAAATAATTTTTAAAAAAGCATACCAGCACTACTGATAACCAACAGATGCTAAATTGTTACCAAGATGGCACACTTAATATTGACAGAGCCTTCTCTGGATTGTTAAGGAACTCCCTTCCCTTTATCCGGAATAAATGCAGAGCATGTGGTCTGTGGGACGAAGGTCTCTGTGATTAGTCTTGAATTGATTCAGAATGTAACTAAGAAGAATTCTAGAGGAAGCCTTGATTACATGCAGAGCACACTAATGGATTATTTTCCAACTGTACTATGGTTAAAACAAAGGAATTAATTTCAGCAATGCAAAATAGCTACACCTAGTTTTCAAAATTGTTTTTTTTTCCTGTGTAGTTAACTTTTTGCCTCCAAACCTCATTAGTACAGAACCTCTCATCTGAGAGCAAGGAGGATCTAAAGTGCACAGAAGCACACTTCAGCTTCGACTAATTACAGTAAACACTGCATTGGAGTAGTTTCCATTTCTACAATGATTAAAACAAAGGAATCGGGTTTCAGTGATGCCAAATAAGTGTGACTACTAGTTTATCTTCCAAAGACATGATGTGTTCTAACACAAGAGCACTGCCCATTTGTTACTCATCTGCATAACTCATCTGCATATTAAACATGTGACACAAACCCTGTGCAATCAATGGCAACTGCTCATGGCGATGTCTCAGAATGCCAGATTTTAAGAGCAAATAAACACCAGTGCCACCAAATGCCCTCCAAAGTATTAACACAGAGGGGGAAAACAAAACATGCATCACTAAGTTAATAATTATCTCAATATATATTTTTTGTCTTGCTTTCAAGGTGAGTTACCCCTGTGCTTGATGAAATAGGAAAACCTACAAATGTACAAGAAGAAGAATAAGAAGAACTTCTTTATATTATATGCAAATCATCAGGGTTAAAAGGAAGTCAGTGCCAGAAAAAAATGGAAAATGTCCTCTTTTGGTGTCAAACGCAGTGCATGGCATACAGGACCAGAGTGTGGCCCTAAACAATTCCTTTGAGCGGCGGGGCGGGGTGGGGTTACTTGATAAAACCCTTCCTACATTACATTGTTATGAACTGTTCTGTTGCTGTTCCATTCACCCTCCCCTCTTATGGTCCGTGTGGCCCCCCCCCTTATGGTCGTGTGGCCCCCCTAGCGGTTGTGGCCCTAAACATAACAAACATAGACCGTTTATGCCACGGGCCGGCCCTGGTTACTGGAACAAGTGCTCTTATTCCAAAGACCATTTGAGTCACATGGGCCCAAATGTCAGTTCTTGATTGATCAGTCTCTTGCAGGTTCTGAGGACTCAGAGTCCCTCATTAACAAGAGATGGGCTGGGGCATGTGCATATATGCGCTCAACAAAGTGACATTTCAGAGTGTTTTTAAAAAGGTCACATCCAGTGCTTTGCGTTATCGAAGCGTTCATGTTTTATTTATCTGTAAATGTTCTCCCTGGCAAGCCATTTGAGATAAGATTCACCTTTTGGAAAAATCCTATAGTGAGGGAAAAACATTTGGAAGAGGTAGTTGTGACATTTGTTTCAAAAATGCATTGGTCTAGCAGTACTAGAAAGACTGTTTGTACCGTACATCAGAAGGAAAAAAAATGTTTAATCATTTTAAACATAAGTGCTGCCCAGCTGCTTCCTTTCTTAAAAGATTTCCCATTTGTGGTGCCCTATGCACCATGACAATGTATTGTATAAACGCGACCTTTTGTATTCGCGGGGAGAAGAGCATTTTGCACTCATTTCATATGCATGGCTGCTCTCTCGCTCTCCCTCTTAAATACACACAACACATAACCGCACGCAAACGCACACACACACACACACACACACATGTACGAGCCTGGGCGTACACATGCTTACACTGAAACTCAGGCAGGCAAACACCGTTTCACACAGAGCTAAGGCACACACACACCACAGCTTCATACATTCAAACACAAACATGCACTCATGGTCAAACACGCACGCATGTGCAGAAAAATACATGCACGCACGTACACACAAATTCATATATGGCCCAGCTCTGTCTTCCCTTCAGCTCAACCCCATTAATTTTCCTAAAAGCAGTGTGACTAGGCAAAAGTGAAGCTGCCCCCCCCACCCACCTGTGCCTCAAACCCTGGGCTGTCAAGTCAAACCAATCCAGCTTCACTCACTCAGAAAGCACACATCGGAGGACATGCCCAGATGCCCCCACCACAGCCAATCAAATGCAGCAAAGAAATCCAGCCAGCTCCACGGTGACAGCTTCATGTTGCCGGTAGAAATGGAGGGCACGGGCACGGAGAGTCACGGTCACAGAGACCTGTACGTTTCGGCCGAAAGGACCATCTGTATTCAGGCACACGTGGCAGATTGTTGTGGTCCGAGCCATACAGCCATACTTAATTCAAATTCAGTTTTTCAGTTCAGCTGGTTTAGCACCTCAGCTGTAGCCTGCTCGACACTTCTGATTTGCTCCGATAGATCCCTCATTACATTTCTGTGACCATCCATTCCACCCTTACTTTACACCTCGCTGGCCAGCAGTGGATGGGCTTCCCCCACTGTAGCCAGGTTCTTCCCAAGATTTCTTCCCATTAGGGAGTTTTTTTTTTCCCCCCCACACCATTGTTTGAATGCTTTTCTCCCCATTTTCCTTCTCTGCTCTGTAAAGAGGATTTGTGACAGTTCTCTGTAAAAAAAAAAAAAAAAAAAAGTGCTCTACAAATAAAATTGATTTGAATTGAGTTTTATTTGTAATCTCCATGGTGTGTATTTTAAGTTTTATATTTAAGGAATATGCACACAAATACAACAAAGTGACAAAGATATTTAAAAGTAGAAGAAATGTGCAATATAATTGTTTAACATGGAGAACGTTTTGTGAAATGCCTATACAGTACATTATCAGTATATTATATTCTCTATATTTGAGTCCCATCCTGACTTCACTGACTCTGTAACAACAAAACCATATTTTCCCACTTAAATATCAGTATAAATGGAATTCAAATGCTTTAATGCTTAAAAAGAACATGCATTATGGTATAGAATATCAGCAATATATATATATATATAAATAATGACATTAATGACAACATAATCAGTTTACAGTTGGCATCAGTGCATAAGGGGGTGGGGGCGATGGTGTAGCTGAAGATCGATGGTTATTGATCTTATGTCTTCCGTCTAATGGGCCCTTTGGATTTTTCAAGGTGTCATTGGGTTCCCGCTAAATCTAGTCTTTAATCATTTTGAATACTTAATGTACAAATACTGCTTTTAAATGGAATGGGTAATCCACACAATAAGAGCTTTTTCTGCACTTTATACACACACACACACACACACACACACACACACACATGCGCGCACACACACACACACACACACACCCTGTTATGATTTGTTACATAACTACTGTCTCAGTACTTACTCTATATCTGGCTGAATTGGCTGCTCCAGTTGGCTCTGATCCGCAAAGGCGAACCAGATTCTCAGGTGATCTACCAGGTTAAAAGGAATGTAAATGAAATACTCTATGCAAATGCCGAAAATAGAGGACTCCAGCAAAGCTGTCAAGATCAAAAACACCTCAGGAATCTATCGCAAAAAAGGAAAGGTTAAATTAAATTCATGATCCAAATCATTTAACTGAAAATATAAACACATACAGCTGTTACTGGCACAAGAAGCCAAAACTCATTTTCCTTCCCTTTAGATATATTTGACATGTTTTTATTCAAATTTATTCATTGGCAAACACCCCAAAGGTACTGTGTCAACAGGAGAAAATTTAGCCAAACAATCCAACTGGCACCATTTGCTTTCGAAATAATACGCAGTCTATACAATGAATACAAAGCATATGCAATGATGTGAGCAGTCAATTCCTCAGATCACCCTGTCAGCTTCTACCTCTCCATACCTGCTTGAGAACTAATTTTTTCCCGCTTAATCTGTTTTTTTGCTTCAACTTGCTTTCTAAAGCTCACTTCTGATTATGTTTTCTGGGGTAAGCGATGCTGTCTGTCTCGGTAGGGTTTTTTTTTTTTTTTTTTTTTTTTTTAAAGCCGCAGCGTGATGAATAATTTAAGAGTATTTTTCCTGTTGCCGTATATTCCCGTGACAAGTCCTTTACCCTCGGAGCGGCACCGTCTACCTCTCCTTTAAACTTTCGGTTTCCGCGCCGACGATAGTCTCCGAGGCGACTGCTGTCAAAAGAGACTGTTTTTTGCTTTTGAGCCCCGATGATTGTCTGCAGACACTGATTTATGCTCACGGATTCTGAAATCGTCTTCACATCCTGCGACTGGGGCCCAGCGACACAGCGACACGCGTAAACCGTGCAGAATTTTCATCGTCGTCAACAACCTGTTACAGCGTCTCCCAAACGCAGGCAGATCTTGAATAGGCTGGTGATATATTATCTTTGATACCCAGCTCCTCTCACTTTTCTCCCCTCTTGGGACACGTTTGTTATTGGAGCACAGAATCCAGGGATAGCTGTGTGTGCCGTAGCCTGGCTCACGTTTAACGAAAGTTTACCCACGCGAATTATGGATTTTGCTTTGATTCACCTCTTCTTCACCGTGGTTACAGATGACATGTATTTGTGACAATCAAGGCCAGGGCCTGGATCCAATCAAGATGATATCCAAAATGAACGCATATTGAACTTGCGCTGAACCTTGATAAAATGTAGCTTTGGGTTTAATTGTACAAGGAGTTCCTCAAGTGTCAGCTGTCGGCTGAATGATCGACTACACCTCTGTTTGGCCACCAACTTTTAGACAGAGCAAGAACTAAATTTCTTGAGAATGAGGGGATTAAAAAAATGAAAGACTGCTGGCTGAACTGTGGCAAGTCTTCACAATCTTAAACCCATAAAAATGATGTCATCAGAACAACTTCTCTCTGCCACTAACACTGCTAAGCTGGCTACTTTTCTCATCTGTCTGATGACTCAAAAATTTGAGGTACCCCCTGATTGGATGCATTAACTACGGGCAAATATTGATTGGATCCAGGCCATCTGAGAAAGCATCAGAGAGGAGCCCCCCCCCACCCCACCCCCACCCTGCCCCAATGGACAATAATCAACCCACCCTCACCCCCCTCCCCCCATGCCAAATGCTGCTGACTGGGAGATACATTACTGGCCATCGCATTGCCCAGACCGACAGGATATCGAGATACTTCCCCCACTTCATCAGGCTAGCATGACTGCTGTGGTCAATCTGGCCACTGCAATCAGCCTCCGTCGATCACATCAGCGGTGAGCGAAGTCTTCTGACTCAGCAGCTGCGTAGCTCTGCAGAGAGGCCACGGAATGAAAAGGGGGGGGGGGGGGGCGAGTATCTACACATG
The DNA here is from genome assembly GCF_018555375.3 of Anguilla rostrata. Lineage (NCBI taxonomy): Eukaryota > Metazoa > Chordata > Actinopteri > Anguilliformes > Anguillidae > Anguilla > Anguilla rostrata. The sequence continues at coordinate 7,849,795 of NC_057940.1, read as the reverse complement.
TGTGCTCCGGGGGGGCACGGCGCACTCCCAAAATTCACAAAGGTAATGCTGAAGGAATGAGATGGACCTACAGACACTATTGGCCAGCTTGACATTTACTGGAGCAATTCAAATTATGGGCGCAATGCAACCTCACAGCGAGAAGGTCCAGGGTTCGTGTCACGGCCTGGGCCTTTCTGAGCGGAGTTTGCATGCAGTTTCCTCCTACAGTCCAAAGATATACAGGTAAGCTAATTGGAGACTCTAAATTGCCCATAGGTATGAGTGTGTGAGTGAATGGTGAGTGTGCCCTGTGATAGATTGGTGGCCTGTCTAGGGTATAATTCCTGCATCTCGCCCAATGCATGCTGGGATGGGCTCCAGCACCCCCTGCGACCATGCTCAGGATAAGCGGGGATAGATAATGGATGGAAGGAATTAAAGTTGTGTCTTGCTCAAGGGCATGGCCACCCTTGCTTTGATCTGGTAGTACACCTGTCGCAACAGCAATTACACCATTCCAGCACTCTCAACCACACCCAATGCTCTTTTCCCTCACAAATTATTACCAGCGGAAATCCAGTTCCCGACATCATTTCACAATCCTTAAAAATTATTATATGTACGTGGTTGGAGCCATGGCACGATGCCTACAAAACAAAACAAAAAAAAAAAAAGTGGGAGGGCAACTTGGGAAGAGGCGAGCGCTCCTGTGGTTTTGATAGCATATACCCCCCCTGCAGACCATAGACGTCACAGTGAATTATGGGATGCCGTGAACGGTGAATGGCTCTCCCTCAGGGGAACTGGTGAGGCATACGTTTTCATTCAGAAACCGCTTGTGTTCTCGTTCCCTCCCTCTCCCTCTTCCTCTCCCTCTCCCTCCCTCCCCCTCCCATTGGCAGGCCTCTATCGAGCTCAGCGATGTTCTATTGTTCACCCTGATCTCATTGAAGAAATGGGCTGGAAGTCTTGATTGCCTAACGGTAGCGAATTAGACCCCAAGTCCATCCCAGTATTGACATGGAGAACCGTGGCAAAAAAAAAAAAAAAAAAATATTGGCTTGGATTCGATCAACATTTGTCTTCAACTTTGACTCTCGATTAAATTTTTTTTCCCCCCCCATCTCAAGGGGATGGCTTGCTGAGTTCAGTGACCACAGTGTTCAATGAGAGAAACTTTAATGACTATGCATCAATCCTGGATTTAAAATCTGAAGCGGTTACGCGAACTGTTGAGAATTAGAGATACACAAGTGAGGCCCTATACGACGCGTTGAAGGATCATTGCAGAGATCTTGTAAAGATTGTTGTGGTGCTTTCACATCCCTTGTGCAACATTGCTACTGCTAAACAGATACTTCACCTCAATTCATATGGATCAATTAAGCTCTTGTGGGGGGGGGGGGGCGGGGAATGCATCTCAATCCATGGGGTAGCCATTTCTAAACCCATTTAAAAAGTCCCCCCCCGCGTGGCCAGGGAGTCAATTCTCGCCTCTGTCTGGACTGATTGCTAAACACAAGTGAGAAAATGCATCAAAAGTGCCGACCATCTGCTCTCCTTTAAAAAGAAAATTAAGTTCTGAAGTAGGCCTGCGCTGTAGATCACCGAGAAGCCGCTCAGTAAACGGAATGGCCTTAAATCAAATATGATGAACCCATCAAAAAAGCATTCATGGCCCCCATGAGGTGGGGTGGGGTGGGCATACAGTTCCAGCTAATGCCACACAAACAAAATCAACCTGCTAATGTCACCATCTCGCTAACAAGCACACGCCTGGCTGAGCCTTGAGATAAAAATAGTGCTGCGGTCAGCCAGTCTTCCTAGCAGAGGTACGAGGCCTTACCGTTCTGGAAAAAGCAGAGGGGGTCTCGAGAAAAGGGGTTTGATTTTGACTTTTGAGCAATATCAGAGGTGATCAAAATGTACGCACCAGCTCGATTCGCAGGAGCATAGCTCTGTGTTGTATTAGTGCTCTTTTTTATTTTTTTTTAATCTGTGTGCGATTGTGACAGCCTTGAGCAAAGGGCACTCCGTAGCAATGTTAGCACAGAGAGGCTAACACCCTCCGCCACAAGGTGAGAAGATGAAAGAAGAGGGATTTGCGATGGCAGGGCCTCGATGGCAGGGCTCTTTGGGGGGGGGAAACGGAGGGAGGGGAGAGGAGGGAGGAGGGAGGAGGGAGGAAGAGAGAGGGCAGGGAGGACGGGGAGCTCTGACATAACAAGGCAAAGCCAGCCGCTGGATTAAAAGGGAATCGGAGATAAGCAAGTCGAGCTAACTGAGGCATCCCGTGGGGCTCTCCGCGCTCCGGAAACAGCGTCCCGCTTCCCTAAACTGTATTAATATTGCATGCTGTCCGCCGCAGCGTCGGCGTGGAAACGCCGCCAATCGCCTTCACCGCGGCCCACCCCCCCCCCGAACGGGGGTCTCATTTAGGGACCGCGACTCATCTCATCTGGACTCGAGCACATCAAGGGCTGCTTTCCTCCTCCAGTCACGGCCTAAAACGATTTGAGCTCCAAGGGGACTTTTATTCAAAAACATTTCAAATTATGCTCAGAGCTGATCTTCTTCCCCTCCACATAATCTTTAATGAAAATGGGGAAAAAAAGGAGATAAATTTTCTATCATGTTATAAACAGCTATGGCAAAACTAAGGCATTCCCCTCATAGTGTAAATCCAGACGTAATTGGGAAATTACTACCCGCAGGGAAATTGATCGGACGCCATTAGGGCTCAAGGTCCCGAGTGTGTCGGGGAAATCTGATTGGCTCTCGCACGCATCGTGCGTGATGTAATTTGAGGCAATTTCATCGCTTTCCTGCAACGGGGCTCGCTCGTCTCCCAGGGAAGCCACGCTTATGACAGATCTCCTCCTCCTTGGAGAAGACGTACCACATTGTGGGGCAGTGAGGGAGTAATAAAACCCCTGCAGATGCAGCTCTCTGCTGTGAGCTGCGTCTAGCGTGTCAGTTTCAATTCTGGCTTTCGGACGAGCACCGGCAAGCGAACTGCAGAGCAACTCCTGGGCAGGTTGCACGAGTGCAGAGATTCGGCCCTGAAGAAGATCAGAGGAGCAACCGTACGGTAACACCATGCAGTGGCAGGGATGTTTGGCCGGGGGGGGGTCCAATCTTATCTGAAAAGGTTCCGGAGTTGGGTGCGGGTTTTTTTGTTTTAGCCCAGGACCAACATCTGATTCAGCTAACTAATCGTGGTCTTCAAATCAAGACTTTGACAAGCTGAATGCGTCTTAGTACTGAGCGAAAACAAAGCTGCACCCACTTGCCGACCCTTTTCAGATAAGACTGGTACGCCCGTGTTAGGCACTGACGGTGACATGCTACACCAGAACATTGAAACTATGCAGTGACAGTGACATCAGATAGAGTGAGTGGCACTGTGGAGTGACAGTGACAGTGACCTCATGTATTGACAGCAACGCTGTGCAGTGGCAATGACTTTAGGCATCGTGTCTTACTCGCCTGGCAGGCCATCCCCTTTAGGACTACTTCCAATGCCACTTAAAGTGCATCTGGGTAGCTTCACTGTAAGATTATCCTTGAATGAGATGTTCTTCCCAGTCTTCGGGTGGCTGGTGAAGGAGATACAAACATATGGAATTATTTAACAAAGTTTTCTGCACTGAAACAAAATGTGTGCTGTGGGGTAGAGGCGAGGTAGCTAGGTATGCACTATTTCTTTAGCATAACAGAGCAGTTGTACTCAGGGCTATACTGTCACTGAATACCAACTATCTAGAATAATAACTCAATTCAACTGTAGCTGTAGCTGCAACAACATATTCTCGCAGCTCAGCAAGAACAGTGGCCCACAGCGATATTTGACTACCAATATTTCCAACTATTTCAGAGCCGATTTTCAACACGGAACGGGAACCTTCGACTACACTTTCGTAAAAAGAAATGGAAATTTTTACATTCAGTAAAATTAATTTCGCTTAGGGTTACCCGGTAGCCACGTCAGCATCCACAAGCTGGGAGCAGATACCAAATCACGCTGCTTGATCAAATGAAATTAATTCTAGGGCCGATAAACGCATTCCGTCTTTTCCAGTTGCACGCAGTTGAGCAGATCCATTTTTGGCACCCCCCCCATACCCACCCCCCCATGTTTTATTCACTGAATGAAGGAGTGTTCAATTAACCCCAGAAATATATTATGGCAAAGTAAGCACAGCGCGGGTGACAATATTTGCTGGAGCGGAATGGACGGGTAAATAACAGTTTGGACAGGGCGGGCCTGTTCGCCGAGCCGCCTCCTCCTCCGCGCCGCATTTAAAACAGTGGGATCGATTCCCCGCCTCTTTATTTATTCATGTATAAAGTAATTAAAGTTGAAAAATACGCCACGATGGCAGAGGGTTACCACGGCAACCTGTCACTGCCCCCACACCCCCCTCCCCCCCCCCCCCTTTTCTCACAGCATGTGTTCAGGTGAGGGGGAATGTGCTTTGCGGTGAGCGCTATCCTCCTCACTCACTGCAACCCCTGTCCTGCCCCCCCACCACCCCCCCCCCCCCTTCAAAGACAGCGGGTGGCCTCCTCAGAAATGCATGGTGGGGTGGGGGGGTTTAGGCTTTCATGACAAACAGACGGGCGGTAAAGACGCGGCGTTGCCCACGCAACAGCGGAGGAGGAGGCCCCTCCCCTTTGACTGCCGCTCCCAGAAGCAGCAGCGGCGGCGGCGGGTCCGCGCGTGAGAACAGCTGGAATTCTGGGATAATGAACCCATCAAGAGCGACGGCAAGCTGTTCCGCGGGGGTGGAGGAAGGGCACCGTTCCCAGTGGAGCGGGACAGCCTACCGGAGGGGAGCGGGGGGGAGGAGGAAGAGGAGGAGGAGGAGAGGTGTAACTGTGCTGCAGCCTCACCTGTCTACAGAGGTGAAAGGAATCAGCAATGTGTGCATTTTTTTTCTTTCCTCTTTCACCGACTTCTCACGTTAGGTGGTGTAAAATCCTGTGAAGAAAATGAATGCTGACAGTTCATTTGTAAAATTTAATGATAACACCCACGCTGTTGTGAGAAACTATTCATATTTTTTTTTGAGATTTCTTACAGGTGCATTGATGGTTTGGCATTTAGAATTACTATTGCCTAAGAATAATTCTTGGCACCACCATAATCATCATCATCATCATCATCAAACTACCTTCCATTATACTCTTTGCACTATCATTATTAGCCCTGTAGCATATCCCCATGCCATATGCCACTCGGTTTATTATTATTATCCACCATTCTCAAGCTAGACTTATTACAATTGATGGCCACAGAGGTGGTGTAATACAATAGCATTTGTTATCACATAAAAGCATGTTATATGTTGCTTCTGGTAAATGGACTGCATTTATATAGCACTTTTATCCAAAGTGCTTTACAATTGATGCCTCTCATTCGCCAGAGCAGTTAGGGGTTAGGTGTCTTGCTCAAGGACACTTCGACACGCCCAGGGCGGGGTTTGAACCGGCAACCCTCCGACTGCCAGACAATCGGTCTTATCTCCTGAGCTATGTCGCCCCACATCTGTGCCAAATGTGTCCTCCAGTGTTCGTTGCTCCCCCCCCTTATCATAGTGTCTGCGGCCAAATTTGGCCGGTCTGTTTTAACTGCCCTTATCACCAAATTTTGTTTACCACCTTTTTAAGATGTGAAACAATGTCTTCAACTAGTGGTGTGGGGTGGATGTGTGGGCGGTGAGGGGGTTGTGGATGTGTGGGTGAGTGGGTGTGTGTATTGGGATGTCTGCCATCTGCTGGATGAACATAATATAGCCTTACCCATTAATTTCCTATGGCGGTCATTTTAGACCCGGAACACCACAGGTGTGACAAAGTTGACTAAACCACTCAAAATTCAATGAGTGGTGATCAGCAATTTTATATGTTCAAATGCCTAGTGTGGAGGAAAACATAAGGTCTTCAGGCAATCAGATGAAAAACACAATATTTATGATTTAGGAAAGCTGTAAATCGGTCAGATTTGACCCGAACACTGGCGGAAGGTGAAGTTTTATACTCATCTGTATGCGAGAACAATAAATGCAACAGAAAATAAATGCGAGAAGTGCCTTTGCTTCTACCACATTATTAGAGTGGACGTGTCTACAACATGGGACTTCCCGAATGACTTACTGCACGCAACTGACTATTTATGTTAATTATTAATCAGTATTCAGCAAACAAGCTCAATTCATCATTTTAATTAACAGGTCAATAGGAATGAAAACAAGCATACACAGTGCAAAGTGAGTACTTTGGGCCAGGATTAACAAAGGCTGTTTAAAAATAAAATAAAATAAATGTATTCTTCAGTCACAGGCTCTGAATTGCAATGAGAGGACTGGCATACGGTTGGCCCCCCATTTAGTACACAAATGCATATTCATAGGTTCCTCAGATCCAAAAAACGATGACCAGCATCTGCAGAACACCGTCTTCTCCGCTCAGCCTGGAGGATATTTAAACATCCTGGATGTATTCAAGGAAACAGATCTAGCAACAGGGAGCTTTGGAATAAAGATATTCAGCACGCATCAGTGAACTTTATTTCTCATTCCAGATTCACAGTTGTGTCCACGAAAGCGAAAATACAACCGGCAGACATTTTCATGTTTTAAAACATCAGCACGGCATAGCACCAGATAAATCTGAAAAAATGAACGGATCAGCCATTACGCTACAAAACAGATGGGTAGATCAGTAGCCGTATTCATGAAATATACTCCACATTTCAGCCCAGAGTCTTTATTACTCAAACGGTGTAACATTATGAAGGCAAATCCTACAAACCTAAATGAGTACAAGTTAGCAGGAGAGGAACAGCAAATGAGAAATAAATAATCAGCTGCATACACAGTATAAAACAGTGCATATACAGTATTTTCAAGCAGCAGTTGATATATGTGTGAAAACATGTTTTAGTTGTTAGTTGAGAGCAGTTACTAAAAAAAGGGTTAACCTTTTATGTATCTAGTGCATGAAAACCACCATTAGGACCATTATATCAATTAGCTTCCTGCTTTTGGTTCAAAGCAACTGTTTCATGTATTTCAACTTTGGGCCACATAAATAAAAAACATTAAATTTAGCTTTTTATTTATTTATTTTTTTAATTCAAGATGAAGCTAAATATTTCACCACACAGCCATCATATGTAAAATGGTTTTATTAAAAATATTGAAATCAAAATTCCGATTAAAAACTCTTCATGGACTTTGCAGCACAAGCAGTCATTTTCAGATGCCTAACTGGTACTTTCTGACAGATTATTTATAAACAGGCACTTAAAAAATATACATTGAGACCATGCTCTCATCACTTCTTCATGCCCATTTAATTAAGAGATATCTTGTGCTATTCCTTAATATATGCAACCTTAAATCGTGCAAGGCCATAAAAAGTGTGAATGTACATAAAATATAAACGGCCATGTTTTTTTTTTTTTTTAATGTTCGCTCGACAAATTTGAGGATAAATTGTCTGGCAAAAAGTTTTATAGCCGCAGTATCAACTAGAGCAGGCGCAGCCCATACAGACGCCTAGGTCTTTCCCAAGTGAGGCTGAAGGCTAACCAAGATGTCTAAGTGCATATTTATCAAGTACCTTCTCGTGTTTGCCGACGACGCGTTGTGGCACCTGAGCTAATTTCATATCTTCACACTTTGAGAGAGGCTGTTGCTGAGCTTTTGTTGCTCTGGGGCAAATGGAGACTCTTCAATCCTCTCCATTCATCTTAATTTATGTCAGTCAGTCAGCTGCTTGCGCATATTCTTTTCCTTTTTTCCTTTTTTTTTGGTCTGAGGAGGACGCCATCTCGTTAAAAGGGCTTTCCAAAGTCACACTAATGTAATTACACCCTATCGACGCTGCGCATTCATCTCCTTAAAATGACTTTAATTAGGTAGCGTATCACAGCGCTGAGGAATAACCTTCACAGGAAATTAAGAGGTATCGTGGTCACGCACTGTGGAGGCAAGTGAAACCAACCGCAAAAGATGGTAACTTCCTGGCCTGACATGAAATTTTCCATTTGAACCACTGGAGGGAGGGAGGGGATATATATATATATATATATAAGGAGGATTCAGGAGCCATGTATGTGCCATCCATCACTTCAGGAGGAGCACTGACGGGCAAGGCATTCCTTAACCCTTTGAAGAATTTTAAATACTGAATAAGTCAGTGTTCAATAATTCTATTGCTTTCAGTTACCAGTAGTGACTGTTACATCAGCATTAGAATGTTCAGTTAAGACCATTCTAATCACATATTTGTGACATATTTACTCCTTAAATAAAAGGGCAACACAGTGCCAACATGACACACATCAAGTTTCTCACCATTACTGCCTGTCTGTATTAGGTTTATGTGAGGCAGGAATGGTGTCTAATTGTTAATCTCTGCAAAACCTGCCAAAGGATTTCCCTCAAAGAGGCGATCGGTGAAACTGCCGAACCAACCTGGAACATATTCTGCCTACGGCCAAAGCATACTACATGCATCCAAAAAATTAAATGTACAATCATTCCCCCTGGAGCACTTCATTAAAACGGTTACGGTGATAGCAGTACTATCATACAGTAATTATATATGATGTGTATTGCAATGACGCTAGTGTTTATGTATATTGCATAATGTGTTACTAAAAGTGTAGCTTGACTTTTACATCAGTGGCACCCGCGGGACACGTCTCGACTTTTAACGCATTGACACCTCCTAAGAAATGTACTGACGCCACAGGGGAAGCACACTAATGCTAGCAGTACCAACCAATGGAAATCAGGTCTCAGTGTTCTTTCACATATTCTTTCAAAGCAAATCCCAGCCATGTAGGGCGGCAGTGTAGTATAATGGAAAAGGAACTGGTCTTGTAACCTAAAAGTCAAAGGTTCAATAACTGGGTAGGACCCTTGAGCAAGGTACTTAACCTGCATTACTTCACTATATATCCAGCTGTATAAATGGATGCAATGTAAATGCTATTTAAAAGTTGTGTAAGGCGCTCTGGATAAGAGCGTCTGCCAAATGCCTTTAAGCTAAGTGTTGTGTCCTTCGGGTTTGGAGAGGGTGTCAATTACCGCTTACACAAAAAGGAATCGGCCAATATCTGCTGTAATTCGTCCATGGAAATAGGATCACATTATTTGAACAAATAGACAAACCCACACCCAATCGCTGCCAGTAGTTTGAGCCGTTGCCTCCCGAGTCAAATCCATTGTTCATTAATGTATTTTAATACCCCTCCCCAAAGTTGGAGGCTCACGCAAAGCCCTGTAGGGAGAGGATGACACTGATGGAGGCACTGCGTATATCCAGGAGTGTCTGTGTCTCGCGATTGTTGTTCCTCCCCTAGAGTTCGGATGCGAGCCGGCCTCGTGCCAGCTCAATAAATCAATTAATTCTTTTCCAAGTCCGCCGCCCCGCCCCCTCACTAATACTCACTCAACATTAAAAAGGTGAGCACCAGTACCTTTCAGCCGTACCTACACACGGTTTTGCATTCGAATACTTTGGTCGTGCTGCAGCGCATTGACAAAAGGGCTCTCACACACTGCAAAGCTCTGCGGCGCTCGGTTTTCATATACAGCAAGAATAATTAATGAACCTATGAACATTTAATGATGAGTCCTTTAGGTGCTTTCATGGCAAAATGTGAATCGATATTGCACATATCTCGGGAGCTATTGGAGTGTTTAATTTTTTAGCTACGCAGCAGATATCGACCTTTCCATATCATGAGTGACGAGCCCCCAGTTTGTGTGCTGCGTATGGGTAAATGACACGGCGGGGACTTACACCTAAAAGAGGTTCCCTGTGCTCGAGTGACAGTGGCGTCCTTGTGGGCAACCTACAGATATCGAGCGTCAAAGCACAGCGAGTCGACGGAAGTCAGTTTTAAACTGTTGAAGAGGTTTTTGTATTTTGAATGTTTTTTCAAAGTCAGTGTTCTAGAACTCCATTTCTTTCAGTTACCAGTAGTGATTGTGACAACAGCATTTGAGTGTCCAGTTCACAGCTTACACCTTAAGGGGTTAATAGAGATGTTTGTTTCTCCCAAACTGAAAGCTTGTGATTAAAAGGGAAGGCACATCAAATGTGAGCCACCATACGTGGTCACTATACTGATGTAATTAATGATTATTTTTTAATCAAGTAGTGAATATTCGCTACTTGATTAAAATAATAATATTAATTACATCAGTATAAAAAATTTTAAAAAAAATTAAAAATACATGAGCATTGCCATAAAGGTGGGAAACACTGTGTGCAATATTTAACTGAAAGTGAAGCCTGGTGTTGCTTATTTAAACTATAAACCCTAGTCTAAATCTAACAACAAACCTTAGCATAAGTAGCACGTTGAGGCACGTAAAGCGACTTCATACATGAAGTCAACGATGTGTGGTCAGTATGTGCTCTGTGTGCTGTACCTGGAATCAGCCACCGGTTTTTATCTGGAACTGTGGAGCAGGAAACGCGACACCAGCCCTTCAACACCAGAGTCAATCAATTTCCACTTACTTGACGGAGCTGGAAAATGCTGTCTCAGGCAGCATTCTAGAATGTCCCCGGAACGCTCGACTGGCCTCAGAACCCGGTGACTGAAATGGCCATCACATATAGGCGATGTCAGCGTCACGGTCTTCAGACCATATGGCAACTAAGCACACTCTCGAGGGATTGGGGCTGAGATTTTTTTCTTTTTTATTTTTTTCTTGAAAGACTCCTCCTTTTTGCGGAAAAAAGGGGGCTTTAACAAGGGGGGGGTAAAGATGGTTACTCGGCATCATTAAGTAAAGATTTACATTGACCTTGCTTTTTAATGAGTATGATTACCCCAAAGCCATGCTGGGAAAATGCACCCCACACTATTGTGCAACTTTCAGAGCCTTTACTACTTAAATAAATAAATAAAAAATGTACATAAGCACACACACATGGAAAACACATTGTGTGAAGTATTGAATTAGTTGCAACATGGTGCTGATTATATATCTGTAAGCACTAGTGTAAATATTGTAACAATAAGCCATAGCATATGATGCAACAGTATTAATATTTCCTCAGTCTCTAGTACTTCCAAATGAGAACAGGACTGCCCAGCCTTGGTTCTGGAGATCTACCATCCTGTAGGTTTTCACTCCAACCCTAACAAAGCACATCACATTCAACAGCTTTTTTTCCAAGAGATTTTGTTGAGCTGCTCATTAATACAATCAAGTGTACAAAATTAGGGTTGGAATGAAAACCTAGATCTCCAGGAACAGGATTGGGCAGCCCTGAATGAGAATTTTATTTCTATTATCTTCATCTGTAGATGAGCTGGGCAAATAGGTGGGATTAGGAACATGTTTCCGAAACAAGGCTCAGCATGAATTATACGGCACGAAGCTTGAACGGATAGCGACTCATAGATGTGTCTTCCAGGTTTATTCCTGCCTCTTGCCTAATGCACTCTGTGACAGGCTCCAGCACCCCCCGCGCGACCCTGCCCAGGACAAGCGGGGATAGATATTGGATGGATGGACAGAAGTTTTGGGGAAAATGGCTACAGGTAATATCACGATACTAATACCGAATTGCTTCAGTAGATGAAATAAATAAAATGAATGAAATAAATAAACAAACCTGTGAAAAATATTGGAGCAGCTACATCTTTTTTTTTTTTTTGCCTAGTCCCTTGAACTACGGCGGTTTTATATGCTGAGGAACCATGGAGACGACACACTTCTAACAGAGCTGCAGTTAAATGCCCAGTGCGGGTCCTGCTTTAGACCCCTTTCCCATGGCAAAGGAGGTGGCACAGATGGCTGCTGTTTCACTGTGCAGCAGGCGTATCCCTCCAAAGGCTAATGCTAACGTGGCCTGAGCTCTCCTGTTACTCAGCGTGGATGTTGCCAGAGAGCATTGCATCATCCTGCTGGGACCCTGCCAAAAAAAAAGTGTGTGTGTGCCCCCCCCCCCCCCTTTTCAAAATAATGTAACAAGGTTTGTCTCTGGATGAGTAGCAGTTCCTTCTCTTTAAGATGCCTGGGACACACAGCGGGTAAGAGGGGGAGATTTCGAATCAGGGTCCTTACAACCGCCATTTTTATTCATTTCAAGCCCTGAGCTCGAGAGAGAGAGAGAGCACACAGGGAGACGAGCCAGGACGAGCCCTCAACCAGCGCGACCTTTGACCCCGCTAACGTCCCCAGTGTGGGACAAGACTCCTTATTTTTTTAAAATCACCTCGGTCCCAGCAGCCACATTCTCACCCACCGTTCACACATTCATAATTCTCTTTCGTCTGCGAGAGAAAAGGTTTCGCCCTTCTGTTGTACGTCCACTCCCTCTTTGACCCCCCCCCCCCCCCTCGATGTTCCCTGGGATTCTCTCCATGTCAATCGCGTCCTCCCTCTGTCTCCGCTCCACGTGGTAATAATCATACCCTTCAGAGCTCCCACCTCATTTCGCAGTGCGGGAAAGGGCTCATCGACCCCTCGCCATAATCTCCCTCTGAACGTCGTATAATGCACTCATCCACAAAGCGCACACGTTATCGTGGATTATGAGGAACCTGCATTTAACTCTCATTACATTTTCGTATCACCGGGGTAGGTAGGTGAATGCATCCTTTGGATGCTAATTAATTGATATCCTCACTTATAATTGGGCGCTTGCATGAGTGCATGAATCAGGGAGCAAAAAGATAAGGGAACTGGACTGAAGAGGAAAGGGAGAGAGAGAGAGAGAGAGAGAGAGCGAGAAAAAAAAAAACTCTGTAGCATGGCATCATCTTGCTCACAGGAGAACACACTGGAACACTCCCATGTTTGTTTCTCTCTCTCTCTCTCCGAGCAAATCAGACGTGGTGATTGGGTGTTGCCGTGGTGATGCAGTGTATCACAGTGAGAGGGGACTGAAAGAGGAGCCCTCCCAGATGACTGGTCTCTCCTCATGCGGTGTCGCATGCCGTACAAAGTGAAATCCTGCAACTGCCATCCATCATCATAAAAAGAAAAAAACATCATGTTATAAACACAGGCTGAATGTTATACCATCTGAAACTATGACAGTGCAACAAATATTGACTAAAAATACAGTCCTCTTATGGCTGGAGGATGAACCATAACAATTACCTCTTTTTTTTTTTTTTAGTGCAACAGCAATCATCACCTCTGTGGCAGTGTATTGGCGTTCTTTCAGAAGGAGAAAAGGTGAATGTGATATGCTGCATGGTGGCGTAATTGCACTCAAAATAATTATTATTCCATAATTATTATTACTGCTTAGCACCCTAGCTCTAGTTCTTCTTCTAACAAGTACATGCTTTGAGGCGGTTTCATTTTATAGTTGGTGGACGCATATAAGTATTGGCATGGAGTCGCGTCTTTCTTTGTTTTATTGTGCAAAACATGAGCATATTCTATGCCCTCAAACAAGCAGATGATGCCATAGCAACAACAAAAGGTTTAAACCTGCAGAGCAGCCCCAGGTGATATCTTGTGTTGCCCTGACGATTAACAAAGACCTAAATCTGAACCGAGCGGGGAGCAGGGAGAGATGATGGCCAGAATTCAATCAGGGTAATTGCATGTTTGTTATTCTCACTTGGAAGGACTAATTTGAGCGTTACAGGGCAATTAGCCATATATAGAGCTCTGTGGAGAATGCAGTCTGCGTCATTGGCAGCCCAAAGCCAAAGCCTTCCAACGATCACTCATGGAAATAAACAAGGATTACTTTTTTTTTTTTTTGTTGTTGTTGATAAATTTAAACTTTTTTGTGGCTGTCATCTTCTGACCCGAACATTCTGAGATCTTCCCCTTGTGTAGCAAATGTATTCCTGCTATACACAAGCACAGACTGGAAAAATACCCTTCTATGATTCAAATTGACATACACAAAAATGCATTAACTTAGTTTTACCCAAAAAGAAAAAAAATAGACTTAAACAAAGATGCTCTTAGAATATGCATTTATGACAAAATAAACATTTTAAAAATGCAAGTAATGCTAGCCTCTTCAAACAAACCTGACCATCAGTTGTTCTGAATAAACCTATACGCCATTACAAGAGCATCTGATGAAGCCCTTGAATCAATATTGATTTATCCTGAATGCTTTAGAAAAAATTCTATGCAATTACTATATATGATGGTCTGACAGAGCAAGATTCTTTTGGTGGCTCAAAGCCCCAAATTTTCCAACGCTCCAAGGTGCGGGGTTCTGAAAAAAACCACAGAAATAATCCCCCCCCCCCCCCCCCAATCTAATAAACAAGTGGAATCTCAATTTCATAATACCTTCTAGACGCTCTGTCTGAAACGTATGCGGACACTACCTTGACAATAATGTTGAGGACCTGAGATTTGCACCAGTAGCACCAAGCTTTATTTGCACACCTGACCTATCCACAATCATATTTCTGCCAAGCTGGTTTAATCATGACATTAAATCAGTCACAATTTAACGATGCTCCGTGAATCTGCATCGACGTTAACTTATTTCAGTGATAAAACCAGTAAAGGGAATATAATAAGTGGTCACACTCTATGAATTAAATGTGTTTTACCACATCGCCGTCTTCATTTTTAATGACTTTTGAGGCAATTTGTGTCATCCATCTGCAAGGAACCATCCGTATATGATTTTTTTTTTCCAGTCATCCCAATAAAAGACAGGAAATATCAATGAATATTTTATTGACTGAATTCTATTTCATCATTAATAAAAATGTTCCAACACAGGACCAGACAAGGGACTTCTTATGAAATATTCACAACAATAAAGCAAATGATTTTTTTTTTTCTCCAGTGGCTTTGATGGGGGGTATTTTTATTACAAGTGAAACCTTCTGTGGAGGTACCCCAGTGGAATGCACCACTAAAATGGAATCTCCTTTTGTGAGATTGTTGCATCATGGCAGGATTCTTCTTTTATTGAAACATCACAAGTTCCTTCTCATTAAATATAACTGAGTTAAAGTCAGATTCAGATTTGAATAATTCATGGAAGGCCTCCTTCTCTACTATATTACTTTTTAGAATAACTTGAGCACAAGTTAATGCTTTTAACGGTGCCTTTATCTGGGGGAATAACAATATAAAATATGCATAGGACATGAAAGGGTCACTAAGCAACCAGATTGTTTTGATCTCTGAAATGAAGAGGAAAAAGACCTGCATTTCAGCTTGAAATTATTATTTGACAGGTTTTAATACATTCTTGAAGAAACAGTGATTTTTTTCTTTATAAAGTCAATTAATGCACATGAAGTAAATGAAATGCCATTGCCCTGTTTGAGCGAATAAAGCCTATTAATGGCATTTCACCCATTTCAATTGCATGCGATTATTTGTAGTCCTAACAGACCTGTTGATTGCAATTCCTTTTGAGGCTGCGCCTCTCAAATGCTTATTTGTGGGGGACGGAAGGCCTTTGCAAGCCTGTCAGGGATGCACACTTGCCAGAAAAAAGGATGCTGATCAGAGCCGTTCCTCCAGAACCAGGGCTCCGTATAATCTGCCTGCTGTCCACAGACTTACACTGCGCGCACAAGTTCGCTCTCCAGAAAAAAAAAAAAAACCCTAATTGTGCCAAGACATAATTCAGGCAGCATTCTTAAAGATTCTGCATCGGCCTGTTGGGAATGTCATGGGCAGAGAAGCACAGTAATGAGCAGAAAGCCCTCAAGATTATAATTGTGTGAGAAAGCAGGGCAGCTCCACACTCTTCACAAAGGATATTCATGACCGTGCACAAACTGAGATTTGTAATGCCCTCAGAAAACAAGATGAAGCTCATGTGGGCCAGGGTTCAAAAATTTACCGATTCGTCATCCTGTACCGTTCTGCTTCTCCATCTCGCTTTTGCCTGGAAACAGGCCCTGGAAGGAAAGACAGTTCTACTGTGCGTAAAAAGGGCCAATATCAGTCTATTCCAAAAGTGATATACTTTAGCGTTTCAGACAAAACTGGCATTTCATTCATGTGGGTATTCATTTCAGCGCTAATTTGGCACACCTGACTCGCGACTAATTAGCAGCTTAACGAGATCTCTAGCTGTTGAGTAAGGCGGATCAGAAGACGTGCTGCGAACAAGGCGAGGTTTCTGACTGCGGTTCACATCAGCATAAATGGAAATTATTATGATCAAACTTCATATCTTGGGGCCCGGAAACACAGACCGAACGGACTGCATCTGCCGTTCCGTCACGTTTCAGGTAGACCGAGGTGCATCCGTTTCAGCTCCTTTTCGGCTAACCGCAGTTCTGACAGGTGCGCCAACCTTCCTGTCAATCACCAGCACCCCGTGGAGTTGCCCGCCCTTCAAAGCACGTCCATGTGCGGAGCCCTCCTTTCAGAGCGGACGTGCCACGGAGCAAGATTACAGGGGGTTGGCGAGTTAAGCTTGAACCCCGAATTTTCCCATATCACAAAGCGGACTCCGCTTTAAATTGGGGGCTTTAAAATCGCCATGGTAACTTACAGGGTGCGTTCGGGATTGAAGCGTATAAAAAGTGCCCTTTGACCGACCGAACTGGAAAAAAGGCCACAAGTCTTCATTTCTGCAGGAACTCATAGAGCTTGTGGGTGTTTCTGCAGGGCAGAGATTATTTGGAGAGCGAATTGATCCGCTGGCTTTGTCCTTGGATGCACTGTACCACCTTTGCGATGCCGGTGAAGCCTGATAGCAGTTGTTAGGTTTTGTGAAACAAACCAACGCGAAGAAACCCTGTGTATTTTAAGCTTCCTATGTCGTATACCCCCCCCTGAGATCATGATACGTCTTGACTTGGGATGCATCTTGACTTCTGGCCAAACCCCTGCTATTGTGGCTGCTGGTGAGGGAGTGGTTACATCCCAGCCAAGCTCACGTGTTTACCGAGTCCCGCCCGTGGGGGGGGGTCCTGTACTGTGCACCTGTCCCCCCGGGGGGGCGGGCTCAGGGATGACTGACAGCTGTGCGTTTCAGAGGAGGGGGAAGCTGGCCTTGTGACACCTAACTGCAGCAGGTGCTGAGATTCCGTCGGTATCACATACTGAGTGCAACGAGCCTTTTCCCCGGTAACCCATATGCACTATTCTCCCATTAATCCCAGGCTATTTACAAAGCCGGCAGTACTGCCTCTCTATGCAATTACAGCCCTGCAATTAACACTTATTGTGAGCATTAATGTGCAAATCACAGAGTAAACCAGTGCTTCTAAAGGAAGCTATGTTCGTGGCTGGTTTATATCGTCAGGGGCTGCAATTAAAGGGGTTCGCATAAATTATGTATGCGAGATGTTTAGCTCCCAACACTTTAAAATGCCCTGTCATAGCACTGCATTTATTACTATTAAAATCAAAGCCCCAACATGTTATCTCTCAGGCGCGAGGAAGATGTATTAACACTGAAGAGTAGTCAACAGCGCTCCCCCTTGTATTACAAATTAAACTGTGCATTGCATACAGTCCAGTCTTGAATCTTTCTAATGCTGTTTTGTTCCCTTTAGGCAACTGAATTTAGACAAGTGTTTGCGGGATTTCGGTCAATAAAAAAAATAAAAAAAAAAAATCCAGATGAAACCCTGAGGCTCTATAAACCATTTCCGATGCCTTTGGTGCATCTTAGACCCTTCCACAGCTAATAGTCTTTGTGGCTCCACTCACAGATCATCTTCCATGTGAGCGCGCACACGCACACACAAAAAAAAAAAAACCATTCAAATTGCAAATCTTTCACAAGCAAATAAAGAAAAAAAAAAAGTTACAGTAATGAATTAACTTCTGTATCAGCTCCCACAGTTACAGCTCGGCAGACGCTATACTACAGCTTTCAATCACTGGCCCCTCTGAAACCCAACCTGTCAAAGATAATCCCAACATATAGCAGATAGTGACATTGTCATCCCCGTTTGTTTGTTAATGGAGGGCACGTTTTCAACATTCTCCCAGGACAACAGGCAATATTAATTAGAAATCAAAGTAAATAATTAAGCCTTGGAAACTAACAATAAATTAATGAATAATAATAAATCATTTGTGACCACAATGGGAAGCAGGTGACAGACAGGGATTAATATGTGAACAGTGTAGCCAACTGGGTTTGAAAAAAAAAAAAAAAAAAATTTTAAAACGTTATTATTGTTTCCCACCCATCTCTCTCACTCTCATAATTGCCGTGCGGTGGGAAAACGCCGCTAGGCGAGGCCGCGGTGATTACACACGGGCGGATTCTGAGGTGTCAGGCTGCGTGACCTTGCCACCGTCAGCCATCTTTTTAATTACAAACCCTGGAAGTGATATTTCGCACATTTACAGACTTAACGCTGCTTAATTGAAAACACTGCACTTTTTTTTTTTTTTGCCAGATCCTTTGGACACAGATGGCATTTGAATATATATCTCTCTATCTCTCTCTCTCTCCTTCCCTGCCCCTCTCATATACCAGAAGTTAAAATACTAAAATGCACCATTTCAATAAAAGGTACAAAAAAAAAAAATATATATATATGGCTGAGAAACAGATCAGTATGAAGAAGAAAAAAAAAAAGTAGGATCTTTATGGAAGTTCAATATGTTCTCATGGGACACTGGCCGCGAGGTTCTGGGGCAGCGTTTCCATTACGCTCGTCACACGTGAAAGCACACAAATGCGTGTGTGTGTGTCAAAAGCACGACGGCATGTCAAATCCAACCTCCCCCGGCAAGCAGAACTTAGGAAGCTGATGTTCTCAGAGTCAACGGAAAACTAGCCCTGTCATATTTGAGCTGAATATATAAACGCCCCCCCCCCCCAACAGACTCTTGAGAGTTGACTAATGCCTCTGCTGGAAAACATTGCCAATAGTGAGCTGGACAGAATTGCTGCCTCTAAGCAACAAAACAATGGACGTGTAACACAGCATGGGAGTTATTCAACTCACCCAAAAGCGTGCTTGGTTCTTTGATCTGAGTAAACACTTAAGATAAGATAAAGATGTCATATGGTTTTATGAAGTTATTTTCGTCAATTTACTTACTAAGGACTTGAGAAGAAAAAAAAAGTTATTCAATTCACTGCCTGCTCTGTGGGAACCCGTCAGCTGCTTTTAATGTCTATCAGGAGCAGCTCAGCAGGAGACAGACGGTGGTGTCCATGGTCTTTTATGTGAAGGTCGTGAAAGACATCCAATACCCATACTCATATGCAGTTATCAGTTTATTTCGCCCATTTCATTTGAGTGTCTTGTATAAAATAAAGAATATGACAAATGAAAACTCATGATGATTAAAAATGCTGAGCCAGTGATTATGTATTAAGATGGCAGGTATGGCAACTGTCAAAGTATATCTATATAGGGTGTGCCCCATTACATTCAGAGCATGGAGTTTGGCACTTTTCGGGGTGAACTTGATGTACGGAATCATGCAGGTGCATTCCAATAGCTTATTTTTACCTCCTCAGACAGTAAATCACAGTTGATACAGTTGATGGTTAATAATTTTATTATTTTGACAAAACAATTCTGTCTAATCCAAGTTTTCATCAACCATGTTCAGTGCGTGGATTTACCACATGAACAGATACCCAACCCACTGGCACTAACATTTACAGAGTAAGGTGGTTAAAAGGGACCCACGACTGCCATCTTGTGAGCAGGAAACAGAACCTGAAGAAAAGACAATTTCACATGCTATTCAAAATATAATTCAAGATGTCCATCTAGTGGCAAAAAGCATGTATGGTCCACATATGCACATACCGGCTCAAACTGTAAAATATTTTGGGATCCCCCTGTATATATTGTTTTTCCCACCTAACTTAAAAAATTGTGGAATAGATAGATAAATAAATAAATGAATAAATAAATAAATAGGCAATTACTACTCTTAACACCACATTGTGGTCGTGAGTCAGTGAAAACTATTCCATTCATGTGTTTAACTTTGTTTAGCAGATGTTTAAGCAATGCTACATGAATGCTTAATTAATCAATTACTCACTTCATTGTGCTAAATGTGCTTTGGCTATCATGTACCACCCATGGTGCCTGGAGTGAGCATAAACAGGAAACAGGCAGGGCATTTTCTAAAGCTTGTGACAAAGGGTGTGTAGCAATGATGCCCAGGAATAGGTGCACAGTGGTAGTGTATAATGGGTAGGGAACTCTGCTGTTGTTCTCTTGAGCAAGGTACTTAACCTGCATTGCTTCTGTAAATATCCAGCTGTACATATGTATGCTGTGTAAAATAAAATTAAAAAAGAAATAAAAATGCATCAAGTTGCTCTGGACAAGAGCCTCTGCTAAATGCAGCTAATTTAATGCAATGCTGGTTTGGTTCTGGCCCACACCGTCTCACAGAATTCCCACGTGCATTTCATTGTTTCTTACATTACATTACAGGCAATTAGCAGATGCACTTATCCAGAGCGACTTACACAACTTTTACATAGCATTTTTACATTGTATCCATTTTATACAGCTGGATATATACTGAAGTAATTTCGGTTAAGTACCTTGCTCAAGGGTACAACGGCAGCGTCCTACCCGGGAATCAAACCTGCGACCTTTCGGTTACAAGCCCAGTTCCTTACCCACTGTGCTACACTCCGTCTTACAAAAGCATAGCCGAAGACTACAGGGTCATGAACGGTGTAAGTGTTCATCCACAGTCAAAATTAAAAGAAATGACAAAGTACCTATAAAAGGCACAAATGCATGCCACTGGGGTGGTAACCCTGTAGATGCATAACATTACCAGCAATGCATAATTCATTCGTGCGTTCCATTGCTTGTAAAGTGTACCGATTAGTACCAAAATAGAACATTGTACTTTCAGGGTTACATCTGGGAAATTCGCTCCCTGAAGAACAAAAAAAAAAAAAAAAAAAAAAAAAAAAAAAAAAAAAAATTTTTTACCTCCACTGTACCTTTATTTCGCAGAATGAACATTCAGGAAATTACCTAAGTACAGGAGCCCGGGAGAGGTGAAGAAGTGAGCCTTTATGGGACCATCGCTGCCGAACTGACGCTAAAGAGCAAAAAAGGCAGCGAGAGGGAAAGTCTTTTCTGTTCCATTACCTCTGAGAGAACCAGCGCAGCGCGGCGGCCTTCCCATTTCAGCGCAGCCCATTACATCAATTCCAGCGTCTCCGGTTCTAATCCAACGTTTCCCGACAACGATTTCATTAGTGGAAATGCGCAGTTCAACGGCAAAATGTACAGAAATGATCATATCTTTCACCCCCCACGCACGCACAGCCGACTGCCACGCGCATTCTCTCTCTCTCGAATCCCCAACTTTATTGTTTACAGCTCATAAATATCACAAGTATCCATACAATATTCAGGCTCACGGAGTTCCCAGCCTATAAAGTAGTAATGAGGAAGGCTTAGCTTTTAAGATTGCTGATGCTGCATAACTGAATTACGTAAAGGTCAGAACAGGTTGTTCAGCCCATGCAGGCTTCTGTACTTATAGCCTAGAAAGTATCCTCCACTACCATATGTACCATGTGTACGCGTGTCCATAGAGCATGTATGTGTGCTTTCATTTTAAGCTACCAGCTATTGCCAACCAGGGCCGGTTTTGGCCTGCTATATTAGAGTGGTCTGGTAGAAATAATCGGAGGGCAACTTGGCCGCAGTGGCATCACTATGGCTGCTGTCACCTAGTGCGGACGGACGGGGGGAGGGGGGTTGAGGGGGGTGCTGGTGCTGGCAGTTGCTGTCGATGGGGGGGGTTTCTTAAGTTTTGATTGGGTGGGCAAAGACGCGCGTTTGGGTGGCCCATAGCCAACGCCGGTCGCGTTGCCAACACTGAGAACTTAGCTGACTTTACTCAAACCTAATTATTTTACTTAAAAAGAAAACTTCATGCTTTAAACTATTGAGCAAACTAACTTATTGGGTTCAAGTAAGGACTTGAACTACACCACATTATGAATAACTAATTTGACTTGACTACTTCAGTGAGGGAAATTCTAAATGAATGAATATAGTTTATGTTCGATAAATCATTTCAGACTAACTTTCTTAAAATTATTTATGGGGCCAATATCTCCCTGTTTGGCCAATGCTGATCCCTATTTTATCTTGTAACACTGAGCTTCAGGTGTGCACACCAGAAGGACAGCACTGCCCCCTACCTTGTTCCTGGAGATTTAACATCCTGCTGGTGTTCATTTCATCCCTAATTTGCCAATAATGGCATGTATTGTCTAGCCTGGAGAGAAAAGGGACATATGGTATATACAAGAAGTCGTGTTTCCATATTGAAAAGTAGTGAATTGATAATAATTATGTGACTGAAACCTTCCATTTTTATTCTCTCCCCTTGCATTTTTAAATGTGTAATGGTCTGAAAAAAAAACTTTCAAAGTAAAATAAGTTTAACACTGTATATAGCAGCAGTTTCTCCTATATACTGCCCAACGATCCAGAAACATACTTGTGTGAGAAGAAAATAAAAATGGGTGTGGGCTATTTTTCATCTTTGATTCTGGGTCATTAGCACAATTCCCAGTAACTCATGAATCCTCCTATGCAGTTATATAGAGTGACATTTTCACTGGTTACCATGCCACCAGCCATCACTCAAGAGCAGCCTTACGCTTGTATCTGTATTACATCCATCAAAATGAGTGTTGACATGAAATAGAAGACAGACCATCTCAGAAAAAATAAACTGCTGCCCTTACCCTCCCTCTATAAATAGCTAAGCTCTTGGGAAGCGAGTGCCAGTCTCAAAAAAAAAAAAAAAAAAAAGGGATTATAATTATAAATTTCTGAGATTCATTTTCTTGGCAGATTCAATTAGGCTAATGTTTGAAACAAGACCAATGAGATTAGAACAATAATTGTTTTCCTGTTAGCATTGTCACAGTCGGTAAAGATGAGGACCCTACTGGCTATTATTATCCAGAGTCTAGAAGGTCATCTTATGAACTGTGACGGCCATTAACAAAAATAAAAATGTCAGTTCTATGCTATGGGAGTATTGGCACATCCCCAAATTAGAAAATCATTGTTTTTTTTTTCCATTTGTCACTCTGGGAACTAATTGGAAGTTAGCTCCATGAAAAATGTTATCGCCTGGATATCAGTGCTGAATGGCCAGGATTGACAGGCTTGTCAGGGCAATGCAGAGCTGTACTGAAGGATTTTTGAGGGTAGATATATATCACGGCCTTAGAGAACTGACATATATTGTTAAATTATTTACACACTTACACGATTCAGATTTACCCTTAAGTGAAGACCTAATATGACCATTGTATTTATGACAGTTGCATGTTATTACCAGTACATAGGATATTTAATTTTTTTTTTATTTATAAAAAAAAAATAAAGTATTTTTAATTGGGCATATTTAGGGCCTTTTTGGGATGGCGCACAACTTGAGTTTTTTTTTTATTTTCAAACACAGCAGAGAAGTTGATACAGCAATATGAATAGGTTTTTTTTGCAGTACATTTTCATTTATAATTCTATAATCTTGTAAAAATGCGGTGCTGATACTTGTCGAAGCGTTTAGAACTGCTTCTACACTGTATGTCAATATGCAAAACCGCAGTATTTTCACTTACTTTTCAGCATCATTCAAACATGCTTACACTTCAATCTTTGATGGATCCACTTCTCAGCTTCTCGTTCAGAGTATTTTACACTCATGAACATCCATTTTATTTTTCCTTTAAAGCTAAAAAACTGGAGTTGAACATCATTTTTAAAGCACTTTTTTTTTTTTTTGCAAGCCCTGCAGAGAAAAGAAAAAAGCTGCCTGTGTATTAATCACTCCCCCCATCTGCTCTGGATGGGGCTGACTGCCGCCAAGCCAGATTTACCATTCACCGCACAATCAGCTGTTTATCTCCATCTTCCGCCATCGGGAGTGACAAGGACAAGAGGCGCAATGTTTTCTACAGCTCATCGGACACCTTTTTCCCACACACCTGTCTGCATTAATGCGAACGCTCAATAGCCCGTGGCAGGCAGCCTCTCTCTCTCTCTCTCTCTCTCCCTCTCTCACCTCTGCGCGGTGGCAAGGTTAAAGCGCGGGTTTGCTCATAAAATATGAAGGCCTCATTTGAATTGTGCCATTCAGCTTCAATGACTGGGCGTACTCTGTGAATACCAATGCGCAGTACGAGCAGGCGGCGAATGGCAATTGAATTGTGTGGAGTTATATACTGGGGATCGAGGATACTTAAACTTATTTTTCTGAAGACGAGGTAGGTACTGCATTTTAAAATCAGCCGAT
This sequence comes from Anguilla rostrata, assembly GCF_018555375.3. Lineage (NCBI taxonomy): Eukaryota > Metazoa > Chordata > Actinopteri > Anguilliformes > Anguillidae > Anguilla > Anguilla rostrata. Next base: position 7,825,571 of record NC_057940.1, on the reverse strand, counting down.
GGTGTTGGTGTGTGTGTGTCACTTTTAAAAAGGGAAAATAATGAACAAGCAAATGAATGAATGAACCAGTGACCAAATGAACAAACAAATTTATGAATTTGTTTTGGCCCCTGGGTCACCTTCAAACAAGATGAAATGAAACTATTTCTTTTTAATTTAGAGAAAACAATTTGGCTTACATCACTGGGAAACAAGCCAGGGTAATACTCTGAGCGAAATGAGGTACGCAACATAGAAAAAGTAAGTCAGCACAAGCTAGTGCAAATGAAACATAATCAGACAATTAAGATATGACAGTAAACAACAACTTAAATAAAAGCTTGAACGACATGTTAATATAAACACTATAACAATATTAATCGTTAAAAAGATAATTAAAAAAACAAAAAAACAAAAACAAGAACTCAGTTTTGATTATGTTTGATAGGTCCAATCAGTTAAAATAATGATGAACATATATTAGTGGTGTAAGGTATAAATAAATAAATTCCAGTTCAAGCTTGTCCAGTGACATTATGAATCAAGAGGCTGTGTGTGTATATTACAAAATAAAAAAAAATAAAAAATTGAGTTGCAATGATTTCCCATGATGCATGCAGCCTGAGACCACTACACTTAAGGAAAGAAGCGCCAGAGCTTCCTGTATCAGCAGTACTACGCATGAGAGAAACTCTTCAAAGAGACAACAAATCAACAGCACTAATAATGGCTTCTGCTATTTCCAGCTTGCACTCGCACATCTTCATTCCCTCATACACATCTAGCGTCTATTTGTTGCAACTTCTCATCCAGAAATTCAGGCTCAAATAAATAACATTCAGCAACACAGCTGAAAATCACTTCTGGTTCATTGTCAGATATAATTTGCAAGTAGCCTGGCTAGCATTAGGTATGCAAGAACAGGCAGTGCGGTTGCTACCCCTTGGCCATGCCAACTGCACTAGACCAAGGGTGTCCAGTCTCATTTGAAAAAGGCCAGTGTGGGTGCAGGTTTTGGTTTTAGCCCAGCACCCCTCATCTAGACTCTGTGGAGTGTATATTTAAAAAAAAACAATATAATAAAACAATTGTTTTTAACCATAATAAAAATAAAAAAAAGTTAAATGATTAGGATTCTATTTATTATTCATTAACTTTTTCCTATAATGTATTCTGGACCTGAAAAAGGCTTAAACTATTAACTTAGTGTTTCAATTAAATGTGCATTTTTATTTGGTCTATTAGACTGCATTACCTGTCAAGATTACTTTCTCTTTTGAATATGTGGAAAGACTACTGATGACAATGGGTGGTTGCCGCACCTGGTGTCTAATTGGTAATCTAACAGAGCCTTGCCTGTAGCTGAGAACTGCTGAAGAAACCTCTATTTGAAAACTAAATAAATTAAATGAATGGGAATGGTGATGTAGAAGACTGCAGAATTTAGTGACCTGGTCCCGACTTGTTCTGTGTACCTCAGGGAAGGAGATGGAAAATATTAGCACGTTTTGGTCTATAAAAAAAAGATCACAACCTTCCGAAAATGACTGGACTCGGCTTCACTGTATGCAGACCAGCTGGTCAAACACCATGCGGTAAGGCTGTAGCAGAGCTACAAGAGGAGTTTAAGAGATCAGATTGGCTGTCTCAAACGCAGCTTGGCTCTTCTTCCAGAGACAGACTCCAAATTGACGTCTGCGGCTTTTGATTTCAGGCGATATCACGGTGACCTTCTCTTGTGTAAATCACTCAATAAGACACGGCCATCGCACAACGCCTAGTGCATTGGGTAAGCAAATGCAGCCAAGATCTCGTTTCAGGGAAGGAAGATCAACAGTAACGGCTTCAGCATCATACGGTGTTCGTGACGAGAAAGGTCATTGCTCAGACAGCAACGGACAAAAAAACCAAAAAAAAAAAAAAAAACCTGTGTGTTTGAGACCGTAAAGCCTTTGTACTGGTAATAATCCCTGGACCCATTAGGATAAGTGAGCCTTTCATTTGCAGACCAATTACAATTATGATTTTCAGCAGAAATTATACAGTACCAATAGACATAGCACCTTTATATGCAACTTAGCAACTGTGTTCTCGTGGAAATCAATAACACATGAGCATTCCTCAGAAATGTGTTTCAGAAAAAAAAAGAAGAAAAAAAAAAAGCACTTTCATATATCTCCAGTTCATGCGTTTACATTGTATGCAATCAATTGTGGCACAGTTCAGCACAAATAACAGTAGGCGAGCAACTGCAAATCAAACAACTTCTGTTTACACTAGAACACGTTGGACTCAGCAGGCAGCAATTTCCCCGCATATTGAGTTTTATCTGCCAGCCTATTTATGTAAGCGGAGTGGGGAAAATAAAATAGCTGGCTGACAATTGTTTTCACCACCCCAATTCCAAGACACACACACACACACACGACAACCTTGTCTGAACGTGTCTGAGTATATGAAATCGGCTCTAGGGGAAGAGAGGAATGTCACAAGGGAAATCGTCTTGGGAAACAGAGATGCAGAGGATGTACTTGGGAAAAGTATGATGTAGTGGAGCAACTGCAACTCAGAGGTTAGGGCAAGATTACAGATCCACATGTTGGTTCTTGGAGTATATATATATCCAATATATTAAATGCGCATATATAGGACGGAGTGTAGCACAGTGGGTAAGGAACTGGGCTTGTAACCGAAAGGTCGCAGGTTCTATTCCCGGGTAGGACACTGCCGTTGTACCCTTGAGCAAGGTACTTAACCGAAATTGCTTCAGTATATATCCAGCTGTATAAATGGATACAATGTAAAATGCTATGTAAAAGTTGTGTAAGTCGCTCTGGAGCGTCTGCTAAATGCCTATAATGTAATGTAATGTAATATAGCATGCGGTGTTAGAACCTCAAGGTAGAGAAGGATGCAAACCTCACGATTATGGACTGACCAGTCGATCGAACTGGGTACATCCAGCATAAGCACGTTTTCCAGGAAAGAAAGTTTACCTGGATGGATGGGAGGATGCTGACCGTGTCATAAAATTTCGTACCATGAAGGAGTCCCTGTCTTGTTGACATTTTTGTTTAAATTCTTGGACAGGTGTTACTGCAAGTGAGTCACAAGTTGTTACCCTCACGACGCTTTTGACAGGAGCAGAGCCGAAAGCACGAATCTAAACCACGTCCGCTTGACTCCGTCTTCACACGACAGTAACACATGCAAGCCATTGTCTTCGAAATTGTGGATTTATAACAAGAGTGACAGTATCGGTCCACACTATTTACAGAGTACTATTAACACAAACTACCATTTTATATTTCTTCACTTGTGTGATTTGATCAGTCAGCATACTTGCTCTCAGGGATACATTTATTCAGACAGGCCCTTATGAATACAGAACAGAGAAAAATCTACTTTCATTCATTCTGTACCTCATAAATGGATTCATCTGCAGGAAGCCTCAAACTGGATTGCTTAAATTTGTTCGAAAATTCTTTTAAACAAAGTTGAACATTTTCGTTTATCTTAATGTGTGCTGTTTTTTCCTTTATCGTCCACTGATTGTTATCTTCGAGTTGTGAACGCGATTCCCACTTCTACATATTTGGTTATGATCATTTGTGCATTGTTATGTATCCCAGGTCACCATTGAAAAAGAGAGCACTACTCACGGTTGATTGACCCTGATTAAATAAAGGTTAAAATAAATATATGTGAACAAATTAATTGTCTAATTTTCTGTATGATGAATGGTACACTATATCAGCATCTACCAATTCATGATCCACAGCATGTCGTAGGTTAATGAGAAGGAACAGTCCTTTAAAGAAATAGATGTAGACTAACTTCAATGATTTGCATGTACTAGTATTACGGATCTGGGTTCGAGTTCAAGTTAACAATCCATATTTCATTATCCACACCTGAATCTCTTGGAACTGTTCCAGTGTCTGAACCATTGAAACCTTTTGTGATGGCCCTTGTGGTGAAACTGACACCAAACTCCAAGAGGCAATATGTATGTGTGTGAGTCAGGATCGACTCTGAAACAAAGTGGGCTGAGGCACATCTGCTAAAGTCTAAGCAAGCTCAGGATGTGGCATAGTGGACTGTGGAATTTTTCTGTAAGTATGGCTCCTAAATAAATTCACACTGACCATTCCATATTATGTTCAGCAGGGAAGCCAGATAGTCATCTGAGGTCCCAGAGGCATTTGGGGTGAGTGCTCCACTACATTTCTTTCATCCACTGGACTTGCATCCAACCACATTTTCCTCTTCATTCAAGGCACCTGACAATACAGAGGGCATTGTGGCTCAGGGGGTTCTTTCAAAGGGTCTTAAGTTAGAAAAATCTCAAATTCTCACAGAAAATGTGAAGGCAGATATAAAACAAAAAAAGCAATAAAGGGCTGGACAAAAAGGGTGAGGATTTTAAAGTGGTAGAGCTTGGCTTTACTGAGCGCATGAAAAGCAAAATAATTAAAGGAGACAAGTTGGTGAATGGGGCTCAGGCCCTTTAAAATCATCTTAAGGTTAAAATCTGGAGTTAGGCAAACAGGCCATTAGCCCAATCAGCACAGGCATCATCTTACCATTCATCCAATCAGAGAAAAGGGCTTCTTATCAATTACAAACTTCCACATCACAGACAACTAGAGACCATTCCCTCCATACCCTTGCTGTGTGTCTGCTTTCACCATATCTGCCTCACCATCGCTGTGTGTTTCTGCAACCACAGAATCTGACCCTCCCTCCCCCTTGTGTTTCGGTCATCAAATTTTATCATCTCCAAGAAATTCAGTTGACTCCCTGTCCTCTTCACCGGCTTTAAATACCTCCCCTCAGAGATCCTTCTACCCAACTCTAATCTGTCACCCCATGCCAGTTTTCAATCCCCCTGACCAAGCAACATTGCTCCCCATGTCCCCTGAACTCTCAACCAGTGGCCTCTCCCCTACCGAACCAATAAATCTCACGATGAGTGGCGACCAAGTCTATGGCTTGCGGAAGCACTCAATTTAATCTTCCACACGTCTAACTTTTTTTCAGTGATAGATTAAATTTGTGCAGGGAGAAAAGAGGGAGGTGATTTTGGAGCAAAATGGGTACCTATAATCTGCTCACCCATGATATTATGAAAACTGCACCAGGAAATGACTTTGCTGATGAGGTAATTTCCATCTTGCATGCTCTCAAAAAGAAAAACTTAGCGTTTTGGATCATTAGGGAATGTTGAAAAAAAAAAAGAAGTGTTAATTATATACGGATACTGAATGCCTACATGGCGTTGAAGATTCAGGAAAACCAAAAAATAAAGGCTTTCCTCATCGACTGCTTTACGATGACAGCCACTCTGCAGGGAAAGTCGAAAGGTCTGAGAAAGGTGAAAATCTAGCTCAGTTTTCACTTACAGTAATGGCTATATAGCAGGCATTGATTAGGTAACAGTTTTTTTTTTTTTCTTTCCCTGCTTGAACCCAGAAAAATCTGACATCCTCCTTGCTGCAGTAAATGAAAACCACTGCTGGACGTTAGGTGGTAAGACCTAAGGGCTGCACTGTGTGAAATCACAATGAAAATATTTTGGAATTGTTCGAAAAGCCTATATATTGTCTTGGCAGGCAATGTATCCACAGCTGTGAAGAACGTTGCACACCTGGACCCATTTGGAGCTCCGCCGGAGGCTATAGAGAAACGTAAAGATGTGCAATATACTATCTGACAACTTAAACGGTGGGAAGAGTCCATCTGACCGCTGGGTTTCTCCAGGCCGTTTATCAGAAAGAGAATGAATATCTCACGCCGGACCTGTGGAGCGCTGGCCCATCCCGAACCGAAGGACTGAAACTCACGCGGAGCCTTTTGTCTGCGAAGTATGTGAGTATGTGTGGTCGTCGTGGTTACTTCTGTAGGAAACCCTGAAAAGTGGCTAACTCTCGGTGCTGTATAGGTATGGAGGCACGCTGCCTCACTGAGCCGTAACTTGGCGGGGTGGCATACCCGCCGTTCCAATAGGTCCATTGGTAAAAGTATACCAGTCTAAATTAATATTGGCTGAAACGGTTTCCAGTTTACAGAATGCATCTTAATTGGCTGACGGATAACATTTGAAGTCGGTGCAGGGATGATTACCATCCGTAGGGGAGTAGCAGCATCCACTCTGCAGAGCTCCAAAGGTATGAGTATGCATAAAACTCTGGCTAGTTATCTAAAATCATTTATAATCCCATACTTGAAATTTGTCAGGACATTATGGGCGATAAACCCAAAACGTCCAGTCGTTTTTGATTCCAGCGCTTAACTGAAGTGTACCCTACTGCCCTGTAATTGTGGTGTTTCGTAGAAACACGCACACGTGCAGCCCGCATACACGTTTAAGTGAAGTGTTTAACACTGGCAAATCTAACAGAAAATGAATTTCTGAATCCAAATACCAGTAACTAATGGGATTTCTTTGTTTTTTATTGGGGGGGTTCATTTCATATCCAATGCCATACACGTTCTTTGAACTGATGCTTTGATGCCACGTACCTCCTATATGCTGCACATAATACAAATGACTATTACCTCAGTAACCACAGTAGATATGGGTTTCAAGAATGGCCTGTGCATCACTCTGTATATAAGGGCGCTTGCAAGCAAAAACGGCAATGAACAGAAGAGCAAAATACATATTTGCGTTGCATGACCAGTAGGTGGCGCTGTAACACAGGCAATGTAGCGACCAATCGGCACCCAGCACACCCATGATGTTTACCAGTGATATTTGATTTTCCTCAGGAGGGCTGTATTCACATCCCGCTGGCTGATAGATTGCATTTCATGCGAGAAGCACCTTCACAGAAGCAGGTTTCTGTGCGTCAGTAATTACACTCAAGAGAACATTAGCCAGAAATACAGAAACTCGGAACAGGTACGACGCTATCGCCTTAAGCATGTTCATGCAGCTATGAAGGCGAAGGAATTGCAAAAAACAATAATGGAAAAAAAAATAAATAAATAACGATAACACAATCGCTATAAATAGTAGAGCTCCAGTTGAAAATCCATCCCTTATAAGTACCTCTACCAGGGACTTATCACCGGCCAGTGGAATCAGTGCAAGTAGAGACTTTATAAAACTGGGAAAGAAATAGAGAGAGATTTGGGTGTCAGTGGAGGTTAATCCATAAGCCATGGGTGTCAGCGCTTTGGGTGGACTTACAGGGCTAGGGAAATGATATTTGTAGAATGGAACCTGACAGGCACAGATACAGTAGGAGATTTTTTTTTCTTCCCCCCTCTCTTTTCCTTCTTTTCTTTCTTTTTCTTTCCAACTCACACAGCTACCACATACCATTACAACCTTATTATTTTGGGGCGAATCTGAATGTGCGATTGTTTTAATTGAAGCTGACTCACCCACAGGGAAACCTAGCAACAACATGTACACCTTTGTCTAATTTTACAGTCTTGCTGATTGGAGAAAAGGGCAACGCACAGCCATTTCCTCAGACGTTTAGGTGCTGTCAATCATCCGTTTCTGTCCCATTTTCAGTGTAATTAAGAGGGAGACCACACGGTTTATGTCGGCAGCATCAATGTTTGTTCATCACGGTGGGTGTGAGGGAAAAGCCCACAGACACAGAGCAGTGGAGCTTTGCATTGCTGTTTTTCACTCCACTGAGCATGAAGGACAAGTGTCGTTGGCTTGCACAATACAGTCAGTTACTTTTTCACCCCTGTTTCACGGTGAACCACTGGAAACGCTTCAAGGTGTTAAAATTTATGAAACCAGAACTGTGTAACTCCATGCCCAAGGTTTAGTTGGCGCACAAAAAAAAAGGAAAAAACCAAAAAAATAAAGTTTTCGGCATACACAGCCAAGGCCTTAAGGGGAAAGATTTTTAAAATGCAACATATCCCCACTTTATTAATTTTTTGCTCTGATGTAAGGAATAAAAAAAAAAGTACCCTTTGAAACATGATTAAACTGCTTGAACTAGAATTCAAAGATGGATTTTCCCCAGAAAGGGCAGCACACCGCAACATTACAGAGATGTATTTTTGATAAGGAGGTTTTTCCAGACCGACCCAGCACAAAATGAGAGCACAGTAAAGCTGAAACATTAAAATGTGCTGTATGCAATTTACCGATAGGCTCCGAGTCACTGCTGCCAACTCTTATTGGCTAGACCTGGCACCAACCATGTTGCATTCATAACCATTTCCCGTAATTCGGAAGTTGACGTCCCATATCATTTGTGATATTTGACCTGTACTCTGCTTCTTGTAAAGGTGTATTGCTTATGCTTTATTTACATGCATGTATAAGGTTATGGTAAACACTGAGCAGCTGATGTGTTGTTTCCATCAATCCATAAATAAGCCCAAAAAGTCATAAAATATGGGGGACTAGTCATAATTCTTGGGGGAATAGTCATAATTAGAGAGCATGGTGATATTCAGATAATGTGTAATGTGCTTTTTTTTCTCTCAGAGGCCATTTCACCCATATACTGTATGACCTGTATTTTCAATAGGGGGCACCCTAGGGGTCAGCAAAGGTACTGTAGGGAGCCCGCACACGCAGAGTTAACCCCCGCCTAGCCCCCAGTCCGCAATCATAAACCACAGTTGAAATACCCCCCTCCCGGTCCACCATGACATGACAATCTGAACCCCCCTTCCTGCCCAAATCTGCAATTTTAACAAACGGGGTTGAAGTGAACTTGGAGAGCAAAACACTGAATTCATTATGGCAATTAAAGTGTGGGTGGGTACAGGGGTGAGGAGAAAAATTGAAACTAAGGTCACTGTAAAGCCAGGGGTGAATGTATTTACATTAGATCTGCAGCTCTTGAAAATGCCTCACTTATGGGTGTATTTAAATGAAAGGCCCATGTTTCAACTTCAGTGGCTGGCGTGGGCGTGTTAATGCACAGGAGTTTTATCTCGAACAGTCTGGAAACCCATTACAAGTTTATAAATCAGGACCGACAGGACTCCACCCTAAAAGTATGGGTCTTTGCACAGATCATTATTTGCGGTTGGAAAACTAAGCGATCATTTACTGAGGTGAAGCCAAAGCATTCCACGTTTCTCTTGGTCAGACGAAACGGTTGTCCTTTAAACCCAGTTACTTACAAACATTTTTAAAAGAAATAAAGAAAAAAAAACTAGCATGATTTAAAAAATAAATAAAAATATTAATTATAAATATTTAAAATTATATTGTTGTCAGCATCATAGATTGTAGTTTGACACGGGCCACAGTTGGTTGGTTGTTCGTAGGAAGCGTTCTTGAAGGACGTGTACTTGCGAGAAACATGTCTTGTGACTTCATTTGCAAGGGGGTGTGACGCACCAAAGAGCAAATGAATGTCTGACAGGCAAGCAGGCAGGTGGGTGGGCAACCCTCCTCTCTGTGAGGGTGGACAAAGCCAGATCTATAATCCATCTTACAGGATCATTAGGACTTGCATTATCGAATCAGCTTTCTTAAAAGCACCGTAGGGTGACACACGCAAAAACAATGCCGAATGGCAATTGCATTCGCTCTAATTTGATACATTGACAGGCCACGTTTAATTTAAAAGTGACAGACATTTCAAGATTTCCACGCTTGGTCTTTCAATGAAGAACACTGAAATAGAGCTGTACTCGAGAGAATGATTGATGTTGGAATTATGTCATGTACGCAACTGGTAATAATTGCCTTCTATATAGGTGGCTGTACTGTTATCACCAAAACACAGCTAATCAGGGAAGAGTCTGTTTTTATTATAAGGTGGAATTAGTATTCAATGTGTTTAAAGAAATGTCTGTTCAATATACTATAAACAAATGTTTCTTCAGTTCAAAATTAGGATGTTTTTCTCCCTTTCCCTTTGTAATCCAGAATATTTAAATTTTTGACAGCAAATAAAAAAGGAATTGAGTGGATATTAGGAGAGTTTTCATATATCTTAACTTCATTAAAATAAACAAAACAAAGCCAGCATGGGTTAGACAATCATTTAGGCAAGTAATATGGACTTGCAATGATTAGCCATCTCTGCTAGTAACCCTTGTGCAGGTAACCTAGCATAAATGTTTAAAAAAAAAAAAAAAAAAACACCTTGAGAATAGGTAGACTTCAATTCTCTCAGCACTTATTCTCCAATAGCCCTGACAACTAAAGCAATGAAAATCTAAAACTAGAAAGTCATAAGACCAGCATAAAGTTTACAGCTAAAATAAAGCTGTTGTCATGATGACCATCGTAAGAGAGGGATAGCATCAAATTAACCTGAATACACCATTTCCACCCTCTTTTATTGCCAACAGGAAGGGTGTGGACACACCCTCATTGGACAAGAGAAAATGCACCACAGCTGTTCTCAATGACCAGTAAACTGCCAGTTCTCCAAGACACTGATCAACAGCTGATCAGCATAACCCCCGTAATCAAGGAATCTCGAAATGAGTGAGTTAGGAGATCGAGAAGGAATAACGAAACTATGTGAAAACAAAAACATGCCCTGAAAGAAACCAGCAAGCACCATAAGATAGGGGACTGCAACATATACAATGTAGAGGATGGATAGATCTGTTTAGTCGCACAAATTCAGCCTAATTTTCTTCTTCATAAGGAAATTGGACCAAATAATTTAATTAATTTATCTTTTTATGGGGGAGGGAGTTGGGTGAAGCCTATTAAGTACAACCGTGCTAGGCAGAAAACTTTAAGATGGGTCAATACACCTACATGCATACAGAGGCCTTTTCAAAGAATGTGGATCTGATCTGCAAGTGAGCAGTCAAAGACAAATCAATACATGAATGAATAAAAAGAAAAAGAAAACCTGTACTTGTCTAAGAAAAAAGCTCATATCTGCTAATATCAATAGACTGTGGTTCAACTACTACACTTGAAAGTGAAGGTATCTTCTGTGCCATCATTCTAACCCTCATTTACTTGAAAGCAGGAGACAGAGCTTTAAGTGGCAATATGTTTCCTTTAGTGAATTATGTCCTAGTCACTAGACAGGTGTTTTGTCACAAGAACCATTCTTTAACAACGGTGCTAAGCACTTACTCATTTACCTGCACATTCCATGAAATGAACAATATTTATGAAGTTTAGGCCATCTAATTTAAAAGCTATACATGCAAATATATCCTAATTCTTCCGTGTGTAACATACATGGACAAGTAATTTCTATTTACCGCTGTGCTAAAGGGCATCTATGACAGTTCTCTGAATGATAATGAGTGGTTGACCTTAAAGTTTCCATTTAACATGGGCATCTATTGGGAGCTTAAATTTACCTTCAAGTTTTCTGAGAGAAGTCCAAACACATATTATAATGACCCTGAGGGAAAATGTTTTATCAGGTATTCTAAGGACACACACTAAGTCAGTAGTTCTTGCGAGTCCGATTTTAAGAAACTTTAGTTGGTCCAAAAAAAAAAGCCCTATGCTTACATGTTGTTTTGCCTGGTGTGATTTTTAAGTCCAGGCCCAAATTCTTTGAAGAATCCCGTTAAATGTAGCATAAGTCCAAATCACGGACAAAGTAAATAAATTGTACACGTGTCAGTGATTGTGTCTGCATTTCAAGATCTCTCATTCTCCTGGTTGGAAAAAAAATGTCCAAATAACCTTAACACATATCCTTATTTAGCTGAGCTTACTTGGTCTCACAATGTCCATCCTTCCATTCATGTATTATCTATACCCGCTTATCCTGGGCAGGTTCGCAGGGGGTGGTGGAGCCTATCCCAGAGTGCATTGGGTGAAAGGCAGGAATACGCCTTGGACATGCCGCCAATCTATCGCAGGGTACACACACCATTCACTCACGCACTCATACTTTGGGGCAATTTAGAGTCTCCAATTAACCTACCTGCATGTCTTTTGACTATGGGAGGAAACCGGAGTACCCGGAGGAAACCCATGCGGACACGGGAAGAACATGCAAACTCCACACAGAAAGGCCCAGGCCGGATTTAACCCAGGACCTTCTTGCTGTGAAGCGACAGTGCTACCCATTGCAGAACAATCTAAAGGAAAGAGGAACAAATAACTTACTATTGCATCAAAACAGAAAATGCTATCATAGGTAATGTCCACAGTGATGTCCACCTAGAACTGCTTCACAGGTCCTTCTAAAAAAAAAAAAAAAGTATGAGTGTGTGAGTGAATGGTGTGTGTGCCCTGCGATTGATTAGCAGCCTGTCTAGGGTGCACTCCTGCCTCTCACCCAAGGCATGCTGGGATAGGCTCCAACACCCACCGCGACCTCTGCTCAGGATAGATAATGGATAGATGGATGGATGAACAGCGGCCATAAAGATGTGCTGAACAGTGACCATATAGAACATTGAATGCCCCAAAAATCACTAAATCAGGAAAAAAATAACTGTACGATTGGATGTTCTGTTGAGAATCAGGGCATGCAAAGTAGCCACACCTTATAGCCGCTGACCTTCTGGTGATGCTACAGTACGACCTCTAACTCAAGGCTTCTGAATTTCATTTGGTTGGTAAGCAGCAGCGGTATCCTTGAAACGACTTCCAACTGCTGCAGTCGGGCAAGCCTTTGCTGTCATGTGCATTTCTGACTACGAGATGAAGCACTGTAGGACATTTCCAGGGCTCTGGTGTTTTTCTTAATGAGTTACTGTACGCATCACAATGAACAGCTCAGCGCAGCTAATGAACTTCATAATTGCCTCTGATAGGGCAGAAATGGAACTCACCAACATTACAAAAAAAAAACAAGCCTACCCAACATCATGCCATTAACATTTCAAGAACTCCTGGGTGATTCATAACCCCTTGACAGGTGATCCGAAGCAACTCACACGTCAGGTCCTTTTTTTTCCTCGAAAAAACAAAAACCCATCTTGCGGCCTCCCCCCCCCCCCCCAACAGTGTGTGGGGCGGACTTGCTTCGCTTAGCAACACCAGCCCAATCGATACGACAACGTCGACTGTAGACGCACTCTGCAGTCTATTAGTGCTGTACTCTGCTTCTGGCGTGGGGGGGGGGTGGGAGAGGAGAGAGACTACAGGCAGAATCAGAAGATAAAGGGGGAAATTATAGCCTCGTTCAGCCTTTTTTTGTTTGTTGTCGCTTTTCTTACAGCCTCCACTGCGGGCGCACTGCTGATCATACAAACCGCAGGCTCGCTCCGGAGGGGCGTAACACATAACCACGTTAAGGGCTAACGGGTCGCTCGCCGGCTACGCTTTCCATTAATCATTGTTGGGGGCTCCTTGGGGAGGGAGGATCCTGGAGGCCCCTCTCATTCGGGGGGGGGGGGGGGCTCATTACTTGGGGCTTATCCGGCTCGATGGAGGAAAAAGACGGTAAAGAAGTGGCCTCTGAACAGCGTGCGCCCAGGTCTCCGTTAGACAGTGGAGTGGGGAATGCCTTGAGAGCCATCTTACTTTCGATGGCGGGTTTTTCGAGGATTTCAAATTATTCAACCAAAAAATCGCAGTCTCCCGAAATGTCTGAAAATATATATAAAAAATGTATGCAACAGATCTCAACAGAGGCTAAACAGGGTCTGGACTCTTATCAATATTTGAACAGCAGTGGTTTCTGCGAGTGTTTTGACATTCTGCGGTGCTGTGTAACTGTTGTAGACCCGAACCCCTTGTTATTTTACAGAGAATATGAAATAGAAGTCGAATGAAAGCAAAACGTTGTCACCCCTGAAAATACCGTGTTACCCCGCGAACACAAGGGGCTCAGATGCAAAAAAATAAAAAAGAAGCAGTTTCTTATGCAGAGTGTAACAAAAACAAACAGTCTAAAAATAAAGAAGACCAAATCTGAACAAAAAAAGAAATGACATTCCAGGTTGAACAACTGCACCCTGCAAGAAAACTGGAGTCAAACTGAGCAGTGATGCAAATTTTTATTTTTTTTTCTGAGAAATTTTATTCTGCTGTGTGTCACTGTTTTGAATTATATGATACGCACATATGGTATGCTGGGCATTTTTACAGGTAACTGTTTATCATTTTCAACACTTGCCCGGGTCCCGAGTCATCCTTCTTCATAAATGTTTACTTGTTGTCAGCTTGATTTCTCCTTTTATTAAACACAGTATGAATCATAACCTGCCAATGGCCTGAACAATGCTGAAGGTAGCATTCCTCAGTCACAGTACCTGCAAACAAAAGATTTCTCATTACATTTTAAAACCATACCTTTACAGCCAGTTAACAAACGCTGAGATACAAATGAAATATGATGCACAGTGAAAACCCTAAATACATTTTTTTTTTTCGCATTTTTGCAAACCAAGAACGTAACACTTTAATTGCTTGTATGGTTTCTCTTCAGCATAATGTCAAAATGTCATTATTTAATCCCCTTTGAGTATTGATGAGTAAAAGCCTGAGACAGCCTTGATCGAATGATTGCCATGTCGGTTTGTTATTTGTGACATCACAAATGTCACAGCGGGTAAATTAGTGTCCCTATTCGCCGCAGTCAGTGATTGTCCTCCGATACTCTTGATTGAGGTTGTATTGCTCGTGTCTTCATCTGCTGACAATGGGTTTATCCATGAGTCACTCAGGTGTGAGCTACACGTTTGCCGTAAATAAGCAACATTTGTCACGGTACACAAAGAGGTTTCATCTTTAACTAACGGCTGCTCAACACGCACAGCCATGTTAAAACAGGCACAGCGTTAGACTGCATCAAACATAATATCACTGACTTAAGTTTAAACAGAATTTGTGATTAAAAACTCAAATCGATAGGAGTACTAACATCAATCTCTTTATTTTTTGAATATCTAATGTATTTTCGATGTTTTAGAAAAAGAAAAGGAAAGAAAGTTCTGATAATTTAACAAATAATGTATCCTTGCACACGATAACACGTTCACATGGGCATGTGCATTTCAAAAAAATGAATGAATGAATTAAAAAGTCAAACTACGGCTTGCAGTATGTCTATGCAGTTCCTCTATTTATAGCTAACCTAAACCCGAAAACAGGTTATCAGCTCAAACCAAGATAGTCAGTACACTCTCATCTAATATCCTCCATAGTTAGTTTGTGCTTTAAAGCTATTCATTTCAGCAAAGTCCGAAAAATCAATGGGAGTGAACTGGGAATGGGACAAGTGAGAGGAACATTGATGCTATTAATGGTCAATGCGGATAGCTGTTGTTGCTAGTACTCATGCTATGGAAATACAATGAGGTAAGCTAAACAAAATCACTTTTGTAATATCAAAGTGAAGTATCCCTTTGAGCCCCCAAGATAATGGATCAGAACCACTTGCCGTATGAACATAAATTCTGTGCCCCCCTGTTACTGGCCGCCACTAAACAAAACGATATTTTCAGGAGCTGGAGAACGTGTGTGTTATGAGATTCTAGCAATAAATCCCTCTGACAAAAGTCACTGTAAATCATTTTTCCTTGTTAACAATTCAAATGCTTTCTAGAAAAAAAAAAGTAACGTTATCAAATCTGACCGTTTGTACTTTAGATTTGACCATTGTGAATTCCACGACAGCCAAACAGAACGCCCTACACGATGCTATGCAACGACACACGAGCCTGTGTGGTTCAGCTTCTCAGCTTGTGCTCAAACGCGTTCGGGAGACGAGTCGCAAGGTGCGTTTCACGGGAAGGTAATCTGAAGGTGCCCAGAGGTGAGTCCAATGGGAGAACATGACACACAGTAATTAAGGTGGCAATTGCCCCCTGGAGTGGCCCCCGCTGCAGACCGTGCACATTCTGGCATCACATTAATATCTGATGAGCACCTGAGTTTCACATCTCCATTTTTTAAATTGAGGGGGGGGGGATGTGTGTGTGGGGTGGTCCTTGTGAAGTCCTGGGGATTGGGACGCTGCTTCCTAATCAAGGAAGGCCTGACCTGTGGGATTTTATCTAATGCTAAGCCCTCACCCCCATCCAAAGGGCAGTTGGTTCCCCGTGCTAGGGACTCCTGGCCCTGTGTTTTTACCAGCGAGTGAATTTTTTGCAGCCGAACAGCACAAAGTTCCTGCAAAAAAAAAAAAACGAAGAATCGTTATGCCGTTCTTTTTCCGAACGGGGAGAGCTCTCTCTGCCTGATATCCAGACAAGTGTCTCATTATCACTGCTCCGTCCTTAGAAACGAAACCTGCAAAAGCCCTTATTAATATTAATGAGGGGCACACGCCAGCATGGGGATTTTCAGAGTGAACTGAAAAGGCGTCAGTGCTTTAACACTTTTGGAATGCAAGTGTGAGTCAGGAGAGACAGATAAGTCACTGTATTAATTAGAGAGCGAAGCTGATAAGCTCCTCCTCCTCCTCCACCCTGCATGCTGCAACAGCATGGCAGCATCGGGGGACCGAATAATGATGAGCATGCAGTTTATGACTGCACTCCTGAGGGTCAAGTGTGTTACAATCCAAAGATTCCCCAAATACAAAACAGTGGCACAACAAAGGTTCCTGCGTGCATGCATGTATTGGTTTATTGATTTATTGGTCATGGTGGTGTGCATGTGTGTAGGGAGAGGGAGTTTTGAGGAAAAACTTGATAATGAGAGAGGGAGAGAGGGAGAGAATGAGAGAGCTGGAGAGAGAAAGGGAGAGCGAGAGACTGAGACAGAGAGAGTGACTACTTTGAGGGCACTTAACACAAAACTCCACGGCTGACAAAAAATGGTCGATTCACCTTTTGTTAATTATTGTTGAGGAAACTGCCGGATTATATCAGTGTTCCAGCATACTGGCTCTTATACAGGGACGTGTTTCTCTTCCTTGTTTCAGCTGCATATTGCCGTTTGGCCTCCAATGCATTCTTAAAGGGAAAATTCACTTTCAACCATATGACTAATTAATCAGAATCATTGTGAGTCTTCTTGTTAACCGTCTGTCTTTACATCTTGCCCTTTAATCGGGATGTAAGTAAGCTAAGAATTTACACCCCCCCCCCCCCAAGATATCTTATCAAGTTAGATACCTGTGAACCTAGATCCCATTTCAAACTGCAGTGCAGAAGATATATTGCAATTAAATATATATTAAAGATATTCCGTTCCGAGATATATTCCGTTTCCTGAAATCAGTGCTTGTAATAATGTAACAGAGGGGCAGTAATAGCTTTATGGTGCTGTGAACCCAGCAACTGGTTGGTTGAGCAATTAATTTGTAATTTGTCCACATAGGATAATCTCACATTTTACGGTCTATCGTTTTTCTCGTACCATGTTCTGTTTGGCGCATAGCTCTCTAACAGGAATTTGCAAATTGAAGTTCTGCTTTTTAGATGTCTCCAGCTCAGAAATGGACAGCTACACTCTCAAAAAGCATGTGTTAGCATCCACACTTTTTGCGCAACTACTTTTTTTTCCTTACATATATAAAATGTGTTAAAAGGGAGCCTAACAGACCGTGTTGAAAATAACACAAAACGTGTTGTCCTCAGCTAGGCATGGAGGTGTGTTGTTTGTAATTCATCTGTTTCGAGAGTTTCTCTTGAACATCCTATTTATGACAACAGGCAGGGGAAAGAAAGAAAGAAAGGAAGAAAAAAAAAAACTTCAGCTAGCATCATATTTTGATGCAGATGCTGCACGGCATCTTATGCAGAGTTTTTATTACCACTGTTGGCCCATGACTCAAAGCTATTATTATTATTCTCATTATTATCATTGAAAGGCAATGTGCTATTTCTGGGCCCGTGTACCAAACGCACACAATTCTCAAGCGTGATTCATGAAAGCAGGGCAGAAGAGTTCTCTTCTGACATACCAACAAATATTACACCTCGCTAGCTGAGGTTACAGTGATAGCTCTCAATTAGACGGGATGCTGACCCTTGCAAACCTAGTGATACACGAGTTGCTGAAATCAAAAGTAATGAATCAGTACATTGGACCGAGTGGCAAAGATCCACGTCTTGATCTGTACAACGTGGACGGAGGATGGAAATACAGGAAAGAAGTTCGCAGTTTGCAAAATAATAAAATAAAACAAGCTCATGGGCCCTGGGGAATACCGAGCACGCAGATAGTTAATGTACAGCGGACAGCGCTGGCCTGATAAATTCAAGAACTCCCTGGACATCCCCAGAGGGAGCAGACCCTGTTAGGGAATACAGACATCACACGTTCTTCAGATGAGACGATTCTGGCGAAATTGTGATGAAAATAGCCAAGCGGGTAAAACGTGCTACCAGCTTTCTCTCCCTTCGTGGGGTAGCAGTGCACGCTCCCCAACAAGGAGAGGGATTATGGGTCTGTGTTCCTAATTGTTAGCATTACACCATTTATAAAACCCACAGAATTGCCTCGTATAGGGCAATTGGGGAATTGGAACTTTAGGAGAAGGGCGGACCCTTTTTTTTTTTTTTTTTTTTTTTTTTAAACAGTTTTTATATTCCGGGGGCAGCTATTCAGGGAGTGGAATTATACCAGAAGTTCTGCAACTACACCCTTCCTGTGGGTTTCATTTACTTAAAAGATGGTGCCTGTGGGCCAGACTCTTCACACACTACTAATGAAACAGCGTGTGGATAACAGGCATTCTTAAAATACACAGCAATTACTACTTGTCTTGACACTGTTGGGAGGTTCTGTGATACTGTGCAGACACGAGCCTTGACACAGTCAGAGGTCTGCATCTGCTTTTGAGTAATAATTTATGTTTAATTAGGAAAGGGCCCAGAGAAAGTCTGTGTTAGGCAGGTGAATAAACCCTGCATGTTAATATAAAAGACATCTGGAAAAACACCATGCTCAGATGAAATTAAGATGAGTTTGAAACTGTGAAAAAGAAACAATATTAAATCATGTTATATACGAGCATTTTTAATGCTAACGTTTGCTGTGTTGAGCGAATGTTAAACTTTAACATTCAAATTGCTGTTCATGTACATATCTGGTCAAATGATGTAAATCCCCACCACAGTAAAATTATGTCCTTTGACGTGAAATATGAATATTTCAATGAAGAATTTGTCATAAACGTTGTTGTCATTGACCTCATTTGTAATGATTTGACATTCACGACGTCTTATTTTTTCTGTGATTACACACCGCGGGTCTGTTCACTGCTCCAGGCAAACCAAGTAATTTTCAATTGAGGAATATCATAACTCACCACCTGATGAATTATTAAGACCGTCTACAGTCTATAGCAAGACCCATCAGTTCATTCATTCCCAGTTCCCCAGACAAGAATAGCCTCAAGAACTGTACAATATTGCCATTTCCCAGTAAATAAATGCATTAATATTTATATGTTCAGCTGAATATCATACTGAAGAATAAGGATAATGTGTTTTGCTAAATTAGTCTTGTTTAGATGCAGTCACACTTTGAAAATGGAAATCACGTTTACGTTTCTCTGACTGGGAGGTCCGTTCGTCGGATCATTAATATTTATTCAGCTGGTGGCATACTGAAATCATAGGTTAACCCGGGCATTCACGTCCAGCCAAATGGAAATGTAAAAACGAAAATATTAGAATGTGGAAGGTGAGATTCTCAAGGCTCAAGGATTTGACAATAATTGAGATTAAAAG
Organism: Anguilla rostrata; assembly: GCF_018555375.3. NCBI lineage: Eukaryota > Metazoa > Chordata > Actinopteri > Anguilliformes > Anguillidae > Anguilla > Anguilla rostrata. Next base: position 7,806,071 of record NC_057940.1, on the reverse strand, counting down.
GCATCCACCCATCCAAACCGTATTTGATCTCGGACACGAAATTCAGCGTTCAATACAGTATGCATACAACTGAGCCTCAGATGTTACTGAAGGCAGAAATGACATCCAAGGGCACACTGAAACCCGCTCAGAAAAGAATTACTGCCTCATGGGCCAGCTGACCAGTCTGCTCGGGGGAGAAGGACCTTTGAAACCGAACAGTTTGAGAACAAATCCCAGGCCTAGCCCCAGAGCTGAGATAGCACAACGGATGCATCAGCGGTTGGCGGCAAAGATGGTCCCAGATGAATAGAATCAATGTCATGTTGAGGGACAGACTTTAAATTATTATTGTTTTTTATTATTGTTAGCTTTTTTTTCTCCCCCACATTTTGTCGCAAAAGCTGAACCACAAGGTGATAAATACCGAATAACTTTTTTTTTTCCACTTTTGGTTGGGACTCTTTAAATAGATCCTGCTGTTTACGACACAGACGTCTTGGATTAATGGATACGCACTGTCTTTTTGGTTCCTTTTGTAGACACAAATGTCAACAACACAAGGATGGAAAGGACAACAGTCAACTTTGATGTACTGCCTTTTGCCAGGTGTGCATAAACATCTCCTTTCCCACTGTATGGATGCCCTTCTGCCGAAGGCATTGTTATTGAAGTTAAGGAAAATTGCAGATTAAGTGTTGTTAATTTACTTCATTCAGTGAAACTGAAATTAATTATTAATTTAAATTGACTACTTTATCCAAGTTTACCTCTGCTCGCATTATCCTTAATGGCACAGAGCAAATTAGTCTTTGGTTTGTGTTCCATAGGCTATTTATTCCTTTTCACAAAATGACAAGATGTTTTAATGAGTGCTTGTCAAAGCTTTCCATTTAACCTTGTATTGAAATGCCATCATTAACCCCCAGGGGTAATGACATGCTAAATAACTAGTCTTCAGTACACAGCTACACCCCATGGTCCAGAAGGAAACTGTCTGTGCAAAAGCCAGCGGGAGGTACGGTGATATATATACTGGTTAAGAAACTGAATGGATAACCGAAGGGTTGCAGGTTCGATTCCATGTCATGTGACATACTGTCACTGTGCCATTGAGCTAGGCAGTTAGCCCTGGTTGCTCTAGTAAACATATCCTGCTGTATAAATGGATGACAGTGCAAGTCACTTTGGATAAAACTGTCCGCTAAATGAGCACACTGTAATTGGAGGGAGAGCAGTGTAGGCACACGCTAGCCAGACATATTCACTGGCTTATCATGCTTATCAGGAGTGACTCCTCTGGTAAATGTGTCACCTGCAGTCATCCATGCGGCGTAATCCTACAGCACAATGAATGTGGAGCTCAGCTGGTGGACTGCAGATTTAAAAATTAGCGGCAAATGGCAGTGGGGAGAAAATAAATAAATACTTTTTTTTTTTTTAAACACCATCGGCCATAGCGAAAACTTCAGTACGCAGTCTGCTAAACATTCTTCCGCTCGATATCCATGCACCACGGTATTTGTATGGAAACGCGAATACAGAACAGAGCTCTAAAGTTAACATTTGAACACGGTAGACAAACCGGGATGTAGTTTTAACACAGGAGAGAATGCAAAAAAGCAAAAAACAAACAAACAAACAAAAAAAAAAAGAAAGGTCGATGCATGTCCAGTGAGCCGGTTTTTACTGAGAAATGAACGCAGTGAGGAAAGTTTACTGCCGCTCTGTGCCAAGCTGTTATGAGTCAGACATTTTGGCCTGGAGTACTCTGGCGGTGGAATCAATCAGAGCAGCGGAGAGTGCTGTGGGTATCGACAGGGCTCTCAAACCGAAGTGCATCAGAGTTATGGGCCGTTCATTTGCAGTCTTTTCATCAAGAAAAAAAAAAAGGCCGGGAAAAAAAAGTTGGCACCCCCAACTTTTTTAAAGCACAGTTAAGCGATTGTTAGGCAAGTTCACTAGCGAGTAAGATTTTCTAATGCACCCCCCCCAAAAAAAAAAAAAAAAATATATATATATATTATTATTATTACTTAGTTTGATTTTTTTTAATGATGTTTTGAAAAACATGATAAAAAATTAATGACCACATGATATAGCTGAACTGGTTGAGAGAGAGAGAGAGAGAGAGAGAGAGAGAGAACTGTGTGTGTGTGTGTGTGTCTAACAATGCAAACAATACTGTGCTTTTGGTTATGCACCATCAGCGAGAGGCTTTACATGTTCGAATATGTGTATAATTCAGAGAAATTGCTTCCATTACTTGGAATACATAAGCCAGGAGACATTACAGCGTCATAAATCTTCCCTGCGCACAAACACACACATTATCCAATATCCCAGAATTGAGCACGGGCACTCCGCGTAGAGGCAAACAATCCGTAATGTTCTGTATGGCCACCCTATTGCCGTCGCCATGGCGAGCAGCATCTCATTCCTCTGCTGGAAACCGAAATCTTTGCCCTGAGCCAGGCGTTATTAGCTCCTCAACAGAGCTCAGCTGTCTACTTCAAAATGGAGCCCCCCAACCGGGCAAGAGTCTCTCACACACACAAACTCATTTCCTTGTTTGTAGGGGCTTGGAATTTATTGAGCTCCCTGATTCACTGTGTACATAAGCCTTCTTTGCGAGGAGGAGGAAAAAAAAAAAAAAAAACTCTTTGTGAAACGCTTCTATTGTTCGTTATGATCCACTGCTGGCCAAATCCAGCACTATACAGGACGTTTAGAGAATTAACTGCGCAGCGATTGACGTTTCACACATGACATGATGGATGAGTTGTTAAGGCAAAATAATAATAATAATTAAAAAAAAAAAAAAATATATATATATATATATATAATAACAATACATATACATATACATATACATATACATATATAAACAAATTGTACTGGTTTGATTCGAATGGAGTCTTGACTCAGTCACTCTTAACTTTTAGAAACAAATTTGTGACTTAAGGCCTAGCATGCCCTACATTAGGAGTGCATGCTGGGAGGGGGGGAACAAGGCCAGGACACATTGAGATACATGCTATAACTCTGGACATAAAAAATAGGACTTCTAGTTTACATAGAATAACAATGTGGCTGTTGGACGGACGAAAAAAAAAAAACAGTTAGGAATCAAAAAGAACTATACACTATACACTAAAGAACTATACACTGTTGCCGTTCTCGTTGTTAGTGTTAATCAGTTTAACCATCAGGGTCCAAGTTGAACTATGCGGTTGTTCCCTGTACTTGGACCGGTACTTCTCTCTAGGGGTTTCGTCATACTTGTTCCTGGTTATGGTTATACACTTTGTTGTACATCGCTCTGGATAAGAGCGTCTGCCAAATGCCTGTAATGTAAAATGTAACATGAAAGTGCTTTTTTTAAACGGTGAGAGTGAACAGAACCTGGTTCTGCAGGCAAACGGACAGAGAGAAACAGCTCTAGCCCCCATTTTTTTATCACAGCACTGTGTAGACATCTCTTTCGCGAGGTAAGCCTTTAAAAATCGCACGATTCCGGCTAGAAGTGCCAGTGATACAGATGTATTGGTATCCAGCTCCATTACAAATGAAATGGGGAATCTTTGTAGGATTGAGAATGGTAAGAGCGTACCAACAGGGAATGTTAAATGAGGTACCTTTTTATAAAAGTCAGAGAGAGTCTGTTCCCTGCATTTATAGTAGATCAGTAGTGAGGGCCACAGAACTGTTTTTTTTTTTACTGTGTTCTTTTTTTTTTTTTTTTTGCCAGTCGAGATAAAAAGGCTCAGATCTATTGCTTTCAAGGAAACATAAGAAAATGTATAAAGAAACAAATCTGTGTTTGCTAGTATGTTCGTGCAAAGCAATACTTTTGAAGCTCATATGTGTGTGTGTGTGTGTGTGTGTGTGTGATGTGTCTTTCTGTTACCGTGGACTGCAAAAACCAGCAAATTATTTCAATATTTGTACATGGTTTTTGGTGGGTTTGTTCAAACAAACTCAAATTAAAAGGTATGGGTAGTTTCCACTGAAATTATTATAACTTCTTAATGATAATTCATTAGGTTAGGCCGAGATACTCTGCAGAAGTAAATAAGTGAAGAAATAGCCATTACCATTACGTAAGGCATTGTTCCATTGTGAGGCCATTTAGAATTGAAATACCTACATTTGTGCAGGACACATACATACATACATGCATACAGTTTCCGACTGAAACCCATCACATAAAATTTATGTTGAATTTATGTTTAAATGTCCAATATTTTGCCACAATGGGGATGAACACACCCTTGCTGTTGGAATAAAAAACAGTTCAGTCAGATCGACTCGTGTATTTAGATTAAATATTTTAATGAATATGTAAGTGCATTTTTTTTGTGGGGGGGGGGGGCGCTGAACGGATCAGCTTCAGGCGCTACAGTGCACACACCAGCGTGCACTACCCCCATCTAACGGGAGCACGATACCAACTCCCCAGCTAAACAGGAAGAATACCAGAACCCCCCCCCCAGCACCTAGAAGCAGATCCAAACAGGTGTGAGCTTGGGTGATGGAGACCACAAAGCGCTGTGCTAGCCTCCACACCTTGCTAGTGAGCCGTCGATGTACCGTAAGAGTTTACCCAATTCCAAAATAGCAGCCACAACCTTCTCTGTACACAAACAAATGATGTGCCAATTCTGAGATTTTGGCTGTCATTTAGTGCCATGGTCTCGTGTGTGTGTGTGTGGATTAACATCATACAGCAACCACTATACAGTAATTCCATGTTGGCACGTGAAGCTTATCGGGAAGCCTGCAGTGAACAGCGAAATGTCTGTTTATGTAAGTTTTCCCCCCCTCTTTCACCAAGTTCCCCGCAAAAGGATTCTTGGTAATTCCTTCTGAAATTCACAGACGCAGGCTGTCTCTCTTGCGGGATTTTCTCTTTGTGAATTCCAGTGTGAGCGTAGCGCAGCCTTTTCCAGTGCGCTAATATAAAGTACCATTACTGGATTAGAGGGCAAATTCGTGGTCCGTTGGGAAGATGAGATTATCCAAATCAGGGAGCCTGGCGCATTGGATGAGTTATTTTCATTAGTGATAGCTGAGAGCTTTTTAATAATATGCTCAATTTCGCCCTCCGTTCAGTCATATTAATATTACCCCCCGCCCGCCCCCCCCCCCGCCCCACCCCATCCCACATGGAAACCTTCATAGGAGCAGCTCTAAGTGGAGCACACACATCAAGCAGCAAATCAAATCTACAAGCAAAATTACTGCTGATGCTACTGCTGTCTGGTTTAGAATCATGTGAACCGGAATAGCAATCGAACCAAACAAACAAAGACAGGCAGAACAGAGAGAGAGAGAGAGAGAGTAAGTCATTATCGTGTCAGGCGGACTACATAAATAAAAACAACCCAGGGGGTCAGGCTTTGTAGTTCCGGTAGCGTGCATCAATCCCTACCGGCAGTTTTCATACCAAAAAAAACCAAAAACAACAACAACAACAAAAAAAACCCAAACAGAAACACAAAATCAATCTGAGAGAGTGAAGGCTCGCACCGTATTGAGGGCACCAGAAGCCCAGATTCAATTGCACCTATTATAGGGGGGAGATGCTGGATAGCTCTTCAAACATCCCCAAAGGATTATTGAATTTGCTCCGTATACCCACAAAGGGGATCTGTCAGCTTCCATAAGTCACGACGGCCTTTGGAGTGGACCCCAGGGGAGGCTAATTTCGTTATGCATTTTGCATGGGTAGTTTCTTCACGACCGCATTCATTTCCCATTGATTTCCAATTGTTAAAGAGAGATATCTAGACTAATTTTAATGCGAAGCTACGGCTAGGGGTCCGACAGAGAAAGCCATCAGCTACTTGCAGGCACCAGGAGCAGGAGAATGAGTATCCATCCATATGCCGTACGTGCAGAATACATTATAATATCGGCTCTTTAAATTGATGACAAAAGTAAAATGCTATTGTACCTATTGGGGGGGGAAAAAAGGAAAGGAAAATTTTTTCTTCATTATGATCTTGGCAAGCAGTGTCCCAGTAAGGGAGATAGAAATAATCAGACCAAACTAATTGAAATCTGGCTTAACGCAGTTTCCCTAGGCAGTGCAGGTTTGTTGATGTTGTGCTTTGAAAGCAGCAAATGCACCACCAAATCACTTCAGGTGTGAAGCACAGAGCATGTCCGAGACTTAAGCTGCGTGGCGTTGGAATGAGCAAACAGCTCCGTGTATTCACACAGGGAAAACACGTTTTTTTTTTTTTGCTTTGTGAACCGGTGAGCCAGTTTGTTTGGATTCTGCGGTTAAATAAAAGATGGCCGAAAAGATGAGACGGCGACCCTGCAGCAGTGCAGCGTGGGATGTGAGGAGGCTGGTCCTGGACCGCGCGTCCACCTGCGTGGCTACACCTGGGCTTCACGCGTGGTGTACGCCTGCCGGTTACCAGGCACCGTTTTGTGTGGGGTGTGTGACAGGGTTACCATGGGAATCAGGCCTTTGCTATGTTCTAAAAGACGTCATGGCAACCATGAATTAAAACAACATATTTGAGAAGGGGAAAAAATGGGGGGGGATGAATAAATATATTAAATATATTAATAAATAAATAGAAAGACTGCGCCGGAAATGAGCTGTTGCCAACGGTTACATCAGAACTGTCTGTGAGATCGCGGGCTGTAAAATCTCCAGCTGTCATATTCCATGGGGGGGGGGGATGAGGGGGGGGGGGGGAAGGGAAAAGAAAAAGAGCTGGAGGTGAGGAACGGAGGCAGGAACGGAGGACGGAATGCGCGGGCTGTAATGGTGTTTGACGCAGGATATTTAAATCCGTCAGGTGGCCCGTAAACTCAGTACGGGGGGGGCCGGGGGGGGCGGGAGGAGGGGGGGGTATGGGGGAGGAGAACATTGCTCTTAATGGCTGAGGGCTGATGAAGCGTGAGGGGCCAGGGAGGGAGGGAGAGAGAGAGAGAGGGAAAGAGGGAGGGAAGGAGAGAGAGAGAGAGAGACTGCGCAGTGCCCCAGGTGTTCTCTCTGCACCTCTCCACCGTGTGCTTCATGGGGTGCGATGCGTGACCGTCCGAGGGGCCTACCGTGCCTCCCGAATACACTGCTGAGATCAGACGCGACAGGCTCGGTTTATCAAAATAAATCGATAAAATAAAAAATTACTGGATACAGACTCGCGTACATAAACCCACCACACACACACACACTAGTCCACTTGAGCAAAATATTTCTATTTTTAAACATCTAATTGTATTACAGCATCCAAATGTTTAGTTTCGTGTTAACATTTACCCCTTTTTACCTGTGGGCCGGCTTATAGAACTCCGTCGCTTTCAATTACCGGTAGTGATTGTTACATCAGCATTAGAATGTTCGGCTAAGAGCATTCTAACATATTCATGATCTTACGCCTAGAAGCGCTAAAGGGTTCGCTAAAGCGCTAGAATCTGCCGCTTCAGAATCCCACCAATCGCTACAAAGGGAAAATACAATTAGCTACGCCTTTAACGCCTGAGAATTGGGATTCCATTGGAACAGCAGTGAGCCGATGAAGCCACACCACAAAAGGGCCTGAGCACTGCAGCGGAGAGCGCTGACTTCTTCACACAGCGCAGACAGGGGACGTGCAAATTACACCGAAAGGAAGTAAGCCCTGCGCGAGAATCCCACATAAAGAACTAACCATGAAAAATCAACACACCGGTCGCACTCTCAATGTGAATATTTAACGCTTTTTAAAGCTTTCCAAGCGTCCCTCGCGAGTCTAATCCAATTACTGCGTGCGTTTTTCTGTCTTTTCACGTCCAGAGATATCAAACGCCTTCAGAATCCACATTTCCGCAAAGGCTCCATTTATTTCAGGTTAATACTCTCCCTGGACAGAATAAACTGATCACAGGAAGAGGCTCTTATTTACCTCTAATGAAAAGCATTTCATTTGGAACCCACTGGATATGAATGTTTTCAAATAATGCACACAGGCCATGTAGAAGGCGCATTATCAAAGTAGAACAACGATATGCATAAGATATATTTTTTTAAGCCATGCTAGTGAAAAGGATACGTGAGTCGATTAACGGGACAGCGAACGCGGGATTCACGAGCTCAGCTGCGTCCTGTAAACACAGAGGAACCCGTATCGCTAATCTTCCGGAATCTACTTTAGACGGCCCGCTTTGCGCAGCGCGGAACCCGTTAGAACCCGTTTCCGTGGGGACCGCTTCCATCCTTTTCCTTATGGGTTCTTCCGAGCGTACGCTGCAGACACACCGCACCAAGGAAGGAGGGTGCAAATCACAACTGCAGAAAAGCTCGTGTTTCCAGACTCTCTCACACACGCACATACTGTACACACACACACACACACACACACACACACACAGACTTCACTCTAAATGGCAAACCTGCTCTAGACAGCCGGATTGTTGACAATAACTGCTCTGCTCTCAGTTGTACAGGTGAATGTCAAACGCAGACTGGCCCAGTGTTTACCTATCCTTCAGTGTGGCAGCCTCCACCCCTCTTATCCCCAGGGCCTGTCCTTTCCCACCCCTCTTATCCCCAGGGCCTGTCCTTTCCCACCCCTCTTACCTCCAGGGCCTGTCCTTTCCCCACCCCTCTTACCCCCAGGGCCTGTCCTCCCCTGCCTGGGCTCTGTGTCATTGTGCCAGGGGCACCTGAAGCCACACCACCCTCTGTCCCCTGCGTGCCTTGCGGTTGGACGTCTTCTGCTCGAAACGGTCTTCTGTTTGAAACTCCACCCACCCCCACCCCTGACAACATCAAACACACACATACCCATCCCACTCTAGCTCAGCTTGCATTTCCCAACAGTGTGATCCTTACCACGGAACAGTTTGTGTATTTCAAGGGAGCAAAGCGGTGTTTCAAGCCCTTTTAACAGGTGCAACGTCACAAATGTGTGATTGGAATGCTCTTAACTGAACATTCTGACGCTGATGTCACAATCGCTACTGGTAACGAAAAGTAACGGAGCTCTAGAACACAGACTTGGAAAATTAATCAAATGCTGTAATGTTTTATCTGTGGTGATAATGCAATAAATCTAAAAAAAATAAAATAAATATAATGCAAGCTATAAAAAGATATAGTGTTTATTAATAGCAGGGTACTGTTCAGACATTTATCAATAAACAACTCAAAATAACAAAGCCGTGGAAGCACAATGTAGTCTAGGTGACACGGTCGTGCCGTTATCACAATGATAGCATGGAACTGCATGTCTGGGAAATCAAGTCATGATTTATTTAAATCAAATAGTATTACGAGTGGGGGATTCAGCGTTCACAGAGTGTGACCGAGGACGCGCCCAGAATCTTAAAAACTGCCACCTTGCGCGAAAGTCTCATCTGTGCCATCACCGGTCACTGAAATCCCACACAAATATGAGTCTGGGTGCATTTTCACCTCGCCTGGCCAAAGAGGCGGTGCACCGTGACTGTGGTCGTGGTCCAATCGCTTTTTCTCCACCGCGGGACAAAGTTTTTCGGCAACCTCGGCGTCCCCCGATCTGTGGCACAGTCCCCGCTCCTTAATGCCCGGCTGTTTCTAATCCTGAGTCTCCCACTACCTCATGGGATACGAAGCTGTCACGACGCATTAGCCCGATTGGCTGCTCGTCCGCCCTCCGACTCGCCGTCCCTACAGTACGCACTAAAGTTCAAGTGTGCTTCCCCAACTTTAATTCTTTTTTTAGCAGGCTCTTTTTACCATTCCAAGTGTAACACAATAAAAAGGACATGCAGCCAAGCGTGGCCGATGCAACCAAACTCAACAACTCAACATGACAGCTCAACATAACTGGATGCAATCAACATTTGTCCTCGCAATTAAATGCATGTTTTATTTTTCCCCCCTTCTCGAGCACAGTGATTTGCATGAATCATTTCGGCAATTGCCAAAAAAAACTATTATACTTTAAATTTAATTATGAGTAAATTAAAAACATTGATGGAATCCATCCAGGCCAGGGCCATAGTAAAGAATTTCAATTTTTTACATCACCTCCAGGTATATTCAACACCAGATATGGGCAGCCTACCGTGGTAGGGTATGCACACGGTGTGCATTGTATATTATTCAGAAAACATCTAAATCGGTCCATATTCTAGTGAAATGGTAAGGTAAGCACTCACTGTGGTAAACCACAGACCCTTTTCCTCAGAGAACGTTCTAGATTTATTTTCCTACTTCATTGTTGTAGGTTGTGGCAGTATTTCACAAATCCCTGGCACTGAGGTTTGCTGGAATGACAACCCAGCCAACAAGAAAATGTTCCCACAATGTTACTGGAATGTCTTGTCAATGTTATAACATTGCCACTACATGGCCAGAACATTGTGATAACACTGTTAGCAGGGAATTTGTCATCTATTGTATAAAGTCATTGCAGAACATGTCCCGTTCATCCTGAGGTACAACACTATTTAAAAAAAATAACCCAGTCAACATAAACAAGACATTACTGGTGACATTTAAGACACTATGCGTATTCCAAGCACTGAATTGTATTTATCCTTTTGTGGTACACAAAAATGCACAAAAGGAGTCTGTGTATTCGTACACTCAATATCCCTATGTGTTATTCCAACACTAAAATATCACCATGTCCTCAATCAGGTGCTGAAAACATCTTTTAACAAGACAGCTATTTGGACAATTACCCCATTTTAGTAGACATGAAGGAAATTCTGTACGAAGCTGTCGACAGTTTTGAGGAAGAACATGGAAAAAGTCACTTTGAGGTGACAGGCTTGTGATAAAAACGCGCCAGAATGTGTAACGGATGTCACATCGTGTATGCCTGAAAGTGGATAGATCTGACATTACCTATGCCTGAATGTGGTTCTATATGAGGCTCTTATTTTCTGTGTGGAAATGACAAGCAGTGGCTGCCCAGAGAAATTGTAAGGTTTGGACAGGTACTGGGTATCATGATAGTCATTTTATGCAGTGATCTCATGATCTTAGCCACAAAGCACGTATTCCAAAAGGGCATTAAAATAATGTCATTATTTCCTTGTTGTTTCTTTAATTTCTTTCAAGAATTTCTTCAAGCGAGCGCCATTTTTCTTTTCTTTTTTTAAAAATGCTTATTTCAACCGCAACACTCACAGCAGTGTATGAAAACAAAAGGGGAACACCTGCTGACAGCCAACGTGAAATTCGAAACATTTGATTTTTGCTTCGAGTAAACACACATGCACAGCGACAACATGGAAACATATCGTCAAGAAGCGCTTTGCAGTTTGTGGTAAGCGACTGGGTCACTCCTCCTGATTAATACAGAGATACTGAAACTGGCCAAAGTTTAGTAAATTGACCACATAGCTCTGGCCATGTCTCTTAATGGGTAGTCAATGGTGCTAAGCAGTAGATACCCAGTGAATATTAGTGTGGGGAAAAATGTTTCTTGGGGCAACGCCGTCTAGGCATTCACAGGTGAAAACCTGGCTACATTTGGGTGAAAATAAAGTTTTCTAGCTGATTATGACGTAGCATGGCTAAATACTGGTGAAACCTGAGATACTGTAATATTGGGATTGACCTAGTCTCAGTTTATGTGAAAACATCAACCGAGATTTCCACCCTTATAGATGTCTAAATGTTTGCTCACCGGGTACAATTTACATGCCTTCTGTGTCACCCCCCCCCCTTCTTCTTCTATTGTACATCCACAAATATTACTCAATTAATTCCATATATTGCCATCTTGGAACATAAACGTGGAACATTTTCATCAAGACTCGAGTGGTTTTATTACATGAGATAACTCTCTGCTTTCGAGCTCCGTGCATGTTTTAATATTTGAGTGCTTTATAAATGCTAATTGCATTATTTGGGGACTGGGTCTTTTCAAGAAGTAATGAAATTATCAACGGGCCTTCTGAGTTTAAAAATAAATAAATTAATAAATTGAAGTGATGCCGTGCATAATTCATGTGATATCCAAGCTTATTAAATTAGAATGACTACTTCATCTTTATGCTTACTTAGTTATAATTTGATGCGTGCTCCTTGTTTCAAAGAAGCTACCATAACACACAGAATGATGTGCTGCTGTATTTTTTTAACATATTAAAAGTCCAATTAATGTTATGCAAACACCTTTGACAAGAGCTAAACAGTGAATTATTAATCCACCTAATTGTCTAATTACATTAATGACAAGCCAAATAAATAAATTAATAAAATTAATAAATTATACTTTTCAGGGGAAAAAAAAAAAAAAAGTTCAACTGAAATTGAGGAACCGTACTATTGACCGTGTGCAAATGAGCCCGATTTGCATGTTTTCATCAAAAAAGATTTTGTGTGCGCGCAGTGTGGAGAGAATCAATTCACTGCATATTAATCTTCTCCAAATTATACATTCAGAAACAGAGCTGCCAATAAATAATGAAATAATGAATAACCGGAAGCCTCAGATATGTGCCATGTGAGGATTTATGTGTGTGTGTGTATATATATATATATATATATATATTTTTATATATATATATATATATATATATATATATATATAGGGCCGGCCCGTGGCATAAATGCTATATGCAGTTGTTTAGGGCCACAACCGCTAGGGGGGGCCACACGATCCAATGTTTATCTAAGGTAAATAACGTTATTTACGTTATTTATACTAGCGGTATAATTGAAAATGGAACTGCAACAGAACAGTTCATAACTATGTAATGTAGGAAGGATTGTATCAAGTAAAAATCAAGTATATATATATCAGGTAAACATATGTTATTGCAAAACTGGGAGTTTTAAGGAAAGCTACATTTTAATGAGTGAAATGTCAGATTCTGATGGTATTTATGGGAAAAAAACTTACACCACCTGCAGGACTGTCAAAACATTTCCATTATACATAAAGGGGTGTTAGCCGGGTAAGATGACAGACATTATATTGAAAACCTACTTAAATATTCTTATCAAATTCATTGTAGTTCACTATAAGGCGTTAACCAGACATTTCTCTGTGCACCTCCTATCAATGTGCATACTATTTTGGTGAACTTGATAAGCTAACTAATTTTTTTTTGTTTGTCTAGCTTCAAGAAAATCATTTCAGTTTTTTTTATCTTTTGGGAGTGGGAAAAAAAAGACACTCCTTGCAGACAACAAAGAGTGGTAAGCCTTTTACATCACTCTCTGGAGAGCACTCTCAGCCGTGAAATGTAATAAAGAAATCAATGCATTTTTCATCTAACGGTGAAGATGTGTCCATCACGTCTTCTTTCTGTGTTTTTTCCCCTCCTCCTCCTCCCCTTTTATTTCCAGTGGGGTCAAGCAGCTGTCAGGAACAGCCCACTTGATCTTGTGTAATCGCGGGCCTTTGCTTTGAACACAAATGAGGCCATTACGGATTCTGACCTGTCACCTTCAAACGGTGACATCAAGGGGGGGCGAGGGGCGGGGGGGGGACGGACGGCGGACGGCTCCGCATTTTGCTGACGCTGTGATACGCTTTAAAAAACTTGACTTTCCAGGAGCTGAAGTCAAACTGCAGAAAAAGTTGAAGAGAAGAATCTGGAAGTCATTTTTTTTTCAGAGAGAGTCAGTAAGCCTGCATAGGGTGTCGAGTTATTGGAGTGTACTTAGAGGCTTTAAAGGAGTCAACAAAAATGTTGGAGGGGCACTATGGGCTTGGAAATTGCCAAACACAGACATTATGTCCAGTACTTTCACTGCCCATTTTCCCATTGCACTTACTGTGTATGAAGGCATTTCCTACTCTTAAGTTCTTTGTGTGAAAAGATTTAGATTTTTTTTTAAAGAAACTTGTCAGCATTTTCACAAAAGACAATTTAATATTTAACTATTATAAAGCTAATCCCCCAGGGTTAAGGTAGGCTATAATACATCAATATGTTGTTCTGCCAAAGCAGCACAAAGTAGCTTCGACAATGACTGGACCATCACCTGTTTCCACAGAGGTTGTTCCACTCATCAAGCTGGAGCCACGGAAACCTAGCATGTAAACACTGTCCACCATAGATCACTGAAGACGATCAGGAGACAACTCTGAACTTATGGGTTCAAGAATTGAAGAAATCTGAAATGCTTGTTCACTACACATTAGTTGATGCCAGAGAGCAGTGAACAATATAACTCTTCCATACAGCATATGCTGGAGACACAGGAAGATGAAACAGGTAAAATTAGCATACCATTTGTATACACTGCATTCATAACTTTTTTTTTTTTTTAGACTGTCAGTGATAATTAGGGGTCCCAGCACAAAGTGCTAGAACCCCATTGTTTTGTTCTGATTTTTATTAGTTTTATTTTTCTCCCCTAAAAGTGTTTGCTCAGCAAAAACTGTAAATCATAGAGCAACAAAATTTGGATGGTAGGTTCCCATTCCAAACCATTACTTGGAAGAAAAATTACCCAGATTGGCCAGGTGGTGGCGCTATTGAAAGTGAATTTTTTTCCCTTTTTTGGACTATAACTTTTGAATCAAATGGTCTGTTGTCAAAATTGTGGTGTCATATTGGCTTTGTGTGCTTGGACCCCATGTATCACTGCTTGCAGCTATATCTCTATTTACAATTTACATCTACATTAAATCAAAACCAAATCAATAAATATTTCTCTAAGCTTCAGGATCCCAATCAAGATATATTTTTTTGGAGCAATGCATATACCATCCAAAACAGGGAATTCTTCAGTACTGCCAGCCAGGGGTAAACAAACCAAATGAAGTTTCAAAAGCAGAAGATGATCCAGCTGGCTGTACCGAATATTGCATGTCCTCAGGGACATAATTAAGTCATAGCTGAGGCAAGCAATGGTGTAGACCTGCGCAAACGATAAACTCCCGAGAAAAGAAAGGTCAAGATTTTGAGTAACAAAATAACTAGTAATTTTCTCCCCACACAGTAACCAAACAAACCTCTCAATATGAGTGTCTTAGAACCGGGCTGGAGGACTCCCTCAGCTTAAGTGAACTCATTAAAATAAAAGAAATAAACAAATCGCAAGTCAAAAGTTTGGCTCTCTAGTGCAGCAAAATTGTGCTTTACCAGCCGATTTTATAAAAATTTGAGCTTATTTTTTGAGCGTATACAGAGTTGCCGCCATATCCCTACTTCTAAAAAAGATATACTTTAGGAATTCTTATATCATATTGTACACTATCTCAATACATCCACAACTGCGTGCCTTGTAGTTTGGTTTCTATATAGACAGCAAACTCACGGGTGAGCACTAACCCACAGGGCCTTCAGGATAAAACTACAACCCATTTTTCCACCTTGCCACAGTTCCCTCTCCTTTATTATGATCACAGTTCCAGTATACAGCTGTATACACTATTCTAGGGCCTTATGTGCTTTTCTTTTTAAATTTTTGTAAATGTGTTTTCGTGTCCTTATTCAACAGTATTTGCATTCAAAAGTATTCCCCCCCCCCCCCCCACTTCTCATCACCACATGCAGCCATTCTTAATGTTAAGTGACAGTTATCATTTTCGGGTACTGCGTGTGTGTGATGTCTGCCAGGGAACATGAATGATGTGGTACGTCATTGCGATTCATCCGTGCATTGACAGACAATGTTAGAGGTTCACGTGGCCGTCAATGAGTAAGAAAACGCAACAGGGCGGGGTCCGAGGGCAACATATCTCAGCTTGCGAGGACACTTTGGACAGATTTGTAGCCTGGCTCTTGGAGGGTATCGGTGAGATATTAGTTTTATTCATGGCCAGTGCGTATTCCATAAGATTTTTTAAAAGAAGCAGCGTTTAAAAAAAAAAAAAAAAAAAAAAAAATAGATAATAGATTTTTCCCCCCCTCTTTCACCATGCAATATATACACCTTTCTGTGAAGTGACCTTGCTTTTTCCTCTTGCTCTATATTGGCTGCACTATGTTAACTGTTGGAATGCATTGACAACTGATTTACGAGGTGGAAATTACAAACAGGATGACTCAAGCCAGAGATATTTTCCGCAATAAGCATACTGCTCAACCCTGAAGTAAATGTACCATTACTTTGTTATACCTACGGTGTACGTATTCTGAAAATCTTCATTTTTTCCCCCGGAGAATGGTCCCCACTTCTGCTTCTGGATAGATCTGTCCAAATATTTATGGTGACAGGATAGTCAGACCGTTTGAATCAATGTCAATAAAACCACGCCAGTCGCCCCCACCTGCCATGCGGCAGCATGGGCCTTCTCTCAGGACGGCACTCGACTTAACGTCACTCCTTCACATTTCAGAGTTCTTCACCTTCGTGTCAAGTGCCACCATAGAAAATTAAAAAGAGGGAAAAAAGATAGTGTTCTACAGTTACACAAGTTTCCTTGTGGCTTTTGTACTACATCCCTTTCCTGAATGGTCTGTGAAACCCTTGAGCACAATTGTCCTTTAAGAATGCTTTTTTTTATCAACCCTCAGCATACATGAGAACACATTTTATTGTCAGTATGCCCGCTGTCTGAATGGGGAAATCTAATGTGTAAAAATTGTTAAAAATGAAAATAGTGAATTAGCTACAGTATGTTATTCACCCTGGATAACAGTGCAGAGACTATTAAAATGATTTAAATAAAATGTATCAATGCTGGAGTAGACGGGAGATGAAAACAAATGTCCAACCACACCAGTGCTACGACCCAAGCCAAAGGCCCCACCTGTAGATTGTTTAGTGCTGTTGTTAGCTTTATCTATTAATCACACATAAGGCCCACAACATACCCTACGTAAGTACGAAAAATGCAAATGACAATAGTGGTCATAAGTAGCAACTCAAATCCTTTCGGTCTCTATCTGGCTGCAGTTGGAGGGTTGGGGGCTTTTGATATAGGATTTTAACAGATAATACATACATAAAATACATAGGTATTTAAGATCCTCACTGTTAAACATGAGGAGTAGTGTATTATCTAAAAGGCAAATAAAACCCCAGATTCATAAATGACCAGAGGATTCTGAAATGTTTCAGATTGAATGTTTGTCTTTCATGCTTATTATTTCATACGAAAGAATATTTCAGGACCCAGTGAGTTTCATTTGGCTTAATCTACATTCATTCAGGGCTATTGTTACGGTCTGCTTCAATGTAAAATGATTCACACCTTCCCCTCTTGGCACTGTTCTTTCATTCACAAAATTAAAACGTTTTATAGCTGTATCTGATATTTGAAATGGGCTCTGCGTTTCAGAAATATAAACTCATTTGAATAATTATTGCCGATGACTTGACGGCAAATGTGGAAGAATTGCTTTTATACAGAGCAGGTAAAATGAGAACAAGGGGGAAGGTGGTGGGGTTCTTAACATGAAATCGGACACGGAGGTGTAAAATCGAAAGATAAGCACAATAACTAATATTCTGTAAATGTCAAGTAGATAAACCCGGAGCCGTCTGAAATGGTCAAATGAAGCGGGTGGGGGGTGGGTGGGTGGGTGGGGGAGGGGGGGGGGTTTGCAGAGGAAACTCAGTAGTCGCTCAATACTTTAGGTCAAAGGTCAGTTTGAGGGGAAAATGAAGCCGTTGCCTTGCCTAGTGTTCGGCCTGTCTGATAAGGAGAAGAATTTTTGCACAGTATCTTACCGATTCAGACAGATAAGCCATACAAAAGAATAAATTCCAATTTTATAATCATAACCGTATTATGTTCTTAAAATGGACTCTGGGTGCATATCTGAAAAGGAGTTTCCAATTTCACCATAACAGGCAGAGTCAGCCTGGAGGGTACTGACAAGCAGCTGCTTAGGGCCCTGCAACCACCAGGGGGCCCCCTAATTATTCTAAAATATGTATATTATTTATAATGTTGAGATGAGTGGGGGTTGGGGGGGTTGGTGGGTGGTTGTGGGGCAAGACCAAGAGGGGTTTTCTTTGGAATAATAAACCCCTGAAAAATGCAACTCGGGGAAAGTGCTTGGTTGGACGTGCAAAGTAAACAAACAAACAAGTAAACTTGATGGTCTGTCTGGGCAGCACACAAACAAACAAACAAACAAACAAGCAATCAAGGAAGTGATTTTGTTTCTCAAGCTCACTTGTGTGGAAGTCGCACCGTATAATTTGACCGTTTCCACCGACTACCATTTTTCACTAAAAAAAAAAAGAAAGAAAAAGCCCCACGCACGAGCGCCATAACGCACATTTCACACACCGTTTAGTACGACAATGAATTTCCCCCGTGCTCCACTGGAAAGCCGGGGCCCGGACTGGCATTAGAACGGGTTGTATTTTATGCACATTTTTTTGCCGGGAGCAGCCATTAAAAACCTGCATTGCTCGGGGGGGGAATTACAGTGTGGGCTAATCTGTGTCACATGTTGTAAATGGATTACACCAGAACACGTCTCATTGTTTCCCCCCCACCCCCCTCGCCCCCCCACCCACCCATTATGGAAACGTCATTCCCTGAGACATGAAATTTGCCATGGGCTCACATTACCGTGACAACACCGTGGTACAGCTTCCTCATGGAAATAGTCACTTAAAGTACATATTATAATGACCTTTTCCCGGTGGTTGGAATGTAATGCACGGTAACTGGCAATAGATTGCTCCAGCACAGTGAACACAGGAGATATCATCACCCAGCGTCTGCGTCAAGGTGGATTTTTCGCAAATTCTGAAAGTTATCACTTTCTGGTGGACACTTACGAGAAGTTCTTCACGCCTAAAATTGATGTTAGCAGTCTTATCACATCACCTCCCACAAGGGCACAGAAATCTCACCCAATCTTTGAATCTGTGACAGTGACAGTGAAACCAGAACAGCCATTTATATCCAACTATTATTATATTATATTACTAACCATTGTTATATATTTTTTATATAATGGAACCATACATGAACATTCAGTTAGCCATTAGTCTGGTACACTCATGAAAACTAAATGTCCAAAAATGGTCCAGAAGTCCACAGTCCAAAAATAGATTTGCTCCCAGTATTTAAACCTGAAATCCAGATTCAGAGAACCACTGCCTTTACCTACAACATCATGTGCTGCCCCCTCATGAACAGATCTGCAGGTACCAGACCGAAGTCAAATCAAGTATGTATTTGTTTTGGATTCAAATACTTTTCTTCGCTTTACTGATCTTGTCTGGTGTACTGGAACCAATGAAGTACTTTAAAAAAGTGCAAACCCCACCTTCTAGTCATATTGGCAATCTCAATTACACCAGGCAAGATCAATAGAGCACAGAAAAGTATTTGAATCCAAAACAAATACGTATTTGACCCAGGTCTGGTAGGTACATTGCCAAATTTAACCACCACTTGCACCAGATACAAAAGATCGTTCATATACATTACAACACAGCCAGGTAAAGCAGGTGCTTTTATTCAGAGCGACATCCCAATGTCGGCAGCCAGTGGAGACGAGAAGGCGAATGTCATGGCTGAGCTTGGGGAGAAGCTGTAGATTGGTTGGAAGCAGTGTTCTGAATGAGCTGCTGGGGTCTGATAGGAGGCAGGGAAACCAATAGGAGCAGCAGGAGGAGGGAGCTGCAATAGTCCAGCTGGAAAAAATGACCAATGGCCTGGATTTAGAATTGGGTTGAGGAGGAGTTGGTGTGGAATGTCTTCTGCGAGTTTTGCCAAGTTACATTACATTACATTACATTACAGGCATTTAGCAGACGCTCTTATCCAGAGCGACTTACACAACTTTTACATAGCTTACACAACTTTTACATAGCATTTTACATTGTATCCATTTATACAGCTGGATATATACTGAAGCAATTTCGGTTAAGTACCTTGCTCAAGGGTACAACAGCAGTGTCCTACCCGGGAATCGAACCTGCGACCTTTCGGTTACAAGCCCAGTTCCTTACCCAGTGTGCTACACTCCGTCCGAAGTTGGGCTTCAGAGCAATGGTTGATGTGTAGTATAGATCAGTGACACAGGTAAAAAAAAAAGTAAAGGAAAAGGTAAAAGAAAAAGTTGTGTGTTATCAACAGAGTGATAAGACAGTCCTCGATAAGGGGGAGAGATGGCAGAACCAAGAGATTTAGTATAGAAGGACGAGAAGAGGACCTAGGAGCTGATACTGGAGGACACCTGTAGAGAGGATATGGCGCTTCAGAACTGCACCCCCACCCCCCCCCCCCTCCCCCTGATGCAACCTGGAAGGAGTGACTATCCAGATAGGAGGCCGCAAATCAGCTGAAAGCTGAGCCTTAGATCCCCAAGCAGTGAGGGGAAGTCAGTGGGAGGTTGCGGTCAGCTGTGTCAGACGCTAGGGAGAGGAAGAGGAGGATTATAACTGAACTGAGGAGAAAGAAGCCGCCTCGGCAGAGTGGCAGAGCTCCCCGCTGACACGAGGGAAGGCTCACTGCTCAAACCGAAAATATTACAGTTTTATTTCATCATTTGTAAAACGCTGACTCCGTGTTACTCCTTTTTTTTGAAATTGGTGAATGTGTTGTTGCGGTTTAAATTAAAAATTAAGCCGTTATGGAAATGCTGTGGCAGTTCAATTGAACGTAAAACACTCATTGGGAGCAGAGTTGGTGTTCAACACATCAGTGCAAACTGATGCAAAGAGCAGTCCTGTAGGGCAAATCACATCACCATACAAGGTCACACCACATAGGGGCATACATAGATTTCCATCATAAAATGTTTATTAATTTAAAATCACCAGTCTTACACACAAGACCCCCTCTACTCCGTAAGAAAGGGTATCATGTAAACATACATAGCTGCACAGTATATAATTATAAATAAAGGACCCGTTAATTTTGGTTAAATTAAGATATATTCCTGAGTCAGAATCTGCTGTGATCGCCAACAGTCGGTTGCTTCAGCTGTGACTGTAGTCACCTGATTGTGTTATTTATGTAGATTTAATTCTTACATTGTTACAGGCCATTCAAAACACTTCCGTAACACATTACTATTGCTCCTACCATGAGGGTTGTGTTTTACTATCTGCTTTTTCTTTCCAATAAAGGCCAAATTTGTCAACATATTGAATAAGAAGCGATGCTTGCTTTAGCTTAATTCACATCCCTGAGGGGAGTCAAAATCACATAAAACTAAATTATCATAATTAAATACTCATTTGTGTATGGCAATATTAGGATCTATAGTACCTTGCACTGTACCATTATTAAAACAAAATAACAATCAACCAGTTGTTTACAGGTGGTTAATTCTAGCTTATTTGGAGATCAGTTTGAATGAGTCTACAGGACAACGTTCCCGTTTGAGTCATCACAAGCCCACGCGGTACTGGTCTGGCCACACAGTGTTTTTCCTACTCTTTCGCTAGGAATTGCTGTGCCTCCCTAACCATTAAATTGGGTGGATTAAACGTTAATAGAGCAATTAATCCACACCCTCTGACACCACAAAACACTTGTGGAGACAGAGAGAGAGAGAGAGAGAGAAACAAACAAAGGGGAAAGATTGCCTTCCCACAACTCAATTTTGCCTCATAATGAGCAGGCCATTTCATCATAACGAGGACGTTTTACTTTGTTGGGGATGAAGGGTCATTTTCTGCCTTTGAGATGACCAGCGTGATGATTAAATGAGGCTGGCAGGGTCCATTTTCTAATGGCCGGATGGTCGGAAATTAATCTGCACTTTGAGAGACGCTCTGTCTGCTAATAGCCCAAGTGCGGGGTAATGTTTGTGCAACCCGCTGGAAAATTGCCAAATTTAAAAAGGGAGCTTTCACACTGGAAAAAATAATACTACAATGAACACAGAGTGTTGAGAATATAATTAATATAAATGAAAAAATTCTCATTTCATCTCAAAACATCTTACTTTTTTGGTTATTTGTACAGCATTTTTTTTAAAAAAGGCTGATGCCTTTGTTTAAGTAATTGGAGCAATGCACTCTGGGATTGCCGACTCCAGGCCTAAAGGACTGTTCTCAGTGTCGAGGGGTGTCAGGGATCAAACAGAGGGAGATTCTGCTAGATTGTGATTATGCCATAGTTCAAGGATCAATTTAGTAGTACAGCAGTGTCGCCCATTTCCTCCTACCTCCCAAATCAGCTTGGAGTCACAATACTGTTTGGAGTCCAGACTGGACATCAAATTCAGACTCTTTGTTACCCTAGGTGTCTTCTCAACTTCATAGCCAAAGGTAAGGATGTGTGTATTTTGCAAAGGCAAAAATGCTGAGGGTGGGTGCAAAGTAACTATTCTGACTACTTAACATTCTGTCTAAGTGTTCAGTATGTTCAGTATTTGCACGTGCCATAGTGTTTCATCGAAGCTACGTTCATTTTTCTACCAAAACTGCATTATTTTAGCAGGAATTAATTAGTCACTAAATGAGGACTTTTAAACTAATATTTTCCTTTCTTTTTCAAAAGGAGTATCCTTTTTTACTGTCCATGAAATAATACTGACTGGCAAGTCACATTCATATGCAGCTAACAGAATAATTATTCCATGTAACATTTTCTAAAATGTATCAACTGTCACTGAGTGCAACAGAGTTGCACCAACTAAGACACAATTAATAAATTGCATTCAAAATTCTGTGTAAACCAGGTTGGGCAGAGAGATTCCAAACAGACAGATAAAAAATAACTTTTCTTTTAATATATAATGCAACAGAGGAGCATTTCATCTTGATCCTTGCTCCATTTTACCCTCCCGAGTGACCGCTTTTGTGTAATACCTTTAGATAATCAGAGAAATGTTAAATAGAAAAAAAGTCATAACCACTATATTGAAGGTTAACTGATTTGGTTTCCTAAGTTTTTATCTGCAGTGTATGTTTAGTGGCTATTTGCCTGCACAGCATGGTGTCATCTAAGTGAGGATTGAGAAAAATGTTTTTTTATTTTTTTATTTAATGTTTTGAATCTGGTGGTTTCAGCGACTACAGCCATTGGCTCTCTGAGTACCGAACACAAGCGCATCAACACTTGAAAATTTTCACTTATACAATATATAAAATATTTGATTAGTTGATAATTATTAATTAGGTAATTACTATTAAAAATATTATCAGTTAAATCTCCAAATTTGTTGATAGGCAACGCAACCTGTTGGATCAAAGTTTATTAGGTTATGATATACAACGTCAAATCCAAAGATTAAGGTTCAAACTACCTTAAATCCCCCCCCCCCCAGTAAATTTACATATTAAAGTGGCCTTAGCACTGTGATATTGTCATGAAGATTTGTTGCCTAAACATTAATATGTTTGGAGGTAATGTAGCTCAGATAAAACAAAAACATGCAAGTTTACTTCTGCATCTAACAAACATAGTGAAATCTGTAAACAAATATTTGTTAAATCCCACCAGCTGCAATCTCCACCATCAGGCCAAATATTTTCCATGTAACAGAACCAAATAGTATCGCCTTGGTTTCCACTTGGAACTGGAACAGCTCTGAAAAATTTAGATTTCAGTCAGCAGGCATCAAGAACCACTGTCAAACTTAAAGAGGACATGCTCTTTCGTGCCACCTCTAGCCAGCTACGTCTCTGTGTCCATAGTTTGGGTGTCCTG
The DNA here is from genome assembly GCF_018555375.3 of Anguilla rostrata. Lineage (NCBI taxonomy): Eukaryota > Metazoa > Chordata > Actinopteri > Anguilliformes > Anguillidae > Anguilla > Anguilla rostrata. The sequence goes on along the minus strand of NC_057940.1, from coordinate 7,782,603 downwards.
TGTCTTCCGGAAGGTCATAAAAAACTTTCAGTGGAGAGAAAACTCTCCAGGACATCCTAGGTTTTGTTTACATTTAACAGCATGGCCCTAATTGCCAAATACGTTCCCTTTCTATGCGCCTGTGGGGTGGGGGAAGCACACAGAGAACATAGAACAGACCAAGTTTGCCAGGTGAAATTATATTGTCTATTTCTCAAAGGCGGTAATCTAAAAAAAACTAGATAACCGACAATGGCTCGTGGCATTGCTGCTTGCAGCGTTGGATGCACTCAATATTTCAGATAGACATAGCACAACACGGTACAAAGAAATTTTCTGAAAAGCTACTGCAAAGGCCTTTCACCAGAGAGCTAGATTCAATCTTATGGCAATGGGAATTTATCATTGAGCAGAGCATCTTATACACACACACCATTTTTCATTGATGTGAGAGTCTACGGAAATCATGATATGGTGCACACTGGTAAAATACAGTTAATTCAAGTCATTCATTACTTCACGTTAAGGGCAAAGCGCACAGATTGAATTTGGATCTATTTTACAACATTATAAAAAAATGTAGATGATTTTCCATGCTGCTTAAGTATAGAATTCAGAGCAAATTACTGAACCTTATAAATCCAGTTACTGTACTCTATCATTAAAAAAGAATGTCGCTGAAAGCTTCATTTGACAAGCATAAATTCTCAGTAGAGTGTGTTGGTTTTTTGGGGGGGGGATAGAAAATGCTTTCACACTCTATGGTGGCTGCCAGGTTTCCTCAGCAATAAACGCAAGCAGGTTTTATAAGATTTTCCAAATGATTTGTTATTAGTGCAGCTGGGACCTAAAGCTGAGATGATGCAGGTTCGACCTTTGGCTGCATAAGTTAGTATCTCATTATCGCAGGAGATATACATCAGGGGTGCTCTCTCCTCAACACCCACAAAATCCTTCCTTTCCTTAAAACACATGTTACCCAGATAGATGATTGGTCCCCTGCCATTGTATTCTCATGACTGGACTACAACTTATGCCATTTACGCTGAGATAAATCAGCAAATTAGATACAGAATGCTTCATTGATTCCCAGGGGAAAATTGGGTTGTCTTATTACAACACAAACAGTACACAAGGACCGTGCTAAATAGAATAAATTCAGGCGAACAACACATCATTGATAACAATAAGTTGATCAATTTGAGTCTGCTTGCTTCCTTAATGTAATGCAACAGAAAATATACTAATGAAATAAAACCAAAAACAGCAGCCTTTCCAAGCCCATTATAAAAGATGCTTCAAATTTGCACACGCAGCACTGCAAAGATTCCAAGGAAGTGTTAGATGTTGCAAATTAATAGATTTCAAATGTCAGCTCATTTAATCTAAGCAGTATGAAAGTGCCTGGGGGAAATCCGAATGCTGTTTCTTATTGTTTTAAGCAGGTAGATTCATTCTAGGGCATGCTTTTTTGTCAACTACCACCTGCTATGTTTTTCCAAGTTTTTTTTCTTTTTCAAAATTGTTTTTGAGTTGTAGTTTTTCCAGTTTCCTGCCAAATTTTAAACTGTCATATTTAAAGTGTCATATTTGCGTAAATCATATAAGGTGAAAATTGTAATTGTTGTATGTCGAGATTCATTTTTTCACTGGTACAGGCTGGAAATAAAAATATTAATTTCTAATGAGGCCTCTGATAATGAACTCAAACTTTTGGTCCATGATATAGTGGTGCTGGAGCTTTAGGGTCCACCAGGAGGTGTAGAAGTGAGTTTGAAATTTGGGGGGGGGGGGGGACATGTCCCCCCGTCCACCCCGCTTCCTACGCCTCTGGGTTCCATGTTAAAATAATTTTCAGCTGCATAATTTGCTTTTGTGGGGGGGGGGGGGGACATGTTCCCCCCGTCCACCCCGCTTCCTACGCCTCTGGGTTCCATGTTAAAATAATTTTCGGCTGCATAATTTGCTTTTGTGAATACATAATTTCAATACCATCATAATTGGTTGGAAAACTGTTCCTTTAGCACCAGACACAGAAGTTTGTCATCACAAATACAGGTACTACAAATATATCTTGGATGAGACATAAGAATGAAAGGTAACCCTTTATAGTGGTTTTTACAATGCATTGCCCCTGGTTAAGCCATTGAATAATGCAAGCGTGAAGTGGGTTTTGCTTGTCTGATACCTCATGGCAATAAAAAACAATAAGTCTTGACATGTCAAGCAGATGCATATGCATCCAGAGCACGCACACACACACACACGCGTACACACGTACACACAAGCACGCATACACACGCACACACACATGCACAAATCCCTCGACCAAAACACACAACCAAGTGCGAGATGAAGTTTTGGCATGTTAATAAAAAAAATAAATTAAAAAAACGTGCAGTATGAATATGTAGTATATTTATGCAACACTTTATGGTTGTATTCTTGAAGTTGCTTTAAGTTTTAGTTAAGAGGTTAGAGAAACTTACAAAAAGTTTCATGATCTTAGCACTGTGAGTGGTACTGATCATTTCAATTACAGGAGAATACATTTGTAATTTAAATTGCCCTTTGTGCTTTTATTATGATAAAATAATCAATGCTGTTTATCAATTATTTTTTCTAACCCACCTGCCCAAGGGCTACATTTAAAACTTTGTTTGACTTTAGCAGTTACAATGATGTACACTGTCCACTGTCCCAAACAAGCAAACAAAATAATTTTGGCTTAGGTTACAATTACCAGGGTTTTTTTAAAAGTACATTATGAAGGCATATCAAAATGCATACAGTATAGGATAGGATATCAAAATACATACAGTATAGGATAGGATATCAAAATGCATACAGTATAGGATAGGATATCAAAATGCATACAGTATAGTGTAGGATATAAAAATACATACAGTATAGGATACAATATCAAAATGCATACAGTATAGTATAGGATATCAAAGTGCATACAGTATAGGATAGGATATCAAAATGCATACAGTATAGGATAAGATATCAATATACATATACTGGTAGGCTGGTGCTGAAATTCCAAGTCATTCCATTCCCATGGCAGACTCACCTCTGAGAAACTTCGGTTCTGATGGGAAGCTTCTCACTAGCCTTAATTGCTAATCATCTTCTCTAGCACTGGGATTTGAAAGGTAGTGTAGAGAGGAGCCAGAAATGAGCAACTGAATATTTATGTGGGAGGTGACAGACATTTGAAGAAAGGCGGCAGTTTTTTTTTTTTTTTTTGAATGTTTGTGTAAAACACCAGTTACTTGGCTAAACTCCCGTGAAGACAATTAGCTTTATTTTTCGGCTTCACGATGGTCTAAATGTGAAATCAGATGGCACACAGGCCAGAAGGAGTGGATATATTTTCACATGAAAGTGGCACACTTACAAAAAAAAAAAAAGAAAGAAAAAAAAAAGATTTACAATATAGCCACATGAAAGGCTTTTTGCATTTATTACGGGTGGCTGCGGGGTAGGGACGTGCTACAAATTCGTTTAGAATTAATGACTTCCCAAAGCAATCCTGCTGAATGGGGGAGAGAGAGAGCCGGTGCACCAATGAATGGAGAGGAGAGCTATCCATTTAATCTTCCTTTTCATCAGAAATCGATTAACTGGTCCAATAGAATTAATTATGCACAGACTTTGGTATAATTAACATGATAGCTGTCGCCAAAAATTTGTATTAGATTTTACAGGGACAAAAGGCAAACGCAAATTAAAAGTGAAATGGAAAGAATGACATATTTCAGCTAAATTGCAAGATTCCTTCCACCCCTCACCCCCCCCTCCCTCCAGCGGTCGACAAAAAAAGAAAATAAAAAACAAAAAAAAATCATCCAAGTTCCATCATTATTCCTGGAAAGCATTTGCGCTCTCTCCCCTAAACAAAAAAAAAAGATTACAGGTACTTTTGAAAGTAGAGAAATAAACAAAGAGGGGACTGCTGCAGGTATAATTTGTTCTTTGCGAAGACGTCAGACAAGCTACATGGGTCTTTTGGCTATTTTGTAATCCCTGGAACCAAAAGTGGAACAAATTACAGTTCACGACATGTCCAGTCATTCAGTTAACAACCGTGGCTCAGGCATCACGTGGATGCTTCACTTTTGTAAATTATTTTCGGAATCTCTTCGCCATTCATTGGAGTTAACTACCGTACCACGCTCCACGCCAGCATGCAATATGCCATTGTCATTAACAATGATTCACCACCCATTCCTTGTTGGTATGTTTTTTTTCCTTCTTCTTCCATGCGCTATTGGCTTCGGTTCCAGTTGATTAATTTGGAAAACACATACATATGAGATGTTATTCTTCATGTGAAATATCTACAATTACTCAACCTACCCATTCCTGCTCTTGGGAAAACACCTTCCCCATCTTGAGCGTATCTGAGAGTTCTTAATTGGAGCGTCCAAGGCACTACATTCGGCGGCACCTCATGTAACAGTAAAATTAATAGAGGGGAAAAGCCCCACATTAATTAGACGCATCACCACTGCTACAATATAAACTGAGTTTAGCTAGCAGCAGTGGCATAAAGAGAGTTAATGTACTTAAAACACAACTAACTCACCAGCAGTATACAGACTGAGATGTCTGAAATTTCACTACATTTCCAAAGGCATGTGGACAGCCCTTTCTAATCAGTGGTTTCTGCTATTCCAGCCAATCCCATTTCTGACAGGTGCGCAAAACCGAGCGTACAGCCGTGCAATCTCCACTGACAAGCATTGGCTGTAGAATGGGTCTTACTGAAGAGCTCCATGGCTTTCAGTCATGGCCTTTTGCCTTTATATCCTTGTCTCAAATGAGCACTGATGTACTTGTGCTGTAATTATTTATGGTTCATTCATCCATCTGTGGATTGTTGTCTACTGACTCTTCTCTGACCTACTATTCTTTATATAGTCATGGTCCTTTTCCCAATTACACCTTTTGAAGTACTAAACTAGTATTACACAAAAACCAATAAAACCTCTTGTGTAAAAAGATTGCAATCATTTTAGTTGTCATATTTTGGGGTCATCAGCCAGTCTAGATATGACCATGTGTAGTAGCAAGCATAGAACGTGAAGTACACTATATATAGGCTAGCATCAACACTATAAAACTTCCATCGGATAGCAAGTCTACAAGTCTCCATTACAAGGACTGAGGTCTTGCAGTACCAGGTAACAAAAATGTAAATTAACAAGTAATGAATAAATAAGAGGGAGGCCATTGTCCAATAGCAGCCAAGTAATGAAAAACACAAGCTGATTAAGAGACAAGGGGATTGTCAATTTGCCCAGGGGGAGCAGCAGGGCACTCTAGAGAAAACATTTAACGACAAATTGGTCATACCAAATGACTTTTCTTGTTTAGCAAATGTAGCATTTTCACTCATTTTCAGAAGTTACACAGAATTGAAGTTTTTGTACAAAGTTAGTTAAATAATTTCCACATAATTCCTTAACCATATACAGTATATGGTCACAGAATCATGCCATAGTAATTATTTCAGTTTTATGACATTTATCATTAACACATGCCGTTTAGATTTACCTTCATTCTTGCACCTTGCAAATGGTTAAAAAAAGTTCACAAATTTACAATTTATTGAACTCTGTGTGTATATATATATTTAAAAAAAAACAAAAACAAAAAAAAAACATACATGCAAATTATAAGTAGTAGAATATGTACAGTATTAACCTGTGTTATTTACTGGCCCGGACATTATATAAAGCTCCCACAGGCATCAATTCCAGTGGTGTGGGGACACAGTGATCCATTCCAACGCGCATCCTGTGACACCTCCCAACCTTTATTTCCTCGATTCATCACACACACACACACACACACAGAAACACACGCGCACGCACACACACAGACACACACAGATGCACACACACACACAGACACACACGCACACACACACACACGCACACACTCACACACTCACACACTCACACACAAACACGCACACACACGCACACGCACGCACACACACACACACACACACACACACACACACACACACAGAAACACACACGCGCGCACACACACACACGCATGCACACACAGAATTAATGAAGCGGAAACACAGAGCCAGAGCCCACTGAGCCTCATACAAAGCAAGATGACAGGAGCGCGCATATTTTCCCCCATCAAATGAAATCACACCATAAAACCCTTCACCTGCTAGTGGACGCTTAGAGTGCAAATTGAGCCTGGCGGTAGGTGTCTATCAAAAAAAACCCCGATAACACATTTGGAGAGTAGCTTGTGTTAAGTAATGCCTTCTGTTTTACGGCCATCCTTGTGCTCCCCCCTTCTTTGCAATAAACATGTCTGCTGTAATTATAAAATGCCGAAGATGTTCCAAAGGTCCTGCCTTTTCGCTATATTAAGAGATTCAAATGAGAAACATGCCATATGGTGGATGTGTCCACATTTGAACAAGAACCCCAGTGAGAAAGAAATCCACATCGAAATAGAATATTTTTAAATGTAAGCAAATCATGTGTGAAATTAGAAACTCTGGTGATACACTACCCATAAAAAAAAATATCTATTTGCGGTTTTCGAGAGAATTAATGGTCAATGTAGATTTTGCACATTATTGTGGAATGTTCTTGCATGTCTATGAGCATTGCACACGGTTTAATGTTTTTTAGCAGAAATTGACCCCGCACTTTCAATAAACCATGACATTTTGAAAAGTGGAGAGGCATTTCCTCAATAATGCACCACACCTCTGTGGTGGTTACTTATTTATAGACTGAAGGATAGAGGAAATAACTCAATGTAAACAATGCAGGCTCACCTGAGTGGTGTTCAAAACCAAGATGACATCTTGTCAGATCAGGGAGGAAGGGGGAAAAAAAAAAACAAAAACAGGACGCGTGACAAAATATACCTCTGCTTGTAAGTTTCTAATATCGCGTCTGGAGGAGAGCGGCGCTTGTGGGATTTGTGTGTTATCGGGCCGTTGCAGTAAGTAATGCAACAGTAATACATCACGATGATGTTTCTCTTTACCATACACATGTAGCTGTCAGCTTTGATCAATAGCCAGGGCCTCAAAAGTTGCGGTGCGCGAAAACAGGGTCTTTTTTTTTTCACGCTAAAGCATGCCATTTCAGCCATGGCCCCAGAAACAGAGACATTTAAATGCAAAAGGCCCGTGCCTTCCAGGGTAAGTCGAGCAGGGATTATTGTATTTCGATCCGTGGACCACCCGGAATGGATTCAAAAATATGAAACGTGGAAAAAAATCAATCGCTGGGCTGGAAAATAAAACAATAGCACATGCAAAATCAGTCCAAAGCTGCATTTAAAAAAAAACAAACAAACAAAAAAACAACAACAACAACAAGATGTAAATATGCAACATGTGAAACTGCTTGATATGCAGACAGAGTTCAAAGTCAAAAAAGTTTGACCAAATGAGAAGTGCAGTACGAGATTTGATTTTCAGAACGAGAATGACTGAATACGAAACTGCCATTTGATACTTAAATAGTTATAGAAAATGTTGTCTTGACAACAGCTTTCTATTTCCATTGGTTCTTGACTGACTATATTAACAGCATCAAGCAGCTTCATTGGGATTAGAGTCAGGATTTCTCCCTGGAATGCATAAAATTAGTGAGGAACTTATTTTCCTCAGGTATATTAGGGCATCCTTATCACAGCATCTTAATACTCAATGAACAACAACAACAACATCAACAACAACAACAATGTGTATTTTCACTGAGATTAGGCCTATAATATCTTTACACTGAAGGAAGCCTGGTCCTTGCTGTCATTAACAAATGGAGTCCATGTAGAAAACCAATAGCTTATTCCTCCAATATTATGCCCCAGAGGGAAGACTGGGCTCTTTCTAAAACCAGGAAATAGTACAACCTATGCTCAAAATCCAGGCTCAGGTGAGGCAGTACATTTTATTCGGGGTGCAAAAACACACACGTGTAAATGGCTTTTGGGTCATGTATACGGGTTTTAGCTTTACATCTGCTAGACTAGAAGATGGGGAGGATTCTCAAATTCACATTGGAAACGATTCACAGCGCCTCCTGTGAAGTGCAGGCACTTGTTAACGTGACGACGCTTCCCGCGGTCCGGCTAATTCTGAGCGCGGTGGTGCTGCTGGGGCGGGAGTCTCGTGGGGGCCAGTGCCTAATTGGCCTTAGTGTTGGTCAGGAAGGGTTTCACTCAGTAATGACTCCCTCAATTTGCCTGCAGTATCTGCACAAGCCCCCCCCCCCCCCCACCCCCAGCACCATTAACTGCTCAACTCAGATGCTGGACTGCAGTGTGAAATGCAATGAGGTAGCACGGGCTTCAGGACTAGTCCACAGTACGTGCTACCGTGAGCCGTGTGGTTTGGATCGGACTTTCGTTATGAGGGGAAAATTTCCTCTTAAGACGACCAAAATGTGCCCTCTGTCGGTGACATTTGATGGCTTCATACTGAGAGCAAGTGTGTTTCTTGTATTCTGGAATATCAAAGATTGAAGACAATGTAATTGTTATTTTTTTAATGTTTTGGTAACAACAATGAGGAGATGAGAAATATAATCAAGGGTTATTTATTTATTTATTTATTTATAATTTAAACTTGGTGCACTGGCTGCGGTCTTTGCTCCAAGCTGCTTGTTGCAGTTGGTATTGGTCAGGACAGGTTAGGCACCTGAGGGTGTACATGATGTCTGTTTGGCACACTCCACCAGAGAGTTCCTGCAAGACTCGTTTTGATGTGGAAAGCAGAACTCTGCTCAGTATTCTACATGCACTGCAGGGACGGGGGCAATGCAGCTTCTCATGGGCACATTATTCTGTGTGATGTCCTGTCTGAGCACCCGTTTGCAGTCTCCTGTGCTGCACTTTTACCCTACAGAACTGTAAAAAGAACTTTTTCCTGAAAGACCATTGAGTTGGGGGAAGTTTTAGTTTTGCCTGATTTAAAAAACAAAACAAAAAACAAACAAAAAAAAAAGTTTTAAATTAAAAAAAAAAATGTATTTAATTTTTTTTCAGTTTACCATTGAATATTAATGCGTGCTATCTGCTGGCATCAATAACAGAATATCCAGAGGAAGATAGTTTTGATTGATAGATGAAGCACTCAAAGCAAGCATTGTGGTCCTCTCCTCTTTGGTGAACTCCTTCAGTGCATGACGGCTAAGAGGACACATCATCGTTGACCTTGAACAGTCAGTTCAAAGCCTCCGCTCAAAATCATTTGATGCGTGATTCAGTAGCAGGGCACCCTGTAGCGCTGACTGGTACAGTATAAACATTAGTCATTTTTCCTCCTGCCTTCAGCAACGGGCTTCTTTGCTGCAATGCCGAGAGGAGTGCAGAAAGAAGAAGAAAAAAAAAACCTTGCATGCGTCAACACAAAATACCAGTTCAGGGCATGTCCTTTGCATCTTTGTTAAACTATAAACTATACAATATTCAGATTTTCTCCCTCCTCTTAAATGTAAAATAACAATTTCATGTACTGTATGATTTTCTTCTCTGGTCTGTTAATCTGGATTTGATACCAGATTCCCTGTTAATGCAATTTTAAGAAAAAATTAAATAAAATTTTTTACTGTGCCCTTCCATAGGAGGAGAACCTTAATCGAACCTCTTGTGGAATGTGGTAGAACGCCACTTTCATATTTAGTACGTCACTACACCCGGTTGTTCAGTCACTTAGTATCACCCAATCCATGTCAGTAAGTCAGCCTTACCTGTGACATAATATTGCCTAGTTTGTTTAGTGGGGCTAATGTTGTTTCATATTTCACATTTCATTCTCTTCATTCCACAGCTGTGTGGACCATACAAATTACTCAGGTGAAGGGGCCCTGCCTAAAAGGTAAAATTAGCATCACCCCCCCTCCCCCCTTAGGGATTCAAACCCGCTACCTTCTGGGTGGAAACGTCAGTCCATTTACCATCATCCTACAGCAGGCAGTGACACTTCCCTCTGGCCAGCCCTGCCAAAACACCCTTTTGTCTCATCTTCATGCATGTGCGCGGACGTGCGTGTGTTACGCAGCAACATTTGAAGAGAGCTACAAATTGAATTTGACTCCACCTAACCCACTTCTCCCGCCTCTGCGCTACTGTGAGCAGCTCAGTTGCATGCAGTTCTTAGATAACTAGCCTTAGACGCTATCCAGCCTGTAGGTAATCTGAGCACTGGGTACAGTTTAGCTTGGAAAATGGCGAGCATTGTTGGGTGCCTTCTGGTCACAAACTGAAATATTTCTGCCAAAGATCACTGAAGTCATGTCAGCATTTTCATCTCAAACTTTAGTTTAATAATAAAAAAATAATAAAAATTCTCAAAGGGGAAATTCATCAAAATAAAAGGGGAAAGAATTATTGTATTGTATCATAACCATGGTCTTACAGTACATGCACTAATGTCCTATGAGAGACAGCAAACAGAGTAACTAATGAATAGCACAAGTGGAAAGTATGTTATTGTTAGTTTAAAATGGCAGTATAATTTGTATTAGGTTAGAACCTTATTTTGCTCCAGGATATTATTTCGATAGCTAAAAATTTTTAAAAAAAAGACTGAAGGCAAATGATCCACTAGTTCAGATGCCATCACATTTCTAACCGTTAAATTCAAAAAACGCTTACAGCAGAGTGGATTAAACAGCAGAACCCGTGACCTGTGCCTACAAGTCTAAAGCTATTAAGTAAAACCAAGTTTGATGTTTTTGGATGTTACAACCACAAGGTTATAAAAAATATTTCTAATCATCATGCCCTAAAAACCCTGTATTTATTATTGCACTTGCAGGACACTTCTGTTGTTTATACGCATTTGGGCAGTTAATTAAGTTGAAAATTCTGGCCAAATATTCAAGAAGCAAAAAAAAAACAAAAAAACAAACAAACAAAAAACACTCCATTAGAGAAGGCTCTGAATTTAAAAATTTTTTTTTTCTGAGAATAGACACTGGGGGGGGGGGGGGGGGCAATAAGGATAAGATGAGCAGGGGGCAAGGAAAACCTGTCCCTCCAGATCTGGCTCCCACTGTTATGACCCCTGACCTTCTTATATTTCACAAGTCAGACACCTCTAAAACTAAGAATATTCAACAAGAGAAAGGCGGCACATTCAGTGCGTTTACATGCACAGTTGAAATTGATCTATATTAATAGCTCGATTTGGCCAAAGATGAGATTTAATTGGATTATTGTCGCTGTTCCAATAATAATGACTCGGAAAGAATCGATTTATTGACCGAGGTGTGCCTGATGAAGGCTTCTTATAAATCCTGCTTCCTCCTTTTTTGAATAGTTCGCCATTCCGTGTTTTTCTTCCATCCACATATTTTAGGATATTTAACTCCTTTAGTTGCGATAGCATGAAGTTGGTCTCCTCGTCTGTCCAGAAATGTGTTTTTTTGGCCATGATACTAGGGAGGGCAAAACAAAACTTTAGAATGTCGCCAGCAGTGTATGTGCCTGAGCTCGACAATGCATTTCTCACACAGAAGGTTGTTTGTCACCTTTTTTTTTTTTTTTTTTAGTTCATTACAGTGGTGATAGAAGGGACAATTAAGTGGTAATGTCCTGTTAGCCTTTATTGATCGCTGTACAAGGTTAATGTGAAGTAGCTAGCACAATCGGACCGCACTAACCCATAAAAATTTACTTTGAATGGTACTTGCTCAATCGAATGGTAAATGTGAAAAACATTCGGTTATAGTCAGCGGAACCGAAATGTATATTTTTTCTGAAACCTTATCAATTCCACTTGGCCACAGTGAGCATATAGTTGCTATGTAAATTACGGAACATGCGCAGAAGGCCTAAGCCAATTTTTGGCCTACTGAAGTGTATGTATGCCATAGTAAATCGACACCCGATCGCATTATCTAGGTATGTTAGTCTGCCTCTGAAAAAATCGACTTTGCACGATTTCAGTCGGACTACAATGTTTACATGATTTTTAAAAGTCCAGTTTTAGCTTGACTAAAACAATAAAGCAACCTTTTCAAGCATCATGTAAACCCACTGATTGACACATTTAAGCATGTTCATGCTCAACTCCAATTATTCAGTCGTAACACATTTATCACCTTTAGGTTCTCATAAGTGGGGTTTCAATCCAACGGTTTTTATGCAAGTTCTGAATTTGAAATAAAACCTGAGTGAAAATACCTGAAAGAAAAAATAAAAAAAAAGCTGAAATATCACAAAGGTTTTTACACTTAGCTGATGTGGAAACGTTGGCATATCAATAGAGAAGATGTGATGAAAAAGATTTTTCAAATAAATGACTTGACAGGGACCTACAGTAAGTCACATGCTTCTGCTCCAGAAATGCAAAAAAAAAAAATATGTCTGATAGATATAATCATTCTAAAATATTCACCAAAAGCTAATGTGTAAAATGTTTGGGCACAGTCTCTCAGAATTGATTGGTGTGTCAGTGTTACCAGAATTACATGATCCTTGCACTCTCTTCTGAATATTTAGTAGTTGATGGAAACACACACAGATTCTAATTTGATCAACTTTTCAGAAATAAACATTTGGATATAAACGTAGCAGGCTATTGACTAGAACATAGTTTCACAGCAGGTCAACAAAAGTTCTAATTCAAAAGTTCTTGTTACAGATGTGTTGGAAAGCATGATGGTGCATCTGAATCGAAAAATGTATACACCCGTATTTCAATTACTGTATGTCCTTATTCAACACATTCATTTTTCCGTCTTTCATATTAATAGTTATGAAAGATTCATCTTTAACAACTTTGCATGAGGGCCAGCCAAAAAGAACCAAAAGATGAAGAGCACAGGACCAGCCACGAAATGGGCTGTCGGAGCCTGGTACCACCTCCTAAACTTCCCAAGCAAAGAAAAAGAATGCGAACTGACAAACAAAGCTAGGCAACCAAGACTGCAAGACCTCCTGCCATGAAAATAAAGAAAGGACCAAACTGTGACCTCCTGGGCAGGTATATATAGGCTTTCACCTGCACAGCTATGACAAATTTACCAATCAGGCACACCTGCAACAGGTGAGGGAGCTCCACACACCAATCACTCAAGTTAACGTTACTGGTTGGATGCACTACGAACCGATTCAATTCATAAATACTATTTAATTCATTAATTTAATGAATTGACATGCATTCATAGTGCACCCAACCCAACTGCTCAGCCCTGTTCCTGGAGATCTATCCCCATGTAAGTTTTCATTTCAAACCTAATGTGGCACACCTGATTCAACTTATTAGGAACTCAATGAGATCTGGAGCTGTTGAATGGGATGTACTTTCTCAGGGTTGGAGTGAAAATCCTGGTAGATCTCCAGGAACAGGATTGGTCGACCCATAGGGTTGGATGCACTATGACTAAATTAAATAATTGGAACACCTGATTCTAATTAGCAGCTTGATGGGATCTCTAGCTGTTGAATGCGGTGTGCCTGAAAACCTACAGGATGGTAGATCTCCAGGAACAGGATTGGGCAGCCCTGCTCTAGCTGTTGAATGAGGTGTGGCTTCGTTAGGTTCGGAGTGAAAACCTACAGGACGGTAGATCTCCAGGAACAGGGTTTTGGCAGCCCTGGAATAAATAAACGGCAGGCTCATAAAAATGTGCATTTCGGGAGTCTGATCCATCCGACTCAATGATTTACCTTTGTTTCTGTGTCCCGAGTGCCCCTATCACTAAAGCAAAGTTCCATGTTACATCATGCGTATCCTAAAGGCAAATTTATTCCGGCCACAGCAGGAACGCATCAAGTATTGAATCAAATGGAAAACATTAAAAAGGTGGTTCACACTGTAAAAAATAAAAAATAAAAAATAAAAAATAAAAGTAAGAATAATAAATAAAGAGCTACTCCTAAGTGGCTCAATTGCACTTTCAAGCTTGTGGCTGTTATCTGTTGTACTCTATTAAAATGACTGATGTACATGGAGGGAACGGGTATTGATCATGTGCAAGATTTTGTGAGGGTTTATAAAAGGTGTCGGGAGTCATCAGCATTCCGATTCTGCTCTTTGGCGGTGGTTAGCTTTAGTGTTGGGAAGGGCATTTAACAAGGAGACCTAGCGCACAATCTTGGACCCAAGTGCAATCGATCAAGCCCGCGTCATCCGTCCGCTCATAAAAAAACCATTCAACAAAAACAACGAAAAAGCGTTCGAGAAACGTACTCCTAGCGGCGCGCATTTGCATGCAACACCTGGGTTCAACAGTTCATTGCGAATTTAATTAAAGCCCATAATGCACCATTTCTGCGAAAACATCTGTTGGTTATGTTTCTGTAACAGATTTTGCACGCCTGGTTGTTAAATTGCATTTTTTTTTCGAAGCCTCTTCTTTGCCGCGGGACTTGCTGGGGTAGAAAAGAGGCTCGTATGGCATGGTGGCAAACGGTTTGGCGCAGAATGATAATGATTCATTAATTATTCAGAGGCAGTATAGTACACACGATGCAGACATCAACGCGGCCTGAAAGGGCTTTCTCAAGCCAAGCTTCCCCGAAGCCCAGAACGGCTGCATGAAGATGATGCACTCCCAGCAGGTCCCCCCCCCCCCCAAAAAAAAAAAAATACACATTAACATATCTGACTGGGGTAATGTGCCATGATCCCATCTTATTATCATATTATTCCTTTATACAAACTGCCCTCTGGGTTATTGACTGTTCAGCCAAGCAGCTCAAGACAATTAGTTGGAAGGGTGTAAGACGGTTATGTCTTTTGATGGCTTTGACATTCCTTGAATGTCATTTGATGAAAAGTTTGAGATGGAGTTTTAAGCATTCTACAGTAATCAGCAGTGTTGGCGTGAGTTGGCATCTACAGGTTTCTTAAGAACATGACCAATCACTGTGCTTCCGAATGAGTATTTTCATTAAAAAAATAAAATAAATAAAGTTATTAAATAGATTGTGGAAACTGTCATTCAAAACCGGAGGCTACGCAGTGAGCCACACCTTGCATCAGTACAATTATAGGTTAGCTCCAGGTACAAGTGTAAAGTACAGCAACGGTATATCAGGACTCTCACACCAAGTAAAAAGGGTTGTTTTCCCAAAGTCCTGCCCCATTATAGTAGGGTCTTTTTCATCACTTAGTCTTGAACTAACTCTGTAGAGATCCTCTGCAGCCTCTTGTTGAAGATCTGCCATCTTGTTTTAAGGATATTGGAGACTTCATTACACCTGCCACGCCCCACCGAGGGACAAGACCACTGGACACAGGAAGATGTAATAACTGAACTATGTATTTTCTTTATATCCTCTTTTTTTATTTTTGTTACCAGATACAGATACAGAGAGAGAGAGAGAGAGAGAGAGAGCAAATAAATGATGAAACTGCATCATTCACCCCCTCACAGGAGTCTGGTCATTTGTGGCAACAAAGGAAAAAATTAGTCGAGTCTGTTACCATGGAGAGGAGGACCATCCACTCAGGCGCAGTAAGGCCGTACAGCAAGAACCAATTTAGCCCCGTGGGAGAACGGTTCACAACAATATCTTGAGTGCTGATTCCAGCCAGCCTGTGTTCGCTTTTTAAGAGCTACGGTGTGCCTTTTCTCCCCCTGCCAGAATCCATATGAACCAAGCGTGCCGAGCTCAATACCACACGTGTCCCTGGAACATTCTTAGGGGCTTGTTTGTCAACCACCAGGTACATATGATTAGCCCTTTATGTTTCTGTTGGTCGACACGATTGCAGATTTGAATATCCAAAATACGAATGAACGGGAGTTCTAGAAGGACACAGATTAGGACAGGGAAAGGGTAAAGTCTAGATTAAATTATACATTTCCTTCTGCAGATGATGGTTTTTACACGTTCTATATCATAGCACGGCTTTGTGTTATCTCTGTTTCTGGTTCCTAAACTTTGACTGGTGAATTATTGCAAGGTTTTTTTCTCTTCTCTACACAATCAATTTGGAAAGTAAACATTGTTTAACTGAAAACCGTGGTTATGGAGGAACTGAATCGTGAGTTAAAGTTAAAGACAAATGTTCATTCAATCAAGGCCAATATAAAGTCATTTACTAGGGCATTAGGCCTTTTTAATATCAAATACATGATAAGAAAATGCACCCACACAGTTACAGTACTACTAGAACCCTCCCCTTTTTAGAACATTTCTTATTTTTGTTTATGTGCACTGACATGATGGCGTTTGTGTTAGCAGCCTGTCAATTCAATACAAATTTGGGCAAATGAGGTGAACCTTCAACAAGTTGTCAGTAATGCTCTGATTTTAAAAAGTGGTGCTTCTGCGCTTGTTTTGCCAATTACAAAGTCAATTTGTTGGCTCCCTTGCCAAGATGGGAAGATTTCAAACAAGCACTCGTTTGCCAAGGTGCATATTTTTTATAGGGAAAATACGGATGAAACCGCCTCCCTGAAAGCAAAATATTTATCTCACTAAAGGCATCTAAGTCCTCCCTGAGCTTAAGAGCATTTATATATGTGTGCTTTCTGTCTCTGGAAAAAGTCAATACACATTTGAAAATGAAGCCCAGGAAAAAAAATTTAATTGGATGGAGCGAGAACATACTAAATCAATTGGTTATTTCAGGGCTGATTCATAAGTGAACCCAAGTCATTGGTTTGTCTATATGTGAATCTACTGCTCCTTATACCGTTGCTTACACAGAACAGTTATGCAGTTCTGGACAGCATTGCTCTCTTCAGGATGTGATGAGCTTTTCTACCACAATATTCTTTTTCTTTTCAAACAAAAGAATAGTAGTCGAGATAAACAAAAGCAGCAACTTGTAAGACTTTTCACAGAAACCAAACAATGTCAACATCGGCTCCAACTTCAAAAAAGGTGAAGGACCGATAATAAACAGGTCATCAAACCAATCATTTGGCTCTATTGAAACCGCACACCTGAAATGTAAGAATAATAAAAAAACGCCATTTTTCTCAAAGAATGCCAGTTGTGGTCACACTATGAGCAAGAGAGGTAAGGTGCGGGCATGCACATCACTGGTAGATAAACAGCAGATCGCTTTAATTCTATATACTGACAGATCAGTTATATGCACTGTGGAAGACACATTGAGGACCAGCGCTGGAGAGTTCAGGATTAACTTTGTGTTTAAAGTTTTTTGTGGAAAAAACAAAAAGCAAAACAAAACAAAAAAAAAAAACCCTAAAATGGCAGCTGGCTTTCAATGTCAAATGTCATATTGTGAAATCTGTTATAATTCAATCAGTCTAGTCGAATCAGCTTGACTGACAATGCCAACAAGCTGAAAATTATGTTAATTGCTGCAAAAATAATACAATTTAAACAACAAAACAGCAGACAGCTATTCAGACCTAACCTCTGCAAAGCCAACTAGGCAGAAGAATAAGCTACAGATGCCCCGAAGATGAAGAAAAAAAGCAGTGATTAGACATGCCGTTTTGTTGAAATCAATTTTATTCACACACTTAAAATAGCAAATCAGATAATATCTATGAACTAATCCGTGGACAGAAATAATCTAGAGATGGTTTTTAATAATTAACATCTCTTAAAAATCACGGTGTAACAATCTCACAGTGACAAGCACCATTTTGAATCACACGAAAAGGAAGTGCCTGAGGGGCAGTGAACGACAAATGGCTCATTGTAAATAAGCCCTTTGTGAAATATGTTTAAAATATGCTTTTTTATTTATTTATTTTTATTTTTTTAACCTTTACAGATTGACATCACGGTGATTATAGTCAGCTTGGGCCTTCAGATCTCACACCCAATCTTCTGATGCAATTTCTGTTCCTTTTGAAAAATAAATAAATAAAATCCACCATCATCACTCAAAACGTGCCCATACTCCTTCCTTGTTCTTAACAACTATGAATTCATACAGCAAAATACATGCAGAGAGAGAGGGAGAGAGAGGACCAACAGCCTCACTCACAGCTCAATATGTTTCAGCCAGCCGAATCAGATAATATTTGATAGCTAATAAATGTTAAGTTATTGTTATTTATTTTGTTGTTTATGCTGTTATTGTTGTCCCTGTTTTCTTTTTCTATTGGTACTATGATTGATTGTTGTTATCACTACGCTTTGGCAACATGTACTTTGAAATATGTCATGCCAATAAAGCATTTGAACTGAATTGAAATTGAGCGAGAGAGAGATGAATACTCTACTGAGAGCCATATACAACGGTTTTCTGAAGGCAGATTCTGTATCACCACTGACATTTCCTAGAAATTACTTTTTGGCATGACTTTTGAGTGTTGATGCAAAGCTGGTGTTTTCCAAACCACTCCATCCATCCATACACTCATTACAGTATCTAACCAGTCACGGTCGTGGGGTGTACTGGAGCCTATCCCAGCATGCATTGGGTGAGGCAGGAATACACTTTGGACAGATCGCCAGTCCATCACACACACCACTCATACGCTCATGCATGTCTTCATACTGTGGGAGGAAACCAGAGTACCTGGAGGACAGCCACACTGACAAGGGGAGACCTTCCATTGCTAAGACAGTCTATTGCTACCCACTGCACCACTGTGCCACCTCAACACTCTCCATAAAAATATTGGGTATTTCTTTCTTCATGCAACATTTAACATTCTATACTATAGTTTGAAATGGAATCCATAGCTGTAATCATACTAAATGATTCATTTTAGCCATCAATAAATACTCAATTGACGGAGTTGGCAACAATTAAAATGAAGTGTATGTAAACACAATCACCCACATCTAATGTATCCATTTTTATACTCCACTAATTTAATACACTTACTTTGGGAATTAACTGCTATGGTCGGGAGAATAACTTGTTTGGCACTTTTATTAATTCAGAGAAAAGTACTACTTATGTTTAAGTTCAAATGACATAGCAATGGGGGAATGTGAGTATTTGGCTACATTAACTCTATTTCATAATCCAATTCAGTTCACTTTATTCAAGTTGAATTTAACGGACCAGCTTCAGAGAAGGGGTCTTTATAACAATCCACATCATGTTTAATGAGTAGTGAGTTCTGTTAAATAAACAAGAGAGTGTACAGTAGGTGGAAATCAGTAAACTACACTCATTATGCTGAGTATTTTTTAAAAAACATCAACATTGTTTTATCAAAATGTCTTATAGCTATTAATACACATAATTGTTTACCAGGGCTAATAGCATAAGCAGTGACCACTATAGCCATATAGTGACCACTGTACCGTGCTAGATATAGTAACAGAAGTACTCTGCACATGACGCTGAATGACAATGCCATATCGTCTATACTATTAAAAACGAGTGACTGGAGTGACTAACGCAACCACATTGGCTGACCTGCAACGGATCCTGGTTGAGGAATGGAATGCCATCCCACAGAAACGCATAACCAGGCTGGTGACCAGCATGAGGAGGAGGTGCCAGGCTGTTGTGGCTGCGTATGGTTCTTCCACCCGCTACTGAGGCTCCTGACTGTTTGTTCAATGAATAAAGCGTAAAATTACCAATATGTCTTGTTTGTTCCTTGTTACTGATAGAGAGTTCAATCATACAATCCCCCAAACAATTCAAAACAATAGAGTCAATACCAACAGGAGAATACACTGTTTGACATTGGCAGGGAAATTTGGCACATTTCAGTGGGGACCCCACCCACATAATCAACTGTGCTGCTCATCCCACAAATACATGACCCTTACAAATGGGACATAATTGTAAAGGGAAATAAACAGGCTTTCCAATGATATAACATACAATGCTAATAATACAGTGACGACAGAGATATGATTGACCAAACACATATTTCCAAACTTTTTTTGAGGAGTTTATATATATTCAGTAGTAATCCAGTAAGGTGTTAAGGACCTGGTCTCCATCTCGAATGGTGTCGATTCTCCTCGGTCTCTTTCTTGACTCAGATGCGAATGATGGCATCTCAGCCTGGAATCGTACTTGCCTGTGCCCGTCTTAACCAAAGCCCTGGCTGTGTATCATACGGACGATATGATATACAGTAAAAGAGAACTGTTGCTTTTTTTTTTTTTTTTGCAGCTGTGTAGTCTGATGGGAAAGGTCGGAGGTGAACTCAGTGTCTCTTTTGCTGTTGGGTGGGTGGGTGGGGGTGGGTTGGGGGAGGACACTGTGATGTGATTGATTTCTCCAGCTCCTGACATGTCTCTCCTGTCTGCATGAGGTGGTGAGAACATTGAGGAGATGAGAAGGATCAGGGATGCCTTTGATGACTGAGAGGGAAGCATATTCTCTTTGCTCTCTTGAGAAAGTAAACATGGGAAGGATTCCAGGGGCTTGAGATGACCCGCACCGCACTGGCCTGGACCTTCCTCCCAGCGTTATTTTTTTGGTGGGAGGAGATTCAATCCATCAAGAGAATGCTGGGAGAATCGATCCATCCAAGGGAATGCGCTCGACCGGATATGAACTGTAGAGGAGCTAACAGGTTGTCCACAGACCTGAAGCTTAAACCGAGGCAGGCATGAGAAGCACAGCATCAAACTTCTAATCAACAATTACGGCCTGAAGTAAAGCCTGAAAGTTCTTCTAGGGGCATTCGTTTCACCATTTTCTCACACTGCATAGCTTTTTCAACCGTTCATAATCATGCTCTTCACAGCTCCTGCTTGCAGTAAGTCCCCCGCTTATGGCCTGGTTTAGTTGGCTGAGCTTTTCAAAGGAGGGCGTTCATGTTAGCGTACTTAGCCTGCACTGCCCTCCATTGCTACGCAAGTTTAAATGAGAGAGAAAAGGCAAGCACTGATTTAAGCAATCCTGGAAGGTCTTTTGAAAGACTGTTTCAAAGCAAATGCTCCAAAACACATATGTTTGTGTGTCTGACTGCTGGGCCTGGCTCATCTTCAGTAGGAGCTATTGCAGGGGTAACCCGTGGAAACCCTTAACCAAGTTCATAAACATACCATACAGCCCACAGCGTGCGTTCAGTAGTATTCTCCCAGTCATACTGGTATAATTAAGATCATTACTGTAGGTTCTTAGCCTGCCCTCATAAAGGTTTCTCACCTGGAAGCATATCAAAGGTGCGTTTACCTTCAGGGATTTTCAAATCGCCTGAACCAATAACAGCTCTGACACTACCAATTTCAGCACAGAAAAAACGTTTTGCTTTAATAGTGTATATTCGTGTGAATCAGATCATTTATACCTGCGCTCATTTCTTAAATTATCTTAAAAACCTATCTACCATAGTATGTGATGGAATAATAACACTACCTAAATATTGGCGACAAATATTACCATATGCAATGACAAATCTAATATTTATTAAATGATTTATTGCATATAGATATTACTTTATGGGAATCACTGGCCCATGATTTACATAATGCTTCTATCCCGTTGAAATGGTAATGACAGGGATTGATTAAATAATATTGAAAGAAATATTTCAGCAAAATGATATATTACCACCATCAGACACATTTATGAAATCTGTATTAACTATATGCATAGATGCAGTCCCAGGTCTGAATGGAAGTCCCATCATTTTTCTCTTCTTACAATCTGATGATGATTTTTTTTTTTTTTTTTCCCCATTGAAATAAAAACCATAGAATATAAGACTATAAGGAGATAAGTCACAATGTTCTTGTAGCGCTTATCTGGGAAACGTGTGATGGATGAGCCGGGCGGCAGTTGGCGTCTCAGAAGCAGCGCCTTCGTCTGGCGCTAAACAACTCTCTTAGCGTTGACCCAGTTCTCGTTTCTTTTTTTCAATAACTTGTAAAATATTATCATTACGCGCATCAGTATCGCCGGCATAAATCATCGCGGTCGGACCCCGCGGCGATTCCAGACGCCCGGGCCCCGCCGCGTGATTTAGTACGCAGCCTCGCCTGGGATTCGTCTCTTTTAAATATAGTTTAGAAAACAAAATACAGATGACCCACATATAAATGCCAGGGGCTACCGGAGTGCCGCTGCCTATAATTGATACGCGGAGAACGCGATCGTTTCGTATTAGACCCCCCGGCCGAGGGGCACGTCGAAACCGCGAGGCCTTGAAGTGGCGCAGATGTTAAGGATCTGGGGCTCACCAGTCAGTAAGGTTACGTGTTAGTAAGTTTTTTCCAGGGATGCACGCAGTTCCCCCTCAGCAAGATACCTGACCTGATTATGCTGGAAGTAACATCCAGAATATGCATAATACGGCGGATGTAGGCCGCGGTTGCTTTTTTTTATATGGGTCTGTAATAAGGGAATAAATAATATCTGCCCGGATCATGTGGCGTGATGTGAATGGAACTGATTTCGACTAAATGCTAACAAAATGGTTCAGACACTGTACAAAGTAAATCTATACAGTGTCTTATATATAAAACATTTCAACAAATCAGTGATGAATAGTTGGCTGCAACTAGCTTACTTACTTACTAACTTATAAATCTCCCAGCAGGTATAGCAGTAGACATCATTGAATGAAATAAGCTCTGCGGGTTATTGTCTGGAACAAAAAAAATAAATTACAAAATTTAATTAATAAAAAAATACTGCTATTAATAATACACACAATTACAGTCAAATTGTAACTGTGTTAAAATTCAACATGGGAAATTTACATGGAAGGCAGGGAGAGAGGAAGTTATTTCTTATTAGTTTTTTCATTATTTATTTATTTTTATTTTTTTATAGCGAGGAAATGGCACAATCGGTGTACTTACCATCGATCTTCCTGCAGATGAACTGAGTCGACCGGCTGGGGGCCAGCATCACCCTCGAGGAAAAGCCACACTTTTGCGTTCAGAGTAGGTGTGGATATCGATCTTACCACAGACCGGGGGGGACGGGGGGTACGGGGGGGAGGGGGGGGAGGGGGAGGGGGGAGGGGGGGGCAGCTGAGCACTCACAGTTTCAGACCTCTCTATCAACAGACCTGGGATACATTTTAACCAATCGGAAGAAGACCCCATAGCGAGGAGCTCTCGAGGTGACAATACGTTCCCCTCATTATGCTGTAGGTCAACGGGTGATGCTTCGGTGTCATGGACCACTTTTCTGACCAATCACATGCACCCTCAGTGAAGCTGTACATTTTGATTGGGGTTTCCTTGTTCCCCCCATTATACAGGGAGACATTCTTCACTCTCAATATTTAGCATGTGTTTTCTACACAGTAAAACGTTCAGTATTTTATCTACTCTTACACAGTACATATTGTCCCCATTGGATCCATGTGTTTTCTTCAAGAGTTCAATTAGCACAATACATTTTGCTGTGTATGTGCTTTTTTATCAACAATTTACATAACACTACCATCCATCTAGAAGTATTTTGATTTGTACAAAACTAAAATATAATTGCAGGTAATTTAAAAATTCCCCACACTTGAGTCGTTTTCTATTTCTCCTCTGTGGACATTATTTACAAGTAGACACCCTTCTGCCCCACATGAGATTCTCCAGATTCTTTTCACACAGGATATAGGTCCTTGTCGTTTTAAATTGGATAAGCTTGTTATGTTCCAAAGTTCAAACAAAGTATACGGGAGAGAAAGTACTTAAAATTGCTCAGTGGGAGGCATCTTTTTGGAAAATGTCATAGTTATTTATTTTATTTTATTTTTAATGACATTGTACAAAGCACTTGGACTTCTTTGGAGAGACTTTAACAAAGGCGAACTAAAACTAGGTCAAGCTCGTTTGTTGTAATTCAGGAAAAAAAAACAGTGTTGCTCATTCTGAGTCCCTTCTTAATCTATAATAATAATCATCATCATGAGTATTGTAAGGATGCTAAGCATCTTTATAACCATAACAATTATCACCATAATAACAATTATCATCATAGCAACAGATTAACAGTACACTGCATAAACACAAGTATATGCTGTTTAGGCACCAATGTCACATAACGTCTGGAAAGATTTGCAATGGTCTAAATCTCAAAATTTTGCAGACTGAGGAATGTTGCAATGCCATATCGTCTGACAATTTTTCAACATGGAAATCAAACGTTCTCACTTTTTTATCTGACAACATAGGACAGATGTTGTTATGTCTGGAAAATGATAAATTGATCTTTTCTTGCAAGGCATCAAACACTTTTCACCCTTTAAGGTGATGCGATCACAAACATGTGAACATTCTAACGCTGACATAACAATTACTACTGGTAACTGAAAGCAAGTGAGTTCTAGAGCCCTGAAATTAAAAAAAAAAAAAAAAAAAAACATTCCAAAAAATTAAGGATAAAGTTCAATTTGGTGAAAATGCATGATTGATGCTATGAGGAATAATAACTTCTCAGTTGAGGTCACACGATTGACAACTGAGAATGAGCAATGCTCTGAAATGGATTCCGTAATGGCTTCTATGCAGTATATTGACAGTGACATACAATACTGACATTGCCAGTATTGTATACTGCCTATAGCCAAGTTGTACTGCAGCGACGTGTCTAGCCAGGTCCGTAACATTGTTTTTTCTCAGTAAATATAGTCCTGCCATTCTGGCTGAGTGGTTCCTACTACAAATATCACTGGTTTCCCAATGACTCTGTAAATAAGAATGTCAGCCAGTGTAAAGGCTCCTGTGGTAAATTGAAAATAGAGAGCGGAAACCCAGAGGGTCTCCTGTGCGGCGCAGGCTCTGTTAATCAGCTGCCCGTTGATCGAATGCAGATCGAAATGCATATTTTATGGTCCGTTTTCTAAAGTGTCATCAGTATCTAAAACTGTATAAAAGGCCAGCCAAATGGAACTAAGCACTTAAACCCCTTTAGCAAAAAGAGAGCTGGCAGATGATGGCTTGATCTTTTTTACTGCAACAGTGGGCTGAGCAATATACAGAATACTTTGCAATATGGCAGTAAAAGAAAATTAATAGTTTGCAACAGAACCTTTGACTTTTAAGCATCGTTGAACAGGCCGAACTAAATGTTGTTTGTTAAATCATCGTGTTCTGAGAAAAAAAAAAAACTGCTCTCAATCTTCTCATTCTCCTCACCTCTACGCTCAATCACAACATATGCATAAACAAGTATCACTCTTTCTATCTCACTCTCAGAGGCTATGTAAAAAATTAACTTTTATTTATTTCATTTTACATTTGGGGCCGACTGTTTTTTAAAAAAAAAAGCCAGTTGTGTGTAACTGTAATTTGCCTTGCATTGGCAGTTTGCATTTGTATTCCAGTTTGTTGAGGTTTGAAAACTAAAAGCCTCTAAAACTTTTCATAGTATGTGTTGGGCACTCATGGTAATTTTTTTTTTTCTTTCCTGAAGCCTGACCCAGGTGTTCAATATGGATAAAGTAGATTAAATTTGTGT
This sequence comes from Anguilla rostrata, assembly GCF_018555375.3. Taxonomy (NCBI): domain Eukaryota; kingdom Metazoa; phylum Chordata; class Actinopteri; order Anguilliformes; family Anguillidae; genus Anguilla; species Anguilla rostrata. The sequence goes on along the minus strand of NC_057940.1, from coordinate 7,757,333 downwards.
TTCAAAATAAGAACAATACACTTTCTCATTAACTTTGAGTAATGATGTTTGACGGTGTCATATGCTACATTATTAGGTTGGCAGGTTGCTTGAAGTGAAGGTAAAAGTGAATTGCAGTTACATTCAAGCTGAGCATGAATTCAACTATTGCACCTTGTTCCATTGGGTTGCTATGTTAGTGACACAGCTTAATTTTGTCCACCTTTGCATTGGCCATCTCCTACCACCTTATGTTTGCTATTGTATTTTTTATTGTTTACTTATTTCATTTGTTACACAGTTCTGACATAACATTCTGACATGTGTTCTCTGTAATGAAATAGCAGTAGCTAGCGCTGTCACATCACAGGAAGGACAGGGCCTTTCTGTGTGGAGTTTGCATGTTCTCCCCGTGCTTGTGTGAGTTGCCTCCAGGTATTCCAGTTTCCTCCCACAATCCAAAAACATGCAGGTTAGGCTAATTGGGGGGAATTAACAGAACATTGCTGTAGAAGAACATCTCTCAAGAGATGCACCTCTCTTGTAGAGAAAGAGCAAATAATTTGAAATATAAAAACTGTCGATAAAAACAAATTTAAGTACAGTTTACGAGATGTCAACTGTCAGACGTACAGCTTCAGTATGAATTCAGTATATGTATTCACTGTAACATGAATGTAGAAATATGAATGTTGATTGATTTTCAAATGGTCACATTGCACTGAATGCTGTTTATATTTCAAAATGGGTGCAATAGGGTTGGATGCAGAGTTGGTAGCAGTATTACTTTTTTTTTTTGTCCGTTTGGTTATAAGAAGTACACTAGGGAATATCACATTTAATGAAGTAATTTCACACCTCACACTGTGAAAAGTTCTCCCATAGTGGAGAAATCATTTTCTGGTAGCTTGCAGAGACCAACAATTTTTTATTTTTTTTAATACATTTTTTTTTGCCTGTTATCAAGAACACTTTAAAAGCAGCCATCTTGCAAAGCAGAATTATATCCCCTGAGCTTGGTTGTGAAGTTTCCTGTAACATGCTGATCTTGCATATTGAACATATTTCTTCCTGGGTTCACACTTGGAATAGTAAATTTGTCTCAGAGCATCTGGCCTTTTTTCTGTTACGTGGAAAAATTCATTGATATTTATTGATATTTATAGTTATATTTACGTTTTGCCAGGTTCATGTTTGTCGTAATGTGTTTATATTGTCTCCCATGCTGAGGCAAGTTTAATACTCAGCAGAATCACCATGCACATATGAATTTTCAGGAGAATGTTTATTAAAAAGAAACATTACTTTTTTAAAACAGAAAAAAATTGTGGGGCTCTTGTTATACTAATAAGAACACTATTATTGGACCTTATCAATATTTATGATTTTATTTTGTTTTTTATAAGGAATTATCTGGATTTTACCATTGCCTCATTGGCTCTCTCAAATGTGTGACTAACAGTTATTTACAGACACGAGTGCACTGTTTCCCTCAGCTACAAAACATGTTAGACACCAGAAATGAATTAATAGAAGGACGTTAAATCTTACATTAGCAATAGAAAACATGACTGAGATACACATTTTGAAAACTCTTAAATGCAGACCAATATGCAGCTAATACCCTATGCTCATATTTTATTTGTAATATAAAAGCATTATCTAGCATTTAGGGCAACAAAATGAAAACGTGGGCAATACTGTTGTTCAAAAGCCTCACGATGACGTTACATCAACTTATTGATTTTTAATTAACAGTTGTGTTGTTATACTGGCCAGATACTGTGTTCTGGTACACCATGGATAAAATGTAACAGACTGACCTGTTTTTTATTATAATTTATTTCTTGCTGCATTCTGTTGACGTTGTATTACTCTGTGCACAGAGATGAAGTCTTTATTTTTTAAAATGATGAATGCATCCTTGAACTGTGAGGACTTTTTCACAAGGTGAAATTACATGCTCAGTCCTCCAGAACAGCATTTCTAAGGATTTATTTATGTTTTAAATTAACTCCCATTTAACACATAGATGGATTTACCCATTCATGATGAATAGTTTGAGGGTATAGATACATTAGAATTCATGACTGAAATAAGCACACTGTAAAGAAGAGATCATATAAACACAGTTTAGACATACGGCTTCTGGTTGTTTGCGTTTATGCATTTGTATATATTATCATTATTTCCCTTTTCATCTGGTAGACAAGGCATGAGGTTAAGGCTCATGGCCGTTCGTGACAGATGTTCTACTGAAGGTGTCTGCCGATCTACAGAGCAAGAATAAAACCATATATGCCGCAGTAAGATATTGAACCTGAAAGGTATACAATCATATATAATCATATATAAATCATATCTTTGCTGTTCAATTACCGAAAATGGCAACATTAAAGCTGTAAGTATGAGACTCTACGGAGCACTGGTGGTGGGTGGGTGGTAAGTGGGGGCTGGACAGGCCTGTTGTACACATAATCTGGGCGACATGGCTCAGGAAGTAAGAGCGATTGTCTGGCAGTCGGAGGGTTGCCGGTTCAAACCCCGCCCTGGGCGTGTCGAAGTGTCCTTGAGCAAGACACCTAACCCCTAACTGCTCTGGCGAATGAGAGGCATCAATTGTAAAGCACTTTGGATAAAAGCGCTATATAAATCCAGTCCATTTACCATTTACATAATCCATGTGTAAAGAAAAACAACATTTTTATTAAAAAATAAATAAAAAAAACATTCGTAATATGTTTTTAGATAATGGACATTAGTAAGTTGGGAGGGAGTTAGGGTGTTAAGGAGTTTTTGTTTGTACAGTAACTAAAAGCTGGTGGGTTCACATTCCACCGGGAACATTTTTTTCCAGGAACTTGAAGTAAGGTGTTTATGGAATAGAAACAATGGAACGTTATCTATGTGTAAGCTATATACGTCATCCTGGATAAAAATAATTGTTTAGCAATTATAGTATGCAGTGTTGAGTTTACTGTGGGGTCAGATAAATTCAAGAAGAATATATTTGGATCTGATCTGTTCAGTAAATATATATTTAATGTTTATTTGATAGAGACAGATACATTTAAACATAATTATTGTCAAACGATATCCAATGCAATGTATCACAGCGTTTATAGCATATGCTAATTTCCGATGCTTGTCCAATATATATTATTAATATATATATTGTGGCGTAGATCGGGGCATGCCCCCGCAGTGCCCCTCCCAGCCTTATAGGCATCAGCTCAAACCTGCCACCAGGCCAGCTGTTCAGGACCCAGGACAGCGCCACTCTGTGAAGCCCAGCCACAGGACCCTGGAGAGCGGCAACCTGGAAATTCCCCAACTCCCTCCTTTGCACTCAACGCACCTGAAATCAATGAGGCGACACAGCTGCCGCCACTCCAGGGAAATGGGCTGGGAGCTTAAGAGGAGGCCTTTGTCTCCCTTGAGGGGAGGGGTTTTTAGGCTGCAGCAGAGCGGTTAATATCTGTTTGTAACTTTTTCCTATTTTTCAGAATCCGGTGGAGACACAGGATCACATCCCTCTTCCTGCTTTAAAGAGGGATCCCCTCAGCGGTCTCCCGGTCGTCGTTACCCCTAATTTCAGTTACTTTACTTTAATTTAATTTAGACAAACTTTAGTTGTTGAGTACGGTTTTGTTTTGTGTGCTTCATTTTTGTTAAATAAAAGGCCCTGTTGGGCCTTTTGGGCTATTTTTTAACCCCAAACCTCCGGTCTGTGTATTTCTGTGCCGCCCCGCACAGTATATATATATAAATATATATTAATATGACAGCATGTGTGCGCATAACTGCATGTGTGTGCGTGTGTGCTTGCGTATGAGTGTGCATGCGTGTGTGTGTGTGTGTGTCCGTGTGTGTTTCTGTGTACATTTGTCATCAGTTTCTCATTCAGCTCAGAAACAGGGGTGAGATTCATTTAAAATGAAAGCGGATGTTGCTACGCAGGACGTGGCTGATTGCATCATGGTTTGAGGTCGCTGTCTGCTTTCCACAGCGCTGTCGCTGTCTGCTCTGAGTGGACACTGCCAGAGACTACAGGGCTCGAGAGCTCCGCTCCATCTCTAGTCCTACAGGTGCTTGTAAAAAAATCCCAAAAATTCAGGGAGCTCCAGCTAAAGGTGTACAGAAACAGCAGTGGATTGCACTCGCAAGGAATCATGCAATAATGTTTTCCCTGCGTGAAAAAAAAAAAAAAAACAAACTGTGTTTTTAGGAATGTTGTCACAGATTAGCCACTGTGTAATGATAAACTGCCATGGCAGTCGAGAGTGCTCTTACGGCACCGTGGAGATGCTGTTGTGGAAACCTATCAGAATGTGAGACAGCGCTGATATATTGTTGGATTTGTTTCACATTGTAAGTTTAATGAAGTGGATGTAAAATGAATAGCTGCTGAAAAGTGCGAAGCTTTAAAAATTCTAGATTATGTGGGTGCGAAATCCATTAAAAGAAATTCATTTTATATATATATCATGCATTTAATTTTTCATGAAGTGGCTTACCAGCACCATAAATAGCTCAATGTCTCGGCTCCTCTTCCTTCCTTCCTCGCCCAGACATTCGGTTGCCAAACTCGCCCCATGGTTGTAGAACGGGGGCGAAACGCTTGTTTTTGGGCAGAGTGCATCGCCCCATGCCTTAATTACGTCGACAGATGGCGGTGGTTTTTGTGGGCAAAATTCAGTCACTGTAAATGGACTGATTATACAGCTTATCCAAGCGCTATTGGCCTCCATTCCAGGCAGTTAGAGTTGGTTTGTGTTTGTCAGGACACTGACATGCAGCGGTTGAACCAGCAACTCGATGCAGAAATGTTTACCTCTGACTGTCGCCCCACTGCAGAAGCCCAATTAAGTCCAGTGTGTTTGCTGCAGCCAATCATTGGGCCTCTTTCAATGGGATGTCCGCTGCACATGACATCACGGGAATCATGGGGTTGTTATTGGTTTAATGTCCGCAAAGATGCCCTGTACTCAGATTGCAATTAAAATGAATAGCAGATGACAAATTAATGAAAAGCTTCATAAATGTTCAAGGGCTTAACGGTCTTCAACATATATTATCCCACAGGACAGAGACAGACAGTTACAGATGGGATTACAAACAATTCCTTAAAATGATATGAAATACAAAACAATTTGCCTGCAAATTAATTAAAATGTGCGCATGTTTTATGCTAAACATGCTGCGTCCGTGGCTCATGTTCTGTAAGCTGTACTCCATACAGCCTATTACATAGCTCTGTGTTCATGTCAGCCTGTTGAAACACTGACAGGCCAAACGGCAGACTATGTACAGTAAACATCCTCACGGTATTGGCAAGCTTACCACACTGCAGGGGGAAATTAGAGCATGTTGATCTTGACCTTTCTCCTTTTTTTTAATAGTTTTCATTATTGAGCGACTGGGTAAGGAACATGTTTATGGAATCAGAATGAAACATGAGCAGTACAGATATCGCTGGGCTGCAACATGTCCAAACAAATTCCAGTCATCCGAGTTTGAGGGAATATACGAGGGAAACAGTAAGCAAGCGCTACACCTATGGTCTTCATGTCTATACGTCTGTAGCTCAGCATGTTTAGATATATAAATACGTACAGTGCCCTCTATAATGTTTATGACAAAGTCGTTTTTTTCTTCTTGATTTGGCACAGTATGCCATAATTTTACATTTGGATTCAAACAATTCACAGGTGGTTATAGTGCAGATTCCCAGCTTTTATTTAGCAAAGACAACGGCAAAAATGATAGTTTTACCGAAAGGATGTGCCATCAGATCTTTAAAGCGCTTCCAAAACAATTGTTCAGGAAAATCGAATAAAAAAACAAAAAAATTGCCTGAAGGTGTTTCTCACTGTAAAAAGTAGTGCCGTTCATGGTTAGACTGATTTAAGAGTGTTCCATCTCTACCCCTGTGGTGAGTTTAGGGCACGGGCGGGGAGGGAGGTAGGGGAGTTCCCACCCCTCTCTCTATCCAGACCTCGTCTGCCCCTTTTGGTCCAGATGTGGAGCTGCAGCAACAGTCTGTCCTCTCATCTGCTTCACTCACCCCCACCGGCCCCCAACCTCGCCCTCCCGCCCCCCCCCTCACTTAGAGGCTTAAGCAATACAGTGAGCTCTCCCCCCTCTGCGGAACAGAGCAAACCGCATGTAGGACCACGTCTGCCTTTCTGCTCATTGTTGATAAAAAGAAAAGCTCTTCTTTTTCTTTTTTTTTTCCCTCAAGTAAACAAGAAAGAAGGCCAGACAGAGGATCTGGTCGATTTTTTTGTGAAACTTTATATCATGCTGGAGAACATCCTTCCCTCCAGTCTCTCTTTCATAGTACAAAAACAGCAGGTCCTCAAAGACAGCAGTGAAAGTAGCTTTAGAGCAGGGCTGCACAATCCTGCCCAGTCATTTCAACCCCTAATTTGGAGCACCAGGTGCTATTAATTAGCAGCTCAATGAGATTTCTAGTTGTTGAATGAGGTGCGCTTTGTTAGGGTTGGAGTGAAAACCTACAGGACAGTAGATTTCCAGGAACAATTTTGGGCAGCCCTGTTTTAGACAGAGTACTGCCAAGCCCTTCTAACCCAGCCTTGTGGTCTTAAAATTACAAAACATGTCTTTACAAATGTAGAAATTTGTTGATTCAATTAGTCATTCTTTTCTAATTAAAGAACACAAATGGCTACAAATTAATCTAGATGTATTTTCTAAATGGAAAACAGTAAAAAAAATCTATCGGAGAGCTCACCCAAATTTACATCCTTTTATTGTCTGTGAAATGCTTCTAAAAGCTGTAATTTTTTTTCCTGATGATTCATGGTGAGAGTACCTTGTTTTTTGATTTTTAAGTATATGGCTAAGAGATCTTTGTATAAAAGGAAGACCCAATTGCTGGAATTAAAGTGTTATACTTGACAGATCTATTGTAAACAATAGTAAAGCTGTTGGTTTTCAATTCATTTAAATATACACTACTTTTCTTTTGATATTTTTTGATTGTATCATTGGTGAGTGCAGGTATCACACAGTTATAGGAGCAGAGTCTCTTTGTATGATATGAATTTTCATACTACTGCCACAACGCACACCCCCTTGAACTGGCACTTGTGAGTCTTCTTCTACTTTTGGGATCCAATGAAAGTAATTGCGAGCTTGTTGAGACACAAATGAATTTGGCTTACGTGCTTCACACTCATAAAAATGCTCTCGTTCAGTGTGATCCTCACAGCTTTTCACTGCAGTTTGACTTTTGTTTTTGTTATATCCCCCCCTGCCCATGCCACCCCCCCCCCCCCCTCCTTTTTCTTCCTCCCCAACCCCTTGTATATCACTGAGGTATATTTCTTTCTTCTTGGGTTCAGCTGTGGGGGAAATAAACTCCGTCATTACTCCGTGTAGTCCGAATTTCTACATCCACAAGACCGCAACACGGGAAACGGGGGGGATTTATAAAACAGGTGACGGACTACAAAATGGGATAACGGTAAGCGCGGAATAAGGTGCGTTCAAAAGCGAACGCTGTGTCGACTTTAAAGGTGTTTATGCGCACGTAAGAAAGCTCTCACCGGTATTTACTTTCATCCCTCTCTCCGTTCGGCTTACAGCGCTTCGCCGCTGTTTCACAGACCAGCGGACACCGTTGAGAGAGCTTCCGGTGAATTCCACAGCAACGGGCAGCACCCCCAGCCTTTAAAAGTCCTCCTCCTCGGAGACGGCGCGGACGAAGACGCAGTTTTTTTTTTTTTTTTTAGCTCTTCGGCGAATTTGAACGCTCGGCAGCACTCCCACAGCTGCGCATCTGATTGGTGCGTCACAGAGGCGTCAGCAGCAGTTTCAATGTCAAAACATGAGAATGTAGAAGCTGAGGTCCAGGCATCGGTTTGTCAGGGTGGTTTATTGATATCTGTTGTTGGCTTGTTTTTTTTTTTTTGTTTGTTTTACATCATTTGCTAATGTTGATGCTCATTAACTTCTGATCTTCTACTGTACATCTGTAGAAAGTGAGCACTCCTCAGAGAGAGGGAGGGGGTGGGGTTAGGCGATATAAGCACACCTGATTGGATGTCTCACCAAGACCTCTGCCATAATGCTTCTCTTAGAGAGAGAGCGAGAGCGAGAGAGAGAGGGGAAACTGGTCGTGAACCTGAGCTTTGAAATGGCTGATATATTTCAGAAGAAATTCCTTGTGTGTACAGTATGTATGCACCTGCTCATGGAGTAGTCTCTGTACTCATTTTGCTTGATGTCAAATATTGGGTTTCTTACCATGTAACTGAACCGTGCTCAGCTCCTTTGGGAATATGAATGTTTTTTTTTTTTCTTACTCACACCCAAGAGTCAACTTTACTTCCCTTATTAAACTGAGACCGAGGAATCGACTTTCCAAAGAGAAGCTCGCTTCTGACCTCTATGAAAGGAGAGCTGTAGTATTTCTTTTTTTTTTAACGGTGAGGGAGGTGAAGCATTAATATCCCGTGGCAAGCATGGTCATGTTTTTGGATATTTTTATGTCGTTTGCCTGGGTAGGTTCAGGGCATTTTAATATTTCATGTCAGCGGTGTAGTTATAGCTGTGAGGAGCTGGGCTTGTGACCAATTGTTCACACTTTAGATTCACAGGTGGTGCACCACCTGTACGCTCTCGAGCCAGAGAAGACACTAAACCAAGGGTGGGCAATTCCAGTCCTGGTGGGCAGGGGTGTAAGCAGGTTTTTTTTTTTTGTTTCCAACGGCTAAATTACCTAATTGACTGTATACACCGACACTGGTTCACTCGTAGATTAGGTCACCATGAAACAGGTTCTCATGCGCTTATCAAGAAATGTGGCTGAAGTGTCAGATGGTGTAAATGTTGGGGCTATTTAAATAATTAAGGCCAGAAGTTGGCATGAAAACCAGAAAGAGATACGGCTCTCAATGCCCACCTCTGCACTGAACCCAAACTGATCCACAGAATATTTCGCCTTTGAATAATGAATAATGCACAACGCAATGGGAAACTGAGCAGGTAGCACCACGTAAAGACATATACTATGCAAATATAGGCAGTGAACAAACAAAAAAAAGAAACACCAATGTAAGGATGTAGATTTGGTGGTAGGCAGGAGTACAAGTTCATCTGACTCCAACTTCAATATCTGTAAAGCGGATGTTTGTGTGAATGCGGGTTTGCGTATACATTCACTGAGTGTGATGATCCAATAGGCGGCAGGACCCCGGAGAGCAAGACTATCTACTGCCGCCAGGCATTTGTCTAATTGTGCTCTGACCCTAAGACCTTCTATCCTAGCAGGTAAAGGTGCTACTCACCTGGGAATCTTGTAAATAATGTTTCTGTGCCATGAATAAGTGACTTTAACCCTGAAAATATGTTTTGGTCAGGGTATCGAAACTAACAGCTATCCCAGGGGGCCCTATCTAAGGTTACTCCATCTGGTTAGTGAAACTATCTAAATATCCTGGACTATGACCCAATTACTATTTATATGAAATAATACTGAAAGTCATCTGGACAGCAAAGCTAGCATCTGTCAATATCAATATGCCCAGTGAGTAACCCGTTTACGGTGTTACCCCAATGCACTGATTGATTCTTACAGAGATACACACTCCGGTCAACGTGTATGCGAATCACTGACTTTAGATGCACTGAAAAAGGGAAAAGGTGATAACCAAGGATAGGCCTTGGAGGTCCAAGGTGGTGGTTCTTCTATGATCCAGACACGTACTATATGTAGGCATACATATCTACCTATAAATATATTTAACTTTCCCCTTCATACATACTTGTGATCATAAACTCCCTATACCATCTCCTAACACCTCAATGTGCCAGTCTATGTGTAAGCTATATAGTATCTACTACATTTCAGTTGATATTATTCACAGTCCACCCCATTTGTAGCACAATCCCCAGTCATTTACATAAACATACATATGATGCTTTCTTTCAGTCCGTAATGTAGGTATTGGTCGTCCAGGTTCCGGTATGCTGACCCAGGGGTGCCTGGGGAGTTCGGGCCATCTGTTTATCCCACGTCTCCAAGCCATGGGGATTGGCAGGGCAAAAAGGTCGCGAGACAGTCCCAACGTTATATAGTCTTTCCAGCTGCCTTGTACAGCCTGCGATATTTACAACTCTGTAGGTACGCGGGCAATAGAATAATCGATCAAAGTACAGAGACAGTCAAAATGCACCTTACGCCAAAAGCAACTAATATTAGTAAGTGTATTAGGGCTCTGGGCCATCGTTTGTGGCCAGTTCAGCCTGTAAGCAGTGCGGCACAGAGTCAACATCTACATTTCTGCTGTAGGATCACAGCACGTCTTCCACAAGAATTCAATCAGCTCTCACTTATTCAATAGGAGTGGAAAAAGTCCATCTCGGGTATTGTTCCAGAGAATAGATTAAATCAAAGGTGACACATTTGCTTGTGAGAAAATACACTTGAAACTTTATTACTAAAAGCAAGACATTACCTTCAGCTGTCCTGACCTTCACGAGACAAAAACCAACACAACAGAGTGTCAGGGCCGTGCGTATAACAACACCATGGAATTCAAAAACAATAAGGTGAGAGTAATGACAATGGAAACCGATTCTAGCCAATCAGGGCACAGACATGGAGAGAGAATAAGAACGCAGAGGACGTGCAAACGTAATACGCACATGCGGTTAGGGGAAGAAACCTGCAGTTGGACAATGAGAAGGAAAGAAAAGAGAAACATTCTAGAATGTTCCATTAATTCTCTGTCGGGTTCCGATCTGGCAACCAATCAGATCCCCGCCAACACGAGCCACCAGTGCCCTTCACTGCTGTAATACGGGCCTGTGATAACCTGCAAATATGCAAAGTTAAAAGTGCATGCGTGATTGCTGGTGCCGGCAGCAGTATTACATGTGCAGGCCTACCTATCATTTTCATTGGTGGGTGGAAACGTGGAAATGTGACCAAGGCTTGGGGGAGAAACACAAATATCGATCCAATAATCTTTCAGTACCATGTTGAGAATAACGTATTGATTTTAATGCGCGCAAACAAACCCAGGTCTTAATGCAGAGCATTTTCTAAATGTCATGAAAATAAAAATAAGAACACAACATGAATGCTTAAAAGGGTGAAGACAAATACTGCCAACAGAATATTTTGCAAAAGCTTTTCCCTCACGATGTAAAGCATCACTAAATTTTCAATTGAGGTCATTAATTGAATCTTCTTCCTGGATCACATACTAATTTCTAATGACCACACTGACTGCTGAAGACCGAAGAAAATTATTCATGCAAAACTGCATTAGAAGTTCTAATTTTTATTCAAGAGCATTATGAATTTAACAGTTGCTGCAGATCTGAGGTAAAAATAAATGAAGATGAAAATGTTGCACCTCAATTTGATGCTCTGCAAACTTGAGCATGTTGCACTTGTAAAGATTTGCACTTGCAGATTGAATAGATACCCCAGTTGACCCTGTGATACAGGCGAGATAGGAATTTCTGAGTTCCTCTTTCTGCAAAATCCACAAAATAAATTTAACAAAAATAGCTTTGAGCTAGATAGTCCGACTCTCTCTGACCATAAAGACTCCCTTATCCTCCAAATTCCTGATCTACCTTGTCTAGAAATGACATTTTAGGCAGGCCCGTGAGATACACAAGCCTTGTTGTGGACAGTGAACTAATCTTCAGACAAGGCCTCTGGTGAAATAGTACTCACGGTGCACCTGTTGAGCTGCACACAAACTGTCTTCCTCAGACTCATGTTTGTGTGCACGAGCCTGAATGGCAGACTACAGTGTGATGAGAAACAATGACTTCACATCGCACGCTTTGGAAGAGGCCCCAAGTTCGCCTGTGCCCTCCCAAACAAATCGCAGAGTCCGCAGCAAGGAACGCTGCTGGCGAATACAATTGGGCTTCCCAAAATGTGAGAAAATTGGGAAAAGCATAGAATGGCAAATAGTTACAAGGGACAGATTACAGAGTGAAAATATTGTGAGAACCATAATGCAGAGACGGCTTATGTACCTTTACTTTCAATTACGAGGAGTGATCAGCAATAGAACACTGAGATGTAAATCGCAAGGTGCAGTCTGTGCATATGTCACGAAAACAAAAGATGCAGCTGCACCTAGGAAAATGAAAATGATAGCAGCAAACGAAAAAAAAAAAAGGAAAAACGTTTCTTGTGTTGATGTTGCCTCCTCAGGGGCTTTCTTGGTGCGAATTGCCAGCTGACAGTTTGTTTTTTCACTGGAGCGAGAATAACCAAACAACAAAAAAGATAACCGTAACCGTTTAATTTGCCACTTATCGGGGTAATTGGCAAGAGGCCTTGTGTTGTAATGAGAGATTTGTAAATACAATTGTGTGAAGCAACCGGGGACTTAAATTGTGAATAACTGCAGCTTGCTGTCTGGACGATGAAAACCGGGTAGTATACACGCATTTGCGCCCCTGACACTTACCTCAGTGCTGTGATCTTGAGGGTGCTTAACCCTTTGATGCATAGTTTTTTGGAATTTTTTTTTTTCTCCAAAATTTGAAGGCAGTGTTCTAGAATTCTATCGCTTTCAATTACCAGGAGTGATTGTGACATCAGCATTAGAATGTGCAGTTAAGAACATTCTAATCACATATTTGTGATCTCACGTCTCAAAGGGTGTGCCAGATTAGGACTGAAATAAAAACCTACAGGATGGAAGACCTCCAGGAACAGGGTTGATTTCCACTGGTCCAAAGCATGCTTTTCACACAATGAATGAGCAAGTTGATGGCTTGTCAGTATTTCACAGGTTTTCTGATTGGTTAAAAATACTTTCTGAATATTTTCTGAATCTGCACTGATTGTTTTTTTTTTTTTACACCTCAAAAACTTTTTTTTTTTCTAAAGACGAATCTGGTATATTTCTCCAAAAAACATATAGTAAGGGTGCTGAGCTCAGAAACGACCAAAGCATGTTATTAGATTTACTCTAGCTCCTGTAAGTGCGCGAAATAAGTAAGATGCACTACTGCCAGAAAAGCATGTGACAGATAGCAATCGCAGTCACGCATATGTTAACCCCAGCTCACAGAAACAGTGTCTGAGAAGAAGGGCTAATTCAGCTAGAACGTATTAGCATGATTCTCATTGTCTGCTTCAGAAATACGTTTTTTTTTGAGGACAGACAAGAAGCAAAGTTACCATCCTCTCTGTGCGTCTGAGCGCCAATATTGGTTCTCTTTCCCATTTCTTACACTTATAAGAAAAGGTGTATCAAATCATATCACCTTTTCACCCACTTTTCCCAGGTTTTTTTATTCCTTGTATATCTCAAAATTGATGACGCACACCTTATATCCCACCTGGGTGGGTCATAGCTGACATATAGGGTAGTCCTTGATGTTGGTCATCGTCTGTTGCATTTTTTTACGACAGGAGAAGAAATTATGAGCATAAATCTGCAGCTGATAGTTAGGTACAACCTCTGTTAACCTCAACCTTTTTCTACATTAAAATGCCGCAGTTGTGTTGTAAAGACTGCATGCCATCCTCCACTAACCGCTAAAACCATGATAATTATTTTTTATTTCAATTAATATAACTTAATTACCTTACTGTAATTGTATTTTAATTTGAGTGCGACCTGACGAGGAATTACATTTCTCTAAAAAAAAAAGAAAAAAGCCAATTATCAGTTCTCAGTGAAGCGAGCTGAAATTAATCAATAAAGTCAAGCAAGTGTAGCACAGCAAAGACAAACAAATCTCAGAGCTCATATCTCATTAAAGCTTACAGTATCTTTGATTAGCTGCATTGCCAATTAAACTGAGCTAATTGAACTTTCAGGTCACTTCACGTAGTTAAGGAGCAGCAAACAAAGGTGAGAAAGTTAAAGTCTGTGGCTTACTTGTGATAGTGACACTGTGATAATTTGTTTTTAACCCTATACAAACCATATTAGGATTTTAATGGTAAAAACATATTTAAAAATAAATAAATAAAGGTCCAGAGAAAATAATACTATGATATGAAGCAGTAATTATAATTATGTTCCAAGTTTTTAAATTTTTTTTTATTTATTTAATTTTATTTATCTTACGAGCAAAAAATAAAAATTAAAATCCAAATCAATACCACAAAATTTGTGAAAATAACTGAATCAGCTGTATGTGGAGGTTACAACCAAATACATAATGCTATGTCCTTTTATATGATCTGGTTGTGCATTGAGAAACTTGTAGTTAAAAAAGGCATATCGCTTACCATTAACAAGACCTGCGACTTCTCTGATTTGATTTGAATGTTAAAAACAACATTTAAAGATTAAGGGCTTTCTACGAAAGTCGAGTTAAAGGACAAACGAAACAAAGACCTTAGCGCAGTAGGCATTCATCCCACTGAGTCTCCTACGTCACACTCATTATTAATTCGTTCAACCGATGCTCTTACACAGCCTGATCTGCATAAATTACACATTTACATGCTATCAGTTTAAAGAGTGGGACGATTTAGCTAATCAGATTCAGGTTTGGCGCAAAGCTAAAGGGCGAGCGGCATCCCACTCGGGATTAAAAACTTAAAACCGTCACGTGACGCGGTAACGAGCCCAATTCCCCGCAATGTTCAGTTCACCCCGCCCGCCTCATTGCTCTTCACCGCCATAAATATCGGAGCTGCATATATGAACAGTGCGAACGTTTCACAGTCCCACAGCCCTTCGAGCTAATCCTTATGAATATGCTGCGTTTTATCCTACCCACAAGGAGTTATCTCCAAAAAAAAAACAAAGGTTAACAATAGGTACCGATAAACGCTCAATCAGTTTAATGTTGGCAATCCTGGGAGAGCCGGCTCTGAGGAAGTCGGCCATATTGAATTAACTGCCACCCTTAGGTAAATTGACAGTGATAATGGGGTGGTGGGGGGGGACGAGCAGGCGGGCACCATAGGCAGAGAACACTGGAGATGGGCCACGACAGGTGATCTGAGGACACTGCGCACCGATTGGACGGAGACCAGCCGTAAAAAGGGAGCAAAGAACGCGGAAACCTGGCTTAGATTAAATCAGAGAGAGAGAAAGAGAGAGAGATATGAAAAGAGACAAAGAGCAGGAGAGAGAGAGAGGGAAAGAGACAGAGAGAGAGGGAAAGACAGAGAGAGCAGGAGAGAGAGCTACATAGAGAGGGAGAGAAGGAAAGAGAGAGACCACTTCTAACAACTTATTTTCCTCTCTATGTCTAAACAGGGTCAGTGAGGCCTCTCCATAGTCGCTGCTGCATGCACACAGTAACCATTAGGAGGCTCGCCAATGCGAAGCTTCATGAATTAATAAAACAATCAAGGTGGCTATGAGATTGGGGAAGGGTTTAGAACTGATGGGGGCACAGAGGAATCAAATGCGATTAAAAAAAAAGAAAAAAAGCTGACGAGTGTTTTGGTGCAGTCAATCACAAGGCCAGATGTGCAAGTTCGTTTCGGACCTGGAACTTTGCTGTTTTCATACCCCTAGGACTCAAAACAACCCCTCTGTCATAATGACTGTGCTGCTGACACAATTAGCCACTTGCCATTCAGTTATGGCCCTTTTCGCCCCTAGGAGAATGGGAGAGGGGACTGGGAGGTTGGAGGCAAAATCCAGTCCTTGCGACCTGCAGATATATTTATAGATGCCTTCAAATTAGAACATTATCAGAATACATCGTGATAAATAAATAATTAGCTGAGGCAGACAATATAGCCCTGGTATAGGACTCACGTGAGGGGATCACTGTTATGGGACATTCCACCCATCATTTTTTGCAGCCCTGTTTCCCGTCAATTGTGGTTTTGCCTGGAAAGGAGTTTTAAAATTTGAAGCCCTCCGAAAACTAGCTACAGTTCTGGAAAAAAATGAAGAAACCACATTAAATGTGCAGTTTCACATTTTACGGGTATGTGTCCATGTAAAATTTATATTTTGATATTCTATTGACCACACTTGATTTTTAATTCCAAAGAAAAATATTTCCATTATTTGCAGAAAATGGCAACTGGCCAACATACTAAAAATACACAGTGTTGTTATGTAATGTATAATGCAGACGAAACAAGTTTATACCGGTAATGAACGAAAAAAAAAAAAAACTATGTCGTTGCTTAGGAAGGGTCCAACAATCAATATTTGGTGAAGTAACCTCGATTCTTCTTCAGAAAAACATGAGGAGGTCTCTTAATTTTTTACCAGAGCTGTATTTTCAGAACCTCTTTTTTATCCACTGCAAAGAGGGCTGGGTGGTGTGTGGTGGGCAGAGGTGGGTAACCCGGCTTAAAAAGAGTTAAAAGACTGACCATGCATTTGCTCCACCAACATGCACTAAACCAGCTGATTACAATAATTAGTTCTCCTATCATGCTGAAGAGTTATGCTAATTAGAATCAGCTGGTTTAGTGCATGGTGGTGCAGCAAGTACGTGGTCAGTCTTTTTACTCTTTGAAGCTGGGTTACCCACCTCTGGTGGTTAGTGGTGGGTGGTGGGTGGTAGGGGGTGGGGGCACAGAAATGAAAGGGCAGGTGAGAGAAGCTTTGAGTAATTGGTTGGGAAAAAAATGTGCTTACATGAAAATGGCAGTGTTACTGCCCATTTACCTTTTAATCACAGAAATGTAAAGTGTTAACGTGTTAATGTCAGACTGATACAACTTAATAGGCAGCTATAAAAATTTAAATAGTTGGAAAAATGGGGTTGGTGTCCTATCCTACTGACTCCACAAATGTATAAAATCTATTTTAGTACTCATAAGCATACACAAGAGATGTAAGAATATTTTCTCTTAAATTGCCCCCTGTGCTTTGACACAACACTTATGTGCTTATCTCAAATTTCTTATACACACAAGCCCGTGTCTGAGGTAGGAGATAATTACCAAACCAAGAAATCTGTCACAGTGTGAGATTCAGTATCCAAGACCAAGTACCACTTAGCCACAATTCTGGACTGAAGAGAGACACTATGAGAGGAGGACTGTCACAGTGGTACTATCTCCAGCCGTTAAAATATCTTCATCACGGACACCACAGGTGTCAGACTCCTGAGGGCTGCAGTGTCTGCTGGTGCATTTTTCCGGTGCATTTCGAAAAAGAGTTTGGCTCCCCCCATCTAGATTCTTCAAGGAGGCCTCCTCCAAAGACACCACATTTATCATGAGGTTTCAGGGGAGTAACACTTCGACATGACCTTTTAAAAAAAATATAATAAAATTAATTTTAAAAAATGGAGACCAGTGAGTGTAAGAATGGCTAAGCAGCGCATTGCAGGGGTCAGATCCTGACTTTCAGCCTTTAGTGAGCGGAGGCCGGCCTTGGGGATGATGTCATTAACAGTGGACTCGAACCCCGGGCCGAATGCTTGCTGAGCCCACAGAAGCTTTCATTACACATTTTCCTGAGCGTTTCCTTCCTGCGGCCGGCCTGTGCTTTACAAACAGGCCTGCCTTCTCTTTACCCTCTGGCCCACACGCATGACCCAACACTCCTAACCTCCAGTATTACACGCAGTGGCTGGTCTTAATTGCCTTTGCTTCAGAATTCCCCAGGTCAAAGGTCACTGCAATGCTGTTGAGTAGCACGAAAGTTCTGCAGAGGCCAGCTTTCAGTTTAATGAAATTGAATTAATTAATGATGTTTATTTGAAAACAATACTGTTAAATTAGATTTAGAGCTAAATAAATGATCGCTTGCACATAATCTCTCTGTAGTACTGAACAGTGCAAGTGATTTATTGGTAAAATGGTTACAATTTCATCAAGGAATATATATATATAAAAGGGTTAGAATGGTGCCATGTGTTAGCCTGACTGGCCATTACCCAGAATCCCCTGGGTGTTTACTTATTTATGCAGCTTTAATGGGGGGCCTTTGGCCGAGCGTAGAGGTACAAGGAGGGACTCAGAAGGCCCAAATCTTTTCCAAAAAGAGCCAGTGTGGATGCAGGCTTTTTTTTTTTCGGCGTGGCACTACGACATAGTTCAATTTTTCAATCAAGACCTTGATAGGTAGAATCAGGCGTCTTAGCGCTGGGCTAGAACTAAAACCTGCATGCACTCAGGCTCCTTTCATGATGGGACTGGGCACCTGGCCACAGGTAATGACAAATGTATAACAGCACACAAATACTATCTACGGCATATGGTCCACAGTTTCCACAGAACCTGTGGGAATGTACCAAGTTCTGTTTGTGTAAACATTGGTCTTCATTAACGTTCTCCGCTCTCAAAAATGACTTTCTGCTGATCGTCACCCGGAATTCCGGAAAGCAGGAGGACTAATTCGCAAGTCAGCTGTTCTCCCCCTGTACATTTGTGATAATGCTTTACGGCGAAATAGTTAGGGACTGGATTTATTTATTTATTTTTTATCCTGGAGATGTATATGTTGATGTAATCTGGCACACTCTCAACGTGAGACTTATCTGCCCATCCTGTGGTGTGCTGCAACCTTGGACTTGTTCATGCATTTTTGATTTAGCGGATAGGCCTTCGGCATTTTCCAGGGTACTGTGTGCGCGCATATTGAAAACGTTAAATTTTCACTTCCCGTTATCTCATCCATAAATGTATTTCTTCTTTTTTTTAAAAACTATTTTATTGGGGTAGATATAATCTGCATACTGACAGATTCAAAAGAAAAATGTTTGTATTATTTTTTTTATTATTATCAATCTCCTTTCTACTTTTGTGGAAAAATAGTTGTGACAAAAAAATAATTGACTCGAATGAAGCACAATAAAATTCATTCTTTTGTGTGGTGCCCTGATTTCCTGGATTTTGAAGGAATCTCATTTAGAATAATAGCAAAGTTGTGTAGTGGCTGTCGAGGTGAAGTATCATCATGGGAAAAATGTGTAATGCAGCTTTTGCATTATTTTGATGCTGTCAAAAATAAATATACAGATTTATTTGCAATAAAAAAAAAATTGCACACACACACACACAGAGGGAGATGTTATCTTGCTCTCTGCAATGCAAACGAAATGTTCCGCAGACACAAACAGAGAGATTCTGAAATACACAAGGAAATGACTCAATCTGCAACTTGTGCAAAATGACTTCTGAGCCAGTTCAAGATTTTGAGATTTGTGCCCGCTCTTTAAAGCTGTAATATTGATTAATTCCCAGGATCGGTGGATATCTGTGTACCTTGGGCACCTCTTTCCAATGGGAGAGAAAGCAGCGCAAATAAACAATTCCACAGATCAAAGGGGCCTACTGTCTCACGGGAAAGGTTCCCCCGGCAACTGTCCCTCAGTAGTGTCCTATCCCAACAGGCATGCAAATATTTTATACTTTTTCTGGTGTGACACAACCATATGAAAAAAAAAAAGTTTTAAGAATGTTTTTTTATAAAAGCGATAGGCCATCAGGGTACAGAGATTGTCTTCTGAGTCACCCAGCTGTTATGATGAAAATAATAATCAACGTGAAACCGTACATGTCTGTTGCAGCCAAAGATAAACTGAACTAGGAAAACAGTTATTCAGCGATTTATTGATGAGTGACAGGTTCTTTCTACATGAAAAATATTGACTTGGGGTTCAAAATTCTATGAAGAGTCTTTATCACAGGAGGTACAGTGAGGCCGGGTCATATTTGACCCTGTGGAGATGGGTTTGCTACATAATATGAAGACAACACGAGGAATAAAGAACAGACATGCAGTTGAAGTTTCCAAAGTCTCAAAGCGCTGACACAGGAGTTTTTCATTTTTCAGAGGAAAATCATCATGGAACAGCATGAACCAGAATGAGCATGGAGCACAGATTTGTTTTGAGCTCCTACCCTATAGAGGTGTTAGGCTGAGCTCAGCCCAGCAGGACAGGGGTGAACCCTGGACAGGACACCAGGTCACTCCAGACCCACATGGAAACATGCAGAGTAAACACTCACAAGACTCCACAGTCAGAATGCTGCTTCTCTCTCTTTCTCTGTATCTCTGTCTCCACGCCCTGGATGGATGGATGGATTATGAAAGATATCAATTATCAAATATATTGCCAAACTTGTTGATAGGCTGTGCAAAATTTTGGATCAACCTTCCACACAAACTTATGGAGTACGGAGATCTTCGTTGACGACGAATTGTAGTGATTTATGATGCCAAAAGGCGTCCATGCAGTTAAGTTACAACAAATATTCATGTATAATCAAAAGACAAGGTTAAACTACCTTAAAACAATTAACAAAGGTTCCAGACATGGAGAGTCAGACAAATTAATGAAAGAAGACACCAATCCATAGTTTATTTGTTACAAAGTAATCCAAGCTGGGCCAAGCCAAAAATTCAAAAACCAAAAGACAGTAGAATATTTCAAAAATAACACAATTGAAATGTAGACCGCCAGGCCTAGATGAGGGACTCAAATGCCCAATTCTAACTAACAGTTACAAAACTTCCAAGTTTTCAAAACTGACTACTAAAAGAAAGCTGCATATTTTATCTAGTGAAAGAGAAGAGGAGGGAGGGGGATTGATACTCCCTCTGACACACACACACACACACGCACACACACGCAGACCCACACTCACACACAGAGGCACACATTCACACCTCAAATGACAACCAACCCAGTTCAATCAATCAATCAATGATATTTCCATACATAGCGCATTTCACCACAATTGTCACAATTCACTTTACAGACAACCCTGGCCTAAACCCCTACAGGAGCAAGCCTAAAGCAACAGTGGCAAGGAAAAACTCCCTGTGGCAGATACCTCGGAAGGAACCAGGCTCAAGGGAGAAACCCATCCTCCTCTGGTCGGCTCAGGGTTCATGCTCTTATCTCCACGCTATGCTGATGTCTGAGATTATTTTGGAAGTAAAACTCATTTTTGCATGTTTATTGTGGGTAAATAATCAATAGAAAATGTGTATATGTTGCTGTTCTATTCAATACTCTTGTAAAATATAACTGGGAAAGGCCCAGAAAATCTCAATTCACCTACAGCACCACAGCCAAATATGTCCCACCCATAGAATGTTGTCATTTGAAGAGTTCCCACAGCCCATTTAAACCTTTAAACACAACTGGTCAAATCTATGTATAACTGTGAGACTGATGTTTCTGTAATTCCCATCTGCTTCACACCTGTATGTACCCCCATCTGACAGAGTGAGATCTGAGAGACGGAGAGACATGTTTCCAGGGGAAATGGAGTTCAACACCTGCACTCTGTCTTTGTAGTGACCGCCATTAGCAGGAAGTTGTGGAAATACAACAATGGTTTGACCTCCTTTGTGTGTCGTCCATCTGAACCATTCAGGTTTCCTCTGCACATCAATACAGCCACAGGGCAGGACGACTGATTCTCCTGTGAGCCCGGTGATGTGTATAGGTTCAGAATCAGACAGAACACAGCCTTCTGTGAGAGTAAGAGAAAGAGAGGGAGGGGAAGATGGGGGTGGTATTAGGAGATTTAAGCATGCCTGATTGGATGTCTCATATAGGCCCTCTCACACCTGTGCTAATGCCTCTTTTAAAATGAGACTGTTGTCTTTGTTTTGTCTGTCATCTCCACACCTGTACTTTCTGACACAGTGATATGAGAGAGGAGAGACAGGTTTCCAAGGGAGACAAAGTTCAGCACCTGCTCCCTGCCTGTTGCAGTAATCCACAAATATGGAATTTTTTGAACAATATATGAACATCTGAATGTGGATGCCAGGCATTAGAATATGATATGAAATGATCTCTCACATAATATCAACATATTTTATTTGTTATTATTTCAAATACAGTTCAATGGTTTTAAGTTATATGGTTCTCACAACTTACAAGGCTGTATGGGCAATAATTATAATGACAATAATTACGCTGGCAATGATTAGAATTTGAGGGATATGAGTAATGAATTCCAGTTACAACACATTGGTTAGTTGTTGCTAAAGACACCCCTGTGAAGCAAGGCATGAAGGAATAAACATTGCAGAAGGGATGTTGTACTTGATTCTGTCCTAATATCAATACATTCTGCATGAATTAAATGTATCAAATTTGAAATCAAAGGTTTAAAAAAGTATCTCTTATAAAAACTCACTGTGCAAATTTGTAATTAAACTTCCGCTCAACTTTGGTGCAGAAGTAATGTGACTCATTCAATAATGGTGATTTCTATTGTGCATGTTAGTGCAATGAAACAAATACATTTACTGTAAAGTTAAATAAAACTGATAGAGCCCTTGTGTCACCCTGCGTCACCCCGTCCTTGACATGCTATGGGCAAATGTGGTCAAATTTACCTTTCACTGTGAGTTTGATGTCTCTGTAAATGTATGCAGATGCTTCACACCTGTATAATCCCGCATCTGTAGGAGTGAGATCTGAGAGACGGAGAGTCAGATTTCCTGGGGTGGCAGAAATAAACACCCGGTCTTTGTAGTGGTTGTTCACTGCATTAAGATACGACCAAAGTGTGGTGTCGTAAGGACCTGGATTAAAAACCCATCTGGCAGAGTTCAATGTTGGCTGTCCCTCAGTGCAGTAGCAAGGCAGGACCACGGAGCCTCTTGTGTACCCAGTGACCTCTTTGGGTGCAGATAGAGAACAGCCTGCAACAGAGAGTGACTTATTATGAGTGTCCTGTATGGTGATTGATTGAGTGATAGATTGAAATTCTTTAGTTAGATCAGTTACAAATACATGTGGCCCCTCTGACCTGAGATGCTCCAAATACCAAAGATCATCAGAAGGAATAAAACACTATGAAGCCAAGGGCTTATTTCCATTGTGGTCTGTTAAGACCTGGTGGCAGTATAGCACAATGGTCAGGGAAATAGGCATGTATGCCACTCTGGACAATAGTGTCTCCAAAATGTCATATAAATGAAATATAAATATGTTTGAAATAAGTACAAATCACCATTCGTTCATTAGGTAGTTGGAGCTTTCGTTAAATGTATCTTGGTAGCAACTATTAGCAATTAGTAGCTGAAGTAACAGTACTCCTTCCATATTGGATAAACACCTTTTTCCAGAGCAGATTAAGCAATGTTCTTAGATATGAG
Organism: Anguilla rostrata; assembly: GCF_018555375.3. Lineage (NCBI taxonomy): Eukaryota > Metazoa > Chordata > Actinopteri > Anguilliformes > Anguillidae > Anguilla > Anguilla rostrata. Next base: position 7,734,324 of record NC_057940.1, on the reverse strand, counting down.
TTCAAAGCATAGTGCAAAAGATCACATTTATTTTACAAAATATTTATTTAACCCTGGAGAAAATTTTAATCAGGAAGGGGGTTAAACTCATGCTCCTAACTCCATTAATTTTGGGGTTTTGTCATGGAGTTGGAACTTTTGATTTTAGAGTAAAGAAACACATTTCAATTTCCTTTTCCTACAAAAAACGAAATCACTTTTATTGTTCACTTTCGATTTTTTATCGTTTTATATACAAGTTTTATATACAAAATAATCTATTGAAAAACTGAAAATTGAAATCAAAGGTTTAAAAAAATATCTCTTATCAAAACTCACTGTGCAAACTTGAGATTGAACTTCCGCTCAACTTTGGTGCAGAAGTAAATGTGACTCATTACATAATGGTGATTTTTATTGTGCATGTTAGTGCAATGAAACAAATACATTTACTGTAAAGTTACATAAAACTCATAGAGCCCTTGTGTCACCCAGTGTCACCCCGTCCTTGACATGCTGTGGGCAATTCTGGTCAAATTTACCTTTCACTGTGAGTCTGATGTCTCTGTAGTGCCCATCTGCTTCACACCTGTAATCTCCCTCATCTGACAGAGTGAGATCTGAGAGACGGAGAGACAGGTTTCCAGGGGAAATGGAGTCCAACACCTGCACTCTGTGTTTGTAGCGATCGTTGACACTCGGAGGAAATATAACAGTGCTTTGGCCTCCTTTGTGTGCAGTCCATTTGATCTTTTCCGGTTTGCTCTGCACATCAGTACAGGCACAGGGCAGGATGACTGAGTCTCCTGTGAACCCAGTGATGTCTATGGGTTTAGAACCAGACAGAACACAGCCTGCAGAGAGAGAGAGAGGGAGGGGAAGATGGGGGTGGTATTGGGAGATATAAGCATGCCTGATTGGATGTCTCACATAGACCCTCTCACACCTGTGCTACTGCCTCTTTTACAGTGAGACTGATATCTATGTTTTGTCTGTCTTCTCCACACCTGTACTTTCTGACACAGTGATATGAGAGAGGAGAGACAGGTTTCCAAGGGAGACGAAGTTCAACACCTGCACTCTGCCTGTTGCAGTAATCCACAGATCTGGACTTTTCTTAATAAAGCATGAACATCTGAACATGGATGCCAGGCATTAGAAAATGATATGAAATTATCTCTAACATAATATCAACATATTTAATTTGTTATTTTTTCAAATACCGTTCAATGGTTTTGGTTATATGGTTCACAACTTACAAGGCTGTAAGGGCAATAATTATAATGACAATAATTACAGTGCTAATTATTTGAGTTTGAGAGATATGAGTACAGAATTCCAGTTACAATATGTTGGTTAGTTGTTGTTGAAGACACACCTGTGAAGCAAGCCTTGAAGGAATAAACATTGCAGAAGCAATATTGTACTTGATTCTAAATGCCACATGCAATTTAAAATATCATAACAATCTAATGAGAAACAGATTAAGGAAATTTCAGATTTAAAAAAAGCATTTCTTATCAAAACTGGCTGTGCAAATTTGAGTTGTAAATTCAACTCAACTTTGGTGCAGAAGTACTGCAATGTAGTTCATTCCGTAATTGTGACTTGTACTTCCACATTTTAGTGAAATTAAATAACTACATTTAATGTAAGGTTACACACAACTCATAGAACCCTTACAGTTGCACTCCATTCTTGACATGTTATTGGCAAATATTGTCAAATTTACCTTTCACTGTGAGAGTGATGTCTTTAAAACTATCTGGAGATGCTTCACACCTGTATGTACCCCCATCTCGCAGAGTGAGGTCTGAAAGATGGAGAGACAGATTTCTAGGGGTGGCAGAAATAAACACCCGGTCTTTGTATCGGTCGTCCACATTATTAGGATACGACCAAAGTATGATACTGGAATGACTTGGATTAATAAACCATCTGGCAGTGTTCGGTGTTGGCTGTCCCTACTACTGCAGTAGGAAGGCAAGAACACGGAGCCTCTTGTGTATCCAGTATATCAGTGAAGTGCACCTTCATCATTCATGCACAGTTTATGTACAGGCTCTTGAATCAAAATTGCTATCACAATCTAATAATTTATACTTACACATTGCTTTATCTCTATATTAAACACTACACTTATTTTACACAAGAAAATGACAGCAGGCTTAGCTGTTGAGAACGATACCTAGAAGTCTGTGCATCATTCTGTCTTTACTTATATAGGACTAAAGATAGCACATAGGTTTAAGTGAAGCCCTTTGAAAGCATCAATAGGACAGAGAAAATGATCAACTCACCTGAGATCATGTGAATCAAACTGCTGACTAGCCAGACAGAGACCAGCATGGTTTTAATTATTTTAAACTCCACAAAATGAATTCACAGATGATTCTGTTACACTGATGCAAACTGCCTGTGTGGAAGTGTGAAGTATTTGCTCCTTTTTCAGCTAACACTTTTTTTTCAACGGTGTACTGCATGAGTGACATTTCCTGCCACTGTGTGAATCCTAAAATTAGAATGACCTCAAACAGTACATATTCAAAAAGCATAAACAAATTTCAAAAGAAAATTGGTAAAGGCCACCTTGTGCTGTCCTGTGAAATTAAATAGAAATTAATAATGTTTTTTGGCTGCGACCGCAACTCTATAGCTCTGTACGTTGGTCGTTTGGTTGGTTGGTCGGTTAGTCCACAAAAGTGTCCCACCCCGTAGCGGTCACAGTTGTCGCCCCAGGAGGCTGAAATTTGGCATGGAGCTAGGTCATGACCGAAGGTATAGCTGAGTAACTTTCAGGCCGATTGACCAGGAGGGGGCGTGGCAACGGGCGTGGCCTATCACAAAAAGGTGCATAACTCCCGAAAGGATTCACAGATTTGCACAAGATTTTGTGGAATGGTTGGTCATGAGCCAAAGAAGAGTGTTTGTGTGAGGATGTGTGCACGGATGCAAGGACACATGGATGCATGTGTGTGTGCGGTCACAGCTATTGCGGATTCGCGCTTGTTATATTTTAAAAATGTGTCCCAAATTTGTGGTTGCAATACATGAAACATTTTCTGAGAAACGTCAATGTAAATAAGCCTCAGGAGAAGATTTGGATAAGTCACAATTGGATATGTCATTTACACGTGACTGTTCAACAAGTCAGGGTTACTTTTCTCATAGAAGTCAATAAAGAAGCCCTTTAATCTAATGAAAGCAATGTGTTTACAGCTACAGCACGTCCAGTAGCCACAACCAGTTTAGTTTCCTTTGACAACAAATCGGACAGTCACAAAATACCAAATACCCAAATCTCCCATATCTGTCCCCCTTCACAAAAAAAGTTTAATTATTTCAAAAAGACCAGTGTGACTACTCAATTGACCCTGTGTCTCCAGTTGGAGTGATGCAGGGCCCCGCAAAATTATTCACACCCATGATAAAGATTACCTGTATAAAATAAACACTACAGGTAATGGGTTGTAGAAGCAGGGAAATGACATTATTTTGTGCAATATAATCCAATGGGGAAAAAAATACTTCTAACTAAAAATATACACTTTCATAATTATTTACGCCCATAATTATTCTTCTAAAATCCAACAAAGATTAATGTGTATTGACTTTTGAGTCTTCTACTTATTCCAAGTTCATGTTAATCTTAGGGGACTGTTTCGTGGCCTTTCATTGCTATCTGTTTCACTATGGTGAAACAGGAAGTCACGGTTCACTTAATGCTATTCATGCATCACAGAGTCAAATTACATTACATTACATTACATTTATTTAGCAGACGCTTTTATCAAAAGCGACGTACAAAAGTGCATGTCGTGGTAGTTGGACAACTACAAAAAACAGGTTCAGTAAGGTACGATGCTCATTTCGCACAGCTATTGCTAGCCAAATTAGTGTAGCCACTGGTTAATGTCTCCCTGTGTTCCTTTCTCTATTTTTCACTGAGACATACACAATCTGTCCCACCTCAGACTGACAGTCTGGCCCAGATATGCCCCAAAGTGTTCACTGGGGAAAGTAGGATTCTTACTCTTTGGAAGGGTATCTCTTTTTGAGTTTTTAAAGCAGGATTTTAGCGGATAGCTAATCAGGTCTGACCTGTTATATGGCAGTAGTTCTCAACTGTGTTTCCTGCATGAACACATATGAATAGATTATGGTTTGGCATCCAGTTTCATTTCACTTGTGTGTGGTTATTACGGAACATATATCAAATACAATGGTATACAATTCTATCCAGTAACTTGGAAAAAACATAATTGTGTATATAAAATGTTTGTGAAAGAAATAACACTGTGGAGAAAAAAAAAAAAACTGAAGAGAAACAAGAAAGCATTTCATTTGTTCTTTCGACCATGGCTCTTAGAAGAATACATTGGCAAGGGTTATATCTGTAGGAAACACCTAATTCAAGCCCTTTGCAACACTATGTGAGGGATGGTTGACTTATTTGATAGAATGCAAGTGCTAACTACCTTACTGATGTATTGTCCTTGAATTCAACATTTAAAGGGGTGTGCTTTGACCTATTCAATGAACTCTCAGTTCAATCAACAATATTCTTCTCAAATGTTCCAATATGTGAACATTAATCTTACTGTAAATATTACAAATTTCATTTAGTGCTGTTGACCATTGAGGATACCATTTGCATAAGTATGATGTGTGTTTGTTTAACCACATGTGTTTGTCTTATGGGTGGGAGACTGTTTGGGAGGGGTTGACAAATTCACCAGCTATCTATTCAAAGTAATGTCGATAACTGTAATAACTGTTTCAAATCAGGCATAAAATCCATATTGAAAAAAACCTCAGGATTTTATGGGCCATTTCCAAGACTCTGAGTCTCCACCATACCACAGTGAGAGCCATTATATCCAAATGGAGAATACTTGGAACAGTGGTAAATCTTTCCAGGAGTGTCCAGCCTGCTGACATTTCTCCAAGCGTGCAGTGACAGCTCATCCAGGAAGTCAAAAACAATCCCAGAAGAACATCCAAAGAATTTAGATGATTCGCAAACTTTTTTTGTATAATGCTCTATGACAGATGAATCAAAAGTAGAACTTCATGGACACCACTGGGCCCATTATGTCTGGCGTGAAGCAAATACAGCATTTCATATTAAGAACATCATAGGAACAGTCAAACATGGTGGTGGTAGTATGATGGTGTGGGGACCAGGGCAACTTGACATTATGGAAGGAACCATGCATTCTGCTCTTTAACAGACAATTCTGAATTAGAATGTCTGGTCATCTGTCCATGAGCTGAAGCTGAAGCATAATTGGGTTTTGAAGCAAGTCAATGATCCAAAACACTCAAGCAAATCCACATCGAAATTGCTGAAAAAAAAAAAAAAGTTTTGGAGATGGGTTGATCAAACGATAAGTTCATGTAGAAAATAGATAGATAGTAAATAATGAACTTATTGACCAGAGTTCCCTAGGAAATTCAGGTTCAGTACAGACCATAAGTCAAAAGTTAACATTAACACACACAATATCAAAATGAGATAGTAACAATATACTAAAAAAATAAGAATTAAAGAATAAGTACAGCGTATATAAAAGCAGCGGTTCAGTTAATAAATAGGTATAAACAATAATAGAGACTGTTCAGTATGATGAGATGTCAGTGATCAGGCCTAACTCTACTTCCGAGCACCTCAGAGACAGATAGAATAATAATACATACTTCAAATAATAAATACGACATTGAAAAAAAAAAAACAGAAAGCGAAATATCAACTTGCCATCCCTGCTACCTGCGTGCTGTGTGCAGAGTACTGTATTATTTATTTAGATATTGGCAGACTACAGTATAAATTGCGTCTTTGCTTTATATTCAATATTAGTAATTGCAGCAAGAAACTGCAGTTGTAGACACAAGAAAGTTTGTTACATTATGGTAGCAATGGAACTATGCAGACTATATATATATTTACCGTCATTGGGCCTCATTCACCAATATCTTCCTAAGTTCTTTCTTAAATTTGTTCTTGAGAAAATTCCTAAGAAAAGTCTACGTCAGATTCACGACGTGTTCTTAAACCGCAGAATTGTTCTCACGTGTTCTTAAAATGATGGATCCCATTGTCCTCATAAGTGTAAAGCGCGTGCCAGTTGTTCCTAAAAAAGATGCATGGGATGATATTACTCGTTCAGTGAACGCTGTATCCGGAGAAGGGCGCACAACTGATGGAGTAAAAAAATGGTTTGATACTGGGGGGAGTGGGCGCAAGGAATTGCGTGTTATGCATTCAAACGACAAAGCGCTTCTCGTCACATTAATTTTGCTAATTAAATCAACTGGCAGTAACTGCATCGGAGTAAACCAGTCGCTGCACAAAACACTGCACAAAAAATGTATTGCCAGTCATTATGGTGTCACCCTAGTGACGTTCTCTTCTTCAACATGTCCATGTGTTTAAAAAGTGTTACTTAAGTGCTTAGTTTGTATTCAAAATTTAAACATTTGCTTTTGCAGCATAGACCAAACACTGCATAATTGAAACCCCCAAAAATAAAAGGTCACTACAATGGTTGGATTTTAATCATTTACTCCCGCTGAGGCAACCACCCTCTGAGGTGGAACCTGGCACCTTAATGCTTTGTAAAATAATGGAAAAAAAATATTATAAATGATAAAAAATATTATTGTACTTTAAATCCTATAATATTATACAACTGTAGAATTGAAGAAACCGCAATAACCAATTATTTTGCACAAACATGTCAGCACTCAAATATGCATTCAAAGCCTAAACAAACTCACCCAATATTGCCTTCAAATGGATCCATGCCAAAGAAAAGTAATTATTCATCCTCTCAAAAAGGTTTTACTAACAAACTTTCAGTAGCACTGTTGTCCATTGCTTCCCCGACTAGAAAATTTGGACGTGTTTTGTTGACATAGTTAAAGCACCATAAATTGCACCCGAATGGTTAAAAATACATGCTACTCAAAGTTCAGATCCTCCCCCCATTAACAAAAAAAAAGAAAACCAAGTAAGGTTCGTTGACAACGAATTGTAGTGATTTATGACGCCAAAAAGCGTCATCTGGGTCCATGCAGTTAAGTTACAACAAATATTCATGTTTAATCAAATGACAAGGTTAAACTACCTTAAAACAATTAACAAAGGTTCCAGACATGGAGAGTCAGACAAGAAATGAATGAAAGAAGACACCAATCCACAGTTTATTTGTTACAAAGTAATCCAAGCTGGGCCAAGCCAAAAATTCAAAAACCAAAAGACAGCAGAATATTTCAAAAATAACACAGTTGACGTGTAGACCACCAGACCTAGATGAGGGACTCAAATGCCCAAATCCAACTAACAGTTACAAAACTTCCAACTTTCCAAAACTGACTACTAAAAGAAAGCTGCATATTAAATATCTAGTGAAAGAGAGGAGGAGGGAGGGGGATTGATACTCACTCTGACACACACACGCACACACACACACACACACATACACAGACCTACGCGCACACACACGCAGACCCACACTCACAACAGAGGCACACATTCACACCTCAAATGGTGACCAATCCAGTTCAATCAATCAATCAATCAATCAATGAAATTTCATTACATAGCGCATTTCATAACAATTGTCACAATTCACTTTACAGACAACCCTGGCCTAAACCCCTACAGGAGCAAGCCTAAAGCAACTGAGGCAATAAAAATCTCCCTGTGGCAGATACCTCGGAAGGAACCAGGCTCAAAGGGGAAACCCATCCTCCTCTGGCCGGCTCATGCTCTTATCTCCACGCTACGCTGGTGTCTAAGATTATTTTGGAAGTAAAACTCATTTTTGCATGTTTATTGTGGGTAAAAATTCAATAAAAATGTGTATATGTTGCTCTTATATTCAATACTCCTGTACAATATAACTGGGAAATGCCCAGAAAATCAATTCATCTAGAGCACAACAGCCAAATATGTCCAACACATAGAATGTTGTCATTTGAAGAGTTCCCACAGCCCATTTAAACCTTTAAACACAACTGGTCAAATCTATGTATAACTGTGAGACTGATGTCTCTGTAGTGCCCATCTGCTTCACACCTGTATGTACCCCCATCTGACAGAGTGAGATCTGAGAGACGGAGAGACACGTTTCCAGGGGAAATGGAGTCCAACACCTGCACTCTGTGTTTGTAGTGACCGCCATTGGCAGGAAGTTGTGGAAATATAACAGTGGTTTGACCTCCTTTGTGTGTAGTCCATTTGACCAGTTCAGGTTTCCTCTGCACATCAGTACAGGCACAGGGCAGGACGACTGAATCTCCTGAGAGCCCAGTGATGTGTATGGGTTCAGAATCAGACAGAACACAGCCTTCTGTGAGAGAGAGAGAGAAAGAGGGAGGGGAAGATGGGGGTGGGATTAGGAGATATAAGCACACCTGATTGGATGTCTCACTTAGTCCCTCCCACACTTCTACTATTGCCTCTTTTACAATGAGACTGATGTCTTTGTTTTGTCTGTCTTCTCCACACCTGACACAGTGATATGAGAGTGGAGAGACAGGTTTCAAAACCTGCTCCCTGTCTGTTGCAGTAATCCACAAATATGGACTTTTTTTTAACAAAATATGAACATCTGAACATGGATGCCAGGCATTAGAAAATGATATGAAATCATCTCTAACATAATATCAACCTATTTTATTTGTTATTTTTTTCAAATACAGTTCAATGGTTTTAGGTTATATGGTTCACAACCTACAAGGCTGTATGGGCAATCATTATAATGACAATAACTACGCTGGTAATGATTAGAATTTGAGGGATATGAGTAATGAATTCCAGTTACAACACATTGGTTAGTTGTTGCTAAAGACACCCCTGTGAAGCAAGATATGAAGGAATAAACATTGCAGAAGGGATGTTGTACTTGATTCCGTCCTAATATCAATAAATGCTGCATGAAATTAATGTATCAAAATAATCTATTGAAAAACTGAAAAATGAAATTTAAGGTTTAAAAAGGTGTCCTTTATCAAAACATACAGTGCAAACTTGAGATTGAACTTCCGCTCAAATTTGGTGCAGAAGTAATATTACTCATTACATAATGGTGATTTCTATTGTGCATGTTAGTGCATTGAAAAAAACATTTAATGTAAAGTTCATTAAACTCATAGAGCCCTTGTGTCACCCAGTGTCACCCCGTCCTTGACATGCTATGGCAAATGTGGTCAAATTTACCTTTCATGTCAGACTGATGTCTCTTGTGTTCCATCTGCTTCACACCTGTATGTACCCCCATCTGACAGAGTGAGATCTGAGAGACGGAGAGACACGTTTCCAGGGAAATGGAGTCCAACACCTGCACTCTGTGTTTGTAGGATCGTTGACACTGGAAGGATTTTGTGAAAATATACAGTGCTTTGACCTCCTGGTGTGCAGTCCATTTGACCCTTTCAGGTTTCTCTGCACATCAGTACAGGCACAGGGCAGGAGACTGAGTCTCCTGTGAGCCCAGTGATGTGTATGGGTTCAGAATCAGACAGAACACAGCTCTGTAGAGAGAGAGGAGAGGAGAGAGAGGAGAGGAGAGGGGAATGGGGGTGTGATTAGGAGATATAAGCACACCTGATTGGATGTCTCACATAGTCCCTCCCACACTTCTACTACTGCCTCTTTTACAATGAGACTGATGTCTTTGTTTTGTCTGTCTTCTCCACACCTGTACTTTCTGACACAGTGATATGAGAGGAGAGACAGGTTTCCAAGGGAGACGAAGTTCAACACCTGCTCCCTGTCTGTTGCAGTAATCCACAAATCTGGAATTTTTTGATGAAATATGAACATCTGAACATGGATGCCAGGCATTAGAATATGATAGGAAATCATCTCTGACATAATATCAAGCTATTTTATTGTTCTTTTTCAAATACAGTCCAATGGTTTTAGGTTATATGGTTCACAACTTACAAGGCTGTATGGGCAATAATTATAATGACAATAATTATGCTGGTAATGATTAGAATTTGAGGGATATGAGTAATGAATTCCAGTTACAACACATTGGTTAGTTGTTCCTAAAGACACCCCTGTGAAACAAGACATGAAGGAATAAACATTGCAGAAAAGATGTTGTACTTGATTCTGTCCTAATATCAATAAATTCTGCATGAAATTAATGCATCAAAATAATCTATTGAAAAACTGAAAATTGATATTTAAGTTATAAAAAGGTATCTCTTATCAAAACTCACTGTGCAAACTTGAGATTAAACTTCTGCTCAACTTTGGTGCAGAAGTAATGTGACTCATAACATAATGGTGATTTCTATTGTGCATGTTAGTGCAATGAAACAAATACATTTACTGTAAAGTTACATTAAACTCATAGAGCCCTTGTGTCACCCAGTGTCACCCCGTCCTTGACATGCTATCGGCAAATGTGGTCAAATTTACCTTTCAATGTCAGACTGATGTCTCTGTGGTTTCCATCTGCTTCACACCTGTATGTACCCCCATCTGACAGAGTGAGATCTGAGAGACGGAGAGACACGTTTCCAGGGGAAATGGAGTCCAACACCTGCACTCTGTGTTTGTAGCGATCGTTGACACTGGAAGGATTTTGTGAAAATATTACAGTGCTTTGACCTCCTGGGTGTGCAGTCCATTTGACCCGTTCAGGTTTCCTCTGCACATCAGTACAGGCACAGGGCAGGATGACTGAGTCTCCTGTGAGCCCAGTGATGTGTATGGGTCCAGAATCAGACAGAACACAGCCTTCTGTGAGAGAGAGAGAGAGAGAGAGAGAGAGAGAGAGGGAGGGGAAGATGGGGGTGGGATTAGGAGATATAAGCACACCTGATTGGATGTCTCACATAGTCCCTCCCACACTTCTACTACTGCCTCTTTTACAATGAGACTGATGTCTTTGTTTTGTCTGTCTTCTCCACACCTGTACTTTCTGACACAGTGATATGAGAGGAGAGACAGGTTTCCAAGGGAGACGAAGTTCAACACCTGCTCCCTGTCTGTTGCAGTAATCCACAAATCTGGAATTTTTTGATGAAAATATGAACATCTGAACATGGATGCCAGGCATTAGAATATGATATGAAATCATCTCTGACATAATATCAAGCTATTTTATTTGTTCTTTTTTCAAATACAGTCCAATGGTTTTAGGTTATATGGTTCACAACTTACAAGGCTGTATGGGCAATAATTATAATGACAATAATTATGCTGGTAATGATTAGAATTTGAAGGATATGAGTAATGAATTCCAGTTACAACACATTGGTTAGTTGTTCCTAAAGACACCCCTGTGAAACAAGACATGAAGGAATAAACATTGCAGAAAAGATGTTGTACTTGATTCTGTCCTAATATCAATAAATTCTGCATGAAATAAATGCATCAAAATAATCTATTGAAAAACTGAAAATTGATATTTAAGTTATAAAAACGTATCTCTTATCAAAACTCACTGTGCAAACTTGAGATTAAACTTCTGCTCAACTTTGGTGCAGAAGCAATGTGACTCATAACATAATGGTGATTTCTATTGTGCATGTTAGTGCAATGAAACAAATACATTTACTGTAAAGTTACATTAAACTCATAGAGCCCTTGTGTCACCCAGTGTCACCCCGTCCTTGGCATCCTATGGGCAAATGTGGTCAAATGTACCTTTCACTGTGAGTCTGATGTATCGGTAATGCCCATCTGCTTCACACCTGTATGTACCCTCATCTGACAGAGTGAGATCTGAGAGACGGAGAGACAGGTTTCCAGGGGATCCGGAGTCCAAAACCTGCACTCTGTGTTTGTAGCGATCGTTGACACCGGGAGGACTTTGTGGAAATATAACAGTGCTTTGGCCTCTTGGATGTGCAGTCCATTTGACCCGTTCAGGTTTCCTCTGCACATCAATACAGGCACAGGGCAGGACGACTGAGTCTCCTGTGCGCCCAGTGATGTGTATGGGTTCAGATTCAGGCAGAACAGAGCCTGCTGTGAGAGAGAGAGAGAGAGAGAGAGAGAGAGGAAGATGGGGGTGGGATTAGGAGATATAAGCACACCTGATTGGATGTCTCACTTAGTCCCTCCCACACTTCTACTACTGCCTCTTTTACAGTGAGGCTGATGTCTTTGTTTTGTCTGTCTTCTCCACACCTGTACTTTCTGACACGGTGATATGAGAGGAGAGAGACAGGTTTCCAAGAAAGACAAAGTTCAACACCTGCACTCTGCCTGTTGCAGTAATCCACAAATCTGGAATTTTTTGAACAAAATATGAACATCTGAACATGGATGCCAGGCATTAGAAAATGATATGAAATGATCTCTAACATAATATCAACATATTTTATTTGTTATTTTTTTCAAATACAGTTCAATGGTTGCAACTTATATGGTTCACAACTTACGAGGCTGTATGGGCAATAATTATAATGACAATAATTACGCTGGTAATGATTAGAATTTGAGGGATATGAGTAATGAATTCCAGTTACAACACATTGGTTAGTTGTTCCTAAAGACACCCCTGTGAAACAAGACATGAAGGAATAAACATTGCAGAAAATATGTTGTACTTGTTTCTGTCCTAATATCAATAAATGCTGCATGATATTAATGTATCAAAATAATCTATTGAAAAACTGAAAAATTAAATTTAAGGATTAAAAAGGTGTCCTTTATCAAAACTTACAGTGCAAACTTGAGATTGAACTTCCGCTCAACTTTGGTGCAGAAGTAATGTGACTCATTACATAATGGTGATTTCTATTGTGCATGTTAGTGCATTGAAAAAAAACATTTAATGTAAAGTTACATTAAACTCATAGAGCCCTTGTGTCACCCAGTGTCACCCCGTCCTTGACATGCTATCGGCAAATGTGGTCAAATTTACCTTTCAATGTCAGACTGATGTCTCTGTGGTTTCCATCTGCTTCACACCTGTATGTACCCCCATCTGACAGAGTGAGATCTGAGAGACGGAGAGACACGTTTCCAGGGGAAATGGAGTCCAACACCTGCACTCTGTGTTTGTAGCGATCGTTGACACTGGAAGGATTTTGTGAAAATATTACAGTGCTTTGACCTCCTGGGTGTGCAGTCCATTTGACCCGTTCAGGTTTCCTCTGCACATCAGTACAGGCACAGGGCAGGATGACTGAGTCTCCTGAGAGCCCAGTGATGTGTATGGGTCCAGAATCAGACAGAACACAGCCTTCTGTGAGAGAGAGAGAGAGAGAGAGGGAGGGGAAGATGGGGGTGGGATTAGGAGATATAAGCACACCTGATTGGATGTCTCACATAGTCCCTCCCACACTTCTACTACTGCCTCTTTTACAATGAGACTGATGTCTTTGTTTTGTCTGTCTTCTCCACACCTGTACTTTCTGACACAGTGATATAAGAGTGGAGAGACAGGTTTCCAAGGGAGACGAGGTTCAACACCTGCTCCCTGTCTGTTGCAGTAATCCACAAATATGGAATTTTTTGAAGAAAATATGAACATCTGAACATGGATGCCAGGCATTAGAATATGATATGAAATTATCTCTAAAATAAAATCAACATATTTCATTTGTTATTTTTCCAAATACAGTTCAATAGTTTTAAGTTATATGGTTCACAACTTACAAGGCTGTATGGGCAATCATTATAATGACAATAATTACGCTGGTAATGATTTGAATTTGAGGGATATGAGTAATGAATTCCAGTTACAACACATTGGTTAGTTGTTCCTAAAGACACCCCTGTGAAACAAGACATGAAGGAATAAACATTGCAGAAGTGATGTTGTACTTGATTCTGTCCTAATATCAATAAATGCTGCATGAAATTAATGTATCAAAATAATCTATTGAAAAACTGAAAATTGAAATCAAAGGTTTAAAAAAGTATCTCTTATCAAAACTCACTGTGCAAACTTGAGATTAAACTTCCGCTCAACTTTGGTGCAGATGTAATGTGACTCATTTGATAATGGTGATTTCTATTGTGCATGTTAGTGCAATGAAACAAATACATTTACTGTAAAGTTACATAAAACTCATAGAGCCCTTGTGTCACCCCGTCCTTGACATGCTGTGGGCAAATGTGGTCAAATGTACCTTTCACTGTTAGTTTGATGTCCCTGTAATTCCCATCTGCTCCACACCTGTAATCTCCCTCATCTGACAGAGTGAGATCTGAGAGACGGAGAGACAGGTTTCCAGGAGAAATGGAGTCCAAAACCTGCACTCTGTGTTTGTAGTGATCGTTGACACTGGGAGGATTTTGTGAAAATATAATAGTGTGTTGGCCTCTTAGATATGCAGTCCATTTGATCTTTTCCGGTTTCTTCTGCACATCAGTACAGGCACAGGGCAGGACGACTGAGTCTCCTGTGAACCCAGTGATGTGTATGAGTTCAGAATCAGACAGAACACAGCCTGCAGAGAGAGAGTGAGAGAGGGAGGAGAAGATGGGGGTGGTATTAGGAGATATAAGCATGCCTGATTGGATGTCTCATATAGGCCCTCTCACACCTCTGCTACTGCCTCTTTTAGAGTGAGGCTGATGTCTTTGTTTTGTCTGTCTTCTCCACACCTGTACTTTCTGACACAGTGATATGGGAGAGGAGAGACAGGTTTCCAAGGGAGACGAAGTTCAACACCTGCACTCTGCCTGTTGCAGTTATCCACAAATATGGACTTTTTTTTTTAACAAAATATGAACATCTGAACATGGATGCCAGGCATTAGAAAATGATATGAAATCATCTCTAACATAATATCAACCTATTTTATTTGTTATTTTTTCAAATACAGTTTAATGGTTTTAGGTTATATGGTTCACAACTTACAAGGCTGTAAGGGCAAAAAATTTAATGACAATAATTACTCTGGTAATGATTAGAATTTGAGGGATATAAGTAATTATTTCCAGTTACAACATGTTAGTTAGTTGTTGCTAAAGACACCCCTGTGAAGCAAGACATGAAGGAATGAACATTGCCGAAGGGATGTTGTACTTGATTCTGTCTTAATATAAAAAATGCTGTATGAAATTAATGTATCAAAATAATCTATTGAAAAACAAAATTGAAATCAAAGGTTTAAAAAAGTATCTCTCATCAAAACTCACTGTGCAAACTTGAGATTAAACTTCCGCTCAACTTTAGTGCAGAAGTAATGTGACTCATTCGATAATGGTAATTTCTATTGTGCATGTTAGTGCAATGAAACAAATACATTTACTGTAAAGTTCCATAAAACTCATAGAGCCCTTGTGTCACCCAGTGTCACCCCGTCCTTGACATGCTATGGGCAAATGTGGTCAAATGTACCTTTCACTGTGAGACTGATGTTTCGGTAATTCCCATCTGCTTCACACCAGTATGTACCCCCATCTGACAGAGTGAGATCTGAGAGACGGAGAGACAGGTTTCCAGGAGAAATGGAGTCCAACACCTGCACTCTGTGTTTGTAGCGATCGTTGACACTCGGAGGAAATATAACAGTGTGTTGGCCTCTTAGATATGCAGGCCATTTGATCTTTTCCGGTTTCTTCTGCACATCAGTACAGGCACAGGGCAGGACGACTGAGTTTCCTGTGAGCCCAGTGATGTGTATAGGTTCAGAATCAGACAGAACACAGCCTTTTGTGAGAGAAAGAGATAAAGAGAGGGAGGGGAAGATGGGGGTGGGATTAGGAGATATACGCACACCTGATTGGATGTCTCACTTAGACCCTCTCACACCTGTGCTACTGCCTCTTTTACAGTGAGACTGATGTCTTTGTTTTGTCTGTCTTCTCCACACCTGTACTTTCTGACACAGTGATATGAGAGGAGAGACAGGTTTCCAAGGGAGACAAAGTTCAACACCTGCACTCTGCCTGTTGCAGTAATCCACAAATATGGACTTTTTTTTGAACAAAATATGAACATCTGAACATGGATGTCAGGCATTAGAATATGATATGAAATGATCTCTAACATAATATCAACATATTTAATTTGTTATTTTTTCAAATACAGTTCAATGGTTGCAAGTTATATGGTTCACAACTAACAAGGCTGTATGGGCAATCATTATAATGACATTAACTATGCTGGTAATGATTAGAATTTGAGGGATATGAGTAATGAATTCCAGTTACAACACATTGGTTAGTTGTTGCTAAAGTCACCCCTGTGAAGCAAGACATGAAGGAATAAACATTGCAGAAGGGATGTTGTACTTGATTCTGTCCTAATATCAAAAAATGCTGCATGAAATTAATGTATCAAAATAATCTATTGAAAAACTGAAAATTGAAATCAAAGGTTTAAAAAAAGTATCTCTTATCAAAACTCACTGTGCAGACTTGAGATTAAACTTCCGCTCAACTTTGGTGCAGAAGTAATGTGAATCATTCGATAATGGTGATTTATATTGTGTATGTTAGTGCAATGAAACAAATACATTTACTGTAAAGTTACATAAAACTCATAGAGCCCTTGTGTCACCCAGTGTCACCCCATCCTTGACATGCTGTGGGCAAATGTGGTCAAATTTACCTTTCACTGTGAGACTGATGTCTTGGTAATTATCATCTGCTTCACACCTGTATGTTCCCTCATCTGACAGAGTGAGATCTGAGAGATGGAGAGACAAGTTTCCAGGGGAAATGGAGTCCAAAACCTGCACTCTGTGTTTGTAGCGATCGTTGACACTGGGAGGACTTTGTGAAAATATAATAGTGCGTTGGTCTCCTGGGCGTACAATCCATTTGATCTTTTCCGGTTTCTTCTGCACATCAGTACAGGCACAGGGCAGGACGACTGAGTCTCCTGTGAACCCAGTGATGTGTATGAGTTTAGAATCAGACAGAACACAGCCTGCAGAGAGAGAGCGAGAGTGAGAGAGGGAGGGGAAGATGGGGGTGGTATTAGGAGACATAAGCACACCTGATTGGATGTCTCACATAGGCCCTCTCACACCTGTGCTACTGCCTCTTTTACAGTGAGGCTGATGTCTTTGTTTTGTCTGACTTCTCCACACCTGTACTTTCTGACACAGTGATATGAGAGAGGAGAGACAGGTTTCCAAGGGAGACGAAGTTCAACACTGTTGCAGTAATCCACAAATACAGACTTTTTTTAACAAAATATGAACATCTGAGCATGGGTGCCAGGCATTAGATATTGGTTTTAGGTTGTATGGTTCACAACTTACAAGGCTGTAAAGGCAATAATTATAATGACAATAATTACAGTGGTAATGATTTGAGTTTGAGGGATATGAGTACAGAATTCCAGTTACAACACGTTGGTTTGTTGTTGTTGAAGACACCCCTGTGATGCAAGCCTTGAAGGAATAAACATTGCAGAAGGGATGTTATACTTGATTCTAAATGCCACATGCAATTTAAAATATCATAACCATCTACTGAGAAACAGATTAAGGAAATTTCAGATTTAAAAAAGGCATTTCTTATCAAAACTGGCTGTGCAAATTTGAGTTGTAACTTCAACTCAACTTTGGTGCAGAAGTACTGCAATGTAGTTCATTCCATAATTGTGACTTGTACTTCCACATTTTAGTGAAATTAAATAACTACATTTACTGTAAGGTTACCCACAACTCATAGAACCCTTCCAGTTGCACTCCATTCTTGACATGTTATTGGCAAAAATTGTCAAATTTACCTTTCACTGTGAGACTGATGTCTCTGTAATTCCCATCTGCTTCACACCTGTATGTACCCTTATCTCGCAGAGTGAGATCTGAGAGTCGGAGAGACAAGTTTCCAGGGGTGGCAGAAATAATCACCCGGTCTTTGTATTGGTCGTCCACATTATTAGGATACGACCAAAGTATGATACTGGAATGACTTAGATTAATAAGCCATCTGGCAGTGTTCGGTGTTGGTTGTCCCTCAGTGCAGTAGCAAGGCAAGACCACGGAGTCTCTTGTGTATCCAGTGACCTCTTTGGGTGCAGATAGAGAACAGCCTGCAACAGAGAGTGACTTATTATGAGTCTCCTGTATAGTGATTGATTGAGTGATTGATTAATTAAAATGATTTGTTAGATCAGTTAAAAAAACGTGGCCACTCTGAGCAGAGATGCCTCAAATACCAAAAATCACCAGAAGGAATAAAACACTATAAATTTCCATTGTGGTCCATTAAGACCTGGTGGAAGTATAGCACAATGGTCAGGGAAATAGGCATGCATGCCAATCTGCACAATAGTGTCTCCAAAATGTTATATAAATGTAATATGAATATGTTTGAAATAAGTATAAATCATCATTCATTCATTAGGTAGTTGGAGCTTTTGGCAAGTGTTTCTGGGTAGCAACTATAACTACTAACTCCACTACAAAACCCTGAAATGCATGAAAAAAAAAATCTGGTTTTCGAGTGAAGAGACACATTTTTGAAACATTAAAATTTCCTTTTCCAAAGAACCAAGCACTTCAGGTTCAAATCAGTGAAGTGCACCTTTGTCATTCATGCACAGTTTATATACAGACTCTTGAATCAAAATTGCTATCACAATCTAATAATTTATACTTACAAGCTCACAAAGGACTTAGGACACATTGCTTTATCTCTATATTAAACACTACACTTATTTTACACAAGGAAATGACAGCAGGCTTAGCTGTTGAGAATGATGCCTAGAAGTCTGTGCATCGTTCTGTCTTTACTTCTGTAGGACTAAAGATAGCACATAGACACACAGCTGTAACTGCAAGCATATATTTAAGGTTTGAGTGAAGCTCTTTGAAAGCATCAATAGGACAGAAAAAATGATCAACTCACCTGAGATCATGTGAATCAAACTGCTGACTAGCCAGACACAGACCAGCATGGTTTTCATTGTTTTAAACTCCACAAAATGAATTCACAGATGATTCTGTTACACTGATGCAAACTGCCTGTGTGGAAGTGTGAAGTATTTGCTCCTTTCTCAGCTAACACTATTTTTTTTTCAACGGTGTACTGCATGAGTGACATTTCCTGCCACTGTGTGAATCCTAAAATCAGGCCCAGTTCTTTTTTTTTTAGAGAGTTTTTTGCGCTCTGGGCAAGATTACATTTTGACACCCCCACCCCCCCGTTTCCATAGAACCCAAAATACATGACTCTCTAAACAATACCGATAGTGACCTAGCTAACGTTGGCTATATATAGGCCTACAGCAAACTGAACGTGCTAGCTAGCTCTATGACGGATCTTTTAAGTTAATCACTCAAACATACACATACGCTGTCAAATTAACTTCCTTGATGCCGTTGAAAGTGAAAGCAGTATTAACGGTTCTGTATACTATGCATTTGCAGAAATACAACCATCCATAGGGCTTTATTACACAACCTGGGTTACTTCATTTCTATGTTACAAGCAAGTTACAATCACAAGATTGTAGACTGACCAAGAGGGGGCGTGGCGATGGGCCAGGCCTATCACAAGAAGGCGCATAACTCCCAAATGGATTCACAGATTTGCACATGATTTTGTGGAAAGGTTGGTCATGAGCCAAAGAAGAGGTCGCGTGTTTGTGTGAGGGTGTGTGCGTGGATGCATGCACACATGGATGGATGTGTGTGTGTGCGCGGTCGCAGCTATTGCGGATTCGCACTTGTTATATTTAAAGAATGTGTCCCAAATTTGTGGTTGCAGTACATGAAACGTTTTCAGAGAAACGTCAATGTAAATAAACCTCAGGAGAAGATTTGGATATGTCACAATTTTTTTACGACATTTACACATGACTGTTCAACAAGTCAGGGTTACTTTTCTTATAGAAGTCAATAAAGAAGGCCTTTAATCCAATGAAAGCAATGTGTTTACAGCTACAGCACGTCCAGTAGCCACAACCAGTTTAGTTTCCTTTGACAACAAATGGGACAGTCACAAAATACCAAATACCCAAATCTCCCATATCAGTCCCCCTTCACAAAAAAGTTTAATTATGTCCAAAATATCAGTGTGACTGGTCCATTGACCCTGTGTCTCCGGTAGGAGAGATGCAAGGCTCCCCAAAATTATTCACACCCATGATAAAGATTACCTGTATAAAGTAAACACTGCAGGTAATGGGTTGTAGAAGCAGGGAAAAAAATACTTTTGTTTAACTAAAAATATACATTTTCATACTTATGTATGCCCATGATTATTCTTCTAAAATCCAACAAAGATTAATGTGTACTGACTTTTGAATCTTTTACTTATTCCAAGTTCATGTTAATCTTAGGGGACTGTATCGCGGCCTTTCATTGCTATCTGTTTCACTGTGGTGAAACAGGAGGTCACGGTTCACTTAATGCTATTCATGCATCACAGAGTCAAATTTCATTACATTTACTTAGTAGACGCTTTTATCCAAAGTGACGTACAAAAGTGCATGTCATGGTAGTTGGACTACCACAAAAAACAGGTTCAGTAAGGTACGATGCTCATTTTGTACAGCCAAATTAGTGTAGCCACTGGTTAACATCTCCCTGAGTTCCTTTCTCTGTTTTTCACTGAGACATGCGCAATCTGTCCCACCTCAGACTGACAGTCTGGCCCAGATATGCCCCAAAGTGTTCACTGGGGAAAGTGGAATAATTCCTGCTCTTTTTGAAAGGGCATCCCTTTTTTGCGTCTTTTTAAAGGAGGATTTTAGCGGATAGCTAATCAGGTCAGACCCTGTTATATGGTGGTAGCTCTCAACTGTGTTTCCTGCCTGAACACATATAAATAGATGTTGGGTTGGCATCCAGTTTCACTGCACTTGTGTGTGGTTATTACGGAACATATATCAAATACAACGGTATACAAGTCTATCCAGTCACTTGGCAAAAACATGAATTGTGTATATAAAATGTTTGTGAAAGAAATGACACTGTGGAGAAAAAAAAGAAAAAAAAAAGTCCTGACTTGAACCCAACAGAGATGCTGGGGCTATATCAGAAACGAGAAGTTCATGCTCAAAACCACCAAGTTTCAAGAGAAAATTAGGAAAGGTGTGTCCCCTCAAAATAAATAAATATGTATTATGTTTTTTTTATATTTAAAAATGTGGGAATTGAGTTATTGTACTTTTTCACATCTGAAGGGGAGAAACAATATATCTGTGCATATGTACATTCACGCGCTTGCTCATTTAGTTTCTTTTGAACACCCCTTAGGTTAATTCATCAGCTCACTTACCTGTGAAAAAATAAAATAAAATAAAAATCTTCCTGAACCTGTTGGACCATGAAATTGATCAAGGTCCTCAGCTCCACTGCTGCCATCGGTTAGGACACGTGACCAATCTTCCTCATTATTTAGTAGTCTGTAGTTTCGTCAGAGTAACACACTGTGTTTCCTTCTTCTTTCCTGTGGCGTGTGCTATGCAGATACATTCATGAGAAACAGGCCCCTTTGTGTCAAAATTTGCTATAATTACACCAGGTCGTCATCATCCTCTTCTTCACAGGTACTATTTGGTGAGGTCAGCAATTGCCTAAATTAACTCACCAACCGAGTGTTGACGTTGTCTGAATTCTAATCTGATTCTGTAGTTCCATCCTATCATGCAAGGCATATGCCACGATGCAGATGCACTTCTGGAGAGCACTTGAAATGTGGTTTGTGAAATCAATAGTGTCATTCAATTACCTGCTTTTGCTGCAGTGTTCACAAAGGTAATGGATAGTTATGCCATTTGTCAGTACGACTAAAGTAAGTGGCACTTTATAGAATTTCACATTTCACTACTGTCCAAATTGCAGCATCTTTTAGATTGAGTCTGTGAACTGGTTAGCCACATGGACATGTTTAATGCTGGTCTGAGGGATGCCGTGGAAATCACAGATGAACTCAAAAAGGAAGAGAGACTATACCTTCAGGTTAATCACACAGAATAACTTATATTTCATCAAATTGGTGATAAAAAGCACAAAACACTCTCACAGGAGTCTCTGAAGCAAATCTGAACTACCCTGAGAATCAGTAGTGGCTTCTATACTTTGGGCAAACGACCATCGCTTGCGAAGGTATAATTTGAGGCGGCCTGTGGTACTTTTCTGTTTTTTTTTGTCAACTCCTTTCTCACACAAACAGGATGAGGTAGAAGGAAGTGCATTCGTTTTTATCTCTCTCGTTTTGTTCTCCTTCTGAGCGGTGAGTCAGAAGAGTTCAGTTAGATAGATGCTTCTTCCTCCCGCGTCAGGCTCAAAGCTTGAGCGACCACTTTCCGCCAGTAAACACAAAAACATCTCGCAAAAAAACATATTGACAGAGCACAGCGTTTGATTGAACACAAATGCAGTGTTCATTTAAAAATTCTCTGACCACAGGGACCAGCCAGAAAAAGCCAATTGTCTTTAAGGAGGTGCAATGTTAAAACCTCCTTGGCCTGCTGAGGACGACGTGCCAACTCATAGGGACGAGTGGCACAGTGTAAGCTGCGCTTAACGAAGGTCAGTCATCCGGTAGACCCGTGCCTGAGCAGTCTAACTGCATGCTTAGTATATCCGCTGTATAGAAGTAGTCTAGTACAATTGTATGCTGGTAAGAGCGTCCAATCCAATTAATGTATGTAAAAAGGTCCATTTGGCCTCCTGGTACGTAGGTCTGATATCCAAAAGGTTTCTTTGTTACTCTTGTGTCTTTAGCCTATACTCTTCCGTCTTCGGCTACGCCTCTGGGTTTAGCTGGCTTTCTCAAAACCATTGGAAAGTTGGCCCGCAGGCTGTGACCTGGAGCGCTTCAGGGAGTCGACTCTCCGAAAGTGACTCTCCGGGAACATGTGAGACCAAGCTTCGGGGCACCCCTTCTAGAGACAAGGAACACGGGCTGATCGTATTTCAGTCCGAAACCTCTTATCCGTCAGCCTTGACTGTTCTACCTCAGGAGCCACCTCACAGACTTTGAGGACAGCTCTAATTTTCACTGGGTTCTGGTCTTTTTTTTACTTCTCCATAGCCTCTTTGAGGACCCTAAATCTTTTTACTGAAATACGTATAGAGTGACTGTTTGCTGCACCTGTTTATTTTGCTCAAACTTGCCGAAAGAAAAAAAACAACAACATAATCTCACTGGAATATGAAAATAGTGAGCTTCTTCTCTTTTGTTTTTGAACACAGGGTTGTTTGTATATTCTCTCGTGTGTGTGTTTTTTTTTTCTCCAACTTGAAAAGGAACTCATTCAGCAACAGTTGGTACAGTACATTCATTTCAAAGTGTTTGCTTCACCTGCTTGAATAAAAAATAAAGCCAAAGGGAATAAGCAAGCTCCTGAAGGCTCACGCTCAGAACCCAGCTTATTCGGTCCATCTTAATTGTCAAAGAACAGCAGCATGCTATGCGACTTTTTTTTTTTTTTGGCAAGATGCTGTGAAGACAGA
This sequence comes from Anguilla rostrata, assembly GCF_018555375.3. Lineage (NCBI taxonomy): Eukaryota > Metazoa > Chordata > Actinopteri > Anguilliformes > Anguillidae > Anguilla > Anguilla rostrata. The sequence goes on along the minus strand of NC_057940.1, from coordinate 7,710,987 downwards.
ATCTCATTTGTGCCCTTCAGTAGTTCAGTCCACAGAGGATTCCAGAGGGCCTTTGCCCCCGCCCCGACCCTCCTCGCAGCCCCTCCTCCAAAAGCAAACGCAATGTAATTATGCAAAAGCCATACCTCCCCCATCACGGTGATGCTAATTCTGGCTGATTTCCAAAACAGTCACGAGCGGGGCACGTGACCGCTTGACTTCGGAAATGATGGACCTGTTCCGCCATCGTCTTGACGTTGTTCAGGCTCATTAGATTTGATCTGTGCGCGCCACTGTCTTCTTCAGGAACGGACTGCCCTGAGGGGAATGAGGAGAACCGAGGATGAGGAGGAGGAGGAGGAGGAGCAGCAGTGCTCTCCTTCAAAGGGGATTGCCCCTTCTCCTCAGCCTCAGAAACATGCACAGGCTTGATTCGCGCTCCCAAGGGGGGAGAGCGCGAACACGCGAGATGCTTCGCTGCAAATTCAGACGCATCTGCTGGCCTTCGTGCGTACGCTTTATCAGTCCGTTTGAAAAGTCCAGCGACAGAAAGAACATTTTAAAATGCCTGTACTACTCATAATAAAATCATATTTTCTCAGAAAGAAAAAATATGAACATTATGTCCTTTTTTTTTTGTTTGTTGGAAATCTCAAAAGAGATTTCCTCAGGAGTAATTCATAAACCATAATGTAGCATCTTAGCCACTGAGCTCCTTGGTTAATGTTCAATCCCCTCCATTTACATCAGTGGAACAGCTGTGGATATATAAGGTTATACTGGAGTAAGCAGCTGGCAACACTGGGGGTACACTGTAGTGACCTGTACCCCATCTTGTGCAACCTCATACACAATGCCATCAGACAACGGCCGGGCGTCGTTTCACCTGTCCGCATAAGATGTGCTACTTTGTACTAAGTGAGGGAAGCCATGTAAAACAAGTATGGCGCCGTGGCGCAGAGATCAAAAGAAAATAGTACGAGATACCAAAAACTAAAAATCTAAAGAAAAGGGGGGGGGGGGGGGGGGGGGGCGGGATTTGCGAAGTCAATTCGCTAAAACACAGCGCTTGATGAGGTGCTTTGATCAATAACCCGCTGGGTGTCTGAAGCGTACAGGCCAGGCCCGGCAGCGCAACGGACATTAAAACACAAGCGGCCCGAGGGGACCCGGGGATGTCGAGCGGCGACCGTGGCTATGAAGACCTCCAGACCTGCGGGGTACGCTTTTAAGCCCAGCAGTTGCGCACCCCCCCCCCCTGCTTTGAGTGATCTTGAAGCCGAGAGCAAACACAGAATTCATTACAGACGGGGGTCTTCTACGATGGCAGGGGATCCAGTTCACTGAGAGAGAGAGAGAGAGAGAGAGAGAGGGGAAAAATAAAAATTAATTAATTAATTCCGCTCTTTCTAAAACCATTACATTGCAACCAGAAACAAGACATGAACATCGAGCAATATACATAATCAGAGGTTTTGTAGCCTTATTGTACATGTTTTCCAGTTGTTTACATTTTTTTTCCAACAGTTTTAATCAGAATTATTTCGCTTTGCGGTAATTGCCCTATATTTTGAACAACACATTTAGGAAACATCTTTCCGCAGTACACTCGACCACAACCACCAATTAGTGAACACCTTTGACACGTGGCAACAAACTCAGTAAACCATGTAACCATCCGTGGCCAAATATGACCACATACTTTGAATAAATGTTGCAAAATGATTTTTCATTTTAAAGAACAGAATCAGAGCAATTAAATAAGGTATCATTTGATGAGATGAGAAAACATTACTGGATATATGACTCGTTGAATAGTGTGTTTTTTTACAAAACACAGTTTTGAGAACTGGTTTAACGATTTCGTTGGGAATTCTGTCCATAAAATACACCTTTAAACCAGGAACTATTGTTTTTTTTTGGTGTATTGCACGTCGAACTTCAGTCCTGGAGGGCCGCAATGTCTGCTGGTCCTTGGGGTTTTATAGGCACCAGTGCTTCATTTAAGTCATTTAAGAGCTCTAAAACCTTATTCTGGTATTCATGAAACTAATCTGACAAAGCCTCCAGTTGTGGTAAAAAAAAAAAAAAAAATTACTTGGCCAAGTTCCAGTTCTTTCAAGCCACCTATCAGTCCCTGTATGTTGGTCTCTTGACACCTCTGCATTCATTACTGAATAAAAACGGCTTACATTTATAGTGAAATGAAGGTTTGGGATAATGCAGGAAATCCTGGACATCCTGTATGAAATTATTAGTCCTAGGATTGAATTATGTTATCGATGCCAGGATTCACATTCTTAGCATGTACCCCTGGTTCAACAACTTCCTTGGACAAGTCACCCAAATTTACTCAAATGACCCCAGGTTATTTTATCAACTTTTTTTTAGGCCTCGTCACACCTCACACCAGAGGCACATACAGATCAAGTGGTGTTAGACACAGTAATCTTGTTTCAATCATTCTACTCCCAAATCAGTTAACCTGCCCCCCCTCCTTGCACCCTTAGACTTTAAAAAAAGAAAGCGGCTTGGGCTGAGACACATTAATATTCGCAGTATTCTTCCCAAAATGGCTTTAGCGGACATTTGGGTGAACGATACTAATCCTGATGCTTTTGTTTTCTCTGAAACACGGCTAAGCAGTTCTATTGAAGATGATTCCACTGCTTTAAAAGGATGTCGTTTTGGTCAGATGTGACAGGCCTAAAAAAAATGTGGTGAGGTAGCAACTTAAAAAAAAAACCTACATGCAACTAGATCATTAAGTGCTTATTTTTTTATAGTCACTAAAATAGAAGTCATGACGATAGCCTCTGTGTGGAGGCAGTCTATCGCACACCATCTGCGGATGTCACAAATTCTATTGCGGACTTGTTGTCCTTTCCTGTCCTCTGAGGTGTCCTTATCTTAACCTCAGTTGGTTGGCCCCCATTCTCTGAATTTTTGAAGTCTGCCTGCATTGATCTGTGTTTAAGCCGATTAATTACTGTTCCTACCCGTATAAATTTGAAAGATCCTTCTCAGTCTACCCTTACTGATTTAATTATAATCAATGCTCTCCATGAATACACATCCAGTGGAGTTTTTTTCTCCAGATTTAAGTGATCACTGTCCAACAGTGTGCATCACAGACACTAGACTGCCTAAATCAAAACCCCACTTTACCACAAAGAGGAACTTCGGAAACGTTGAGGAACAAGGCTTCTTGCATAATCTGGCAATTTGTCAAGTATCAGTAAAGATTGCACTTGACCATTTCTCATCTGTATTTATCCCCCTGACAAACAAGCATGTTCCCATGAGAAGACATAAAATTAAAAATAGGAATAGTCCCTGGTTTACATCTGAGCTCACTGACATGATTCAGTTGAGAAATGAAGCTCAGGCTCAACCAGATGCACTGGTAGCTCCTTGGAGTGGCTGGCTTTCAGACAGTTAAGAAATAAGTGTAAGGAATGTAAAATCAAAATATTACTTACATTTGCTTGCTGGTTCTCATGCTAAGCCAGAAAGGTTCTGGGAAATAGTTAACTTAACTAAGGTCAAAGGTCATAAACTCACTGCCCAATCAAATCAGGCTGAACTCTAGTTCAGTTATGGATCAGAGTGATGTAGCTGATGCCTTTAACCAGCATTTTGTTGCAGTGTGCCATCTTTTTGAGAGAAAATCCAGACTTATATATATATATACACACTCACCGGCCACTTCATTAGGTGACAGGAGTGGCACCCGATGTGGTCTTCTGCTGCTGTAGCCCATCTGATTCAGGGTTCGACGTGCCGTGCGTTCAGAGATGCTCTTCTGCATACCTCGGTTGAAAGGAGTGGTTATTTGAGTTACTGTTGCCTTTCTGTCAGCTCGAACCAGTCTGGCCATTCTCCTCTGACCTCTGCCATCAACAAGGCAACAAAATCCGTGAGTGCCTCATTTTAATTGCCTAAGGAATTCCCTTTGCTGCTTGGGGAGGAGAGAGGCACGGGCTGCCTATTAGATCAACAGAAAAGGCCACTTTGTTACATAATATGGTACGGACCACGAGCAAATGACCAATCAGAGCATAACAAGGTATCCAGCGTCATGCACAGAAGCCCCATGACACTGCTCTGCGGGACACCGATTGCTCTTAGACCAAAGAGAGGCTACTGCCTCCGTCCCAGAGGAGTTCAGTCCACTGTGGTGTCAGTGGGTATTCTGCCGCAGCAGTTCTAAATGGTGCTGAGGACATCTAGCAGCATTGTTGTTTTGTGTTGTCAGCCTGAACGGGACTCTAAAGCGCGTGGTGTTTGTTTAAAAAAGTGCTGGGCGGGCATGCGGCTCTGTGCCCTCCTCTTTTCACGCGATGAAAGTGTCGCAAAGCGCGTTTGCTTGTGGGCGTCGTCTGTATTTCCTGTGATTTTTTTTTTTCCTCGCAGAGAGAGAGAGAGAGAGAGAGAGAGCCGAGCGCTCGCGGCGCCTCAGCCGACTGACGGCGGCGCTCACGCTGGCGTTCGGAGAGCCCCGCCTTTTTTGGGGGCCGCTATTTCAGCACGCTGGCAGTGGGGACGGCCATCAGCTCCTCCACCAGACCCCCCTTCTGCGCCCCCCCCCCCCCCCCCCCCCGGTTTGCGCTCATCAGCTCAGTGATACGGAATGCAACATGGTCTCACGTCCCCCCCCCCCCCCCGCCCCCCTTATAAACCCCATCGGCACACACCACTAAACCCAGGCCCCAAGGACCCCCCCAAGGGGAATGAACAAACAGGAAAAAAAAAATAAAAAAATAAAAAAAACAACGATGGTGCATGAATAAAATCCTCCTTCAGAAAAAAAAAATCCCTTCTTTTCCACAACAGCAAAGCTCTGGAGAAGCGCTAAGTCCACAGCTTCTATACTTTTAAGGGAAGACCACAGTAAGGAGTAATGATCGCTCTGTTCATCCAACTTATGAAACTGCGTGAGAGCCCCCGTTTCAGCTGTGAATAGTTGAGAGGAGTGGTGTCAGCGGATCAAAACTAGGATTTTTTTTTTTCGTAAAAAGTAAAAAAAATAAATAAAAAGAAAAATCTCCAGGGAAAGGAGAACAGAGAAAGCTCATTGTCGCTCTCTGAGAAGGAAGAATAAAATCCATTTTCAGGGGGGGGGGGCTCTGCCTTCCAAGTTGAAAGCCCAAACGGTGTTTCCTGGGAGCCTATTTTTGGACATGGGCTGAGGGTTCTGAGTGGCCTGGTGCCCCTTCAGCGTAGCCCTGTTTATTCAGGAGCCGAGCAGCGGGAGTGTGCGCAGATCTGGAGCCGCGCGCGGGATCGTCCCCAAGAGAACGCTCACATCTTCTTTCTTCAGCAAGACTCGGCTTTCAAGGCTTTATCTGCATTTAAATAACAGTTTGTAAAAATCTGTGTTCTGTGTAAGAATTACTGCATCCTTTTTTCTTTTTTTTTTTAATATGTTGAATCTATTGAAAACAACACATTTCAACTAATGTCACAACTGATAGTTTTTTTTTAATGTATTTTATTTCACAAGTACAATGTGTAATCTCTAACATAAATTTCACAGTGTGAAATTTGTTGCATCAGTTAGATCCAGTTAATTTCCAACATCAGTCTCTTGTAAATCAGTAGGAGAGTTTCATTCCCACAATGTTGTTGCCATGTAGTGCAATGTTACAACATTGACACAACATTCCGGTAACATTGTGAGAACATTTTGTGTTAGCTGGGTCAGTGGCCTCATTGTGACATCAGCCCTGTGTTTTGTCACTCCCTGCCAATCGGAATGCAAGTATGAGCAGCACATGAGCCCAAAAGCTGCTCAGGATAGGGCGAGAGGGCAGACATCGAGAAACACAGGCAGAAACACAAGGAACCAGCACCCGAGTCAGGGAGACAAAGGACTTAAATAGACTCAAAACCAACAAGACACAGGGGGGCACAATTAACAATCAAACCAGGACAAGGTGGGAACAACAAGACACAAGCAGAAACAATAACAAAATAATTGAAAGCAATAATACAATTAACCAACAGGGGAGCGAGCAGGACACAAAACAGCAGTGCCGCCATCTGGTGGCCCTAACAAGGAAAAACAGAGACAGAAACACAGAACCATGACACAAAGAGTTGGTGATAGTCATGTGGGTGGGCTCCAATAAAATCACAGCAAAGGATGTGTTCAATTAGCACCCAATGTGTGACCTTACTTTTAACCAATGTGAAAAAACAAAATTGTTGTCAGTGGTGATGAATTACACACAGTAAGTGGTCCATACCAGAACACACCCACTTTGTTCTGATTTTAACAATCATATGAAAGCTGGTACAAATGGCTTCATGAACACTAAGTCATAGTGCAGCATCTGTATTGTCCAGTGGGTGGTCCTCGGTGGCCCATTAAATGGAGCATAAGCAAGTGCATAAAACAGTACGTAATTGATACTCTCACTGAATATATTGATGAAGATGGTTGTGCACTCACAAAACCTGTATTTAAAAGGAAGTAATGGAGAACAATGAAACCTTCCTGTTAGACACAGTCAAAATAAGCCATACATTTTCTATAAATTTTAGCATTTGCAAACGAATGACCATTATATCAAGACAATGCACGCACGCACGCATGCACACACACACACACACACACACCCAAATACTCACAAATAAATATTCTAGAGATACACACCTTTATATGCATGTATACAGTCAGTACTAATAGGAATAGTCTGTTAATACTGGAGCTTTATTTCCAAGAAATACTTAAATCAATCAAAACTGAAACATAACAGAACAAAGCAAAACAAAAGAACGAGTTTGGTTCAGCTTACACCGTGTGAACAGACATTATCATTTGTCACATGAACATGACTGGAATTTAGGGGATACTCGAGAGCAACTTATAACACTTAATAACTTATAAGATCTAGGGTCAAGGAACTAAGAGCATAAGAGCCGACAATTATTTATAGAACCATATACACAACTCAGTGTTTAGAATCACCAAATTAAACAATGCTGGACTAAATGGTAATGGTAAATGGACTGCATTTATATAGCGCTTTTATCCAAAGCGCTTTACAATTGATGCCTCTCATTTGCCAGAGCAGTTAGGGGTTAGGGGTTAGGTGTCTTGCTCAAGGACACTTCGACATGCCCAGGGCGGGGTTTGAACCGGCAACCCTCCGATTGCCAGACAATCGGTCTTACCTCCTGAGCTATGTCGCCCCTATGTCGCCCCGGACTATACTTTACGATAGTAGTATCACCATCGGGTAATGGCTAAATACATAATTTCCGGGTCTCTTGCTTCCAGTGCTGCAGCTTGAAGCCGTCATATAATTTCCCTTGGAATTACGCACTGTATAATTGTAACAAGCAAGGCTCACTTAGTTAGAAATAACCAATGAAGGAGAAAAAGAGTCCTGACATTTATCTGCCTGATAGAGGGATCGCAATAAATACCGTGAAGTTCGTGGTCAGAGCAAATCAAAAGTTACACATTTTCGGCTGTGTTTTACCACAAATAAATACGCAACGAGACAGACGGGGAAGAGCTCATGACACATTTCTCCCTTTGCAATTAAAATCCCATACTTCTTTCTTTCCGGTCACTTGAATGTGACAGAGTAGTTTTCCCGCAAGCTGTCCCGGTAACTCTATTTCAAACCTAATTATCCACTTCTTTGCCTCCTGTCGTGTTTAAATACACATTTGAAATGCTGTGACTTGTCTGCTTTGATATCACAGGTATACTGTGAACTGCCAGTGACTTTAAACACTTTAAGAGGTTGTAGGGAGAGGTGACAAAGGCAAGTTTTCCCTAGAACCTCCCCCCCACAGGGTTGCAGTTCTCGAGGTCTGTGCATGTCAATCCCCACAATATTCACATTATACTTATGCTCATGTATGTATGTATGCTCACAAATCTGAGCAGGATGGTTTTATTAATGTTTTTAACAGATGCAGTGACAATATCCATCCTATTACCTGTATGACAGGCTTATTTCCAGCCTGATTCAATCCCTTCTTTTGCAGAACCCTGGAGGGGCAGCACTTGATTTGACCTTGTCCACACCTGACGCAACTGCAGGATTTGCATGAAGGATAAGTTGTGCGAGTAGCAATACAAAACAAGACAAGGCATGTTTTTAATGAATCAACACGCATCTCTGTACGTGTTCATGTTCACAGATGTATTCCACCTAAAGGTAAATGTCACTGGGAAATGTTAGCGAAGCAATTGCATGAACATGGAAGTACAAATAATAATAAAAAATGTAGCACTGTGTCAATATGAGAGAGCAGAGGAATAGGTGATCATTTTAACGGCACCAAGAGGGAAAAGCACTTTTTGTGTCCACTGAGTAGGTTAAATAAAGAAATGCTTTATTTTTGATATTTATTGCTTGATGTCATTATGCTTGTTAGAAATTGTATGACACCTAAAGGTGAAGAGACAGATGTCTGATCCATGCAGGAACCTAAACAACAGTACACCTGATAATCCGCTTGTCTTTAATGTTTACATATACTTTCATCTCATTGCAGTGTTCACTTGTGAACATCAATTCAAATGTTTTATTTTATTGTACGCACAGTCCGGGTGACCATATGCTTGCAGACGCCACTGTTTCTGTCTACTGCCTATCTTACCAGTAGCTTTCAGTTTCTCTGTAAGCAAAGACATTTCTTTATGATATTTAATTTGTTCTTCATGATATTTCAACATGATATTGAAAGGTTGACATTCGGCAATGAAACAATGGTGTCAACTACGAGCATTTTTTGCATTTAAATGACATAACTCCCGTGTTCATAATGACGTACACGGGACGTAAACGGGAAATAAAGAGCAAGTCTTCACTCACGTTATCAAAAGTCCTCAAAGTCCACGTGCAGACGAGTTCACCAATACGACACTTTACTGTACGTATATCGCTTTTGGAATTAGGACGGAGGATATAGGACGTATATAGGACGGAGTGTAGCACAGTGGGTAAGGAACTGGGCTTGTAACCGAAAGGTCGCAGGTTCGATTCCCGGGTAGGGCACTGCTGTTGTACCCTTGAGCAAGGTACTTAACCGAAATTGCTTCAGTATATATATATATCCAGCTGTATAAATGGATACAATGTAAAATGCTATGTAAAAAGTTGTGTAAGTCGCTCTGGATAAGAGCGTCTGCTAAATGCCTGTAATGTAATGGAATTATCCTGGTGAAAGCGCATTTTTCAGCAACGCTGCAGTGCTCTGGAGCTTCGTCTCTGGCGCTCGGCAAGAACAGCCGACTGACCTGTGACGGCCTGTCGTTAGCAGCGATTCACTGAGCGCTAATTGAAACGTCCCTCCGCAGTGCGGTCCGACAGGAGCGTTCCTCATACAAGCTTACGGAGGCTTGTCCTCACAGAGGATTTCCAAATCAAAAACACAAACGAGGAACTGCACATTGGTACCTTTTTTTTTTGTTGTTGTTGTTGTTTGTTTTTTCAAATTTACATCCTCTCTTACTAAATCATGTTTCACTGGCACAATGTGACATTAAATGCCGTCACTAACAACATTTTATTAATAATTGGCAAATTTAAGTTTTTACTAAATGCAGGTTTTATGTTTCCTTGATGCATTCACAAAGCATTTATGCATATTATGTTCTTCTTATCTAAAGTACTCGCAGGATCTCTTAGTCATCAGAACCTATTTCACCACTGCTCTCCAGTGAGGCAGTAGTTAAGAGAGGTTTAGAATTCTGACAACAGCTGATGCCTTCCGATACATTTACGGAATTTAGAATTTTTCTACTTTTTCTAATTTCCAAACTGCAGATTGCCTCTTGTTAAACGACTAGCTAAATGACTGAACTTTATATTTTATTTTCAACGTTAACTTGGTTCAGAAAGTTCCAGAAAGAACTGCTACGCCATATTGGGACGTCTAGATTTTGCTCATGAGTACCGGCACTGGCAGTGCATATGACCACAGTACCATGTTCCTCAGCTGACCATGTTTTTTAAATGGCTTACTGTAAGTATTATTATTATTATTATTATTATTATTATTATTATTATTTTGGCTCTGGCTTCTGTACCCCTGACTAAACACTGCACACTGATTTTCATTATCTGGGAACCCGCTTATCTGGCCAAACCACGCAGAGGCCTGGAGATCAGATGTACTTGGACTAAACACTTGAGACAGGCCTTTTCTTTTTTCCAACTTCCTGCTGAGCCCCTCCTTCAGGTAAATGTATTTTGCTCTATGGTATTTGAGGCGGGTTTCAAATTCTATGGCACAAGCCTTGAGCACCTGGGTGCTGGTCTCTGGATCATGCTACAGTACTTAATTGAAATTTCATTAAGACACATATGTCATCAGTACAAAGGCACGTGAGCAAGGCTTTGCCAGCTGTTCTGGTACTCTTGATGAAGCTCAGACTTTATGGTGAAGCAACTCATGTAATACCACTACAAACAAACATAATGACCCCCCCAGTGTGTGTGTGTGTGTGTGTGTGTGTGTGTGTGTGAATGCATGTCTGCGAGTGTGTGTGTGTGAGAGAGAAAATCAATTAATTTTAAAAATGTATGATGCCCTGAAAATGAATAAGTAATTGGCGGACCTAAAGTTGTGCTGAGAAAACCACAGTCATCATTAAAAATAACGGTCTTACAGCAATGTGCAGAGAAACAACCGGAACTATTAGTCAGTTATCCGATTGTGACATTAACAGGCTGTTTCCAGGACCGTTTTCTCTCTGGTGCTGAATATTCATGACTGTACTGCACTCTTACTAGCTATGTCTTCTCTTCTTCTTCTTCCAACTTCTACCTGGAAAACAGTCGCAGGTATACTGTAGACACATCACACAGTTGGGGTTTCAAGGAAACTGATTTACTCGGCTTGCAAAGAGCAGGAACTTGGAAAGAACACATATTTGTCAGGGTGCCTCACCTTCGGAGAGTTTACGCATCAGGTTTTGTAATGGCCGCCATTTTGCCAGCAGGACCGGACGCCTCCACCCCAGAAGGCACAAGCGAATCTGAAGGCGCAGGAAATTAGGCGAGGGGAAACCGAGATTGCTGGAATTGGCTCTGCTGGGTGACCTTTCACCTTTTAAAGTGGAACATTTGCTCTTACCGGCTGCAAGGAGATTGGAGCTGACCCAGAAGTCAACCCTGGCCGAAGTTTTGCAACCACTCCCGTTGACGTCAAGAACTCTTGTCGGCTGTAGTTCTGCTCATATGTGGCATGGTACTTATAAAATATGCTTGTAGTTTATGGCAATTTGTTCAATTTTTTTTTCTTTTCACCAAATTATGTATATTCACCATCTGTTGAATAAATTAATTCTTAGACATATTATGAAAATAATATTTCAAATTAAACAAATGAGAGCTGTTTGTTTTTACTATAATTACAGTACTGATATTACTGGAATGCATGCATTCATGTATACAGAGTAATAATTATATTACATTTGGCACACATAACTTTGTAAAAGTCTGCATGTAAAATGAAAACAGTCAAAGAATAAATAAATAAAATAATCAAAGAAAGTTTTGCACATCCCTCTCATCGTGCTGTTATTCACAAACAAGAAAAAAAAAAAAACATCTGTGATAGCTGGGGTGTAATGTTTTGGATGAAATGTATCCTTGAGAGAAGCTAAGTGACAGGAAATCGTCAGTATCGCAAAAGTACTGTACTAACTGTTCACTAGAGTAGGCCATCTTTGCAAATAAAGCAGGCGTGTAGTTGGGCCTGCAGCAGTAACGATCAGATGAGAACAGAACTATCCTCTCTCGCTTGAACACGTGCTCCAGTGTCGAGTTAGGACATGCGAACGGCACCCTGTGAATGTCAAACATTTAACGGCAATGAAAAGCCACTTTCGGCAGCCACAGCCCATTAGCCATAGCGCTAAAGCATTCTTTTTTTCTCTTTTTTTTTTTTTTTTTCTTGCTCCCGAAAATATCACTTCCTATAAATATCATTGCCTCAAATGGCACCGCACGCGCACCTTTGAAATGCGTTCCCGGTGTGAGCCGTTCTCTAAAACGCCCTCCATTGAAACGGACGGAGCGAGTGGGCCTTTCCACACGATGATGTGGGGATCAAAGCTGCCACTTCTGAGCATCCTTTAAACTGACATTAGTCCCAGGGTGCACTGCAGCTGTGCTCTGTGCAGCTCCTGTCATTAGACGAACTACAAAGCCTTCCTTCCGCCAGTGCTCCGGGGGGGGGGTACAACCAGAGAGAGAGAGGGAGGAGAGGGAGAGAGAGAGATAGAGAGAGAGAGAGTGTGAGAGAGAGAGAGAGAATGAGAGAGAGACAGAGAGATAGAGACGCTCATTTTCCCCTTCATCTTTCCAGAGGAAGCTGATCGTTCAAGGACTCCAACTGTCATTACTGAGGGAGAGAGCACTGGTGGAGGTGAAAAAGGACAGAGGTCCTACGGTTGGAGGACTGAAACCTAAAATCTTCTCACAGTGAATGAAGGCACACGACAGGACATAAAGATGTGCCACAAACCCAAGAGCAGGTGTAGCAGAGGGGTGTCCAATCAATATCCGAAAATGACCACTGTGGGTGCAGGTTTTTGTTTTATCCCAGCACTACGATTCCTGACTCGACTAATTAAGCACAGTAATCACATTCTATAAGTAGAATCAGGTGTCTTAGTGCTGTGCTAGAACAAAAACCTGCACCCACACCGGCCCTTTTTGGATAAGAACGGACACCCCTATTACAGAAACAAATGAAACGTGATGCAGAAACTCGGCCCAAAAAGAACATTAAACCGTGATAAACCGTGTTTGCGTTTAAGTAAAGTCTTAAAAGTCATGTTTCCTAACACCGTTAGTCCATAAGATGTGTCTTCCATCATGCTGATTTTGTCAGTTATGAGCATGCATAACCATTTTGTGGACCCCCAGGAAACTCCCTAAGACCCACACAGTGCAAATCGGTGGTCTTGGTGCTCAGTCCCACATTTTCCTGGTTATCTTTGTGGAGGGAAAATTGCGTTTCTGGCACAACGCACAAACGCGAATGGCTCAACAAGCTCATTGCGATGTGTTAAAGATCGAGCATTAATTCTGGGTCCGGACGTGTTGCTGAACGATAATGCCCTGTGGCACACAGCAGTGGGATGAAAAACACACCCGAAACTGGCAGCACACGCTTCGGCGAAACATTAAGGGGAAGGAGGAGCACTCAGGCTCAAACCAGGAGTAAATCTGGAAATGTCACCGCGCTCTGAAAAAAAAAAAAAAAAGAAAAAAAAGAAAGGAAATGGCCAATCGCTCTGAAAAGAGTGTTCAATACACACAATGGCAGACCGTGGGGAAAGTGCTCCCGCGTGTGTGATTGATCTCCTCCTTAAGTGGTCTGGTGTGACCACCTCTCTTTTGACTCCCTCATTCTTCTTCTTCTTCCTCTTCTTCTTCAGTCACGTCTCCTACTGCCCTCGCAAGCACCACCACTGCCTGCTATAGCAGCAGACCGCTGTTTACCGTTATGAATTATGCAAATATCACCATATTAAAATTCCATTAAATACTTCTCTATTAATGCAGATAATATTATGTAACCCTGTATAACATTTGGAAAACATAGAAAAAAAAGTTTCATAACTTATTGAGTAGTATGTATATAAATATTTTCAAATGGCCGTAATAATTTATTTATTTATCAATTTGATGATACTTAACTAGTGCTCTGTTCTTTTAAAACTATTTTTTGTACTTTTTCCTAAGAGGAATAATAAATACATTTTATTTGGATTGCATATTTCATAGCATACAAGGACAGTACATCCATCCATCCATTATCTATACCTGCTTATCCTGGGCAGGGTCGCGGGGGGTGCTGGAGCCCATCCCAGAATACATTGGGCGAGAGGCAGGAATACACCCTGGACAGGCTGCCAATCCATCTCAGGGCACACACACTATTCACTCACACACTCATACCTATGGGCAATTTAGAGTCTCCAATTAGCCTACCTGCATGTCTTTGGACTGTGGGAGTGAACCCGAGTACCCGGTGGAAACCCACGTGAACACGAGGAGAACATGCACACGGAAAGGCCCAGGCTGGGATTCGAACCCAGAACCTTCTTGCTGTGAGGTGACAATTCTGCCCTTGTGCCACCCTTAGAGCTGTACAATGCAAATAAAAACTAAATAACAGAAAAAAAACACATTTTAAAAAGTAAAATAGGGGCAAAGGGGACGATACAATTAGAAATAATCACATACACAAATACACAAGGAGACAAGTCTTGCACAATAGGCAGCACAAATTGCATGTGGTATTTTTTCAAAGAGGATCTAACCCTCTGTGTTTAACACAACAAATAAAAAGGAAAACATTGAGTATACAGTATAACACATAACCTAAACAACATTATTGGATATGGGTAAATGATTTGTTGAATATATGTCATATATTATGTGGGTAAAACAAATGGCATAACATAATATTAGTTTGAAGATCTGTTACATACCATTTGCTTAGAGCCAGCTTGAAGCTAAGCTACTGTAGGTGTGTGTTGATTGAACTGCAACTGGAGCTTGATATTGGCAAGAGACATGTTTTAACAATTTGATAAAAAGCGTTTTTTTGAAAATAAATAAAAATAAAATAAACTAGGCTTATGAAGTTAGCTACCTAAGGCTTTTCCTTGAGTAAAAAACGCTTTTGATCTATGTTGCTACTCAGCAAAACAGCTTAATGACTCTGTTGTTTCTAAGCACACAGCACAAGTTCACTGTCCTCTTGCCATTCACTACCCATTCCCAACACTTTATTTCAAATGTAATTTTACAACACTTAATTTCATTTTATTAACTTTATTCTTCAAATTAGATTTCTTAATAAATTTAAAAAAATACGGTTTTTCCACATTTGAACATTCCTATTCATTTCCTCAGTCCCTTGATTTTATTATTTATTTTTTCTGTTCATTTTGTTTCACCTCTTTTATATGGTTGCACACTTGTTAATATAAATGGTGAAAAAAAAAACATCATCAGCCAGTGCTTATGTTGCTGGACGGAGAAATAAAGCAAAACAAAGTGTGAGTGTTTTTCTTTTTTCTTTTCTTTTTTTTTTCCCCGAACAGGATAGAGAGTCGCCATTTAAGAGCTCGCCGATTCATCTTCTGTCCCACTCCGCTCCCACGGCGCCGCTGAAAAATGAAGATGAGGAGGGGAGAATGCGAAAGTAATGAGTCCAAACGAAGAAACGATATTAGCGCAATGTGATTTTTTGTCCGAGAGGCGAAAAAAGAATCCGCCAAATAAATAGGGCATCACCACGGCAGCTCGGGCGGCGGCGACCGCGGATGCACTTAGCGCATTCGCATTATTCCCGCTTAATGCTGAAGTTCTTGTATTGGCGTAGCCGCTAATGGCTTCCCAAGGGCTCGGGTCATTTTAGTTTTAGCCTCGCCTTCATCACTGATTTAGGATTGAAACGGCTGCAGGGCGCTTCATAGGACTTTGCCACTGATTCCATTAACCTGCCAAAGGAGGATACCCAATCATTACATTACATTGCATTATGGGCATTTAGCGGACGCCCTTATCTAGAGTGACTTACTCAGCCTTTTGAGCATCTATTTATACGGCTGGTTATTTTTTTTTACTGAAGCAATTCAGGTTAAGTACCTGGCTCAAGGGCACCAACGGCAGTGTGTCCTACCTGGGAATCAAACCCGCAACCTCTGGATTACAAGCCCTGGTTACTTAAACATTACACCTCACTGCCACAATCACCTCATTAGCCCATCTTCTTTTTCCTGCTGTCCTCACATCAGACTGGAAGAAAGGCCAGTTGTTATGTTCGTTTAAAAAAAAAAAATACTTACACTAAACTATTTCCGGTTGCGTGGGTTGTTTATTCTATGTTTTTTCCAGATGTTTAGATGATTGTAATTCGACAAAAAAAAAAAAAAAAAGTACAGAGCAAAGCAATGAGATGCTACGCAGGGTCTTTATACACATTACTTATGAAGAGGGACTTAAATCATTTGTATTCTTGGTAAATGTAGTCTCGGGGGAGTCTTTAAACATTTGAAAGGGATTAATCAGGCAGATTGTGATAATGACTTCATATATATTGAGCAGAAACGCAAAAGGCACAGGTGTAACTGAGAAAAGTAAATGTCACTCTGATGGCAATCTTTATTAATAATGAACATTTAAACACAGTATTTTTCACTTTTCTTTTTGCGTTGTTTCATGATTCATGCTGTAATGAAATTTGAATTATATTTATTTTTTTCCACTTTCCTGCAAATGGTTATATGGTGCAGTCGCAGTCAGTTGGTCAAAATGGTTCTAATGGCATCACAGGGGTCAACTGTGATGCCCAGGACAGCAATAGAATTCTTTGCTTTCTAAAACCTCTCTCCTCACAGCTTAGCACAACTTCTGTTGCTATAGAAACACTTAAGTCTTGACCCTAATAATAGTGCACCACCAGTGTTTTTTGCCAGTTTTTTTTTTTTTTAATAAATAGAGTAGCTTCCTTCATATACTCAATTGGATTTATTAAGAATCTCTGAGTAACATGTTCTATGCTAAAAGGATGCCAGTTTTGCAATCATGTAAAGAATACATAAAGTAAGCATAGCCTTATGCATAAAAGCGCCAAAATAAAAGAAATTAAAAAAAAAAAAAACTTTAAATGGAAAACCAGCGAGTCATTTGTAATTTAATTGTAATTGGATGGTGCTTCTGCCGACCAGTGAATGGACACTCTGTGGCTGCTGAAAATCTCAGCACTTTGAAACATGCACGCATGCATTATCGCCAGCATGCTGACACAAGGGCCGCCGTGTCTTCAGAAATACGTGGCAGGGTGTTGCTAGCATTGATGTCAATAACAGACACCCACCACAGAGGGATAGAAGAAAATAAAAAAAAAAACAAGATATTGAATAGTAAAACCAGACAAAACAGAACACAGAACCCCGCAGCTACAAATTCAGGATAATTTAAGCCGTAAATAGAAGTGACAGTCAAAATGTCAGATCCTTCTATGATTTGACTCTTTTCTATCTGTGACATGTCAAATAAGCGCTGAAAAATATTCACACGTGCACAGTACAATTTACAAACTGACAGCGTAAAGCGGTGATACATGTTAAAGGTTTTTTTTTTTCTTTCCTTCTTTGAATGCCCATTATTTCATATTTTAAGGCAGGTCATTACTTTTACTGGAAGACAAAGACAGACAGATGGGCACTAATATGCTAGGCCATTAAACTGTCCACCTTTTTTTTTCTGTGGTCATTTTATTATATTCACTTCACTGTTGAATAAAACCGAAGATGTCTAAACTTCGTAATTAATTTTGATAAATTTTTAGCATTATGTAGTTCTTTGCCAAGAACAGGAGTGAATGGCTTTGTGAACCTCAATTCCATTTCTGTTGAATTGCGATTAAACTTTATCCAAACTTTTCTTTTTAATCAGGGAGCAGCTAGGGACCAAAATCCTTCTCAGATAAGCATCTGGCTAGTTCCAGGAAATTTGAGCAACAAAGTACAAAATTGTGTCTTTGCTCGAAAACGGATGTAAGATGAAAAATGGTAAGTGGTCAGTTCATTTCAGTTCACTGGGACCACTTACGTTAAATAAATAAATTAATAAACATAACGTTAATTCATTTTTAGCCTTTTGTTCTTAACCGTTGCTCCAATGAGGCCGAATCAGAGACAGATAGAGACAGACAGACAGACAGCTAGCGAGAAAGAGAGAGAGACAGGCAGACACAGACAGAGAGAAAGACAGAAAGACACAGAGAGAAAGAGAGAATACTTCACATTAGAAATTCCAGACTAAGAAGCAGTGGTTTCTCACACACCTGCCCATAAGACTCCTGCTCTCCGATCACACACCCGTTGCCCCTGGAGCTCCGCAGGACTCCGGCATAATCACTGCCCCCCCCTGCAGATATTAATGGATGATTAGGCCTGCACTACCCGAGCAATATCTCCTCTCCTCCTCGCCACACACAGGGACAACAGCTGCACAGGTAGCGCCGACAGACAACAGATGCGCCGAGCATCAAGACTGCGCCCATCTCCTCCGGCCTGTAGGGGGAGCCCTGCTTCTTTGACCGTCAGCACAAACACTTAACCCAAAGATCACTGGAAACGCCACTACTAATAATGCTGAATGGAAAATTTGTCGAAGAGAACCGTGTCGCAATTGATTCCTTATTGATCCCTGAAACTATTTTAGACTGTACTTATCGAAAAGCCACAGAGCGAGACAAAAAGCTCTCCAGTGCATCTCTCGACCTTTCACCAGACGTCCCTCAGTGGTGGAGTGAAGCCATGACACAACAGGATGACAACCGTAGACTGTTTTTGTGTTCCTACGTGAAAGGTTTTTAATGTGATCTACTGTGATGCAGCCAGTTAGCCCTTTTAGCCTGGGAAATTTGAGGAAATGAAAAAAACCTGCATACACACCAGCCCTACAGGACACAAATTGCCTATCCCTGGCCTAGTCTGAGCCCACGGAGTGGAATGTTTCTCATCACGATGACCCATATGTCCTTTCTGTACACTGACCAATCACAGGCCCCCTCCTGTATTCTGTTAACGGTACATTCATAAGCTCTTTGCTGCATGCAGATGTTACTCAAAACTTATTCAGGTACTGGCATTAAATGCAGGCAGAGGCACACCTCACAGCGACACCAATTGCATTACATCATGATTCTTATATCTGAAGCTATCATTAATCCCTTTCTGTTTTTACGGTGCCATTCTCCGCAATGCGGATGTTACCTCTCGTAGTATGTGTACCCTGCTATACTTACAGGTGGCTAATATTAGTGATATAGATTGATTACACAGACATTGTGAGCTCCTTTTCCTTGAAAACTATCAATAAAGGCCCTGTAAAGCACACACAGATCCGTCAAGGCTGGGGGCATTTCGAATGTGCCTGCGCTTGTAAACCAGTCTCAAAATTACAAAACCCAATAATGATGATACATATCCTGCAATTTAGGGGGAGCAAGCAGGCTGAATGAACGCATCGGTTATGAAGCGACGTCTCAGGTTTCCAGCTTTGTTCGTTATGGCAGTTGTTGAAAAGAACATCCAAAGCTGGCGTTGGCACTAAATGCTGATGGTGTTAAAATGAATGCGCACCGATAACTTAATTCTTAATTAGCACATTACGGTACATTAAAAACAAAACAAAACAAAGAAGAAGCTAGCAATCATGTTTTTTTAAAAGAGGCATGTCAGTGCAATTGTCACTTAAATCTCTTCTATAGATTTGACATGGGCCACAGCATTATTAAAAAGTAAATAAATAATAAAAATACCTAACCGGCATGAATTTGACTTTGTCTTTTAATGATTTTGGGAAATATGGAAGGAAAAAAAACATTTCTGCTTCATTCACAAAGACATAAAAAGAAAAAAAAAAGTTAAATTAATTAAATTTCTGCTTTGAAAAACGAAAACAAGCTTCCATGCAATCCCAGACTCTATTAAACTGCATTTTAACGTAATTTGGACAAAGGGGCAGAATCTACTGACCAGTGTTGTTCGGTTCCGTGCCGGTCTAGCAAACGACGCGTTCTAAATAATATCGTAATGATGTTACGCACTCAACCTTCCGACGGGCCGATCCAGTTCCGTGCCTCCTCGGCCGCGCGCTATAAAATAAGCACGGCGGCCGGGGAGTGGCCGGTCATAGCGAGACGATGCAGATTTACGACCGACTCTTTCGTTCTGTTTACACTTTCAGTGCCGGTAATAAAACGACACCCTTCTTGCATCGATGAAGAGCCGCACGGGCTGGGTAAGTTTCAAAAAGGGGGGGGGGGGGGAGGCCTTTCATAGCCTGACAGAACTCCTAAATCATGCGTCCGTACAAAAAGATGAATTTACGCTGCGTGATTAAATGCGCGCCGCACAATTTACTCTCTCGTGCAAAACACAAATCAGTCCGTCATTAAAAAAAAAGAAAAAAAAAAAAGAAAGAATTATCTTGGGAATTAGGATCAAGGTCAATTCCTCCCAGTCACCATAATTCATCATTAAGATATGCAAACATGAACACTGCCATGGCAAACTACAGTACAGCTGTAGCCTCTGCTGTTCAGGCTTATAATGGAAACTTTGAATAGTGAGAATTGAAAAAAAAAGTGCTTCCCTTGTGCAGACGTTCCTTCAAATAGTAATTTGTCCTCATTTTGAAATAATTTGCAAATGGGCGCTGACACACATTTAAATCTGTTTGGCAGGCGATTAGTTAATGAAACAGTAAACATAAAACTGTCTTGCTTTTGTAAAAACTACACAGTGAGTCTTTGTTTTCCCCTCAGAGCTATCAAGGGAATTCTGAAGACTGTACTGTACCGTACATTCACAACGTCAATAGAGATTTGCTACGTAAACATATGTATACGTAATTTTTCCGCATATTCTCCAAGATGGTGTACTGTAGCAGATCTTATTTCAACTGATACCGGTGGGCCTACTCTTGAAGTGTACTCTTCTGATTAAATAATTTGACATTTAATTTAGGCCACATGAAATGAAATGGACATTCAAATAAATAAATAATTAAATAGCTGATATAAAGCAGAAGAAATGAAAATAAAATGAGAGAGCAGACAGGGTGATCAGGACACTTAATCGCTTAATCCATCCTAATTAAGACATGAAGCTGTTAAGCCAAATAAAATAGCCTAAGGCTGTGTTTACTAGTCAGAGAGGGCGGTCTTACTTTGCATGCTAGGGGTAAGCACCGTGAAGATTGCTTTGCTACTATGAAATCTCCTTATTCAGAGCGATTGTCCATCCATCCA
Source organism: Anguilla rostrata (assembly GCF_018555375.3). Taxonomy (NCBI): domain Eukaryota; kingdom Metazoa; phylum Chordata; class Actinopteri; order Anguilliformes; family Anguillidae; genus Anguilla; species Anguilla rostrata. The sequence continues at coordinate 7,690,182 of NC_057940.1, read as the reverse complement.
TCCATTATCTATACCTGCTTATCCTGGGCAGGGTTGCGGGGGGTGGTGGTGGAGCCTATCTCAGCATGCATTGGGCAAGAGGCAGGATTACACCCTGGACAGGTCGCTAATCTGTCGCAAGACGCACACACCATTCACTCACACGCTCATACCTATGGGCAATTTAGAGTCTCCAATTAGCCTATCTGCATGTCTTTGGACTGTGGGAGGAAACCGGAGTACCCGGAGGAAACCCACGCGAACGCGGGGAGAGCATACAAACCTCACACAGAAAGGCCTCAAGCCGAGATTCGAACACACAACTTTCTTGCTGTGAGGTGACAGTGCTACCTGCAGTGCTTTTTACGAGGAGTTCACTAAATATTTACGAGTGCAGAGAGCACAGTGCTGATTGCATTAGCAGGAATACACATTCTCTTGCATTGTGCATCAATGCAGAAGCTGAAGCACTGGGTAATGAAAGAATAAAATATGACACCGTGCTGACAAGTCAGATACAGTGCTCTGTCAGTCTTGCACCCTAATGTCGCCATATTCTCTGTGCAAGGTTGACTCAGTCAACTGTAATCAGCTCAGTGTGAACTCTGATTCAGAGAAATTACATGCCTCAGTAACGGGAATAATATAGACAGAGATGATCCATTAACTGCTAAGAAGATACACAGTAGAAATGTATGAAACGTAAATGGAGAACAAAAAAATAATAATATTATTATTAATCTGTCCATTGGTGATGGGAACGGCAAAGGACGAAGAAACCGTAATGGATGAAGCTACAGTGTGTGACATCTACTAAGAGATTTGAATGAATCCAGAAAAAAATAACTGATCTCACAGATGGCTCCACCTATTTTTGGATTCACAAAAAAAGTCTCACTTTCTATCCAATGCATAGAACTTCTGATCTAATGTAACAGGACACGCAGACTGATAGAACGGAGTAATGAATATATGCAAATACATAAAATGTTTCTTCTCATACTTTGAAGGAATAGTATTAGTAACTCCCTCGCTCATTTAGGTTTTATTTTCCAGATTTCTCTAACCATTACAGGCATTTAGTAGACATCTTATCCAGAGTGACTTACACAACTTTTTACATAGCATTTACATTGCACCCATTAATTCCATTTATTACATCGCTTCCATCTATTCAGCTGGATGTATACTGAAGAAATGCAGGATAAGTACCCTGGCAGTGTCCTACTGGGGAATCGAACCTGTGACCTTCAGGCTACAAGACCAGCTCCTCACCCATTACACTACGCTGCCGCCTTCACCGGTAGCAACCACTGTGTTCCAGTCGTGATGTCGTTAAGGACATAAGAAAAGGGGGTTATAATCTATGACTGGAGTCGATAGGAAGCTGGGGAGCTCTTAGCGTAGTCTGGCGAAAAACAAAAGCACAAAAGGGGACTGGGGCCACTCATCTGAGCCAATTTTCAGACCCACTGCAACTGCCACAGCTACAGCAAAGTGAGCCGGAGTACGCTGCAACAGTAATGGGTCTCGGGCTGAGAGGACAGATAGCTCAAAAATATAATACTGTCAGCCACATTTTCAAAGGGAGCCATTCTGTGGACACAACAGAGGTCATGCTGTGGCTTTGCTGTTTTTTTTTTTTTTTTTGTTTTTGTTTTTTTTTGTTTTTTAAAGGCAGATGACAGGACTCGGTTTTCCGAAATGCACAATGCACTTTTCCAGCTCCTGCTAGCACATCAATTTAAAATCAAATGGCAAATCGATTTATTGATCCTGCTAAATAGCAAATTGTGATTGTAAATTGAAAATCGATTCCGTAACAAACTAATTAGTGACATTCCAACAGTAAGACTTCACTGAAAGTACGAAAATGAGACAGTAAATCAGAGAAGCTGGAGGAAATATGAAATACGCATTTTTATAATCTTCAATAGTATTCTTTTTTAGAACAATTAATAATTACTTAGTAACATTAATTACTAAGTAATCAAGGCACCACAACTGTTTCACAATGGTGCCACAGACCCCTCCACTTACGTACAATCCACGTATTTCTTATAAATAACTTACATTTCATAAATTTCATTTCATATTTCAGAATATAAATGCAGAGACCCAACAACCTGTAATATAAGCACAACTTCAAATATGAAACTATGATGAATAAGCGCAAGGGAAACCGGGCCCCAAAGCTAAAACAAACATATTGATTTCATAATTTAGACAGTTACACATTTTGAAGTGGCTGAATGAATGGAAAATGTGGTTTATTAAAACCGAAGTCCTTTTATCTGTACTGTACATATTGGGTAATCTTTTAGATCGGCTGAGTCATTTACTGACTTTTGGAGAAGCTCAGGAAAAAAAAGCTCTTTAATCTAAAGATCAAATTATCTCTCCAGCTACAATGAAATTATTCGGTATCATGATGACATGATGGGACATTAACAACTTTAACACAAAATAACATGAAGATATGGCCTATGAGTGATATGAGCCTTTAAATACAATATTTTAAGAATATATAAAAAAGTATTATTATTTTTTTTGATTTTAAGTTGCATGTTTCATGCTCATTAATGTGATTTGATATGACAAAATACTGTGGTATAAGTAAATCTTTTCATTTTGTGTATGTCTGGGTCTGAAACACAATATTAAAACAATAGAGAATTCACAATATCATGTGTTTATATCTTGCACATATTAAATTATATAAAATGTGAAACTGCAAAAAAAAAAAGAAAAAATTTAAAAGTGGTTTGACAGTTAATAATGCATGTTATTAGTTCACCATGAGATGCATTCAAGAACTGCAGGGTTAGCACATTAATCAACTCTGTTCAAACTGAACTCAATGCACTGTGGCATTAGACAAAGGCGTTTAAGTTTATTGGTGAAGGATACAGACAGAGCACTTTATGAACAGATTTATGGAGTTAATTATAATTTCACTTTGTAGAATTGTATTTTTTCCTAACATATCAGATCCCTCTGGGGCAGGGGGATTTGAGGTTAAAATTGCAACAGAAACAAATAAACAATAAAACTCCTATTCCAATAAAATAAATAAAATAAAAAATTAAATAAATAAAAAAAACTGCAAAATCATCATAGCATTAACAATCTGGGAATCGGCAGGGCATCTTAACCGAGTTCATCCTGCCAGGCAGGCATGATCAATACACTGTATTAATCAATCGGTTTATCTGTGCATCAAAGTACCTTTGCAACCAGCACAGAAACTATTTTAAAGGAGTATTTTACATTTTAGCATGAACTATTTTACAGACCACAACATAAACCAGCAAAAAAAAGCACATCCCATCCACATTCAATGGTGCGGTCAGTCCTTGGTACCTCATTGGCTCACATGATATACCTGCCATTTATTGTGTGACTCCAGGGCTAAAAATCTTCCCGCTAAATAAGCAAGAGCTGTTCCAGAACAACGACGTGCTTTGTACCTACAGTCGCGTGACGCCCCGACCGTCCCTTTTACACTCAACCCCGGGGGGGGCAAATAAAGCGTTCAATACAGAGAGCCATGATGGATGGGCCAGCGCATCCTGCTATGTCCAAGGAACAGCAAGGCATGTCTTATTAATGGTGTACTGTGGCCCGCAGTCAATCTGGCTACATTATCTGATGCCCACAGCTCTTAAAGCATTAAGTTAATCACCAATTGGCCCTTCTAAAAAAAAATTTGTATTCATTTATTTCATTGACTGGCAAACTTTGAAATTGGGACACCTTAAAATGTGATTAAGCACGTACATGGGTTGCTCAACTACACTATTCACAGTAACATTAAGGGCACAAGAGAACCTTGTGGCTGGATTAACTCTAAACCTAAATCTAATTTTGCTGGGTGTGCATTGCTGTAAAAACAACTGGTTGACTCGCACAAAGAATAAGGACAAATCACAGAGACCTTCAGTCGCCATCTACGTGTACATATACAGGCAATCATATTGTAACGTCTGAATATGGAGAAATGAACAAACTAAAGGAATAAAAATAAATTTCCCTACCCCTGTGTTGACAAAAAAAAAAAAGGCATTTTTATGTTTTATTTTGAAGGCCTTCTAGCTTCCAGTCTCTCAAGGACTTCTGAACTGACCATTTCCCCCCTCAGTCTTAAAAGCAAAACAAAAAACATATCTTATGCACTGCTCTCGATATTAAGTACATTACTGAACTGCATCCATCTCCGCTAATTATTCATGGTGGGGTGGAGGGGTTGGGGGTGGGGGGGCAGGGGGGCGGGGGGGGGGGAATAATTACGGAAAACACGGGTAGTCATGTTCAGAATTGATTTGCGGAGCGGGGACCCCCCGGGGAAATACGGCGATCATTTGCATGCTGTTCTTAAATGGCGGCCTGGCGTGTGATGGAACGCCGCGCGCCTTCGGAGCCGGGGCGCAGCCTCCGGAGCGCCGACCTTGACTGAGGTCCCCCTTCGCTCCGCCGCCGCGTAAGCCATGAATTTAGCGGCGTTTCGCGGGAAACGGTCTCCGTATGTTCCTCGTGATGCGCGTGAGGCGGGGGCGACGAACGAAGGGGCGAGCCGCGCGGCTGCAGAAGGCGCGTTGCCTTTGAGGCCGGGCCTTTTTTTGTTCGCTGGCCCGTGCAAAAAAAAAAAAAAAAAAAATGAAATGCACGGTTGAAAAATAATCGGTCGGATGATGATTGCGGTCATGGCGACCAACTCAAGGGCAGATGTATATACACACAAATGACAATAGAGAACGTGTCAGAAAGTGCTGATCGTTGCTGTAATAATAATACTAATACTAATAATAATAATAATAATACTATAGCCAAGTAGAAATTGTGTCATAATTCCAAATTCAAATTTTAACTGAACATAATATTTTTTCAGACAACAGATGTATTTTTAGTTATGCGCAAATGCAGAAAATACATGCTCTCCTGCACTTGGAAGTGTGTGATGTAAGCCGCTGTAACTGATCACACAGCAGTCTGCGGGTCGAGCCCGCACAGACCTGAGTCGGAGGACACTTTATGAGCAGCTTAAAATGAAGACTTGGCCCGGCGCCCAATCCTTAACAGGATGCACCACCCAGCAGCCTCCAGCCTCTATTCAATCTTTTACACGCAGTGAAGTGATGCAATGTGTATATACAGTGCCCTCAAAATGTATGGTAATTGTATGATCCATGCAGATCATCTACTGTAATATGGGTGTAAAAATCCTCAAATTAAAGCTGACAGTCTGAACCTTGACCTCATATTCATTGATTTATTTACAATTCGATGTGCTGGAGTGCAGAGCCAAAACAGCAAAACATGTGCCACAGCCCCAGTGCTTGCATTTAACTGCACACACACGCAAGCACACACACACACAGAGCATGTTTATTTATCAAGGCGCGCAGTAACTTTAACTTGACCTCCGATAAGTGGCGTCTTCCACCCGGGCAATGCATTCCAAACGCGCGTTCGATCTCAAAAAACACCTCAGCCTATCAGCTCCTGATTCACACTCCATCGTAATACTGTAAATCCGGGCAGTCGCATTGTGGAACCCCTTTCCCCCCCCCGGGCGAGAAAAAAAAAAAAAGATTTATTTCAAATTGTGTTACCGGCCCGGTGCAGTTCAGTTACCTTTTATCTTTCCGGGCACCCCATATGTGGCCAAATTTATCTCATATTACTACAGCATGAAATGAAGCCCTATGAATAATGCATAGCGGCTTTTTCTCTTCTCGTTGGATTTTTTTTTTTTTTTCCCCCCCATCTTTTACCGGAGCGCCTTATCGCAAACCGATGTCCGTGGGGTTAAAACAGCATTAAATATCACACGTCGGGAGGAAAATAAGAGCAATAATGCAGGTGTGTGCTTTTCCCTTTGACATCCCCCCCGCTCTCGCTCGCATGCGATTTTATTCAATTTGTCGGTGGCGCATGGCACGCGACGCTAAGGCAAGGCAATTTTTTCGCTTGCAAATTCTGGCTGATACAAGTGACTTCCATTTGCAATGCCGGCCGCCACTGCGCAAATGGCTCGCCGTGGCTATAATGCGAGCATTTGCGATGTAATGTACAGAGACGGAATTCTCAATTTTCTGCAAAATGGCACCGTCGCTGAAACGGGGAGCACCCGCCCGTCATCGGTAACAGGATTTGAGATCATTTCTGCCACCGCTGAATAGACACAACTGCCAATGTGACACCGAGATTTAACTTTTAGGTTAAGCTGAGGTTTTTTTTCTGCCACCATTTTCTTTCCTTCGTAGGAAAAATCCCTTCTTTATCAACATTGCTTGCAATTTAACTCAATTATTTTACTGAAGTATTGCAAATGGCAATATCTCTGGATAATTTGAGGACAAAATAGTCTTTTTCTTCTGGGACAAATTAACATATTGCAATTCAAAATAGGGGCTTTGGAATCATGTTTGATCTTTCAGCTTGTGTAGATCTAATACGTTTTACCATAAATGCATATACTCTATAAATATACAATGTATCTACAAGGTGGAGAATTGTATCTCGAGGGGTACCCAAATGTATTGGCTGGTTTTACTAGGGGTTGGTACAGTGACTAGAAGACCTAATACATCCTTAATTTGCAAATGTATCACTTGTCTTAAACACATTGGGAGATGTACTGTTATATAAATTGCAAAGTTTTAATATTCTCAGTGTACAATCAACTGGGAAATTAATACAATTCATAAACTGACAGAACAACATTATCCATTTCATTTAGTGTGCCAGCTAGCCAAAGTGTATCTGGCTAGTTCATAAACAAACCATATCAGCAATCAGGTCAGCATGAATATACATTATAGTTTGCATTTAAAAGACACAAACATCTTTAGTTGGTTAGTTGACAAGCATTTTATTCACACTTACCCTCAAACATAGCACAATGACAAAATATCCATTTCCAAAGATTCATAGGTACAAGAAAACACAAACATGAACAAAGTTATGCTAGCAAGCTTGCTATATTAGCACTAGATAACTTTCTAGCTAGTGTGAATTGCCATAGCCATCAGCGTGATAGAGTTAACACCTGATCTGAAGAATTCTTGATTGGTTATGTGGCTTACTACTGCACTTGTTTTAGTCCCACAAAGGTTATTAATGACCAAATGTATCAATGCTAATTCCATTTATTAATATTTAACCGGGGAAGTTTATTAAGACAGGTAGTGATGTTTCATCATGTCCATCTGTTGGATTCCCTGTCCTTAAATATATCACCGTTACCGTAAACTACGTTTTCCGTTTAATTTACCTGTTTCTGTTCGCCCTAAAATGATAATTTACTTTGCGCTCAGGACACCAGATCAGTGAGCACAAAAAGCAGATCTGTGGTCCTCCTGCTCGTGCAGAGTACTGCCAGTCATGCAATCCACAGCCTCATCACAAATTGCCGAGCTAAATTACTGTCATTGTTATGCAATCAAATCGTCTTTATGTCCAATTAGCCATTTGGGCGATGTTAACTGAAGGGGACAGGGACACCTCGTCTCATCCACTTCCCTCAAACCTCGCACAGTCAGCTTGAGCCAAATCTTGTTCTACGTATATTTCTATATATCTACTTATAGGGGGGGGGGAAGGAAATTCTGTTGGTGAAGCCAATTGAGTACTCAAAACAGTTATTGTAATTGTATTATTGTAATTTATGTTTGGATCAATTATAGGGACTAAAAACTGTATGGTAATTGTGTTTTTATGTCTGTGCATGTCACAGTAATATGGTTGATCAGTTAGATCTTCAGTTTATATTTAAAAAATGTAGATGTATAAATAATAAATGAAATATAATAACCAGATGATTATATTTAGGCTGAGAAGAATTCAATGGATATTCCTGCCAGTGGTAATTAATTTTATTTTATAATTAAGTCGGTAAATATCTAACCTTATGAATCCATAATTATTAAATCAGGCTTTTATTATTCATTATCATGTTGTATTTTTTTGTTAAAGTGTGAGCATCTGTCACCGTAATGAGGTTTGATTTTCTACCAGCGACATTACCTCAGGCTCTGCAAGTGTGTTTTTTGGGCTGATAAGAACAAAATGTGTCATGTCAGATTTAATTTCTAGCAGGCAAGTGGCAGTTATTAACTTTAAAAATCGCTTTTCTTGTTGATGGGATCACACATTGCATATAAGTGATTCCTACATTACAGGTTCCACCACTGTTCTCACAAAGCTTGTATTGATTGTAGGCCACCTATATTCGAGTTATTATTTTTCTCCACTTTTCTCAGCCAAATACAGGAGCAAAAATGCAGTAGAAAATATGAACCTCAGAGTTACGAAACTCAATGTATAAAACCCAGTTTGTATGCACATTTATGCCATACCAGTACCAAGCACTGATGCAAAAATGTGAACATTAAAAGTGGGGGAAAAAAGCTAACATGCCCCTATGTATAGAATTATTTATTTATTTTTTAACCAAGGGAATATCTTAACACATCTTTACACTAATAAAGATGGGGAGACCGTCCATAAAACAGCTTACTCCCAACCCATAAACAGATCCCCCTCACCCCCCTCACCCCCCACCGCCCTTCCCCCGTAGCCAGAGGTTTAATTCCCTTGCCAGTGGTACTTTCTGTACACTGATTCTATTTTTACCCTTTTACATCTCTGTGTTCTGCCCATCAGAGTGAAGAGAACAAAAATGCAATAGAAAGGCGAACTACCCAAGGAGGAGATGTATCATTCTGAAAATATATATTTTTTTACATTTATTTATTTATTTATAAGAAAAGCTCAATTTTCACATGTGCACATTAACAATGCAACCAAAACAGCAGCAAGCACCAGCATTCAAGTTAAAAAGTGCTCTTAAAACACAACTAATTATTTAACTGTAAAATTGCACCCTGCCAGATGTTCTTACTGACATGGGCATATTGACATGCTCAGCTATTGTTTATTCAAACTGTTTTTTCTAAAGCATTGACCCACCAACATAGATGAGAAATATAACATTTATGTTGAAAATATTCTGTGCACACCCAGGTGTGTGTGTGGTACTGTTATAAATTCCTCAGGGAAAAAAAATTAAGTTATTCACTTATATTCTAAAACAGAGACCTTTGATTTGTGTTCCTCTTTGAAATCATGGTCTGCCTGAAGTCATGCTGCTAGATTTGTACTAGTTGTATAATTGAGGGTATCTGTTGAAAAATCAGCTTTCTATGATTTTTCCCTTTGGTTGTTACTGTTTGAGATCTCGTCTGTTTGAAGTTATGCCGCTGAATTGGTCACACTTGTAAAATAGAGTGCATCTTTTGAAAAAATCAGCTTTTTCTACTGTAAATGGCAAAAAAAATTGTTGTGACAAGGGATCCTTGTTTTGGGAACAAGCTCCTGAAGGGATGTATTCTGCATAAATCATTTTATTCATGTGATCGGTTAGAATGCTTCATGAGATTGCATTAATATTAATGCAATTTCCACTTTCTCTGCAGGCATTTGATTCCCAGAATTAAATAAATAACAGCAGAACATCAGGGAAACTTACGTAATACATTTTGGCATCTTATTCACAGCGAAGCCAAAAGCTTTATTCATATCGAATGTGTTGCTTTGACTTTAATTGTATGTTGTCCCAGTGTACAGCAAGCACTCACTCACTCAAATATGCCAATATGCTGATTGTTTGGAAAAAAAAAAAAAAAAAAAACAACAATATGCACAATAAACATTCAACAATGGTCCACCTGCTGGCATGCGTGTGCTCTAAAGTTCCACATTTAAGAGTCAGGTTTGCGTATTTTTTGAAAATGTGTTCCTGTGTGAAGGAACACAACCATTACTTGTTCGATAGAGCAGCTGTACACGTATAGGATGGAGTGTAGCACAGTAGGTAAGGAACTGGGCTTGTAACCGAAAGGTCACAGGTTCGATTCCCGGGTAGGGCACTGCCGTTGTACTCTTGAGCAAGGTACTTAACCGAAATTGCTTCAGTATATATCCAGCTGTATAAATGGATACGATGTAAAAATGCGATGTAAAAAGTTGTGTAAGTCGCTCTGGATAAGAGCGTCTGCCAAATGCCTGTAATGTAATGTATACATTACAGTAAATCTCACAGCAGCTATGCACGTATACATAAAATTGTTTCCGATTGGACTTTCGCCAGCTGATATGGCGTAAAATGCTTGTAAATATTCCCCCTTTTTTCAGGGTGGCATCGTGACATGCTAGCAATCTTTAAAATGGTTTTAGCATCTCGTTGACCACTGGCGGCCGGTTCTCGTTCGCGGTTGTCCTTATACTGTATCTTTAATTTCCTCATCTATAAAGAGAATATTGAAAATGTTGTATTTCCATTGACCATGACATGGACCTCAGTCTGAAGCTCAGGACCTAATCAGAGTTTTTCAGAAATTAATAAATTCTTATTCAAGTCAAATTCACATGGGCAGCAATTAATTATTAAGAGGTATAGCGGGGTCCCTCCCGTGTCTTCATCAGAAATTAAAACTTTGGAAGGGCGTCACGGGGGCGGCCTTTTTTATATTTATTTTACATTGATGAAAAATGAATATACTGTGGGTCTCGATTTGCCGAACAGCGGATGAGCAGGGATGCATTCCTTTAAAGTAGGACGCGTGGAGAGGTGGGTTTGCCTGCGGGATTTGTAAATGTACGCCAAGCTACACATTAAGCCTCTTGATGTCTGCCTGGAGTGTTAAAACATTTAAATCAGTGTTTGAGGAGGCTTGTTTACTGTGACAAAATCACTTTCGTCAACCGACGTCTCCTCGGTTGTGTCATCACCACTGCGGCATTCATCTACCGCAGTTTAAATATAGATACGTTTGCATATGTTTACGTGTTTTAGATCTGTGATCGGTTTAATAAATTTAATTTTCACCTGTCTGAAAGATGTTTTCTTAATGACAGATATGTACCTATTTAGCCTGGAGTGGTTGATGTGGGAATTGATGTACTGTAGAACTGGCATGAAACCAAAGCAAAACAACTTGTTAAGATAATCAGTCAGTGGCTACTATTTTTGTACACAAAAGGTTACACACGGGGGATACTGTTGTAGTTACTCTTAATGTTGGGAAACTAACAGCAAATGAATACGTCAGCATTATTCTGCTTGCCAGTCCACAAACATGGCATTGTATGCTTGCTTTGCTTAATGCTTTATCCAAAGAGGAGTGTCCAGTAGGGGGGGGTCTCTGGTCTTAATCTCAAGAACCGTATATTCTACTATGCGGAAACCTGCTACAAAGGACAATCAATAAAAATGAAATAGTATTTTTGGAAATATGTGCACTGTAACATTTATTTATTTTTTTGTCATCCAAGACACTTTTTTCAGGCAGATCTTGGGAGGTTAAGGAGAAACAATTATGTCATCTGATTATTAAAATTAAAAACTAGGAAAATTATACCAAGTTTTTATCTAATGTCTTGACGTTTTGGGATCACCTATCCACCTTTATAATAACGATTGAGAACCTTTTTTTTTGCACCAATTAAAATGATTTATCTTTTTGGCTAATTCAGTCTAATTGCCTGTGTGAGGATAGATCACGCCTGTGATGTGGTTCTCATAATTGGTTGTACTCTGTGATGTTCAGATTTAGGATTTTATTTTTGTGAGAGAACACCAGGTGAACTGAAAAAAGTCACAAGTGCTTTATTAATGAATCAAACTGTGGCTCCCAAACAAAATGAATACCGTCTGTTACTCCCACCGCAGCTGTGTTGAGAATATCATTATAACGTATTATGCTATGGCCTTCGTCTTCAACTTGGAAAAAGAAATCCCATTATTAAAAGAGGAGATTGCTTTCATGGTTGTCAGAACCTGGACTGCACCAAAGGATTGATATAACTACATTAATTCAATGTCATGAAAGGTCTAACCAGGTTTTATTTTTTGTTCCTGCTCGTCCCATTCCCATGCTTCTTCACCAGTATGCGCATGATAGAAGAGTTTGAAGGTGCTCCTTGGATTCGTACAGTTAGGTCTAAAGAAATTACCGAAAAATACTACGACAGTCAGGCCTGGAACCGCGTACAGTTAAAAGGCTATAGAATTAGCAGGGCATCACAGGGCCCAGATGATTTAGGCATTTGGTTATGCGATGAAATAAAATAAAATAAAATAAAAATCTGGGTTATACTGTATTCCAATCAAGACCACTGTGGAGACTGCTTCTTCTGAATGGCAAAATGTGAAAAAAATAAATAAAAAATTCATTAAATTAGTCAATATTTTATTACTGCACTCTGAAGTTCCACCCTCACTTCAGTACCATAGGAACTTATGTAAAACATTCCAATCAGTGGAATATATTCCATTCTGTTATCAGCTTCCCCTGATAGGGGAAAATGTACATCAGCTGCTTGGTTCGGGACTATGCTCTTTGTTGACATTCACCGTGCGCACACCGAAACTGAATATCTGTTTGACAGCGTACATATTGTAAGGGCAGGTGCCTATAAGCTATGCTAATTGCTCTTATGAGAATCTATGAGCTGTGTCTCTAGAAAGTGGCCATTTACACTGTAATCACACTGCTGCCTGTCACAATGCAGGACTAATGAGGACTGATCTACCAGTGAACAGAATGACCTAAGATGGCCCCCGTCATAATTGTCCATCTGAATTTGACTATGAAACATTTAAGCTACTTTTGGGGAAAATTCTTTGTGTAAGCATTTCTCTTGGGTTGTTGCTTTTTAAGTTCATGATTTAAAATAAAGTGCCTTGCTTGAATAATGCTGTCACTTATAACACTGTTGTACACATTTGTGAATTTTTGCATTAAAAAGACATTTGCATTATGTTTTGTTCATTCATATATATTATCTTATACATATCAATTCAGTTTGGTTTTCAGATGCTTTAATCAGACTCCATCTGCTGGCCTATTTTCCCAGTGTGCACCACACATTTTTGAACTCAAATCTGTTTAGCTCTAATGCAAATTATTTTGTCTGATTTAATCACCTCTTGTGTCGTTCAGTTTGAAGAAGAAAACAAAAAAGGAGAAATACCATTTAGAAGATTATGAAAGTGGAAATACTCCACCAGACTGATGAGAATTCAATACGTATATGCATATTAAATCAATGAACGGTCTGACAAACCCATGGTGGGATTTTTATTTTAATACATGCAGTATTAGCTTTAAAGAACAGATTAGCCAGCAAAAGTAAGTATGTGCTAATTGAAATGTCATAGTACAAGTTGCCAGGGTACTGGAGAAAAGTAATAGGCATTACCTCTTTCTTTTTTTATCTCAGATATTGTAATAGAGACAATACTGTATATAGTAGTGCAGTATAATGGATGTATTATCAAATTAGTGGCACACATTGACATAATGCACTTGAAAAAAGTGGAATAAGGCACTGTTACATTTGTGATTAGGGAAAGAACTGACTGCTCTATTAAATTCAGAACTTATTGGATCAGTTGGAATATGGCTATTTATTTGAATAGCTCTGGACATAGGTATCGGATATGCTTAAATAAATTTGGCAAGTTTAGTTTATCAGGGTGAAAAAATTAAATCCAGTACAAAAATCAGCAAAAAGAGCTCTGGAGATTCCAGCTCTGCAATTACTTTTTTCAGACACTTTACTGAAGGGATTTTTCTGTTTAATGCATTATAAATAGCTAAAGGTTAGTTATCATAATAATATTCCTAAAGCAATATCCATGGCACCGAGGTAACAGGAGCTGAAAACAGACATGGTTCATCCCCTGCAGTAGGAATGAATGCCTAAAACGAATTATCTTCATGCCATCTGCCACAACCTTGAACCTCAACCAATGCAGCATAATGTAATTTTCTACCCTGGGACCCTTATGCTCTTGTTATGTCATTAGAGAGATAAACAATATGAAATATAAAGAGACAGATTTTTAAAAAGAAAAAAAGAAGGGGGGGGGGGGGTTATTAGACAATGCAGTTCTTTTTCAGTTATTCCGTGACTTTTCTCTTTCTGTTGCTTTGGAACTTTGTGGTAGAGTGTGGAATGAGAACGTGCAAAGAGCGTGCCGTGGCAGTTTCATAAGTTTGAAAATAGAAATGGGTCCCCAAACGTGAGAATTTTTGAAAAAAAATGTTTGAGAAAGATAATTTTTTGAAAATTGTTTAGTAAGATTAACGTTTTTACGGTTTCATTAAAACCATCGGCTACATTGGCAGCACATCCGGGTACTTTCCTGAACTCTGACCTTTCCATGACAACCTCAGCTGCAGTTTCAACTTCTGGGTAAGCCAAAGATACCATGTGTGTGCTAGAGGATAGCTCCCCCTGTGAACTTGGTCGTTAGCATGCTAGCTATTTTCCCTTAGTATGAGTGCTGCTCACATAACGAGCCATGTAGCCTAATGTTAACTACATAGCTGATGTAATTTGTAATACTCATCTAGCATGATAACATGCTGTGTGTCCACAGGTGTGTACAACATGAACCCCCCACAGAACGAATGATTTCCTCTATAGTTAGAACTCATTGTCTTGTGGCCTGTCTCTCTGTTATTATATTAATGCCCTGTACAGGTCTGTGTGCTATAGCTGTTTACATAACAGAAACAAAATTTCATGACCCCACAATAAAAAAATAAGAAAGAGGCTGGGCAAAAAATGGGATTCATGGGAGAGTAGCAAGGCAATAACTTCAGGAATAAACTAACACAGAAAATAGGCCACTCTGCAAATCCAGAATACAAGAGTCTTCAGATCTCTTCTTCCAGAATAAACAGATCCCGTCAGAATTTGACATAAAATATATTAGTTTTATGACATATCCATTTTTGGAACATGTGCATGGACTAGTTTAATTGTTTTGTAAACCCAAAACAATGCATAGCATTCATCTAGATGTGTGAGTCCAGGCTGCTTTATCTGGATGAGGCTGTCTCTACTGCGTATGCAAAAATGGCACGGCAAAGATGGACATTCACCGACAAAAATGCCACCGATGCAACCTGCGGTAGCCGTAAACCATTAATAACCGGAAAGACCTTTGAAAATCCCGGACAAACATCTTATTAGATTCAGTAACCTTTAGGAAACTCGAGTGCATGAATACTAAGTGGCCCAGGAGATCTCGCATTGCATCAGGAACTATCCTGTCACCACGTTGAAGGGAGGACTGGCATTACCCACTCCTGTCCGCCTGTGTAAAAAGGGCACGCAATTAACACCGTCCTTGCCAAAATTCCTCCCAATTTAAGGCACACTCAGCCATTCAGGACAGTGATGGCATACAGATAAGCTGAAAAGTTTCTAATAAGAAATATAGTTTATCGCGTTTAATTCGTCAGACTCGTCAATAGAATTTTCTTTTCTGAGATGATGCCACATGAAGCCAATTAACACTTTTGTTTAAACACAGTTAACGCCGTTTAAATGTTAAATGTTTTCCAATGTTCCAGTTCCTGTCAATAACTGTATAATATGGGTATAAAAACAGCCTGGTCTGTCTTTGTCTTGCCATATGCAAATGCAAAAGTTGTGTCAAATTGCCCCCCCCCCCCCACCCCTCTGTAAACACACAGGAACTGGAAAGGGGCGGTTGTCAAAGTTTGGCAGAGTAAAAGGATGACACCATGAACCGAACGGGTCGCAGGCTCAATGTAAGGGTTATGAAATGAGAATTTTGACGTTGCAAGTCCTTCAGTTTGTCACTACTTAGCCTACTTTGTCTTATGCTGACTAAAAATAGGGGGACTTATTGAATGTCATTGTTGTAATATAGTTCAGTATATCCATCCATCCATCCATTATCTTTACCCACTCTCCACACAGAAAGGCCCACATAAAAGTCATTAAATTAATGCAGGCATTCTGAATCATACCTCATAGTCATCGTTCGATTTGAAAATATTGCACTCTGTCTGAATAGATTTGCATTAAACTGCATATACTAGAACACTTAAAGAAGTAACAATGATTTGTGCAACAATCAAATAATTTTGTGTACACGGATGAGGCTTATAAAATGCTTAATTGGTGTTTATTATTACAGTTTTGCATATTTTTATTTAATAAACTTTTTTATGTTAATTGTAAAGTACACTGTATTACAGGTTTGTGCATAAAATGTGGAATATACAGTAAATAAACACTGGCTGATTAAATATGTTTCCATACTAGTGGCTGACAAAATGTTTTCCAAGCTCATATTGTATAAAAATTAAATTTACAAAGCAGAACTCAAAACTAAATATTTAAACACATGTATATTTCAACTAAATAAAACATTTATTTGCTGAAATTTATTCCCGTCTCCTTTACATCGGAAATGTTGCAACTAGAGTACACAGAAATAGATGTCCAATAAAGAAGAAAAGGCTTGACATTTACCAAAGCATTTTATTTCTTCTCTCTCAGCTGTTTATTTACCCTGAACATTTTGATCAAGAAACGCCGGCGCATTCATATGAATCATTGTCATAAAACCAATTGGCAGCCAGCGGTTCTGCTTGCTTTGCATATAAATCTAATGCCTGTTCCGATGGAGGCTGCAACTTTCATCCATATATAACTGTACTTTTTTCCCCCTCCACTTACAGGAAGAGAGCAGTGTACCTTTTAACTTCTCGTCTTCTACTGTGTTGGGAGTGATTTAGTTCAGAATTTTAAACAGACATTGTCAGTTGAAGTATCCCCCCCCCCCCCTCACTCCCACCTCCCCCCAGATTTTTTTTTCTCCCCCCCAGCATCTAGTTAACATTCAGTTCATTTTTCCGGCTGATATTAAGAAAATGTCAGGATCCTGTGATGTATTTCATTGCGCTCTATGGAAACGGCAGCAGGGCACTGAGCACGGACACGGACGTGACTCACCGGAACACCAGACAATGCTTCAATTTTCTGGCCTCAAAGTGGACATGCTATTATCCTAGCAAACAAAAGCCTCTTTATGGAGACCAGTCAACTCTTGGACGTCATAATGGAAGCAACTTCGATGCATTTTTTAATGAATTATCGGACTGCCCCCCCCCTCCCCCACCCCACCCCCCCAACACCCCCGGGTGAAAAGACTTGCATCCAGCCTGCCTGCCAGAAAGCATGTTCTGGAATCTTCTCCCACTGTGTTCTTTCAGCATATATAAACAAACAAAAAAATAGTGCTCTGATTACCTACTGTAACTCATATTCCATTACACACTGACAGAGCCATAGAAAGTTTAGTGTGATGTCACCCAAATGGCATGGACAGATTATGTGTTTTTTATTTATTTATTTATTTTTGGGGCTGTGTGCCTTTGTGGTATTAACGCCTTCTTTAGAACCCATTGCAGAGCTAACAGGATGAAAGACTCCTGGATCCAGTGCAGGGGATTGGTCCTCCGTGGACGGCATGCAGCGGCAGCGCCGTTGGAGATAACGCGCTCCCTGAGCCAAAAAGGTGGGAGGAAGAAAGGGAATTCCCAGGCTGTCCGGAATCCTGACAGGGAATTCCATACATGTACACGTTCCCCGTAACCCAGACAACCAGACTGGGGCTGACACTAGACACTAAACTCCCGCGTAACGCCCCAGAGATTAGCGGCTGGAAGCACCGACGGAATGAAGCCCAGCACAGGGACACTGTTTTAATGCTGGGCCGTCACGGGCCGGCTTATTCCATTAGCAGGGATGCTAACATTTCGTGGTGGACCGCTCCCACTCACGTCACCTGATTCTGAATCGCCCAGTTCCACAGCGACAGGACAATCTGCTGCTTAATGCCTCTGCGGGGAAGCTAGCCGTAGGCCACCAGAAGTCCATCCATTCTGCCGTGTCAGTCGGTCCCGAATAGATTCAGAACACGTAGAATCGTGGCCTATATTTAAACACACTGAGCAAATTAGAGGGCAGGAGGATTTGAATTTTAAGTTTATTTGAGATTCTGTGAACGGGCTTGAACTCTGACCTAATGACCTCAGCAGGGAAAACATTTGAATGCTCGATTCTGATTGGTCGCTTCAGGCATTCTGGGGTGCCTGAATCGGAATCAAGCATTCAACAAAAGCAGTGTAGTAATTCTGTATAATGACCTCTGCTATGAGTAAGGGACTGCTTTAACTATTGTTACTTCAAGAAAAATATGTAATATTTTACACCTCTAAACGTCCATAATATCATTTGATTACTAAGTGTCCTTTTGGGGTCTTCAAATGCCCTAGACGTAGTTTAGTAAAAACAATGAAGAATGCTAATTTTTGGTGATATTGTCATCAAATTTGAATCAGGATTTGTCCAGCGTTGTGGCTGCAGCTACAATGTGTTTCTAAAACCACCAGGCACACCCACAAGCATCTGTATCCATTAAAAAATATATATATTTTAGGTGAGAAAAAAAACTTCCACTTCCACTGTGTTTGAGCTTATGTTACTTTCAGAAATATTTAGAGTAATTCCGACTTTTGGAAAACTCCCAGAAGAGACTAGGATTATGCCTGTAGTCAAAAGGTTTCAGGGATAGTAACCATTTTATTTTGGGTATGTCATTTTCAGGCTTGTGTTAAAAAAAGTGAGGGGGATACAGAGGGGGTCAAACAGTGCACTAAATTTATGAGCCAAGCCCCGACTAAAAAAATTACATTGTCCAGCTCATGCTGGTTTGAAAAAATAATAATAATAAAAAATCACCAACACCAGTGCTTTTCCTACTGCCTCGCCAATATGTCTAACTGTCAGGAGTGAAGTACGGTGAAGTTAGAATCAAACTTTTAAAAAAAAAACAAAAAAACAAAAAAAAAAAAAACATTAAGTTGATGAAAGACTGTTTCGCTGCTTTCTCCAGTGTTTGTTCTGCACTCCCTGCGCAAGGCACAAAGCACATTAAGCATAGCTCTGCCAGCGTTACGAGTCCCGGCACACTGTAAAGAAGGGTAATTAGTCCCCGAGAATCAGTATTCCTGACCAGCCCCAGGCTATTGAACTGATGTTTTGAGGGTTTTGAAAGCAAAAAACAAGAAGCAAGGAGAGATTCTGAACTCCCCACCCCCACCCCCCCACCCCAATTTTGGTTACCTTGCCTCAAATCTATGAAATTGAACACATACACAGAACATCTCCATCTGCCTTGGATGTTCCGTGCGAAGAAAAGTCTGATTTTTTATTAGCCCACTGATAATATTCATGCTGGTGCTGGTGCCTGCTCAATTTTATAATTATCCTCATTTAGATTTTTATTATTAAAAATGTATTATTATTATTTATTATTACTTTGAATTCATACATTTACATGGTTGCATTCACGTTAAATCAAAGGCAGTGCACAGCCACAAAGAGTTCTACGAAGAGCATCTGTCTTTTATTTTGACTAGTGGATGGTGGTAAACTAACCAGTACCATGTAATAATCATAAGCTTGCAGTGGTGTATTGGAATGATGTAGTTTAGCTCTAAACATGTTTTTTTTAATTTATTATTATTTGTTAAAACTTGAACTCTGTAAAGGGAGACAGTGCATGATAGAGATTAAGCGGGGAGGGAAGTGATTAAGGGGAAGTAAAGAGCATTTAAAATATGTGAATACAAAAAAAGTGCACTTTATTGACATGGCAGAAAGAGATACTAGGCCACTCTAATCTTGAGCAGTGCTACTGCAAATTATGCATGGCTACAGTTGACTGAGAATGTGTGGACCACCCGTGCAACAGAACAGTGTCAAAACAGGATCAGCTACCCAGACACCTAAAACATGCTCTTTAATGTCCTGGCAATAACAATAACCTAAATATTGTACAAATACAGATTTTACTCATGAAACATGACGTGAGGGAGAGGAAATGAAAAGATAAGTAAAATTTATTTTGTTTTATCTGAAACAAAAACTGGCAGACATTCTGCCATGTGGCCCATACCAATGTAGCAATAAACAATATTGCTTCCTATGGAAATATCTGAGCTCCCTGTTCAATGACAAAAAATAGGCTTTAATACAGGAACAGAGAATCCGTCATCCGTCAGCCAATACAAACAGCTACAAGTACAAACATGTGTAGCATATGTACCGCATCACAAAGAGGGACTCTTCACACTTTGAGAAACAAATTAATGAACAGAGAAAAAATAAATGACCATATCATCCTTTAAAGACTGAGCAGCCCTTACAATGTACAGTGTGAGGAAACTGCTTATCATCCCTTCAAAGTGTCAAAAGTGTTTTCTCTTCAAGGATGGCAATTTTATTGTTGTTATTTCCTAGCCCTGCAATTTCACATAAACGCTTCCCCCCAACGTTACAACTGTGCCCCGAGACTTCAACGTTAAATAAAATGCTGATGCTGTGAAAATGATACAGATCGTGAAACACGGCACGCGGTGTACTGTATTTACCCTGGGATTTACTTCTCGATGACTTTGGAAGTCTTCATTTTCCTCCAGGCAACGCTTGACTCGGTTTGTTGTTTTGATGGATTGGCATCCCTGGCTGACTGCACTTAAAGAATTAATAATTGAAAAAAAAATAAAAAAGGCATCAAATAATTGCTGTAATGTGTCAAATTAAGGACTGTTTCCGACTGAGAGACCGTTCTGAAGTCGCAAAAGGCTTCAGTTCACACAGCTTCATCCAAAGTTACAGAGTCAGCAAAATCCAATCTGGTGTTGGGGGGTGGGGGGGGGGGGGGTGAGGCATAAGTAAATGGATTTGCATTTACATTCTAAAATGTTGAGTGCCGTGGGAATTTACTTGAACGTGGACTTTGGTTTCACCGCTACAGTGCACGTCTGAGCAGTCCGTTTTGTTTGAAGGCGAAGTTCACAAGTAGAAATGAGCCAGCCGCTTCATGAGACATTTTCATTGATCCACTCTCACCACAGTATGCAATTCATTGGCTCATGAGCCGCTGTTCAATGCCTTTTTTAAAATCCCTACACAATATGAGCAGTTGCTATAAATTATGAATGAAGGAAGAAACATCTTACCTGAAGTCCTTATTAAAAATGAAGGACAAAGTAAACTGCAATTACAGTGCATGCATGACTAAACTTCCATTTGTTTTTTTTTAGTTATCAATTGAAACAACCTGCATGCAGTGAACCATACTGAAAGACAAGTCAGGAATAACTTCAAACACATTTGACCTGAAAACTTTATCGTGCTCTGAGATTCTGATAGTAATTATGACGTTTTGCGTCATCACATTTGTTTGCGAACATAATGCACATCTGTTGCTTGATCTTCTGTTTCACGCTTTGCTGAATACATATTGATCTTTCTGTTCAGGCATATATTTTTGCTATTGACAGTCAGTTTTTTTCCCCCCGTATGTTCGAAATTACATCCGCAGGCATACAGTAAGATTCTCTACAACATCACAACAGCAACAACAAAAAAGTTACTCGGAGGAAGACGTTGTATGGTGGCCATCTTGTTTTGGCTCAAGGGCAGCATACCTCTTCTCTCTAGCTCTGGACTCACTGACCTCTTTAGGCCGAGAATACAAAAATAACGGACAGATCGGGCGTTACGACACATTCCTGAAGAAACATGTTTACTTTTTCTACTCAGGGCAGAAAACACCGTGCTTGCACCGTGCTCGGATCGTGCTGTGACGCGGGTGACAAGGTCAACATCTCGCAGATGCAGCTCCGCGGCGAGGGGTTGTTTCGGACGGCGGTGAGCCGATGACAATTCTGGAGGAGAGAGATGGACACAGCGGGGCTTTCTGGTACGCTTGCCATTCTCCCAGCATGCACCTGGACGAACTGGAGGAACCGCCACCCACTACAAAGTTACCACGCGTAATCCACCCCCTACATACACGCAGATGGGAAAAAAAATAGAGATTTCCAACGCGTCGTGAAATTATTGCAGATATTTCATATCTGCAGGATCCTTGGCTTTTGGCCTGTGAGTGATTACATCTACGGTGATGAATGCAGTGAAAAGGAAAGGTGGATTTCTATCACAAAGGGCCTTTGATTTCAGTACGGGGTGAATACTTCAGTGCTGTATGTACGGAAGTCTTTTCAAAGTGAAAGCAGACAAGGTAGCTCTAATTCTACTGTATGGCGACAGAAAAGTAAATTATATATTATACATTGTGATACCGTATGTCCGCACATTGATTCTTAGTGCATGGAGTTTACTGTTTTAAAACTGCCTGTCCACTGAAGATTCAACTTTTCTGGCTGGGTTAAGAAAAGACTTAGAGTGATAATCGTCATAGAAAACCAGCCTTCCTAACAACAGGAGAGGTGTCCTAAGGTAGAGGGGGAGACTTACAGCTTAATATTCTAATATAGACTTATAGATGACTTCGCCCATAGATGGACATGGAATTTAAAAGCAATTTGCTTTCAGTAATGAGAATCTACATTGGGAGCTACTGACTAATTTAGAAAGTGGTAGAATGAAAGGAAGGGGCGGGGGGGCGGGGGGGGGGTGGGAGGGGGGAGCCAACATGGACACCGCCGCATTGGAAGAGACTGACGAGGAGCGCATGGTCGCAGTTAGCTTCACATTAGCACATTAATTACAAGGCAGGTGCTGGCAGGTTTCTTTAATGGGCTGAGGGAGAGGTCGAGAGGGCTTCAGCTGAATTTTTTTATTATTATTTTTTTTTTTCTTTCCCTTCATCAGATTCCTCTGGTATTTCATAATGTCTCCTTGCCATTTAGGTGCACAGGCACAGCTTATTAATGTGGTTGATATGAAGGACTGGTGATTTGGAGGAAATGTGGTGTATGCTGGGATTTTATTATTGAAGGGTGGGGGCAGGGGGCTTAAGGGGGGCAGGGGGTGCTGGTAGCTGTTTTTCACAACTCTGGCTGGGCTAAGGAGGGGCTGCTTCATGTTTGGCAACTTACTGCTGGAAGATTAGCATTATTGGGAGAATTTAGGCTTTAAATATGGCAGAGAATAAATATTCTTTTTAATTCATATTTATATCTCCATATTAATTGTCCATGTGGTGTCACAATGTACAGTATCTGCAGAGTGTAATCCTGAATTTTGTAATCTCTGGTGACTGAGTTATGTCGGACAGTTGACAAGTTTGAAAAAATCAAATATGATGAGAATTAAAAAGGGAGGCAGCCAGTAGAAGTAAAGATCTGGTCTTCAAAATTTATAAATGAAGAAAGTTTAAAATTCGGTACCAATCAGTTCACTAAACTGAGTAGTCAAACTTAATACTGACAATTTAATGACTTATCAGACAACCGTTTCCCCACATACTGTAGCGTTTGTTACTTTGTTTTGATTTCTTGCCCCGAAAGCACCTATTTCTGACTGACAGATGACTGCCCAGTATCTAGGAATCTAAATCAGTGTCTGCTTTCACCTAATTAACGAACAATTAATTCAATTCAACCTGCAGTTTAACCAGGGTGGATAGATGAAAAAAGCTTGCATGGAAAGTGAAAAACATTTTGCCTGTCTGTTTTCCTTTTTTTTTTTTTGGCACTCTGTGCGAGGCCGAGATGGTTATTAAAGCATGTTTTATTATTAGAGACTTGCTCACTGTCAGGCAATTGTCCGTCCGCTCCTCACCTAGGGAATTATTATTAGAGGTGAGTCCAACGCAATTACGAAATTTCGCTGGCTTGTCGGGGGGAGACCATGCCCCTGGAGCTTTTGCATTCTCCCACTTTGCTCTCAATGGAAACGAGTGGAGATGGAACATATTCGGCATCAATTTTCCAAAAAAATAATCAGTACAATGGAGGCACCAACGATGGTTCATTATTGACACAGATCTGTCCTTTCGGGACTGTTAGCTGAGAAAGGGTGAGTACGCTGCATTGGCCACCTCGTGCCGAGCTGACTTTATTTCCTCTACTAAACTGAATGTGACTATTATGCATAGTTCGAGATTTGGTGTTGTTCAAACACATAGATGAACCGAGAAGGGGGGGTTCATCATCCACTGCGGTGACCCAGGGAATGGAAGTAACAATGGAAGCCAAAGGGATCATGTTTATGTCTGGGAGGCAGAATCCGAATGTCTCGGTCACTTTTTTTTTTTTTCCTCTCTCTCTTTTTCTTGCATGACTTGAAACAGAATTCTGCCATATCCAACCAGTTCTATCTGCAGCAGGCCCATGCTTGCCAAAGCAGGAAATAAATGGGGGGGGGGGGAGGGAGGGAGGGAGGGAAGGACCCGTCAGACGGCACGTCCAGATAATGCACGAGCCCTTTGTGCAGCCATGCGGCGCCTCCGTCCAGATTCCCGTCCGATCGTGAATCACGGGTTCTTTCTGGGCTGATCCGGCGCCAGCTCCGGCTGTTTTTAAGTGGCTCGGTCTTCCGGGCCGAAATGGCCGCGCTGCTCCACCGGCGGTGTGGAACAAGGCGGAGCTCGACTAGGCGCGGCCTGCCCGCGCTCGGCTGAATTT
This sequence comes from Anguilla rostrata, assembly GCF_018555375.3. Taxonomy (NCBI): domain Eukaryota; kingdom Metazoa; phylum Chordata; class Actinopteri; order Anguilliformes; family Anguillidae; genus Anguilla; species Anguilla rostrata. The sequence goes on along the minus strand of NC_057940.1, from coordinate 7,665,862 downwards.
ACAGAGGGCGTTTCAGGCGACGGGATGGGCCCCCGAGGCTCAGTGCAGGTTCTCTCAACTGAAAGTAATCATTTGAACTGCGGAAAAACCGAACACGTTCATTGAGTTCCAGAGCCCTTTGGAGGCCCCCTTTTGACACCAGCCATGTTTCCGTCCAAAATTTTTTAGGCAAATGTTATGCCTAAGTTATTGAAATGGCTTCCATGAAATATTTATGGTAACGCGTCTGATTTCCGCCGTTTCCCACCACGCATCGTGAATCACCCGCTCCGGCGTCTGACATCGCTGGCAAGATCTGAAGGCAGACGCGATTTTAGTCCCTCCCGTGCAGTTTAACATCGTCGTGGACTTCCCAGCCCGAATCCCTCCTGACGCACCTCGCACACGCGCACGAGACAAAATGATACCCGTCATTTTGAGAAACCCCGGGATTGCCAGCAATGGGGGACCAACAGAGCTGTCATTTCCTCTGAAGATGATCCAGGATACACGCTGGGGCCATTTTGTGGAGCGGCGAGAACCTTCGAGGCTATCTAATCTTGGCGAAGATGACGCAGATGGGGTCACATCGACCTTGGTACATAATTTCATTTTGTCTTCCTTTTTATTTCATGTGGGATTAAGCAGGTAGAGACGGCGGAGAATGCATTTTCTTTTCTTTCTCTTTTTTGTTCTTCCTGTAATTCTTCAAAGAAGCATTTCCTGGGAGACAAAAAGCCTCACTGCACCACTTCCCTCCCCTGCTCATTATGCCAGATAAATAAAACATATAAATACTCGGTGCGCTTGGTTGCGTTAAAGGGAATTTATATTTATCTGGCACAGGTTTGTTATGCTTGGTGGTGGTCCAGAAGACCTGGCAGGACAGAGGGGGCTCAAGGTCACAGACATCACTTACCAGTTTGAATTACACACCATAAATACTCCGTAGGAGTTCTTCATTCCTCAAGATAATTATGCAGAGGGACTTTCAGAAAGAGACCTGAAATGTCTTTACTTTATTATTATGTGTATAACGCATGCCAACTTTCATGAGAGTTACAGCTCCGCAATTCGGCTACAAGAATTATTTACATTAAATGCTGTACAATACATTTTCTGAATATATCGAAAAGCTGTGGAAAAAATAGCTTTGGTGAAATGTCAAAACACTGGCTTGGATAAATTATTGCAAGCAGCGCATGTAGTAAAATCAAATCTACATGCACTTTGCCAGTCTAGGGACAAATGCAAATTGAATCCAGGTTTACTGACACTAACAATGCCAGGATCTGTGTACTATGTGCTAGTGTACAGAGATGAGCTTGTTTTTCGCACGTTATGCGCAGACCCAAGGCTTCTGTACGAAAAGGTAAACCCAGGTTTGTTTACTCATTTCATTATTTTTTACGTCCTCCGGTTCAGTTCTGGGGGACTGAATTTAATTGGAAGCCTTACACTTGCATCCTGGGACAATATAATTTTAGTGCAAGTGAAACAGGACACATTTTCCTTTGAGAAAATGATATGTACCTTGTGTGATGCTATTAATAAAAAAGAAAATAAATAAATAAAGTATGCAGTGAAGGTTCAGAAGATGGTTTCTGATTTCTCGAAAACAAAGTGCAGTCATAAAATAAGACATGCAAATGCAGCATTGCTCTCATTTGCTCCAAGACAGTTTTGTTGTCTGAGCGGAGGACGGTGACCTTGACGATGAGCCAACAAATCCCCTCCAACTGACAGCCATGAAAATGTATATAATTGAATATATTGAAAAAAAAATCTAATGCTTGGGTGGTTTGACTGTACTAGGCTTCTGGACTGTCAGAAGATTAGTATGTTCCTTGTCAGTAAGCGCCAATAAAGCTGAAACCAGACTCATCATTATAGAATCAATATAGAAAAGACCTTTAAAAATGTCCTGTGACTGCTCGTTTTCCATTTCTTAAATTGGCATTTCAAAGTAATTTATATTTTAAATTGCTTTTCAGGGGTCATTCTGACACGATTGTACAGTGTGCACAATTACAAACGTGAGGTAATGGTGAAATGTGTCAAACGTGTCATTATTAGTGCTCCCTTCGCTAGGGACACGGACGCTGGGCGCTTCCATGGTAACGCTTGACAGAATTAGTTTTATTCTCTTATCTGCATGTGCCAAGACTGGAGCAAGGGCCTGGCTCTAGGATTTTGGTGGCCCTTAAAAATGAACCATGAACCAGGAGGGGGACGGATTGCAGAACGAGGGCGGGGGGGAAGGGGGGGGGGGGCGAAATGTTTTTGAAATGTGTTAAAAAAAATGTATTTCTGAATGGAGTTTGCATGTTCTCCTCGTGTCTGCATGGGTTTCCTCTGGGTACTCTGGTTTCCTCCCGCGGTCTAAAGACATGCAGGTAGGCTAATTGGAGACTCTAAAGTGCCCATGGGTATGAGTGTGTGAGTGAATGGGGAGTGTGCCCAGTGCACCCTGGGATAGGCTCCAGCTCCCCCTGCCACTCTGCCCAGGATTAGCGGGTACAGATCATGGATGGATAGATAGATAGACGGTTGTGGCCCTAAACGACTAGACGTATAGAACATTAATGCCAGCAGCCGGCTCTGACTGCAGCTTTTCTCTAATAAGAATAATCTTACCGATCATAAACATGCTCACTCTCAACTCAACTTTTCTGATATGCCAGTTGATGGGAGAGGACTTCCGTCATAAGATTAAAATAAACGTAAAGGCAAGTCCGAAAAAATAAAGGCAAACACCAACCACAGTGTCTCTTTTCTGTAAAGTTCTCGACATGACCTTGATTAAACTGCCTGACATCGGTCTCAAAGCAATGCAGGTACGTCGGTTGAGGGGTATGCGCTTTCAACCACAATCGCTCTCGGTTGATGAGTCAAATTCTGAGAATTTAATATAACATTATTATGTGAAAAGGTCATTTGAGAAAATACACTGTGATCGCAATGATGCATTTTCATCCTTTTTTTTAACTACATGTGATCGTTGTTATTTAGAATTTAGATGCACAGAAGAATGTTTGCATCAAAGCAAAAACGTACCTCCGTCTTCGCAATGCTTTAATTTGATTCAATTCATTCAAAACTTGTATAATGTAAAATAACGAAATAACCTTTTCAGGGAATTATAAAAGTTATTGTTTTTTATTTTTTTTTTAATCACACTGACGTTATGTGTTTACTCTGAAATGTATGCCACTAATTAAGTAATTTTGACAATTTTCTCTTGGGCAACGAAACCTGTCACAGAATGTTTTCTTTTTTTTTAATTAAATGTTTTTCACACCGCATTGTCAAACATTTTAATTTGATGTGATTTGCAGAAAGAAAAAATAGAAATAATTGATTCAAAAATTATAACAAACACTCATTTTCAATCATATTGCTTGTGTTTTTGATTAATCAGGAGACCATACCATGGTGTACATCGTGCTGTACCATGACATGCATTGTATTATGAGTAGTGTATTGTTTAAGCCCCCAGTAAGACAAGAAAAGTGTCATTGTGCTATATTATTTATGTATACATACATACATATACACACACACACACTTATACATATATACTAGCATATACATATGCACACACACACACACAGTACATGCACATGCACACACTCACACAGTCACACACACACACACACACAGTGTATTGAACATGAAAGTAATACAGTTAGCTCAAATCTGTGAGCATTTAGACTGTCGCGAGATCCAAATGAAATGCTGCCATGTGCTCACACCCTTTTATTTTCCCTTCATTTGTCTGTTTCTTTTTTCTTTCTTTTTTTTCTTCATGCTTCTTTCGGTCACAGCACTCTTCTGTCACTCCAATATGCCCCCTTCTTTCTTCAGCTGTCAAGTCTAGGTATTGTGTCCCTGTCTCCTCTGGATGACAGAAAACCCGGAGCTCATCCGCCATCTTGCAGCCCTTTGGATTCTGCCGCCACCCGCAGAGGAAATAGTGCAAAAGGGGGATAAAATGCGGCCGCCCCCCCCCCCCCCCGCGCTGGATGCTGCTCGTTTGCGCAGCAGGGCCAGACGATTGGCCTTGATTCTGTGTGAAATCCCGCCGCCTACATTCGGCCAATTTTCCGTGTGTTTTCTGGACTGTACAAAGAACTAAATGTGTGTGTGTGTGTGTGAGAGAGAGAGAGAGAGAGAGAGAGAAAAGAGAAGAGTCTGAGAGACAGAGGCCTAACTTTTATTCTTTCATTCAGCAAAACCATACACTGCACATCTGAGTCAGTCCACCAAAACAAACAAATAAATTAATTTGGTTAAGGTACATAGTAAAAGTCAAACCCTCTTCCCTTAAGAGCATGTTGTTCCCTTTATGCACCAGAATTCATTGAAATGGACAAGGAGAGAGAGAGAGACAGACCCAGATCTATGTCTGCATTACACGGAAACTAACAAAGAGAACAAAAAAAAGAACCGTATACTCAGTAATAACTGGCACTGATAGAGGAGTCCATGCATTCCAAGTTCTGGGAAAATCGGACGAGCACCGAGAAAGAAAAGCTTGTCCTGAGGCTGACAGAAATAAAATCCTGCAAAAAATCGAGCAAAAGAGAGAGAGAGTATTAGTATTCCACTGTAAATATGTATTTTGAATTGATTTATGATGCTTTGGCAATATGTACCTATGTATTTCCTGTCAATAAAGCAATTTGAATTTGAATTTGAGAGAGAGAGACAGAGACAGAGACAGCGAAAGTCAGAAAGAGTTTTGAATCCATTAACTTGACTCATTTGATGCATGAGTCTAAACAGAAAAAAAGTTGAATGGAATCATTATTATTATCTTTCCAAATTTACAGGCTACGCATACGTGGTATTTATCTAAACACATCAACTGTGTGTGAAATGTGTGTCGGCACCAAGTCAAAAAAATAAAAAATAAAAAGGGGTCAAAGTTTTGAAGACTCTGTCAGACAGAGAATGTGATCAGAGGTCTGTTATGTAGCAGAATCCTTCTCCAATGGGATTTTAAAGACATTGCTTGACAAAATAATTATTTTTAAATAAAGTAAGAGTTGACATTGACCATCTCCACTGTGAGAGAAATGGCAGAGAGTCTGCTTTGATTGGCAGTCAGACAATCAGCAATTCTTTTGTGATTACAGTGAAGAGAAATAACTGTCTGCGTCAACATTTTTTGGCCAGCCAAAGAAAATGGGAGAAGATCTCCAAATGAGTTTAATGTCCTGGTTTTTTTAATTAATTTTTTTATTTGCACCATTCGTTCATTATTCCCATTATATGCCATTTGCATGTTGCCATCAACATATTATTCTCATAACAGATGTACTGTCAACATAATCAGTGAATGATTGTGTAATTACATTTTGAACACATTTTTGTGCTTTGTGTTTAGATTAAAATAGTTGTTCTCTCAAATCTTTCACAAAATCAATCTTATTTTTGCTAGCTGTTAGAAAGAGCTGGCATGGTTACTCTTACACTGGACAAGTTTGCCATTTTGGAATTGATGCAGCTGGTGAATCTTTGCACCCCTAGTGCACAGTCACATATAAGGCTTCTGTGGCCTGCAAAAAAGAGGAGAGGGAGAGGGAAGGAGAGAGAAGGAGAGGGAGAGCGGGAGATAGCGAGATATAGCGCGAGAGAGAGCAAGAGATAGTGAGAGAGAGAAAGAAAGAGAGCGAGAGAGAGAAACAGAGAGAGAGAGAGTGAGAGAAAGAGCGAGAGATAGTGAGAGAAAGAGAGTGCGAGAAAGAGACAGAGAAAGCGAGAGTGAGAGAAAGAGCAAGAGATAGTGAGAGAAAGAGAGTGCGAAAGAGAGAGACAGAGAGAAAGAGAGACAGAGAGAGAGAGAGAGAGAGCAGTTATTAGGGACAGCTTAGTGCTCCAAACAAATGCAGTTTCTAGATGGAGCCACGGGGCCCCCTATATATAGAGAAGTTATTAAAGGAGGGCAAAAAAAACCAAATGGGTGGAATTCTAGCGGGAATGGAGAAACGGGAGGCATGAAAGCAAGGCCCAATATTTGGATCCCCTTCTGGGCCGATAGCGTTGATCTCGAAGGCTCTGTGGATCTGGACACAAAGAGGTCCCTCCAAGCAAATCCCACCCTGGCCGGACTGCTGCTCTACCCTGATAAGCCCCGGTCTGTTTCCACGGCGCCGGAATTTCTGCTCATTTCTATTCGCTGACGGCGGTGGGGGGGGGAGCAGGGTGAGGACAGTCGACAGACAGTGAACACCTTAAAACAAGGCGCCATGGGGGCCATGGTCACAGACCTGTCGCTGTGACGCCAATACCGCCACATTATAACTCCGTTGATTTTCTCCGAAGTCACAGAGCGGGAGAACGAGGGGGCGAAATTATTTTGCGGTGGCACAGAGCCAGCTCTGTGATCTTCGCTCAGAACACAAAGAAAAGGAACAAATTTTTTTTTTTTTTTTTTTTACTCTCGGAAGCCAGTTTGAAGTCGTCCAGCCTGCTAAACGGTGACTGCTCCTCTGAAAGAGAAGAATGAAGGCCTGGTGGTCACCGTGGGTACTGCAGCCGGTGCCCAAAAGCGCAGCGCGGCCACAATGGGAAGCTTTCACCGGCATTGAGGCTTTGATTGACAGAGCGTCGCCCTTTTTTTAATCAAGGGTCTGTCACATCGAGTGTAATTGTCTCTTCACTCTCGCATGCTGTCATGCCACTTGTACGCCGCTCCTCAAAGCGTACTTTCAAACAAAGTGAGCCCAAAAAAGAAAAGAAAAGAAAAGAAAAAAGACGAGAACACTTGGTAATACGGCTCCCTTCAGCGGAATGGCCTCTCTTGCCACTATCGTGAGAGGGGAGGTGGCAACAAGGATAATTAATTAAATCATTTACATTTCAAAACGTCCTTTCCGTTCCCATTGTGCGAGGGCCATAAATGGAGAAGGTAACCTGACCGTGAATAGCCTGGAGTGATTATAGGCATTGTACGACTGACACTGATATAAGAATGCTCTTGCTTGCTTCCCATCCTTTATCAATTTAATTGACGGTCTGAGATCTTATCCTTCGCTTCAAGTGCGTTTTTTCCGAAAACAAGTAGCCGGTGGAAGACCGGGGGGGGGGGGCAGTCATGGTTTAGCATGCAGAGACACAGGAACATCTGGGGCGTGGGGGGGGGACAATTCGATTCAAAAGGAACGAAGTTATTCGGCATCGGCAGTGTCTGACTGCAGGGGGGCTACAGTCAATTAGGGATGAATTAGGGGTTCGATTATTTGTGCACGTTTGCCCTATTTGATTAGCTAATCCGAATCAATGAAATGACGTTGCGTACTTTCTGTTTGGCATGGGGTTAAAATTAAAACCTATGGGAGGGTTCGCTCTCCAGGATCAGGGCTGGGTAAGCCTTGTGCTAACCCTTCATAAAATGTCTTTTTTCTTCTTTTCTTTATTTTAAAAAAAGAAACCATGGAAAGTAGCGTGACGACCTTGACAGAAATATTTTCCCTTAAATTCACTCGACGAGCAGATGTTCAATTTGTAATTAAGGGGAGTTATCTCCACTTAACATCAATTTCCACCCTCTTTCCGTTCGGTGGGCTAATGCAGCCCTAATGCACACATCAAGGACTGCGCGGCCAGCGTAGCATTACAGGCTAAAGGAATCCTGTGGTCCCCCCCATTCCGTGGCTGCCTTCTCATCTGTCAGGGAGAGGGAGAGAGGGAGAGGGGGAGAGGGGGGAGATGGCGAGTGGAAGTCGTACCCAGGATTTAAATGTGTTTTATGTTATGCCGCATGTGGTTCGGCCTAGCGAGGGCGAGCTTGATCAAATACAGCGCGGCGGTAAAAACAAATCAAGCGGGAAGAGATCCGCTGTGCTCTCCCCAGCCGTTCATCCGTCACGTTGAGCCAGGCTAACAGCCTCCTCCTCCTCCTCCTCCTCCTCCTCCTGAAGGCCCGAAGAACTGCGTTTCATATAACAACGCCCGTAACCATGCTGTAGCTATTAATGGGAACGCGAAGCTTTTGCTAATTCCGTAATGGGTGGAGCACCAGTCAGCTGGCAGTCACTGACTTGTTTAAATAAGTCCTGGCCTTGCTCTTTTCGATCCAAAAATAGTAAACAACGGTTGAAATCAATCAGTCGCCTTCGGCGAATAAGCCACACGTTTATGCACGCTGTGGGCAACTTTAAAACGTCACAGAAATGATCCATTCTGAGATTGTCAGAGTACAATAAGGAGCTCTTTCAATAACATTAACCGATATTTTCAAAGTTGAAATAAAAACAAGAAAGTTTTCCTTTTCTCTGCGTGTCAAAACAAATTTGCATTAATTACATTTTTATGTCAAATAACATATGTTTTTTGTAATACCGAGCAGTATATCATACATACAAAACACAATTCACAATTTAAAGGGAATATGTTGAAATCAATGGTGTACATACGGGTAACGTTGTATAGCTATACACAGGAACGTCTGGGGCCTCTGGCTTCCTGACCACGGTACTGATCCTCTGCTGAGTCACGTTCTTCATTAACTTTTCTGGTCAACCAAGGCATAATAAAATGCCTGTCCCCTTCCTCATGTGACCCTGCAATAAACTATCTGCTCGATCAATTAAGCATCAGCTTCGGGCAAGGAACACTCACTTTTTGGAGGAAACTAGGGAACCCGATTTAACAGGCCTAAACTGTAAATCTGTAATCAATGGTTTATCTATCCATGTTTTATCTATCAATGTTTTATTGACCACTCCAAGTGTGTGTGTGTGTGTGTGTGTGTAGTGCTGTTTATTTAGTAATTAAATAAAATAATTTCAGTTATATTGATCTCTGAAGAAGAGAACTATACAAACCATTTGTTGCGTTTGCTAAAAAAAAATCTCACTACCCCCATTTTGCCACGGCTGGATTGGAGCCAGCAATAGATGACTCACTGTTTCCATTGAGGCATGGGCTTGCGGCTGATAGCCAATCACAAACGGCAGACTAGTTTAGCAGGGAAGCTGGTGGTGTAATGACAGTAATGGCGCTGGGCCAATCAGAGGCTGCTGATATAAGCAGCGACATCAGCCCCCCCCCCTCCAAGTGGTGCACCCGGGTCCCGGGTCCTATAGCGCTATGGCGGAATGGCGATAAAAATGCTGATGAGTCACCTGCAGGAATGGCCGTCGAGCGCCTCTTTCCCTTCTCCTCCAAAAAAATGTCATCATAGAGACTGGAGCTGAACTGCAGTGACACCCTTGGGGGGGGAAAAGGAAAAAAAATTTTTTTAGAAAAGAAGAAATAATCAAGTTATACAATGATGTAAGTGTGTGAGCGGACATTTTGTAACTACTAGGTGACTGCTATCTTTCGCTATTGAAATGCTTTAAATTCACTGCCTGTGATCATAAATGTCAATGCGGTTTGCTGAAAGTTTGTTGGTAAGAAGAAATTACGCAAAAGTCAATGCAACTGGTAAAATCGGCCTTGACACTGAAGTGAACAGGGATCTTCTTTGATGAGATAAAATTCTGTCTCCCCGAAAGAATGTGGAAATCACTGAAAATGAAGAACACACAAATGGATCAGAGAAAAAGAAGAAAAATGGAAAACAATGGAATACAATAAAATTCATAAGACATACATGTAAAAACTACCATTGGAATTTTCGCTTACGGTCTCTCAAATTGAGGGAATATTTTATTTATTTTTGGGGAAGTGCAGATTTTTGCCGAAGTAAAAAAAAAAAAAAAGAAAGAAAAAAAAAAGATTTTTCTCCCATGGTAAGGGATTCTGTCATGATGTATTCTCTCTTTGGGGCTAAATAGCATCCATTCCATTTTGTTTCGTGTTTTCGCTTGTGCGTCCTGGTAGCTGATACCATTTTGTTTGAGTTGGGGTACAATTTGATGGACTCTAATTTGTTGTGTTCTTACGGTGCTCTTAGGAGGCTGCTTGGTTTTGATGGATTTTATTTCTGTCAGCCTCAGGACAAGCTTTTCTTTCTCGGTGCTCGTCCGATTTTCCCAGAACTTGGAATGCATGGACTCCTCTATCAGTGCCAGTTATTTCTGGGTATACGGTTCTTTTTTTTGTTCTCTTTGTTAGTCTCCGTGTAATGCAGACATAGATCTGGGTCTGTCTCTCTCTCTCTCCTTGTCCATTTCAATGAATTCTGGTGCATAAAGGGAACAACATGCTCTTAAGGGAAGAGGGTTTGACTTTTACTATGTACCTTAACCAAATTAATTTATTTGTTTGTTTTGGTGGACTGACTCAGATGTGCAGTGTATGGTTTTGCTGAATGAAAGAATAAAAGTTAGGCCTCTGTCTCTCAGACTCTTCTCTCTTTTCTCTCTCTGCTCTCCCTCTCTTTCTCTCTCACACACACACACAGACACACACACACACACACACACACGGTGTATATTTGCCCCCTGGAGGATAAAAAAAAGAAAAGAACGACTCTTGCTTTCTGGTTTGGGCTTACTGCCTGTCATCTGAAAAACAACCTCTTCCTTTGAATCTAAATTATGCTGACCTTGTTGGACTTGAGTAGATTGGTAATGGAGCGTATGAGTGGGGTCGCGGTCTGCCTAATTTATTTGTATTTATGTCATTATCCCACCTTTCACCAGACAGCTTTCCACCGATAGCGCCTATCAGTGAATCCTAAATGGGGCGGGGGGGGGGGAGGGGGGGGGATGCACAGCCCTGTTATCATTCCGAACACTCGGCTGTCGGGAATGCATATCGGAAAACCGGGTCCTCCTATGAGGACGCATCTGTAACAGATACGCATATCTGTGCTTTTGAATTGCTGATTGCTGATGGATTGTTACAGACGAATTGTCAATTATCTACCAAATGGCTCTCCGGTGCTTTTGATTGTTCGGAACAAATGAAGCTAATAACAATTCAGACCATCAGAATGTACAGCTAAGCCACCATGGAAGAGAAAAAATTTAATAAGTATAACACACACACGCACACACACACATGTACGCACACACATGCATACACACGTTTGTTTGATCCATTATAGAATGGAGGAAGGGAAGGTCGATCCTATATGGGGCATGGCATTTCAAAATATTGCATGTTTTTTCATCATTCCCTGTTTCCATTCTGTTGACACTGAAACTAATGAAAACAAAAGGAATGAACAACAATAATAGAGACACAAATGTAACAACACTGAACAACAAGTTGTACCACCACATGTGGCCAGTACGGACTGCATGTCCTCTGACATCGTCTCTTAATGTCTGGAGGAGCACACCGAGACTCAATCAATCAATCACTCAATCAAAGCAGACTCAATCAATTCTCAATTAAATGGTAAATGGACTGCATTTATATAGCGCTTTTATCCAAAGCGCTTTACAATTGATGCCTCTCATTCACCAGAGCAGTTAGGGGTTAGGGGTCAGGTGTCTTGCTCAAGGACACTTCGACATGCCCAGGGCAGGGTTTGAACCGGCAACCCTCCGACTGCTAGACAATCGGTCTTACCCCCTGAGCTATGTCGCCCACCATTTATTATACAATTATTTGATGCAAGTAGAATATGGCGTGTCAGGCATTGTTTCAGAACATCGAAAACTGCTAGATCGCCCTCAACTCTGGTGAGGAAGCCCATGGAATATGGATAACTTAATTGCCATGCTAATCTGTCAAGGAGGATTTGAAATGTTGAAAAACAGCACTGTCTGCAGGAAGGAAATCTTCTAACAGGATGAAAGTACCAAAACCATTCCAGAAAAGATGTGTCCCACACCATTACCAATTCATCAGAATATTTCACTACTCGGACTATGTTGTGTTTTTTATTTTTTTTAATTTATTTATCCCCCCCACCCCCCACCCATAAAATGCACTCACTTAAATTAGTAGCCCAGCATCATAAAATGCTCTCCAAAATTTCATTTTGTTCTTATTACAAAGGATGCTTTTCTATGAGACACAGGCACTTTGCCATGTTCCGCAATACCTGGTGTGCAGTACACACAAAAAAACATAAAACCCTGCTTGAACAGATGCATCATCCAAGGCTCCAGACACCATGCAAGCTGCAGCTAAAACAAAGCCCTTCATAGGGAGCTGGGTGTTGGTAGACTGCTTTGTTTTACACGCGCGCACACACACACATACACACACACACACACACACCACACACACACACTTTTTCATCCCAGGCAGAACAGGGATTGTATCCGTTCTTCTCCCATGATGCTTCAGTAAGGGGTGTATTTCAGGTATGCCTGCCTGCACATCTCCACTGGAGGAAATAATCGCTGTGCTCCACCCAATGAGACGTGGGAAAATGCACAGAATGTCAAAACACTGCTGTCACCATTTCAGATAAGAAGCCTTTTTGTTAATTACTTTCATTGTAAATAACCGGTCATGCTCCTGTGTAGACAATTCTTACCGATACATTCATTATTTTTCCAAATCAGTGCACCTTCAGTTCAGTAGCTACTGTGTCACCCACTCTGACTGCCAAACTCTGCAAAGAAAACAAACAAACAAACACTTGCATTTAATTAATAGTTAAAGAAAATATTAACGGAATCCTGGCTATTGTGTCTGTGCTAGCAGCTCTTCAGCTTCAGATTTTTTTCATGTGGCTTCAGGTGTTTTTAATAACAGGGGCTGGAAAATCTAAGATCTGCAGCTGGGGGCTTGTTGTCACTTCCTGACATGATGTAACTAGATACCTGTTAAGTGTAAATTGACCAGGGGGTCATGTGGTCAAGGTATATAGGCAGTTTTATATAGGTATATAGTTTTTTTTTTTTTTTTTTAACTGAAAGCTGAACCACCCAGGACCAATGATGTTTTACGGGCAAAACATATTTGCTGTGTATTTATTCTGGTTGATATCTGATTTTAGCATCCAAAAGAACCTTTCCTCTCCTTGAAGCAGGGAATATGGGATTGTTTGACGTTGCCTTTAAGGTGATAAATGTCAGATGACTCAAACTTTGTCTTGAAAGACAGTTTGCACAGCTATTTTCATGTTTCTTTTGTTCCCAATTGCGAAGTCTTCATCTATGAGATGTTGGTGAAACGATTTATGGAAACCATATTATACTAAGTCAAGACCAAAGACCAAAGTTTTAAACTTATGAAACAACAGCTGTATAACTGATCAAGCTATAATTGGTTACACTGTGACCACAATAAACATACTGTAAGTAACAGCATACAGATTTACCCATGAGTCATTCATGAGACTAGTGTAAAGAACAGATGACCAGCTGAATACAGCAATACACCACTAGCCACCTTAATCACAACAATGAAGAATCAATAAACCAATGAGTCCAGACATAAACAGAATATTCTTAAGTATACTCCTTTAAAATGAAGGTCGATGGCCATTTATTTATTTATTTATTTTCTGTTAATGTATTCGTCTTTCTGGGTGGATCAATTATTTTCTTAACAATAAATCCTAGTTTGGCTGAAAGCTTTTTTAAATTAGACACACACTCACACCCACCCCCACCCCCCCGCCCACCCCACCTCACACACACAGGAAAAAAAAGACAAATTTGTATTTTAGACGAAAAACCCTGCTTAAGATGATTATTCAATAATGGAGAGGTTAGATTTATACATGTATCTAGTCAATAGATTCAAAACGTTCTTGAAACAGCGGTTTGTACAGTAATCATATTGTAACTCAGCTGATGGGATAGATGTGTTATTTTAAACCAACCTCTGCAGACATATTTGCCTCAGATTGTGCACCGGAGGATAATTAGGTTTTGAGTGAAGGATCCCTTTGTCTTTAAATGCAATTTAATGCAATGTGATGTCTCTGCTGGAGCATCTCAGATAGTAAGATAGCGTATTTGTTTTGGTGTGGGCTATGTGTAACTCCCCCCCCACACACTTCCCAAACCCCCCAACTTCACCCCCACCGCCATTCTACATTCCAGGCTTTTTCCAAAGCAATTTGCTCCGTGTTAGGCATATGTTAATGAATTTGACTTCAATTCAGTGCTGTGATTCAGAGCACTCAGGCTTGTCAAACACCATTCCGGCTACTTATTATTTTTGACCCCTGGGAGATTAGGGTCAAGGTGGCGTGTGTTCGATACTGCGGACGCACTTAGGGAAAGTAGATTCTGAGGAAGTTGAATGTCCAGTTTATGAATGACTTTGCAAGTTTTTTTTATACATAATTTTTTTTTTCATGAGATAAGGCTGAAGAGTTATTGATGGAGCATTTTCCCAAGTTCTAAGTGGTTCTTTTGCATGTAGAGAGGTTTTTTTTGTTTTTTGTTTGCCAAGCAGGAATTTGAATTAAGGAAGCAATTTAGTCTTCTTGCTTTTAATAATTGACATCTACAAATAAACATTACCATTGCATTCTTTCATGCCTTGCGGCACTAAATAATGACAAACATTTTCTTTACCCATCAAATGCGAGTCTCAGCACGTTTCAATATAAGCATTAAACCAAAAGTAGTGATAACCTTGGATCAGCTATTGCTACAAAATGGCTGAGTAATTTAAAGTCAGTTTCTACATAATACTATATCAATGCCTTTGAAGTGACATTTTTTTCTGCCAAGTTTCTTTTTTGTGTAAGAATGAAATGTGTGTAGATTAATCTAGATAAAATTTAAATAGTTTTAAAAGCAACAACTGCTGGCATAGGAAAATAAAATCTATATGGCAAAAACCAAATTATCTATATGGTATTTTGGCATCTAATCAACTACCCTGCTTGCATGTTTCTGGGTACAGGTTACTTTCTGGAACTAAAATGAATCTGAACTAGTTGTAGCAATGGAATCCATACAAAAAATTCTGTCTTTAAACCAAGAAGGATTTGAACATTGGATTATACTTGTAATGAACACAAGCAGATTAGTGTTTATCCTGGGGATGTTTTGTGTAATCAAATGAAACCAATGAAATAAACTCGACTAAAAAAAAAATGGCGGATGGTCATGTCACAACAGTCCATTTTCCCATGGCGTAACACCTGAGAAGGCAGTTCTAATGTGTGCTAAACTTACCTACCATAAGAAATCCATTGTGTCAATTACACCTGTATCGTAACACAATGAGTAGAGTCGTCCTTTTGGATATATAGTGCCAGATTAATCTAGAGGGTTCAATTGAATGAGCAGTTTAAGTGCATTTGACTGAATCCCCAATTCAGCAAAGTTATCCGAGGGGTTACTGATGGGAGTCCACTTACAGTAATAGAAATCACACTATGCTGCCAAATCAGAAGACCTGGTTTGCCAAGAAAAAAAAAAAATCATTTTAAAAAAGAAGATCCGTTTTAAGTGCTGCTTTCTCATTCACTTAAGACACGTTGTGCATGGATAATTCCCACTGGACTGGGACTGAACCTGAACCAGCGCTGAATGCGGTCGATAGCCCTCATAAGGCAATTGCCGATTTCACGAGCCAGGGTACGAGAGGATGCAGTGGGTCAGGGGTCCATGTTTCATCACTCTCTGGAGACCCCCCGCTGGTCAATCGGGTGCCCATGCACTGCATGCCAAAGCGGCACATGAAAGGTCTTCCTCAGACTCGACTCTGTACAAGCTTAGCTGACATTACATTACGTTTATTTGGCAGACGCTTTTATCCAAAGCGACGAGCAATAAGTGCATGCCAAAGTTCATTGGAACAACAATAAAACACAGGTCCAAGCTGTAGTCTGCGGTGTGAAAAGAAGCAGCTGGTGACACCATGTGGTTCGGAGGAGAACTGCTGATGCCTTCAACCGTATGTATCAATTTGACACTCATACGCAAAAAAAAAAAAAAAAAAAAGTCAGCGGTGCTAGACTTTAACTAGAGGTCTCAGTCCAAACATTGGAAAGCCGCAGATTAATTCACACCGAGATAAGTCACTCTTCTTCAAACGCTCCCTAAGCCATCGACTGAAGGGGGACCTGGAGAAGCAAACATGGCTGACATTTGCAGAGACTGACGGAGAGGTGAATGGGGAGACCGCCAGTGAACGTGGACTTCTGGTCCGAGGCAACACAGGCAGACATCTAGTTTGATGGCAGGGTGATGCACTGTGAAAGGCAATGGGCCTTAACCCTTGGAAGAGTAGGTTTTTTGGAATATTTTAATTTCAAAATTCTATGTCAGTGTTCTAGAACTCGATTGTGTTCAGTTACCAGCACAGAGCATTACAGCAGCTTTAGAATATGGGCCAGATCTGTGGCGAGAATTAAATGGTTAAAAACTGGATGTGACGGTACGGGTGCTGGGACCCAGGCGCAGAGTGGGGGGAAAAAAACACGAAACTCAAAAAGGGAAAATTAACAAAGATTTTACTCACACAAAAAAAAAGGCAAACACAACCAGGGAACAGGCAAGGCCACAAAGGGCAAAACAACAAACTCAAAACATTAAGAACAAAACACAGAACAGAACACAGGCAGGCAGGCAGGGTACAGGCAGGTGGAACACACAGGCAAACACATAAAAGAAACACCAGAAAATACATACGGGTCAGGAACAAACACAAGTCAGAAGCAAACACAGGTAGGAAACAAACAAGTCAGGAACAAAACACAAACGGGTAAAAAACGCAGGCAGGTACAATGGGTCTGAAAATTCATAGGCAACAAACACAAGGAAGAACAAACGCAAGGAACCAGCACCCGAGTCAAGGGAACAGAGAACTTAAATAGACAAGGGGTAACAAGACACAGGTGAACTCAAAAAACAATCAAACCAGAAGGAGGGGATAACAAGACACAGGTGGGAACAATGATGGGATAACGGGACAGACAATAATACAATTAACAGGGGGGGAGCAGGACACAAAACAGAAGTGCCGCCATCTGGCGGCCCAACAGGGGAAACACAGACAGGAAAACAGGACCATGACAGTACCCCCCCCCCAAGGGACGGCTCCTGACGTCCCAGGAGGCCGACCCGGGGAGGGAGTCAACAGAGGGTGGGGGCTAGAGACAGGACAAGACTCAGGGCTGGACTGGACAGGACAGGAACAAGACGAGAACAAGACTCGGGACTGGGCAGGACAGGAACAAAACAAGAACAAGACTCGGGGCTGGAGGGGAACTCGGGGGCTGGAGGGGAACTCGGGGCTGGAGGGGAACTCGGGGCTGGAGGGAACTCGGGGCTGGAAACGGACAGGCGGAACAGGACTGGACAGGAACAGGACTGGACACAGGACTCAGGGCAGAACCAGGACTGGACAGGAACAGGACGGGACTTGGGACTGGACTCGGAGAACAGGACTCGGGACTGGACTCGGACGGGGGAACAGGAGGACGGGGGAAAACAGAACAGGAAAACTTGGGACAAAACTCAGGAACTAGGAAACAGGAGACACAGGGCTGGGCAGGACCCGGGCGACGAAGACACAGGGCTGGACAGGACCTGGGCGACACGGGGAGACTCAGGGCTGGGCAGGACCCGGGCGACACGGGGAGGCTCAGGGCACGGGCAGGACCCCGGGCGAAACTCAGGGCCCGCACTCGGGGCGGGACACGGGGGGAAACTCAGGGCCCGCACATCGGGCGACTCGGGGGAAACTCAGGCGCCCGACAACAGGCCCGAGGGCGACTCGGGGGAAACTCAGGGCCCGCACATCGGGCGACTCGGGGGAAACTCAGGGCCCGCACATCGGGCGACTCGGGGACTCGGCCACATGGACTGGGGAACTCAGGGCCGCACATCGGGCGACTGGGGGAAACTCAGGGCCCGCACATCGGGCGACACTGGGAGATTCAGGGCCCGTACATCGGGCGACACGGGGAGATTCAGGGCCCGTACATCGGGCGACACGGGGAGATTCAGGGCCCGTACATCGGGCGACACGGGGAAATTCAGGGCCCGCACATCGGGCGACACGGGGAAACTCAGGGCCCGCACATCGGGCGACTCGGGGAAACTCAGGGCCCGCACATCGGGCGACTCGGGGAAACTCAGGGCCCGCACATCGGGCGACTCGGGGAAACTCAGGAAACCAGGGGGACTCAGGAAACCAGGGGGGACTAGGACAGGGGCAAGGCAGACATACAGGACTGGACTGGGGCGAGGTGGACAACACTGGACTGGGTAGGGCAAGACTGAGAGGGAAAGACTGACAGACACTGGCACAATAGGGAGACCTACAAAGACAGACACAGGGACAA
The DNA here is from genome assembly GCF_018555375.3 of Anguilla rostrata. Classification (NCBI taxonomy): domain Eukaryota; kingdom Metazoa; phylum Chordata; class Actinopteri; order Anguilliformes; family Anguillidae; genus Anguilla; species Anguilla rostrata. The sequence goes on along the minus strand of NC_057940.1, from coordinate 7,647,759 downwards.
GCAGGCGGGGAGGCACACGGCGACACCGATGGACACACAAAGGGACAGGCAGACAGGGAAGGCGAGGGGGGAACCCAACAACTGACATAGGGACTGACACACAGGCAAACAAGACAAAACACACGCGGACTGGCACACAGACAGACAGGCAGACAGGCGGGCAAACACGTTGGCCGATGGGCTGACGGCCTGGGGGGCAGACAAACAGGCCAACAAACTGGCTGACACACATACGGGTAGACTAACAGACAAACAGGCGGGCAGACAATTAGACAGGGGGGCCGGGGAACACACGGACACACGGTTGGGAGGACAGACACCAAAGGGAGAATGGACACCAGGGGGAGCGACGAGACCGGGGGAGGGACGACCACTGGGGGGAGCGACGAGACCGGGGGAGGGACGACCACTGGGGGAAGGACGGACACCGGGGGAGGGACGACCACTGGGGGAAGGACGGACACCGGGGGAGGGACGACCACTGGGGGGAGGACGAAACCAGGGGAAGCACGAACGCCAGGGGAAGACACCAGGGGAAGCACGAACGCCAGGGGAAGCACGAACGCCAGAGGGCAAGGTGTGGACACTAGGGGGAGCGAGAACACTAGGGAAAGAACGGACACTGGGGGGCGCGAGAACACTAGGGGGAGCACGAACGCCAGGGGGAGCACGAACGCCAGGGGGCAAGGTGTGGACACTAGGGAGAGCAAGAACACTAGGGGAAGAACGGACACTGGGGGGCGCGAGAACACTAGGGAAAGAACGGACACTGGGGGGCGCGAGAACACTAGGGGGAGCACGAACGCCAGGGGGAGCACGAACGCCAGGGGGAGCACAAACGCCAGGGGGAGCACGAACGCCAGGGGGAGCACAAACGCCGGGGGAGCACGAACGCCAGGGGGAGCACGAACGCCAGGGGGAGCACGAACGCCAGGGGGAGCACGAACGCCAGGGGGAGCACGAACGCCAGGGGGAGCACGAACGCCAGGGGGAGCACGAACGCTAGGGGGCAAGGCAGGTGGCTTAGCCTGCGGGGCGGCCAGAGCAGTCTGCGGCGGCCCCTGCGGGACAACAGAAGGGACCGTTGTCCTCTCCGGGGCTCTGGACGGCTCCGGAAGCCTCTCCGGAGCTCTGGACGGCTCCGGAAGCCTCTCCGGAGCTCTGGACGGCTCCGGAAGCCTCTCCGGAGCTCTGGACGGCTCTGGAGGCCCCCCCGGGACTCGAGGCAGCTGCGGAGGCCCCCCTGGGGCTTGAGGCGGCTCCGGAGGCCCCCCCGGGGCTCGAGGCACAAGTAAAGCCCGAAACTTGGGTGTAGCAGGCGGCCTCCGCGGAAGGGTCAGAGCAGGCGGGACCTCCGGGGCTGGAGGCGGCTCTGGGGGCCTCTCCGGGGCTGGAGGCGGCTCTGGGGGCCTCTCCGGGCTGGAGGCGGCTCTGGGGGCCTCTCCGGGGCTCGAGGCGGCTCTGGGGGCCTCTCCGGGGCTCGAGGCGGATCTGGGGGGCCTCTCCGGGGCTCGAGGCGGTCTGGGGCCTCTCCGGGGCTCGAGGCGGATCTGGGGGAGCCTCTCCGGGGCTCGAGGCGGATCTGGGAGCCTCTCCGGGGCTCAGGGACTCTGGGGCCTCTCCGGGGCTGAGGCAGACAGCGGAGCCGCTCCGGGACTTGAGGCAGAGCAGGCCGCGAAGGCCGCTCCGGGACTTGAGGCAGAGCAGGCCGCGAAGGCCGCTCCGGGACTTGAGGCAGAGCAGGCCGCGAAGGCCGCTCCGGGACTTGAGGCAGAGCAGGCCGCGAAGGCCGCTCCGGGACTTGAGGCAGAGCAGGCCGCGAAGGCCGCTCCGGGACTTGAGGCAGAGCAGGCCGCGAAGGCCGCTCCGGGACTTGAGGCAGAGCAGGCCGCGAAGGCCGCTCCGGGACTTGGGGCAGAGCAGGCCGTGAAGGCCGCTCCGGGACTTGGGGCAGAGCAGGCCGTGAAGGCCCTTCCTGGACTTGGGGTGGAGCAGGGCGAGGGCCCTGCCGTCTGGGCTGGGCAGGGGACAGGAACACAGACCACAGCTGTAGGGAACCCGGCTGGGCAGCCGGACGGGACCGGCGGGACCCCCGCGGGCCGGACCCTGGGAAGATTGCCAGTCGAGACCCTTCAAATGATGCAGGGCCGGGAACCGCTGGCTGGGCAGCTGGAGGTCTGGCCAACCGGGAGGCAGCCCGACCACGGCGCCTCCGTGACCGTCCGCCCCGGGCGCTGGGAAGCTCAAGGGCGAGGGACTCCCAGTCGCTGGGTGGCGAGTCCTCCGGGTCACTCCACCACCCCGGTGGCATGATAAACAAAAAAAAAAAAAAAAAAAAAAACCTCTGCTGGGTCCCAAACTGGCTGGTTCCTTCTGTGACAGTACGGGTGCTGGGACCCAGGCGCAGAGTGGGGGAAAAAAACACGAAACTCAAAAAGGGAAAATTAACAAAGATTTTACTCACACAAAAAAAAAGGCAAACACAACCAGGGAACAGGCAAGGCCACAAAGGGCAAAACAACAAACTCAAAACATTAAGAACAAAACACAGAACAGAACACAGGCAGGCAGGCAGGGTACAGGCAGGTGGAACACACAGGCAAACACATAAAAGAAACACCAGAAAATACATACGGGTCAGGAACAAACACAAGTCAGAAGCAAACACAGGTAGGAAACAAACAAGTCAGGAACAAAACACAAACGGGTAAAAAACGCAGGCAGGTACAATGGGTCTGAAAATTCATAGGCAACAAACACAAGGAAGAACAAACGCAAGGAACCAGCACCCGAGTCAAGGGAACAGAGAACTTAAATAGACAAGGGGTAACAAGACACAGGTGAACTCAAAAAACAATCAAACCAGAAGGAGGGGATAACAAGACACAGGTGGGAACAATGATGGGATAACGGGACAGACAATAATACAATTAACAGGGGGGGAGCAGGACACAAAACAGAAGTGCCGCCATCTGGCGGCCCAACAGGGGAAACACAGACAGGAAAACAGGACCATGACACTGGAAGATTGCATGTATAGTCCCAGGTAGGAAATATGCTACTCTGCTTTTGTGTAAATATGCAGCTTGATAGAATAGCTTTTCTACTGCTTTGTGTAGGCCACAAAAGCTCGTGTTGCAAATCAGTACAGTCAGGTGTGTGTTCCCTGCAAGAGACTGATTTCAACAAATATGGTATTTCCCTGTTGCAAATTTTTTGATCTTTTACTGCACATTTCACAAAGAAAAATACATTTTCCAAAATGGAGTGACATCACCACCCTTGGTGATGTTGTTTAAATGTCATAGTACCAGCTTTGCTGACTGAGAGATAACCTTACCCTGAGTATTTGTTTCTTTTCTACTGCATACATTTTCTGAATTTCTCTTTGGTAATTATTGGCTATTGCCACCTAATACAATCATGTTACAACCTGCCTAACAGGAGCTTTTCATCTAAAAAAGAATGACTGTTTGAATTTTGAAAATATGACATGCAAAAGCAATTTTACCTTCTCACAATGCAGTTATAGAGCTAGCCAATAATCCCACATTCCAAGAAAAAAGCAAGCAGTCTTTCAGAACATGATGGGTTACCATTGAAATCAATTTTAAAAGTCAATAACATATTTTAAAATAATAATGTCTTATTCAAAACTACATAATACGGATAATGTTGACTGGATGAAGACTGGATTGACTTTTATTGACAAATAAGCATGGGTCACTGTAGCAGGTCCAAAGTATTTGGACACCCCTTAGCCTGAGGCTGTGCTTCTACAATAGTTTGGGGAAGGCCTTTTCCTGTTTCAGCATGACGATGCCCCCGGGCATACAGTGAGGTTCATATCGAAATTGTTTTTTTTTTGGGAATGGTGTGGAAGAACTTGACTGGCCTGCACAGAACCCTGAACTCAACCCCATCAAACGCCTTTGAGATCAATTGGAAAGCCAACTGCGAGCCAGGCTCAATTGCCCAATCAGTGCCCGACTTCACTAATGCTGTTCAAGCTGAATGGAAGCAAATCCCTGCAGCAATGCTCTAACATCTAATATAAAGCCATTTCAGAAGAGTGAAGTTTGTTACAGCAGCAAAGAGTGGACCAACTCCACATTAATGCCCATAATTTTGGATGAGATGCTAGATACTTTTGGCCAAGTACTGTATTTGGACGCTAACTGAGTGGTATCTACAATAAATTCAGAGAGATGAACAGGGAGTTTCCAGTCCGTTTTTAGAGCATGTGTGAATGTAATGGTCTATTTTAGCTTTCTTCTCTCTCTGCTTTTACGACCTTGAACAGTCATCTCACTGCTGTTATAAATGAGTACCGCAATTAACTTCCGATTCAAAACCTGTGTCATACATGGATGTGGTGCGTATTATTTGCATTATCTTTTCTTTTTCTTTTTTTTTTTAAATTATGATGGGCTCTCTTTTGTGGCTTTTCCTTAGGTGAAGCACATCTCTGTATAATCTACCCCCATGTTTGCATAGAGGAACATGCGACAGTGCATGTCTTCATTTTCATGGCATAGCTTAGTGTATGAGCCGGCAGTCACAATCGCTGGATGGACACTCAGTCAATGCTTTTTTATGTCCCTTCTTTTTTTCTACACTCCCCGACCCTGGCTCTACATTAGGTCACATCGCCAACATGGTCACCTCAAGCAGCTTGTGTGTATCTCGACCATCTTGCAAGAACATTTGGCTAGAAAGCCATGTAGTTGCTAGGTTTTGTCAAATGTTTTTATATTAAAAAGAAAATTCAAGTTTCACCAGTTTGTTCAAAAAGAAGCTACAGCACAATAATAAAAAAAGATAAAATAAAACCGCGATCTAATTTGGTACTGTATGCTCAACTTCAAGTTTCCTCAGCATTTTCAAATAACCTCAGAGTGCACTACTGTTAATTCTAATGCCGGAACATGTAAATGCAATGTGTATAATTTAATGTTTGATAAAAGGAATAGTGCCTCTTGAAGACTTCAGTGACATTTTAAAAGAATCCCCAAAGACTTGAGTATTACGTAACAAAACATTTTTTTTTCTTTTTTTTTTTGAGTAGCCTTAAAGCACATTTAACAAATGCTGCATTTTGAGATTGATCATAACCACATCACTTACTGTTAATCATCAAAGATTTCTTAGTTTTATGCATTTAACTGATCGTGCCGAAGCGTGCCGTTATAGCAGTTCAATCCTACCCTCTAGGGCTTTCAGTAACAAAACTAGCCGAGTACACTTCATCAGAGATCTCCAATACATGATCTTTTTATCTTTTTTTTTTTTTTAAAGGGTATTTTCAGAAAGGATAATGCAGCATGTTGAGTGAGAATTGAAAAAGCCAACACTTGCTGAAACTTATTTTTGAGAGAAAGGACGAGGACAAAGAACTGCAGTGCGACAGTAGACCAGGAGGCCGTCTCCGGTGCAGTGCTCCACCAGAAAAGTAGCGGGCTTTGGTTAATCAAAGCCCTGACCCCTTTTTCGGCAAACTGCGGTGACAGAAGAGCCCCTGGGTCCCTAAAAGATTGAGCCGTGTTTTTTTTTTTTTTTTTTTTCGTTTTTTTTTTGGGATGGAAAAATCGCCTGCCTCCTTTCTATGAGTTTTTTGGACTCCGTTAGGCAGCCTGAACAGGCTCGCTCGTAACTGCACCCTTCCCCAGGTCGGGAGGACCCGTCCTGTTACAGCAGAGCGCAAAGCAATTTCTCACCTCACCACGGGGACCCTCATCCCCCCCCCCTGTCCCCGTCCCCTCCATTCCCCCCATGGCGCTCTACCTGTCCACCCCGCTACCACACGCGGGTGAGCTGCAGGGGGTGTGATGCATTGCATCCCCCCTACCCCCCTGGCCCCCCCCACCTGTCAGTGTCAATTAGGGCACTAGCTGGCTCCTCATCTGCATCTGGGTCGGATCCCCACGGCAACCCCTGGGCCGGACGTGTCACTGGTGACTCAGTGGCCCTGAGTCGACAGAGGAGGAAGTAAACAAGTGCAACAGGAGATGGGGCCTGGCAGCTGAGAGGCAGTATTTTTGGTCCTTTTTTTTTTTTTTTTGAAAGGAGCTGATATTTTCGGGTTGCTCTCAGGAAATGCGTGCGCTCTCCTTTGTCATCCTTCAAGTTTCTGTCGTTATAGAAACACTCAATGATAAATACTTTGGTTTGAGGGGACAAAATGTTCTTGCCGTGCGTGTGCATGTGCGTGCATGCATGCGTGTGTGTGTGCGTGCGTGCGAGTGACAGAGAATTACATGTGAGAGAGAGAGAGAGAGACAGAGAAACAGATTGTTCCTAGATGGATGTATTGGGCCACTTGTCTCTTGTGCCTCACAGACCACAACCAATCAAAAATCATTTCGCCTCACAATCAAATTTATTTTTTATTTTTTAATTCAGAACTTAAAAACAACAAGAGGGAGAGAGAAAATCACATTCATCAAATTTTCACTATTTCCAAGTTTGATTACTCATAGACAACTGATGCTCAAAATGAAAAATGAGTATACGTTGTAAAACTTGTATGTTAGTGAAAATCTGTAGGATGGAATCACTCAAATTCGGTGTAGTCCTGCTGTTACTGCTACTACTACTGCACTGTTTGAGCAACAATTTTATGCTCAGAAAAAGCATCAAATACAGAATACAATTGATTACTGCCATGTAATTGATTACTGCTAATGTTGAAAAGGAAACTCATTGAAAGCCATTTTTTGTGTATAAAATTTGTGCGTGCTGTCGCTTAGCAAGATCACATGATGCAAGTTTGTTCTTGAATATGACAGCTTAGGAAGACAGAAAGATTATTTCTATTAAAGAATGTCACCTGTCTGAATCTCATCACGGTTTCACAATTAGCCAACTGAGGCTCTGAAAATCCCCCGATGTACCCTCAATATTTTCAAAGACAGCGGACAAGATCTTGCTAAATGAGAGGAGAAAATGGACTGAAATAAAATGCATTTGTTTTATGGTTCATTTGAGTGGAATGTGCTGCTGTGTGGTTGCTACATTTAATCTTATTTCAGATGCGTTCGCGCATTGTGGTTTGCCCACTAGAAATTCTAATTACCAACTAAACTTAATATTGTTTCAATGTGCAGTATTATATTACTACATTGCACTGAAGGCTGTGTTGACAAAAAGAGCATGGCTCATTTCCAGTGAAATTATGTAAATAAAACATGGCCATAATATATGAATAATATATTAATTAGCTTGTTCTATTAATTTTTATGCCCTCCGCTTCTATAAGTCTACTGCTTCATACTGTAGAATGGAATGTGCTTGAGCGGGTGCTATTGGTACAATTGGGTTGCATTGTACAGTACATTACCATAACAAGTAGTGTTAAAAAAAGTTCCCCTTTTTCTTCTACACAAATTCGTTTTTTTCAGGAATGCACCCTGGACAGGCCACCAATATATATTGCAGGGCACACATACCACTCACTCACCATTCACTCTCACACACATAACCTATGGGCAATTTAGAGTCTCCAATCAGCCTACCTGCATGTCTTTGGAGGGAGGAAACCCACGTCGACACGGGGGAGAACATGCAAAACTCCATCGTGCCACGCGTATCAGAAAAAGCACACTCTCAAAAAGACAAAATTTATCTGAAAATGAAAACATATGAAGTCATTACTAATTAATTCACAGCTGCCTCATCAAGGGATATGCTGGGTCTATTTCTGAAAGCAGACGTTTAATTTTTCATATTAGGGTAGACGCCTCTGATAAATACATCCGATAAGAAGTCTGGTGGGGTGAAGATCAACGGGACAAGGAATATCGCCGTAGGAGCTTCTGGCAAAGCGTCTTTAGTGATTATGCGTCAACGTCCATTTATGATTTAAATGTGAATGTGACCATTAAAAATAATACACAAAAACTATAATCACAGTATTTCCTATGTAGTCTGTTAAAAGAAAATTCCATGTAAAATTCTAAAATTCATGCCCCAGTATCTTGCCTTATTTCAGCAATTTCTAAAATTAATTTTGAGAAATAATGACAGGGAATGAAAAAAAAAAAAACCCAGAAAAATGTTTTGTCTCTGATAAGGATTTATGTTTCAGTTAAACATTCCTACATTTCTGAATGTAAAAAAAAAATAATAATAATAAAAATAAATCTACAGAAAAAATAATCCAACATAAAACGATTTACCTGGTAGCTCCTAGAGGTCTAGATAGAATCAGCATTCCGATGTGATCATAGCCATTAAACAAGTGAAGCAGAAGTACGGTTGTTGGGGGCTGTTTCCCACAGATTTAATTTGAGATAATGCCCTGTTTTGCTCAAAATATAAATTGCAAAGGACCTGAGGTATGAGAGCACTTGACAAACCACAGAATGAGGAATAAATAAATGAAAAATTAGTAGAAACCGCAATGGACTGTTTCTGCATCTCACACATTTGCGTGCATTCAATATAATGAATGGTCTAGCCAAATCAACTGCAAGACCAATGGCTATGTTATATTAACTCAGTTCATTTTGTTTACACCCAAGTTAAATATTGACTCACTAAATGAGCAGCAAAAAAAAAAAATTTGACTTTTGAGCATTTTTTTTTTTACTGTGTCATCTCTTGTGAGTGACTCCAATGTTCTCAAGGCACAGAAATATGACACGTAATCAATGTGATTCTCAGTGTTGTTATAACCTGTAATTATACTGTATTATCAGCTTCGTTATTAAGAGACTTAGTTGTGCGTGTAGCCAGGGGCCCAATCCTGGATTTTGGGCCCCGTGTAAAGGTATCGCACTGGGTCCCCAGCGCCCCAGAAAACCCTGTGTTCTAAGATGTTTCATGGAATTGTCCAGGGCTTTCAAAGGAAAAAAAAAAGCTTGTTGTATTGTAGACATTTTATTCGATAGTTTATTTTTTTAATCAGATGAAATTCGTACGGTCAACAAAGTGTAATGTTCAATAAGTTTTGCTTTGCTTCGACTTTAACACGTACTAGACTGACTAAAAACTAGCCACGTTTTAAATGAGGCCTAAAGAAAGAGAATTTAGAATGATTTGCCTTGTGGTCTGATTTAAAAAAATTAACGGCTTGTTACTCGTTTGAAAGATGAAATGGCTGTACGTACAGCGTTTGCCTTTGTTTCAACACAGCGATTGTGACTGGAAGACATTTAATTTCTCTCAGTATCTAATTAAGACAAATGCTTCTTCTTTTGTGCTCTGAGCACTTTGAATCGTACTTTTGGATAGCGCTTTGATTCCCCCCCCTCCCCCCCTCCCCTCCCCATTGAATAAACAAAAGGTAGGGATGCGCATCTGTGTGCAAAACTGAGGACAGACACAGTTCTACAGAAATGAACAAAGCAATGCAAATATTCAATTCAGAACCACTCACAACTGCACAATACGGATGACACGGACTGAGACGGAATATGGTGTGTAGCTGTTGTTTTTTTTTACGGAGGCTTTGTTTCCGGGCACCTTGCCTCAAGGTCTGTGTTGTGCAGCCGATTAGTATACTTCCCTATAGTTGTTTTGGTTCGCATAAAAATAACACACATCCTTTCACACACACACTCATAATAATTCACATGCATGCACTCTGTACACTTGCTACATTTAGTTAGGGGCGACGTAGCTCAGGAGGTACGAGCGGTTGTCTGGCAGTCGGAGGGTTGCCTGGTTCGATCCCCCACCCTGGGCGTGTCGAAGTGTCCCTGAGCAAGACACCTAACCCCTAATTGCTCCCAACGAGCTGACTGGTACGTTGCATGGCAGCCTTTCACCGTTGGTGTGTGTGAGTGTGTGTGTGAATGAGAGGCATCAATTGTAAAGCGCTTTGGATAAAAGCGCTATATAAATGCAGACCATTTACCATTTAGTTACAGTTGCAATCAGTTTTGGCTCACATATACCAGCACCTTTAACAACCAGAGAATGTAGACAACAACAAAGATTTAAATTTTCCTTTTCCTCTCTGGAACTGAAGCCCCATTTTCATATGGGGCCCATATCCCATCCATGCATTTTTTGGACAATGGCTGCATTCGGATATGATTTCTGCATGCAGAAATTAGCTGTGATAGCTCACGTACACCACTACCATTAACAGCCAGAGAGTGTAGACAACAACAAACAACAAACATTTAAATTTTCTCTGGAACTGAAGCCAAACTGAGGTCTCCGGTAGCTCCGTGCTCCATCATTACCAATGGAGATCTCCTCAAAGCAGAATTTGTTTCCATCACTCACTTCTAATTTTGCTTATACAGAAACCTAACTTCACAATTAAATGAAGCGTGCTATTTTGGCATAACTCCACTGGCTTCTGTTCTCCCCCCATGTTTACACCACCAATCATTTCATTCACCTGTTCTGTGATATTCTTGGCAAAGAAAGGTGATGTAAAAAAAAAAAAAGCACCTTATTGTGCAAAGTCCTGTCCAGGTGTATGCCTGGAATGGGTTAAAACACACATATGAAAGCGGTATAAATCAGAACAGTGTTTTTCCCTTTAAGCTCTGAGCACTAAAACAGATCTGTATCAGCTGTGTCACAAAAGCAGATTTAGGTCACTTAAATGACCAGTGCTTGCACTTAACACTGTGATAATGATCAGGTCCAGAAAGGTTTGGGGCTGTTATAGAAAAGTCCACCAGCACAATACCCGAAACAGAGCTGGTGAATTATGAGGTGAAAAGAAGAGGTGGCTGATGGGACATTTTTTTGGAAGCCCATTGTGAGCTCTCCAGTAGTACATAGTATTGTGTGGGCCGACAGCTATGATTGGACATTCCAGAAATTTAAGACATTTTTTCATGACCTTGAAAATTGTGAGTAGTCTTGCCCAATATTACTGTTAACCCCTTAAGCCGCACTGGTCCCTATTTAGGCCAGAGTGAGTTTATTTTCAGTCTTTTTTTTTTTTTTTTTTTTTTACTGTGAAATTTTCAAGAATTGATCAATCTGGTCACACAACACAATTGAAAGTGTTAAAGCACTGGGTTCTATATTTGTAAACTAGTTTACAAAGCCAAAGTTCTAGCATTGATGGTTCCCAGAGGTGGGTAACCTGGCTTCAAAGAGTAAAAAGACTGACCATGTATTTGCTCCACCAACATGCACTAAACCAGCGCAAATACATGGTCAGTCTTTTTACTCTTTGAAGCCGGGTTACCCACCTCTGATGGTTCCTCATTTTGTAACATGCGGGGTGGCAAGACAAGTTTGGGGGTCCTCGCCTTATTTGAGTGTTAGAAATCCACAGACAACACATATCACAATATAGTCGGTATGCTTGGATCCAGCGAAGAAAATGCACTGTGATTTTCCAACGGAAAAGCTTTACAGCTTCTTGAGTGCCTGCCTTAGATATCTTAGGATCGCACAAGCACGAGGATCCAGTGAGAGTACAGCACAGCAATCAATGTAACTAGACACGACAGAATAAATGGTGCTTCATAGGAAGTGAAATGCGGGAGGCTGTAAATTGTCATTTTTTTAAGCTCCAGAAAAAAAAAAATGTCTAAACACATATTTTGAATGCAAGCAACCATGCTGTGATAGCCAATGCTAATGACTGGATCCTGAAATAATTGGCCAATTTAGTTTCCTAATGTCACATGCTTTTCTGCTATATGTGAGGTACAGCATGCCCCCCCCCCCGGTTGTTAAAAAAACATCAACAACTTTTTCCATAAAATAGCAATTGTGGAAAAATTGCTTCTGGAACAAGGGAAATACTGAGAAATGGTGTGCTATTTGGGCATCATCCTCATCATGACCAAACATTGTTTATATCACTTGAAGATGCTTTATAGATTCAGATTAATTTATAGATTTTTTTTTTTTTAATTTAGCAATTTTTTAAAGTTTTTTGAGCACTCAGTATTCATTACTTTCATTTCTATGCAGTATTAAATGAATCCTGGTAGAACAAACCCAGCATTTAATTTCTGTCCCCTGGAGAGACATGTTTTTTCTGGTCTTAATCTCAAGAACCATATATTCTATTATGCTGAAACCTACACTACAATGCCCTTTCAATACATAAATAAACAAACAAACAAACAAGTAAATAAATATTTTTGAAAATATTTCCACTGCAACATTAAAAAAAAAAAAAAAAATTGTCATCCAAGACATGTCATGTCAAAAAAAAAAATTTAAATACTTAAGACCTTTTTTTCTTTCTCTGCTGGGTCTCCGGAGGTTAAACCCATATCCTACTGCCAGTCAACAGAAAGGATCTAGTGAGTCAAAATGAAAAGCTGTCTCTGCCACATTTCCAAAAGCTGTTGGGCACACTGTGACTTCCCCTTGTCCCCTCTCTCATAATCACGTACCTGTGGGAACACAAAATGATTTGCAGGACAGTTACGTACAGTGTGCAGATTACTTATGGAGGCAAGATAATCCGCAATCAGTATGCTATACAGCAAAGGCGAGAAATGATATGCGCTGGTGTGAAATGGAAACAATAGACGAGGCAAGGAGAGGAATTTGAATGACTCTTGTAGCTCCTGCCACACTGTCATGGGTCGAACAGTGCATTTATTTAATACAGCTACTGCATATATGGGTCCGATAGCAATCCCAATATGATATGCAAAGTGCTGAGCGTAATTAATTGTTTATCGCATTTATGGAAATAATTTGAAAACATATTCGCAAACATCGGGTAATCTTGTTTTATCCCTTAATGACAAATTGATTGATTATTTGAAACACTTTTTCCAACATGGTTCTGTATCTAATAGGTAGCCAGCTGTCGTATGTTCAAATTAATCCATTAAAAAAAACCGTACAGCAAACCACTGAATGCCTTCTATGAGAGATCCGGTATTCAGTAAAATGTGTCTACGAGGAGTAATGGTGACTCACCCCTTTCCAAATTAGAGTGTGACTTTGTACAAAGCCGGTGTGTATTAGATCTTATATCAGGCAAAACAAGCTAATTTAGTGTCTAATCAAACAGGATTAAGGTGGTCTGTGATCTGTGCAGTTGGGTAATAATTGGAGAAATAGGGTGAAATGACACTTCAATGGCAGTGCCCATAAAATACTGTTCTTTTTTTTTTTTGTGCTGCTTTGATACAGTTTGGAAAACAAGGACCAGCTCAAAGAAATATTATCATTTTACTTCTTATCTCTGCGGTTAGAGCTTGATTTTCTATTAAGATACTGCGGGTTATGAGCAAGCTTTGCCTGTGTCCCATTTTAATTCAGAAAAGGAATTAGAAATCCATGAATTTAAAAAATGCACATAGTTTTCTAAGACATTTTTTTTTTTCAGCTAATATAACTGCAGTTCTATTACCTGAAATGATCCCAACTCTGGGGTAGAAGGGATAACGTGTTCCGTTCGACTGCTGTTTGCTACATTTGAACGTGTGTTTATGTACTCCATGCGTGTTCCAGTTAGACTAACTTCATCTTCTACACATTACTATCATGCTACTTTCTATTATTGCCACACGACAACATCCAACTTAAAGACAAACTAAACACATGTGATGGACAGTTAAGTAATTATGCTGTACGTGTAGCTTCTCAGAGCCTGCTTATTTCTGTTTTCCTGCTGCTCCATGATGTGCTGAAGCTGCAAGGCCCTTCACCATCCATGAATTATAAGAGTCCGTGTCCATTGCGTGTCTGTGTCAGCGTAGCGTATGGCAGGGGGTGGCAGTTGGGGGTGATTCCAAGGGGCCCTGACTCATGACTGACAGGGAACTCAAAACTTGTGCAGGGATGGGGTGGTGGGGCCTGATTTGAGATATTTTCATATAGGCCCCAAAATCCCTGGTGGTGCCCTAGCATCACAGGACACCCAACACTGGAGCTGCTGAATCGCACCTGCCCAAAGTCATCTGAAGCCTCCACAGTTCAAAGGATTTTAACTTGTGATGTAGAACGCTGCAAGATCCCTGAACAGACTACGTCCATCAAAATAACTTTAAAAATGGACGCACAGAATGCAGTGATGATGTTACAGACCCTGGGTTTCCCAGTCACATCTAGAAGTGCTGGCCTTCTTTTGTCCCTATATTTGTGTCCAGTCTCCTAATGTGCTATTTCTTTTCATAATCTCTGGTACTCTGTTAAGAAATCAGGGAATTTTCCATTTGCCAACTCCACTCTGGACCCTTTTTTTCTTCTTCTTCTTCTTTTTGAAAGTGGCCACTGTGAGCCACTCTGACAGCCCGTCTGCAAACTGTGCTATACTGCACGAAGATGGATTGACCCAGATTGTTGTGACTAGTTGTCATTTTATGGGTGAAGTCGTAAAAGGGAGACGTGGCGACAGAGGAAGGTGCTGATGTGCCCTTTGATACGTGTCATTCGAAAGCATCCTGCCAGTTTTTGTTTGGCACTTTGATGACCATGGCCATTTTCGGGATAACCAGGATTTACGATGAAAGAAAGTCACAGAAGGAATAACTGACAGTCTTTGGTTCTGGAATGAATGATTCGGCATTTTGGTCTCATTTTTGGCTGAAATAACCATGTGCTTCCACAGAGTTGATTCTGTAGCTTTGCTTTGGGAACCTGCAAACAGACCTGGGTAAAATACATATTTGTTTTGGCTTAAAAATACTTTTCTACACTTTACTAAGCTTGTCTGGTGTACTGGAACACACGAGGAACACCTATGACATACTCCCAGAAAGTGAAAACCCCCACCTTGTAGTCCTATTGGTAGGCTCAGTTGCACCAGGCAAGATCAACAGAACACCGAAAAGTATTTGCATCCAAAACAAATACATATTTGACCCAGGTCTTCGTGCAAATTGACAGAAATGAAGAATTAGTCTGATAGCGGTTACAGTTCACTGGTTCAATTACAAAAACTCATTGAAAATGCAGCCCCAGGGGCATGTTTATTTATTTATTTACTCATTTATTCACTTCAATAATTGAGCCATTTATATTAAGCGTAGCATTAGCGAGTAGCAGCATAAAAATTCGGACAAACTAGCTGAGCTTTATATTTTGTCTGCCCAAGTCTGATGAATTAGGAAGTTAGGAACGGAGGAGAAAGTTTAATATTAATCTGAGGTGGAGAATACTAAGCAAAAACCTAGATCACAAAACTGCGTTACAACTAGAACAGTCATGTGACTCTGTGAGATAAGGATTAGCTGTTCCAGCTGTGAATGCAGTTCTGTATTATAGGGGTTTGACCTTGACCCTTGCAGGATTACTCTGGGTGACCTGACTGTTTAAAAAAATATATACATAGTCTACATGTTTATTGTTCTCACTTTTAAAATTTACACGCCAACATGATATTCTGATGATCCATTGTTGACGGCAAACTGTGGAGCTTAAATTGCCAAAATTTTCAGGGCAGGTTTCGGAAAGCTTCAGGGAATAAATGGCCCACTTTGCAGTCCCCAAAAAACATGACTGCAGAGTAAAATGCAAGATGATTAAGTTGTCTGCGGTGCAGAAGTCCCCCGAGGAGCTTTAGAGTACTTTGTGTTTTGAGGTTTGGGAAGATTGCACGTGCACACAGTTATGCGTATTGGCACAGGGAAGTGGGAGGAGGGGGGGATGGGGGGGGATTTGAAACTGACAGTCTTCACCGCTACAGAACAAGAATAGTGTTCCTTTCAACATAACAGGTACAGTGGAACATGTGAAACAGCATTGTGATGCCGTTGTCACTTTTGATTCATCTGCTCTCTCCCCCCCCACCTCTCTCCCTCCCTCTCTCCCTCTCTCCCTCCCTTTCCCTCCCCCCACCTCTCTTCCTTTACAGATTATGAGAAAGCGCTGAAAATGTGTTTCACGAGCTCCTTGACAGCGAGGCGACGACGACAACGGCGGCTTTCTGCAGCAGCAACGATGGTGCAGAGTAGGGTCGCTACAATGCCCGCAGATGCGGAGGGAGACGATTCTTCAAGGATACCGGCCGTTCTCATTAAAATAACTGTCAGAGCAGGTTTAAGGCTTCCGACGGCACAGGCAACGATAAAGGACGCTGCTTTCAGAATGGGCCGGGATGGGCTTGATCTTGGGCTGAGCCCAAACACCAATGCAGGCTGTAATGAGGTGTGTTGTATAGCTGCGTGAGTGAGTTTTCACGTACTTTATGAGCGCCCCCCCCCGCCCTCCCCTCCCCCTCCCCCTCTCTCTGTCTATCATCTACGCTCATATTATGAAAAAGATAATGGTTAAAAAAAAAAAGAGCAATTGCATGTATATTTGTGGGAGTCGACTTCCTCGAGTCCAAACCAATTTCTTTGAACAAAACTTGGAAGAGACTGAATAGGAATAGACGTGCGATTTCTAGAAACAAAAATAAACTAAACTTACAAAAACATAAGATCTTTTCTTTTTTTGAAAAGTGCCTGATAAACTGGTCAAATGTTCAGCAAAAATACTCCATGCTTTGTGAACAAACAAACAAAAAAAAAAAAAAGATGTGAGGGGAGAGTAGTCTGAATCGGGTTCTGGGTGTATGCCACAGCTTACACACTAGACTCATTCACCAGCCACAAGCAATTCCAGACCAGTAGTGAGATTGCATCCACCAGTGACCAATGTTCACTTGTTAGTGTCTATTCATTTCTCCTGCTGTGAGCACACCTTGGCTCCAAATTCCTGTGCACTTGCTCTCACAGGTGAACAACTGTCAGCTCTCAACTCGAGTGAGCTTCCTCCCCCCCACCCTCCCCGTGATTAGCCAAGGCTGTGCCTGAACCGGCCTACGAACTACTGTGTCCTCAAAGTATGTGCTGTATATGCAGTGGGCAGTATGTGAAAAATATCCTCCATTCTATTTTCCAACCGTTCTGAGGAAGTGTCTTAAGACATTCCCGCCTTTGTGGACGTGCTCACATGGACTAAAAAGGCATGCATTTGAGCAGAAACGTTTGGATTATTACTTTGGCGTGTGTTTTTTTTTTTTTTGTTATATTGAAATTCTAAATTTTGTTCCATTAACAAACCAATTGTATAAAAATGTTCGATTATTATAAGTATTATTCTAAGATAAATTACATAATGTTTCTGAGTGCAGCTACATGTGTCATTTAATCAGATATAGTTTAGAACTGGCACTGGCTCTACCATATAATCTCTTCATAACTGACAGCAATACCAAGCAAAAAAGTTGTTACATTGATTTGTTTGAACACTAGTTGAATATATTTTTTGATGTGTTCATATAAAGTCAGCAGTATGTGTAATACCAGCAATGGGTCCTCCGTTTTTGGAAAGCATTTTTGTACCGGATCCAAACCCGTGGGCTATGCCACTCCATTAAACTGATTTGGGCGATATTTGGTTCACAGATGCGTCCCTCTAAACAGCCAAGTGCATTTTCCGTTCTCCAGGAATAAAATGGATTTCGAGGGGGAAAAGCCAATAATCTCCAGTCGCTGCCACGGATGCACATCCGACAGCACCTTTTAATGAGGACCAGGTGATGGTTCCCAGTGGCATTTGAGCGGAGCTACGGCACGCCGTTAGGGCCAAAAAACACGGGCTTCCAATTAATCAGGTCCAGCGCTTATTCTGATGGGTAGTGTTATGCTGAAAGGCTCTTTGGCAGAAGAACCACGGGTGGGGTTTGGATGTGGTCCCCCATCCCCCCCCCCCCCCCCAAAAGGCGGGAGGGTCTCTCTCTCAGCTGAGTGTTCCATGCCTCATTGCTCAGTAAGGGCTCCTCTGGTTCAACGGAGCATCCTCGATCCAACTCCACAAGCTGCAGTGCAGTTGCCGTGCGGCTCAGCCGTTACAATGCAGGGTGATGCACGAGGAAGTGCGTACTCTCCTGCACCGATGGAGGCCATTTTAGTGTACTTTTACGACACGTTGACAAAATGCATTACATTTCCAGTGGTGGGACGAGCCTGCAGTTATGGGCTTGTGAGTCCATACCTGCATTTGTGAGACAAACAAAAGACAATGGGGAAATAATAAAAAGTAAATGCTTAATAAACCAAGCTACACTCACTGCAAAGCCAAAGGTTGTATGAATTAATTAAAAGTTATTCTTTCAAGTCAGCAATGCTTCTTACCTTAACATAACCTTATTTTTTAAGAATAAAAGCAAATCTTGAAGGTAGGAGGAAAAAACTCTGAAAAGAATATAGGTGCTAATTGTTAAAGCTAACTCAATAAATTGCTTCTAAATGCAAATATGTAATTTAGCTGAAAGCAGTGAACATGCATTTTCGCACAAAAACAATTTAATGGATGAGAGCACTTACCATGTGGATGAAAAGTTAATTAACTTCACAAAGGTCAGAATTAGAAATAGACCATTCAAAGGTCAGGCTGAGTTGACATTTGGTGGACACAGCTTAACAGGACCAAGGTGTTAATTGCTGCTTTTGCAAACTGTCACTGGCATTGCATTGCGATTCAAAATCTTATTTTTTTTTTACATAGATAGTATGACCAAAACCATATGAGACCGTACTACTTAAAAGGAAACGTGTGTGGTCTTCTAGAGTACTGGTTCTTAAACTTTTCAATACCGTGACCCAAATTAAAACTTTAGTAGCTTTCAGATATGCATAAAATACACATACTGGCGTAGCCTAGCGGACCAGGGACTCATTCCGGGACCCAGTTCATACACTCCCATGACCCATTCGGGATCTTAAAACCCATCGTTTGAGACACACTGTTCTAGAATATTCTCAAAGATTAGGAAGTCCTTCCTACTGGGGGGGGGGGCAGCATTGCTGCAGGTGAAATTGTCACTATTACTTCCGGTCATCACGATAATGTGAACCTTACGCGCTGAGGTGGCTCCAGAATACTTGTAACGATGTAACCCCCCCCCCCCTCCCCCCATGACTCAAGTGCCCATTTTAGCGAACAACAAATGTCACATCTTGTTTGTGTAATTGCTCGTGCGACCGTCTGTCCCACAGACGTTCTAATAACGGCGTCCCATTTTGGCGCTTCGCGTTCCCTAACACCGAGCAGGGAAGCTGGGCCGCTGATGAATATGCATGCCGAGGGTGTGCTTTTCAAAGCGCACCTGCGCAACATTGGTTGGTCTCTGAACGGGGAAGCTGGGGCTCCTGCCGCAAACGCCGTGCTCCGCAACCACTGAAACACATCGGAGAAACCGTGTTTGTTTGTGATATAATTACATAAAAAATAAATAAATAAATAAATAAATAAAAACAATTAAATAAATATCCCCAGAGTGTCATGAGGCTCGGCGCAAACAGACGGCATGAACATCGCCAGGCCAGAATTTTCAAAAGCTGAAAAAAAAAAAAAAACCAAAAAAAAACCATATGGACCGGATCTAATGCAGTGGTTGGTGTCTGTCTGTCTGTCTGTCTGGCATGTGTCACGACTGACGGAGCCATATTTCAGCCATGAGAGAGAGAGAGGGGAAGAGAGAGAGAGAGAGGTGGGAAACGTGACAAATCACGCTGGCGCGGTTAAAAAATAAAAAACGCGCCGTCCGTCGCCGTGGTAATCAGGGGCGGCGAGCACCAAAGATTATTATTTACACCCAAGGCGCAGACGGACTGACGCGGCGGCGGCGGGGAGTCTGATTCCACTGCGTTCCGCGGTAGCCGCGGCAACAATGGAGCGTTGATTGGCAGCGCTTAATAATTCTATCTTTCTTCTGGAGTGGGAACGACAAGACAAAAGACGAGGGGCCCGGTGTGCTCCGAATCAATATTCATTCCCCCCCACCCCCCTCCCCCCTCCGAGCGCTAATAAAGGAGTCATTCTAAATGGGCCCGACCTGGACCCACAGTCATGGCGACCGCTCGCCTTTTGTTCTTTGGCTGAATTTATTTATTTATTTATTTATTTTTTTTTTTTAAAGTGCGCCCTGAGAAACTGAAAGCAATTCTTCGGTGTGTGTTTTGCAAGGCCACTTGTGTCGCAAGTGGAATATTTGATTTTCCTGGTTGCCTGCGTCATTTTTTTTTTCCCCCCAAGCCTAGGTTTTTTTTTTTTTTTTTCAAGAAATTGAAACAGAATGCTTTTGAAAATACTGTTTTCGTTTTTTCTTTGTTTTTTTTAAAAAGAGGGTGTATAGTTTGGTGATTTGGCGAAAACACTGCATAGAGGTGGAGAGCATCATCATTGTGGGAGTACAGATATAGGTCAGCTCTGCACCTCGGTTCAGCCCCCCCCCCCTTTTGCATCGTACTCCGCCCTAGCTCCCCAGTGCAGGTACAAACCCCCCCATTCCTTTACGAACCACTCCATCACTGCCCATCTTCCGCCGTGGTCTGGAGACACATCTCTTCAGACTGTACCTGGACCTGAACTATCATTACTCTGCAGGGCACTCCCAATCTAGGATCGCTCTTATCACTTGAATCCTTCCAATTTGTTCCTGTAGCACTTTCATGGTACACTTCCATCTTCATCTAGCACTTGTATTGCACCTGTATCGTTTTCTTGATGTGGTAGCTCGTCGTCATGCCTCCTAGTGTGACTTTCCGTAACTTTCCGACCTAGCCTATGCGTACTGTGTGAACTGGACTTATTGTGGTCACGGGCCAGGCTATAGACAACTTACATAATGAGTATTGTACCTTATCGAACCTGTGTTCTTTGTAATTGTTCCAATGACCTTCGGTATCAACTTATTGTACGTCGCTTTGGATAAAAGTGTCCGCCAAATAAATGTAACGTACCGCTTTAGACTGTAAATCACCTTTGGAAATTGTCATGCCAAGTGGCCCATGTGTCAGAACATGACTTGGACGCTGAACCCCGAAGATTCATCATTCATATCTTATCACGCCAAACCAATATCCACTGTGATGCGATGTCATTTGCTTCTAGGAGGTCATACTCCGTCACAGGTGGACTTAAGGGACAGTTATTTAGGATGTGGTCCACATCCTGGTTTTCTGAGCCACATGAGCATCTCCCATGTTCGCTCAATCCCCATCTAACCATATTTGATCCTGTTTTTCCCACTCCAGATCTTGCTCTATTACCGAAGGTAATGCCAACATCTGCCCAAAGATACAGAAAGAATATATCACCAGTACCACTGACTATGTACCAAATTATAGTGTGCAAAACTATTAGCCTACATGACAAATTATGAATATAGGTTCTCTCTACTTTCAAGTGCTTCCATTACATTTTGCATAAATGGTATAGATCAGCAGAGACCTTGAGAAGGTTGGGACATTGATTGGCATGAGGTAAATTAAAGGTACCAAACACTTAAAGCTGTCTTGAAAATGTGGTCATCTTGGGCTTCATGTGGAATTCAGACAATTTCCATTGTTTTAATTAGCTTACCATGTGACAATGCGTATTTATCTACCTTGTTATGCAAACGACAAATGTGGCGATCCGTTTATAAAGCTGGGCGTTCACTGCGGCAAATTAGACGAGGACTCTGTTATAGCAGCGCCAGGCAAATTAATCGGGGCTGCGACCTTCAGGTGTTGTGTTTAGTCTGTGGTTAGTCCGTGTTTAGTCTGTGTTGAGTCTGGTCCACTAAACAATGTACAACAGGTTACCAATATCTTCCCCGACACTGGTCTTAAACCAAGATTCAACAATCAGCTTTAGTTGAACATTGCAGTGGTTGTCCTACTAATTTGCTGAGTGGAGGGGAAAAAAATATATATAAAAAATTTAACACAGACTTTGAATTTCATTTTGTAGCATGGCATTAAATTTACAGCGCTGCCTTACACAGAAGTAAAACCTTTATCAGTATGCCGTAGGCCATATTCTAATCATCAGTTATTAATGCATTGATCAATACACAATTTTGGCAAGACATGTGGCTTCAATGCAAATAAAATGAAACATGCTTTGCCAATAAAATAGGCTCATTTTGAATAGTCAGCCATCCCTAGACTATATAACACGATCCACCCACAACACATTAAATGTCATAAATATAAAATATGACCTTTTATCCATGCGTGCATGTCACTTCTATTTTTTTTCTTACATTTTTTTATTTATACTCTTATTTATACTGCACATTATGCATATGACATATAACCAGAAGTTGCAATATTTTGTTTTCCCCCCTGTCCTGACAATTTTATTTATTTTTTTTACTTCCGAGTAAGCACTTTAGCATTTCCCGGTGATATAGAACTTATTAACATGGCACTGACAGAACTGCTGACCGGCTCAGTTCAGATCAGGGGAGAAAAGAGGTTTTCTGAATTACGAACCCCCTCCCGCACACAAGGCACAATGACACAATTCAGTTGATGTCCAGCTTTTACATCCTCTGTGCGAGGAGTGGGATGGGGCGGGGGGACGGGGACGGGGACGGGGACCGTTTTAATGAGCCTGGCCAGAGAACACAAGTCTAAAAATCATGTAACGATGGCGGACGCACGGATCTAAAGCTCGTTATGTGGCACGTAATTATCGCGTCTCTCGTGAGCACAGACCGCGCTCAAATTTTTGACGGAGCGAGAATTTCTCGCAAATCAACTACAGTATGTGCCGCAGTCAGGATGCTTGCCTCAAGACCAGTGTAATAAATAGGGAGTCATGGGTAATGTTGCGTCGTAAAAGGTCCAGTGTTAATTCAGCTCTAACAGAGTACATATTGGTCCAATAGAGAGATATATGTAGTGTGTAAGAGTTGATTTAACACTGAACATTTTTACTGTGTGGAGTAATGTTTTTTTTTTATTTTTATTACTTATATTACATTGAGGTGCAGTCTGAAAAAGGTGAGTTGTAGATGTCTATGGAAAACAGCCAACTGTAAAAAAAAAAAAAAAAAACGAACTCCGAATCTGCCTTCCAGACTGATTGTGGGAGGTCGTCCCACCATGGGGGGTAGAGGAGAGAGAGAGGGGGTGGGGCCATGTGGAAGGGCTGCTGGGTGCTTGGAGGGACGGGGCGGCCAGCTGGCCAAAGGGAGGCTGAACGAAGAGGCCTAGTTGGACGCTATGCTGTAATCATCGTCTGTGGATAGGAAGGGGCAGTACCGTTCACAGCTTGTTGTGCCAGCGTGAGAAATTTGAATTGAATGCAGACAGCACGCTGGAAGCCAGCAATGGGTGTTCAGAAGTGGTGTGTGTGTGCGTGCGTGCGTGTGTGCGTGCACATGTGTGTGTGTGTGTGTGTGTGAATTTACACAGGCTGAAGACCAGGCAGGCAAAAAAATCAGATTTTAAAAGCCTCTTTCTTTGAACAACTGATATTTGTTATGTTAGGAAATAATGTCTTCTGTATTATATCATTTATTTTCTTAGAAATTGTTTTGAATTGTTTAATTTATAGTACTGTATCAGAACAGCATCCAAGTGAAAGTAGATATTTTGGGAGATGATGAAATTTTAAATTTAAAAGTCACTGGTTGAAAATACCCTGACTTACAGCTTTGCTGTACAAAGGCTAACTTGGAAATAGAACCTGCAACCTTCTGGTGATAAAACCCCATCTTGGATGTGATGATAAAGGGATCAGGCTCTTTGCCACTGTGTGGATACAATAGTTATGTTATTAGATTTGGACAAGTCTGGAATGCTATTTGAGGTCTTTGCATTTTTTTTATCTACTGATCTTGGTTGACCAAGTGCTTGCTTTGACCCAAACTCTATAAAAATGAACAGATTTGATTCTCCAGAGAGTTGTCATACTTTGCAGTGGACTGAAATGATACACTCAGTTGCTAATTAACACATCTCATGTATAATTCTTCCACTTTGCGACTAAAATGTTGAATCTGTTAAAAATAAAATAAAAATAAAAAATACATTTCAGAGAATTGGTTTTAAGGAGTTGTTTATTTTAAGCAAGAACACATGCACTTTGTCCATAACAAATTAAGACACTGTGTCAAGTATTACTTTTCTTTTTTTGCGTTGTTTCCAACAAAACCGTTTGGTGATAGGTGGTTAATGGAATTTCATGTGTTTGCAAGCAACAACAACAACAAAAAGTAGTTGCCGCAAATAGTTTTTAGTTTACAGAAAGTGTCTCTATTAGAACCTCTTCTTTCGACAGTGCCTTAGAGGAAAAGCCATGGAATATAGCAATTTTTTTCCCTTCTCTCTCGAAGGTGAGTAACCCTGGATACAAATTGCCGCTCATATACAGTATATAGATGAGTGGACAAGATGACCCCTGAATGACCTAGACCACAAATTCCAGTCTTTCTATTTCTGGACTTTAAGTATTTCTGGAAATAGTCATCTGTGGAGTGCACAAATCTCAGTACTTTGGATGTACCCAAAGACATTTACTTTCCTGCAGGTCATTCTGAATACAGGTAATAGTGACCTTTTGACCTTTGAGGCATACTCCTGAGGTGTGTGTGTGTGTGTGTGTGTGTGTGCGCGTGTGCGTGTGTGTGAGGGGCGGGGTGGTGAAGGATGAACGACGGGGTGTCTTTTTACTAGTCAGCCATTGTCGTAATGACAGGTTTTGAGGCAAGTGGCGCTTTCGTCCGATGAAAAGCTGCCCTCAAAAAGCGGAAACCTCGTTCACCGGCTCCTCCCCACGCAAATGGTGGGGTTCACTTACTTGGCAGTCATTACTGCAAATTGCAGGAAACTGCAGAATGAGAATCTGGCCAAACATTTTAATGAACATAGGGTACAAAGACAAAAGGACCAAACATTTCGGGGGGTGGAGGAAAACGTTCCTAAAAATGAGATCGCTTGAGCGGAGCGAGATTTAAATCCTGCTGGCCAGGAAGAGATGCATGCAGCCCAAAACCCCTCGCTCCGCACACAGTCCGTACAAACGTCAGCCGCACTTCAGTGGCCGAAGCAAGATTCATCCGATTCCTTCATGTGTGGACGCACGATATCAAATCATACCCCAAATGTCAACCACTTGCTGCATTTGGGCCTACAGTCACCCTTTCTGTCCTCCTCTTCCTCATGTTCTGCATCACCAGGCACAGTCCGACACCTTCCGAGATCCTAGTTACTTTACCACCTCCCGTCATTGCATAAGCTCTCTTAGGAACTAACAAAAATAAAAAATATACCAGTGCCTTTTTTAGGTGAAGGGAGAACACCATAATGGTGCCATTAACAGTGCTTATTTCCATTTGAATGTATCATTCAACTCCAAATTTCACACACACACACACACACACACAACCTCACTGTGTTTCTATGAATCCCTTGCCTCATGACCTAAATCACCCATTTGGGTTTTTACATGCATAACTTATAAGGCAACATAGGCATTGTTTATTTTCCCCCCTCTCACAAAACACTTATTCTCCAGAAACTGCTTTTCGGCATAGACTCACAACTTATCAGGAGCCTAAGCTCCTACCCTCACACCATTCCTGGTCCAAATGAGGTGGGGAAAGAAAAAAGCAAGCTTATAAACCCTCTGACTGATTGGTCACACCTGGCCAAAATCAAAAAGCCTCTGCCCAATGATTCCAATTAACAAAATGGTGGCTCCACGCACCAGCCTCAGCACAGAACACGATAGACCAGTTATCAATTTAGGTCTCTCATATCCACCCATAACTAAACAAAATGTGAGCGTGCATGCTTGTATATGTGTGAATATAAAATTAAAATAATAAAATTGTTTGCTTCTTTTTGGTTATTTTATTATTATATTTCTATTTCACATGCATTTCTTCTCAATTTAACTTTGATTTGATCTTCTAATTTATTTTATGTTTCGTGAGAAAAAATAGTCCTTGAACGCTAATACTTCCATGATCCAGACTCTTTCCTTTTTATTTATTTTTTTCATTTTATTTTATTATTTTACACACTCATACAAGCACTGAAGTATTTCAAAAGGGGACAAATCTTCCATCAGAGGGTAGTGCATACTATGAGTCCAGGTATGTGTAGCTCTCACACAGACACAGAGTCTGTACTTTAAGCTGTCAGATTTCTTTTTTTTGTTTGTTTTTCTTTTAGGAAGGGAAACCATTTTAAACATTTCTTTTAGGCCCAGCTTCTAGAGCCTGATATATAATACACTGATATCTCTATATCACACCTTCTATATATGTGCCTGATACACCTATACACATGCATTTTTGTTTTCTCAAACTGCATAAAGATATTTTTTACGCACTGTTGCTTGACAGAGTGTTCTTTCTCAACCCTGTACCTCAAAAAACAGATGAGAAGGCAAACTTTAATTCAGCCCCAGAACCTGACAATGCAGTGAGGATGTTGCTTTCATCCCTGCAAGGCCAATCTCCCCCCCCCTCCTCCCCTTCCACCCTGCCCCCCCCGCCCCTTTTTTTCCATACAATGATTGAAACAATTTGTAGAGTTCAAGGGCACCGTCCTCGTCTTCCCCACCCCTGAAACTTCCCTCGCGCGGTGTCAATTCGCTGGCAATTTTGTGGGATGCGCAGTAGATTGAGTCCTGGATAATAGCCCTTCCCTTAATGTTCTCTCATATCACTTCTCTGAGGCTGAGCACGCCCTCTCCCTCCTGATTGGCCGCTGGAGATTCTTGTAGGCCTTCTGTTTTTTTCTCTTTTTTTTCTTTTTTAACACTGTTGACGCTCCGGTCGGTGGCGGCTATTTTTCCCATTTACTCTGTGGCCACGGAAACCAGCTACTCAGCCGCATCAAACGTGGCTGGAAACCTTCCTTCGCCTCCTGCTGTGTCACCCTATCTCGCCGAAAGACGGCTCAGATCTGAAGGCAGAAATCCTGTTGCCGAAATTGATCCGGAGATGTGCAGTTCTTATCTCATGTTTTTTACAACTTACGGCTTTTGTGCAAGGACTGGTGATTCTGAAGTGTTCCGTAAAGGTTCCTGGGCCTGGCGTGTTTGGTGGAGAGGACGTAAGCGTGAACTTCATGCTTGGATAAATTGGACAAACAGACAGAATCTGTCCACATCATTCACATTTCATCAGCTCAACTTAATTCAATGATTCAATGATTAAAAACAACACTATGACTGACTGCATATGGAGCAAATCCACTACAGATGCAGAACTTACGGTTCTCCTGTTTGCTGATAGACTCTAGCTTAATGCGGATGTATGATATTTTAGTTTGTTGACTAATTTTTTAAATGTATTTATTGCGGTTCACTGTGCCCAAAACCAGGGCCGTAGTGCACACGAAACATTGAGGGGGCGCAAACTCAAACAAACAAAACGATGGTTTATATCCATCACGTGCTCCCTAAGTTTGTATGGGCGCAACGCCACTGCCCAAATATATACATTGATGAGCTAACTGACGTGAGTAACTGGCTTGAAGCCCCTGCTTGGGTTTTGCAGAATCATTTTCAATGCCCCAGCCTCTCTGTGTTTCCAAAAAAAATTAAAAAAATATGTTTGATGAATTTCTGTAGCTAGAGCCGTACGTTAAAATTATATTTACCGTAGGTTTTCACACATTTTTATTTAAATTTACTGCATCCCACATTTTACTGAAAATAGCCTCTTAGACACCTTGTTTATTATTTTTTGGTGCTCACACATTCCATCTCTCTTTTTCTGAAGCATGTTTTTCCATATACTTTTTAACGGCTGTTGCGAAAATGTACTTCTGTTTTCGCACATGCCTAGTGCATGTCGGTACAGAAACAGCTGTAGCTGCCAGGTGAAATGTCTAAAGCTAAATATGCTATGACATTTAGCAACCCAACATAGGGCAGTCGTCTTTGCCTGCTGTAATATCACACATGAAAGTGCTGAAGTGCAAAAAAAAAGTGATGTATTTTTAAAAACAAAATAAAAAATGTGTTACCCATCTTTGCACAGTCACTTTCCTGTCAAAACAAACCCAAGGGACTTTCTTGGATTGGCTATACAGTTCCAGTGATATGTTAAATGCTATATCTAGGATAAATGGAGACATGAGCACATGTGTATTGGTACATTAACATACCATATTCATGTTAATTGACCTATGTCCTTTATGTGCAGAATGTACTTCAATTATGTGTAATAGGAATCGTGCCCTATTTTATGCTTTAATTAGTGTAACAAAACAGGTTAACAAATGTCTAAGATACAGTAAACGTCTAGCTAGTTTGAGTCTTCGATATTTAAATAGGTACTATGTGACAATAACATACAATGAATAAATGAATGCACAATTATTCTAATTAGCTTGTGAGGTAATTTTACCCGAATGTCTGATCATTCCAAATTAAACAATATAAGTGTTAAATAGCTAAGGCAAAAAAAATTGTTCTCTCCCTCTCCACCTCAGCTGATTCGTTATAAGCATTATTATTATTATTATTATTATTACTACTACTACTACTGCCAGCTATTAAACCGAACATGCTACACTTTAGCAGCTAATTTGGGCCAGGGCTATATTAAGTTTGCCATTGCCAGTTAAGTCCGCAGACTGATAGCTTGCTAGCTACTAAGATAGAAAGGCAGACATGAAGACAGATGTTTCAGTTAGATGGTGACAGTAGGAAAAGAGCACATCTCGGTGCGGGTATCGATCTAGTTTGTTTACTTTGCCTCCCGTTGCAAGCCCCTATCCCCTTGCTATCATCCTGAAAGATATATATATCTATATATATATATATCCCCTCGATGGGATAAGACCATCCACATATACCCCTTTAATACAGACACCACACTGTCTGCGACTCTTACAATAACAGGTCTATATGTGACCTCGTAGTATCATGTCAGGACCTCAGAAAAATACCACTGAACCGATGGATAAGCACATCCTTCACTGTGAGGGTTTGGGTTGGCTTATGTCTCATTCCATGCCTCAGAAAAAAAAAGTGTAACTTAAAAGAGAAGACAAAACAAAAAAAATAAAAAATAAAACACAAAAGCAATCACAACCAGCGCAGATAGTTTCTCCCAGCTGGGGCTCCTTGCCTTGGCTGACCTTCTGCGGTGAGAGGGGAGGGGAGATTGTGATTATTGATTCTTTCGTCTCTCTTGGAGTCGCGGGCACCTGTTTGCGTGGGGCCCCGGGACCTGCTCGGCCAGGGAGATCTCTGGGCTTAGCGAGCGCCTCTCTCGATGTCTCGGGTTCGACTAATCACCTGTCGTGTCTCGCGCAGAGATTGATGGACGTGGATGAAATGTCCTCCTAACGTGGACGTCTGCTTATGATGTGTGTGTGCGTGTGTGTGTGTGTGTGTTTGTGTGTGTGTGCGCTACTAAACTACGGAAAAAGATGGCTGTGTAGAGACCTTCTGAGGGGCAGCTGCTTGGATGTCTCCAGGTGGACTAATCACCTGTCGGTCTGAGCTGAGTGTATCTCGCACAGGGATTAATGGATGTGGATTAAATGTTCTCCTAAAATGGAGACAATACTTATTGCTTATGATACGTGTATGCGTGTGTGTGTGTGTGCGTGTGTGCATGCATGTAAGCGTGCGTGTACATGCGCTACTACACTATACAAAAAAAAAGAAACATGGCAAGCAGAGACCTTTTGAGGGGCAGGTGCCTCGATATCTCAGGTAGGCCTAATCACCTGTCACTGTGAGCTGAGCGTATCTTGCACTGGGATTAATGGACGTGGATGAGATGTGCTCCGAACGTGGAGACAGTACGTTCTGCCGTACCCCGGGGAATCGTCCTATCATCTATGACTGAACATTTCCTTCAGCTACGGGAGCTCTCCTTCTGGCAGATTTAACAGCCAGAATCGCATCAACATGTACAGTCACGTCACATCGTAAAAGATTCAGTCACTGATTCGGGTAATCGGAAACCACTGATACATAAAATTTACAAGTTATACATCTTTAGGTGCTTTTTAACCTCTTTAATTTCACCTTCAATGTACAGTATTTTAAAAAAATCCCAAATTTAGAACACATAAAATAAAAAAAAAACATTTAAGTTTCTAATCATCAGCTTTAATGAAAGCATGACACCCTTTATTTGCATTAGTGAAAACACTTTAATTGACATAATGAACTATGCATGTATTGAACCTTTATAAGGTAATAATAATAATAATAATAATAATGTGAAAATAAGGACACCAATATTAGAGTTGCATTTGTCAGCTACAAATAAACAGTCCATTGCAAGGTTGCCACTGGAAACATTGTGTATACGCATGTGACTAATCAAATGCTGTTGCCAGAAGCACAAGCACAGCGAACAAGTGGGATTCCTAGATGTAAATAAACATAAAATAACAGACTTCCTCCAAAACAAGCCCCATCCTCTTCATGTTCTTCTCATTATTCAACCTCTGGGCTCCTCCATCCTTCAAACACTTGCAGAAGCTTGTTTCCTTGAGGAAATACACAACCTCAGTTTCTCACTCTAATCCGTCGCTTCTAGAGGACCAAGGTTTCAGGGGCACTTGACACACAAAGGTACAGCACACAGACTCACACAAACACACACGCACATACACACAAAAGCACACACGCATACAGACTGACACGCGTGCGCACGCGCACATGCACACATGCGCACACACACACACCACACGCACACACAGACACATGCACATACGCGTACACACACGCACAAACATACACAGACACACAGACGCGCACACTCACACACACACATACACAAGCACACACGCACACACACGACACACGCACACACACACATGCACACACACGCATGTGCACACACGCGCAAACACATGCACACACACACAAGTGCACACGCACACATACACACACACACACGCACACACACACACACAAACAAACACACACACACACTGCCTGAAATTCTTCCCCAGTAAATGAAAGGCATGTGGCAATATGGGAGCAGTGCTGTGCGAACCTGGGGAAATGGGCTGAGTTTTCTGTCCCTGCTTGAATAAAAAACGCAGAGTGTATGAAACCGTCAGGAAAACAAACAAGAGCAGCAGCCAGAAAACAGTTTGCTGTGTTTTGATTATATTCCATGAACCTTTGCAGTGGAACAGTGCTGGCTTCCGATACAATGGATGTTTCAGTATCTAAAAAACCAACCCTGCGGAGACCTGAGACAGCAAAAAAAATCTATTTCTCGATGCCTCACGCTGAAGATGTTTATTCATTGATCCCCTCGCTCCAAATAACCCCCTTCTGTGTGACGCGCATCTTGTGAAACAAACACGCGCGGTTCAAAACTGCCGTGAGATGATGTGCTTTTTCGAACGTTACGTTGCAGGAGTTTCTGTTTCTCAGCGAGCAAAGCCTCTCGTTTCATGGCACGCTGAGACAGGCAGAAAACTTAATTAAACTTGTTAATAAATATTGTGTGCGTAATATGACACTATGACATTCACTAAAATGTGAATATAAATATGTTTAATACACTATATTATTTTATTAAATGGTCTGTTACAGTTACACACGAACAGCACCGCAGCCTGTTTTCTGTTGGTGGCAGGGTGGGAGGTAGACACGCGGCGTCTGTGCTAACGTGTCATTGTGCGTCCGGCGCTACTCCTGAAGAGAGTCCACTCGGCCCCACTTCAACTTTAAGGGCCTCTTCAACCGACACATATGTCAAGGTCTTCGTACTCCAGCGCTCGTTGCGACGGCTGAATCCGACCCCCACCCTCCTCTTTTTTTTTTTTACCGTTGGGAACTGGCAGTTGCAGCTCGCCGTCGTTCCTCGTTTCACTCCGGCGTCCGTGCAGGAAACAGGAAGGGGGCGACATCGCTCAGGAGGTAAGAGCGATTGTCTGGCAGTCGGAGGGTTGCCAGTTCAAACCCCACCCTGGGCGCGTCGAAGTGTCCTTGAGCAAGACACCTAACCCCTAACTGCTCTGGCGAATGAGAGGCATCAATTGTAAAGCGCTTTGGATAAAAGCGCTACATAAATGCAGTCCATTTACCATTTACCAGGAAACAGGAAGCAGGAAGCAGGAAACAGGAAACAGGAAGCAGGAAGCAGAGGCAGCTCAGCCACGCGCGCCCCTCCTGCTCACTCAGTCCGTGAACCGTGCACACTTCCGCACGGCGCACCGACGAGAGCTCGACCCGCCTGGAAGAGAGGCGCCCTCTCTAACGCCCGCCCGTAAACCCGCGGGTGGAGAGGGGCTACAGTGCGGGGGTGTGGGGCAGGGCTGGAGCTATGAGGCCCGAAACAACAATATATAGGAAGGGGAGGGCTCTCCCCTTATACAAATTACAAAGAGTTACACCCCATATCCTGGGCCCAGGACAAAGTTGCCTAGTTGTTGCCCCCCTGATCTGTGACCTAGGGTGCAGGTGTTTTACTGGCTCAAACCCCACCTCACTTCCCACATGCATACTTTGCATCCACAGTGATAGTCCATATTCCAACTGGACTAGCAGATCCAAGGCTAAAGGGTGCAGCCTAGATTTCCGACTAGATTTAGAACAGTTTTTTTTTTTCTCTCTCTTTCCCGGACTGACCCACTCTTTAACCCAACATTTAAGCCGAAAAAGTCACAAACGCAGTCACCTTTGAAACTCTATCACTGTTATGTTTTATTTGCTAAGCAGTGGTCTTCGTCCAAGCAAGTTGTAATCTTTAATAGCTTGCTGATTATCAATCCATACACATTTTTATTTGACTTCACCCACATGCACAGTCTTCAGATTAGGGTGGCCCAGCAGTGGTAGCCCAACCCCTAGTTCATGCCCAACACACACACACACACACAAAAAAAATTCAACAATGCATCCTGCTTGGTATTCATACGACTACATGCTTCCCAGCATGCAACAGAAGTCTGGAGCATCAATACAGACTAGACATCCCAGTTCTATGTCACAGTATGAGGGATCTGAAGCTCGTTATTTATCGCACAGTGCGGTCATCGCTACAGGATCGTTCCCACCAATAAGTCTCTGCGTGACACGAGGTGTCTTGTTTTTCCTTTTTCCTCTTTTTATTGCTGTTGTATATCATGTTTTGTATACATATGTTTTACATATGAAAAACTCCGTTTCCCAAGTCTCCTACGAGCTGTGAGCCTAAAGTGATAATTCAAGAGCACGCCGTGTGGCTAACATACACCGGTTATACATAGTAAATGTATACGTAAATGACAAAAATAATCACTACAAAAATAGAATTCGGCAGACAGATCGCGGTGTCGTTTATGCAGAGCGGCCGGGGGAAAAAAAAAAGAAAAGAGAGAAAAGATCGAACGGTGTTCTTGTCCGTGAACAATTTTAAAAAAGGACAGAAGGGTGACTCCATCGCAGCGGCGTTAGCGCCGCGCGGCGCGTGTGTGTGCGTCGTGCATTCGACGAGGTGTGAGGCAGCGAGAGCGGAAACGACGCAGACACAAACCCACCGGGGTTTCCATTCGCTTGAGGGTGCGAGTCATTACTTCATCTCTCTCACTTTGAATGTACTGAGGCGAGATTTTGACCAGTATCTTCTCCCCCACCGCCCTCAGCCCCCCCCCCCACCCCCCACCCCAACACACACTCCCAGAATAGAGCTTGCGGTCTTCAGAGCGCAAACACAGATGAATAGGATGAGTTACACAATACCGATGCCTCAGGTTGGCTTTTGAAATTTCTCTAGCCTCGGGACAGCCCTCATTAAAAAGGTGGGTGGGCGGGGCCATCCCATTACATCTACCTCTCAAAGGTTTCCCGACATGACAACAAAAGCCTGTGGGACTAACATGGAGAGCTTTTTTTTTTTTTTTTTAAAGGGGTCAGCTCTTCTTTGCAATACTGTAGTACAAAAGACCCACAGCTGGCACGATCATTACAGTATTTTTAATGAGTTTTTCCGGAAGCTTCTGTGCGGGTAATTGGATTTTTCCTACAGCTATTTTATTAAATGTATGAAATCCTGTATTTAATTCCACAGGAAAATCAATAACTTTGTGGAAAAAAAAAAAAAAAAAAATTATATATATATAGAACGAGGAGGGAGTAATTTACCTCGTACGGAACACAACATACAAAAATCCGAGGCAGCCTTCTCGGGCCTGAGTCAGCGCCCAGAGGCCTTTGTGTGCGAACCCTTGCGCCGGAGTATCCTTGGGCTGGATCTTCCAGAACAATGGTGCGTTGCCGAGGCGATCGATGGCAGGAGAGATGGACTGCTGAGTCTGTACCGAAGAACATGATGGAAGGCATTAGCGGTCCGCCGTGGCCGTACGTTCCAGGCTCCGGGTTTGTGGAGCGCAGGTGTACACTCGCGCATCGCCAAGGATCACCAAGCATCGCCCCCCCCCCCACTCCCCCCTCCCCTCAGACCATCAATGAGAGGCATTCTTGACACCTCCAGCCCTGACACCTACTTGGTCAGCCTGTTGTCGATTCTTCCCACGTCCTGAAAGCAGAACCTTTGAAACTATGCATTTACGTTGTAGTTTATGAATCTTTACGCGTAGCAAATTTTGGTTGGAATTCGCCGGGGACTGAGAAAGAGAAACGAGCGATGGATGCCTTTTTCCCCCACTCCCTTATTCCTGGGAGTACCGTGTACAGTACCTAAGAAATAAAGTCTCAGGCTGTGACTTTGCAATTTTATTTCTTTATTGAAAATTATACACATGACTTCAAGTCAAGAGCAATTTTGAAACTTTCAATACAAAAAACTGGGCTGATTACATTTCTATGTACAAACGAACAGAAAAAAGCGGTGGAAGATGAATCTATGATTGTCTACCAGACGGCGCAAGGCTTGGCATGTTGTTCAATTAAGCAGACATTTCCTCTCTTTTGGTTCAAGAAAGGCCACTTAGATATCCACAAATAATCATACTTATGTTGCCAGAATGTAAACAAGCCAATCGTTTCACTGGACACGGTCTATCGTTATGGCAACCTCACCCCAAACATCGATCGATCTCAATTAATAGGCTACACATTACCAAGAAAAAGAGAATTTTTTTTACATTTGATGTAAAGAGAAAGACATTGAGTCTCAGAAAGAAAGTTCAGTTAGACTGTCAATATATGGTATAAAGTATAAACAGCATGGATTGGTCTCCATGCCTGCGTAAAACAATTGGACGTATGATTTTGACAAGTTGCGTTGGGTCACCTGCAGTTCAATGGTAGACAGCAATTCCCTTGGAATTCCAGAGACAGGTCTGGTTGTTGTTCCATGCAATCCCACAATGCAATGCTATCCCACAATTTCACAACTGAATCAGTTGCTATGCAAAATAAATTTGGGTGATTGCTCACTCAAATGCGACGAGTACTTTCACCATATAGGAGACTAGGCTGACTGAGTATTTGCAGATACACAGTCCAGGATGTGATGTACCAGCCAATCCTGTAAAAATATGCCCAAAATATGTTTTTTTTAATGTTTTTGTAATTCTTTTTTACAAAAGGCAATCATGATAATGGCTTGATCTTTTTTTTAAAAAAGATAATAAAAAACAGGATGTATGAAAAAGACTCATGACATGATCAACAATGAATATGCATCTGCCTTGCTTAAAAAAAAAAATGAAAGTACAAGTTTTGAAACAGCAATGAAGAAAGGTGTCCTCCACTATAAAGGAAATTAAATAATTGTAATACATGCTCACAAACCGTTCGTATTTCCATTATCAACGGCTGATTAGATTTTTTGATTTGTGGCTACCCGTCGTGAGACTATGAAGCAGAAACAATGCAGCACACAAAGACTGTTTTTTTTTCGGGCAAGCATGAAGGCTTCGCCGAAAATCTGCAGAAAAGCACCTCTTCAGAAAACCTATCCCCTGCGTAGGTCACAAGCGTACCCCGCCCCAACAGTCTTCGACCACACTGCCGCACTAACCGGGCAAAGACTTCGTCTTTGTAAAAAAAAAAGAAAAAGTGCAGCAAACGTCAGAAGGATTCTACATGAGGCACCAGAATAGCACAGAGCAAGAATAATGCGAAGTCAAAATTCTACACGTTGAAAACAGGTGATTTGTCTTTCTCGGTTCATTCAAAGCGATTAATGACACATGCTGAACCCCCCCCCCCTTCCCCTCCATCCTCAGGCTGGCAGAGATAAAAGCGAAATGACATGAGGCCTTCTGGTCTGTGTCAGACGTCTTAATTAATTGCGCTCCTCTCCTCTGCAAAAATTGGTGCTGCACGCAGCAAGGATCTCAGCTGCTCTCAGCTAACAAAAAAAAAAAGGAATCAAGTTATCCAGTTACTCTGTGGGTGAGACGTCAAACTTCTGGCCAGTCTGCCTTCACAGCGTGAAAGATCCGTGCAGTAATTACCTGGACAAAGAGCCTGGACTTTTGAGTCACAATTGCAGTTTAAAATCTCGATTTATCTGTCACAGACTGACTTTAATTGGCAGCGGTTACTGCTAACAACATATATTCCCTGCAACTTTGGTTTATATCAAATCTTACATCCCCTTCAGTTAATAATAATGTAGGGTAGACCTAATGTAAAAAATGCATGGAAATAAATCTATAAAAGATTCATCAGCGTATGTCATGTTAGAATATTTAAATCATATTTTCTGGAGTTGAGATTACTTTTCTTTCCGAGCGAAGTTAACATGATAAAGTTCCACCACTTCAAAGTTCCAGTGTGCCTATCACAGCTCATCTCCGCTAATTCTCTTAATTAAAATGGTATTTATTAGGACTTAGTGCCAAGGCGAATGAGATTTCGATTGCCCTTTTAGATTTCGTTTAGCAAACCAGTTAACAAATAATTAGATTTGCTTTACGACGGCAGCCGTTCTCAGACAATATTCTCAATCTTCATTATCTCCTCTTTGCAGCAAAATGACTAAATTATTCTTTGAGGTAATTAAGAAATCGCATTACCGTCGGGGTGAAACGCGCTGTCAAAATTCAATGGATAACAGTTTGTAGCGGGGACGAGATGGGCATGTTTGCAAGAATAATAACGATGACTTGTTTTTTGATTTCGCATGATTTTATGTTGAGGAGGGAGACAGTGAGAGTCAGAGCGGGAGAGAGAAAGAAAGAGAGAGAGAGAGGGAGGGAGGAAAAAAAAGATCTTTGAAGCCTCAGAATTTACTGCATGGAAAACGGCTGAGGCGGAGAATGCCAAGAACCAATCTCCTTGGACTGGCAACCAATACACATTAACCGCAGGAGCGTTCCGTAGAGGGCCGCTTTATTACCTGACAGCGCCCGTAAATTGACAGCAAACCGCGAAACCGAACTACACCCCCCAGCCTTCTGCAGTTCCCTCTTGAAAGCAGCGGGTCGTGGCCTTCTGCTAGCGCGGCGGCTCTGACTGCGACGGACACAGGAGCCTGACTGTTATTACCTGTCGCCGGAGCGGGTTTCCTGTCTTACTGTGGCCTGGCTGGAAGTGTGGGCTGATGGGAAAAAAAAACGCTCGAAAAAGGAATTAGGCAGCTGCAGCCAATTAACCCTTCAAGGTTCAGGATCACAAACATGTGATTAGAATGTCTTTAACTGAACATTCTACTGCTGAAATAACAATCGCTGTTGGTAACTGAAAGCGATGGAGTTCTAGAACATCCATCCGTTCATACATTATTTATACCCACTTATCCTGGACAGGGTAGCGGGGGGGTTCTGGAGCCTATCCCAGCATGCATTGGGTGAGAGGTAGGAAAGCTCTAGAACACTGACTTAGAATAATTAAAAAAAAAGAATTTTCCAAGAAAACATTTCTTCAAAGGGTTGAATTCCTACATAAGCCCAGGCAAACACTTTGAACAGAAGGAGAATTTTGCTACATACTTTTATATCTGTCCGGCCATGTCCCACTTCCTCTATTCACTTGTGTTTAAGTTGGATAATATGCCAGGAAAACAAGACTTTGATAAGATAACATCCTAACACACTCTCCAGATCTGCTTTTGGTTAGCTCATATATGTGGTACCTTCAAGATATTGTAGTCAAATCGGCCACGGATGACATGATTTGTGCGTTCATAGTTGGCCAAAGAGCCAGCCTAAAGCAGTCATGTATCCACAGTACTGTTGTTCCTGTTCCCCACAATAGAAAGGCATACACAAGCCCTGGGTAACTCTCAATTAATGCTCCACAGCAGTACGTCTATATCAGAGGGCAGACTACTGGGAAATCTCTGTGTGTGTTCGTGCGTGCGTGTGTGTGTATGTGTGTGTGTGTGTGTGTGTGTACGCGTGTGCCTGCGCATGCGTGCGTATGTATGTGTGTGTGTGCGAGCGTGCGTTGTGTGTGTGTGTGTGTGTACTACATGCTCTACACCAACAGCCTCATCCTTCATGTTGAAGCGGCAGGCTAATTTATAAAAGGCTCTTCTAAATGGTCCAACTAGCCCGGGTGCCATTTATCACACAGGGGCCTCTCTCTCTCTGGCCTCAGAAGCGTCCGATGGCGCTTTTCAAGCGAGCGACTCCTTGTTCTTCAAGAGGAGAGAAGCAAGCAGAGAGCTAATGCACAGCGCCTCGATGACAAACAAATGCCACTCAGACTTCTTATTTATTTTCAACCGTGACAGGAAAAAAAAAAAATAAATCAAAGATAAAACCTTGATGCTTGGAGGAAGTAGGAGGTCTATTCATTGGGTGCGAACTGAGAAAACAAAATAAAAAACCTTCAAACCTTTTTCGTACTGAGCTATACCTGCACTTTGCGAATAGGAACAATGTTTTTCATCTTCGTTGTCGCTGTTACTCAAAGCAATCAACAAAAAATCAAGAAATAAAGTTCAGTTTAAATGGGACAACATGTAAAAAAATAAATCAGCAATTTTTTTCATTATTATTTCAGGTCAGCAATCATTTTAAAAGCACAACTCCCGGATCCTTGACTTGTCCTTGACCTCTTGCCTCTCTTAAAAGCATATTTTTTATGAAGCTTCACTGTAGTATCCTTGAAACCAGGAACATAACTGTTTGGTCTGCCTATAATTTGTGTCGAGTAGCGAAGATCACACAATTTTATGAGCATGAACCAGGCGAGGCAATGGTAGAATACAAGAACTCCACCTCCCACAAATGTAAGACCCTTCTTTTGAATGCTGGGCCCAGTGAAAATTCTCAGTACAGTGCTCCTTGGCACTTAAAGTTGTTAAAATTTACTGTAGCTGTCAGAGTGTATAACGTGTGAAATGTATCTCCATTCTGAACCACCCACCTACCTTTTTTTAATGAGTGGGCTTTTTTACGCACTCAATATTGATTTGAAAAAGGTGCAAATGTAAAAAAAAACAACCCCTAAAACGTCGAAATCCAGACCTTCCTGCTGTGCTGTCCCACAACTCACAACTTGATGCTAACACATCTGACTACACACCAGGATTATGCAGACCTAAGGGAAAATACCTCTGAAGATAACCATCCTTTTTTAAAAATGAAAATAAAAAACACTACTCTGTGTCAAATTCTGTACTGAAAGAATGAAAGAGAGTGTTTATTCTCCTGTAGGGATCGAAGAGATGTCAGCATGAACAGGAAGCAGGTCACTTTCCTGGACTTGCGATTTGACAGCAGATTTCAGGGAGGATGTAAAAGTCTTTTACATAGTACTGTAGCCGTGTCTGGCAGACGCATCTTTCACACGAAACACCGATCAAATTTATCTTGTTCTTTCTCTACCCCCGTATGTCAATATGGTGATGTAATCCAAAGAGGAAATCCATGAAAAGATCTGTGGAAAAAACCAAAAAAAAAACGTTGATACCGATATCGAGATGTACATAGCAAAATGAACCACGGGGCTTGTTTAAAATGCAGCCGCACTGACTAAACCACTACAGATAAAGAGTTGATACAAAAAAAAAGGGTTTCAGTTTTGCTCGGAGATATAACAGTAACTGCAGCAGGATTCCTGGGAGTGAAACCGCGTTGTTGTAAGGGCTTAGCGTAGCTGTGGGGAAGTCTCTAGAATGTTCCGGCTGTTTTGTCCACTAGGGTCGACTCCCACCACAGTGTCCAACTTCGTTAGCCAAACTGCCTTTTATAAACTGTCCTGTTATAATCTTTTTACGACCAAAAAAGTCCAATTTTTTTTTCTTTGCAAATGTTATCCGTATCAACACACAAAACTGTCAATAATAATTTTTTTTTGTTGTTCTCTCTTCTCTTACTCTTCACTAATCCAATCTGATTTAATTTTTCTTCTACCCATCCAAACTTATTTTATTTCCATCCTTTTAAAAAAGTTTTGGTGTCTTGTCTTTTTTCCCCCCGCTCTTTCCAACGATAGCAATACTAGTTTTTTTTTTGTTTTTTTTTTTCCATTTGTTTGTAATCCACAGTCAGCCGACGAGAATCCGCGACGCTACGAGAACAGACTGCTGCCGTCGGCGTGGCCGTACAGGTCGGCCAGCTTCTTAAACCGCGGCCCCCAGTCGCTCAGGTAGTCGTAGTTCTGGTCGGAGTCCGTGCTGAGCGACTCCAGCGAGCTGAGGGACTCCGCCACCGAGCCGCTGCCCTCGAAGGCGTAGGTCTGCAGCGAGTCGTAAGGGGGCGCCGACGGGTCCACGTCCGCGTCCTTCAGCCGGTCCCAGATGAACTCCCGGAAGATCCCGTTGTCCGGGACGACCTTGTAGGGCGGCGGCCGGGCGGCGGAGAAGAGGGCGGGCACCTCGGGCGTGACGTCCCGCCGGGTCTTGTGGTCGCGGACGACGTTGAGGTTGCGCAGGGCGACCATGTCGAAGGCCTCGGTGTCCTCCTCGCCGCCGCCCTCGTCGTCGTAGCGCACGATGTTCTCCCGCACGTCCCGCTCCTCGTCCAGGATGAGCGGCTCCTTCTTCCGCCGGCGCATGGTCACGATGAGCAGCACCAGCACTGGAGGAGGGGGGGACAGGCGAATTAATGGGGTATGGGTAGGGGTCGGGTTGGGGGGGAGGGGATTCTACCAGCAGACGTTCTTATCCAGAGCAACTTACACAACTTTTTACACAGCATTTACATTGCATCCATCTATTACAGCTGGACATATACTGAAGCAAGATTACAATGGAAGTGTCTTACTTGGGAGTCAAACCTGCAACTACAAGCTTACCCATTATACTACACAGGCCACAATTCAATCAACATGATTTAATACAATGTTCAGTTTTATTTTCTTTAGAATGCAGTTTGAGTTTCAAAAAACTTGACTACCAAAGTTTGTGCAGAAAAATTGTAATTTATTTGTGAAAACAGGCCATATTTCTCACACTGAAAAAAAAAGTATCAAATCCCCCAACTGGTGCTCATGTCCAAATGAAAGAGACGGCTCAAACGACCGAGCAAACCCCCGATGAGAGGACCAGCTGCTCGGCGGCGCTGCTCGTCCGCTGATCCCTTCAACCGAACCACCGAAACGAGAGGGGGGCGGGAGCAGGGGGGCGCGTCTCTGACACGGCACCACCGGCCGCCATTTCGCAGCGCTCTTTTTTTTACGCGCTCGGGAGCACGGAACAGGGAGGGAACTTTGAACGCCAAACCCGTGCCGGTCTCAGACCCCGCGGTGCCTCCCTCCTCTGGGCCTCGTTCGGGGCGGAGGGAGAATTTAATGGGCAGGTAAGGGGAGTAACAGAGGAGTCAGGAGAGGCGTTATTTATCATTTTTATGAGCCACTCGAGTGGGAGCGCATATATTTTTTAAAAAATATATTTTTTATTAAAGAAAGAAGGACGAAGCATCCTACTCGATTTAAAATCTATTCCCATTAGTTCCACTCGGTCGGGTGAAGCTGAATAAGCCACAAAGACACCGTCTGAACACGATGTTTAGGTGAAAACACGCACCTGAGTATAATTTACACGCCGATAGCTTTGGATTTTAATAATTTCCTGAGCAGCACTAATGACTAGCTAACAGCTAACAGTGCCACAGCTGGGAGCTGTTACCTGTCAGCTGTGGAACGGCTCTAAATTCTTAATAGCTAGAAAGAATTTAGAACTTTCCCTGCAAACGGCCCTTCCTCTTAAAGTAATGCTTGACTCACCTGTCATAATCCCACAAACTTATGATTACTCTGAGAACTACTCTGTGCTTAAAGGTGGGAATTACAATGTAAGCTTTAGCCCTGATGGATTATCAAATATACAGAAAAGCAGAGAAATACATAGACATGCTAACATTACTGCTGCTCACACAAGCTGCTTATCCTGGACAAGGCAATGCTAAATCCTTTTTAAGGAATGTGACAGTCTAAAAAAAGTCATAATAAATGAGCAAATAAATAAGGCCGGATTACGCTAGTCGCAAAATAATAGCGTCCCCTAAACTCACAGGCGCAAGAGAACTGCTAAAGGCCTGTGTGTCCAATTAGTTTCGCTCACTTCATCATTTCAGTTTAACTGGATCTGTTCCAGAGACGAATGTTCTGAACTGAAAAAAACAGTTTCATTTCATTAATTTCAACACCAAAAGCATGTTAGCTGTTCATTCCAGAGAGTGGGCTTTCACATATGAACACACACACACACACATGCCCACGCACACACACACACGCAAACAGGCACAAAAAGAACCTCCGTCGTTCACACACGTTCACTTTCCAGACTCGCCTTTTCCAAAACAGCTTTTTCCAAAATTTTAGCATTTTAAACAGCATTTAACTTTACTGGCAAACAAAAGTTTGAAACCAACGGCAGCAGAACTCTGCTTGGGGGTCAGACGGGTCAACGTCTGGCTATAACGAGCACAGTTATCCAGCCCCAGCACCTCGACTGCGCCACGCTAGCTCCCGTCGCTAACGCGACAAAGAAACACGAAGCAAAAGCTCCCTCTGTTCGCTCTTCGCTTGCGAGCAAGCGCCCGGAATCCAGGTGACACGAAGAGACGACGGCAAAGAGGGAACGGCCTCTGGCGGCCCACGTTTGAATTTTTAAAGTCCGAAAATAACCCCCCGTGCACGGGGCACGGGCGGAGGCAAGCGGCTA
This sequence comes from Anguilla rostrata, assembly GCF_018555375.3. Taxonomy (NCBI): domain Eukaryota; kingdom Metazoa; phylum Chordata; class Actinopteri; order Anguilliformes; family Anguillidae; genus Anguilla; species Anguilla rostrata. Next base: position 7,605,143 of record NC_057940.1, on the reverse strand, counting down.
ATGATCCGTCCGTCAGCGTTGCCGCGGTGCGAGTGAAATATGGCTCCGCGGGCCCATATTTCTTCCTTTGAGATGCGTACGGCTGGCTTTTTCCGCAGGCAAGACATTGCTGAGGGGTGGAGGCAAGAGAGGAAGCTACACCCCAACCCCCCTTCCTCCCCACCCCTCCCGCATAATAAAAAGGTAAATAGACGAAGAGGAGGAGGAGGAGAAGGAGGAGGAGAGAGGCGGGGGTGGGCGGGTCACACCTTAACTCGCCGATAAATTTGCGCGCTTTGTATTTTTCCTGTCCTGACGAGAGAGCCACCATCTTTCCAATTTATTTATTGGCTAAGAGGAGCAGCGATTTAGGGCTCGTAAGTAAAAGATGGGAACCGTGCTACGAGCCAGCGGCCCCTATACCTTTACTCCCATGCCCGGAGGGTAATTTAATAAATGGGACTCCGAGAGGAGATGTTTCAGTTTTATTCCGCACAAATCGGCAGTGGTTCTACAGTAATGACACAACTGGATGAATGTTGAATGGCTAGAATAGAAACGAAACGAAACGAAACTAAAAAAAAAAAAAAATCACTTCTATTTATGAACAAATTCTGGAACCTGACAAAATATATTGTAGCCCACTGCCCCCGTGTTGCACGGTGGAAGGAGTGAAACGTACCACAATCATCCCTTTTATTGAACTCGGCTCAGCCGCGCGGGCGGCGTACGCGTGTACAAAGGCTTCATTTAACCGAGGCCCCGCGGTTTTGAAACAAGATGGATGAAGCGGGGGGGGAGAAATGGATCAATTCAACATTATCCTCAATTTGCCGTAATTGAATAGCCAAAACAATCCATCACGCGCAATCGATGCAAAACGAGCGGCAATACCGCCGCCCCGCGACTCGTTCTCATCGCCGTGGTTACAGTGAGCCGGCGATTGTTGGATTACCCCCGCTGCTCGTTCTCTCTCTCTCACCCTCTCGCTCTCTCACTCTCATACTCTCTCCCTCTCTCTCGGAGCGCCTTCAATATCAGCCAGAAACGTGGCCCATGGACTCCAAGGTGGTAATTCTGTCGGCATCCCTTCTGTTCCCAAAACGCAGGGCCCGAATTTCCACGACGACGTGTCCCTCGATCTGGTGCCATTGGTCGAAAATTTTGCGAAACCGCCTAATGGGAAATCTAACGGCTAAGTCTCTAACACCAATCACCTGCAGCTGTGCCCCTCTGACACGTAACTCCAGGCGACGCATTGCAAACGTACAGTACCCCTGTCTCAGTGTGGGTATCTCGCGATGCTGTTTTGTGTGCTCTGATCTAAATATATGGCTTAATATCACAGCAGCATGTCTGTCTGTGGACAAAATCGAAAACAAAATTGGACTGCCTAATGGTACTGCAGAGCCAAGTCCCTTAGACTCATAGAGCGAAAAAAAAAACAAACAAAAAAAAAAACAAGTCTGATTGCCAGTCTAGTTTCAGCACTAAGGTCAGTTAAAGTGCAAAATGGCAGTGTAACCGTGGTGACGCACGTTCTTTTTCCCCGCCCGGAATGCCGATGACTAAACGGTTTCCAGTCAGCGTGCGCTAAATCACCCGGGCTTTTCGGCAACCCTTTCAGAATTTTCCGGAAACACACCGGCGCGGTCCCTCTTTTTTTTTGGAGCAGCAGCAGCAGCAACTGAGGGCATCGGACACATTAAGGGGGAAGGAAAAAGAATTTAATGCCAAATTTACTTCTGTAGATCTTTTTTTTTTTTTTTTTTACAATGTGTTAAGTGAAGCCTCGGCCGTATAAATAGCATAAAAAAAGAAAAACTTTGACAATTTCCACGTAAATTCACTGGGATTTTTGTAAGACGTCCTGCCTCAGCTGTTACAACATTAAGAGCTGAGTGCGGCCCATGGATAAAGAAAGTTTGAGCCCATCGAACAGGGGTCAGGCTAATTTCATACAAACAAACCATGGCAAAGGACAGAGAACCGCCTGAACTGAAGTAAACAGAGCCCCAGTGCTGACAGAGGCAAAGACGACTGTGTTATATATTACTGTACAGGTATAGTAATGTATGAAGAAACAAACAAAAATCTTCACCATTCACAGTCATGAAATCCTGGCAAAAATAAGAGACTAAAAAACAAAACTAAAAAGCAAAAAAAAAGCAAAACTAACCAAACAACCGTTCTCTTTCTTTATTTCTTTCTTTCTTTATTTATTTCTCTCTCTCTCTCTCTCTCTCTCTCCTTCTTCTTTCTTTCAGTGTACAGAGTGCCATTCTCAGCCAACTACTGTGGAAAGAAGCACACTTTTAAGCCCTGGGCTCACCTGTTAAAACAACTCACTCAGGTGTGACTACTTAACCGGCAGGTGTGGCCCCAGATTGCCCCGATTCCCTCTCCCAGACTGAGCCCTGCCACATACATCTTGAATAATATTCCAGTGACTTCAAAATTAATTTACAGACCATGATATTAAACCTATTTGCATTTGCTCGCTGTATAATTGCTTGTTCTGCTGTTAATTAGCACCACTGGCTACCAATCTTTTTTTGTCTATTCAAAAAAATACATATTTATATGCTGTATGTATGCACACACGTACATATGTGTGTGTGCATAAGGTAGCCAGTATATGGCAGATGTGGTTAGAAAAACACAAAAACCTAAAGGTGGGGGGGGGGGGAATAATGCATGCAATTATAATGAAATGCCACGTTGGATTTTCAGTTCACAATTTTTAAGGCCTGGCCTCTCCTCCCCATCACTCCCCGCGCGCGTGACCCCGGCTGACCTCATCTCCTCCACCTCCGGCCCCCGCCCGTGACGAGCCGCCGCGGTAACGGAGTGACAGCGGCTGTCAGACGCTGAGCCGCCATCCCCAAATTCTTTAGATTGCATCAGAGCGCCTCGCCCGGCCCCCCGACCCCCCCCTCCCCCCGCTGCTCCGGCCCCTGCCTCCCCTGACCTCACCTGCGCTATGCAAAAACAAACAGCGCTACGGACGCAGCGCTCCTCCACGCGGCTGCTTAAATATGTCCTAATGACGAGCTTCTGCAAAAAAAACCAGCGCTACGTGGCTACTTCGTTCAGAGGGGAGTGCTGGCTGGCTAGCGCGTCGCGCGGTTCTGCTAAATGCTTCCGTTTGCATTTCCCGCATAATTCCTCACTAGGTTCCTACACGGTAAAAATGCTCGGTGATAAACCAGCTCTTACAGAGTACATGTGCACCCATTTGGACCGGAAAGTATGTGGACAGCCTGACATCCAACATCTCATCCAAAGTTACGAGAACTGATATGGAGTTGGTCCACCCTTTGCTGCTACAACAACCTCCGCTCTCCTGGGAAGGCTTTATACTAGATGTTGGAGCATTGGGATGTAGGGCTTTGCTTCCATTCAGGCAAAGGGGCATTAGTGAGGTTGGGCACTTTTCAATTGATCCCAATGGTGTTGCGGTCAGGGCTCTGTGCAGGCCAGTCAAGCTCTTCCACACCGTTCTCGACAAAACCTGGACCTCGCTCTGTGCCCTGGGGCACTGTCATGCTGAAACAGGAAAGGGCCTTCCCCTAAACTGTTGGGGAAACACAGAATCGTCTAGAATGTGATTGCATGCTCTAGCATTACGATATGCCTTCTCTGGAACTAAGGGGCCTAGTCCAAACCATCAAAAAACATATACAGTACTTTTGGTAAATATAGTGTATGTAGTCTGTTAATAGTTGAATTAACATTTAACCGCGTACGGAGCTACAACTGCAATCATGTCATCTTGACCTTAAGGAAAGTAGAGCTGCAAAATGAGGTATGAAGTGGAAAAGCAACTGCCTGACGATCATTACAACAGCTGATTGATTTTTCAAATGTGAGGCCTGCTATTTATTCATTGTTTTCTTGAAATCAGCTGGGCTGTCTCATGAACGTGATGTTTTGCGTGTTTGGGAGGTGGATGGTGAAGTTTCATCGAGGCGAAATGACTCTAGTTGTTTGTCTGATGCGGGCGGCACACGTTGTTCTTATTTTTAACAAATTCCTAATTCAGAACTCCCCCTTTTTTTGTTGTCCCTCCTTCAGTGAAATGTTCTCAAATTTATTGCTTAAAGAAAAGGGGGGGGGGGGGGGGGTGCTGCACCCGTGTCTCCCCTAGCGCTACCCCCAACCCCTAGCGCGCCCCCCCCCCTCCCCCCACCACCCCCACCATGATAAAAATGGGACGAACGGACAGGAGTAACCAGGCAGGCCTAAAATAACTCTGTACAATTTGTCAGTGCAGAGGCCTAATCAAGGTGTCCCAGAATGATCCAACTGGGGCCCCCCAGGGGAGGGGAGGTTGGGGGAGGGGGGGGGGAGCGGGGATGGTGGTTGCAGCATCTTGAGTAGCACTTACTCAAGATGCTGCAAGACTACGAATAAAAAAAAAAAAAAAAGGTGAGTAAAAGCCGACTGCCAGTAGAGTGAAAGACGCTCCGTTGCACTTTATGTAAATTCATGACTGAATTTAACTACCCCAAAAATGTCTAACTGCCTTCAAGCACGCGTGTGTGCAGATTCTACGGCTACTGCACCAACTGCACTGATTTTTACTGTGCTAATTACTAATTACAGTCACAGCATTTATAGCTGAGACCTTTAATAAAATGCACATTTGATCGTCAGAGAAAGTTCTGGTACGATTCTTCTTTGTCTTTAAAAATTTTTTTCCTTTTTTTTTTTTTAAATGCGGCCTTCAAGGCCGAAATAAATTATCCTGTGACAGTGACAGCTATCCTCCTCTTCCTCCCTTCATCTGTCCAGCCAAGCAATGCAATCACCCTGCAATCTGCTGATTGATTGGGGACTCGTTACAGGGAGATTAGGAACGGGAACAGTACAGAGTACTGAGAGGGTAGGTTACGTGAGTGGTGTTAATGGGAGAGGGGAGGGGAGAGAGAGAGAGAGATGGAAGAGGGGGAAAGAGAGAGACAGAGGGAGAGGGGGGAGAGAGAAAGAGAAATGGAAAGGAGAGATGGGGAGTGAGAGATGGAGAGAGAGAAAGAGAGAGGGGGAGAGAGAATGAAAAAAGAGAGAGGAGAGACAGACAGACAGAGCAGGAGGGAGAGAGAGGGAGGGTGAGAGAAGGGACAGGGAAAGGAAGAACAGAGAGAGAGAGAGAGAGAGGAGAAGCTGTCACTGCCAAAAAAGTGTGCAGAGAATCCTATGCTTTCGCTGCAATCAACACAAGATTTACACACAGCTCCACGTTTAAAGCAGAAGGAAAGAAAAATAAAAAAATCTGACACAATCCGACCAATTAGCAAAACCTACAATTTTACATGAAAAATAAATTAATAATAAAAAAATTAAAAAAACAAGTTCCTGATATTGCCCTGCGATAGACTGGCGGCCTGTCCAGGGTGCATTCCTGCCTCTCACCCAATGCACGCTGGGATAGGCTACAGCACCCCCCGCGACTCTGCTCAGGATAAGCGGGTATTGATAATGGATGGACCCTGCTCAGGATAAGCGGGTATAGATAATGGATGGACCCTGCTCAGGATGAGCGGGTATAGATAATGGATGGACCCTGACCAGGATAAGCGGGTATTGATAATGGATGGACCCTGACCAGGATGAGCGGGTATAGATAATGGATGGACCCTGCTCAGGATAAGCGGGTATAGATAATGGATGGATGGATGGATGGAAGTTCCTAATATTCCCCACCTTTTCCAAAAATCTCCAAAAACCGAGAGCCCCGCTCAGGGACATGGGAGAGGGAGCCGTACGTTACCGGCGGCAACCGTGTGTAGCCAACTGCCAAAAGCCTGAGGGGAGGGACCGCTCAAGCCACACAAAATAAGTCGTGTATTATTAATGTTGCCGCTGCGCAAGAGAGCATTTACCGGCAGTTACAAACAGTCCTTGTCAGCTGCTCCTGAACCCCACCAACCAGCTAACCGCCAATAACGTTATGCTTCATGCTCAGACAAAACTCAATCGAAGTTATAATACGTACAAAAAATGATTTGTTAACTGAACAAAGGTAAGAAAGCAGTGTGTGTATAATTTGTGAAACACAGCATCGAAAGTATTGTTGTAACTTTTGTTTCGTTGTCATTTTTTGATTATTTTTTAAATCAGATTTTTGGAATTGTGTTTTTTTTACAAATGTGTACAGATGTATGGATTGAATACCGAGTGAGTAGCTAGATACTTTTCACCAAAAACATAAACTACATCACATATGATGTGTTATTGTCCTGAAAAGTATATAAGAGGCTGAAGAATTTTGTACCAAACCGCAACGCAAAAGCAGCTAGCACACAGTTCTAGCACACAGTTCATGTGTTCTGTACCACATTTCTTTTTATTCACTTCCCAACTGACACCGAGTACATGAAATTCATACATAAATCCGCTATTATTTTAGTTTTCATATTTTCGTTCTCTGCGGACAGTGCAACAACATTCTTATGCGAGCTGCTCTTGTTTACGAGCTTTGAAGCCCGCAGGCAGTCAAACAAAAGCCTGTGGTGGCTCAAAGCCGACCTCAAATATTTTAATAGCCAACGTGCGCGCACACTTTCCAATCTACTTTGTCTCAGTGAAATTAAAATTTCATTTGAGGGAAAAAAAAAAAACAAAAAAAAAAAGTTTTTGTAAAAGAATTGCTCATTTATGACTGGATGTTTGCTCGAACAACAAGCTTGCCTTCGTGGCAATGCACTAGTAAGCTATTGATTGGGTAAAGTTTTCAGTGGCTGTTTCTCACCGAGCCGGAAACCTTTAGCCATCAAGCTTGGTCGTGATTCACTGAAAATTATGGGAATTCACACACACCCACCAATGATCCGTATAACAGAATCTTAAGCTGACGGACCTGGAGATGATTTGGTAGGTGCCATCAGTAAGATTTTTTTCTTCATTCTGAGTCATAATGTAGTAAAATTTAGAAGGATCGTATGTCAGGTCATACGTCAAGTGGATAATCATATCTGACTGAATTAAAGAGTTTAAATATCATGCAGGAACTGTACGCTCAGCTTGAGGAATGCCTTTTTTTCTCTCAAAGCATAATGCGATACTACATTAATTTCTAGGCAATGACATGTAACTGTTTTTTCTGCACAAATGTTTGCAGAAATTTTGAACCAGCAATGCAATGCAAAATCAATATGTTAATCACTGTTTTAAGGCAATTCAGTGTGTGGCAGAACTACAAATATAATTCCTCCTGGTCTATAGGGTCAATCAATCAATCAATCATCAATTTAGCATCCATACATAAGGGCATGCGGTAAACCACTGCGAACACACTACAGGAATTCATCACTTAGAGGAACAGTGCCAACAGGGCAGTGGAGAGTGCTCATCAACCAATCAATAGATGGTACAAGAAATAAAGGAATCTCCATCTTAGTGTCTGTGGAGTTTTGAGGATTGGGGTGATCAGAACAGTGACTAAACAGCAACTGACTAACTGGGCGGAGCCTTACCCAGCAGTGTGAGGTCACAGGCAAGAACGCATTATAAAACTCTGATGATTTTTTCTTATAAAGCATTATGACATGTATGAGTGCTTATAACAACAATTACACTGTATTGTGAGCATGATTATAACGAATTATAATGCATTATAGACATAGCCTTCACGGAAATGTTACTGTTATTTTCTGCACTACATTTTGCAAACAAACTTTTTTTTTGTTAATTACTTCGAAGGAAGCAGTGAAATATGTATTTGTTTTGGATTCAAATACTTTTCTAGGCTTTACGTGATCTCGCCTGGTGTATTGGAACCAATGAAATACTCTCAAAAAAGTGCAAAAACCCTGCCTTCTGGTCATACAGGCAGGCTCAATTACACCAGGCAAGATCAGCAGAGCACGAAAAAAGTACTTGAATCCAAAACAAATATGTACAGTATTTGACCCTATGGTCTGGAAGGAGGAGCGAGTGACCCGGATGAAAGGCGGTGAAATGGGCAAAGTGGGCGGAGCCTCACCCAGCAGCGTGAGCACGCAGGCCAGGATGGCGATGAGGGCGCCGGTGCTGAGGCCGGCGGGCAGCATGTAGGCCTCGGCCGGGCTGCAGGACTGTGCCACGCCCTCGCCGTCGCAGTGGCACACCCGGATGGGCAGCGTGTTGGTGCTGCTGAGGGAGGGGCTTCCGCCGTCCACGATCAGGATGGGCAGCCGGTACAGGGACTGCTCCCGCCGACGGAATCCCCCCCGCTTGGTCAGGACGGACGCTGTGTTGTCTGGAGTGGGGAGGGGGATGGGAGAGGAGGAGGGAGAGGGGGGAAGGGGGAGAGGGGAGAGGGGGAGATGGTAAATTGACTGCATTTATATAGCGCTTTTATCCAGAGCGCTTTACAATTGATGCCTCTCAGATGGGGGGCAAGACGGAGAAGAGGAGTCAAGGACGTGATGGCAGGCAGAGGGGTGGAGGTTCAGTATGTGTTTGTGCAGGGGGTTTATAAAATGGTCTGTGATTTGATTTTGTATCATTACATTAGATTGCATTTTATTTGTCAGATGCTTATATCCAGAAAAAAAAAATAAAAACACTGTAAAATGTCCAGGGTTTATTCCAACTCTATCAGTGTTCATAAAACTCTTAACGGATAACATTTGGTCCCACATTCCAGAGTGGGACCAAATGTTATGAGTAAATGCATGACCTACGGAGCCAGAGCACAGGCAGGAAATATGTTACATTTGCAGGTGAAGATTCTGATTGTCCAGGAGACCCCAGACCCAGACATATGACTGTATCAGGAATAGAGGAAATCCTTTTGGAACAGGAATGCTCATAACTTGAAAAGTGACATGGAAAATGTAAGAATTGAAATCCTTAATATAACAGCTTTTGAGGTTCTACTGTAAATCATTCCATTTTGTCTTCGAGAGCAAACAAAATAATGTTCAGCATATTTCAGAGAGTAACAGGAACAGTTCTGATGAATGGAAATTATAGTATAATTATAATTAATCTATTCTCTACTCTGCCTCTGACTCTACACTACGTCTATCATGAAAGGTTTGTTAAAATGTATCACAAGTAAATACCACACACTTGTTCCTCCTTGTTCTCTAATTAACAGTACAATAAATAAATAATCTTCTGTGGACCCAAAATAGAATACTTAAATTCATATTTCATTGTGACAAAAAAGCACATGCTCCCAACATCCACGTAGTACAGGGATACTCACATCTGGCCCTCGAGGGCAGTAGCACTGCTAGTTTTCATTCTTGTACATTACATTACAGGCATTTAGCATAGCATTCACATTGTATCCATTTACACAGCTGAACGTATACTGAAGCAATGCAGGTTCAGCGCCTTGCTCAAGGGTACAACGGCAGCATCCTACCTGGGAGTGGAACCTGCGACAAGGCTTTAGGTTACCTGCTCCTTACCGTTAATACTACGCTGCCGCCCGCATATACATTATTCTCGTCTAATCAGTACTGATGTGGACCTGGGACACCAGGTCAGCTAAATCTCTGACCAATCAGGGGCATGTGGCATTAAAAGGATCAATGAACTATCAGGCAGAAAAAAGCACCAGCAGCATTACTGGCCTCGAGGGCCAGACCTGAGTACTGTTGATGTAGTATGTTATTTCACTGCCTCAAGGAATCATCCCCCCCCCGCCCTTTTGTGTTTCTGTGTTGATTCTTTGGTCACTGCATGAGATAACTGAGTGTTAAAACTTCATAAGAAGTTTCAGACCCACAATGCACTGCTCTACCCCAGCCCTACAGGGCAGAGCATGCTACGCTAGAAATACTAACTACACTACACTATCCCCCAGATCCACCACCCTCAGCCCCAAGTCTCCACTGAGCAGCGTATCCTAGGCTAGAAATACTAACTACACTACACTATCCCCCAGCTCCACCACCCTCAGCCCTAAGTCTCCACAGAGCAGCGTATCCTAGGCTAGAAATACTAACTACACTACACTATCCCCCAGCTCCACCACCCTCAGCCCTAAGTCTCCACAGAGCAGCGTATCCTAGGCTAGAAATACTAACTACACTACACTATCCCCCAGCTCCACCACCCTCAGCCCTAAGTCTCCACAGAGCAGCGTATCCTAGGCTAGAAATACTAACTACACTACACTATCCCCAGCTCCACCATCCTCAGCCCTAAGTCTCCACAGAGCAGCGTATCCTAGGCTAGAAATACTAACTACACTACACTATCCCCCAGCTCCACCATCCTCAGCCCTAAGTCTCCACAGAGCAGCGTATCCTAGGCTAGAAATACTAACTACACTACACTATCCCCCAGCTCCACCACCCTCAGCCCTAAGTCTCCACAGAGCAGCGTATCCTAGGCTAGAAATACTAACTACACTGAACAGCCCTCCTCAGCCCCTACCCTTCTACTGCATGGCGTATGCCACACTAGAAATTCTTAATACAACAATCAATCAATCAATGAATCAGTTAATCCACCAATAAAGTGGGAACAAGCGTTAAATTAACACCCTAAAACAGGGGTGGCCAACCCTGGTCCTGGGGAGCCGCAGGGTCTGCTGGTTTTTGTTTTCACCTTAAATACAGCAACCACTTAGACTGAAGAAGCCAGGTGAGGTGAGTTAACTGTGTAATCACCTGCTTTAATTGATAATTAAGTGCAGAGTAAAAACTAAAACCAGCAGACCCTGTGGCTCTCCAGGACCTGGGTTGGCCACCCCTGCCCTAAAAGAAGGAACAACACATCCATGGACGGGGAAATAACCCGCCGCAGGGCACACGGTTGGGCGCGGTCTCGCAGGGTCTCGCAGGAGGCCCAGCCGGCACACACCTTTGTTGTCTCGGAGCGTGAAGTTGAGGTTGCCGGCCGCCTCCGCGGTCAGTGCGAAGAAGAAGCGGTGTCCGCTCGGCGGCTCGTCCCGGTCGACCGCGCTGATGGTCTGGATGACCTGGAGCGGGGGGGGGAGGAACATGATGCGTTTCAGTGGCGGGACAAAACACGCATGACCACCGCATGTGACCGATGACATCATTTGGAATGTCAGCAACAATCATAATTTTCACACAATTTGATTACGACAGTTTGCAGAAGGTTTCCCAGAATGCACGCACCTTTGCACACGTCTTTGAGAACGCCTATTAAATTCAGAACCGAAACATCAAAGCCTTTCACAGTAACGTCTGTTCAAGATAGAGATATGTTGTGAAAGTAAAAAAAAAAGAAAAAGAAAAAGTGTAAAATATGATTATCCTCCGAACCATTAGGGGGTGCTATAAGAAGTTTCCCCTGAAAATGCGTAGTTGCCTAACCTCCACCAGGCATCGGCTGGGGACTTGACACTCAGCGCAAAGCCCTGTTTCCCAGGCTACAATCAGCGCAAACTCATCTTCCATAAAATCTCTCTCTCTAAGGGGAGTCGACAGGGCGGGGGGGGGGGCAGCAGTAAATAGACTCATCCGAGGTATATTTTAACCAGCAGTAGAAATATGACCTTGTGGCTTTCCCAGACTTATTTTGTATTTGCCTTATTTATGCAATGATGGGTTTATACCCAGCACTTACAGTAAGTGATTATTTGGCAAGCGAGGGAAAGAGGGGTTTGGAAATGCTTTATTTCTCCCCAATACCTAACAGCGGTATAAATAACTCTGAGGATTTATTCTGTTGAGGTGACTGATGAGGCCATTTTTTTCTCCTTTCTCAGTCGCCATAATAAAGTGTGAGCGCCGAACAGTTTCATATTCTCTCTGAACTCCCCAAGAGTTGCGTGCAAATTGTAGGGCCTTACAAATCAATGGAGAACACAATTTAGAAGATTAGCAACGAGCGGTCGGCTACAGCTGAACTGAAACCTGGCATACGACTTATTTAAAGGAAGTGTGCACAAAATAAAAGAGAGAGAGAGAGCCAGGAACAGGGTTTGAATTAGGGGGAGCTAGGGGAACTCAGCCCCTTGAAAGAGACTGGAAACCTCCCAAAACAGACCTGAGACACCCCCCCCCCCCAAAAAAAAGCAATGACTGTGAACCTTGGCCAGAAGAGGGGAGTGTTGATAGAGAAGCCAAATGGAACACCAAAATTTATTGTCATGGATACTTCATTATTTTTCGGTTCACCTGAGTGATGGACCACCTCCTCTAAAATCATTTTCTTTAAACAAAGGTATATGTAAAATCTATTACTCCCCTGCTTCTCAGTCATTTTAACTGGGCGCCACCATGTTTTCACAGATGTAAACATTAGCAGTTTGGCGTGGCGTCTCGTTACCATAGAGACAACGGAACCCTCCGCACAGGCCTTTGCTGAAGTATAAATGCAGTGTTGTGCGACACTTTCCTTTTTGCCACTTGTCAAAAAGGGTCAAAGCGACAAAGTACGAATCAGGCATCAGTGAACGAAAACTTTCTAACTTCAAACTATTTCTAACTTTCTTATCAGACCTGAGGCTGTGACCATAAAACTGCTCTTCTCCTTGAAGTTTTCTTTTTAATTATTTTTTTTTTGTTCTTATGAAGAAAAGCATACCGTAATGTGCGAAGCACTTTCTCAACACCTCCAGGTTTGACATAACAATTAAAGCAATATACTGTTATAACCTGAAACCACTTTTAAAAAGTTCTCATTTAGAAATATTAATATGCCGTATTAAGCAATTCCATTAAGGATCGAATCCTTCACTTAAGAAACTGAAAAACGTCAGTTGGAGTATCGCTTCCTTGGCACGCGCTCACTCAAGACGGACACGCGAGCCTTGCTTCTAATTACAGTCCATCTGCGATGGGTCTCACGGCACCTCACCACCGAGAACAAGCTTAAAAACCAATCACCGGTCATCAAATCTTTAAATCAGAGATAATCCATCGCTCATCTAGAGCAGGGTGGCGGTCTGTAAACCAATCCGAGTCGACTGTTTACACCGGGTCCCGCTGCGATGTCGACGCGCGGACGGACAAGGCGCTACATCTACAGCCAGGCCCGAACGCGCACGGCGGTTTTAACGGGCGATCCCGACACGGACGCAGCGGGGTTAACGAGCACGGCGACGCAAAAGAGGACATGAACGCCCGTTTAAAGCGACCGTCGTCGTCCCAAATATTCCGTTCGCTCGTCTCCAGGAAAGGCGTTAAAAGGTCGGGAAGTTTTCACGGGCTGTAAAATAAGGCCGCTGCGATCGCCCGGCGAAGAAAAGCCGTTCGTTAGCGGGACACTGATGAGCTTTCCCGTGTCATTAGCTCCGACGCTCTTCCCAGATTCATTTTCCGCCGGATTTTCCGCCGGGAGGCGCGGGCGGGCGGGCGAGGAGAGAGGGGAGGGGAACCGCCGCGAAGACGTAAAAAATTTACCGCTCGGTCGGCCGGTCGCCCGGTCGCCCGGCCGTCGGGAACAGGGGGCTCGCCAGGCAGACAAATCACCGCCTTTTAACGGGCGCTCCGTGCGTACGTGCCGCGGCGCGGTGTGGGGGCGGGGCGCGACGGCGGGGGGGCTTAAAGCCGGCCGCGGGCTCGATTTACGGCCGCGTAGTTCGGCAGACGGAGAGAGAGAGAGGGAGAGAGAGAGAGAGAGAGAGAGAGAGAGAGAGAGAGAAAGAGAGAGAGAGGGAGAGAGCGAGAGAGAGAGAACGGATGCGCAGTCGTCGTCGTCGCCGCCCCGTCTAGGCTGCGAGCCTCGCCGTTCGCTGGACGGGTAGAGCGGTGCGACGCGGGACGGCGGGACGAGCCGCGCGGCGGCGAGCGGAGAGTGAAAAACGGGGCGTGGGACGGGACCCCGCCCAGTCGCCGGAGGTAGTTATCCGGAGGTTTCGGGGGGCTGGGTGGGTCCCTCGGCTTGCCGGCGGTAACTCTTGGCAACGACAGAGTCTGCTCCAAACACGGAAACAAATCTTCGCTGTTGCTTTACCTCGCCTTTATTATCGCAAGCCACCGAGGCTTAGGAGGGCTCTGAGCGGGAGAGAGAAAAGAAAACCCGCCATATTTCTTTTCCCCATTCTCACGACTGAGAAAGTAATGTGGAAACAAGGTGAGTAAGGCTGCCAACTGTAACACAGTGAGCTTGGGCCTCACGCAGTTCACCCCTTTTACACACCTGTACATATATGAATCTAAATCCTGTAAAAAAATCAAGTAAATAAATAAGTTGAAATCCCCCCTGCCCTGCCAACAGATTAACCCTCCTGTTATGTTGCGGGTCAAATTGACCCTTTTTAAAGTTTGAAAATCTAGGAAAAATACTTAAAATTATTTTTTCAGTATGAAACTTCTTCTACTGGCCTTAATTAGTGTAATCAACATTTTTAATGAAAATGGTTCATTTCATGTATTTGCAAACCCCCCCTGTATGGGGATTGACCCGGGAACATTTTTGCTGTACCTAAAAAATGAACAGAACAGGAGGGTTAATGTTTTATCTGGGGTCAAATCAATAACAGAAACAGAGGATGCAATTTGAGTGCACAAAAACGAGTGCCAATAAAAGTTAATGAATCTTTGCAGGCACACACACACACACACACACGCACACACGCATTGTCATTGACTGCGTTCCACCGTGCACCTGAATGACGTTGTTGCCCGGGTAACAACCATGCACAAGTGTGCATTGTCCAAAATGGCAGCAGCAGAAAAAAAAAATACAGAAAAAAAGAAAAAGACATAAAAGAGAACGTACGAGACACGGGCCTTCAGAATCGAGCCGGCCGTCATTTCGGTTCGAAGGCCGCTGCATTTGATTATCCACGCTCCGGCGGCTCCCCAAACCAACTTTTTAATTTGATCTTCCCCTGCGGTTTGCACGGAGGGAGCTCGGAGCAGGGAGGAGCGACGGGGGAGCGAGCCGTTCGCCAGACTGTAAAGTAGCGCGAGCTTTTCCTTTTTTTTTCTCTCTCTTTTTTTATTGATATTGGCCGAAGGCTCGCTCTCGCCAGGGTAACACGCCAATTATAATGCTCGACCGCCGCCTCGGTCAAAAGACATCAGAGGGCCCCGATGATCGCTTGGGAAGAGGACGGCGAAACTCAAACAGTCATAAATATATAGAGCAATTTCCATTTCAGAGCGGGACCCGGAGAGAGGCACCTGTGTTCGCCGGGCTTCCGGTGTGACGGGAAAGTAATTTGGCCTCTAACATGAAAGAGAGCCTTTGAAAGGACGGACGGTACCCCGGGAGGGACAAAAAAGGCCGCTGGGACGTGTAGCTACAGAACGACGTTTTGCCAAAGGGGTGGCCGCGGAGTGTTTTGTATTTATTTATTATTTATTATCGCTGTTGTTATTATCGTTATTTCGAAAGGCCCGAGATGCGTCTTCTTTGATGAGCCCATGGGCATCTTGACACTCGTAGGGGGAAAAAAAAAAAAGCGAATCAGACGCTCCTCGTTCGCGGGATGCGGCGCGGCTCGGCCTAATTGCTACGGAACCGCCGCCGCCGTATCCCAGGGCGACGCTGTTCCCCTTTCTGCGTCCATCTATCACTCTCTCCCTCCCTCCACTTGCCCCCGCCTCTTTCCCTTATTCTGTTGTTTTTGTGTGGGTAGACGAGGCCCTGATGGGAGAGCTGAATTGTTTTTTTTTTTAAAGCCCCCTTACAAGCGCTTTCGCGACCGTCCAATCAGGGATGCAATCAAGCTGTTTGTTTTACGGATTCGAACTCGTTATCCAATTAGAATCAGATGGTGGGGCAATTTTCGACTGCCACGCAGGGGAGCGGAGACGGGCCAAAGGGAATAAATAGGTTTGGGGGTGGGGTGGGGGGGGTGGCGGAGAAAATTGAGAATTTACACACAAATGCATGTGCAGATGTATTTTTTGTGTCCTGATTTCTCAGCACTTAGGGACCGCTGTAAACAACTGGGGAATATATTCTGCACAGGAAAGATTACCAGAATCAGCATGGCAGCTTGACGAAGATATGCTAGTGCTATGCTTGCACCGTTTTCTCTTCTGCTGTATCCGAGTCGTGGTGATTACTGTGTTCCGGCTATGTCAAATCCTAACAATACATCATTGATTTGAGCTACTCGGATACGTGAAATGAAAGCCACCACCGCTGATTCATATTTAATATAAAACGCCGTGAGCTTTGAATTTGGCTTCATTTGCCTGTACTGTGTGTCTATCGGGCCACATCAAACGAGCGCAAATAATAACATTTCCACGTTTGATCTGAAGGGCCTGAAATGCACGTAAGAACATCCGTCGTCCGTCGCTCTCGTTCCTGTAGCAACAGCGCGTGAGCGAAACAGGACCCAGCCGGTTCTCGCTGTTGTCCAGCGTGAAGGTATCGTCCTTCTGTCAGAACCCTCTCGGACCACGGGTAACGTTCGCCCCTTTGACTGAGACGAATGGCTTAATACAACCAACTGCCGCACGGCAACCGATCTCATGAGGAACGTGACAGCAAACTACAAGCCACAGCCCTAAGCCACTGCATACAATATGCAACACACACAACAAAAAAAAAGCGATTCAGATCAAGCATACATCAGTCATCAACATGCTGTTTTCTAAACGAACTCTGAACCAAACGTTATTATTGTAGGTGCAGGGGGGGAAAATCACCCAGTCTGTGGTAGTTTTTATCCATACTGTTATTTTCTGATACCTACCTCCATGCCAGATTGAGCATATGGAGCAATTATGGAACAAGCTGGTTTGATGCGAAAGAGCCAGCAGTCGCTGCACGTTCAGTTCTCAGATCTGGCATCCCGCGGATCTGAGAACTCAACATATTCCTGGAATCAATCAAAAAGGTCCTTATAAGGAAAACAAGGATCCAGCTGCTGAATCCAGAAAAGGAGAACCCCCTCCTATTGACACACACACACACATGCGTGGACACACATGCAGACGCACACACAGTCTACACACACACACACACACACACACACACGCGTGGACACACATGCAGACGCACACAGTCTACACACACACACACACACACACACAAACAAGCCTTTCCCAGAGTCTTTATCATCGTGTAAGAGCAAAGGCCCTTTTCACCCTTTCTGGTTCTGTTGACGAGTTACTTAATCACGGTGGATTAATTCTGGATTAAACAGCTCCTTGCTTTAAAAAAGGCTTTGCGGTTTTGACCGAATCCGGACGAACGCGGCTTCTCAGCCAACGACCCCACTCGCCCTTTCGGCTCATCCGCACGCAAGCGACACTCGCGTAACTAACGGCTACGCCGGCGCAAATCGTCGAGCCGCGAGAGCCAGGGCGCAGAACGAATTAAAATAACGGCGGAGGACGGCGCCCGCGAACGATCCTCAAAGGCCCCGCCTCCAGCCCGGGGAGCCGTGCTGTGAGTGGCTTAATTTAGAGCGGCTATATGACAGCCGTGTTATTATTGAGCCAGGCCCCAATCAGTGTCAGGAATACAGGAATCCTTTGGCCCACAAGCGTCTTTGTTTCCTGTGGTGCCTCACTCTGAGGCAGCATGCGTGCGTGGGCTAACATGACCTTGCCGGGAATGTTACTCCTGGGTGGGGGTGGGGGGGTGGGGGGGTGCAGAGATCCATCAAAAAACTGTGAACTGCGTACCGCCCAGCCCAACGATGGAACAAAGGTGTGGCTGCCGTAAAACTTCCTGCTACGATGTCATCGCCATGGGAACCTCGTGAGAGGAACAGCCGCGTCCGGTGAGTTGAAATCCCCAGGGCCATCATCATCAGATCAAACACCGTGACGGCCCCAGAAAACACACAACCTTGTGTGTGTGTGTGTGTGTGTGTGAGTGTGTGCGTGGGAGTGTGTGTGTGTGGGTGGGTGTGTTTGCGGGTGTGTTTATGGGTGTGGGTATGCGTGGAGCACCCTTAGGTTTGTGCGTGTGTGTGTGCGTGTGTGTGCATGATCGTGTGAGCGTGCGTGTGTGTACATGCTTGTGTGTACACGTGTGTGTGCGCGTACGTGTGTGTGGCGATAAGAGTCGCCTCGCTGATATTTTATTCTGTGTGTGTGAGGGGAAGGTGAGCAGGGCTCTGTGTAAACACAAACCTAATTTCGGGTTTGTGTGACGATGGTTTGCCGAGGACAAACGAAGATGATTTATTAGACGGTTTAAGGTCTTTATCGCAAATGGGCTTGTGATGTGGATCTTTCCCCTCCTGTTTAAAGACCATGGGGGGGGGGGGGGGGAGTGAAAAACGGGGACGGGCGCCGGCGGAACCTCGGAGTCGGAACGGAAGGTGACGCAAGCCGCAGCCGGTCGCCGACTCAGCGACCGAAACTCGAACGCTGGCCTCGCGCGTTTCGACGAGCGCCCGTCTTCCAAAAAAACATCTGCATTATTGGACCTCCGCTCCACTTCAGGTAAACGGCACCGAGTTCCGCTCCATTACAGCAGATGGCTGTACCGTACCGTGGGTCGGTTGTTTGATGCCGGATACCGAAAAACAGATTTTGGGGAAAAAAACAGAACTTAGACCATAAGCTTAGGACAGGGACTCTTCACAACGGTCACAAACGATTAGGTACATTTTCATCCCATGGAATGCCAGACACATCAGCACTGTGTAGTCAGGGAAACAAAGACCAGGAGACGCAGTGGGACAGTGAAGAGCGCTGTCGCCCCACAGCAAGAAGGCTCCGGGTTTGAATCCCGACTCAGGGCCTTTCTGTGTGGAGTTTCTCCCTGTCCCCCCATGGGTTTCTGACAGGTACTCCAGTTTCCCTCCCACAGTCCAAAGGCATGCATGTAGGCTAACTGGAGACCCTGAATTGCCCATTGGTATGAATGTATGACAGAATGGTGTACAGTCCCCCAGTCCAGGTTGTATTTGTGCCTTCTGCCCATTGCAAGCCTCCACCCCGCAAACCCCCCCCCCCCCCCATCCACCACGACCCTGGCCAGAAATACACGGCTTAGAAAATAGGTTGGTTGATTAAAAACTTACTAACTTACTTTATATGTGTATTTAATCATTAAAATTCTGGCCATTGCTGTTGAACACTTAACACCTCTTTTCATAGCAATGCAGTTAAACTTTAAAACTGAGCTTTAGAGAAAAAAAGCAATCAAAATAAAAGAATCGGTTAGCTTTTTAAACTCCTGTCGCAGAAACAATGTCGGTAGGAGGGCATGTGCATTTCCTCCTTCGCTGGCCAATGGCTGATGTGGGCTTGGGTCCTTGAGTCAACGAGGAGACTGCCCTCACCATGGAGACGGCATGGTAACCACGGCCACTTGACCTGACACCCTGACTCCAGAACCAAATGCCATGCCAGTTTCCTAATTCAATTTGTGCATCACTGGAATGCATTCTACAGGACCACACAATGCTCTAACCTTCTGATTAGAATTTTTTATTATAATTTATTATAATAAAAAAAAAAACTATTTTCATCTTTCAGCTTTGCAAGCTTCACTGCTACGGCCGGCAAACTATTCAAGTAGGGCAATGGTGGTCTTATTTTTTAGCGTTCACTAAAGACAGTCATGAGCTTTAGGCTATGGTAAAGAAAGGATTGCTTCTGACTTGTTGGATAGGTGGCATCATATTCTACTGCCAGCATTCGTCAATGGAGACCGCATGGCTAATATGCTTGATTTTATGCACCTGTTAGCGATGGGAGTGGCTGAAATAGCCAAAACCACTAATTAGAAGAGGTGTCCATATACTTTTGTAAATATTTGTACGTTAGTACAAATACTGCACATTATAAAATATTTCATAAAATTACATACTACACACTGCTCCTAATTTGGTATCCATGGTTAACTTACCAGACGTGAAAAATCCAGGTTCAGAAAGTAAAAGTCCTCCCCAGTATTTTCCTCCAACCACCTGGATTTGCTAATTCTTCAGTCAGGATGTAGAGCCAATTGGTTAAACCTGCTGGCTGGAGTTCACGGATTGGAAGAACCACATGGCAGGACTTTTACTTCCTGACCCCTGGACTTTTCCACCCCTGTGAAAATACATTAATCTTACAGTAACGTACAGTAAGTGAGTAAAAATGATAATCAGCTTCAGCCTTACCTGTCCGGGACTGGCACCTTCACAGAGGAACGTCTCGTACTCGATGGCGAAGACGGGCGCGTTGTCGTTGATGTCCGTCACTGTGATCAGGGCGATGCCCTTCCCAACTTGGGACGGGTCCTCTGTGACGGGAAAGGAGAGGGAGAGGATGACACCAAATGCAGCGAACCTGAATTTTTACCTGAAAGTCAACCTCAGCCAACTGGCCAGTCAATCCCAACATTTTCAGACAGCCACGCTTGACAATGGGACTTCAACAGAGCACAAACCAGAGATGTCATTGCAAGACGTGAGATGACACAACTCGGGATTAGCGTCGAATTGAACAGAAAACCGGCAGAAAGTAGTCGAGATGAAGCTGTCAGAAAAAGAGTCCAGTTCAACGAGTCAGAACCTAAAGCAGAGGTACAGATTCAGATTTAGACACTAGCGCTTCACCCTTCAAGTTTCCGTAAGAAAAGCATATTTATGTATTTAGGTCATACACTGTATTACCATATATATATATATATATATATATATATATATATACATTAAATGTACCAACATCAAAATGTGTTTCTGAGAAATACGCATATGTAAAAATAAGCATACTGGGAAATAAGATTTCAACTGCGTGTAACTGCAGAGTGAAACTTAAAGCATAAAACAACATGCATTCTCGTAGTTTATTCTAAAACCAGAAGTGGTCTGCAGCGTTAGCAGAAAGTTCCGCTGTCCAAAAGGCGGTCCGTTAATTAAAGTGGCATTAAGACAGAGAACGAGCGCCTCTGTTTGCCGTGAGCCTCCAGACGCACGCGCTGATCACGTCTGCTTTCAACAAAGCTCATTTCCTCGTCGGGCTGAATCTCCTCAGCACGAAGGGTCATAAACCGGGGCAGTATTTATTTATTTATTTATTTATTTCCAAAAACTCCTCGTTCCTCCTCGTGTTTTATTCATAAGAGAGGGCCTGGAGTTTCGGTGCGGCAGACCAAAACAAGCGCGATGCGAAACGAGTCAGTTTTTTTTAAACATTCTGTGCGTCTCCACGGCGGCGGCCGCGGCGGCGGAACGAGACGATGATAGCTGTTCCGGCGTGATTGACGCCGGCCAATCAGACGTGCTCTCCACAGCTTCCCCGTCAGCTTTGACTGCTGTCAACAGCACAGGCCATCTGGAGAAAGAGTGAAAGATCCATCTCTCTCTCCCCTTCTCTCTCTCGGTCTCACACTCTCTCTCTCTCATGTTCTCTCTCTCTGTCTCTCTCTCCCTCCCCTTCTCTCTCTCTGTCTCTCTCTCTCCCTCCCCCTCTCTCTCTCGCTCTGTCTCTCTCTCTCTCTCTCTCCCTCTGTGTCTCTCCCTCCCTCCCTCCCTCCCTCCCTCTCTCTCTCTCCCTCCCTCTCTCTCTCTCTCTCAGTTTCTCTCTCTCTCTTTCCTGCCTTACAGACACGGGTTTGTAAGCGCTGGCTTACGGTAATTACATGAGCACTGTGCACGGCGGATCCTTACCGCCATCTCGGATGCGCCAAAATACCCTCAGAACATTATGCTGGTGCCAAGAGAGGTTGTTTTATGATTTGAAGTTTTGATATCTACAGGTGAGGTGAAACCCCTTATTGTCAAAGAAGGTTTCTCTGAGCAGGAAGAAGTGGAGTCTCTACCTCTTATTGTGGTTGAAATTCTTATGGAAAACATATATAGTCAAATATAAAACACACGTGTGTATTTTACATTGAAATATTCAGCCAAAATTTTAGATACTTTCTGATTCCAGAAAGAATAAATGATCAGAGACAGATGGTAGAACTGGATTTTTGTTCATCCCAAACACTCTCCTTCGCTGGTAGCCGATTTTGAAGTGCCCTTTTATTTGTCCTAAAAGCCCGCATTTTTATACATTTTTTTAACAGCTATAGTACTCTTCTAAGCCTGCAGAGCAAACATTAGCTAATTGACCGGAGGGGACGAATCTGGACGCATTTCCTCTTTCGCACGTCCTGTGTATTTACTGTCCACGTTGTTGTTTTTATTTTTTTCTTCAGCTGCCATCTGTTTGGAGAACCGCAACCGCAGCCGTCCCTCGACGACACAGGTACGTCCGCACCTGCGTAGGTACGTCCCACCCTGGGCAGCGCAGGTACGTCCGCACCTGTGCAGGTACGTCCCACCCTGGGCAACACACGTATGACCACACCTGCGCAGGTACATCCCACCCTCGGCAGCGCAGGTACGTCCGCACCTGCGCAGGTACATCCCACCCTCGGCAGCGCAGGTACGTCCGCACCTGTGCAGGTATGTCCCACCCTGGGCAGCACAGGTATGACCACACCTGCGCAGGTACGTCCCACCCTGGACAGCACAGGTATGACCACACCTGCGCAGGTACGTCCCACCCTGGGCAGCACAGGTATGACCACACCTGCGCAGGTACGTCCCACCCTCGGCAGTGCAGGTATGACCACACCTGCGCAGGTACGTCCCACCCTGGGCAGCACAGGTATGACCACACCTGCGCAGGTACGTCCCACCCTGGGCAGCACAGGTATGACCCACCTGCGCAGGTACGCCCACCCTCGGCGGCGGTAGTCCGCACCTGTGCAGGTATTGCCCACCCTGGGCGGCGCGGGTACGACCACACCTGTGCAGGTATGACCACACCTGCGCAGGTAAGACCACACCTGCGGAGGTACGGCCGCACGTGCGCTACGCTAACACAGGCCGCGGCTCTAAGGAGGCTCGGCAGGACACGCGCCACTAACCCACGTCTCTCCCGTCTGCCACCGCGCGCGCTCACGCCTCACAGCTTAACCGTAAATAAGATCAAACACAGAGAAGAAGAAAAAATAAAGAAAAGAAAAGAAAAACACACACCCTCAATTACAGGCGGCCAAAACAAAACAATATGTGAGTAAGTAAATAAATAAAATATGTCTGCGGGTTTTGCCTGTTTGCTGTTGCTGTAAATAGACTGGGCACATCTGCCAGATATTTTGCACAC
This sequence comes from Anguilla rostrata, assembly GCF_018555375.3. Taxonomy (NCBI): domain Eukaryota; kingdom Metazoa; phylum Chordata; class Actinopteri; order Anguilliformes; family Anguillidae; genus Anguilla; species Anguilla rostrata. Next base: position 7,582,230 of record NC_057940.1, on the reverse strand, counting down.
CTGCTGTTGATTTAGCAGGGTGAAGGGGTGAGAAGAGGAGGAGGAGGAGGAGGAAGCATGCAGCAGTTAATTAGACTTTTCCGTTTCTCTCTCTCTCCCTTTCTATCTCTTTCCATCTCTCAGCCTTCAACAAATTGTCAGAGATGGAGGCTGAGCACAGCCCTCCCTCTTCCTCTCTCTCTCTCTCTCTCTGTGTGACAGTGACACAATCACTTAATGACCCCCACAGAGCAATGGGCATTATTTACACCAGCCAATAGCATGACATACGGGTGGCCACGCGTCTCCTTGTTTCCGACTAGCTTCTCCTTTTGAACCTGCAGTACGACCCGATGGCACAAGCCTGTCGTTGCCATAGCGCCGTGCGACTCACAGGCAAGCACAGCTCAGACAGGAAGTGAATGAGGGAAAGGTTTTAGCACAAAGAAGTCTAACCGCCACAAATGTTGGAGTGACCCAGCAATAATTCTGATTTCTGAAAGACTGTCTGCTGAACTCAATGTCCGACTGAATATATACAACTGAGAACTCGCTGCAGAGGTTCTTTCTTTCCCTTACCGAAAAAAAAACAAAAAACTAGTACAAAGTATACTTAAGTACATCAAGGCCAATTTAAGTATACTTAAGGTATTTCCTGGAACTATACTTTAAGGACACAGTTTATGAATTACTTCTAAACTTTGTATCTGTAAGTATTTTGAACTGAAAAGTGAAAGTGAACTTTACATGCACTGCATGGGACGTAGTTACAAAGAAGTGTACCTAATGCAGTGTACTTTTTTAAAGGGCTAATGGCATTTAGGACACCAATTGACCTTGGAAATTGACCAATTTTTTGTTGCTCCTCAACAGTGAGAGAACTATTTGGCCCAAAGAATTACGCGTATTCCTATTTTAAGAAGAGGACATTACATCGTTGTGGATGGTCTGTAACCACCGCAGTAAGAGATTTGTCGTAGTGACTCTGAAATCGAGTTTGAAAGGGAAAAGCTCTCAGACAAAACTCTGGATCAAGGAAAAGTGAGGGACGTAAGATCTACAAAGAGCTGGCCGAAAACTTTTTAAGTAATTATCTTCACTTTACCGCTCGTGAAAATCAAACGATCGCCTCTTAGGTTCACTTTCCCGTCTCTGCTGCCCCGTGCAGATGCGTTCTTGATGTATCCGAAGCTCGCCGCGGTGTCCTTGCGAGCTCTCTGCTCTCTCTCTCTCAGAGATAAATAGGAGAAGACGTTTCAATCTTCTTTGCCAGGGCGCGTCTCACAGCGCCAGGACACCCGTGACAGTGATCTATAGAGCCGGAGAACGGGCTAGCGCCTAGTGCGTGCACGCAGACCGTGCAGTGATCTATGGAGCCGAGAGGCTAGCGCCGACGCGCGTGCTAAGGGCATGCTAGCACCAGGACACCCGTGACAGTGATCTATAGCGGAGAACGGGCTAGCCAGCGCGGCTAGCGCCCGAGTGGCGCTAGCACCGGACACGTGACGTGATCATAGAGCCGGAGACGGGCTAGCGCCACGCGTGTAGCGGCGATTGCGCGTGCTAGCGCCAGGACACCCGTGACAGTGATCTATAGAGCCGGAGAACGGGCTAGCGCCCGAGCGCGCGTGCTAGCGTCCGAGTGCGCGTGCTAGCACCAGGACACCCGTGACAGTGATCTATAGAGCCGAACGGCTAGCGCCGAGACGCGTGAGCTCATGGCGTGCTAGCGCAGACACCGGACAGTGTCTATGGCGGAACGGGTAGCGCACGAGCGCGCATGCTTGCGCGAGCGTGATGGCGGGGGGAAATACGTGAAAAAGAAAAACAACGATTACGGCGACGCTGCCCGTCTTAGCCCCCCCCCCGGTGCATTTTGGCAAGCACCGTGGTGACGGTGCCAGCAGCCCCCCCACATCTACAGAGGGGTCGGGATGGGTCAAACTTGGCCTACGGTCATAGGACGGAATTAGGGAGGGGCTCCATCAGACTTCCCCGCAGCAAAGAGACACACTCTGGGCCCCCTGCCAAAGAACACCTGTTCGCGGGTGGGGATCCCCTGGATGAACTACATTAAATGTCAATCCTACTAAATGAACTAGATCAATCAATCAATCAATCGGTCGAAAATTCTACCGCCAGTTATGTTCATGGTCAATGCTGGAGACTGAAAATCAAACTTCTTAGTGGCTTTATCATGTTTCTGAAGAGTTGCAGATATTCAAAAACATGCAGACCTAACATAACACTTTGTAGAGAATTTTTCCACGAGAATATCCAACTATGAGGCTTTTTTCTTTTGATCTGATGGTACTGGATGCACCATACATACATCTTAAAAACCCCACTCAGACCCAAGAGCAGAGGCCTCATTTTGTCATTCCTTTGATTAATACAATCTATTTTAATGAATAAAGCCATTTCCTGAAATTTTATACATGCGACTCTCTCCTCCTCGATGGCGCCCTCAAAGTTTGACAAGGAGAACGTCTGAGGTCACGGGACAGAGTTCAGCATTAGCCAGTGTGTGCCTGTCTGTAAGGTCATGTGATTCAGACTGCCCCCCCCCCCCCCTCCCCTGGAGCCAGGAGATTCAGAGCAGCCATATGAAGATGATGCTGTTGACAGTTGCATCCAAGACAAGTTGGAGGAGAGGCGGGCGGGGGTGGGGGGTTGGGTGGGGGTTATGTGGATCTGCCCCAGGCAGTGACAGCTGGAGCATGTAGGTGGGGAGCATGTTGCAGTGTGTGTGTGTGTGTGTGTGTGTCTATGCGAGTGGGTTCTCCTTTTCTGGATCCAGCAGCTTTCTTCCTCATAAGAACCTTTTTGATTGATTCCAGGAATACGTTGAGCTCTCAGATCTGCGGCCTGCCAGATCTGAAATACCCAAAATGCAGTGACTGCTGGCTCTTCTGTATCAAACCGTGTGTGATTTTGGGTGGGGTGGGTTAATCTGTTACTCACGGCTCTCCAAGGCGAGGATGGTGATGTTGTGCACTGCGTTGGCCTCTCGGTCCAGCTGCTTGGCGGTGCTGATGACCCCCGTCATGGCGTCGATGTTGAAGAAGCGCTCCAGATCTGTGTTGCGGTCTATGGAGTATCTGGACAACACAAGGGGTGGCTGCGTTTAAGTGTGGGGAAGATTGACTGCTTTCCTTTTTACAACTGACAACAATGGGGTTTTGGGGGGGACGGTACCAATAACTGTCTGATCCACATATTGTTCTTCAGCAAATCACAAAAATATCTTTTTTTTTTGCCATGGCAAGCTATTATTCTGCTACAAAAAACTGTTCTAAAATCAGTATGAAAATTTCATTGTAAGCTATATACAAACACAAATATGCCTTTACAAGCACATGACATTGGGATGCAGGGAAAAAAAATATGTTAGTCTTGCAGTAAAAATTCTTGTTTCACCTAGTTCAATCCCATTAATTACTACACAGCTGTTACGTGTGGTATTGTTCATTTCACATGCTCTCTAAACATCACGGAACATTCTATGTCATGTCCTCCCCCTTGTACTTAGTTTGATAAAACAATTTTATAACACACAATTAAGACAATTAACGGGGTGGATTTCAGGGCATTTTAGGAATTTCCAGTATATATGTGGTAATAACAATCTTATACAAATGAAACGCCTTCGATAGAACCTAACACAGGCCTGTCATAATTGACCTTACAGGTTTCAGTTCTACCATAACAGGCTCTGTATTGAGATCATACTGACAGGAACATCACTGCATAAAACGTTTAGATGAAAGAAAAAAATAATAAATGAAAAGCGTAATATTAAATGGCATCAAATGGCAGCTTTTGTCTTAACATTTTTGAAACCTGCTACAGACTTCTTCTGTAGTTTTTTTTCTTTTTTTCATGGTTAATTAGGTAGATATGATGACATGTCACTGACTTGTCTTCACTGGCTTCACAGGTAACAGCACTGGTCCAATTAGCCCTGAAGCTTCCTGCTGTCAGTGTCACTTTAAGCAGTTCAACTGACAAACCCGCGCGTAGTCCTCTCACAGGAAATGACTCGCAACAAAAATCACAAAAGCACTGCATTCCTAAAATGTCCCAGAAATGCAATTACCGAAAAACTAAAACATTTTTTACGATCCCCCAATTTCAGAGTTGTTTCGAGGTGTCTGAATCATAAATGGATGTATGGTGACCCACCAAAATGCCATCTCTGTTTGAATGCCCTGCAGTTTGCTAATCCTCACTATGGAACGACCTCTTCTTGTTAAACAAAGATGACATTTACGCCTAGCAAATGCTAGCCTGACAAAGACACACACACTCAGGCACATGTGAAAATATGTACGGACACACACACTCACACACTCACACACACACACACAGTATTTGTGTCACACCTGGGCCAGCCGCCGCTTTCCGTTCCTGTAAATTGTCCGACAAAAGTAAAATTTGATAGGAAGACAGTGGGATTTAATGGCGACACACATTAAAACCCAAATCCTGTCACACTTTCATGGAAACAAAAAGGCATTATGTTGTTTTTCAATGATAAATGTAAACTCTCCTAGCTATGACCAAACACAGTACATGCTGCCCACCTGTGTTCAATGTGATGCATTCTCCTATGGAGGTGAAAGTGAGGCAAAATGCCATTTTGTTTTGCATCAATCGCGAAGATGTGGGGACCTTAGCGAATCTCGTTTTGGCTCTGCCTCAACTTGCTTTTGAAACAGCGGGGATGAACCAACCCGAAATTATTTATTTATTTTTTTTGTTTCCTCTTAAGGCCAAATCTGCTCACCGCCGTCCCCTTACCTGATGGCGTTGTTGGAGGAGTCGGGGTCGTGGGCGGAGACGGTGCCGATGACGGTGCCCACCTTGGCGGCCTCGGACACCGCCATCCTGCTGAGGGGCGAGGAGAAGACGGGGGGCTCGTCGACGTCCTCCACCGTCACCCGCACCGTGGCCATGTCCGAGAACGGGCCCAGGCTGAGGAAGCGCGGGTCGATGTTGCGGTTCGTCGCCTCGATCCGGAGCGTGTAGCTCGCCTTGGTCTCGAAACCAGCCTCCAGGCGCGACGACAGGCAAGACGGAGCGGAAACGGACACAGGACGGAGCAGGACCGAAGGGAAGCAGGACACAGGAAGCGGGAAGCAGGACGCAGGAAGCAGGGCACAGGAAGCGGGAAGCAGGAAGCAGGAAGCAGGAAGCAGGAAGCGGGAAGCGAAAAGAGAGGGACGGGAGTTAAAGCGAGGATGAACAACGTAAGACCATCTGTGACCTTGTGATGTTCCTTCCCACGTCTGGAATTCAAGAGTGAACGTACCTGTCCTCCTCAAATTCGGTATTGACTTTACACTGCTACACTAAAGAGAGACATTGATTCGGACTGAGGGGAAAAAAAAGACTCCTACTTGAAATGGAAGAAGCATTCAATTTCAAGTAGGTTCGGACACATTCTGCAATGTGTATGAATGTCTTCATTGTACACTAAAATGCCCTTTTTAAAAAAAAAAAAGAAGAATACAACCTGACAGTTACATCTAGCAACTAATACAGGAGTAATTGCTTTGGAATTTGGGTATTTCAATTTTGCAGGTACCTAGCAGCGCAACGAGAGCACAGAGACGTGCACCCCCCCCCCCCCCACCCCCACCCCCCTCCCCCCACCAACAATTAATTATGGCGGCCGCGTTCATCGTCTTCCCGCCGCGAAAACAAAAGACGGGCCAGGAGGAGTCAATGGCTTTGGCTGCCATTCAAAGATGGAGGCCGTAGATGCCGCGGGACGCGATTCCATTAATTAACCTTGTTTGTTTCCGCGGGGATGATTAATGCGCGAGCCGCGCCATCCGAGGAGACGGACCTCATCACTCTAAACACCTCCGGATATAAACGCAGGGGAAATACGGTTTCACCCGGACGCGCTCCACGCATACACAAAAACCTCCGCTTTTCTATTTTCACTTTTTTTTGCATTATGTGTTGCACATGCACGTGCAGTAGATTGGCATCGTGCTATAATACAGTAAGGCATATATGAATAATGCACAAAGTCCACTCCAGGTGGAACCTTGTTGCTGAGATGAAACATTTATCGAAATTTAAGGAAATATTATCATATTCTCAACTGCTGTTTTTGTCTTCTTCTAATGAATTACCTTCAGTATAAGTGGTACTCAAAGTAGCCATCATAGATTATGCAGGCCATGGTATGTGTAAATATACTGGCACTGAGACAGCTTACAGCCAAGCAGTGGTAAGGGTTAAAAGAAAAAACATACGATACGGTAAAACTTTTGGAACTACAACTAAAAACTTTGCAGGCCTACGGGAAGCCCACTTTCCTAGCCATTGAACTACACTGCCACCTACGGCCTGGATACTCAAATTGGGTACAAAGCATCTCCATTGTGTGTCATCAGTAGTGTTTCAACTGTATGTGCACACTATAGACTATAGACTATGATGTAAAAGAAGCTGTTGGCAAGTATAATGCATGCAAGTTCGAATGACCGGTCTACACAGTCATGATGTGTTCTCAACTTCAGATGATTTCGACAACACCTACCTGGTCGCAATGTACGACGCTGCCTGCACTACACAATTCATTTAAACTATGAGCATAACGAAGTGAACGTGATATCTTAAGAAGTTTTCCCCTCCTGAGGTTTAAACCAGCGGCCCACGGGTGATGTCTTTAACCTTGCTGAGCCCGGTGACATCATGGGGGGGGGGGGGGGAGGGGGGGTACCCCGTACCTTTTGCAGAGTTATGACTCCCTCCTGCGTGTCTTTGTCCGGAGTGACTCGGAACGCCCCCAGGCCGTCCCCGTCGACGATCCGGAACTCCATCTCGGCGTTGGGCCCCACGTCGGGGTCCGCCGCCTTTATCTTCGCCACCACGGAGGCCGGGGGCAGGGATTCCGGAACGGTGAACTGATAGGATTCTGCGGAGGCATGAACGCGGTTATTGACGATGAGGTTTTTTTTTCTCGACTCTATCACCAACCGCACGCCAAACCCTCGCCGGGACTTTTCCGCTGACCTTGCGGATTAAGCTGAGGACCCGGCCCCCATCGCTCAAAGCTGTGGTTGCGAACGTCCCAAAATGTCACCGGGAGGAGCAGTGAGGCACTGGGAGTGCTTTTTAACTCACCAATACAAACGCCTATCTGTCACCTGCCAACTGCAGGCACACTACAATCTGTGCTAGTTCTGTACACTGTAATAAGTACAAAACTCTGTGTCATTCCAACATAAAGCCATACAATTAAGTATGGCACACGCAGCTGTACTGTATTTTTATACCACAGTTCACATACACACACACAAGTAGTCTCACATTTAGAACTTTTTAAAAAATAAAACCTTTGTTGATTGCAGTGTTTGCATAAACACTTAATTCCAATACTAATGTAATCATGTTTTATACTGAAATGAGGAAACTAAATTATGATGTGATTCTTAAATAATGGAAAAAAAAAGGGAGGGTGGGGTTTTCATTTGAGCAAATAACAGCACTGCCACTGACAGTACAGTAAATGCTCAGTAACAGCCTGTCAGTGCAAGACTGCCAGCTCACACACAAGGGCATTCTTCAGCAAAACAGCAGACACGTGTATTGAATGCGCATTATTATAAAACACAAAGTTAAGTTACCGCACAACAACTTTAGTGAAGTTAAGCCACTTGACATCTGCAGTCTAAATTTAAATTGAAAGAATGTGCGCTTGCCTTCTCTATGCACACTGCCTTCTCTATGCCACTAATGCCGACTGTCCCACAACCGTCCTCGCCAAAACGTATCAGTGTTCACTCATAAGATATGGCACAGGAAGTAGCAAAGACAAACTCTGCAATTGCAACTGAAGCATGCTTCAAATAAAGAAGACTTGCTTACACGCGTCTCATTGCCGGTTTGTGTACACTCACACCAGGGTTTAACGCAGCCCTCGATGCCAGTCAACGTTTCTGGCTATTAAAACAGTCGAAGCCGTCCGACTGCCTCCAAGGCCAAGTCAGCGGTTTCCCTGTAGCGGTGGTTACACCACCTTAAAACCCAGGCTCACCATGGCGACAGCAGCAGCAGCAGCAGAAATGTTCTGCAGTGTATTGGGCAGTACATGCTTAGCCCTTTAAGGTCTGAGATCACAAAATACATGATTAGAATGTTCTTACCTGAACATTCTAAACGATGATGTAACACTCACTACTGGTCACTGAAAGCAATGGAGTTCTAGAACACTGGTTTTATTATTTTGAAAGAATCCAAAAAAACTGTGCTTTTAAATCACTGGTTCTTAAATGTTTTCATATTAAGACCCAAATTAAAAATGCTCTTTAATTCCAGGAGCCAAATTATAAATATAGTACCTTTCAGGGACCCATTCCAATACAGATATTAGCAAAGTCTACCGGACTACAGATTAATTCCATGACCCACCTGATATACTCCTACGACCCATTTTGGGTCCCGAGCCACAGTTTAAGAAACACTGCTTTAAAGGCTTAAACGATGAGCAGGAGACAGGAATAGCTGTATTTTCTGCAACTACTTCCAAAAACAAAAAAACGCATTCTATGGCAACAACTGAAAATAAAACCTAATAACAGAAACTGGGAGCAGGACTCATGTCCAAAAAGTTTACTGGGCGGAGTTGCTGAGGAAAGAGTGGGACGCGTGTGTGTGTGTGTGTGTGTGTGTGTGTGTGTGTGTGTGTGTGTGAACGAGCCCGGGCAGGGGGGGGCGAGCGACTCACTGCGAGAGAAGCGCGGCGGGTTGTCGTTCACGTCCGTCAGCGTGACGGTGACGGACGTGGTGCCGGAGAGCCCGCCCATCTGCCCCACCATGTCCTTGGCCATGATGACCAGGAGGTACTCGTCCCGCGCCTCCCGGTCCATGTTGGGCAGAGCGGTCCTGATGACACCTGCAGCACGGGGGCGGGGCAGGGCGGGGCGGGGCGGGGGGTGAGGGGGTAAGAGGAGAGAAAACGATTTAACCCTTCAAGGTGTAATTAAGGTGTAAGCTTACACACATGTCATTAGAATGCTCTTAACTGAACATTCTAATGCTGATGTAACAACCACTACTGGTAATAGACAGCCATGGAGTTCTATAATACTCCCTTGGAATCTTGAGGGAAAAAAAATGCATTCCAAAAAAACCGACACTTCAAATGGTTAAAGTTAATGCATTATAAGGCTTGCTGGAGAACTCCTGCACAGAAGTGGAAGGATGAGAACTTGTGTCCCCGTAAATAATTTTGATTTAAAAGTGTACTTTAAATGCTACAGTGTGGCAATGAGTTCACAAAAGTCTTTCAAAATTTGGATGACACACCACATCTTTCGCCCTTGGCTGTCATACTGACTGAGAAACATCACTCCCAGCTTGGAGTTCACCTCACCCGTTCGGCCGACACCACTGAACCAGAATACACCCTGCGTGTTTTACGAGATGACACACCGCAACTGGTGTTAATCACACTCTTGAAAGACACATCACTCAGCATCCCGGCTACAGCCCTTCCAAGTTAAGGCCGTGCCTAAGCTTCGCACCTGGCACAGCCATAAAAACCCCTCTCGTTGACTGGGGCCAGAGATCATTCAGTTTGAAATTTGGCAAACAGGGAACGTGTAATTTATGGGTTTGCACCCGTCTGACATACCCCTGAATAAAATGCAACGAATGAACAAATGAAATGGTATTAGGAGTGAGGGATTTCACCAATGCAAATTGCATAATTAGCATTTAGCGACGCTTCTAAATGGACTGCATTTATATGGACTTCTACTAACAGCTGTGGAAATGAACACCCTGTTATGCATTTCATTTTCTGTGGATTTTCCTCTTTCAATTGGCACTTCTCTTTCCATCTGCCCCATTGTTATCTATCTATCTATCTATCTATCTATCTATCTATCTATCTATCTATCTATCTATCTATCTATCTCTCTCTCTCTACTGTCTGTCTGTCTGTCTATCACTATCTATCTATCTATCTATCTATCTATCTATCTCTCTCTCTCTGTCTGTCTATCTATCTATCTATCTATCAACCTACCGACCTATCTGTCTGTCTGTCTGTATAATGATCACTCGTTCTGCAAAGTAGCTCATAATGACAATATTAGTTCATCATTAATTAATGCTAATTAATGTCATCCCCTGATCGTAAGCAAGGTGATTCCAGATGGAAATAAACACAACATGCCTACATTATATAATTTCCTTTAATGACTTCTGCTTCAACAGTTTCTGCTCTACCACAGAGACAAAATGACAGCAAACATTTTAAACAAGTAAACATTTGTAATCCAACGCCCGATAACCAAAGAAAAAAAAAAAAAAGATACAGCGCTCAGTATTTTAAAAAAAAGAATCCGAAAAAGGGGGAGAGATGTTCAGTCAGAAAACCAGCAGCAGATGTTGAAGCTTTGGCTGAGAGGACAGGAACGGGACAGATCGAATCGAATGTGTGTAATGATGCTCGAAAACCCGATCTCCGCGAGGGACAGAGGGGCCCGCGTGACGCCCCCCTGTGCGCCCCCCCGCACCCCTGCCCAGCCCCTCCGTCACCCGGGAGACAGAGTGATTAAATTCCCTGCCCCTGTACCGCAGCATGGGCCCAATTCTGGCTGTGCCAGGCTGTTGTTGCCTGAGGAGAGAGAACGATGCATTATGGGTCTGTGTTTACCCATCCGGCTTGGCGTTCCCCCCACCCCACCCCCCCCCCCCCCCCCGGTGGTCCACCCACCACGCAACGCCCTCTCAAAAAAAACACACAGCTGCAGACGACCACCTGAGAAGAGCAACGGGCACACGCACACATCTGTAAGGCGGAGTAGCGCGGTTCGGTTTCATTACGGCTGTGTGGTGCCGGCTGCGCATGGCACAGGGGTTGCGGGTTTGAATCCCCGGAATGGACGCCGGTAATCAGGGGGCTGTGTGGTTTCTCCAATCAGCACGGCCGCATGAAGGAGGGCTTTGTGCATGAGATGAGGGTTTCGGGTTATTTCCTGGAATATACATTTTTAATGGGGGCCTGTGTGGCTTCGTTTGAACCCTGTAGTTTAACCCCTTTGAACCCCTTTTTTAACCCTGGTTTGAATCATTTTCTGCTTCGCAAACACAGCTCAGGAAGCTCAGCGATCACCAAGATCAGCTTGCCAAGCGAGATGGAAAATGTTGATTGAATCCAGGCCCATGGTTATTTTGTCCCTGTGTTGGTGACCCAGAAGAGTTCATTTATTCTGTTATTTAAGCTCAACTCTTCAGCAAAGTAAGTAAAAATGTAAATGGATTTAACTTTTACTTTAACTATTTCCAGCAGGTCCAGAAGATGATTATATGTTTTTTTTTCTCTTCCTGATCAGTCACAGAAGAGGTGCAAATGCCTGCACATTTTCCAGGTAAAATGAAATGATGCAAATTAGCATTAGCATTGCAAATATTTGCGATGGACATGTGAAATGTAATCCAGAAATCCAGATGTATGTATTAAACCACATGAACGTGTTACACCCGATACAAACAGATTCCACCCGTATTACAGCACCGAGTGAGATCCTCGTTTTCTGTCGCTGAACGCACTTTTGGCTTTTAATTGGCGTTTTCTGTGTTGTGAAAGTAATGGATAATAAACCAAAATCCCCAGTCAGGCGTCTGAAAGGGCACTTGGGTACGAATCGACACATCTTAATTAAAAATGGAATTATCTTTATTGAAGTTGTTGTAGAAAATTCTCGCAAATCCTCCAAGCTGAGCTCTGGGTATTCTTCAGTGTACCAATACAATCGGTAAACCTCGGTAAACAGTAATGTCTCGCCGGTAAGGACAGGCCGCCGATCGAGGGTACCCAGCAACCCTCTTTTGTTCATTAACTTCTTCTTTGTTGGTTTTTTTTTATTTTTATAGCGGGCCCTTATTTGACACTCTCACGTTCAATTAAATTATTCTCCTCCTCACGACGGGATCCAACGGAGATGAATCTGCACCATTAAGCGTTGCCATTTGAGAAATATCAGGTACGTCAAATTGAAAATGCATGAATTCTTTCTTCCTCCTCAATATCCCCCTTAAACATAATTTGTTCTTCCAGCTGTCTGGGTTTTTTTATTTATTTTTTTATTTTTTTTGCAGCCCGCTTTCATTAAAGGCATGAAAGACTATGGTAATTGGGCACAGCTTTGAGGCCCAAGCAGCCGGGGACTCCGTGAATGGCAGTTGGGTGGTAACGCATTCTGAGGTTGGGTTTGGAGTGGAAAGAGAAGGGAAGGGAAGGGAAAGGAAAGAGGGGCGTTGGTTTTTTTTGGGGGAATCAAAGTCGGTGAACTCAAATAAACATTTAGCTTCGGAATCTTCGTCAGAAGTGGTCTCCCTTTGAAGGGCCTTCTGACATCAAAGCATTATTATGAATGCGGCCATACGCGTTCCTCGCAAGGGCATTCTGTCAATGAGACAAATTAAATATTTTATTATTTAAAACATTAGTATAACAGTCGACTACTGTGAACTGGATTGTGAGCCTGCTAAAAGTATGGGAACTACATTGTCTAACTGACTGATCCAGCAGTATATTAAAATAAATACGTATCCAGATATGCACATTACGTCCTGCAAGTTTCAAATCAACTGCACGCACATTTTGAACAACAGTCGAAGTACTGCACACCAAAGAGGCAATGCAATGCGTGCAAAACATCAATATTTTACCGTATTTCAAAAAATAATTGCAGACATTATTCATTCATACGGCCTCTGAGTATTTAAAAAGTGAGCCTTCTAACGAGCAGCTACTGGACTGTTTATAAAGTTTTAAAAAAACGGCCAGTTAGGCTTGTTGGTTTATTTAGCCTGATGCTGTGTGCTTGTGGGGAGCATGAATTGTCCCTGGATGAAAGAAACTTGTCGATTGGTTTTCAGGGGTTCATCTCAGTTAATCAGACAAAGATCTTTTTCTAGATCACAACCGACGCTGCACCTCACCATTTTGATGCCAACTGCTGCCATGTTTACAAGAGGGGAAGTGGGAGAGACTTAATTAAAAACCACCCATTCAAGAGACTCAATGAACTTCAAAAAAAGCCAGCTTAAAAAAAAAAAAAGAACAAACCGTGTTTTTTTTTTATTTTTAAAGGGAGAATTAACGCTTGCCTACAAGGTCAACGCCGCGTCGTGGGAGCCTTAATCGTTCGCAGTGGTGCGGTTTCCGGAGTTTCCGCGACGTCTGCTTCGCTTCATTTCAAAAGGCTCGAAAATAAATTAATTTAAACAGGAAAGCAAACGCTGTATGAATTAACTCACTGGAGGCTTTTTTCCTGGGGTTGCGCTTTCTTTTCTTTTTTTTTTTTTTTGAAAAGGGAAGATAGTTAATATCCATTCGCTTACATTTATGTGACGCATATTATTTCTCATCTTGTATCTGCTACGAAACAGACGGCAGTGAGCCTCGGCACAGAGGTACTGAAAGATAAGACGCTGAGATAAAACCGGCGTGCATGCAGCGAGATACCCCGATAAGGCCCTTGATAATAGGCCGTCCAGGGGAGAACGCCCCGGATATCTCAGGCAACATCGTGCTGTAGCACATCCGGACAGAGAAAAATTACACCGGTCCACGATCCGCTCTTTAAGCTTTTTTTTTTGTTGTTGTTTTTTTTTTTTTTTTTTGTTGCTATGCGACAGTAAGAGTACGGTGCTGTAGGTTTCCCGTCTTGAAAGCACCCCAAAACCAAAAAAAAAAAAAAAAAAAAAAGCCTTTGCTATAACTCCGCCAGGTACCGAGCCAAAATCCGTCAAGGTATGCGGTCAGCCACTACCAATTTCGCTTGAGTACACTTTAGCCCCGAGGCCTCTGGAGAGAGGCGGATAATTTGCCGTCTGCATGGCTTGCTGTTGACAGAAGAGCGTAGATTCAGAGTGAAAGAACCGGCTTTTTTTTTCGGATAATGGCGCGCGATAAAGGCCAGCTGTGATTTTTATGGGACAGCTTCTCTGAAGATGTACTGGGGGAACAGATATACTGTACGAGGTGCCATTTTTACGAGAGAGCAGACATTATCCGTGGAGAACAGCACAGCGCAATAGCTCGGGGTGCTGTACTTAAGAGGAAAACACTTTATGCCTCAACTTTATCCCGTGTGCTCACACCGGTACATCATGGCTCGAGGAAGCCCAGCCAATACTTACAACTCACACGGTCCCTTGACATTATTGTCTTCACTGTCGCCTACGCCCTTCAAGCTACATACTGATTGGTTTACCTCAGAGAGGTCACACAGAGTGTGGGGCAAGTGAGGTTTCATAAACCCTACAATGGGTACCAGTTATAGTACCACTGTGTATTAACTGTCAAATATATATATATATATATATATATATATAATAACCAACGAAAAGGCACTGCTCTTGCTCACAAAGCAAGGCACTGGTTGAAATTAAAGTCATTTGAAAGCACACGGTAACAGGTCTACCCATTTGGGGGTTCTTGAAATGTCAACTCCCAATCATTAGAAATGGCCAGCCTGAGGTCAGCGGCTCGCTTGTTTGCATTTAATCAACCGGTGGAATTTGGCAAGAAATCCTGAACAAAAAATATAAAATAAACTAAATAATTAAATAAGAAAAAAAAAAACTGACAAGTTGTAAAATGTGACTCATTACTTTGCAGAGATGGACCTGTTTTTAATGCACTCAAGAAATTAGTCTGGAAATCAACAGTGGAGCTGTGACCTTTCTGCAGGCCGGGCAAATTTCTATCGCTCCCTTTTTAAATTTTTGACCTTTTTCTTGGCGAATAAGCCCGCGGTTGATTAGCAAATTGGACAAGGCTCTTAAATCTAAACGGACAGATATGAAATCTCTTCGCATCTCTACAGCGGGGAGCAGTCGATTTCTCAATTAAACGATAGGAGAAAGACAAAAGAAAGTACTGAAGGTTGAAGTCTTAATCTGCTTGATCCCCCTCCGCAGCAGTGGATACAAACGCGCCAGGTGTAGCGGGTTTAACTCCGGGGGAAGGGGGAAAGGATGGTGTTTATGTTAATGTACATCTCACGAAGGCACAGGAAGATTGTTACACGGACGAGTTTCCGCTGTCAGTGCCTCGCGGCCAGTCCCCGGGTTTCAAACCTCCAGCGGCCCGTGATAAATTTATTCAGATTGCGCCACATAAATATTGTTACTGTGTTGGGATGATAAGCCTCACCAACATTTAAAAATGGTAGGGTTTTTTTTTCTAGGCATCCTCGAGGGTTGCTCTGAGAGGAAAGAGATTAATGCTCCTTGTTCATTTCCACGGAGGTTTCTTCTGCAAATGAGATTATTTCCTCTGGACTTTCAAATCTTTGAAAACCTCACCTGTTGAATGTTTGAATCAACTTATTAAACCCCCCAGTATTTTCACATGAAAAAAAAACACCGTGAAAGAGATGAGGTAGGATGGTAGGATCATTTGTTTTTTTATGAAGGACAATCACACACAAGGGCAAGGCTATCTTTAAGAAACTAAAGTCAATTTGGCTTTAGTGGTGTTTCTAGAAAGATCTACAAAACCTCCTTTGGGGAAAATTTGCCACCTAATCATCCCCTGACTTAACTGGCTAAAAAAATGGTTCTCTCCGGCTCCACCTTAGCTAATGTGTGGTGAGCGTTTTGGCGCAAAATGGCTGCCGTGCATCACCCAGGTGGGTGCTACACATTGGTGGTGGGTGAGGTGTTCCCACTCATCACTGCAAAGCACTTTGAGCATTTGGAAAAGTGCTGTATAAATGCAATTATTCATTCATTCATTCATTCATGAATGAAAGAGCTTCGGTGTTCTATTGATCAGAAACAAAACGTAAACGATTTCAACATCAGACACAGGCTGCTGTATTAGACAACGTGGAGTTAGCTAAAAATAAAACAAAGTGTGGGCAGTTGAGTTATCCCAAGACACCTGTCCACATCAATCTATTTAGAAACCTGTCTCAGGCTAATGTTTTATTTTACATCTTCACATGGACAGATGCTATTGTTGTGTATTAGTGTAAAACGATTGCTTACGGCAAGGCTGGCTCATTAATTAACCAGCATAGGCTGTGACATTTTCTTTTTCTTTTTATGAGTAACCAGCCAATAATAATAATAATATAACAGTTTAACATACAGTTTTTCTATCAAACTATTTACAGATCTATATAATATGTCCCTTCCTTCAAGATTACATAAAACCATTACCTTGACACCACCTTAGCAGGCTAGTTTAATATTAAAAATACAAACATTATGGAGCCTAGACAGAGACTTTGCATTCTTTGGGACAGGGCATTCAATGCATCCTTACCTGTCTTTGGTTCAACGGAGAAGTAGGGCTGTCCCTCCAAAATACTGTAGACCACCCTGGCGCTGTTTCCATACGTGGGGTCATCTGCGTCAGTCGCTGCCACCTGAACCACTGAGGTCCCTGTAAAATAAAACGAATGCTCGGGATCACCATTACAGCACAATGGCACATTTTAGGCCTGGGATTTGTGCAAAATCTGTGACAAGATCACAATATGCAGAAAAACCATGAAGTGGCGAAGTCACTTGTATATCATAGGCATTTTAGCAGACACGCTTATCCAGACTTACATAACTTTTACATCCACTTATACAGCTGGATATATACTGAAGCAATGCAGGACAAGTGCCTTGCTAACGGCAGTGTCCTAACAGGAAATTGAACCCGTCACCAATTAGGGCCTGATTTACTTTAGCATCTGCAAAAACCTTTTAGCACGCGCAGAGAGCACGGCGAACGATTGGTCACAGAGTTTGTTTTGCGCATGGAATTTGTTTATCACCCGTCACTGGCGCTATTAGCTTTGAGTGTGCTAAAAGGTTTTTGCAGATGCTAAAGGTCTCAGTAGATCAGAGTTCACGTTTGGACTTCTCTGCTCCGGCCAGGAAGTGCATAATATCCAGGTTCATTTTGCACGATTTTCAACTGAAAACATTTGCATTTAAAACTGTTATTGTGCATTTGCTTTTCTCCTTGGAAGTATTTCAGGAGAAGTGTTTTTTTTGTTTGAGTACTATCACTCACAGACAGTGAGATTTCAATACAATTTTTTTGCAATTCATTATTCAGGGGATGTATAATTCAGAGAAAATTATTGTTTATGTAAAAAGTAAATGTGCTCTTCTACCCTTAAATTGAGTCTTTTCATGGCAAAAAAGTCAAAGAAGTCATACATGTGCTTACATTTGCTAATTCTGCACATTCAATTGCAGTTCCGCATCCATTTTAAATGCACAATCAAATCTTATTTTTTTCCACAGGAAGGCATTTCAGTTATTTCAGTTACAAATATTAGTCTTTTGGATGGCGTGTGATAAGCAACTCAGCCATTGACTGGATAGTCATGCTATTTATGCAATTAGACACCACTTGTTTGGTTTACTATACTAATATTATACACAAATTTGTTTTGATGATTACTTAATGCATATGCATGCAAATGTAACATTTGTGTCAGTATTCTAAACAGAGAATATGAGGAAACAAACATCTAACCGCTCTGAAGAAATTTAAAAAATGGCTCACGACAGCCATTGAGAAAACTGATTTGTGATTTGCCGAACTAAACACATTCCTTGGGCACTCATTTGAAATGGTTTATTTATTTTTTTTAAACGTTCAATTTTGTTTTATTTAAAGCTCCGAATCGATAAAAAAAGATATAAAAATGTGATTCAAACACATTCTTTCAGTACCTCTTTTGTACTCAAATCTCAGCTCCCAAGCTCTGCTACAAAAGGCTTTTCTCAGGTATTGAAAGTCCCTGATGACTGCCTATGAATTGTGCTGCTGGACATACCAGGCTGGGGCACTCAAGGACACAGGCGGCGATGCACTACCACAATACACTACCAGAGTTCAGGGAGGCACAGTGCTTTATAACACAAAAACCCAAATCTTCTTCAAACCAAAGTTTTTATTATGATTATGAAGAAGATGATGATGAGGGTGATGATGATGATGATGACGATGGTGATGATAGTGATGATGATTATGATGATGATGAGGGTGATAATGATGATGATGTTGATGATAATGATGATGATGATGATTATTATGAGGATGATGATGATGATTACGATGATGGTTATTATTATTATTATTATTATTATTATTATTATTATTATTATTAATATTATTACGTATGAAAAAGAAGAACAGAGGCTTCTTGTTGGCTGAACAGAGGCTATACAGGGCCATGACTGGCAGGGCCGTCGCTAGGGGGGGGTGAAAGGTGGTGACGATTCTTCAATTCTTAGGGGCCCACAGCCTGGGGTGGGTGGGGGCACATCTTGTTTAATTAAAAAAGGGTGGCCCACAGCAATATTCTGCCCGGGGTCCCAGAATGCCTGGCTACGCTGCTGATGACTGGCACCGCTGGGCTGGACGCAATCAGCACTCGCGTCCCCCCATTACTTTCAGACGATTAAGCCTTCCTGGCACCCACCCCGGCACCCACCGCCTCGCACCAGGAAACGGCTTCGCAGTCCAGTTACCCGGGTTACGGCTAGAGGTGCGGTTCAGCGCCCACGGCCGTTAAAAAAAAAAACTTACAAGCGCGCGTGCGCGTATGTTCTCCTCCTCCTCCGCGCGAATGACGAATGTACCCGCCCGACATCCACAGTGATCGCATAAAGCATGTCTGGGGGTTTTTAAAAAAAAACAAAAAAAAAAAGAATGTATTTCCGTTAAAACAGGCACGACGGCACTCCCGAGCTCCGCGTGAAGGAAAGCCGCCGCCGCCGCCGCGCGATGAGGTCACGCTTTGACTTTGGCGGTTAAAAGGCCCCCTGTTAGAGCCGGCGGGCCCTCGCAGCCGCCATTTTTTTTTTTTTTTCATTAGCCTCGGATTTTGGCGCTCGTGGAAAGCGGAGATTAGAACTCCGCTTTCAGTAACAGAACAATATTAAGAGTCCTGGGGACCTTGCCAGTCTGTGTGACAGCCTGAGACATGGTTCCCAAAGATATATATATATATATAATAATATATATATATATAATAATATATATATATATATATATATATATATATATAAACTGAGGATTTTACTAGGTGTATTGAATGAAAGAATAATTGCGGACGGTCTGTCACATCTTTGTGAAGGCACGTCGCGATAGGAATTCAATAGCTGTGGCATTTGCACAGCGCGACCCCCCCCCCTTACATTTTTGAAGGTCGCCAAAAACGGAGTTGCGCCGCTTAATTACAGGCATAACGGGCAACCGGTGGGCGCCTTGAACTCTGGGACTGCGCGAAGCCGAGGCCACGGAGAAACGTTTCAAAGGGAAGATAAAGCCCGCTGCCTCCGGCAGTCACCCCGCGTCCGTGACGCAAGCCCGTTAAACTGACTTTTTATTTTATTTTATTTATTTTTTTTTTTAAACAACCTGTTTGCCCTTCGTTTACTTCTCTTTAAGTTTGGGGAATGTTCAGCGTTCGCAGGTCACGTGACTGTCGCACCCCCCTGTCCGTTTAGAGCAGAGATCACGAGCGGTCAGCTCTTCATCTTCTCGCCCTCTTGTTCACCAGTCGCCGCCAGTATAGCACTAGAGGATTCTGTAGATTCTTACACAGTTGGCTCAGGAAGCCTCCAAATACCCCTGCTATTGGGAGGGAGGGGGGGGTGGCGGGGGGGTCGGGGAGGGGGGGGGGTGGCAGGGGGGTCGGGGGTCGGGGGTCGGGGGGGGCGCTCCTACTCTACGATGAGGCATGAACCCCCTGCTGTGATGCTGGGCGATACACAGAGCGATTATACCGCGTGATTCTTTTCATCATTTTCTCTTTGATTACTCCTGATGCGGTAGTAAAAACCACCAACGCTTCAGAGGCCACGTGACACGCTTCACATCACTACCGTCATCTATTGGGTGACCAAGACAGCCAATCAGCAGCCAGAGCTCGCTGCTTTCATGTGATCGACAAGAACATACATCACGTGACCACACGGAAGCCGCGCGACCTTGCTGCTGATTGACCCCCAGTAGATAAAAGACATTTCGTTTTTGTTTTCTCATGCAGCCTCTGAAGCTGTGGTTGTTTACTACACTTTAATTACACCGCATCGGGTATAATTAAAGAGAAAAAGAGAGGGGGGGGGAAAGGTAACACACCATATGGCGGCAGAGACCGTTATTGCATTCGATAAATACCGTTGCGGTATATCGCCCAGCCCTACTCTGCTGAATGCATCCCTCTATGCCTGGATGATGCTACGCGCGTTGTGGTGTCATTCGTCAAAATCTCAGGCGTCAGGTGTCCGTTTCAGATCCAGGGGCACATCGCAGCACCGAGGGGTGGCAGCTTTAGCCGGACACGGCGAACGCTTAGCGCGGCCCGTCTTGTTTGCATGTGTTTGTATTTGTTAATAGCGTACGTGGACGCACTGAGCATGAGCAGTGGTTGGCGTTACGGTACTGTAAGGGTGTACGCGGCGGGATGTGGTCCGTAATGTGACGCCATAGCAACAGCAGGTCGAGACACCGTACCGTACGCCGTCAGATACGGATCTCACTCTGTGCCAAGCCATGTCGCACCTTTGTCAGACCGCTATTGATCTCTGTGAAGTCGTTTTAGCGGACAGAACATTGTGAACCGAGGTGGTGTACCTGTGATGACTGAGGATTGGGCTAACAGCTTCGGCAGGCTGGCACGGCTTTCTCCGAACTCCAGATTCAGATTCTCCGTCTTGTTTCGCATAACTCACGACCAACGTGGAAAATACACTGCCATCAGAAGAAGCCTTTGGGCCAGGAGGCCTCACAGTTACATCCAAGCTCCGCTCTTAATTGCCCCAATTAAACTCAACGTTTTCTCTTAATTGAAGCCATTTATCACTCCACCGAGGTCTTCGGCTGCTAATGATTTAAAACATGTCTATAAAACATTAATCGAGGATAAGAGTTGCACACTTCGTTGTAGTTTATGGCACCGCAAATTGCTTTACGTAGATAATTACAGAGAACGGATGATTTATTTACTCACCTGTTGCAGTAAAAATCAAAATACAGGAGGTATGACAGAAGGTTTGCCCATTAAACACAAGTCTGCATACAGGGTTAAAATCAGCAAAATTTAATAGCCCCATACCCATGAAAAAAGCTGCACAATGCTCCAAACTGAACTTATATTGAATAGCTAACTATGGGACTAGCTTGTTTTTTATTCTAAAAAGCGCTGCTGATACAAAACATTGGCGCAAAATGGCTGCCGTGCATCACCCAGGTGGGCGCTACACATTGGTGGTGGGTGAGGTGAGTTCCCCTTCACTGTAAAGCACTTTGAGCGTTCGGAAAAGTGCTGTATAAATGCAATTATTCATTCATTCATTCATGAATGAAAGAGCTTCGGTGTTCTATTGATCAGGTCCCCTTCACTGTAAAGCACTTTGAGCGTTCGGAAAAGTGCTATATAAATGTAAGGATATTCTATTCTATTCTATTATATTCTATTCTAACAACACTGTGGACACCCACATACCAAGCGACAGAATGAAGAAGCACAGATGACCTCCAAACGCATAAGTTTTTTTAGCGCCCGGATAATTCGGTATAGAACAGAAACGAAGTATATTCGCAGAGCCAAAAGTATTCCTCTCCCACGAATGCGGGTAGCCTACTACACCCAAGCCATCCAACGCAGTCGGAAAGCAAACAACGGTAAGAGGACCCTCGGCGGATATCGACGTTTCTATTATGCGCACCATCTCCATGAAGCAAACAGCTCTTTCAGCCTCGGGCTACAAGTAATCTTCACGTGTGCAGAACCGGACTGTGTAGTTTAAGGCAATCGTCTGTTCATCTGCTCGCTCATTAATGTGTTTAATGGCATGTCGTGGCACACACCACACTGACAGGAGGTTACGTACGTAAGAGCATGCGCGTATTTCATTCGCCAAAAAATGTCATTGCCAAGTATTGCCAAGTGTGACGTTTACGTTTATAAGGCCCCCAATGAAAATCTTCCTAAGAAGGCTGGGGGTTGACTGTCCTTAAAAAACAAAAAAAGAGTGGTTTGGACAGTTTGACACCTGGGCCGGCTCTGTCCTGCAGCCTCGGGACAAAGCCATTATCCTTTAACCCAATCCTCTCAGATGCGTGTGGGCCTTGTACGTAACTGGGGGGGGCTGTAATCCTTATTGGATCTGCCAGTGAGAATTCCCATGGGTGAAGACCAGACTGTCACACGCCGATATCGCCATCCCATTCAAACTCCAAAAAAAGGCTGTCGCCTGCACCTTGTTTACCATTCTCCGCCATTTTCCCTCTGCCCCCCCCCCTTCCCACCGGCAAAAAAAACACAAAGAATAAAGTTCACCAATCTATTTGGCCCGCCTTGGGTCTGTCTTTAAAACTCCTTAAGTATAATTTACAGTGACTTTTAATGTCACTTTGTCCTCTGATACGAAAACTTTTGTGCACCTTTTTTTTTTTTGGCTGGCGGTGCACGCTGTTCCGCCGTTTGGCAGGGAGTCACATAAATTTTAAATGAGCGCTTAATCCCCCCCTCCCCCCCCTCCCTTCCCCCCCTCCATTCAGACAGCGTTGGCTGCGGGTGTTGCGGCAGGGTGAGCTTAGCGCCTTTTTTCCATCACCGATACCTCTGGAAGAGTCACCTCCCTCGTTCCTGTCGGGTTTAAACCGTCCTATCTGAGCGCACAGCCCTGCCGTTCCCTTTTGTTTTCGGGGCTTGTCCTTTAGCATCTGTTCTCTCCTTCTTAACTACTGTTTTTCAATAAACCGGGGTTTTTGTTTGTTTGTTTTTGTCTTACGGTGAAAAGGCATTCGCCACTCTGTTGGGGATACAATAACGGAGCTCTGTTGGCGCTCAGAGCGCAAGGGGCGATTGTCTAAACGTTCAGCCGTCCCGCTGCGGTGACATCGAGAAATTGAGGAAATTGCTTTGGTCTTTTCGTTTCGGTTTCTGTTACGGTCTCACGAGTGGTTCAGTGCTCCCTAAAGCCATAGGTTGGTTGCAGGTTCAAACCTCGGCTATGTCCTTTCCTTAACCCTCCCAGGGGTATGAGGTGGGCCAGGGTTCCCTTGGGTTAAAGCTACTTCTAAACCTCCAATTGCTGTCAGTGAAAAGTATGCCTCTCTGCCTCTTCGCTTCAGCGCTAGCTCTCCTGTAGTATAGAAAACAGACCCTGGTAACACTGTAGAAATGCAGGCGCACAGCTTAGCTTTATGTGTATTGTAGTGGGAGATACAGCGAGGAATTTCAATTTCACCATTGCAAATGACAAACTGGGGAGAAAACTGTGCCCATGCTTTGCCCTAAAAGTATATTATTCCACAAATAAAAAGTGTTTTTTTCTTGCACTGTACTATTACTAATGTAATTATGTATGCTGCACAACTGAATGTGCTTAAACCTCTGTTTCTGGACAGCCACCGTCCTGCAGATTTTCTCTCCAACCCTAACAAATTACATCTCACCCAACAGCTATCAGAGATTGCATTGAGCTGCTAATTTGTAGAATCAGTTGTACCAATGAAAACCTACAGGTTTAGATCTTCAGGAACAGGGTTGAGCAACCCTGGTTAAAGGGATATTTCACTTTTGTGTCATTTTGTGGAGCTTCCCCCATTGTATTTGCATAGCGTGCATACTTGCGACATCAGCTGTCCCCGCTGACCATTAAAGGCATTGCCGTTCTTCCCTGTTGTCCGGTTCCAATTTACTCTCGCGAGTTCGCCGAAATTAATAGTTTTAAAGCACCAAGTAACTACAGAGTGTAACTGATCGATAAAAGAAAGTAATAACATCAAACAGTCACTGTTATTTATTTTTTTTTTTTGAGCTGATAACCCATTTCTAAACCACCACCCAGGTTAGCAGAACTAATAATGACTGGTAACACCTCCATCTTCACCACTATCGCCTGCCCCCCGTGCTCTCATTCACCCAAAACAAAATGGCGGCCGAACTCACCGACAGGGGACATCTCGGGCACCCCGGCCGTGTAGGGCCCGTCCAGGAACTTGGGCTCGTTGTCGTTGATGTCCTGGACCTTGATGACGAACTCGGACTCGGGTTCGACGGGCCTGTTGGAGGCCCGGTCCACGGCCTGGGCGCGCAGCGTGTAGTAGGCCTGCTCCTCGCGGTCCAGGCGCTTGGTGGCGTGGATGTCGCCCGTGTTCTCGTCGATGATGAAGATGGAGGTGGCGCCCTCGCCGGACAGGACGTACTTCACGCGGCCCTCCCCCTTGTCCACGTCGGAGTGCAACTGCGGCAGAGACAAGAGACGGCACGTTGTTTTCAAAATATGACACGCCGATAAAGCATTTTGAATTTGAGAGAGAGAGAGAGAGAGAGAAAGAAAGAAAGAGAGACAGATAGACAGACAGACAGAGAGAGAAGGAGAGAGAAAGAGATAGAGACAGAGAGAGAGGAAGAAAGAGAGAGAGACAGAAAAAGGGGGAGAGAGAAACAATGAATAACCACCCAACAAGAATACAACCATTGTACAGGTAAATGGTACCTGTTTCCTGTTCAAGTTGCAAGTATTATAATTACAGTTAACAGCTAACTGCTTTCAACAGGTTTTTTTTTTTTTTGTCCCTTCTATCTGAAATAGTTTGTTTTCTTCATAATGCTTTGGAAATATTCACTACATGTATTTCATACAAATAAAACTGAATTGAATTAGAGCAGATGCAGAGAGAGAAAAAGAAAGCGGCAGGAGGGAGAAGAGTTTGAGACAGAAAAAAGAAGAGAGAGAGAGAGAAATGTAAAGTGAAATAAACAGACAGAGGGGAAATAATGGCACACGGAGAAGGAGATGATGAGAGAAAGGGAAATCAAGAGAGAGAGAGACAGTTTGAGAAAGGCAGGAGGCAGAGAGAGAGAGAGAGAGAGAGAGAGAGGTGAGAAAGAGGTGAGGAGGGTGTGAGAAAGAGAGTTCAAATGTGTGTGTAATCAAATAATAACCAGGAGAATTATCTGACAGGAAACTCCTTTAAACTGCATCAGCCTGAATGAAGGAGCAGCCTCAAACTGATGCTCCTTTTTGAATGGAAACATTTTATGAATTTATTACTGCACAGTCAGCATGTTGCGCGCAGGACACAAGATAGAGTAAAGATTGGATCATGAACCGAAGGGAATTTACAGAAAAAAGACACACAAAAAAAGCCAGATGAGAAAACTGGATGGATGGCATTTGTGTTACTTTGACTCATTTCTACATTCACTTATATATATAGAAAACAGGCAGTATCAGGACAGAACATGCAGGGATGACAGCTCCATACACCACTGTTAGAGAGTGAACCGTGACGTCCCAGAGCACCCAACACTCCAGCTCCAACACCTTAAGACTATTTCACCAGCAGCAGAACTCTATTACATTTCTAGGTTCTGTCTCATGCCATTTGATGTCAAATAGTCCTCTCGGGGCCTTGTACAGTCTGTTGCTTCTGACTGCTGTTCTTTCCGAGTCTTCCGACACTTTCAGAATTGCCAGCTGTAGATTTTCTCTTGTTGCCGCAACAGAGCGCCACAGCTGAACTACACGGAGCTCTCTGATATATTCGCCAACAAAGCACTGCTTTAATGCTGCAAGCCACACTGTACTACATGGGAGCTAGCACCAATCAAGAGGTGAACTGCATCTCTCAGTGATGGCAACTGGTAATCTGCAAATGCCTGATCAGTAACTCTGACCTAAATTAGGCATTTAAAACTACAGTCTAAGATGCAGTGCTACACGTATTTTTGCGGCAAGCATCATTACTGACTGAACTGCTCAGCAGAAACACTGCAGCTGAGTTTTTAGAGGATACACCTTGAAAGGAAAAACTGGTGGCAGCAGTTCCAAGTGCGTGAAATCAGGCTGGAAAATCGAGGCTTAAATGATATTGCTTCATACTTCAGGTCTAAATTGTTTGCTGTCTTTCACGGAGAGAATAAATCAGCGCTTAACACCATAATGTAACAAGAGGCACCATAAACCATTGTTAGGTAAGCTGTTACAGTGAAAATATGCATCTATTTTTTCATCAGCTAAAGCTGTTTTTTTTGTGTTAACTGTGGAACACATTAATGTTTCTGCTTGGCGTTTAAAACCTCACTACTTGTAATGCAGGGTGTCCGTCATCGACAACAGTTGCACCCCTTAGCTATAAATGCAAATAGGGTCCCACCCGGTCTCCCAAGAGCATTCCCCAAAGCGGGTGCTGCACGGACAGCAGGATCCACCGTATCGAGCCACATCACCAGCAGCCATCCAGAGATGAGCGAGAAGGACTGTAATCCCGCCACATCGACGCTCGCGCCAATTCGCCGAACTGCAGCTGGAACTTCAAGCCCCCGCCTTGTAGCTTAATCACCGTGCACATGCAACCGAACTGGCACTGTAGTTTAATATCCGCTTTTAATTACACGGCCGTTAGGCATGCCGCGCTACCTTAACCGAAGAAGAGACCGCGGTATGCTAGCGTGCTACGGTAAAATCTTGTAAAATACGATGACTAAAAAATGTGAAACCCGGTAGAGCCGCCAAGCGGAATGGTGGAAAAATAAAATATCTGTGGAATCCCAGGGGAAACGTGCGGTTTTACTCGTATCTGTTTGCTGTTTTTTTTTCTCCCCTATTCCATGTGCGTTACGAGCGGCGCTTTTATAACAAAACAGGTTTCGCGACCTTGACATCGAGGTCAATGTCTCTCTAGGGAAAGGGAATTACATCACATGACCCTTAAAGGGCCATTGCGGGGCAGCATCATACACTTAATGTCTCTGTTTCACGCCATACCATTCTGTGTGCATTTTTTTTTGAGAACCTCTCTCCCTCGCACCCTCTATATCTTTCTCTATCTCTTACTTACTGGGTCTCTCTCTTTCTCTCCCACACAGACACACACACACACACACACTCTCTCTCGTTTCAGATGAGTCTCTCAGTCTTACACGGTCTGGTCTCACGAGAATCTTTCCTTTTGTTCAACAAACTGCGTGGAGCCAAGTGAAGACTCCAATTCCACCAGCATGCTAAAAGCAAGGCTGGCACGCGTCTCTGTGTGAACTGCACTTAATGTGTTCACGGCTATGGATAACTGTTACACAATGAGCATTGTAAATTATCGGAACTGTGTTTTGTAGTCGTTCCAACGACCTTCGGCATGCACTTATTGTACGTCGCTGTGGATAAAAAGCGTCTGCCAAATAAACGTAATGTGATGTAGTGCAGCATTGCTCGATACCCCTAATGAACAACTGCCTGTCAGCACACTTCAGCATACACGCACAGTTTGAATGTACCTGTGATTTTTTTTTTCTTTTTTTACCCCCCATTAGGCTGGGAAATGGGTTTAGCATATAGCCACGCAACACTGGACAAATGGTTTATGGGCGTCAGGAAGACACCGGCACAATGGGAGACTG
Organism: Anguilla rostrata; assembly: GCF_018555375.3. Classification (NCBI taxonomy): domain Eukaryota; kingdom Metazoa; phylum Chordata; class Actinopteri; order Anguilliformes; family Anguillidae; genus Anguilla; species Anguilla rostrata. The sequence goes on along the minus strand of NC_057940.1, from coordinate 7,554,829 downwards.
CATTACATGTAATGTAAGCAGATGCTCTTACCCGCTACCTCAGGGCTGCCATTTAGCTACCGCCAATTTGATCGATGTAAACATTGACTGATTGACCATGTTGGTCACCGATCTACACCCTGAGCCGATCAGAGGATGGGTTTCCCCCTTGAGCCTGGTTCCTTGCGAGGTATCTGCCACAGGGAGTTTTTTCTTGCCACTGTTACTTTAGGCTTGCTTCTGTGGGGGTTTAGGCTTGCTCCTGTGGGGGTTTAGGCTCGCTCCTGTGGGGGTTTAGGCTTGCTCCTGTGGGGGTTTAGGCCAGGGTTTTCTGTGACACTTGTTGTGAAATGTGCTACATAAATAAAATTTGATTGATTGATTCAGAGTAACTTACAAAACTCTTACTTATTTTTACATATAAATGGATGGTATGCAATTTTTTTTTTTTTTTTTTACATAGCGTCCATTTATACAGCTGGATATAAACTGAAGCAATGCAGGTTCAGCACCTTGCTCAAGGGTTCAACAAAGCAGCGTTTTACCTGAGATTTGAACCTGTATCCTATGAGTTACAGACCCAGTTCCCTAACTGTTATACTACGCTGCCGGAGATGTTCCCTGGAAGGTGGGGCAAGGGAGAGGGTGGTGCAGACAAGCGCAGAGTTCCATCTGACGGGTTCGCCTAATTTTCTCTCTGCATCGAGGGACACAGAAGCCGCTCTGCAGTTACTCGGTAACCGAGCGACGCCACTGGCGTCGGCGACGTTGAGGCCGTCGTGATACTGAAGACAGAGGGCTTCCTCCGTCACTCATGAGTAGTGAACTTAAGAGAGTGATTCACTCCTCGAGTCCTTATTTCTAATGCAATGTTCTCCTGTTATTTTTGTAAAACACTTTAAAAAGAAAAACAAGGTAATGCAAGCTTCGTGTCCTCACTCAAAAGAAACAAAAAATCAGACCGCGGTCCCATTCAATCCGAGTTTAGTCTATGAGTTTAGACCAAATTAGACTTGAATTAAACTTGAAATAAAACATAAATAGATTTTAAACAGCTCTGAGTGTACCACAGGATGCAGTTAATCATGTGAGGAATGTTGCACAGATTACGATTCATACAAACAATTCTTAGTGGTTTTATGGTCCGCTGGCTCATTCTGTAAACATACAAGGCGATGTATAATTAATATTATACCATCAATTAAGCTTTTAGTAGCCACAAAATGTCTGTTTAAGCTAAGTGTAGTACTATTGTAGTACTAAAAAAATTTTAATGGCACTTTTGTAATAAAATCGTTTTATATAGTTTTTCATTATTATTTTTTATATAGATTCAGCTTTGGAGCACATACACAATTATTTAGACAAGTTACACATGAGGATTAAACTGAAGTCCCACAGCGAGGACCAGTTTGGGTCCGTACTATAGGGGTCACATCTTTCGAGGTGAGATGTTGAGGCTACCATACCCTTGCAATAGTTTAGAGCTCAAGATTCCTTCTCCGTAAAAAAGAAAAAAAAAAAGATGGCTTTGGCTATTTAAATGTACGGCGCGATCTTCTAATGAAGGTGTCAGCGTTTCGGATCGATCGCGGGCTAGAAGAAAGGCGCTTTTGTCTGGTTTGTCTGGCAGACGGGCTCCCGGGCCCGCTCTCCTCTCCGCCGAGACGCCAAACGGGGCCGAAGCCTCCACCTTTCTCTCCCTTTCATCGCCCGCGGTCCCCCAGAGGACGGACGGGATCCGTGTATCGGGTTTCTCTCTGGGGGATGGGGACACACTCTCCCATCGCTTACAATAGGTCAGGGACGGGAGGGAAAGGGGGGACCGGGGAGGGTTCTGCACAAATAATAGGAGAGGTAGCTGGGGTTCATATCAATCATATGAGGTCTGGTTTTCATACAATCGGGGGGGGACACACATCTCTCCCATCTGCTTACAAATAAGGACAGGCACGGGAGGAAAAACGGGGGGGAAGAGGGGAGGGGGGTGGGGGGGAGATACGGCAAACAAATATGTAGGATAGCCCGGGGTTCATATCAGTTCCACCTGAGCCAGTTGGAATGCGGGGCAGTAGTTATCTGGTGCGAGCGGCGTTTCGATCTGTGCCTCTGACACCGTGACCTGACTCTCAGAGCGTGCGCCGAATGCCCGAACGCGGAGGCCGTTCCTCGTGAGCGCGGCTGGCTTCCGAACAATCTTCGGGACGCTAAAACGGCCCAGCCGATCGGAGAACGGTCAACGGCCGACGCGTTCGCGTCCACAGCGAAAGGGCGCACCGAGTAGAACAGAATCTTTTAAAGGACTATAAAAAAAAATGCTAAAATTAAAATAAAAAAATCCTCATTGCATCTGCACAGTAATTGATGCTTGAAATTAAGCGGCATTAAGTACAGAAATATATGGAAATTACTGATCGCACGCCAAATGAGTGACCTTGCAGATTGCGATTGTTGAGGCCAACTGAACACTGTTCCTGGGGTTTTCCTTCCCCCTGCAGTGTCACCCTGCGAGGGGGAAGAGCAATGTATGCAAACGCATGCACGGATGCCAGCGCGCTCCAGCTCTCCGTCCTCTGTGCCCTGATTTTATTCACTAACTCTTCTCCCTCGGGGCCTCAGAGCCAAGCCCCCCGTCCTCCAAATAGCTGTCCTCTCAACGTGCCTGATTCTTTCTCCGGCCTTATTCATTTACCAGGGAGAGAGAGAGAGAGATAGAGAGAAAAAGACGGAGAGAGATGGGCAGGAGGGAGGGAGAGAGAGAGGGAAGGAGGGAGAGAGCAAGAGCGAGAAAGTGAGAAAGGGAGAGAGAAAGAGAGAGAAAGTGAGGAAGGGACAGAGAGAGAGGGACAGAGAGCGAGAGAGAAAGTGAGAAAGGGAGAGAGAGAGAAGGAGGCATGGAGACAGCGAGAGAAAATGAGAAAGAGAGAGAGATATAGAAAGTGATATAGAGAGAGGTTCTGGTTGGCTGGCACTGGGGACTACACAGGACCCCCCCCCACCCCCCCACACCCACCCACTCACACACACACCTTCATCCACCGCTTCTGTGTCCAGGCATCAATTACCTGGCCTGCAGGCATTCTCACCATCCAGCTGTCCGTCAAACAGTGCCCTTGGTGCTGTGAGTGGCCCCTGGGCTGTGTCACTTTATTCTGTCTCTCCCCTGTCCACCGGGGGGGGGGGGTTAAGACACCTGTCCTCAGGTAGCAGTTCTGTATCACACGCTACCACACATATTGTACGTGTGACCATATGCTCAGATGGTGGTGGGGGGTGCGAACAGTGTGTCAGGAAAGGGACTAAGGCAAACTGATATACCAGTAGGATGAACAGAGGAAGACAACAGAAAAAAGCCAATTATAAAAGAGCAATAGACATTTGAGTCTATTCTAAGAACTGATAATTGCCGCAAGTACTGACAAAAAAAAGTCTAGCCGAGTGAAAAATTAGACCCTACCGTGAAGTAGATTTTTGTATTTTGTTTCATTTTTTGCCCAAAAGGCATCAAAAAATTTTGAGCAATTTCGCTACACTCCTCATAAATCCTACATGAATGTACATTAAAAACAACCAGGGGTGCCTAAGACTGATAACAACAAAGCCCCTCTCCGCATTCTCGGAGGCAAACGGTGTCACGTGTTTGAATAAGATAGGCGAACGCAGGGAAGAAAATGACTTCCCCTTGAGGCCCCCCCCTCGGGAAACAGTCAGGTAATAATGCGGCTTGCGCTGCCTATTCATAAATGAAACAAATTAGGAATGTCGTTGTAACTGTGGCTCCGAGAGACGTGCGTTCCCTGGGCAAATTCGGCAGATCAATTAAGCTGAAAAATGACTAACATCGATTGTTTTGTGTCTCTTTAATTCGCCGTTTCGTCTGCTTCCTTTGTAACCACAAGGCCATGCACCTTTTAATACAAGCCCCCCCCCCCCCCTCTGCTTTTCATCATAACGTTCTGTTATGTGGCTCGTCATTGGCTATCAATTTACCCGCACTGGGAGCATCGCAATAAGCGTCTCTTTTATTGGACGGACCTTTCAGCCTGACAACAATGTACAGCGTGACTCTTTTCTTGAACTTCTTCTGTCTTGTGCGTTCTCAGAAAGAGCCAGAGCACATTTCAAAATGTATCGATTTTTTTTGTGTGTTTTATTCCAAGTTCTTGAGTGTACAACCAATGGCCCAAATTGAATATTACCACGGTCTGATTTTTCACTGCTTCTGAGTGAAAGCAGAAAGCTTGCATTACCTTGTTTTTCTTGAAAGTGTTATAACAGGATAACATTGCATTAGAAATAAGGACTCGTGGAGTGAATCACTCTCTTAAGTTCACTACTCAAGAGTGACGGAGGAAGCCCTCTGTGTTCAGTATCACGACGGCCTCAACGTCGCCGACGCCAGTGGTGTCGCTCGGTTACCGAGTAACAGCAGAGCGGCTTCTGTGTCCCTCGATGCAGAGAGAAAATTAGGCGAGCCCGTCAGATGGAACTCTGCGCTTGTCTGCACCACCCTCTCCCTTGCCCCACCTTCCAGGGAACATCTCCGGCAGTGTAGTATAACGGTTAGGGAACTGGGTTTGTAACTTATAGGTTACTGGTTCGATTCCCAGGTGGGACGCTGCATTGCTGTGCCCCTGCGCAAGGTACTTAACCTGTATTGCTTCAGTATGTATCCAAAACAGAGGCGTCACTAGGGGGGTGCGGGGGGTGCGGACCGCAACGGGTGGCACCATCAGAGGGGGGTGACACCGAAATGACAGGCAGTAATGTTTTTGTGCTTTGTTTTGTCTAGCGACGAGTTGAATTTCTCCGAAGCAGTTTACTGCTGGTTGATTTGTCGTTTGAATGCATAACACAACGAACGTCCAACAGCACCCACTCCCCCAAAAAATGCTAAAAAACGAATCTGTGTAAGTCTTGACGCAGAGTGAAAATTAGCCAAACTATGCTTCTCTGTGCCAACCTCTCCCTTGCCATTCATTTCAGGAAACGCTCCCAGTGTGCCACGGACTTCAAATCTGGTTATTTCAACAAGCGCGATGGGGCAATATCTGACTCATATTATTATCTCAAATGCTTGTACTTCTCATAGTGAACGATGCAGCTCCAACAACACGGGTCATGATGGCATCAAACGAATGGAAAGCATATAAATGAGAAAAAAGTTTTCTGCTTTATTCCTTTTTCCATTTTTTCAAGGTCTTTCTTTTGACATTAGCAGTATTTAAAAATATGCCTGCTGGGGCCACATCTCCAATAGAATATCCTCTGACCCTTTTAATAAGTAGAGACTTCATTTATTTATTTGTTTACAGTGTATGGATGTTGCAGATTACGTTTTACATCTGGACGTGTCAGGAGGTTTTAATTAATGGCTTTTCTCTGCATAAAGTACAGTTTTGTCAAACCATGCTATACAATTTTAAAAAATCATTAAATCCACACACACTCACTTACATACATGCACACACACACACACACACACGCACACACACGCACACACACGCACACACACGCACACACACACACACACGCACACATGCACACACACACACACACACACACACGCACCCACACACACTCACATACACACACATGCACACATACACACACATACTCACACACATGTACTGTACATGCAAATAGGCAATTTACGGTACTCAGCCCATTATGTACTGCAGCAGAGCAACCGGGTTGAACGAAGAGCGAGCGCACCGTTTACCATACAACACCGGGGAGATGCACGTCCAGTCTTAACGAGGAGCGGACCGGCTGCTCGTTCGTTAACAAGGACCAATAAAAGCAGCCGGCGCACTCTTTCCTGGCACGGCAAACCGAACCTTGTACCGAGAGCAGCAGCAGAACCGGCGTTCCCTTCGCGACGCCGATTCGCGGTCCGTCGCGCGGTCGCTCTGGCTTCGGGGCGGGGGGGCTTGGCCCCAGTCTCGCCATCCCAACAAAAAACTGATGTCATTTCCTAATTAGGTCCTGATTACGGTCTCTAATGAATTGCCCGCGCAGCACTAGCATGCCCATGGGCATAAGAGCCAACAGTGGAATTTTATATGGACGCAATTAAAAAAGTTTCTAACCCTCTGTAGCGACGACATCGTGCCACAATGTGCCTTAGCAACGCAACGTCTCCATTAATTTATTTGAGGAAACTGGTCCAACCATCTGTTATTGTGTATAAAACACAAATTTGAGGGTGCTCTAACTTGATACAGGCCATACTTTGAATGTGTATAATCACTACATCGGTGCCTTTTAATTCAATCATGGTATGATCATGTGAAATGCCATGCTTTGAAGAGCTTGGTTATTTCTTGTTCTTTTTTTTTTCTTTTCTTTTACATATCTATTTTTATAACCACGTTGGGTTTATAAAATGCTTGAAGAAAACAGCATCCTGAAAAATAATATTTTCTAACCGGCACAGGGTTTCTGAGATCTTTGTCTGAGTCAACATGAATCATCATTATGTTTTGAACAAACAGTTTGACAATAAATAATTATTAATAATAATAATAATAATAATAATAATAATAATAATAATAATACCATCTCAATTGTCCTTGCACATCTGCCACAGAGCAGTGAGAGCAGCGGTGGGCAATGCTGCTCCTGGAGGGCCAGTGTGTACGCCGGTTTTCATTTTCAATAATTACCCCGGCTAAATGAGCTAATTAGCTGTGTAAACCAACGCTGGTTCACTCAGAGTAGATTAGATCAGAGTAAAAACATGTCGCGCGCAGACACGAGAACAGTCTTCAGCTGTCATTCCCGCGCTCATCAAGACATGCGGCTAAAACGTCAGATGGCGTAAATGTTGATTAGGAGCTGATTAAAGTCATTAAGGCCAGAAGTTGGCCCGAAAGCCAGAAACGGATATGGACCTCCTTGACGGACATGGAGCTCGTAGCCCACCACCGAGTCACAGTAAAGCGTACGGAACAACACAGGTGTGATACCTGCAGAATGGGGGAAGGAGGAATTCCGTGTGCGTGACTCCTCTCCGTGATTCGGTTAGTTAATTCCCGAATCGAGTCCCGGAGATGACACGGAGGCGCTGTCGGACAAATTGACGTGTCAGGCTCAATATCCAGGAAGTGGGTTAGGCCACCCGCCCCCCTCCCCCCAACCCTACCCCATGTCCCGCCTGCCTCAGGTTGAAGAATGTGTGCCCCTGCCACTGCGTAACCACAGATGCTAGTTTACTATGTATTTCGAAAAAAATGTAAGTAAAAAATCAACACGCCACCAGAAATCAGCACCATTGACAGCCAGGCCTGTAAAGGTACACCCCAGGTAAACGGCCTGGCAGGGGGCAGATTCATAAACAATTTTCCATCCAACAGAAGACACAGTGTTCTTTCGTTGTGTTATGTGAGTTCAGCATTTGCATGGGGCATTGGAGGACACATACAGTAAACCTTTAGAACAGTGGTGTCAAACTCGTGCCATGGAGGGCCGTGTGTATGCAGGTTTTCATTCCGACCAATTAATGCTGCCTTAATTGAGTCCAATTACTCATTCGGCCATATCCGTTTAACTGCATTGAAGCACAGAATATAAGAACATTTTTATTTAGACAATGCGGGTCACCATAGACGTCGGGTCACCATTGTGCACAAACCTGCATCCCTAATTCAGCAAATAATTTAACTAATTATATAATCAAGATCTGAGGCTGGAATGAAAACCTGCATACACACGGCCCTCCATGGCACGAGTTTGACACCACTGCTTTAGATGATTCTCTTTTGCATTTGACTAAACCTGTGGTGTAGAGGTTGTGGTTAAAGGTGGGGGGGGGGCGGAGATTCAGGGGTCGGTATGCACCCCGCCAAATGCATGCAGTAGCTTGATAAGAACTACAATAAGTCGGCGGGGGGGTAATCCTTCTCCAGGACGAACAGCGGGAGATTCTCGGGCAGCCGTCAAAAAGTACGAAACGAGCTCCTCCGATCTCCAGACCCCACGTTAGTCCATTACCTTTTTTTCATCTAAAGCAAAAACTGTGATTACTGGTTTATCTCTCTCTCTCTCTCTCTCTCTCTCTCTCTCGTCTCGTCTCATCTCGAACCTCCAGGGGTTCGTTTTGCGCACCTGCTACAACATCCCCTCATTCAGGAGACGCACACGGGCGGGTGAGGTGGGGAAAAAAAAACACAAATAAAAAAATCAACATGCGGGCCGCACTTTGTTTTTTCCTTTCCGTTCGCAGCGCGGACGGAGGATAATATTCGCCCCAGACGTGTTTTTTTTTTTTTTTGGCTGTTGCCTGGCGTCTGAGCAACCTTCGTTTTCCAAAGCGAATGCGTCACACGTAGGCAGCACGGCCCCCGGTGTTTAAGAGCCGTGTCCAGATCTGGGAATACGAGCAGGCCGCACGGTTCAATCTCTCTTACGAGAGCCGTGCCACATGTTTGTTTACGCCACATGCTTTTTTTTAAAAACTGAAATTGGATTGATTACTCGGTGCCATTTGGATCTCACCACACAGAGTTTATTAGTTTTTTTTTCTCTCTCTCTCCCTGTGGTGTATAATACCCCTCGAGGTGATATCTACGCATATAAGAGCAGCATATAAATGCAAATGGGATTGCGTTACAGCGTGGAAGCGGCACTGTTCTCGGATATCTACATCCCCTTCATCAAGATAGAGCAGTTTTCCAGATATAGAACCTGTGATCTCAGCATGTATCTTTCCCCACCAACATAAATAAATATGTAAATATATAAATAAACGCTGGACAGATTTTTATCGAAGGAGTCTCTCTGTCAGGAGCTCGATTGTCCTTAATTATCGGGACGAGGGGCCTGGTGATGTCGCTCGCACCTGCGAACAGGAGGCTGTCAAAGGGCGCCAAGCGACGTCGGGAGAAACGGCGGCGCGATCGCCAACCCGACGACTCTGATCCGCGCGGACGGCGAACGGCCGCGGGGAAGAGACTAAAAGGGGGCGGTGGCGGCGGCGGCGGCGCGGCGGGTTTCCCGCTAACAAACACGCGTTGAGAGCGGCTTCTGAGGGAGGGGGGTCCGGTGCCGTTCGTCCGTCGCACGGAGAAACCTGCGGGGGGTTTTTTTTTTTTTTTTTTTTTTTTTGTCCCCCCTCTCCTCCACCTCTTCCATTTTATTTCATTCCATTTCCGGAGGCATTGATGTGGGGTGGTAAAAAAAAAAGGCGGCGGTGGGGTGGGGTGGGGTGGGGGGGGGGGGCGGGCGGGGATAGTTTCTGACGGACTCGGCAGGCTGGAAATAGCACAGCTTGGCAGAGCGGGGGCAGAGTTAAGAGGGCGGGCGTGCCCTGTTCCTCATTAAGAGCACGTTTAGCAGCGACGGCGGTGGCGGTGGTGGCGGCTGAGGCAGTGGTGAGGAGAAGGGGGGCGGGGGCGGGGGTGGGGGGGGGGGGGGAGCACGGTAAGGGAAAACGTAAATGGGTTCCAGCCGCCTGAAACGATCGCCTGAAGTTTCGGTGAAAGCTCCGTGAAAAAAAAAGCACCCGTGGCCAATTAAGGGGAGGAGCTTCAAAGGCTTTTCCCGCCACCGAGGCACCCGGTGAAGAAGTGGAAGTGAGACGGCTGCCGTTAAGTGGAGGACTTCCTCTGGATGGATGAATCGGTAAAGAGGTGGAAGGAGCTACGGAACGACAGACGCACGCAGACACACGGATGGATTATTTTCAAGCGGGGATTCGCTTCGCTGTGCTTCGTTCTCTCTCAGCGACTGCTCTCACGTCACTCCACAGATTTTACATTCGATTCCAAATTCATCATTTATTAACCAGTCCTCGGGTTCTTTTTATATTCCACGTTAATTCATCAGCTCACATTGAAAGACACCGATTCTAAATCAGCTGAAATCGAGTGCTCACCTTATCTTTGAATTTACTTGTGCTTGTGAGCTAGACTCGGTAAACTTCGGACCAAATGTTACGCAACATTGCTTTTTTTATTTTAGTTTTTTAAGCTGTAAGCTGCAAGTAATAAAACCATTTTCTGCTGGTATTTGAAAGGGATTGAGGGCAGTTGGAGGGATGGGGTCCGTATTAATCTTTTTTAACATCTATGAACCATTTAACACCCCTACTATGAATGAGAGCTTAACCCTTTACAAAGTACATTTTTGGAACATGTTCTAGAACTCCATTTCTTTCTATTACCAGTACTGATTATTACATCAGCATTAGAATGTTCAGGTAAGAACATTCCCTTCCACCCATAGGCAGCATCCGATTGGTTCCCTGCCGCCTGTGGCCGACAGCGGATTGGTTCCCTTCCACCAGTGGGCGGTATCTGATTGGTTCTGGTCCACCCATAGGCAGCATCCGATTGGTTCCCTTCTGCCTGTGGCCAACATCGGATTGGTTCCCTTCCACCCGTGGGCAGTATCTGATTGGTTCCGGTCCGCCCGTAGGCAGCCTCCGATTGGTTCCCGTCAACCCATGACCGGCATCTGATTGGTTCCTCTTCCGCCCCGTGGGCGGTGGTGGCGGAGCGTACAGAGAGCGGCTCCGAGGGATCGCTCAAAGGATGAGCGGAAACCGCCGTCCGCCGGTCCCCGCGCGAGGCGCCAATTAGCCAGCTAGCGAGCGGCGGCGGCGGCTCCCGGGGCCAGCATCGCTCGCGCTCCCGCGCTCGTTAGGGCGCTCGTTACGCCGCTAATGAAGACGCGCGCCGAGGACGCCGCGGTCGTCCATAATAACTGTTGACATAACTAAGCTAACCCCGGAGACCCGGAAGAGGGCATGCATTATTCATCCGGCTCCTACAGCCCCTTCAAGTAGACCGGGCTGGATCCTCTCCTACGAGCCCCCGCGCGCGGGAGTGTCCTTCAAAGAGCCCATTCATCAGCGCTGGGAGAGGCACCGCTACCACTGTTTGCTCTGGTCTGCGCTGTCCGACGGCATCCGATTGGTTCCCAGCAAGCCACGACCTGCATCTGATTGGTTGCTCTAAGCTCTTTTCAAGCTCAACAGCACCAGTCACTAATATTTATTTCAGCCGCGTTGTTAAACGTTCATAAACGATGATGCGAGAATATCCCATACTTACAGAGTTGTGGATGTAATAAAGGGTTTGAGAGCATTTGCAGTAGCTGTTCCACACAGGAATTGCACCAGCAACCATTCGGCTACCAGCCTCCAAACCAAGTTTGGGGTCAGTTTCATTTCAATTCAGTTTAGATTCATTTGCTAAATGAAATTCAGTTCATGCATTTAAACATGGCCATTATGTTCTGTGAGGACTTTTTTTTTTCCAATAATGAATTTAATTTCAATTAATTTGCCGAACTTGCTGAATTTAAAAGCAGTTGACCTCAACTGACTCTCCCAAACTTCACACTAGCGCCTGTTTACATGACAAGCTGCGTCACCTTTTGCGCCAGCACAATGGCAAACATATGGCTGCCTATGACGGTAAATCCACACGGACAACGAATGTAATTAATCAGGAAATGGAATTATCCGCAGATTCCGTACATGTGGGTCCAAATGCGGACCATTTTACTGAAGATCCAGAACATTTAACACACAAGCCTGGACTGGACTCATAGTAGTACAGAAACGTCCCCTGTATTTAGCCTGCATTCAATGAAGTGAGCCTTACCTTATTACTTTATTTCCAGATACACTACACTAATTGTGTAGAAGAAGAAAAAAAACTGACGTGAGGAGAACTGTGTGGGTCTCACTTGAATAAGCTCCGTTCAGCTCGTGTTTTTGGCTGGACCGCGGACAGCGGAGCCAGCCCTACAAACGCGAATGTCTGTGACTGAGTGATGAAGTTACACCATTGGTCGGCCGGTTCGGTCCATCCATATACTGGGTTTTGACCCGGTCTTGTTAGACTTTGGACCGTGTTAACTGGGTCCTGAGCCCGTTGAGAGATGGTCACTATATTTTCCCATTGGTATTACATCTGGAGTCCCGCAGAGAAATGGACAGATTACCTCAAAAGGAAAAGCACACAAAAAGAATCCCGCCTTTCTGGCTTGCGGTTGTTGGTAATAACTCATTACCCACAATTCTCTGGGACCTAAACCTAATCCCCTGCATCCCCAGGACAGCCCGTGCAATCGGTTGCTGACGCAGTCTCTGGGCCCTCAATGATGGTCTCAGGACACGGCATCACAGCCAACTAAGATAACGGGAAAAAAAAGACTCTCAAATAAAAGAACCCACCTCTTCTTAAAACCATGGGCGTCTGGTCTAAATCTAAACATTCTCACACGTCATACTGTACATATGCACTTGTCTCCTTGAGGAAGATGCATGGCCTGATCTTAAATTTGATCAAATGTGTTCATTTGAAAGGAATTTTTTTTTATCCCCCGCTTCCATGGGTATCTATGAGATCGAAATCAAACGGAGAGGCCTTCAAAGAATGTGACAGTGTGCTGGGTCTTACTGCTGTACAAATTGAAAATTGCCTTTCAAACGTATACATATGTGAGTGAATGTATTACCCAAGAGAAATTGGCATCAACATGAATGGCAACTTGTCTGTTGGGAAAGATGCTTTTCCTATGCAAGTAGAGGCCATGCACATTTGCCTCACATTGAGATTTCTCATTCGTAAGGTGTAACTTTTGAAGCCATGGATTTCTGAGTGCTGATTTCCGGAGTGTTAACTTATAACATATTTCAATATTCTAACAAGCAGTCTGGCAATTGTGACAGCATCACATCCTCTTTGAACAATATCTCAAAAGCAGATTTCTTGAATCCATTTACGCAGAAAACACAGTCTGGTATATCCTTCGGAAGATGAGATGTTTTGTATACTGAATGTTGTGAGAATGTTGTGAATGCATTTTTTCATTTCCTAATGAGCTCATCAAACATTTATAAGTAATGTTTTGAAGATCAATGTTTAAATAAATACAGCGACAGCCCAGATTCTGCAAGACAAACTATTTTGTTTCCATTAGAAAGAGGAGCCAGTTAAAACAGCTTTAAAATCAATGCTAAAACACGAAACAAGCTATAAAAAAAAGAGTCAGAACAGCACAAAAATGAAAAATTTTAAAAAATGTGACAGTTTGTTTTATGTTTCTACAAATACCAGTGCGCTTAGCATCCACGCGATCCATGTGCACTAAATTTATCTCTGATGGAGATTATTAAAGAGATTTCAATTTAGTCATTCATCATTGGCACAGCGAGTGCTGACTCATCCCGCTTCTGGACTAGACCAGATTCAGCTTCACCGAAATCTGCTTTGTCCTTAACATCGCATTTATAATACAATCATTATAAAAGCATCTGTTTCTGTTTTCAAGTTAAGACCAAAGCCCACTGCAGATAGACAGAATAATGGGAAAAGATTTCAATTTAGTATACCTTATGGAAATGGCAAATAGTCAAATATATTATAAAAATGTGGACCTATGTCTAAAATATAATGATAAATACATTTCACAGGAGTGTAATGTATTACTATATCTTAAAATGACAGTAATTAGTACATTCCCCAATATATTATGAAGTGCTGTGATATACAGGTAGCATTTATTTCAGCGTTTTACAATATATTCTAGTTCTAGTACAATGACATTCCCCTACCAGTTTGTCCCCACCAGCAACCCCCCCCCCCCCCACCCACCCACCACCCCAACACTGTCATCCCCAATTTTGCTTCTCCCACAGCCCTTAATCTCTCTGTCAAAGATTCACTGCCATAATGGGGCCATTTTGTATGGTTTGAAGATGTTGAGGATTTGAGGTTACACAGACACCTGAATGGGGCGATCTGAAATCCTTTCAGCTGGGTGCTTATTTTTTTTTCCTTTTCTTTTCTGTGGAGCGGTAATGTTGGCCAAGGTGGGCCAGCTCTAAAAACGCCTTTGTTGTGTATCTTTCCAGCCCCCCCTCCCGCCCCCCCGCCCCCCGCCCCCCTCCAGCTCTGACAATCCTGAAGGTGCCAGTCAATCAGGCTTTATTCTTAGTCTCCCATTTTCAATTTTTCCCCCCCTCTCTCTCTCTCTCCGTGTGAATAGTGTAGCTCTCCATTGTAGCCGTGTGGCACGATGCTCGTCACACGCAGGGGGGCGATTGCTCTGTCAGAGCTCGCAGAAATATGTGACAAAAAAAAAAATGGATGCGCGGAAGAGAGAGCTTCTTTTTTTCCGGGCCTGGAGGTTTCATTAAAGTGACAAAGTGACTTGTTCCGGCAGAGCTATGCTGAACAGACCTTCAGACGACAAAAGGAGAGTCACATTTGGACACGGGCCACTTGCGAGCGCACGGCCGTTTCCCGAGTGCCCAAAACCGTGTCTTTTTATAGTCGCCGAACACCGTCCGGCATTAGCACCGCTCAATATATTAGCATTCGCGTTTCACACGGATTAAACGAGCTCTAAAAAAAAAACTGCGGGTGATTTAAGGTCGGCCCATAAAACCTCGATTTAAAAAAGGGAAAAAAAAAGGGAAAAAAAAAACCTTGTACGGAGATCAATTCCGATTGGCCGAAAATGTGAGCGAGCCCAGGTTTGAATTACACGCTGATCGCAAGGCAACGGTAACGGTAACGGTAACGGAGTCTTTCTGAAGAAGGCCCAGGAGGAACGAAGGCGCTTTGTGGACTCGCCGTGGCGAAGTGAATCACGTCTACGGCGACGCCTCGTCTACGCTCATCCTCTGATACGCGTTTGCCTGCCCCGGCGAGCGGTCGATCGACATTTCTTTCGTGAGAACAGATGTCCCAGACGAGTCCCATTTGTTGAGAAAGCGGGGCGCGGAGAGCGTCCCCTTAATTGAACGATCGCTGCTTGGTCTCCGCGCTCCAGATCCGATCTAAAAATAAGTTGGCGGCCGCCTGACGGGACTCGGGCACTGGGCGGGAGGAACAGCCATCTCTGTGTGGCCATGTTGAGCCCCGGTGGGCACTGGTGGGCGGCCAGGCCGTGGACCGCGAACCGTATTACAGTTCAGAAAGGTGGGGGGGGAACTGACCACCCGTTTTTTTTGAGGGGGAAAATGGGGATTTTGGGCTCGCATGTCTGATCCCGCTGCGGAGCCACCTTCTGACAGGCGGCTCAGTCGTTAATTCGGTCGTCATGGCGATCGTTCTAGGCGGGAGTGACGAGGGACCCAGAGCCACGCGCGCCTGTGACACACTCACACACAGGGGGAGGAACGAGCTCCGTGTCGAGGCCGACGTGTCGCGAGGTCTCGCGATTGCGCCGCGGTCTCGAGTTTAACTGCAGCTTCGTTAGCGAGGTGACACGGCGCGAACCCGGCCTCTTTTTAGGGTGGGCGTAATCAGCCCTAGAAATTATACTGTCCGACCCGCACTTGTCTATTCGACAGAGAATGCAGCTGCTGCAGAGTAATGAGAGTAACTTCACATTACTTACCTACCGTACAGGAACTAAGGACATACAGAGGAAATTCCACAATGGTGTCCCTTTTAGTTAAACAGATTCCATCAATATATGTTGCCTAAGTTCTTGCTAGTTCTCAATATTGTCCCTGATTTAGAAAATTGACCCCTCGTTTGAAATTCTATAATGGATAATACAAACATTCTTGTGAGTATACCAGTTTTTTTTTTTTGTTTTCTATTCGTACTTGTTTATTATCATATTCCTAACTTTTCCTCAGAGGGTTAAATTCACAGTAGGCAGTCCTTTTTTTGGAAGGCTGCCACAGATGCAATGTTGTTTCAGATACGCAATTCAGAACCCGGCAACAGCGATATCGTGCTGCACATTGACAAGACTGCCGAGCCTGGGTTGCACAGGAGATGATTAGTCCCCCCCCCCTCCCCCCCACCCCAGCCACAGCCCTCTTCCCCCGCGGGTGCCCCTCCAGCCCCTATCTGATAGTGTCTGGCGAATGAGGAATGAGGTGTGTAACATCACGACAAAAAGTGGGATTCCACCACAAGTCAATAAATCTGAATCTCTCAAAGAGAGAGACTCCTCGTCCGCGGTGCCAATGTGCACGCTGGGAAGAATGTTCCAGGTTCAGCAGAAGCTGTTCTTCATCGCTAATGGATCCCGGTTCTATAATTAAACGCGGAAAAAAAAGGAAAGGTGGCAGGCCCCGCCCATTTCCATTCCGCTCCTGTCAGTAACGGAACCTGCTGTGCCTCTCAGTTCCGCGGACACAATGGTGTAAATGCGACTGTTCCGTACGTGAAAGCAGACAAAGAAAAGGAGGGGGGGGGGGGGGGGGGGGGAGCTTGCTTCTCGAATCTCTCCAGGGAGACTGAAGAGTGAAAGGTTTTCACAGTCCCACCTTGCCAAGCGCCGTGGAGTGGTGAACATGCCAGACTGTCGAGAAATGGTAAACGGTTAAATGGACTGCATTTATATAGCGCTTTTATCCAAAGCGCTTTACAATTGATGCCTAGCATTCAGCAGAGCAATTAGAGGTTAGGTGTTTTTGCTCAGGGACACTTCGACATTCTCAGGGCGGGGGATTGAACCGGCAACCCTCCGACTGCCAGACAACCGCTCTTACCTCCTGAGCCATGTCGCCTACGTCGTTTCCGTTGCCGAGAAACCAAAGAGGGCGACGAACCAGCCGGTGTTAAAATGACTTACCCGTGATATTTTCATCACTAAATTATAGCCATCAACAGATGCAACTGAAAGGTGTGTGTTTTTTTTTTTTCTTTCTTTTTTATGTCACATGATAATTAAAGCATACACGATAAATGCATTATAGGACTGTTTGGAGCATGCTGTTTGTCATGCTGTTTCACACAGCCAAATTGAAATCTAACAGAGACCGTGCCCCAGTTTCTTTGAAGCATCTCATGTTAGCTGGAATGTGTCCCAGCTCTGAGGATCTAATGGGCTTTTTGCAATGTATGTGTACAACCCAAAGCATCAGCAGATTCCAACAGCCAAAAGCATGCACGTTTCCCCCAAAGTGCAGAGGTGGTGGATGGCAGTGAAATACATCTCGATTTCTGAGGTTTGGGAAGCAACCGAAAGCATCCTTTCGGGAAAAAGTGTTCTGATATTGCAAAAATGGCTTGCTAGCAAAAGAAGACCTAGACTCAAATAAAGGTAGCAAGATAGAAATACTCCTTCAGAGCCATCTATAGCTAAATAAGAAGACTGCAAAAAGCTACCAGGCACTGAACTTCAGAGCTCATTTCCCAGCTAGTCAACAAAAACAACATGGACTAAAGATATATGACAGCTGCCTTTCTTAATATGGCTGATGAAAAGAAACAAAAACAATAACATTAACTTAGTATGTCAAACAGACAGTAAGACTGAGCAAACAGGGTACCTATTTTATCAATTGTTATTTTGCTGTTGACTGAAACTTATCTATCTCTACCTTATCTACAGTAATGATCATACCAGACCTGGGTCAAATACGTATTTGTTTTGGATTCAAATATTTCACTGATCTTGCCCGGTGTATTGGAACCAATGCAATACTCTCAATAAGTGCAAACCTCACCTTCTGGTCATATTGGCAGGCTCAAGTACGCCAGGCAAGATCAATAGAGCACAGAAAAGTATTTGAATCCAAAACAAATACGTATTTCACCCAGGTCTGGATCATACCATAAACCTCAACCAGACCTCTTCATTTAGCCTCCTCATGCCAGCTGAATGCCGTATATTTCTGTGTATTACTTATCTACTCCTCTTTTCCCCATTCTCAGGACTCAAGCACTAGTTCTTTTTTTGAATATCCAAAATTACAATCCGTTATGATGGCTAAGTATGTTTTCTAAAGAAAGGGTAAAAATGATATTACTGAAAATTACTGAAAATACCAAAATAAAAAAGGTCAGGTAGAGGCAGTAATACAGGCTGTGATCAGTGTTTTTTTTTTCTTCCTGTACTGTATTCTTAGAGTCAGGAGTTCTTTCTTCCGCCTTGTCTCTTAAGATGAATTCAACTGATTTCCCCCCAGGCTTCTCAGAAGCAACCTCATTTGGATTAACAGATACTAATTAAACTCTCAACCCGGTAATTGGCTAGCGGAGCAATTTAACTGTTGACCACATTCACGGCCTAACAATAGACGCCGCGCTACGTTTAAGACGTCTACGTCGCGAAAGACACAGAGGCATTTAAAATGCAAATTCGAGAGAGACTTCAGATCAGGGGTGGGCAGTTGCATTCCGGGAGGGCCACTTTGTATGCAAGCTTTTGTTTTCCCCCCAATTGCTCTGTCTCAATTAGCTCTGAACAACCAAGCGCTGATTGGCTCGCAGGACAGACCACAGTGAGAGGTTTCCTATGAGGACAAAGAGCGGGCTTCGTCTGTCACTCACAAGCTTAACTATGAATGTGGCTAAAATGGCAGATAATGTAATTGATTGAGCTACAGAAACCATTAAGAGCACAGGTTTGGGCGCGATAGCTCAGGAGGTAAGAGCGGTTGTCTGGCAGTCGGAGGGTTGCCGGTTCGATCCCCGCACTGGGCGTGTCGAAGTGTCCCTGAGCAAGACACCTAACCCTTAACTGCTCTGGTGAATAAGAGGCATCAATTGTAAAGCGCTTTGGATAAAAGCACTATATAAACGCAGTCCATTTACCATTTACCAAGTTCAAGGGAGGATTGCCCTCCCATCACTATTTCGCCATTCAGCAAACACATTTCCCAAATGCACTGACATGTTCTGCTGCTCTGCTCGGTTGATGACTGTGACTCATAAATGGACAGCGTCTGACCACCACATCTTTTTGTCGCAAACTGAAAAGGAGCATACATTCTATACGTAAGATTTTATCGACCAAATGTGGTGCATGAGCAAAAAAAAAGAACTTTCCAGTATGATGTTAAATGGAAAACACAAATGTGATAAATAATAATGATAATAGCAAACAAGAAGGTCATTGGTTCGAATCCCAGCTCGGGCCTTTCTATGTGGAGTTTGCATGTTCTCCCTGTGTCCTCGTGGGTTTCCTCTGGGTACTCCAGTTTCCTCCCACAGTCTCAAGGTATGCAGGTAGGTTAATTGAAGAGTCTAAATTGAGCCTAAATATGAGTGCGTGAGTGAATGATGTGTGTGTCCTGCGATGGACAGGCAAACTGGCCAGGGTGTATTCCTGACTCTCACCCAACGCATGCTGGGATAGGCTACATCACCTTCTTCAACCCTGACCAGGCATAAGAGGGTATAGATAACAGATGGATGGATGGATGCTTAAATACTGTACTGTTAAATACAATACAAATACTGAACAGTTTTCCCCAAAATGTGAACATCTTATTTCCCAAAAATGTACTTCAGGAAAGCAGAACATGTCTTCTCAAAATCTGCACTGAACAACAGTACTCTTGACCCTAGATAGACTATGCACAAGACGATATATCTGATTGATATGACATGCTGTGTACTTTCAGCATTTTATAATGTGACACTTGAAGGGAAAGAGTTGATTATTTCTGCAGGAGCCCAAAATTATTGTCTCAAAAAAAGGCCACTATGTAACATAAAACCACCAGACTGCAGTATCTTAAAGGTTGGCCCGTATGTTTTAGCAAGTCTGACAGAGTTGTTTATCATTGACTTCCACCACTGAACTTCAATCTCAAAAACCCCGGAAGCTAGGAACATGGACACTAGGAGGAAGAAGAAAGCATTTTCTTCAGAAACAAACTCCATAAAGTTAGAAGAATGTGTGCGTGTGTGTGAGTGTGTGTGTGTGTGTGCGTGTTACCTTTACTCAATAGGAATCGACATCACGGATTTGCACAGAGCCAAGAGCCAAACAATTTAAAGCGTCGGCTGCAAAACTTTCAGCTGGAGCGGAACTGTTCCTCGAACTGCATTAATCTGGAGTTCCCGAGGCCTCCCAGTGATAATGATATGATTTAATTTGTCTGATGTCCTTATTCACTGCCTCCGAAAGATTATCTCTTAAATGGTAGAGATTACGATGAGGCGATACTGTTCCAAATCCCCCAACGCTGCATTACCGCTACCTTGGGCTATGACCTGGAGAAACAAATGGATTCGGAATTAAATCCAATAGAGGGAAGAAGAAAAAAAAAAAAAAAGGAAAAACGCCTGCGTAGCAATACCGCTTGGCTCGGTGCGAGCGCCTGAGCTCCTCGCTCGGACCCTTTTCCCGCTCAAATCTGTCTACCCCGCGTCGCTAATGTAAAATTTGAGCGGTGTCGGAGACGGGAGCATTCGACCTTTCTCGTCCGCGTTTCCGCGGCGAATACCAATTCCGCCCGACAACTCCGAGATAAGGGGCACAACCACGACCCCCCCCCCCTCCGATCCCCCCCCCCTCACCGTCACCGGGAAGCGCCCTACTGGTCGTTGACTTTGCGGCACTGCCGGGGGTCACGGCCGCTATCAGCCGAGCAGAGACGCAAACGCCCCCCCCTCCCGCGGGACCTCCTCCACGCGGGACCGATTTCGCGCAGGGGGCATAGCGCTCCTCCTCCTCCTCCTCCTCCAGTGACATTTCAAAAAACGGCTCGGCGGAACAAAAACAAAAAAAAAACGGCGGGAAGATTTCCGCAGGAGAAGCACTTCGGTTCGACCGTAACGAAAGCAAAAAAAAACCCAGAGGCTACAGATGAGTACCTGCGATAAAGCCCCTTGGTAGGTCTGTGCGCGATTGTCCACGATAAGTGGCGCCTTTTTTTCCTCGCCGAGAAGGTCGCTATCTTCTCGCGCGGCCTTCGATGCGGCCCGTCGATGGTACTCGCCGAGCGGAGGAGCCTTTCGGGATAAACCGATCTGCCCCGCGAGAGACTCGCGGAAGAGCGGTAATCTGTAGCCAAGCCTCGGCAAGCCGCCCCCCCCCCCCGTCTCCCTCAAAGCAACAATGTCAGGCGAGACACTTAATGTCAGGATTCCTTCGCCTGCCCGTACCTCGCAGTTATTTAAATGACTGTCTTTAAAAAGGTCGCGGCCCCATTTTGAAATGAAATACCAGTGCTGAGCAGGCAACTGTCACGGATACTTTCCTTCTTTCTCGTCTCTCTCTCTCTCTCTCCTCACCGCGGAATCCGTGTTCGACCAGTGAACGTCGGAGCGCGGTTGAAGGTCCATTTGCAATTCGCATTTGCTTGCCAGATGCCCTTATCAATCAATCAATCGATCAAAAAAAAAAAAAAAGAATTTGCCACAATAGGGTACAGGTTACCATGAGTAACAGAGCAAGCTGGAGGCAACAGAGGTGTGGATGAACTCTGTGGTAGATGTGCGGGAAGAAACACTGAGCGGAACTCAAAAACGGAGCCTTAATTTCATGTCACGTGATTCAGGTTGATAAGCCTCGCTCAAAGAGAGAAAACTGTAGCTTTGACTGTGCACACCTTCTGGCCGCTATTCCAGTATGCTGACCATGCTGGCACACAGCCGTCCTGGTGTGGCATTGAACTGAAGATGCAGATCTGGCCCCGCAAGCTGCAACGTCAATAGGTCGTCTGCTGTATGCACACAGCGTACTGCGCTTCAGATCCACGCCAGGTACGCACTCCAATGAGCACCGCGCGCTAAAGAGACGGACGTCCAATGGGAATGCAAAAGGTCAAAGGTCAGCCCGATTTCCACAAGGCCGGGTGACCCACGGCCGACAAGGAAAGATCAGAACCCGCCCACCACTGTGATGTAAAGCGCTTTTATCCAAAGCGCTTTACAATCGATGCCTCTCATTCACCCATTCACACACACACTCACACGCCAACGGTGAAAGGCTGCCATGCAAGGTACCAATCAGCTCGTTGGGAGCAATTAGGGGTCAGGTGTCTTGCTCAGGGACACTTCGACACGCGCCAGGGCGGGGGATCGAACCGGCAACCCTCTGACTGCCAGACAGCCGCTCTTACCTCCTGAGCTATGTCGTGATGTTTATGCTTGGCAACTCTTTGTGTTTACGATCTGTGCCATGACGACCGGGCAAGGCCGGGTGCCCCCGCTTCACCCCGCTTGCCCGGCGGAGCGGGTACATCATTACCCCGGGCGTAACGCCCCGTGCCCTCACCCCATGCCCGAACACTGCGCTTTCTGTCGCTTCAGTTCTGAGCTGACGGGTTTTTTTTTTCTTTTTCTCTTTTCAAAGGGAGCTCACTGACACCGGTCCCTTTGCCTGTGGGCATGCAAGGCGGCTTCCAAAAATAAACTCCCTGGATCACCTGACCACCACACTGCAGATGGGTTCTGGAGCAACAGTGGGGGAAACCCCAGTGCCTGTGGAGGAGATCCCCTCCATCTTTACCAAGCTGGGAACCTGGCACTAGTGACAGATACGCTTGGGGAGACAGGGTCACCTGTGGTGACCTGAGACCTGTTAGACCAGAAGACCTGAGACCTGTAGATCAATAACCTGCTTCTCTTCTTTTAAACAAATTTGTACGTGTGTGTGCGTGCGTGCGTGCGTGTGTGTGTGAGTGAGTCAGTGTGCGAGTGTGCGAGTGTGTGTGTGTGAGTGTGTGTGTGTTTGTGTGTGTGCGTGCGTGTGTGTGTGTGTAGCATGCATGTACTAACATCCTCATCAACAGATAGGCTGTTGATGATTCTAAATGGACATGCCTGTCTGTGTTTCGTGGAAGCCTGAGACGAGACCTCAGAAGGGGTGGATCCAATCACAGGCCGCCTCCCCCATTTAACACTTCAGTCAGCTCAACAGGCCCATCTTAATTCCAGGCTGTGAGCTAATCGCTCGCTGTGGTGCGGTGCGGTGTCTCTCTCATGCTTTCTGATGAGTCTGATGAGCTGCAGTCATTATGTCGAGGGCTGGGGAAATGTGGCCTGTTTGTTTGGGGCTGCCTTGCGCTGAGAAAAAAAAAATTGCTTTGCTCTAGTTTAAACATAATTTCGTTTTCTGATGACCACACCAAAAAAGAGGACGTTTATTTGTCTCCCGCTAGCCTGGCTAGTCACAGTCTAGACACACTCGCATCACGAAAAAATGCAAGACTTCAACCTGCTGGAGCTGCAATTTCGCCTTGTTACCGTTTTCATAATTCTGAAAATTATCAGCGGGAACAGGACGAGATGAGCACTGGCATTTTGTGTTCTCATCTTCCCGATTTGAGAGCAAATCCATTTTGTTCACTCCAGGTCTGTAGAACAAATAGGAGGCAAATAAAGTTCTTTTTTTTTTTTTTTTTGGAGTAGTCATCATAAAATGAAATTATGTCTAAACTAGAGCAAAACTTTTCTTTTTTTTGGATTCCCTGACAGGAGCCACTGTGAGTGGGACAGAGAGAGAGACTGACTCTCCATCTTATCCTCATTTGCACACAGATAAGACACTTGATATACACATCAGCTTCGCTCAATATTCAATCTGACCACAGGCACTTGCGTGACATTGCCAGAGATGGCCAACTGTGGTCACGTAAAACAGAAATGGAGGTGGGGGGGGGGGGGGGGGGTTGGGGGGGGAGTGGAGATAGATTGGAAAGCGAAGAGGGCAGCAGCTTGGGGGGTGGGGAGAGGGGGCTGGCGGTACAGACTTCATTGGAGAGAGGGTTCCAACAACTAATGAGTCTCGCAATGTCAAATAATAAGTCCCTGCAATGACTGCCAGACGCTGTCTTTAAATGGGATTCACACACATAGAAATAAATTCACACACACACACACACACACACGCACGCACGCACGCATGCGTGTCCTCAGAATGAATTTATCTCTAGCACTGGTCTCATTTCAGTGTGCGCTTTGCCTAGATTATCAGAACTCAACCAGATTACCAATCCTTTGATCCGAGCCCAGAAATGCTGCAAGCTTAATGCATTCAGCAGCTATGAAAAAAGATGTTGTTTAGAACATATCACTTCATAAAGAATTGCAAAAAGTTAACACAGATTACAGAAATGACAACAAGTAAACCAAATAAAAGAAATATTGCCAACCAGATAAACTCTCCAGCAGGCAGGCTTTCTGAGTATGGACTCTATAATCTACAGTTTAAGTGGATAGAAAGTTGAATCTATTGTTTTGAAATAAGGGAGCCCTTTCTAGCACACACAGCTCCGAGAGCGCTGTCCACAGACTCAGTGGTGCTGAAACAACCAGTTCCGTGGATTCTGCCTGTGGTGCATTCTGTGTGTTCAATGATAGACTCACACAACAGTTTGTCAGTGTTTGGCAGTCCTTACTTCACTCTAGTGTTTCTTTTGCGCCTCTACATCTTGAAACCTATGCACTTGTTGTACGTCGCTCTGGATAAGAGCGTCTGCTAAATGCCTGTAATGTAATGTAATGTAATGTTGCTGTATTTTCAATAAAGCACCAAGGATCAGCCCCACATAATCTGCACAAGAACATCTACCTATATTCCCTGTAGTTATTTGAAGACATCATCTGTAAACACTTTGAAATGCGCAAAATGTAAGTTGCTCATATTTTTTTATGTGTCGACTGTTTCCTCTATTAATATAAAATGAATATCAATGATGTGCGAAATTGTTGAAATTGATGTGCGCCTCAATTAAAAGTGTTTTATACCTCCACGTCACGGCTTCAAAAAAATAAAATAAAATAAACAAACATGAAAGCTTTTAACCGCTTTAATGTTTCGCAGCGGGCGCCACGTCACTTTAAGCAACGGCGGACGAAATCGCCGCTTAATATTAATTTCATAAATCATTTCCTGTTCGATAAGCGCGCAGGGCTCTCGTAATGTTTGCAATTACGAAATGCAGGTGATAACTTTATCTCCGGTTCAATAAGCAAATGGCAGGCACCTGTTGACCTTTACCGCCGGTGCCCTTGAGGATGTTAAGCACACGCGGGCGAAACCAATTAACATTATCAGCGGCGTCCTCCCGGAAAGATCGTTTCCCCGACATCTCAGTCAAGATTAGCGCGTGAATGAGTTTTTGCAGGAGCCGCGAGCAAAGCATAGCCACCACAGCAAATTAAAAAAGAGCACGTAAACGCGCGTAAACAGGGGTTCGTTTAAGCCGTGAGTATTCGCTTGATGAAAAGCTCTTAAACAACTCTTAACACAAGTGTGTTCTAATTGTATATAATATAATGCAGTGTGTTACAATGAGAACCTGCTGGCTAACTAAAGGCATGGCACATATTTATATAATCAATAAGTAAACAACACTGGAACTGATTCCCAATTATTCAATTATGTATTACGTACATACTTTAGATTTCATAGATGAAACATTAAAGGGAAAGTAATATACTGGAAGGGATATCAAGTTATTTTATCTGTCTAAAGAAACCATGGAAAATAACAGATGCCACAGTACTAATGCAATGCAGCGATTAATATTCCGGTTTGTGTAAATCCTGTACATGTTTATTTAAAAAAACAAAAACAAATAAAAAACACACATCTTGTGAGCCTGCTGTTTAATGAAAACACATCTTATTAAACCGATAAGCCCCGCCCACTCCTACTCATTACATTTACATTACATTACAGGCATTTAGCAGACGGTCTTATCCAGAGCGACTTACACAACTTTTACATAGCATTTTACATTGTATCCATTTATACAGCTGGATATATACTGAAGCAATTCCGGTTAAGTACCTTGCTCAAGGGTACAACGGCAGTGTCCTTACCCGGGAATCGAACCTGCAACCTTTCGGTTGCAAGCCCAGTTCCTTACCCACTGTGCTACACTCCATCCTACTCCACTCCCCCCGCATCCCCTTTTCCAAACGCGCAGGTGGGCTGAAAGCACGATGTCGCAATCGATGGGCCTCCCCCCTCGGGTTCGAGGGTGAAACCCCACACCTACGCCTCGACACCCTTCCGCACCCCCCCCCCCCAACAGGCAACCCGTCCTCTCCTCCGGCCCGTCGTTCGCGCGAAGCTCGCCGCGGATGCGGCGGCAGTTAAAGGCTGCCGATGGCTGTCCTGCAGTACGTCAACGAGAACGGGGTCCAACGAGGGCCGGGGTCCCCCTGTTGGGCCTTCCCCAACCCTAGCTGAGCCTCCCCGGTATAACGAAGCCTTCCAGTTGAATTAAAAATGTGAAGAAAAAAAGAAAATCCGTTCAACATTCCCTTTTTTTTTCCATTTTGAAATGCGATGCGCCGGCATTTCCGATATCCACGAGAAGAGCTTGCTTTAAGACTAGGCGGCAGCAGCAAAGGGAATTCGGAAATTCCCGATAACCGGAATGTCACGAACGATATCGTTCCTCCGCGCTGGGGTGCTTCCGAGCTTCTGGGCTTACAGGAATGCGACAAGGAACCCCGAAGCCATTACTGGATTCCGTGTAATCAATTTCGAGGAGACTAATTTGTTTTAAAGCGCCGTGCGCGGGGGCTCTGACTCCTCGCGTCAGCGGTGACAATTAAACGCGACGGCGGCTTCATTCATAAACGGAGAGGGCTGATTGATTTCCGCCGCGCGCTAAACAAAAATAAATCCGGGCACTTCCGCCTAACGGATCCTCCGACCGTATTTTCCGCACTTCAACCCCCGCGACAGGGCCGGTGCTTTTATTTGTCGAACACGCGCACGCGGGCGACACACACACACCGCCCGGAATAAATCTCGAGCCTTTTCCGATTTGCGATGTCACGCGCGGGGGGGTCGTGCCAAAACATTTAAGCGGCTGAGTTGATTCCGTTGCGACGACGCTCCTGGGTTAATGTGGCGGAGATGATTGCAGCTGTTTGCCGGCGGCGTCTTCGGGGAGGTCCTTCGGGTTTCCGAACGGCTTCCGCACCGCGCCGTATCTTCCCGCCGAAGACACGTCGTTCGACTCAACCGCGCGAATGTTACCAGGATCGCATCGACTCAGTTCAACTCAATGTTATTTGTAAACCGTTTTTTTTTTGTTTTTTTGTTTTACAGAGAGTGTCACAAAAACACTTTACAGAGGATATAGAAAGGAAAATTTGGGCAAAAACCAGGCCAGAACCCTCCAAAAAAAAAGCAAGCGAGGTTTAAAAAAAATATAACTCCCCGGTGGGAAGAAAAACACTCAGACACTCAGCTCCCCGATGGGAATAAATCTCAGCAGGGGCCCAGCTATAGAGGGGGAGCCCGTCCTCCAGTAGCCGGCCCGGTGGAACAGTGAAGACAGATGTATTTTTATTCCCCACACTTTTGCACAAAAGCACAGAACCATGGACGGGTTAGCGAGCGTGGAGCGGCCCTTACCTTCCCGACGTAGAGCGGGTCGTCCCCGGTGTACTCCTCCAGCACGAAGAACTGGTTCCAAACCCAGCTCCTCTTCTGCCTGGCGAGGGCCGAGCCGGCGTCCCCGGGGGCCTCCGGGAGCAGCTCAGGTGGGGGCCCGCCGTCGGCGCTCGACCCCGCGCACCCCGCCTCCCGCGGGGCGACCGTCAGCAGCAGCGTCGCCACGGCCACCGCGCTCCACGCCGCCGCCGTCGCCGCCGCCGAGCCGCTCAGCCTCATCTGTGCCGCGAGCCGAAGTCCTCGCCACGAGAAAACATGCACCAAGAACCCCGCCGCTCCCCACCGCCCAAGGCCTCCGCTCCGCCCGGAATCCACTCCCAGAGGCGTCTCTGCGCGGAGAGAGTCGGTACCCTTCCTTCCTTCAGCCGACAGCGGCAAAGCAGACGAACGGCTTCCACGGCTTTTATTGATTTATTTTTTTTTATTTTTTTTTCACAAAAGAGGTGGGATAGCACACACCTGTAGGTACAAAGGGAGAGAGAGAGAGAGAGAGAGAGAGAGAGAGAGAGAGAAGGGGGGGGACAGAGAGAGAAAGAGAGAGCGAGAGAGAAAACTCTGTAAGCAAAATCACCTGGGTGATCAGCAGTATTCTTAAATGGCAAATGAAGTGATAGATTTCAGCTTACAGTATGTAAAAGTTCAAGCATTTGTTTAAGCGTAATAAGCTGGAAAACATGTCACTGACACATACTGACAAGTGCTGAGTAAACATGGCTCCCAGCTGGAAGTTTACAGCGTGTTTTGTGTGCTGAAATCTTGACGATACACCGCAAAGGTGAAGCACAGTGTAAACCAAACGCGTGCGAGATAGAACCATAACACCTTTGACGGACAGCGCAACGCACACGCCCAGGCAACATCGCCTCAATACATTACATTACAGGCATTTAGCAGATGCTCTTATCCAGAGCGACTTACACAACTTTTTTTACATAGCATTTTACATTGTATCCATTTATACAGCTGGATATATACTGAAGCGATTTCGGTTAAGTACCTTGCTCAAGGATACAACGGCAGTGTCCTACCCGGGAATCGAACCTGCGACCTTTCGGTTACAAGCCCAGTTCCTTACCCACTGTGCTACACTCCGTCTCTAAAAAAAACAATACAGCACAAGAGGTTGCAAGGTCATTCACGCTGCCGCTCAGTTTTGAATATTGTCCATTAATCCTTACAAAAGGCATACTCATCACCGCTAAAAAAAACATCGCCCTCCAAAGCCCCGCTTCAAAGGCGCAAGGCACGGTGGCCTGCGTGGGACACCCAATCGAGTCATTACCTGAGTGATTCGGGGTCGTAGCCCCGCAACGAAACGACGCAGCGCATTTTGCCCACGAGGCCGCCCACTAAACGCGACCTTGGTCCTGAGCCTTCAAGGTCAACGGAACAGCCGCTGCTTCAAGTGCTTTTATCGACACCATTTTGAAGCCGTTCCCATTCTTCAGCAGCTCGATATATAATGCAGGTCGGCCTGGCAACATACACGAGGCTGATGGCTCGTGAGAGCTTGTGTTGGGCCAGTACCTCCATGGCAAGTTACAAATTACAAAGCAGCCCCCCGTTTTCTGATTGGCAACTGTGTAATTGTCTTGGAAGTCTGAGATTTATTAAGAGCAATCAGAGACACAGCCAGACACACCAAGGGCTGTTTCTGCCATTTGGAAAATACAGTCTTCAGTACGCCGTGTTGTTCGTCTCAAGGTGGTACGAACACAGTTATTTACAGTCTATTCTTATGTTACACAGGTGCTTGGGTCTAATTCAGCGGCTGATTAGATGCTGCCAAGTGGAAGGAAACTACTCTCTCGCTGACACACACACACACACACATACACATATGCTCCCTCTCTCTCTCCCTCTCTCTCTTTCACTCTTCCACTTCTTGCTCTATAGTATAGAGGGGCTGTGGTAATATGTACTGCAGGTCTTAATTATATTTTGTCAAAGGAAGATACTTATAAACACTCAGTAATTGTGGTTGCTAATAAAATGCTAATGGCTTACAACGAGCAAAAAGACAAAGATATAGGGCTGGCTAAAACTGCACTACAGTAATAGAAAGTGGATTTAATTTCTAACCTCCTGAGAAGCCTTTTGTATTGAAAAACATCACAAGTCCTTTTGTTTATTCATTTGATTTTTTTTTTTTTTAATAAGCCTGTAGCAGTCGGTCTCCAGATTTTCACTCTTTGCTAATAAAGTGGTGCCTGAGTGCCATTAATTACCCCAGAGAGATAGGCCTAAATCATCCCCACCGCGGGAGAGCCTGTGCCAGTCCATTCCCGTTGGCGGCTTTAATAGAGAGCGGGCCGCGAACGCGGGCCCGCTAACGGATTACGACCCGATGGGGTTCCGCACGCGCCGCGTCCCGAAAACGATCGGCTCGCCACGGGGGGCGGCGTCCTGAAACGAGCGCGCCGCTGCCTTCCCCCGGGCCCGCGTTCCCGCCCGCCATCTGCGCCTCTTCCAACCCGCCGGGCTCCCGCAAGAGTTCGCGTGCGGTGTCGATTCGTTCGTTCGTTCGTGTCGTGTTGATTCGTTCGTTCATTCGTTCGTTCGTCCGTCCGTCCGTCCGTCCGTCCGTCCGTTCGTTCGCGTCGTGTCGGTTTTGCGTTCAAAGAGCAGGCACGGAATAAATACTCTGAGTCTGCCCTCTGAGGCCGCAATTTGCATACTTGCCACCGGTGGCGCTGTTTTATTTCTGGTGGGTTTTTATTTTATTTTAATTTTGCACAGTAGAGCACTCTGTTCCACCGCATTAGCTGAGTTAATGCAGGGAAATGGTATTTGAGGCATCTGTATGGAAAAACTGCAACAACAACAAAAAAAAAAAAAAATGTCTTTTAAGTAGCAAATATTACCTTTTAAGTTAGTTTTCCCTTGACATGAGAAATTGTCTTACCCCATTGGAAAACCTTGAATAGTCTCACTTCATTGGCAATCTTTTTGTCTTATTTAGTAAAAATGTAATACAGACAAGATTTTAAGTCGCAAGACTGAAATACTTGTTGAGATGGACGTATTTTCTGGGTTTTTTTGCAGGGAAAGGAGAGGGTGTGGGACACACTGTCAGACATGCACCCGCACCTCGCACTGTTCAGGGTCCTCGTCCCGGCTGCGGGGCCATTTCATTTCCGTGAGCTGTGAATTCTATTTATATAACCACTTCATCTGGGGTGTCTTCAGTTTGAATTAAGTGCATTCTAGCTGTATGTGCAGTTCTTAGACTTCCATCAATTTGCAGCTAATTTAGTTATGCTGGCTGGTACATTATGTCTCTATCAGTGTTCCAAGCCTGCATCTTACGAGGAAAAGGGTCCTTCCTACCCATTTTAGATTTTTCTAAAAGGGGTTTTCAAACTCACTGCTGGGGACATACTGTGTGTACTAGTTCGTTCCCTACCATAATTGCAATGAGCCGTTAATTGTTCTTAATTAGATTCTTAATATCTGGAGAAGGACAATTTATCCTCTTAAGACCACATTATGTGAGAAATAGCTATGCATCCCTTAACTTTTAGCTTTTAACTATTGTTTTTAATTGTCCGCAATGTGCTGCATGACAAACGATTCCTTTTTTATTATCGAAGTAAAATGTCTAATTGCCTCAAGTCTTGACTGACATGTGAAATGACTGAAGTCCTAACTGCTTTAACATGTGCAAATTTATGTGAGAACTTGAATGCATGCCTTTCAACAAAATCAACCAGTCAAGATATTGGCTGTGACAAAAACCAGCATACACAGGGCTGAGTGTGAAAGCCACTGTTCTAGATCATTCTGAATAGATTAACAAGGGGGCGAATGAGGAGCACTGGTAACATAGCTAATGAAAAATGTGAGATCAAGAGGACAATCTCAGGGAAGTGTTTTCTACTGCACACACTCCAAAACTCGAAAACCCAATTTGTCGTGAATCACACATGATTAGAAATGTTTTTTTCTAGTGATACCACATCCATTACCATATCCTCTTGCAGTATTTATTGCATCACATCGAACTCGACTAAGACAGTACAATTTATTTTTTATTGATTAATTTTTTCCTATGCTGAGCTTATTTAATAATTCTCAGAAACCTGTATCGCTTTAAGCTGTTCACAAGAAGACAGCAGAAGAGAACGAGGCTGCGGGTGCAAAAAAAAAAAATGGACATAAAACTGTAACTGGACTGCTATTGGATTACGGTGCAGCAAATCAGTGCAGTCTCGCCTTTGAAGGCGCACAGAATAGCTGAAGATTTGGCAGCACAGGGCCTGGTGGGTTGTGTGTGTGCGGTGGGGGTACGTGTGTGTGTGTGCGTGTGTGTGCGTGCGTGTGTGCGTACGTGTGTGTGTGTGTGTGGTGGGGGTCCGTGTGCGCGTGTGTGTGTGTGGTGGGAGTGCGTATGCGTGTGTGTGTGTGTGTGGTGGGGGTCCGTATGCGTGTGTGTGTGTGTGTGGTGGGGGTGTATACGTGTGTGTGCGAGTGTGAGTGCATGTGTGTGTGTGTGTCGGTGGGGGTGCGTATGCTATCGTTGGTGTGGTGTGGTGCATGTGTGTGTGTGTGTGTGTGTGTGTGTTGGTGGGGGTGGTAATGGCAGATAAAATGAATTCCTCTTAATGGGAATAACACGCAGGGCCTCAGACTACAGAGCAGCCACCGAGCCCTAAGACGTAGAAACAAGAGAAGTGGGAAATGTGCTGTCTGTGACCTTGGGCTTCAAGAGAGCACATCGCTTCGTACCACAACTGACAGTGCAGTGGAGAGAAAGTCGATAAGACGCGGACTGGTACGGTACCCGCGCTCGCTTCTCCGTCGGATAGCGAGACCACCCCGCCGCTCACGTGCGCACACCTCGACCTTCCCAGAAACGGCAAAGCAAGCCCCGCTCCAACCAGACGCGACCCTAACTTTAAGTGGCACACCTTTTCATCGGAACATCCTCCCGAAGGCGTCCCGGGGGCTCTTACTGTGTCAAAAAACTATTTCAGCCGGTTGCCAGGAGACTTTCTAGTCAATACTCTCAGGCTGAAAAAAGGCAGCATTACAAAAAAGGAGAAAATCTTCTTCCGAAGGAACGCTTTGAGTTCCCCGTAGATTTCCGTCCAAGAAAACCTCCTTCCCTGGAGTTCTGGGATGACTGTTGCAAGACACGAACAAAACTGCCAATCCCGTAAAAGGCTGGAAAACACTTCCCAGTTTGTCGTTCCCTTGTCTTTGTTGAGCGTTTCTCTCTGGGGAACTTGCCGGTGCAGTCGGTTCTCGCTCGCGGAAGGGGAACCCTAACACAAGGATTGGGCGTCCACGTGTTCCAAAGGCAACTGTTGCCAGTCTCATGCAGGTTTGGGGACGCTAGGCCTCTGAGGGGACGCCTGTGCCCAAGAGCGAGTCCACTTTGCGGTACACGGGGGAAAAGGCCCCCCCTCCCCTCCTCCACCCCCCCCCCCCCAAAAGTGAGGAGGGCTTCCCCACGCGCTAAGTGAGGAGATGTTCCACTGCTCTCTGACAGGATTGGCTCTCTTTTCCGGAGACAGCGGCGCACCCGAGCGGGGGCCTGCGCTGGGGAAATGTCTTATCTAAACCCTCTAATCTCATTTACAAGCTTCACTTTACAACGGGATTACAAGTACTTAGTAACTGATCATTTCCCCCCTTCTTCCCTCCTTCTCCTTCTTCTTTATCTCGCCGCAACTCGGCCAGCGCGTTCTCAACAGTGAGAGAAAAAAATAAATAAATAAAAAAATAAATAAAGAACTAAGTGTGAACCCAAAAGAGATTTGCATAGATCTGCCTTGCTTGAATACCAAAGACACCAGAGACCCCCCCCCCGAACGCCAACCCCCCCACCAACCCCACTCCCCCAATCCCTTCTCATCAGCTTTGCTCAACCCTGTCAGAAGACATCGAGTCTTTCTGCTTCGCTGGAGTGGACCGACTTGAAAGGCTGGATTTATCTTCTTTTTTTTTTTTTTTTTCTTTCCCTGACCAAAAAGATGTCTCACATCACAGTAGGGAAGACGGGAAGCTCTGTTTTTTTTTTATTTTTTTGATTTGATTCATTCTCTTGGAATGTGTACCCCCCCCCCCCCCCCCCCCCACTCACCTACTCCCGAAATCTTCATCGCCACCACACATGCCCCATCCTCCCCCTACTGTTTAATATCGCGTCACACGCTGCTTCCTCAGATTTCTCATGACTCGTAAGTATCCGGCCCGGGGCTCGGGGGGGGGGGGGAGAGGGCCGTCCGAAGGAGGCGAAGACTTCTCTCTCCCGCTGTCCTAATGAACCATCTGCCTCCGGTTTCCTCCTTCCACACTTTCACACGCCGAGCTTCGCCATCTCCCGCTAAACTGTACGGGCCCCCCCCCACCCCCCCCCCCCACCCCATCTGAGAGAGGCCGCTCCGGAAGCGGATCCCTCCGGCAGCAGCGACCATATCTGATTCTGACCAAAAATTTTCTAATTGATCGCATTGCAAACAATCAGCAGACGCTCTTATCCAGAGGGACTTACACAACTTTTACATCCATTTACATGGCACCCATTTATCCATTATCCATTTATACAGCTGGATATACGCTGAAGCGATGCAGGTTGAGTATCTTGCTCAAGGGTCCAGCAGCAGTGTCCTACCCGGGAACTGAACCTGTGACTTTTGAACCTTTGACTTTAGAAGACCAGCTCCTTGCCCATTATACAATATTGCCCCTCCCCCACAAGATCCCTGGTTACTGAGAAACTTGGCCTCGGAGGTTTCATGATACCCAGTGGATCCCCAGCTACCTGAGATCCTGGTGATTGACTAAACTGGCAAATCAAACAAACTAACTAACTTCTTTCATATGTTAATAAAAGGCTTGCTCTCTCTCACACACACACAAACACACATTTTCCATCCCTAGGTTAAGAGATATAAATCTATTTTTCAGTTGGTTCCCACTGCATAAATATGGCTATTAAAAAAATACACCTCCATATTTTTTTTTTCTCATGGCAAGCTGAGAAGGCCAAGAGCAGTTTTTAGTTTTTGAAAAATGGTCATGTAGAGCGCTACTGCTGTCAATAAAATCATAAAATGCATTTTCCCCTCCAAACATCTTGTTTCTGAATAAACAGCTAATATCGTGCTGAATTAATGATCCATTTCCATAGCTCCAGCAGGCGAAAACACACAGGCCTCTGTTTCCCATTTACTTTCCCGCCAGAAACAATGAATACTGCAGGTAGAGTAGCATAAAATTGAAAATGTTCCACTGAGTTACTTTAAGGCACCCAGTAGCAAAACCATGTTGGGTTTAGGATTCGAGCGATTCCAATGTTCACTTGTCTAAGAACCTTGAGACAGAACTGTCCAGTGGTTTTTACACACAAGTCCAATGTCCCACTTTCATGAAATATGTGACTCTATTTTTTGTTCGAGAAACAAATTAGCTATTTACAATTCGAGTAAGCAGTAGCACCCTATGGAGTCAATATGTGCGTGCTGTGAAGAGACGACCTCCCTGAAGAAAACATTAGTCACCTGAGTGAATAGAAGCGTATGAGCTCTCTATAATGCACTACTGCTGTTCATGACACTGATTTCCGAATGCCTTACCTCTAGGAACAGCCTAGGGTATCAAAACAGACATAACCGTATCTGAGGCATCCATTATAGGCCGGAATTCCATCCAATCCACCCATACACAAAGCCATTAAGTGCCTGAATGTCATAGCAACCCCCACCCCCACACCCCCTATGCACGCACACGCACACACACACGCACGCACACACACACACACATGCTCCTGACTCAAGAACCATTGTTCCGCACAAGGCATTGTTCCGCACTCTCCTCACGCTTGACCTGCACCCGATTCTGCGGCACATTAACAGATGACCAAAGCGGCTCCCACCCCCCCACACACACCCCCAGGGCCATCACTGCGCACATCTCATTGAACATGCTCCTGCTCTACTTCCACTTAACATCACAGACTTCCAACAAAGAGGCTTCTCCACAGTAGCAACAAAAGACACACATTTCTAATGCTGGAGGGTCACCTACAAAAAAAAAAAAACTCACCCTGACTGTAGCACAAACAGGCAAACAGGGCCAGGGTATATATGGTGATGTACCTGGCATTACTGCACGTTGCACTGCTATTTAGCTCACCTAACACAGGAGTGGTAATACATCTGAGTCAAAACTGAAATTGTAGTTCCTGAGTGGGTCAGTTAAGTGAAGGCGTTTGCCCAATAAAAGCAAGCTGAAACACACAGCTCTTACACATACGGGTCATGCAGTCGGGCGATAATGACTGCCGATGACCGAAGGAGGGCTGTGAAATTATTCCTCGATCTCAGGGGGGGGGAAAAAAAATAACACTTGCTGTAAGAAAAAACTCTCTTATAGAAAAAAAAAAAAAAAAAGACAGCAAAGAGAATACAAACTGGAATAAAAACAATTGAAAGCGCGTGAACCAATCGGTCTATTGACTGATTGAATCCAGGCCCTCGCTGTTGCCGGGAGGGGGAGGGTCCTTCAGCGCTCGTACGGTACGGCAGGCGTCGCCAAGTTCTGGCGCGGCCGGCACGCCTCGGTGGCGTCGGCGGCGGTCGATGTGAATAAAGCTGCCGAGCTCGCTCACCACGGCGCAGACTGCGAGGGTGGCGTGCCAGTGGAGAGAGGAACTGAGCTGGAGGGGGGTGGGGTGGGGGGGGGGGTCTACAGTGGTGCAGGCTGTCAGTTCGCTGCACTGTGTCTGGGATTAAACTGCTGTGAAGGGGGACAGCTCAGCAGTGAGAATTACCTGAACAGTTATGGGTGGTGACATCAACGGTACTAACAATATTTGTGCAACCGGCTACTAAAACAGTAGATGCTGGCTGGATGACATTAAACCTGGTAATAGAGGTTATATTTCAGCAGTAGTACGTTATGATATAATAGAACACTAAATCAATTTATTTTACATGGTACAATACAGTACAATGCGATAATGACAGAATTGCAGCACTAGCAGGAGACTTTAATAGCAAAGTGCTTAGCACAGGGCGAAGAAGGTGCAATATAATTCATTCTTTTGGAAGAATCGTTCGGAATTACAATATAAAGGCAATTACCATAATTCAGAGAGATCGCCTGCCCTCCATCCCCTACACGCTACGCTGTTACGCTGAACCTGCTCCCGCGTCTGCCGCGGCCGGGGACACGGTCTTCGTGCTCCGCGCGCCTCGACCAAATGGCCCGAGACCAGATGATGAAGTCTCATTAGCCTCCAGTGCCCATCTGACAAGGAGCGAACGGGCGCCAGGTCCACCCCCCATCCCCCCCGCTGTGACAGCAGCCGTGTCGTTCGCCGGAGAGAGCGCTCACACACCGGGGGCGCACGCGCTTCTCCTGGCATCTGGATATCAAACACGGCGCTTGGAGGAGGACTGGTAGCATATGGCCCCCGTTTATTATCGCTTCCGCGCAAGAGCAGGGCTAACGTGAATATAGCGGTGAAGACGGACATCGCTCTTGATCAATGTGACTATTATATAAATTACAAATCTCCAAGAATCCCATAGGCTCATTTTATTTATTTTTTTATCTCCGACGGATTGAAAGAGAGGCAGAAATTGATTTTAAAATAGAGATACTTTAAAAAATTATAATAATTAAAAAAAAGGTATTCAATGTCTGTGTTAGAAGCTTACAGCAAGGGGGAGTGGCAAGCGCACCTCTCTGTCACAAAATCGAGGTCGGTCCAGTAGAGCTGCATAGGCCTATCTAACTGTGGAAGCTGCTGTCATCATAACTCACAAGGCACAACTATTTACACTTAATTAAAATAATGCAGGTGACATTCATAAAACTGCATCGTGGCAGGCCCTCTATTTAATTACTCTCAACAACAAAAAAACATCAGAAGGTGCTGTCTCTGCACGAAATTGCTACCAATGTCCAGCATCGTAGCCTACTTGTAATTTGTGTTTATTTAAAATCCTACCGAAAAGCATAATAGCCTACAAAGCATAATTGCCTAGGTTTTAACGTATTATTTATGCGTGACATTTTACACTAGGACTGCTGTTTAGCAGTTATAATGTATATCATATACTGCATGCCATCTAAAAGAAATAGCTGTGGCCAGTACGTTATTTATTTATTCATTTATTTTCCGATATTCCTTAAACGTAATGTTGAATTCAAGCCAGAAGCTTTCAGATGCTGAAGCTTGCCTGGAGATCGCCAGTGCGTTTCTCCGCTCGATCGCGCCAAGGACTAGAATTTATTAATTCTGCACGAGAGCTGGAGCTGTTCTTCTGTCCCACAGCGCATCCAGTAATAGCCTATCAGGTAGCCTATGCTCAGCCCAAACCAACCCCTTTGAAGAGCGTGAAAGTTTAACCTCCACTGCAAGCAGAATGCAGTAAAATGTATGGTATGCCGTTACGATTACTGTAGATGTAACATTCGTTCGAGGCAACAATGTCTGAAAGTTGAACTAGCGTATTTTGCCATAACGATTGTGTCGTATTGTATCAACTGATAAACAAAGTTTTAGGCTTTTTTACACATGCAAATATTTTTTGTTGTAGGCCTATATGGTTGCAAAACTCTCATTCAGACTCGCATTGCTACCAAGTAACGCGCCTGAGGTCATTTGTTCGTCTTTGCATGTGAAGGCAGTATAGGTTACCGTAGCTCCCAATTTAACGTTTGTTGGTTTCTAAGGTGATGCGATTTACAATGGGTCCGCATTGTAGCTAATTAAGACACCGTTCGATGGAATATCTGCCATTTGTGGAAATATAAAGAAACACTCTGTGCCGCGTCTGAGAAATGAACATGTAAAAGACAGCATGTAAAATACCGTGCGCTCGTGTGTTTCGTACAACTCCTGCCACCGCCGAACCAACAACTTTTAAAAATGTTCGACCGGGGATTGCAGCTGGGAATGAAGCGGAAGAAACCATTGCACCTGATTCTCATTGACCACCTCCACCGCCATCTAGCGGGGGGGACACGAAATGACAATTTGGACATGTTTCTCAGGTAGTGTAGACCGCTCCATCATTTCAAACCTTAAGATGAAGGTGAGATAGCCTACATGCTGCTGCATGATTATGGGAGATGACGGCAGCGTAGACATCCATCACAACGCTGACTGCGCTACAAGTCTGAGCCAAAGAGCTTTACTCGCTCTCCCGTTCGTCTGAGTGAACTGAATTAGCTTTCACATCAGAATCTTTATAAGCGTAGTAAATTACTGTAAATAATATTTAGCACCATTATACGCTTCTGCCTCTTTAAATTAATTTATTTGTTTGCGGGTTTTGTCCCCGTCCATCAAATAAATAAATAAATGCTTTTGTACTATGATAAACTGTTGTTCTAACCATGATGCAAAGGAACAATTTCCATCTTCGAAGACCCCTGTGGTATTTTGACCGTTTCAGTCCTCTTGAACTAAAAGAGACAAGCAAGCAAAATGCTGCCGAGCATAAAATCTTAATTTTTGTCACCGACGTTAAACTCAGTCTGACCGTAACTTTACAACCCGATATGCAACGGCTTTTCGATTTTTGCTTATGAATAAGGTTATATATACTGATGTTACTACTACTGTTACTAAACAAGCCGTTTTTTTAAATAGATCTAGCAACCGTTTTGTGTATTGTAGTTCTTAAAGAAGATTTCAAAGTAGTGAAGCAGTCTGTGGTGAGTTCAGAGTCAGCCCTGCGTGAACATAAATCCCAAGACTCCCATTCTGTATCGAATTCTACTTTTACCTTGTATCGACACAATCATTCATTAATAACAAACTCTGTCGGTGTAACCTTTAGCCGAAAACCCGCATTTAATAATAAAAAAGACACATACAAAAATATGAGATACTCAATAAAATATACAATCATTTTCTATAATAATAATAATAATAATAATAATAATAATAATAATAATCTCACCAAAGACGCCGCAGAGAAACCCGAATCCACTCAATACTAATTGAAGAATAAGCGCTGCAGTCGTTTAAAAATCCATTGCATATTTATTCCCAGTGCTGACAAAACCGCACGTAGAAAACCTTAGCAAGACCTCGAACTCCTCAGAAACTACAAGTAGCCAATGCACTTGAACAGTGATTTGAATATACAGAACTTACTAGATTCTTCCCTCTTTCCCCTGTTCCCGGTGTGACCTTACATCTGGGGAATTAAGACAAATAAACGGGTGTCTTCCCAACCAACTCTTTTGAATGTCCTGTTCAAGATACAGCGACGATAAACTTGCGGTTTTTGAGATAAAACCTTCCTTCCCGAACGCAACATACCGATTGAGCGCCTTTATAACACAATCCTCCGAGCACGTATAGAAAATTCAATCGCATATTTTAGTCATCGCAGAGCACAAAATCCAACAGCGGCAGACGCCTTGAAGAACCTTGCTAAAGCCACTCCGGAATATTTTAAGAAATCCCCCTTACCTCAGCGTTCCCGGATTTGCTTCCCTTCACTCTCCGGTGTTGCCACAGACAGCGCACTGCTCCCCCTTTTCACGTGAAGTGCGTTATGTCGCTGGCGTTAGCTCCATTGAGAAGTCGCAGCTGCGGCGAGACGCAGCGCGAGAAACAGAGAGCGGTAAAGTGCAGGTCTCTGGAGCTCGCGACTGCTGCGAACTAACATGCTCGGGCGCCCCTAATGCCACCTGAACTTGGACGCCTACGACGAAGCAATGAGGGAAACGGGAAGAAACGGGACACCAGAGCACCCTTTCGCACAGGGGAATCAGTAGCCTAGGAACTAGCAATTTTAAAAGTGACCCACCAGAGAGTTCCCACTTCACTGTATCAAAAGACGGGATCCAACGAACAACCAAAACTGTTAGGGACTTGAAAAAGGGGGTGGGGCCGAAGCCAGTCTATCCGAGTTATGGAGCAACATTACCATTTGAATGCCCGAAGCATCGGGAGAAAATTAAAATTGTGTCCTTCTCTTTATTTATTGTTACGACAATTTTCTTTGCCCATCTGTCACTCTTTTGAAATGATAATAATTCTCGATTGAAAATAATCAAATCATAGTGAGTGACACAAGGAAAAACTGAACGCAAGATATCTGGCACTAGCTCCTCTCGCTGCGAATTGCACAGCGAAGATGCACAGAATGCCTTTGTTGCAGTTCACAGTATTCCTCTATTCTACGACAGCTAAGGAGCTCGTGAGCTGGTACATTCAGGCTTCTCACTAAATTAAATCTGGGCTATGTCTCCCAGTCACAGCAGTCTTTCTGGAACTGAATTTGACTCGCACAGCCAAATTCTGAGAAAAATAAGGCGCGTGCGCATGCATTCCTTTCTCACGATGTTAAATCGAATCCGGGGCAATTATCCGGTTCTGTATTACCGTTGCTTTTGAAAAAGCACAACTGTCCTGAATGTAGGATGTAAGGCTTTTCGGATAAAACGAGTCGCCCTGTGTATAACCTGAAACTTTTTTTTTTTTTGGCCGTTCACTCGCACAAACTGGGTGATGTCACATTCTATTCACGCTCCCTTCACATGCAGTACATTTCATTGTTATGGCATTAAAATGGAGCTTTTTGAATGAAGTTGAAAAGGTAAGATTCCCTCCCACTGATGAAGCGGGATTAACTGTGTGCTATTTCATTTCATAACCGTTAATTTGCTGTACTTTTTCCCAATCTACACAATTGATGAAATCGATTGGCCAATGGAATTTGACTACGTTGGAAGGTCACTATTAAAGTGTCCAATTCTGGATTTTCTAAAGTTCTCAATTGGAAAGAGGCATTTTCATTTTGTGTGTGTGAGAGAGAGGTGTAGGTGCAGGTGTATACAGAACTCTGCCTAAGTAACATCACTCGTGTGGCACTAGACTTGCTTGGGGTTATGTTCTGCTATGTGCAGACATGGCTACTTTGGCTGGGTGGCTGTGCCAGCAAGGTAAATGAGTCACTATCACTGCTCTCCAGAATGTTCTGGTGAATCCAACATTTTACGTGCCACATAACAATAAGTGAATGGCATGTTCAGATGCTAGCGGTCAACGTGTGTGCACCGTATGGGCAACATGCAGCTTCGTTGGTGGCGTGGTGATTAACAATTATGCGAATTTAATATTTTTGGAACCTTTTTTTTTTTCCCCCTCAGGGAATTAGCTTTACATCCACTGAGGCTGCGGGCATCAGTCATGGGAGAGCATTTGTGGTTTCTTTCTTTTAACGTCAACCCGACTGCATCCGCCTTTCTCTTTTCACCCATCTCTCTCTCTCTCCTTTTTCTTTATTTTCCGGCCTAAGTGGCCGTCCCCTCTGCGTCCCCCGTGTCTGGAGCCCGGGCGAGAGCGTCCAGGTGGGCGTTCACAGCTATTTCTGTGGATTCCTGCATCGGGTGCCTGCAGACCTGGTCCATCACATCAGTCACAGTGTAGTCAGAAAGCGCCGGAAGTGTTTTTTTTTTTCCTTTTCTTTTTCTTTCTTTCTTTTTCTACCTTTGTCTCTTGCTTTCACAAGTTCTTTCTTACAGCGTCTAGACTCCTTCCCTTCTCTCTCTTTGCCCCCCACCTGTGTTCACTCCCCCCCCTTGCTCCCCCATTTACTTTACCGCCCTGGCTACATTTGCTCTACAGCACACACTCTAATGCAGCGATCTCAAACTGGGATCCTGGGGGGGCCCCGCTGTGTCTGATGGTTCCCCATGTGTTCCTGCACTTAAGCGCTTAATACAGCCCAAGTCTCTGATTGGCTAAAGAGTCTGCACACTTTGTTTCCAAGGCCTGAAATGCCAGCTGATTGAGAGGAAATTGTTTAAAAAAAAATAATTTAAAAAAAACTGCAGAGACTGCAGCCCTCCAGGTCTGGCGTTTGAGGCCCCCCTGCTCTAATGCCACTGTATGGAATCTAAATGAGTATTTGATTCTGACATCGCCCCCTAGGGGGAGGGTGTGTGCATGACAAGTTCTTCCTGAAATGGACATGGGTCTTTAGCTTTTTTGCATGAGTCATAACCACTAACTGACGCACTGGGAGTT
The DNA here is from genome assembly GCF_018555375.3 of Anguilla rostrata. NCBI lineage: Eukaryota > Metazoa > Chordata > Actinopteri > Anguilliformes > Anguillidae > Anguilla > Anguilla rostrata. Next base: position 7,512,753 of record NC_057940.1, on the reverse strand, counting down.
TTTACAGCATCTGATAAATGATCAGTACAAAATATGGCATCCAATGTTCAAATGTGAAGGTTGTACAGTGAGACACAATGTGTAACCTCAGTCTTGGTTTAATTAATTAAATTCCAATTGTATCTTTCATGTCTATTGCTCAACGCTAGTAGTTTCAATCTGACAAGTGTAGTTTTTTGATTAATTGCATGAGTCATTCCATCTATATATAAACGTGAAGGAGAACATTCGTCTGACCTCCCTGAAAGAATATATCTGAGTCTGATTTGAAGAAAATTGGACTGTAAAGGTCAACTTTGACACAAAACTATTGCTCTTGAAGTTTAATGGTCAACCGTACTATAAACCTGATCTCCTGCCCTTTGTGTCGATAGGTTGATGTCTTATTACAGTGACACCAAAGAATGAGACCAGGTTGGGATTTCAGTGAGGCGCTGTGACATGTGGTCAGGAATGTTTTTTCGCGGCAGTGGGGGAGGGGGTTGGATCAAAATTATAAACCAAACCAACAAACTTCACAAAATTGTTGTTGGGGGGAGGCAGTCAAGTGGGAGTGGGTACAGGGTTTCTGTGCTGTTCACAATCTCCGATCTATGGTCTGTGCTCATGCACCATGGTCTGGCATCGTATCTGGCCTTACTGGTGCCGACTGTGGCCAGAAAGTGCACGAGAGCGCGTGTGAACGGTCTCAGTGTCCCCCCAAGGTATTCGGTAGGCTGGGCTGTCCCTGTTGACGCGACTTACGCAATTTACAATCTTACTTGTACATGTACAGTACTTTGCATCCATTTATACGGCTGGATATGTGCTGAAGCAATGCAGGTTAAGTACCTTAATGCCAGTGTGTCCTACCTGTGAATTGAACCTGTGACCTTTAGGTTACCAGACCAGCTCCTTACCCATTACGCTACACTGCCGCCCCATGAAGCCCGAGGCAGGCAGCTGCAGGTTCTGGAGGGGAGCCCGTGCTTATCTGCGCTCACTCTCCGTAATTGATAGTGATGAGCCAGACAACTGGCGAATGGACGCCCAGCATAAGTACTCAAGATGAGCACGTAAATGTCCAAGATAAGTCATCAACAAAGGTCTCGTGTCATTGCTACGGCAACAATACCATAACCAATCACGACGCATAAGTAAGAGCAGGTTTTGTTATGAGTGTGCATGAGTGCATGTAAGCGAGCAATCGTGCGTGTGTGTGTGCGTGCGAGCGCACGCGTGCAACCATGTGTGTCATATTAAGGCCATATTAAGTAAAGACGTGGAAGTGATGTATGTAATAGGACATCACATGATCAGGTGCAGATAGTGCCGGACTTGCCTCAAGGGTTGATTCCGCGCTATGAATTTAACACAGATAGCTGGGGAGGCTGAGTTAAGTGACCATAACATATGAATAGCCTGAGATTAAGACGCCATGTTGGCTGTTTCTATTGGTCTATCCACAAACCCCATCTTTTGCACAGTTCCTCTTTTCTTACTTTGATGTTATTTAAGACAATGGTGGTGTTTATTGCTGCGTTCCTCAATACGGACTTGCTAAATAAACGTTTTTTTTTTTTTTGTTCGGAAGATTTTGTTCTCGTACAAAATGCACGTCCTGAGGTGCTTGTCTTGTTCAATGCGTATGAACCAAACTGAGAGATACAGAAACAGAATTGCTTACTATTTACACTTTTATTTTATTTTATTAAACAGGCCTGCATGCCAGTCTTATGTGCATCTAGCAAGTTTATCGTGTTTATATTTTGTTTGTCTAGCTTTGTTTTTCCACATCATGCCATTGTGGACTCCTTGCTGGGTTGCCTTGGTTAGGGATTGAGTCAGGATCCAAGAATTATGATGTGGGCCCGCTCGTTTTGCCAACTAGCACAAAACCGTGTTTGTGTCTCTCTCTCTCTATCTCTCACTCTCTCTCATTCGCTCTCTCTGACTCTCTCTCCTACTATCTCACTCTCTCAATCTCATTTGCTCTCTCTGTTTCATTCTCTCTCTTTCTGAATCTCATTCGCTCTCTCTGTTTCTCTCTCTCTCTCTCTCTCTCTCCCCCCCTCCCTCTCTTTCTCCTTCCTCTGATTCATCTACAAATGTCTGCAGGCAATCTGAGTTTGTGTTTCAGGAAGGGGTCCTTTATATACCCGCAAACAGTCATTTAATTAAATTTTTTTTTTTTTAAATGTAAATAAGGCCAGGCACGGGAAAAGTGCGTTTTTGTCTTCGCTAGGTGTGCGGGAGGTAATCCTGACAGTGGCAGAATGAGGGCTGTCAAAAGCTTTTTGTGCTTAATTAATGAGTCAGTGCCACGGGTCCTGGGGCCCGGCGTGGGACTCCGTGTATTCAGCGAAGGAATGTGACCCTTCCGCTTCGTCCGATTGAGCCCGGCATTCCTACCGGGAATCCGATCGCGCGTTCGCACACGGCTCCGAGGAAAGTCGTCTCGGCGTTTGAATGAACGACGGGGAGCAAAGCGTGCGGGCCCTTCTGTCATGAGCTCCATTCACTCGAAATATAGCGAATGGAGCTCTGGGTGGGGGGGGGGGCGGGGGGAATAAAATCAGCCTTTTCAGGTCTTTATCGAAAGGAAAAAAAACAAACAATCAAGGGACACCCCGCACCGATGCTACCCGCTGCTGCGCCTCACATGACGAGAGGATCATTTTGGGACGGGCAAGGGTGTGTGGTGTGTGGTGGTGTGTGTGGGGGGGGGGTTTCGGGGCCAGGCAGTGGGACGGTCAATCTGTTTCCTCTCCGGGTCGGTTCACAAGCGGGGCCCCAGCGACGGGAATGTTAAAACGCTGGTGGTGTTCGCGTCGGGGCGCGTCCGCGGGCGGAATGCTAATGGGAAACCCCCGTCAAAGCTTTCTTTGGTCTCTGCCGCTGTGCTGGCGGGCCGAACCCGGGGACAGCGGCAGCGCGCCGCGGCGACACAGGCCACGTTTCAATGCGCCGGGAATGAACTGCCGCTGCACCTCGGGACCGACAGAGCGGAGGAGGCTCAGTGCGGTCTGAAGAAAAGGGTCTGCCCGTGTCCTCCCAAAACTCCCCCCCCCCACCCACCCCAGCCCCTTCCGTTATTATACTGTGAAATGTGAGACAGAAAATCTCTAGCAGGGATACAGATGTTAATGTGTAGCAAATGCACCACACAAATTGCAGTGCATATTAATTTTCTGCGTTTTTCAGTACGTATCAATCAATGCTATTTCCATGCATATCATTATTTACTTTCTTGGCAGGCAGCCTTATCCAAGGTGACTTACGTATTTACATATTATCCATTTATACGGCTAGGGATGTTTATTGGAGCAATTCAGGTCAAGTCGAGTATCTCCCTGGATGGTACAGCAGCAGTGGCCTGCTGGGGAATCAAACCAGCAACCTCTCAGTCAAAAGCCCAATACTGTGGAGAACACTGTGCATGAGACGCAGTATGCATTTTTAATATATGTAGTTTTGTTGTATATTCCACAGCTACGAACAGTTCTTGGCAGGGGAAACCTGAAATCACTTCCAGTTCTCATGGCAGCAACGAGATTTATGTGTTGGGGAAGGAATTTTGATGCAGCCTTATAAATGATCCATTACCGTTCAATATGTTAATGCTGGGGTATCGGAGGCAGATTTGCACCAATTCTCTTAAAAGAAAGAAAGAGAGAAAAAAACTGGTCGAGTTTTAGCATAATTAGCACACCTTAATTCCCATTGAACTTGGCAGAGGATGAAGATTATCATTAAGCATCCTTTCATCATTGAGAATCAATGGGGTCTCAGTCACCTTGTACACTTGGCTGCTATCTGAGAGAAACGACGATCCATTATCTTTGCTCGAATTTAACGCCAGTCGCGTGATCTCTTCTGCATACAGCGAGGACAATGCGTGACAAGGCGTTTTCCTTCAGGGGCTGAATCCCTTCCTAAAGGCCATGACAAAAGGGGAAGAACATGGAGACTAATGGAAAGCTTGCTTGATGGTGCAGTGTAAAAGCACACTGCCATGTCCCCTTAGACTTGAACTAGCTCTGAATGGTGAATTCGGCATGGATGGCTGGGTCTCTTCTTCCTGTAGGAAAGATTATGGCCGTCAGCAAAATGTGTGCTCCATCATCGTGAATTTGCTACATGTGACTTCAGAATATCAATTTCAGATTTTTTTTTTCAACTTCCTTATGGGAAACCAGAGTTAAGCAAAAGACTTTATAAAAAATGCTATATCTGGGCATTAATTTCCTTTGCATGGGATATAGCAAAATATCTGGTCAAAATGTGATTTTAAGATAATGGAATACTTGTGATTTAAGCAAAACTTACTGTTTATCTCAGTTGCATTAAGACACACTCATCCACAGGTGGGAAAAGGGCCGGCCCTAGGATTTTGGTGGCCCTAAGCAAATCTATCCAGCGGGCGGGGGGTGTGTGGTGCTGCTGTTGGTAAAATCTGTCTGGGGGGGGGGTGGGGTGGTTCGCTTGGTAAAATCCTTCTCACATTACATTGTTATGAAATATTCTGTTGCCATTCCATTTAAAATTTATACCGCTAGTTCTGCGATGGGGGATGAATAGCGTAATTGCGAAAATAACGTTATTGACCTTAGATAAACATTGGATCGTGTGCCCCCCCCCCCCCGCCCTTGTGGTCGTGTGGCCCCCCCTAGCGGTTGTGGCCCTAAAACAACCGCATAGAGCGTTTATGCCACAGGCTGGCCCTGGGTGGGAACCAGTAAGTTGCAGCGATGTCACACATCGGTCTTTCTCATATGACTACAGACCCTTTTTTTTTGCCCCACAGATCTGATTTTAGAGTTGGTCAAAATGCATTGGGTGGGTGTTTCAGATACAAGTGAAACCAATTTTAGTATCGCAGGTGAACTGTGAAATGTGCTGCAGTATCCTAACGAAATTAAAAATAGCTAATGCCTACGCGTACAGTTGAGGGTCATACAGCTCTTGCTAAATGAGTTTTGTGAAGGAAAAATGCTTATTAGCGAGGCATTTATTTACACGAGCATCACAAAGGAATAAGGGAGCTGCGTCAGGACACTTACGGTGAGTAAGTGTCGCGCGGATCAGTTATTTGTTGTGATTGATTGAAAGTTGAACTTTCTGTGATATTCTGTAGATGCAGGCTGGCGCAGTTTGTAGGACAGGTCCTGTAATGACGGCAAGGGCCAAATGTTATTGCTGGAGGGGAGCTGTTACACAGCGAGGGTAAATAAACATCTTAAATGCTACCTGAGGCAGTTCTGTAAAAAAAAACATACACAAAAAAAACAAATAATCCAGCAAAAGTGTTTATCAGATAAATCAGAATTTATGCAAGGGTAACTGGACGTGAGAACACATTCCCTGGGATCCCTCTTAGAAGGTTAACGAACCTGGAGTAGGTCGCTTGCAAGCCAATGAAAAAAGTTTTTGTTTGTTTACGTGAGTTAAGCGTAGTAGAACTTGAAAGGGTGGAAAGTTGAAAGTTCTCAGCTGTGGATATCCTTCTAACTATGCTACAGTGCGGCAGTACTCACTTGTACTCTCTTGGCGTTAACCTGCATTAGCCTACATTTACTGCATTGCTCCGGGAGCTCTTGGGTTCTTGCATTATTGAGCTAGCGCCTTTTTGAGGGGTATGATTTCCTCATGGTCTGTGGGTCAGGTGGGCCAGAATTTTAAATGTCCCGGCTACAATTTTTTCTTTAAAAATTTTTTTATTTATTTTTTTTTTCTTGAAGTTGATTCCAGTCTGAGGACTAGTTTGAGTTATGGCTTCATAAAAAATACAAAAGCAGACATCTAAAGCAGATTGAATCTTCTAGCACTGGAAGCACTAATCTGCAGAGAGGTGAGCACAGTTTGTCAGAAATGAAACCACGGTTGGAACAGGACATTCTTGAAAAGCAGCGCGTGCTGGGGAGCAGGATCATATCATAACTCAAGTAAAACCACTTTGTGTCTTGTTTTGCTTTATTGGCATTGAGGTTTCTGTTACTATGATATCACCCTACACTTACCGTACAATACTTGGCAAAAGTATGTGGACACCTCATATCCAACATCTCATCCAAAATTATGGGCAATAATATGGAGTTAGTAGACCCTTTGCTGCTATAACAACCTCCACTGTTCAGGGAAGGCTTTATACTAGATGCTGGATCACTGCTGCAGGGAATTGGTTCCATTCAGCCAGAAAAGCAATTGTGAGGTCTGGCACTGATTGGTCGATTAGGCCTGGCTCGCAGTTGGCTTTCCAATTGATCCCAAAGGTGTTGGATGGGGTAGAGTTCAGGGCTCTGTGTAGGCCAGTCTAGTTCTTCCACACCGTTCTTGACAAAACCATTTCTATATGGACCTCACTGTGTGCCCAGAGGCATTGTCATGCTGAAACAGGAAAGGGCCTTCCTCAAACTGCTGGGGAAGCACAGACTCGTCTAGAATGTGATTGCATGCTGTAGCATTAAGATTTGCCTTCACTTGAACTAAGGGGCCGAGCCCAAACCACAAAAAACAGCCCCAGACCAAGGGGCGTCCAGATACTTTCGCTCATACAATGTCTGTATGCAGAGGGTACATACAGAAAACTGAATGCAAACATACTGGCCGGCTTAATTAATATGTCATTAATATGAGTCGTCTCCATAGCATTTCTGCTTAATGACTCTGCTGTTCAAAATCAATGCAGGCTGTTCATAAATATAGGATGTAATTCATGTGTAACAAGCCAGAGGGAAAAATCAAACAGTTATGAAGTGTAGGCCGTATTAATCAATGTTTCTAATAATACTGCAATTAGTCAGGTCCATAGGGGAATGCCAAGCACTACAGTGAAACAAAATGCTTTACATTTCTAGCAAAGTGGTTTTTAATATAAGAAACAGGCAGCGTTTGTCATATCGTGATGGATGACAGTAGGCTTCAGCTAATCGATTTTACTTCTAAATTTATTTAAAGTAAGTGTCTTTTTTCCATTTGTGAGTCTATGGATCTAGTCTGTGTTTCACCACATCTAGCTTTATTTACCTCTGTCACAGTCAATAACAAGACCTATACGTCAGAGAAGGTACTTACGAGAAGGTAAAATAGATAAATACATTACGAAATCAAATATGTACAAAACATATTTTAATGTGACACATGGTTTGACTGTGACGGTGATTAATTACACTTTTACTGATTGCACTCCTTTTTTGCTGTTACATTGTTATTAATATATATATTTTTTTTTGCATTGTGATCTTGTTGCTTTGCAACAAGTTGTACATTTTGCTTTTGGTGTAATCCTCATGTATTTACCCTAACAGGCCTGACTAGTTTAATGTTGATCCTAGGTTTTCACATATGGCGGTCGCTGAGAATTTACCTCCCACCTGCAGGGTTGCTGTTTGCCCTTAAACCCCGATTTATGCACTTGTCTTCTCATCGTGCAGTAAGTCACTCTGGATAAGAGTGTCTGCCAAATGCCAGTACTTTAATGTTATTTTAAAAGCTAGCGTATATTGTTACCAGATGTATAGTTATCCAATATGAAAGTGACTTGGACTGCCGTACTTCTATTACACTGAACTCAGCATATTTTCACATATTTTGCAGATTACATTAAGCTGAGATTAATATGTGTTATCTTACGTATGACCCCCTGCGCGGTGAACACATAATTATTACAAAGCCAGTGTTAAACAAAGATGCTTATTACAAAATGTTGCATCACGTACGAATGTGTTGCGTTTTTGTTTCGTTCATCTTTTGGTGTGACGGCTGACCTAAACTACACTCACGCGCCTCACATTTGATCGTGCTCAGAAAAATCTCTCGTTTTTTCCACGAATAGAGTTTTGAGTATTGAAAACTATTGAGTACTGCGCCTGATATTCTAATGAAGATCTCGTCACCATAAACCTGATTAATTAAATGGGATTCACAAATGTCACAGTGCGGAGACAGTTATCAGAGCTTACTTGCACGCACAGTCATGGTTGTCAACACAGACACGTATCGCATTGGCATTTCGTCGTGCTAATTCAGCCCACTCTTGCCCAACTTGCAAGACGAAGCTCACGAGCTCATTTGAAAAGGTCAATACGAGTATCGGTGCTACAAAATGGGACGAATGACACAGTCAGTCAGCAAGAAGAAGCGTTAGGGTTACAATACATATTTTACTTGCCAATTTATTTAATTTTTTTGTTAATCCAAAGCGGCGTACAATGAGAGCATCAACGGGGTTAACTGTGCCGCTGAGCATTACGGGACATTTAGACTTATTTTTGTCCCATCTGGAACTCACAGATGTGTCATCCTTCTGGTGATCTTACATGTGGAAATTTTGTGCAAGTGTTGCTGACATTTTTAGTTTTTTTTTCGGTTGGGGGGGGTGGTTGGGCAGGGGGTCCTGGTGTGTGTGTGTGGGGGGGGGGGGCAGGGGGTGGAGGTGGTTGATAGAACGCCTTACAATGTGTGCCTTTTGTTTTTATGTGCTGCAGACTACGAGACAGCAAGAGAGTTGTGCAAATCAGCCGACAGTAGGAATGATGCAAAGACATAAAGACAAAAGACAATGACAAAGATTGACGTAGACTAATGTGTTTAATTGATAGCACTGACAGTAAAAAAAAAAAAAAAGAAAAACAAATTAGAACAAAAGGGGAAAATTACATTTAAAGCAAACTGCGAAAAGTAAAAATAAAAAAATAAAAAGTTGATTTGAGGACTTTTGGAGAGAAAAGTGATTTGTGAAAGGGCCTCCATGTGTGGATGTGTTTTTTTTTTTTTTTCTGCAAATTGAGCACAGGCACTTTCAGTGATGTCACAGTGCCTGGAACGCCCGAGGTGCCGGGAAAGCGAGGGAGTGTGAATATATTTAAAAGCTCTGTTTGTTTGCGCCACCACGCCCGCCGCGTGAATAGAATACCAACCCAAAGGGAAACGCGGCCAGTGTTCCCCTCGGAGTGAGTTTATTAAGCTTCATAATTAGACGAGGATTTGTTTCTCCTCCGTTTCCTCGAGCCGAGCAGGGGAGGGTCTTCTTCTCCTCCTTCTTTTCGAGAGCGGCTTAGAGTGACAGCGGCAATACAACAGCGCTGTGCTGTCTTTGAGGAGCTGGCAATGGGGGGTGGAGGGGGGGGGGCGGGGGGGGGGCACTAATTCTGTCCGAGGGCGAGAAAGAAATAGGAGTGCCACTGTGCCCCCTCTCTGTTCCTCATTTTCTTTTTGCACGTATTCACTCTTTCTTTTTCAGAGAGATAGATGGAGAGAGAGAGAGAGTGTTTGTGTGTGTTAGTGTGAGAGATACAGGAAGTGAGAGAATGTGTGTGTGTGTGTGTGTGTGTGGTGTATGTGTATGTTTGTGTGAGTGAGAGTGTGAGAAGATATGCATGTGTGTGTGTGTGGCGTGGTGTGGTGTGTGTGTGTGTGTGTGTGGGAGAGAGAGAGAGACACGGAGAGAAAGAGACGGAGGAAGAGAGAGAGAACGGTGTCTTCAATCAGAGGCGGGCTGAGAGGTAGCAGATGTCGCTAACGCGGTGGGCAGCGGGGTCGGTCCTGCGCGGCGACCTCGCGAGCTTTATCTTCCACTGAGCCCGGAGAGAGAGAGAAAGGGAGAGCGGCTCAGAGCCTCAGGCTTTAAATCAGCGGGGATGTGTGTGTGTGCGTGCGTGTGTGTGTGTGAACTCGCTCCAGTGGTACGGCACAAAGAGAGAGGCCCTGTCGCGCTCCTTCACACAGGCAGGGCAGTCCTCGCATTTTCCTGGGTGGGAAAACCCGCACCCCAAACCCAAACCCCCCTCTTACCACCACACCCTTCCCTTTGTACCCCCCCCCCCCCCCACCCCCTTTGACAGCTGCGCTCGGATTGCCGGAACGAATCGGGGCGATTCAGGCCACCAGCTGGGGTGAGACAAAACGGGACCTCCCCCTTTTTTGAGTAGGAGGGGGGAGGGGGGGGGGGACAGAGCTTTGGGAAAAGAAGGGGGCGAACACCCGGGCTGGGGCAGCCCCAACAAACCACCATGGGATCGCATTGGACACGGTCAATATTGAGACAAGCTCTTCAAACCCCCCGAGCGACGGAGAGCAGTAGCCATCGCGCGGCGACCGTCCCTAAATGAGCGGAAAAGGGGCGTGACGCGAGGTACAGGGATTACCCTGGTTCACCTAATTAGAGCGTGAAAAGGGCCTCTTTAACGAGGCCAGCGCAGGGAAGGGCCGGGACGAAAAGGCGGCGGAAGAGATTAGCACGAGGCCAAACAAACGCGACTGATGTTCTGGAGGCCTCCCGGGAGCCCTCTCAGCTTCCGCGCCTAAAGGAACTTCCGTTCCTACCCTGGGATTTTGGGAACACATTTATTTATTTATTTTTTTAAATATATATTTTCATGGGCTTTCCAGCTTTGTTGGGCAGGATGTTGAAGAGAGACAGAGGAAGAACAGGGACGAGAGAGAGGGAGAGACGTGCGACGAAGGTTGTGCAGTCGGACTCGAACCGCCAACGTCGCGGCTCGTGAAGAGCACGTGGACAGTGCTCTACAGCAGGGATCAGCAGCAGTTCTCGGTCCTCAGGGGGGCCGAGAACTGCTGGCTTTCCACCCTCCCTTTGCCTGGGAGTCGGGTGTGAAGACAGCCTGGCCAATCAGTAGCACTAATTACCCGGGAGAAAAGAAAACCAAGGCCGGATTTGGATTCGAGGGCCAGAGTTGATGATCTCTGCTCTACAGGCTACGCCACGAGACACCCCGGGAACACAATTCTAATAAAGTAGAACTTTATTAATCCGCCCCAAAAAGAGGAAATTGCGTTATCACAGACGCCATCACTGGCTGCACACAATTATTGTACACACTGCAAGGCAAGAAAGAACATAAATCAAAAATAGAACATACATACACATAGACAAAGATGTCCATTTTCTCCTTGAGGTAATATTAGGCATTAGACATTAGTCATTAAACAGTTAAAATTATTCTTCAGTCACCTTGTGTTGGGCACAAATGGCCTCTCAGTTTGTACCTCTCAGTGAATATTTTTGGAAATACAAACCTATTACTGAATCAGTGTCTACGTTTTATCAATAAATTGGGCCTCACTCGCGAAACATGTGTACGATCACATTTGATCATAAACTGTGTAAGAACGTTTCCAAGAACATTTCAGCATTCATAAATTTTTTTCATATCTGTCTTTGTTCATGGCTGTTTCCTTATGCAAATCACATGAACAGTATTTCACATAGAATTTACTAACAGCCAGCATTCTTCATCTCATACACCTGGGATACACACAAAAAGGTTTTTTTTGTAGGGACATTTTTAAGAACAAATGTAAGAATAATTTAAGAAAAGTTTTGTGAATGAGGCCCATTGTGGTGAGGATGACTCGTAGTGTCTCGGATACAAAACACGTGTACAAATTTTTTTCGGAAACACAACACAGTGAGCAAAGACAGGAATCTAGACATGTAGGGGGTGAAAATCTAGGTTGACAGACATTTTGACAGAAACGGACTAGGTTAAGCCCAATACAGTTCAGGTTTTACCCGGATATAGCCTGGCTACGTCTTCATCGGCTAGAAAGCTTTCACTTTTCAACCAAATGTGGCCGGGTTTTCACCATACTGCCTAGACAAGCCTTTGGGTGGTTCTATGTTTGGTATGTTAAGTCTCTCAATGGACAGAGGGGGCGACAGTGAGCTCACTTATGATCACGGCCTTATTCTCATGTCGTTGTTCTTCCTTTCCTGTTTCAAGGCTTGAGTGCAACTGCTGAATCTTCAGCACCTGGGATGTGCTGCAAACTTAAGACGTTTGAAATCACCACCATTCGCATTTTTTTATTTATTATATATTTATTTATTTATCTATCTAATTGATTTTTGCTGGTACTGGTTAAGAAGGTCCCGGGGTTCAAATCCCAGGCTGGGCCTTTCTGTGCGGAGTTTGCATGTTCTCCCCGTGCCCGCGTGGGTTTCTTCTGGGTACTCCGGTTTCCTCCCACAGTCCAAAGACATGCAGGTAGGCTGATTGGAGACTCAAAATTGCCCATAGGTAGGAGTGTGTGAGTGAATGGTGTGTGCCCTGCGATAGATTGGCGACTTGTCCCGGGTGTATTCCTACCTCTTGCCCAGTGCACACTGGCATCGGCTCCAGCACCCCCGCAACCATGCCCAGGGTAAGCGGGTGTAGATAATAGATGGATGGATGGTACTGGTTTGAAAACAGAGGATGGATATTGTATCACGTATGCACACATTTTTCCTGTTCCTGGATTCTTCATTACAAAAGAAGTACTCGGGTAAAATATGTTTTACATGAATAAACCCAACGTACCTCGGTTTTCCTGTCTTTAGTGTGTAAATAACTCTGTAGGAGCAGCATCCCCAATTTATGGAGCTCCCATGGTATGTGACAAAAGTGAATCGACAACACAGTAAGTTGAGTTGAATTTTAAACAGCAAGGGAGAAATCAATGAAGAGGGAACCGCAGTAGTGAACAGATGCACTGGTGCATGATGGGAAACATTAACGGAATGCTTTTGTGAGCAGCTTTAATAAGACAGTTCAAGTAATTTAACTGAATTAGATTCAGAAACGCTCCCCTATGATTTAATGAATCATCAACAGGAATCACACCTAGCGGGAGTTACAGTTAAATCCAAACACTGTTATTATGCAGGAGGAAGTAAGTCATTTTGATATTTAATTGAAAAAAAGATGCCCAAGCTTCAAAGAGGAATGCTGTGTGACTTTAAAAGGACAAGGTTGAATGTTTTTTTTTTTTTTTTTTTTTTTTTTTACATGAAACTAAATAAGCTTTGCTTTTTTTGGGAATAGTGTTGTAATTTTCTTTAGCTTGAAATACTGTTGGTTATTGCTCTGTGCCTGGGAACTCATTTTGTATTATCGGTCTGTTGATGTACAATTAATGTAGCTGGACTTGAAAAGTGTAATATGAAATGTCATGTTGCTCTGTACAGCAAAATGCTTTGACAAAGTTAGTTAATCTGCAGATGTGTTTATATGAGTCCAATAGGCATTACATATACTCTGTTGGAGCTGAAGGTACATCAACCATGTTGATCTTACACTGAGCATTTCACTGGGTACATTTTACATTTTAGCCCCACCCAGTGGACAGTTGTTGACCCTTTAAATTCCCTCAGTGGCAAAGAGTTTCAAAAGCCCAGCAACCACAAAATGTGCTGAGAATTATGACATTGGGGATAACTTTGCATCTCATTTCAGGAAGTGACAGGAGTCTCAGCAATAATGGGGTGGTGGTGGGGGGTTATGGGATACGATACACAGTAAAATGTGTTAATTCAACTCTAACAGGGTAGGTACGAGTCCAATAGGGACAATATGTACTCTGTAATATTTTACTTAACACTGAGCATCTTACTGTGCAAAAAAACGATAGACTGTAGATAGAATGAGAGAAAAGTGTCCTCAAAATGAAATGAGAGGTTGACGATTGAGAGGCGGTGGAGACAGAAAAGAGGTAGGGTGTAAACACCCTGCTTCCTGATGATGACATATGTGTTGCATTTTAATGGTGCTCTATCTGATCGTGGGCCTTGCATGCATGTACTGTATTTGCTGCACCATACCCCTGAGACACAAGCTCAGAACCTCAATTAAAATGGCTGCTGTTCTTTAACCCCTTTGACTGCTGCCATAGTACTGGTCTCATCTGAAAGGCAGCACCTTGGGAGTGTGTTTGTCAAGAGTCAGAATTACTATAAGTTATTACTAAAATAAAATAACAGCAGCTCAAACAGATACAGAAGCTTTCTTTTCCCCTTGCCTAATACATTTATTTGTTTATTTGTTTGCCATGATAAGGAAACTGACTTCATCATGATTTGTGGCATCCCTGGTTTTCAGGACACACAAAAGGCATGGAGTCCTCGTTTTGATTGAGCTTGTTTTGTGTCAACTCATTTTACAAAATAAGGACCTGCTGCTGCTGAAACATAACACTGCGAGAGTAAAATGGTTATAGAGACAGAATCATGAGTTTTAACGCTTTCACACGGTAAATTGTACTATGAGATTAATTGAAAATTTCATTGTAAAAAAAATAAAAAGAAGCAAATAAACCAAACCAGTTTCAGCCTGAAATGTGGCCTGTGATCTTCTGACCACAAAGCACAGTTAACCCGGAAAACATAATTTACATCTGGCTAGTTCTATAATTCAGGCACTCAACAGTCCAGAAGACCTTGAAGTCGTTACCACCGTCCAATAAGCAGTTCTCTCTGTCAGCAGAGCAGTGGCTCTGCTCTCCAGAACAACAGAGCTGCAATCCTGTACAATTTCACACCATCTTTCCTGCAAAATGGAAGTCTGGAAATAGCTGTTCTTTCAGTACCAGGCGGTGGAACTACCGCTATATAACAGAATCTGACCTGATTAGCTATCCGCTAAAATGCTCCTTTAAAAAGACGCAAAAAAGGGATGCCCTTTCCAAAAGAGCAGGAATTATTCCACTTTCCCCAGTGAACACTTTGGGGCATATCTGGGCCAGACTGTCATTCTGAGGTGTGACAGATCGCGCATGTCTCAGTGAAAAACAGAGAAAGGAGGGCAGGGAGACACAAACCAGTGGCTACACTAATCTGACTCCGTGATGCATGAATTTTGCTCCTTTGCCTCCTGGCACACTTTCTAGCAGGAAGGGGCAACCCTCTGAGAGGAAAAAGGAGAAATTAAAAAAATGATTTTTTTTTTTTAAAGGATAAACGCTGAAAACATGTGGATACGCTTCTTTTTGCAAATATTTACATACTGTGGAAGGCTGAATAGGTTATTTTTTTAAAGTGTTTTAATCTTAATGGGCTACAGGTTTCGATCAAATGTAAATGTTGAAAAAAAAAAATGAAGATGAAACACTGAAAACACCAGGAATGATTTGGTTTGCGTTTTCTCTCGCTTGTGGTGGGGGTGAGGTGGCCTGTTATTCTGCGGCACGATGGACAAAGTGATTCAAGTGCAAGTGACCTAAGCAACAAAGGGAGAGGCGGATAGAACAGTTTAAAGGTTAAAGGAAAGGGGTTTTTTAGAGTGTGCTGCTCTCCATACACTCCAAAGTGCCAGAGATCGGGGTACAGTACTTGAAATTGTGGCCGTTTGGTTGCTTCTTCCACTGGTGGTGCAGTCATTGCCCATCAAGCATTGCACCTCATGCTGAGAGGAAGGAAGTAAACATTTTTAACTAAACTGCATCATCTTGAGGTTTATATTTTAAGCTGGAGCACAAGCGAGGTTCTGTGGTTTCAAAATGGGGAAGGATAAAAAGCATGTAAAAACGCTTCTTTCTGCAAATATTTACATACTGTGGAAGGCTAAAAAGGTTTTTAAAAAGTGCTCTAATCTTAATGGGCTCCAGCTTTTAGATCAAAATGTACAGTGCCTTTCAAAATTATCCCTTGACATATATAAAATAGCAACACTGTAATAATAGATTATGCAATTACAAATAATACAAAAATGTAGCTGCATCTTAATTTTCAAATACATGGAAACATTCCACAGTAATAATTAAATTAATGCATTTTGTGCATCAGTGCATCCTCTCTTTATAAGGATAAGCATACTGAGTCATCTTCAATGCTGTTTTAAGAGATTACAGACTTTGGCATTCCTTCTTACAGAATCTCTTGATGATCCTTCAGATACTGGTATCCTCTACTGAATTTCCCACTTCAATCAAAACCACTCATGTTCGTCAGTTTGTCTTGCTGAAAGATTTTGAGCTTATTGGTGGAGCCAATTTGATTTTTGCCGAAATTTCCTTGATACGTGCTGAGTATAATGTTCATCATTCCATTGATATTAACAAGAACACCAGAACATGTAGATGAAAAACAGCCGCAAAATGTAAAAGACCGACCACCATACTTCACAGTAATTATGTCATTCTTTTCAACCTAAGCACCCTTCTTCTGATACCAAACCACTGTAAAGGGAAAAGAAAAGGGGGCCAAGTACAGAGCCTTGTGGGATGCCCGTTGGTTGGTGATGGGTACGAGTTAAGCTACCATCCCAGGAAACCCTAGAGGAGAGTCCAGATGAATAAAACTCAATTTGCGTCAGAACTGTGCCCCAGCAAAGGTGCAGAGTCGAGAGAGAGTAGGAGCTGGTGGTCTATATTGTCAAAAGCTACAAAATGTTCCAGATGCCAGGGAGGATGCTTCAACTGACGCTTGATTGAAGGAGACATGGGGTGCCTTAGAAGAGTGACCCACCCTGAAGCCAGAACAGAAGGATAAGGAAGAAGGGGGTATGGAAGGTAATACTGTGAGATTAAGAAAGGGAGATGATTAGATGCTGCATTTCAGAGGCTTATATTCTCTGATTGGTCATAATTTGGTGTTTGACAACCATTTGGTAAAGCCTATAGGCATGGCAATGGCTTCTGATGATATATTTGGAGACTCTGTCCCCAAGATGCAACCATGATTAATAGATCTCCAGCTGTGGTCCTTGGATTTTTATTCATCTTCCACCAGGCTGGTTTATCACTGCTCCAGTGATTCAAAAGAACTTAATCATTGACCTAATGGCGAGTGGTGTTTTCTGTGTTTTTATTTTTATTTTTTGTATTGGTTTGTAAGCATTTATTGACTTGTGAAGATGAACAAACCTTGTGAACATGAACAAGCCTTTATCTTGTTTCATCTGAGAGTAAAACAGCAAGTGAAACATTGGTTTCCTGTTTCACCATAGTGAAACAGAAGGCCATAGAAAGCCACAACACAGTCCCCTAAGATTAACATGAACCTGGCAAAAGTAGCAGATTCAATACGGTAAATGCAATATAATCTCTGTTGGATTTTAGAAGAATAATTAAGAAAATGTATATTATTAGTTAAAAATCTTTTCCCCCCTCTCATTAGTACAAAATAATATAATTTTTCAGCTTTTTTGAGCATACAACCCATTACCTGTAGTGTTTATTTTAGACAGCCAATTTTTATCAGGGGTGTCATTCGAAGTACCTGGAGGAAAACCAATGCGGACACGGGGAGGACATGCAAACTCCACACAGAAAGGCCCATGCCAGGATTTGGGACTTTTAATTATTTTCAGAGGACAGCAGAGGATGGCCTTTATTTCTACTTTTTCAGTTGTATTGTTTGTGGTACTTCTAATTTTAGGATTCACACAGGGGCAGGAAATGTGAGTCATACTGCATGTCTTTGAAAAGAATTTGCATTAACTTAGATAGTTTTGTGCCGAAGCAAACACTTCACACTTCCATAGAGAGGCAGTTTGGATCAGTGCAACTGAATCTTCTGTGTGTATATTTGGTTGGAAAGTTGACACTGAAAACCATGCTGGTATGTGTCTGGCTAGTCAGCAGTCTGATTCACATGATCTCAGGTGAGTTGATCATTTTATCTGACCCATTGATGTTTTCAAAGAGCTTCACTCAAACCTTAAATATAAGCTTGCAGTTACAGCCGTGTGTCTAGGTGCTATCTAGAGTGCCATAGAGGTATAGAGAGAATGAGGCACAGACTTCTGGGTATCATTTTCAACTGCTAAGCCTGCTGTCTTTTTCTTGTGTTGAACTGAGTGTAGTTTTCAATATAGGGAAAAAAACACTGTGTTGCCTTGTGGGCTTGTAAGTATCAATTATTAGATTGTGACTGCATTTAAAGAGGCTGCACATAAAACTGTGCATGACTGAAAACAGTGTACTTGACTGATTTGAACATGAAGTGATTGTTTCTTTGGAAATGTGTATGTCAGGATTCTGCTCAGTTTCTGATTTTCCTTTTATTGGCTGCCAGACAGCGGCACTTCAGTTTTGTGTTTCAGTTCGTTCTCCCTCTTTGGTGTTTAATTGTATTATTGTTTTCAATTATTCAATCATTGTTTTTGCTCGTGTCTCATTCTCCCTTCCCTCTCTGGTGTGATTGTAAATTGTGCCTTCCTGTGTCTGGTTAGCCTTCTGTCTATTTAAGTTCTTTACTTTCCTGTCTCGGGTGCTGGTTCCTTGTGTATCTGCCCGTGTGTGTGTGTGTGTGTGTGTGTGTGTGTGTGTGTGTGTGCGCGTGCGTGCGTGCGTGCGTGCGTGCGTGCGTGCGTGCGTGCGTGCGTGCGTGCGTAAAGTCTTTGTTTAAACTTTCCTTTTGAGCTTAGTTTTTTTTTTACACTCCGCACTTGGGTCCTTACCCCAAACCCTGACAGAATAGTGCAAAATATCAAATATAAATTACAAAATATATATTTACCTCGGTGGACGTTTAAATCTGAAACGGGTTAAACTCATGCTCCCAACTCCATGACAAAACCCAGAAATTCATGGAAAAACTTCTGATTTTAGAGTGAAGAAACACATCTTTTAAACTTTGAACTCATATCTATGAACACTACTTAATCTGTTCTGGATAAAGGTATTTATCTAATATGGAAGGAGTACTGTTCCTATAATAATTGTAAATAGTTGTGAACAAAATGCATTTTAACTCATTAAAAACCCACAGTGCCAACTACCTACCTAATGAACGAGTGATTTGTACTTATTTCAATGATGTTTATGTTACATTTATATGACATTTTGGAGACATCATTGTCCAGAGTAGCATACATGCCTATTTCCCTGACCATTGTCCTATAGACCACAATGAAAATAAGCCCTTGGCTTTATAGTGTTTTATTCCTTCAAATTCTTTTGGTATTTGGGGCATCTCTGCTCAGAGTGGCCACATGTATTTTTTAATGATCTTCAAAGAAAAGAAAGAATTTCAGTTAATCAATCCCCATACCAGAGACTCATAATAAGTCACTCTCTGTTGCAGGCTGTTCTCTATCTGCACCCACAGAGGTCACTGGGCACACAGGAGGCTCCGTGGTCCTGCCTTGCTACTGCACTGAGGGACAACTAACACTGAACTCTGCCGGATGGTTTTTTCATCATGATAGTTCATGTATCGTACTTTGGTTGTATCCTACTACAGTGTACGACCGATACAAAGACCGGGTGATTATTTCTAGCACCCCAGGAAACCTGTCTCTCCGTCTCTCAGATCTCACTCTGTCAGATGGGGGTACATACAGGTGTGAAGCAGATGGGCACCACAGAGACATCATTCTCACAGTGAAAGGTAAATTTGACCACATTTGCCCATAGCATGTCAAGGACGGGGTGACACTGGGTGACACAAGGGCTCTATGAGTTTTATGTAACTTTACAGTAAATGTATTTGTTTCATTGCACAAACATGCAGAATAAAAACCATCATTATAGAATGAGTCACATTACTTCTGCGCCAAGGTTGAGTGGAAGTTTAATCTTAGGTTTGCACTGTGAATTTTGATAAGAGGTTCTGTTTTAAACCTTAAATTTCCTTTATCTATTTCTCATTAGATTATTTTGATGCATTAAACGGCATGCAGGATTTATTGATATTATGGCAGAATCAAGTACAACATCCCTTCTGCAATGTTTGAGTACTTCAAGGCTTGCTTCACATGGGTGTCTTCAGCAACAACTAACCAACGTGTTGTAACTGGAATTCTTCCCTTTCTGTCTCTTTCCCCTCTTTTTCTTCCCTCACTCTCTCTCACTATCTCATTCTCTCTCTCTCTCTCTCTCTGCAGAGTGTGTTCTGTCTGATTCTAAAACCATACACATCACTGGGCTCACAGGAGACTCAGCCATCCTGTCATGTGCCTGTACTGATGTGCAGAGGAAACCTGAATGGTTCGAATGGACTGCATATCCAGGAGGCCAAAGAACTGTTATATTTTCACAAAGTCCACCCAGTGTCAACGATCGCTACAAACGCAGAGTACAGGTGTTGGACTCCATTTCCCCTGGGAACCTGTCTGTCCGTCTCTCAGATCTCACTCTGTCAGATGGGGGTACATACAGGTGTGAATCAGATGGAAACCACAGAGACATTACTCTCACAGTTATACATAGATTTGACGAGTTGTGTTTAAAAGTATAAATGGGCTGTGGGAACTCTTCAAATGACAACATTCTATGGGTGCCTATTTACACTGACGTTTCTCTGAAAACTTTTCATTTATTGCAACCACAAATTAGGGACACGTTTTAAAATATAAACAAGACTAGGTCAAAACTTAGTATATGGCTGGACCAAACTGGCCGACCAATGGTGTAACTTCATCAGTCACTCACTCAGTCACAGACATTGGCGTTTATATAGGGCTGGCCCCGCTGCTGCGGTCCAGCCAAAAACGGAGGACAGCAAAAGGTGGCCTTTATCAATTTTCTCTTGAAATTTATTTATGCTTTTTGAATAAGTACTGTTCCAGGTAATTCTAATTTTAGGATTCACACAGTAGCAAGAAATGTCACTCATGCAATACACCATTGAAAAAAAAAGTGCTAGCTGAAAAAGAAGCAACTACTTCACACTTGCACCGAGGCAATTTGCATCAGTGTAACATAATCTTCTGTGTATTCATTTTATGGAGTTTAAAACAATGAAAACCATGCTGGTCTGTGTCTGGTTAGTCAGCAGTTTGATTCACATGATCTCAGGTGAGTTGATTATTTTCTCTGTCCTATTGATGCTTTCAAAGAGCTTCACTCAAACCTTAAATATATGCTTGCAGTTACAGCTGTGTGTCTATGTGCTATCTATAGTCCCATAGAGATAAAGAGAGAATGAGGCACAGACTTCTGGGTATCATTCTCAACAGCTGAGCCTGCTGTCTTTTTCTTGTGTTAAACTGAGTGTAGTTTTCAATATAGGGAAAACACTGTTCTGCTGTGAGCTTGTAATGATCAATTATTAGATTGCGATTGCATTTAAAGAGCCTGTACATAAAACGGTGCATAACTGATAATAGTGAACTTGACTGATTTGAACGTGAAGTGATTGTTTCTTTGGAAATGCATAGTGCAGAATATCAAATTTATATTACAAAATATATATTTACATTAGTGCCTGTACATAAAACTGTACATAACTTCAAACAGTGTACTTGACTGATTTGAGCCTGAAATGATTGTTTCTTTGGAAATGTGTATGTCAGGATTCAGCTCAGTTTCTGTTTTTCCTTTTATTGGCCGCCAGATGGCGGCACTTCAGTTTTGTGTTTCAGTTTGTTCTCCCTCTTTGGTGTTTAATTGTATCATTGTTTTCAATTATTCAATCATTATTTTTGCTTGTGTTTCATCTCCCTTCCCTCTCTGGTGTGATTGTGAATTGTGCCCTCCTGTGTCTTGTTAGTCTTCTGTCTATTTGAGTTCTTTGTTTCCCTGACTCGGGTGCTGGTTCCTTGTGTTTCTGCACCTGTGTATCTGCCCAAACCATGCGAGTGCCTGTCCATGAAGTCCAACACAGGCCTGGAGTCTGTCCACTCCAGTAAAATTCCATGATCAATTGTGTCAAAAGCTGCACTCAGGTCGAGGGATACAAGAACCGATACAGATACGGTCGGCTGACAGTAGTAAATCATTTGTAACCTTGATAAGAGCAGTTTCTGTGCTGTGGTGGGGTCTAAACCCTGATTGGAATACTTCAAGGATACCGTTAGAGCTAAGGTGTGCACTTAGTTGCTTAGCACTGTTCCTATGCTAATTGTAAATAGTTGTGAACAAAATGCATTTTAACTCATTAAAACCCAAAGTGCCAACTACCTAATGAACGAATGGTGATTTGTACTTATTTCAAACATGTTTATATTGCATTTATATTACATTTTGGAGACATTATTGTCCAGAGTGGCATACATGCCTATTTCCCTGACCATTGTGCTATACTGCCACCAGGTCTTAACGGACCACAATGGAAATAAGCCCTTGGCTTTATAGTGTTTTATGGTATCCTCGATG
This sequence comes from Anguilla rostrata, assembly GCF_018555375.3. NCBI lineage: Eukaryota > Metazoa > Chordata > Actinopteri > Anguilliformes > Anguillidae > Anguilla > Anguilla rostrata. The sequence goes on along the minus strand of NC_057940.1, from coordinate 7,490,955 downwards.
GTCAACTGCACCAAATCCAATTTGTAAAATTTACACCACGATTAAGTTTCAAATATTGGAACATTTGAGAAGAACATTGTTGATTGAACTGAGAGTTCATTGAATAGGTCAAAGCACACCCCTTTAAATGTTGATTTCAAGCACAATATATCAGTAAGGTAGTGAAGACTTGCATTCTATCAACTAAGTAAACCATCCCTCACATAGTGTTGAAAAAGGCTTGCATTAGGTGCTTCCTATAGATATCATTATAAAGAAAAAGATTTGCCTGTATTGCAACCCTTGCCAATGTATTCTTCTAACGGCCATGGTCGAAAAAACAAATTAAATGCTTTCTTGTTTTTCTTCAGTTTTGTTGAGCTGTGTGGTCAACAAAAAGCCAGTAGACTTTTTTTTTTCTCCACAGTGTCATTTCTTGAACAAACATTTTATATGAACAATTCATGTTTTTGTCAAGTGACTGGGTAGACTTGTATACCATTGTATTTGATATATGTTCCGTAATAACCACACACAAGTGCAATGAAACTGGATGCCAAACCACCATCTGTGTTCAGGCAAGAAACACAGTTGAGAACTACCACCATATAACAGGGTCAGGCCTGATTAGCTGTCCGCTAAAATCCTCCTTTAAAAAGACGCAAAAAAGGGATGCCCTTTCCAAAAGAGCAGGAATTATTCCACTTTCCCCAGTGAACACTTTGGGGCATATCTGGGCCACACTGTCAGTCTGAGGTGTGACAGATTGCGCATGTCTCAGTGAAAAATAGCGAAAGGAAGGCAGGGAGACACAAACCAGTGGCTATGCTAATCTGACTCCGTGATGCATAAATTTTGCTCCTTTGCCTCCTGGCACACTTTCTACCAGGAAGGGGAAACCCTCTGAGAGGAAAAATGAGAAATTAAAAAAACATTTTTTTTTTAAAGGATAAACGCAGAAAACATGTGGAAACGCTTCTTTCTGCAAATATTTACATACTGTGGAAGGCTGAATAGGTTTTTTTTTTTTTAAATTGCTTTAATGTTAATGGGCTACAGGTTTCGATCAAATGTAAATGTAAAAAAAAAAAAAAATGAAGATGAAACACTGAAAACACCAGAAATTATTTGGTTTGCGTTTTCTCTCGCTTGTGGTGGTGATGAGGTGGCCTGTTATTCTGCGGCACGATGGACAAAGAAATTCAAGTGCAAGTGGCCTAAGCAACAAAGTGAGAGGCGGATAGAACAGTTAGTTTGCTGTTTAAAGGATAAAGGAAAAAGGTTTATTAGAGTGTGCTACTCTCCATACACTCCTAAGTGCCAGAGATCTGGGTACAGTAGTTGAAATTGTAGCCGTTTGGTGGCTTCTTCCACTGATGGTGCAGTCATTGCCCAACAAGCATTGCACTTCATGCTGAGAGGAAGAAAGTAAATGTTCTTAACTAAACTGAATCATCTTGAGGTTTATATATTTAGCTGGAGCACAAGCGAGGTTCTGTGGTTTGAAAATGGGGAAGGATAAAAAGCATGTGAAAACTGCAGTGGCTCTGAAGTGCAAAACACAAAAACAAAAATAAAATGCAAAAACAAAAACTTTCAGCCCAGAGGTGCAGATTCAACATACAAAAACAAAAACATGCAGCCCTGAAGTACAAAATACAAATACAAAAAGAAAATGCAAAAACAAAACTTTCAGCCCTGAGGTGCAAAACACAAACATACAACAACTAGCAGCCCTGAGCTGCAAAACACAAACATACAAAAACAAAAGCGTGCAGCCCTGAGGTGCAGATGCAGCATCCAAAAACAATAACTAGTAGCCCTGAAGTGCACTATTGCTACTAGTTATTGTTTTATATGTTGCATTTGCACCTCGGGGCTGCTTGTTGTTGAATGTTCCTGTTTTGCACTTCGGGGCTACTAGTTTTTGTTTTTGTATGTTGTATCTGCACCTCAGGGCCGAAAGTTTTTGTTTTTGCATTTTTGTTTTTGTGTTTTGTACTTCAGAGCCACCATAGAAAACGCTTCTTTCTGCAAATATTTACATACTGTGGAAGGCTAAAAGGTTTTTAGATGCTGCGTTACATAGGCTTATATTCTCTGATTGGCCATAATATGGTGATTGGCAACCATTTGGTAAAGCCAATAGGCATGGCAATGGCTTCTGATTATATATTTGGAGACTTTGTCCCCAAGATGCAACCATGTTTAATAGATCTCCAGCTGTGGTCCTTGGATTTTTATTCATCCTCCACCAGGCTGGTTTATCACTGCTCCAGTGATTCAAAAGGACTTAATTATTGACCTAACGGCAAGTGGTGTTTTCTATGTTTTTTTATTTTTTATTTTTTGTATTGGTTTGTAAGCATTTATTGACTTGTGAACATGAACAAACCTTGTGAATATTAACAAGTGATCATGAACAAGCCTTTATCTTGTTTCATCTGAGAGCAAAACAGTGAGTGAAACATAGGTTTCCTGTTTCACCATAGTGAAACAGAAGGCCAGAGAAAGCCACAACACAGTCCCCTAACATTAACATGAACCTGGCAAAAGTATCAGATTCAATACAGTCAATGCAATATAATCTCTGTTGGATTTTAGAAGAATAATTAAGAAAATGTATATTATTAGTTAAAAATCTTTAAATAAAAATAATATAATTTTTCAGCTTTTTTGAGCATACAACCCATTACCTGTAGTGTTTATTTTAGACAGCCAATTTTTATCAGGGGTGTCACATACTTTTCCTTCGAAGTACCTGGAGGAAAACCAATGCGGACACGGGGAGGACATACAAACTCCACACAGAAAGGCCCAGGCCAGGAATATACAAATATACAAAAACAAAAACATGCAGCCCTGAGGTGCAGATGCAACATACAAAAACAAAAACCTGCATACAGTGCACTGTTGCACTTCAGGGCTACTAGTTATTGTTTTTGTATGTTTGTGTTTTGCACCCCAGGGCTGCTCTTTTTTGTTTTTGCATTTTCTTTTTGTATTTGTGTTTTTCACTTCAGGGTTGAAAGTTTTGTTTTTGCATTTTCTTTTTGTATTTGTGTTTTGCACTTCAGGGCTGCATGTTTTTGTTTTTGTATGTTGCATCTGCACCTCAGGACCACTCCTTTCTGTTTTTGTATGTTGCATCTGCACCTCTGGGCCGAAAATTTTTGTTTTTGCGTTTTCTGTTTCTTTTTGTGTTTTGCACTTCAGGGCCAATGTAGTTTTCACATGCTTTTTATCCTTCCCCATTTTCAAACCACAGAACCTCGCTTGTGCTCCAGCTAAAAATATAAACCTCGAGATGATGCAGTTTAGTTAAAAACGTTTACTTTCTTCCTCTCAGTATGAAGTGCAATGCTTGATGGGCAATGACTGCACCACCAGTGGAAGAAGCCACCAAACGGCCACAATTTCAACTACTATCTACTGCACCCCGATCTCTGGCACTTAGGAGTGAACGGAGAGCAGCACACTCTAAATAAAACCCTTTCCTTTAACCTTTAAACTCTTCTATCCGACTCTCCCTTTGTTGCTTAGGCCACTTGCACTTGAATCACTTCGTCCATCGTGCAGAATAACAGGCCACCTCAACCCCACCACAAGCGAGAGAAAATGCAAACCAAATCATTTCTGGTGTTTTCAGTGTTTCATCTTCATTTTTTTTTTAGCATTTACATTTACATTTGATCGAAAGCTGTAGCCCATTAAGATTTAAGCACTTAAAAAAAAACAAAAAAAAACCTATTCAGCCTTCCACAGTATGTAAATATTTGCAGAAATAAGTTTTTCACATGTTTTCAGTGTTTATCCTTTAAAAAAAAAATTTTTTTTTAATTTCTCTTTTTTCCTATCAGAGGGTTTCCACTTCCTGGTAGAAAGTGTGCCAGGAGGCAAAGGAGAAAAATTCATGCATCACAGAGTCAGATTAGCGTAGCCACTGGTTAACGTCTCCCTGCCTTCCTTTTGCTATTTTTCACTGAGACATGCGCAATCTGTCACACCTCAGACTGACAGTCTGGCCCAGATATGCCCTTAGTGTTCACTGAGAAAAGTGGGATTCCTGCTCTTTTGGAAAGGGCATCCCTTTTTTGCGTCTTTTCAAAGGAGGATTTTAGCGGACAGCTAATCAGGTCTGGCCCTGTTATATGGTGGTAGTTCTCAACTGTGTTTCCTGCCTGAAAACATATAAATAGATGTTGGTTTGGCATCCAGTTTCATTGCACTTGTGTGTGGTTATTACGGAACATATATCAAATACAATGGTATACAAGTCTATCCAGTAACTTGACAAAAACATGAATTGTTCATATAAAATGTTTGTGAAAGAAATTAAACAAAACAAAAACCAAAACCATGCTGCAGCTCAACAAAACTGAAGAAAAACAAGAAAGCATTTAATTTGTTCTTTCGACCATGGCCCTTAGAAGAATACATTGGCAAGGGTTGCAATACAGGCAAATCTTTTTCTTTATAATGATATCTGTAGGAAGCACCTAATTCAAGCCTTTTTCAACACTATGTGAGGGATGGTTTACTTATTTGATAGAATGCAAGTGTTAACTACTTTACTGATATAGTGTGCTTGAATTCAACATTTAAAGGGGTGTGCATTGACCTATTCAATGAACTCTCAGTTCAATCAACAATATTCTTCTCAAATGTTCCAATATTTGAAACTTAATCTTAGTGTAAATTGTACATACAAGGACATGCAAACTCCACACAGAAAGGCCCAGGCCAGGATTTGGGACTTTTAATTATTTTCAGAGGACAGCAGAGGATGGCCTTTATTTCTGCTTTTTCACATGTACTGTTTGTGGTACTTCTAATTTTAAGATTCACGCAGGGGCAGGAAATGTGACTCATACTGCATGTCACTGAAAAAAATTAGCATTAGCTTAGATAGTTTTGTGCAGAAGCAAACACTTCACATTTCTATAGAGAGGCAGTTTGGATCCGTGCAACTGAATCTTCTGTGTGTATATTCGGTTGGAAAGTTGACACTGAAAACCATGCTGGTGTGTATCTGGCTGGTCAGCAGTCTGATTCACATGATTTCAGGTGAGTTGATCATTTTATCTGACCCATTGATGCTTTCCAAGAGCTTCATTTCACAGATTAAGCCTGCTCTCATTTTCCTGTGTTAAACTGAGTGTAGTTGTCAATATAGGAAAAAAAAACACTGTGTTCCCTTGTGGGCTTGTAAGTATCAATTATTAGATTGTGACTGCATTTAAAGAGCCTGTACATAAAACTGTGCATGACAAAAAACAGTGTAATTGGCTGATTTGAACCTGAAGTGATTGTTTCTTTGGAAATGTGTATGTCAGGATTCTGCCCAGTTTCTGAATTTCCTTTTATTGGCCGCCAGATGGCGGCACTTCAGTTTTGTGTTTCAGTTCGTTCTCCCTCTTTGGTGTTTAATTGAATTATTGTTTTTCAATTATTCAATCATTGTCTTTGCTCGTGTCTCGTTCTCTTTTACCTCTCTGGTGTGATTGTGAATTGTGCCCTCCTGTGTCTTGTTAGCCTTCTGTCTATTTAAGTTCTTTGTTTCCCTGAGTCGGGTGCTGGTTCCTTGTGTTTCTGCCCGTTGTTATCAGCCCGTGTGTTTCTGCCCATGTGTATCTGCCTGTGTGTGTTTCAGCTCGTATATCTGCCTGTATACTGCCTGTGTGTTTCTGCTCATGTTCTGCCTCGTTGCATATTTCTGTTATTCAAGTTTTTCGAGTTCCCTGCTTTTAAAAAAGTTTTCGTGAAATGCCCCTCGTGGACTTTTGTTTGTTCTGTTTTCCTTTTTTTTAACTAAAGTCTTTGTATAAACTTTCCTTTTGAGCTTAGTGTTTTTTTTTTTTACACTCTGCACTTGGGTCCTTACTCCAAACCCTGACAGTATAGTGCAAAATATTAAATATATATTACAAAATATATATTTACCCCAGCGGACATTTAAATCTGAAACGGGTTAAACTCATGCTCCTAACTCCATGACAAAACCATGAAATTCATGGAAAAACTTCTGATTTTAGAGTAAAGAAACATCTTTTAAACTTTGAACTCATCTATGAACTCTACTTAATCTGTTCTGGATAAAGATATTTATCTAATATGGAAGGAGTGTTCTTATACTAATTGTAAATAGATGTGAACAAAATGCATTTGAACTCTTTAAAAACCCAAAGTGCCAACTACCTAATGAAGGAATGGTGATTTGTAATTATTTCAAACATGTTTATATTACGTTTATATGACATTTTGGAGACATTATTGTCCAGAGTGGCATACATGCCTATTTCCCTGACCATTGTGCTATACTGCCACCAGGTCTTAACGGACCACAATGGAAATAAGCCCTTGGCTTCATAGTGTTTTATTCCTTCAAATTCTTTTGGTATTTGGGGCATCGCTGCTCAGAGTGGCCACATGTATTTTTAAATGATCTTCAAAGAAAAGAAAGAATTTAAATGAATCAATCCCCATAAAGGAGACTCATAATAAGTCACTCTCCGTTGCAGGTTGTTCTCTATATGCGAGCAAAGAGGTCACTGGGTACACAAGAGGCTCTGTGGTCCTGCCTTGCTACTGCACTGAGAGACAGCCAACACCGAATGACGGCAGATGGGTTTTTTCTTCACGTGATTCCGATATCACACTTTGGCCGTATCCTAATACAGTGAACGACCGATTCAAAGACCGGGTGATTATTTCTGACACTCCAGGAAACCTGTCTCTCAGTCTCTCAGGTCTCACTCTGTCAGATGGGGGTACATACAGTTGTGAAGCAGATGGACAACACAGAGACATCAGACTCACAGTGAAAGGTAAATTTGACCACATTTGCCCATAGCATGTCAAAGATAGGGGACACTGGGTGACACAAGGGCTCTATGAGTTTTATGTAACTTTACAGTAAATGTATTTGTTTCATTGCACAAACATGCAGAATAAAAATCGTCATTATAGAATGAGTCACATTACTTCTGCGCCAAGGTTGAGCGGAAGTTTAATCTTAGGTTTGCACAGTGAGTTTTGATAAGAGGTTCTGTTTTAAACCATAAATTTCCTTTATCTATTTCTCATTAGATTATTTTGATACATTAAACTGCATGCAGCATTTATTAATATTATGGCAGAATCAAGTACAATATCCCTTCTGCAATGTTTGAGTACTTCAAGGCTTGCTTTACAGGGGTGTCTTCAGCAACAACTAACCAACATGTTGTAACTGGAATTTTGTACTCATATCTCAAACTCAAATTATTACCACTGTAAATATTGTCATTATTATTGCCTGTTGCATCTTGTAAATTGTGAACCATATGACATCAAACTATTAATCTGAAGGTGTGGGAGGGCCTAGGTGAGACATCCAATCAGGTGTGCTTATATCTGCTAATCCCACCTCCATCTCTCTCTCTCTCTCTCTCAATCATTGTCTTTTCTCGAGCATCGTTCTCCCTTCCCTCTCTGGCATGATTGTGAATTGTGCCCTCCTGTGTCTTGTTAGCCTTCTGTCTATTTAAGTTCTTTGTTTCCCTGACTCGGGTGCTGGTTCCTTGTGTTTCTGCCCATGTTTCTGCCCGTGCGTATCTGCTCGTGTGTATCTGCCTGTTTGTTCTGCCTATGTGTTTCTGCTCATGTTCTGCCTCGTTGCGTATCTCTGTTATTCAAGTTTTTCGAGTTCCCTGCTTTTTTTTTCTCGAAAGTTTTCCTGAAATGCCCCTCGTGGACTTTTGTTTGTTTTCCTTTTTTTTTAAGTAAAGTCTTTGTTTAAACTTTCCTTTTGAGCTTAGTGTTTTTTTTACACTCTGCTCTTGGGTCCTTACCCCAAACCCTGACAGTATAGTGTAAAATATCAAATATATATTACATAATTGGGATGGCAGGTATGCCATTCCGCCAAGTTACGCTTTGGCGAGGGCATGCCCCATACCTATACAGCACCGAGAGTTTGGCACTTTTCAGGTTTCCCCACAGAAATAACCCCAACAGCCACAGACACTCAGCCCTTAAAAACATTAAATTCTGTACATTCTCACCCCATTTCAACAGACAGAATTCAAAAACAACTTCACATGTCCACACAATAAAGCCCCAACCTAAGGGGATTTTGCGTTTTCTCCTTCTTCTTCTTCTCATTCTTCTTCATCTTCTTCGTCTTCTTATTTTTCCTGCCGCCTATCCCACTAACAACATGTCTCCCCATTGGACATTTTACAGACACCAGCCAAATATTCACCTACACGACCCAATCAAAAACTTGCATACACACGCAAAATACCCATACATTTTTATTCTGAAACATTTCCACTTTAGACAGCTAGTCTGCTGTGGCCTAGTGGGCAAGGTTACAGTCTTGGGAACACAGGGTTTTAGGTTCAAGCCCAGCTAGGAACACGTTTCTTTAACCTGCTTTTACCCTCACTGATAATTGTCTATTACTTCTCAATTATTGATATCTACCCGCCGTTCACCGAACGTATACACTGCATTATGACGTACCGTCTGCAGTTATTAACCGGCTACAATATTGCAAAGCCATATGGATTCAACGGGAGTTCTTCTGTGCTTACTGGCTTGTGTTCTTCTTTAAAACCATGGACAGGTTTGCTAATGATATTTCACGCATTGCATAGCTATGTCATGGTGCTGCACTAACAAAGTCACAGACTGGTAAACCTCCGGTTGAAGGATTGAATCCCGCCTCGCCCTCAGGCAGATACTTTCCTCTTTTACACTAACGTTTTCTTACACTTATATTTGCTTTACCAAAACTCACTCACGGCCAATCATATGCATTTCATGATGGCAAATGTATTCCTTTTATTAAAAAGTTACACCAGTTCACCACTCTGCCATTTCTACTAACTATATTTCTTTACTTGGCTACCGTACAAAACCTTCTAATCAGCAAACGCCACGTTTCTACATTCATGTTACCTCGCCCTGTTCTCTATCTAGCCACATACAAACAATTACTACATATGTATGTTCTGCAACTCCCCATTAAAACATTACATTTAAAATCATGACTCACTCATAATTATAACTACTAGTACTGAACACGAGAAAAGCACACCAGTTCAATAGATTTAACATTACTTAAGCCTCCACTTTAACAGCTAATGCTCTATAGCGACTGTTATATATACCATTCGATAAGGATACTAAGTTCGCTCATGGTCACTTCATTTACTTCGCACTATAGTCTGTGATCATGTCAATCTTCACCTACATGCCCATTCTGCTAAAAATATATTGTTTCAACTTCGCAATTTCATAATTTCATCCTAATTTCTCTCACACTGTTGTTATTTTCTCATATGCAAAGCCTGCTGGGACATATGCGTCTGCTCCTATTCTCCACTGTCAAGTTTTCCGGTTCTAGCTTAGCAAAACAACAAAGAGGATTCCCACCTGCAGATAAGCCTATCAAAATGCATTATAAACCTTGCAAACACTAAAAGTGCATCTCCGCGAAATAACAGACAACGGAGCAGCACAGCAGGGTACACAAGTTGCAACCTAGGGAGCTTTAATTCTACGGGCTTGCTGATTCTTTTGTCAATCAAGGCTCGTTGGATGGCCGTCAGATCCGTGAGTACATACACTGGCCATATGTCACCTGTGTTTCTGATGCGTTTACACTTACGCCACCACACCCTTTGTCACAGACAGTGTTTTACATATATAGCAAACCAAAACTGCCAAACGGTACACGCTCATCAGACTGTACAAATTCACACAAGGATACCCATAATCCACAACCGTTTCTTACAGGGTCACTTCGCATTTCTCACTCTCATAATAAAACGCTTTGCAAAAAGAAATGACATCTCATAAAAAACACGTTATCAACGTACAAAAATACCAAGTTACTCACACATACAAGACCAGTCCAGGCCTGCCATTAAAGGTATTGATATCAAAATGACGCCAAGTTACGGTACTACAAACAATATAGGCTATCTTGCCTCACCGAAATTAAAAAAGATGTATTCCAAAGCAATGCTACCCAATATTTCCTCAATTCTTTCAAGTCACTTGGCCCTGTGTTTTGTAATCTTACCATTTTACAATGTCATGCAAACTTTGTGTCAGATCAAAGTGTCGAATATTTCGAATTGCCTCATGGAACACATTGAAATTCATGTAGAAAACTGCTGGTCAGTAACTACAGGAAGCATATTTCTCGGGAAAACATATGGTTACACTTGCTTCTGCACTGAATTTCAGTAAATGTACAAGTAATTGTATATTTGCTACGTACAATAAATACTGCATGTAAAATACATATTGTACATACATACATACAAAACTTCTTTATCCCCATGGGGACATTTCCCTCGCAGCATGTTACATTCACATTTACGAACAGACATTTATACCAAGAAACATACAATCATTCACGCAACAGAAAGGCTGGGCAGCGAAATACATACATACCAAGACAAATTGGACATATAGACGCCTATTCAATCAATCTTGACTTTGAGAAAGCCATCCACGCATATGTTTGTCCTGTCCATGTAGTGCATGCTTATACACACATGGCCAAGTGACTTGAAAGAATTGCAGAAATATTGGGTAGCATTGCTTTGGAATACATCTTATTTAATTTTGGTGAGGCAAGAAAGCCTATTTTGTTTGTAGTAACGTAACTTGGCATCATTTTCATAGCAATACCTTTAATGGCAGGCCTGGACTGGTCTTGTATGTGTGAGTAACTTGGCATTTTTGTACGTTGAAAACGTGTTTTTTATGAGATATATATGTACCCCAGCGGGCATTTAAATCCGAAAAGGGGTTAAACTCATGCCCCTAACTCCATGACAAAACCCTGAAATTCATGGAAAAAACTTCTGATTTTAGAGTAAAGAAGCACATTTTTAAACGTTGAACTCAAAGAAAAGAAAGAATTTAAATGAATCAATCCCCATACAGGAGACTCATGATAAGTCACTCTCCGTTGCAGGTTGTTCTCTATCTGCGAGCACAGAGGTCACTGGGTACACAAGAGGCTCTGTGGTCCTGCCTTGCTACTGCACTGAGAGACAGCCAACACCGAATGACGGCAGATGGGTTTTTTCTTCACATGGTTCCGATATCACACTTTGGCCGTATCCTAATACAGTGAACGACCGATTCAAAGACCGGGTGATTATTTCTGACACTCCAGGAAACCTGTCTCTCAGTCTCTCAGGTCTCACTCTGCCAGATGGGGGTACATACAGTTGTGAAGCAGATGGACAACACAGAGACATCAGTCTCACTGTGAAAGGTACATGTGACCACATTTGTCCATAGCATGTAAAGAAATTGGTGCTACTAGAAGGGTTCTATGAATTATGGGCAACCTTACAGTAAATGAAGTTATTTAATTTCACTAAAATGTGGAAGAACAAGTGACAATTATGTAATGAAATACATTGCAGTACTTCTGCACCAAAGTTGAGTTGAAGTTACAACTCAAATTTGCACAGCCAGTTTTGATAAGAAATGCCTTTTTTAAATCTGAAATTTCCTTAATCTGTTTCTCATTAGATTGTTATGATATTTTAAATTGCATGTGGCATTTAGAATCAAGTACAACATCCCTTCTGCAATGTTTATTCCTTCAAGGCTTGCATCACAGGGGTGTCTTCAACAAAAACAAACGATCGTGTTGTAACTGGAATTCTGTACTCATATCACAACTCAAATCATTACCACTGTAATTATTGTCATTATAGTTATTGCCCTTACAGCCTTGTAAGTTGTGAACCATATAACCTAAAACCATTGAACCGTATTTGAAAAAATAACACATAAAATAGGTTGATATTATGTTAGAGATCATTTCATATCATTTTCTAATGCCTGGCATCCATGTTCAGATGTTCATATTTTGTTAAAAAAAGTCCATATTTGTGGATTACTGCAACAGACAGGGAGCAGGTGTTGAACTTCGTCTCTCTTGGAAACCTGTCTCTCCTCTCTCATACCACTGTGTCAGAAAGTACAGGTGTGGAGAAGTCAGACAAAACAAAGACATCAGCCTCACTGTAAAAGAGGCAGTAGCAGAGGTGTGAGAGGGCCTATATGAGACATCCAATCAGGCATGCTTATATCTCCTAATACCACCCCCATCTTCCCCTCCCTCTCTCACTCTCTCTCTGCAGGCTGTGTTCTGTCTAATTCTGAACCCATAAACATCACTGGGTTCACAGGAGACTCAGTCGTCCTGCCCTGTGCCTGTACTGATGTGCAGAAGAAACCGGAACAGATCAAATGGACTGCACACAAAGGAGGCCAAAGCACTGTTATATTTCCTCCGAGTGTCAATGATCGCTACAAACACAGAGTGCAGGTGTTGGACTCCGTTTCCCCTGGAAACCTGTCTCTCCGTCTCTCAAATCTCACTCTGTCAGATGGGGGAACATACATGTGTGAAGCAGATGGGAATTACCTAGACATCAGTCTCACTGTGAAAGGTAAATTTGACCACATTTGCCCATAGCATGTCAAGGACGGGGTGACACTAGGTGACACAAGGGCTCTATGAGTTTTATGTAACCTTACAGTAAATGTATTTGTTTCATTGCCATAACATGCACAATAGAAATCACCATTATCGAATGAGTCACATTACTTCTGCCCCAAAGTTGAGCGGAAGTTTAATCTCAAGTTTGCACAGTGAGTTTTGATAAGAGATACTTTTTTAAACCTTTGATTTCAATTTTCAGTTTTTCAATAGATTATTTTGATACATTAATTTCATGCAGCATTTTTTGATATTAGGACAGAATCAAGTACAACATCCCTTCTGCAATGTTTATTCCTTCATGTCTTGCTTCACAGGGGTGTCTTTAGCAACAACTAACCAATGTGTTGTAATTGGAATTCAGCTGTGGAGAAGACAGCCAAAACAAAGACATCAGTCTCATTATAAAAGAGGCGGTAGCAGAGGTGTGGGAGGGACTAAGTGAGACATCCAATCAGGTGTGCTTATATTTCCTAATCCCACCCCTATCTTCCCCTCCCTCTCTTTCTCTTTCTCTCACAGAAGGCTGTGTTCTGTCTGATTCTGAACCTATACACATGACTGGGTTCACAGGAGACTCAGTCGTCCTGCCCTGTGCCTGTACTGATGTGCAGAAGAAACCCGAACTGGTCAAATGGATTGCATATCCAGGAGGCCAAAGCACTGTTATATTTCCACAAAGTCCTCCCGGTGTCAACGATCGCTACAAACACAAAGTGCAGGTTTTGGACTCCATTTCTCCAGGAAACCTGTCTCTCCGTCTCTCAGATCTCACTCTGTCAGATGGGGGATCATACAGGTGTGAAGCAGATGGGAATTACAGAAACATCAGTCTCACAGTGGAAGGTAAATTTATCTATAAATCTATAATGAGTTGTGTGAAATATTCAAATGATAACAGTATATAAGCTTACACATTTGACCATGACATGATTTTTTATTGTTTAAGATGATCTGTTAAGGAGACAACAACAACATGGTTCTCTCAAGTTTAGCTACCAGATGAAAAGTTCTTTCGTTATCTCTGAGAAAAATAAGCAAGGTTTATTTCAGCTGTGGAACACACAGTGTTCCCACAATTATAAAACACCTTGACACAGAGGTGCCTCTGTACTGAAAGTCCAAGCTCACAGTGACTGCAGTGACAGCTCGCTGGACTACGCTCCCATGATCTATTATACTATAGATATCTTTTCTTCATATGTTTTCCCTCTCTGCTTTTGAGTCACCAGTAGTGCTGATGGAGTTATGCTTTACTGCCTGCAGTCTGACCTATAGAGGGTGCTGGTGCTGATGCTAATGGCCTCTATCAGTGTACTCACCTGCATTACCTGCATCATCTGCATTACCGCTCACTGATGACAGACTGAGGCCCTCAAAAAACTGTGCCATAACTGTACAGTGATAGGGTGGCCCGGGATCATGGGGCCCCAAAGTCCCTGGTGGTGACCTCGTGCACCAGCACTGTACCAGAGCCCTATTTTAATGGTGCAAAATGTCAGCAAACAGTTCTAATGGAATCGGAGTAAATGGCACATGTTGTATACAAGAACGTACATAAAATTATATTTTTCCAAAGTTGCTATTTTCATCCTCGTTTTTTGATGTTTGTGTTGGATGTGAAACCACAGCAGGATTGGTCTTTTGCGGTATTAATTTTTTCAGACGCTGCACAGTGATATTTCAGCAGATTCTATGGTCCTGCACAGTCTGGCACTAAGAACCTGGTCTTACCCACAACCTGAAACGTGTGCCAGCAATACCACAGGACCTCTATAATGGCCAGTTGTTAAAAAAATAAACATTTCCTTGTTGTGCTTCTGCAGAAATTAACAAAGGTTTTATTTTGTAGAAGCCACAGCCCGCTCTCCAACCATAACCGAGCACGTATCCACACATGGAAGCAAGCCAACCTCCAAAACGGAGATCTCTGAAGACCTGAAAAAGTCCGTCTTGTACGCGACCATTGCTGCTGTTGTTGCCGTGGTCGCAGTGTGTGGGGCTGTGTTATTTTACCGCAGAGTTAGATCCAGGAAAAATGCGCCTGTGGAATCCAGAAAAGAACAAGAGATGAGGACCGGGGAGCAGGAGGAGGAGGACAATGCTGATTCAGTGACATATTCTACTGTTGTTCACAGTAAACCTGTGAAAAATACAAACATCCAAAATCAAAGTGAAGACTCCACAGTATATGCTGCCATTAAACTTGGAATGTCATCAAATTCATAGAAATACACCTTGTACACACACACGCATTCACACAAACACACACACACACACACACACAAACGCATTCATATATGCACATACACGCACACCATCTGTAGCAAAGAGAGCAGTTTGTAACAATGAGATCATTTATATTAATGTAAACAATGTGTTTGTGAATTTCTTTTGTGAATCATGTAAAGTATATAGGATCAGGATGAAGTTCTATATTATTTTGTATTTTGCATCTCAGTACTTCTAGGTGCACTGCATTATAGCATGATGCTAGTTTAACTTGCAAAAACCTCTGATTATTAATAATCGTAATGATAAAATTTTGCATTAAAAATGTATGTGTATTGATACTGTAGTATTTCTTTATATTATCGCATGTGCAACAATGGAATGGAATTATGGTATGAGCATGGCTAACTAGCTTATTATTTAATGTATGAAATTGTTTAAATAATATATCTGTGGAGACAGAAAATCGCTAATACCAATGCATTTGTTCCATTTTTATTTCAGAAGGTATATTAGCTAGTTTGCTTATTAGCTGGACGAGTAGGCTACCCAAGTTGGTTAGCAAGCTACCAGCAAATAAGCTTGTGATAGAGATTATTGAATATTGTTCCAGAAATGCACATACTAAGATTAATCAAGGAAACAGTTTTCCTATGATAATGTGAGACCAGCCACATCCGCAGATTATGAAGTGTGGGGCTTTATTTATGAAAAAAGTGTGCAAACATTGACACAAAAGCAGCTTTGTTAAGTGAGATGTGGTAATGTCCAAATCAATAAGGAAAGATTTTACAAAGCAAATAGCCTACTATACATACCAATGTGGTGTGTGCTTATAATAAATGCCAGTGAGGTGGCTGTTTCATTTCCATTAATCACTTGAAGCGTGCAAAAGATATGTCAATGCAGCAAGCAAATTAGCTGAGCACATTTAACATTAAGCCCTTAACTAACTTAAGCCAAACACGTTGATAACTACAATTAATTTCTTTAACAAAAATTATAGACCATTTAAAATCCATAAGGTCACCCCAAAGTAGATGGTTTTCAACTCCATCTAGGGTCCCTAATCTCCAAATCTGAAGCTCTCTCCATGACCTCCTTGGGTACCAACCCTCTCGTTGTCTCTTTTGATGGCATTGAGTAAACATATAACAGCAAAAAAGCATGTTGTCTGTTATAGCAAATCAGAGGTGGCATAATTGTTACAGCAGCTGAATTATTTTGGGCACCTAGCATATAATCCCCCCTACAATTGATTCAGAAATCGTACTATCCCAGTGTGCATTGGGTAAGAGGCAGGATTACACCTGTGGATAGGCAGCCAGCATATCACAGGGCACACACACCATTCACTCACACGCTCATACCTATGGGCAATTTAGAGTCTCCAATTAGCCTACCTGCATGTCTTTGGATTGCGGGAGGAAACGGGAGTACCCGGAGGAAACCCATGCAGACACAGAAAGGGGCTGGGATTCGTACCCAGGACCTTTTTGCTGCGAGGGGACAGTGTTTCCCGCTGCACCACCGTGCTGCCCCACAAATAAGATGCACATTTTTAATTGTAAAAAATATAATAAATTTTTATTTAATTTTATTTATTTATTTCTGCTTTTTCATATGTGCAGTTCAAGGTACTTCCCATTTTAGGATTCACACAAGGGCACACAAAGTCCTCTAAAAATAAATAAATAAAAATTTATAACAGCTGTGCTGCTTTCCCGCCAGTGCAACCTGCAATCAGCCCATTACCCCGGCGTGCATGCCACACGCGGATCCCAATCAAACAATTCCCCCGTGAACCCAGCACAGCAAAGCCGGTGGCTTGTCAGGCTCACCTCACTGACATGAAGGCTTTCCTCACTGGGGGCCATAAGCAGTCTTGTTGAGGGGGGGTGGTGGGGGTGCGGGGGGGTGGGGCACTCTTTGAATATGTTGAGCGTTGGGGGCGCTCTTTGAATATGCTGAGCGTTGGGGGGAGGGAGCTCCTTGAATATGTTGAGCGTTATGGGGGGGGATGCTCTTTGAATATTTCGAGCGTTAGGGGATATATTGCGATAGGAGATGAATACCGCATGGGGGCCCCCTGGTGGCCACGGGGGCCCTAAGCAGCCGCTTAGTTCACTTATGCCTCGGGTCGGCCCTGGCTTGGACATTACCAAAACTCACTTAACGGGAAGTTACGAAGCTGCTTGTGTGTCAATGTTTACTTTTTTCATAAATAAAGCCCCACGCTTCATGATCTGAGGATGTGGCTGGTCTCACATTATCATAGGTATGTGCATTTCTGGAACAATATTGTAAGCTTGTCAGCAGACATAACCTCCATCACAAGCTTATTTGGTGGTAGCTTGCTAATCAACTTGGGTAGCCTACCCGTCCAGCTAATGAGCTAACTAGCTAATATACCTTCTGAAACAAAAATGGAACAAATGCATTGGTATTAGCAATTTTATGTCTTCACAGATATATTATTTAAACAATTTCACACATTAAATAATAAGCTAGTTATCCATGCCCATACCATAATTCCATTCCATTGTTGCACGTACGTTAATATAAAGAAATACTACAGTATCAATACACATACATTTTTTAATGCAAAATATTAGAATTTTATCATTACAATTTTTAATAATCAGAGGTTTTTAAGTTAAACTAACGTCATGCTATAATGCAGTGCACCTAGAAGTACTGAGACGCAAAATACAAAATAATATAGAATTTCATCCTGATCCTATATACTTTACACAACTCACAAAAGAGATTTACATAGCTCAGGAGGTAAGAGCAGGTGTCTGGCAGTCGGAGGGTTGCCGGTTCAATCCCTAGCCCTGGACGTGTCAAAGTGTCCCTGAGCAAGACACCTGACCCCTAATTGCTCCGAACGAGCTGATTGGTACCTTGCATGGCAGCCTTTCACCGTTGGTGTGTGAGTGTGAGTGTGAGTGTATGTGTGAAAGGGTGAATGAGAGGCATCAATTGTAAAGCGCTTTGGATAAAAGCGCTATATAAATGCAGCCCATTTACCATTACCAAATTTTGCGTGTGCATATGTGAATGCTTTTTGTGTGCGTGTGTACGAGGTGTATTTCTATAAATATGATGACATTCCAAGCTTAATGGAAGCATATTCTGTGGAGTTTTCACTTGGATTTTGGATGTTTGTATTTTTCACAGTTTTACTGTGAACAACAGTAGAATATGTCACTGAATCAGCATTCTTCTCCTCCTCCTGCTCCCCGGTCCCCATCTCTTGTTCTTCTCTGGATTCCACATGTGCATTTTTCCTGGATCTAACTCTGCAGTAAAATAACACAGCCCCACACACTGCGACTGCGGCAACAACAACAGCAGTGGTCGCGTACAAGATGGAGTTTTTCAGGTCTTCAGAGATTTTCTTGCTTCCATGTGTGGATGTGTGCTTGGTTATGGTTGGAGACCGGGTTGTGGCTTCTACAAAATAAAACCTTTGTCAATTTCTGCAGAAGCACAGCAAGGAAATGTTGTGTTTTTTTTTTTTTTAAACAACTGCCCATTATAGAGGTCCTCTGGTATTGCTGGCTTACTATTCAGGTTGTGGGTAAGACCAGGTTCTTAGTGCCAGACTGTGCAGGACCATAGAATCAGCTGAAATATCACCATGCCGTGTGTATGCACAAATTGCAACCCCAACAGACCAATCCCGCGGTGGTTCCATTGGGCTCTGTCACTGGCATGGTACAGTGCTGGTGCACAGGGTCACCACCATGATCCCGGGCCACCCTATCTCTGTACAGTTACTGTTATTGTTTCTTTAACAGAGCAACTTAAACAATTAAAATTCATGCCATGGTCAAATATGTCCCACCCATCCAGCTCACCTGCAGCCAATGGGGAATTAACCTGTGAGAGTTTATATAATGTTGCCATTTGAAGATCCCATTTAAAGTTTTAAAGACAAATTTACCTTTCACAGTGAGACTGATGTCTCTGTACTTCCCATCTGCTTCACACCTGTATGTACCCTCATCTGACAGAGTGAGATCTGAGAGACGGAGAGACAGGTTTCCGGGGGAAACTGAGTCCAACACCTGCACTCTGTCTTTGTAGCGATCCTTGACACTGGGAGCAAATATAACAGTGCTTTGGCCTCCTGTGTGTGCAGTCCATTTGACCCGTTCAGGTTTCCTCTGCATATCAGTACAGGCACAGGGCAGGACGACTGAGTCTCCTGTGAACCCAGTGATGTGTATGGGTTCAGAATCAGACAGAACACAGCCTGCAGAGAGAGGTGAGATTAGGGGGTGGGATTAGGAGATATAAACACGCCTGATCAACTCAACTTTGGCCCAGAAGTACTGCAATGTACTTCATTCCAGAACGGTGATTTGTACTTCCACATTTTAGTGGAATGAAACAAATACATTTACTGGGTGGTTACACACAACTCATAGAACCCTTCCAGTAGCACTCCATTCATGACATGTTATTGGCAAATATGGTCAAATTTACCTTTCACTGTGAGAGTGATGTCTTTGAAACTGGCTGGAGATGCTTCGCACCTGTATTTATTCCCATCTGAAAGAATGAGATATGAGAGACGGAGAGACAGGTTTCCTGGGGTGGCAGAAATAATCACCCGGTCTTTGTATCGGTCGTCCACATTATTAGAATACGTCCAAAGTTCGATACCGGAAGACCCTGGATTAAAAATCCATCTGGCAGTGTTCAGTGTTGGCTGTCCCTCAGTGCAGTAGCAAGGCAGGACCACGGAGCCTCCTGTGTACCCAGTGACCTCTGTGGGTGCAGATAGAGAACAGCCTGTAACAGAGAGTGACTTTTTATGAGTGCCCTGTATGGTGATTGATTGACTGATTGAATACAGGACGCTCATAATAAGTCACTCTCTGTTGCAGGCTGTTCTCTATCAGCACCCAAACAGATGGGTGCCTTGCTACTGCACTGAGGGACAGCCAACACTGAACACTGCCAGATGGATTTTTAATCCAGGTCCTTCCGACACCAAATTTTGGTCGTATCCTAATACAGTGAACAACCACTACAAAGACCGGGTGAATATTTCTACCAACACTGGAAACCTGACTCTCCGTCTCTCAGATCTCACTCTGTCAGATGGGGGTACATACAGGTGTGAAGCATCTACAACCATTTACAGAGACATCATTCTCACAGTTAAAGGTAAATTTGACCACATATGCCCATAGTTCTGAAATGAACCACATTGCAGTACTTCTGTGCCAAATTTGAGTTGAAGTTACAAGTTTGCACAGCCAGTTTTGATAAGAAACTGAAATTTCCTTAATCTGATTCTCATTAGAATATTATGATATTTTAAATTGCATGTGGCATTTCGAATCAAGTTCAACATCCCTTCTGCAATGTGTGAGTACTTCATGGCTTGCTTCACAGGCATATCTTTAGCAACAATTTCCTGCCAATGGCAGTCGCTACCAAGACAGAGTGCAGGTAATGGACTCCATTTCCCCTGGAAACTTGTCTCTCCATCTCTCAGATCTCATTCTGTCAGATGGGGGTACATACAGGTGTGAAGCAGATGGGCACTACAGAGACATCAGTCTCACAGTTATACATAGATTTGACCAGCTGTGTTTAAAAGTTTAAATGGGCTGTGGGAAATGTCGTCTTCAAATGACAACATTCCATGGGTGGGACATATTTTCCTGTGGTGCTGTATGTGAATTGAGATTAAACTGAAGGTGTGGGAGGGCCTAGCTGAGACATCCAATCAGACGTGCTTATATCTATTAATCCCACCCTCATATTCCTCTCTCTCTCTCTCTCTCTCTCTCTGCAGGGTGTGTTCTGTCTGATTCTGAACCCATACACATCACTGGGTTCACAGGAGACTCAGTCATCCTGCCCTGTGCCTGTATTGATGTGCAGAGGAAACCTGAACGGGTCAAATGGACTGCACACCCTGGAGGTCAAAGCACTGTTATATTTCCACAAAGTCCTCCCAGTGTCAACGATCTCTACAAACACAGAGTGCAGGTTTTGGACTCCATTTCCCCTGGAAACCTGTCTCTCCATCTTTCAGATCTCACTCTGTCAGATGGGGGTACATACAGGTGTGAAGCAGATGTAAACCACAGAAACATTAGTCTCACAGTTATACATAGATTTGACCAGTTGTGTTTAAAAGTTTAAATGGGCTGTGGGAACTCTTCAACTGACAACATTCTATGGGTGGGACATATTTGGCTGTGGTGTTGTACGTGAATGGAGATTTTCTGGGCCTTTCCCAGTTATATTGTACAAGAGTATTGAATAGGAGACCTACACATACACATTTCTATTGATTTTTTACCCAGAATAAACACGCAAAAATGAGTTTTACTTCTAAAATAATCTCAGACATCACTTTTCTTCAAAACAGTCTCCTTTTCTTACCTCATATATATATATATATATATATATATACAGTTGAGGCCAAAAGTTTACTTACACCTAGGCTAAAGATATGCAAACTCAGTTTATCACAACTCTGCACATTTCATGTTACCGTACATTTCTATTGGCAAGTCAGTTAGGGCATCTACTTTGTTCACATCAGAGGTCATTTTAAAACAATCAATTGGAGACAAACTTATCAAACACCTACATATATCACCCAAGTGAAAAAGCAATTGTGCCCTTAAACTTAACTGGTTACACCACCTTCAGCAATAATAACTGCAACCAAACGCTTCCTATAAGTTGATATCAGTCTTTCACTAGCTATGGAGGAATTTTACCCCACTATTTGCAGAACTGCTTTAATTCAGAAAAAGTTGTGGTTTTGAGCATGAACTTCTCGTTTCTGATACAGCCCCAGCATCTCTGTTGGGCTCCAGTCAGGACTGACTAGGCCACTCAAACACTTTTTTTTCTTTTAATCAGCAATTTCGATGTGGATTTGCTTTAGTGTTTTGGATCATTGACTTGATAAGAACATTGCGTAGTTTCATTCATGAAACATGCCTACAACCATATTCGATCATAAAATGCATGTAACAATGTTTCCACACTGATGAAGCTGCAGACAAATATGGGGAAGATTGGTCAGATGTGACCCTCTACAATGGCAGCTGTATAAGACCAGGGGCCGGGGACCTTGCAAAATTGCATGGTCTAACAAGTTCAGGAAGATTTTCTTTATTTCTTTATTTTTTTCACAGGTAGGTGAGCTGATGAATGAACCTAAGAGCAATGAGAGAACCTAAGATTTGCCTGTATTGCAACCCTTGCCAATGTATTCTTCTGGTCGAAAGAACAAATGAAATATTTTCTTGTTTTTCTTCAGTTTTGCTGAATTGCATGGTCAGTATACAACCAGTGCACATTTGTTTTTTTCTCCCACAGTGTCATTTCTTTCACAAACATTTTATATACACAATTAATGTTTTAGCCAAGTTACCGGATATAATTGCATACCATTGTATTTGATATATGCCCTGTAATAATCATTCTCAAATGCAATAAAACCGGATGCCAAACCATCATCTATTTATATGTGTTCAGGCAGGAAACACAGTTGAGAACAATCACCATATAACAGGGCCAGACCTGATTAGCTATCCGCTAAAATCCTCCATTAAAAAACTCAGAAAGAGATGCCCTTTCCAAAGAGCAGGAATTATCCCACTTCCCCCAGTGAACACTTTGGGGCATATCTGGGCCAGACTGTCAGTCTGAGGTGGGACAGATTGTGCATGTCTCAGTGAAAAATAGAGAAAGGAACACAGGGAAACATTAAACAGTGGCTACGCTAATCTGACTCCGTGATGCATGAATTTTGCTCCTTTGCCTCCTGGCACACTTTCTACCAGGAAGGGGAAACCCTCTGAGAGGAAAAAGGAGAAATTTAAAAAATGATTTATTTTTTTTTAAAAGGATAAACGCTGAAAACGTGAAAACGCTTCTTTCTGCAAATATTTACATACTGTGGAAGGCTGAATAGGTTTTTTTTTAAGTGCTTTAATCTTAATGGGCTACAGCTTTCGATCAAATGTAAATGTAAAAAAAAAAAAAATGAAGATGAAACACTGAAAACATCAGGAATGATTTGGTTTGCGTTTTCTCTCGCTTGTGGTGGGGGTGAGGTGGCCTGTTATTCTGCGGCACGATGGACAAAGTGATTCAAGTGCAAGTGACCTAAGCAACAAAGGGAGAGTCGGATAGAACAGTTTAAAGGTTAAAGGAAAGGGTGTTTTTTAGAGTGTGCTGCTCTCCGTTCACTCCTAAGTGCCAGAGATCGAGGTGCAGTAGATAGTAGTTGAAATTGTGGCCGTTTAGTGGCTTCTTCCACTGGTGGTGCCGTCATTGCCCATCAAGCATTGCACTTCATGCTGAGAGGAAGAAAGTAAACATTCTTAATTAAACTGCATCATCTCGAGATTTATATTTTTAGCTGGAGCACAAGCGAGGTTCTGTGGTTTGAAAATGGGGAAGGATAAAAAGCATGTGAAAACTACAGTAGCTCTGAAGTGCAAAACACAAAAACAAAAAGAAAACGCAAAAACAAAAACTTTCGGCCCAGAGGTGCAGATGCAACATACAAAAACAAAAAGGAGTGGTCCTGAGGTGCAGATGCAACATACAAAAACAAAAACATGCAGCCCTGAAGTGCAAAACACAAATACAAAAAGAAAATGCAAAAACAAAAAAGAGCAGCCCTGGGGTGCAAAACACAAACATACAAAAACTAGCAGCCCTGAGGTGCAGATGCAAGATACAAAAACAATAACTAGTTGCCAACAGTGCACTGTATGCAGGTTTTTGTTTTTGTATGTTGCATCTGCACCTCAGGGCTGCATGTTTTTGTTTTTGTATATTTGTGTTTTGCACCTCAGGGCTGCTAGTTTTTGTAGAGCCACCATAGAAAACGCTTCTTTCATACTGTGGAAGGATAAAAAAGGTTTTTAGATGCTGCATTACATAGGTTTATATTCTCTGATTGGCCATAATTTGGTGATTGGCAACCATTTGGTAAAGCCAATAGGCATGGCAATGGCTTCTGATTATATATTTGGAGACTCTGTCCACAAGACGCAACCATGTTTAATAGATCTCCAGCTGTGGTCCTTGGATTTTTATTCATCCTCCACGAGGCTGGTTTATCACTGCTCCAGTGATTCAAAAGGACTTAATCATTGACCTAATGGCGAGTGGTGTTTTCTATGTTTTTATTTATTTTTTGTATTGGTTTGTAAGCATTTATTGACTTGTGAACATGAACAAACCTTGTGAACATGAACAAGTGAACATGAACAAGCCTTTATCTTGTTTCATCTGAGAGCAAAACAGCAAGTGAAACATTGGTTTCCTGTTTCACCATAGTGAAACAGAAGGCCATAGAAAGCCACAACACAGTCCCCTAAGATTAACATGAACCTGGCAAATGTAGCAGATTCAATACGGTAAATGCAATATAATCGCTGTTGGATTTTAGAAGAATAATTAAGAAAATTCATATTATTAGTTAAAAATCTTTAACTAAATAAAAATAATATAATTTTTCAGCTTTTTTGAGCATACAGTCCATTACCCGTAGTGTTTATTTTAGACAGCCAATATTTATCAGGGGTGTCATACTTTTCCTTCGAAGTACCCAGAGGAAAATCAATGCAGACACGGGGAGGACAAACTCCACACAGAAAGGCCCAGGCCAGGATTTGGGACTTTTAATTATTTTCAGAGGACAGCAGAGGATGGCCTTTATTTCTGCTTTTTCCCATGTACTGTTTGTGGTATTTCTCATTTTAGGATTCACACATGGGGCAGGAAATGTGACTCATACTGTATGTCTTTGAAAAGAATTAGCATTAAGTTAGATAGTTTTGTGCCGAAGCAAACACTTCACACTTCCATAGAGAGGCAGTTTGGATCAGTGTAACTGAATCTTCTGTGTGTATATTTGGTTGGAAAGTTGACACTGAAAACCATGCTGGTCTGTGTCTGGCTGGTCAGCAGTCTGATTCACATGATCTCAGGTGAGTTGATCATTTTATCTGACCCACTGATGCATTCAAAGAGCTTCACTCAAACCTTAAATATAAGCTTGCAGTTACAGCCGTGTGTCTAAGTGCTATCTATAGTGCCATAGAGGTAAAGAGAGAATGATGCACTGTCTTCTGGGTATCATTCTCAACTGCTAAGCCTGCTCTCATTTTCTTGTGTTAAATTGAGTGTAGTTTTCAATATAGGGAGAATACACTGTGTTCCCTTGTGGGCTTGTAAGTATCAATTATTAGATTGTGACTGCATTTAAAGAGCCTTGACATAAAACTGTGCATGACTGAAAACAGTGTACTTGACTGATTTGAACCTGAAGTGATTGTTTCTTTGAAAATGTATATGTCAGGATTCTGCTCAGTTTCTGATTTTCCTTTTATTGGCCGCCAGATGGCGGAACTTCAGTTTTGTGTTTCAGTTCGTTCTCCCTCTTTGGTGTTTAATTATATTATTGTTTTCAATTATTCAATCATTGTTTTTCCTCGTGACTTGATCTCCCTTCCCTCTCTGGTGTGATTGTGAATTGTGCCCTGTGTCTTGTTAGCCTTCTGTCTATTTAAGTTCTTTGCTTCCCTGACTCGGGTGCTGGTTCCTTGTGTTTCTGCCCGTGCGTTTCTCCCCGTGTGTATCTGCCCACGTGTATCTGCCCGTGTTTCTGCCCGTGTGTGTGTTTTGGCTCGTATATCTGCCTGTGTACTTCCTGTGTGTTTCTGCTCGTGTTCTGCCTTGTTGCGTATCTCTGTTATTCAAGTTTTTTTTTCTTAGTTTTCGTTAAATGCCCCTCGTGGACTTTTGCTTGTTCTGTTTTCCTTTTTTTTTTTTTTTTAAGTAAAATCTTTGTTTAAACTTTCCTTTTGAGCTTAGTGTTTTTTTACACTCTGCTCTTGGGTTCTTATCCCAGACCCTGACTGTATAGTGCAAAATATCAAATTTATATTACAAAATATATATTTACCCCAGCAGGCATTAAAATCCAAAAAGGGGTTAATCTCATGCACCATGACAAAACCCTGAAATTCATGGAAAAACTTCTGATTTTAGAGTAAAGAAGCACATTTTTAAAACTTTGAACTCAAAGAAAAGAAAGAATTTAAATTAATCAATCCCCATACAGGAGACTCATAAGTCACTCTCTGTTGCAGGCTGTTCTCTATCTGCACCCACAGAGGTCACTGGGTACACAAGAGGCTCCGTGGTCCTGCCTTGCTACTGCACGGGACAGTCAACACCAGTCAACTACGCCAGATGGGTTTTTTTTTTACATGTTTCCGGTATCACGCTTTGGTCATATCCTAATACAGTGAACGACCGCTACAAAGACCGGGTGACTATTTCTGCCACCCCAGGAAACCTGTCTCTCCGTCTCTTAGATCTCACTCTATCAGATGAGAGATTTTACAGGTGTGAAGCAGATGGGCACATCAGAGACATCTTTCTCACAGTGAAAGGTAACTTTGACCACATTTGCCCATAGCATGTCAAGTACGGGGTGACACAAGGGCTCTATGAGTTTTATGTTACTTTACAGTAAATGTATTTGTTTCATTGCACAAACATGCAGAATAAAAATCATGATAAAATGAGTCACATTACTTCTGTGCCAAGGTTGAGTGGAAGTTTAATCTTAGGTTTGCACAGTGAGTTTTGATAAGAGGTTCTGTTTTAAACCTTAAATTTCCTTTATCTATTTCTCATTAGATTATTTTGATACATTAAACTGCATGCAGCATTTATTGATATTATGGCAGAATCAAGTACAACATCCCTTCTGCAATGTTTGAGTACTTCAAGGCTTGCTTCACAGGGGTGTCTTCAGCAACAACTAACCAACGTGATGTAACTGGAATTCTGTACTCAATCTCTCAAACTCAAGTCATTATCACTGTAATTATTGTCATAATTATTGCCAATCACATCTTATAAATTGTGAACCATATGACTTCAAACTATAAAACTGAAGGTGTGGGAGGGCCTAGGTGAGACATCCAATCAGGCGTGCTTATATCTCCTAATCCCACCTCTCTTTCTCTCTGCAGGCTGTGTTCTGTCTGGTTCTAAACCCATAGACATCACTGGGTTCACAGGAGACTCAGTCGTCCTGCCCTGTGCCTGTACTAATGTGCAGAGGAAACCTGAATGGGTCAAATGGACTGTACACCCAGGAGGCCAAAGCACTGTTATATTTCCTCCCAGTGTCAACGATAGCTACAAACACAGAGTGCAGGTGTTGGACTCCGTTTCCCCTGGAAACCTGTCTCTCCGTCTCTCAGATCTCACTCTCTCAGATGGGGGAAGATACAGGTGTGAAGCCGATGGGCACTACAGAGACATCAGTCTCACAGTGAAAGGTAAATTTGACCACATTTTCCCACAGCATGTCAAGGGCGGGGTAACACTGGGTGACACAAGGGCTCTATGAGTTTTATGTAACTTTACAGTAAATGTATTTGTTTCATTGCACAAACATGCAGAATAAAAATCATCATTATAGAATGAGTCACGCTACTTCTGCGCCAAAGTTGAGCAGAAGTTTAATCTTAGGTTTGCACAGTGAGTTTTGATAAGAGGTTCTGTTTTAAACCTGAAATTTCCTTAATCTATTTCTCATTAGATTATTTTGATACATTAAACGGCATGCAGCATTTATTGATATTATGGCAGAATCAAGTACAACATCCCTTCTGCAATGTTTGAGTATTTCATGGCTTGCTTCACAGGGGTGTCTTCAGCAACAACTAACCAAAGTTTTGTAACTGGAATTCTGTACTCATATCTCTCAAAGTCAAGTCATCATCACCATAATTATTGTCATAATTATTGCATATTGCATCTTGTATTTTGTGAAACATATGACGTCAAACTATTAAACTGAAGGTGTGGGAGGGCCTAGGTGAGACATCCAATCAGGCATGCTTATATCTCCTAATCCCTCCCCCATATTTCTCATTCTCTCTCTCTCTCTGCAGGCTGTGTTCTGTCTGATTCTGAACCCATAGACATCACTGGGCTCACAGGAGACTCAGTCGTCCTGCCCTGTGCCTGTACTGATGTGCAGAAGAAACCTGAACGGGTCAAATGGACTGCATATCCAGGAGGCCAAATAATTGTTATATTTTCACAAAGTCCTCGCAGTGTCAACGATCGTTACAAGCATAGAGTGCAGGTGTTGGACTCCATTTCCCCAGGAAACCTGTCTCTCCGCCTTTCAGATCTCACTCTGTCAGATGGGGGTACATACAGGTGTGAAGCAGATGGAAACCACAGAGACATTAGTCTCACAGTTATACATAGATTTGATGAGTTGTGTTTAAAAATGTAAATGGGCTGTGGGAACCCTTCAAATGACAACATTCTATGGGTGGGACATATTTGGCTGTGGTGTTGTACGTGAATGGAGATTTTCTGGGCCTTTCCCAGTTATATTGTACAAGAGTATTGAATAGGAGACCTACACATTTCTATTGATTTTTTTACCCAGAATAAACACACAAAAATGAGTTTTACTTCCAAAATAATCTGACATCACTTTTCTTAAAAACAGTCTCCTTTTTTACCTTGATTTCAGTCTTTCACTAGCTATGGAGGAATTTTACCCCACTATTTGCAGAACTGCTTTAATTCAGACAACTTTGTGGTTTTGAGCATGAACTTCTCGTTTCTGATACAGCCCCAGCATCTCTGTTGGGTTCAAGTCAGGACTGACTAGACCACTCCAACACTTTTTTTTATTTTTTTCAGCAATTTCGATGTGGATTTTCTTTAGTGTTTTGGATCATTGACTTGATAAGAACATTGCGTAGTTTCATTCATGAAACATGCCTACAACCATATTCGATCATAAAATGTGTGTAACAGTGTTTCCACACTGATGAAGCTGCAGACAAATATGGGGAAGATTGGTCAGATGTGACCCTCTACAATGGCAGCTGTATAAGACCAGGGGCCGGGAACCTTGCAAAATTGCATGGTCTAACAAGTTCAGGAAGATTTTCTTTATTTCTTTATTTTTTTCACAGGTAGGTGAGCTGATGAATGAACCTAAGAGCGATGAGAGAACCTAAGATTTACCTGTACTGCAACCCTTGCCAATGTATTCTTCTGGTCGAAAGAACAAATTAAATATTTTCTTGTTTTTCTTCAGTTTTGCTGAACTGCATGTTCAGTATACAACCAGTGCACATTTGTTTTATTCTCCCACAGTGTCATTTCTTTCACAAACATTTTATATACACATTTAATGTTTTAGCCAAGTTACTGGATATAATTGCATACCATTGTATTTGATATATGCCCTGTAATAATCATGCTCAAATGCAATAAAACCGGATGCCAAACCATCATCTATTTATATGTGTTCAGGCAGGAAACACAGTTGAGAACTACCACCATATAACAGGGTCAGGCCTGATTAGCTATCCGCTAAAATCCTCTATTAAAAAGACGCAAAAAAGGGATGCCCTTTCCAAAAGAGCAGGAATTATTCCACCTTCCTCAGTGAACACTAAGGGCATATCTGGGCCAGACTGTCAGTCTGAGGTGAGACAGATCGCGCATGTCTCAGTGAAAAATAGCGAAAGGAAGGCAGGGAGACGTTGACCAGTGGCTACGCTAATATGACTCCGTGATGCATGAATTTTGCTCCTTTGCCTCCTGGCACACTTTCTAGCAGGAAGGGGAAACCCTCTGAGAGGAAAAAGGAGAAATTAAAAAAATGATTTTTTTTTTAAAGGATAAAAGCAGAAAACATGCAAAAACACTTTAAATATTAACATACTGTGGAAGGCTGAATAGGTTTTTTTTTTTGTTAATTGCTTTAATCTTAATGGGCTACAGCTTTCAATCAAATGTAAATGTATATGTTAAAAAAAAAAATGAAGCTGAAACACTGAAAACACCAGGAATTATTTGGTTTGCGCTTTCTCTCGCTTGTGGTGGGGTTGAGGTGGCCTGTTATTCTGCGGCACGATGGACAAAGTGATTCAAGTGCAAGTGGCCTAAGCAACAAAGGGAGAGTTGGTTAGAACAGTTTAAAGGATAAAGGAAAGGGTTTTATTTAGAGTGTGCTGCTCTCCGTTCACTCCTAAGTGCCAGAGATCGGGGTGCAGTAGTTTAAATTGTGGCCATTTAGTGGCTTGTTCCACTGGTGGTGCAGTCATTGCCCAACAAGCATTGCACTTCATGCTGAGAGGAAGAAAGTAAACGTTCTTAACTAAACTGCATCATCTCGATATTTATATTTTTAGCTGGAGCACAAGCGAGGTTCTGTGGTTTGAAAATGGGGAAGGATAATAAGCATGTGAAAACTACAGTGGCTCTGAAGTGCAAAACACAAAAACAAAAAGAAAACGCAAAAACAAAAACTTTCGGCCCAGAGGTGCAGATGCAACATACTGCAGATGCTGCATTACAAAGGCTTATATTCTCTGATTGGCCAATTTGGTGATTGGCAACCATTTGGTAAAGCCTATAGGCATGGCAATGGCTTCTGATTATATATTTGGAGAGACTGTCCACAAAATGCAACCATGCTTGATAGATCTCCAGCTGTGGTCCTTGGATTTTTATTCATCCTCCACCAGGCTGGTTTATCGCTGCTCCAGTGATTCAAAAGGACTTAATTATTGATCTAACGGCGAATGGTGTTTTCTATGTTTTTATTTTTTATTTTTTGTATTGGTTTGTAAGCATTTATTGACTTGTGAACATGAACAAGTGAACATGAACAAGCCTTTATCTTGTTTCATCTGAGAGCAAAACAGCAAGTGAAACATTGGTTTCCTGTTTCACCATAGTGAAACAGAAGGCCATAGAAAGCCACAACACAGTGCCCTAAGATTAACATGAACCGGGCAAAAGTAGCAGATTCAATACGGTCAATGCAGATGAATCTCAGTTGGATTTTAGAAGAATAATTAAGAAAATGTATATTATTAGTAAAAAATCCTTTTGCCCCTCTCTTTAGTACAAAATAATATCATTTTTCAGCTTTTTTGAGCATACAACCCATTACCTGTAGTGTTTATTTTAGACAGCCAATTTTTATCAGGGGCGTCATACTTTTCCTTCAAAGTACCTGGAGGAAAACCAATGCGGATACGGGAGGACATGCAAACTCCACACAGAAAGGCCCAGGCCAGGATTTGGGACTTTTAATTATTTTCAGAGGACAGCAGAGGACGGCCTTTATTTCTGCTTTTTCACATGTACTGTTTGTGGTACTTCTAATTTTAAGATTCACGCAGGGCCAGGAAATGTGAGTCATACTGCATGTCACTGAAAAAAATTAGCATTAGCTTAGATAGTTTTGTGCAGAAGCAAACACTTCACACTTCCATAGAGAGGCAGTTTGGATCAGTGCAACTGAATCTTCTGTGTGTATATTCGGTTGGAAAGTTGACACTGAAAACCATGCTGGTGTGTGTCTGGCTGGTCAGCAGTCTGATTCACATGATCTCAGGTGAGTTGATCATTTTATCTTACCCATTGATGCTTTCCAAGAGCTTCACTCAAACCTTAAATATAAGCTTGCAGTTACAGCCGTGTGTCTAAGTGCTATCTATAGTGCCATAGAGGTAAAGAGAGAATGAGGCACAGACTTCTGGGTATCATTCTCAACTGCTAAGCCTGCTGTCTTTTTCTTGTGTAAAACTGAGTGTAGTTTTCAATATAGGGGAAAAAAACACTGTGTTCCCTTGTGGGCTTGTAAGTATCAATTATTAGATTGTGATTGCATTTAAAGAGCCTGTACATAAGACTGTGCATGACTGAAAACAGTGTACTTGACTGATTTGAACCTGAAGTGATTGTATCTTTGGAAATGTATATGTCAAGATTCTGCCCAGTTTCTGATTTTCCTTTTATTGGCCGCCAGATGGCGGCACTTCAGTTTTGTGTTTCAGTTCGTTCTCCCTCTTTGGTGTTTAATTGTATTATTGTTTTCAATTATTCAGTCATTGTTTTTGCTTGTGTC
Organism: Anguilla rostrata; assembly: GCF_018555375.3. Lineage (NCBI taxonomy): Eukaryota > Metazoa > Chordata > Actinopteri > Anguilliformes > Anguillidae > Anguilla > Anguilla rostrata. The sequence continues at coordinate 7,459,225 of NC_057940.1, read as the reverse complement.
TCGTTCTCCCTTCCCTCTCTGGTGTGATTGTGAATTGTGCCCTCCTGTGTCTTGTTAGGCTTCTGTCTATTTAACTTCTTTGTTTCTCTGACTCGGGTGCTGGTTCCTTGTGTTTCTGCCGTGTGTATCTGCCCATTACTTCTGCGCCAAGGTTGAGCGGAAGTTTAATCTTAGGTTTGCACAGTAAGTTTTGATAAGAGGTTCTGTTTTAAACCTTAAATTTCCTTTATCTATTTCTCATTAGATTATTTTGATACATTAAACTGCATGCAGCATTTATTGATATTATGGAATAATCAAGTACAACATCCCTTTGCAATGTTGAGTACTTCAAGGCTTGCTTCACAGGGTGTCTTCAGCAACAAGCAATCAACGTGTGTAACTGGAATTCTGTATAAATCTTCAAACTCAAGTCATATCACTGTAATTATTGTCATAATTATTGCAATTCATCTTATAAATGTGAACCATATGACTTCAACTATTAAACTGAAGTGTGGGAGGGCCTAGGTGAGACATCCAATCAGGCATGCTTATATCTCCTAATCCCACCTCTCTCTCTCTCTCTCTCTCTCCCCTCTCCCTCTCTCTGCAGGGTGTGTTCTGCCTAATTCTGGAACCATACCCATCACTGGGTTCACAGGAGACTCAGTCGTCCTGCCCTGTGCCTGTACTGATGTGCAGAGGAAACCTGAACAGTTCAAATGGGCTGCAAACAAAGGAGGCCAAAGCACTGTTATATTTCCACAAAGTCCTCCCAGTGTCAACGATCACTACAAACACAGAGTGCAGGTGTTGGACTCCATTTCCCCTGGAAACCTGTCTGTCCGTCTCTCAGATCTCACTCTGTCAGATGAGGGTACATACTGGTGTGAAGCAGATGGGTACTATACAGACATCTTTCTCACGGTGATAGGTATGTTTGACCACATTTGCCCATAGCATGTCAAGGACGGGGTGACACTGGGTGACACAAGGGCTCTATGAGTTTTATGTAATTTTACAATAAATGTATTTGTTTCATTGCACAAACATGCAGAATAAAAATCATCATTATAGAATGAGTCACATTACTTCTGCTCCAAGGTTGAGCGGAAGTTTAATCTTAGGTTTGCACAGTGAGTTTTGATAAGAGGTTCTGTTTTAAACCTTAAATTTCCTTTATCTATTTCTCATTAGATTATTTTGATACATTAAACGGCATGCAGCATTTATTGATATTATGGCAGAATCAAGTACAACATCCCTTCTGCAATGTTTGAGTACTTCAAGCCTTGCTTCACAGGGGTGTCTTCAGCAACAACTAACCAACGTGTTGTAACTAGAATTCTGTACTCATATCTCTCAAACTCAAATCATTACCACTGTAATTATTGTCATAATTATTGCCTATTGTATCTTGTAAATTGTGAACCATATGACTTCAAACTATTAAACTGAAGGTGTGGGAGGGCCTAGGTGAGACATCCAATCAGGCATGCTTATATCTCCTAATCCCACCTCTCTCTCTCTCTCTCTCTGCAGCGTGCGTTCTGTCTGATTCTGAACCCATACACATCACTGGGTTCACAGGAGACTCAGTCGTCCTGCCCTGTGCCTGTACTGATGTGCAGAGGAAACCAGAATCGGTCGAATGGACTGCATATCCAAGAGACCAAAGCACTGTTATATTTTCACAAAATCCTCCCAGTGTCAACGATCGCTACAAACACAGAGTGCAGGTGTTGGACTCCATTTCCCCTGGAAACCTGTCTCTCCGTCTCTCAGATCTCACTCTGTCAGATGGGGGACCATACAGATGTAAAGCAGATGGGAACCACAGAGACATCAGACTCACAGTGAAAGGTACATTTGACCACATTTGCCCATAGCATGTCAACGACGGGGTGACACTGGGTGACACAAGGGCTCTATGAGTTTTATGTAATTTTACAATAAATGTATTTATTTCATTGCACAAACATGCAGAATAAAAATCATCATTATAGAATGAGTCACATTACTTCTGCGCCAAGGTTGAGCGGAAGTTTTATCTTAGGTTTGCAGAGTGAGCTTTGATAAGAGGTTCTGTTTTAAACCTTAAATTCACTTTATCAATTTCTCATTAGATTATTTTGATACATTAAACTGCATGCAGCATTTATTGATATTATGTCAGAATCAAGTACAGTATCCCATCTGCAATGTTTGAGTACTTGAAGCCTTGCTTCACAGGGGTGTCTTCAGCAACAACTAACCAACGTGTTGTAACTGGAATTCTGTACTCATATCTCTCAAACTCAAATCATTACCACTGTAATTATTGTCATAATTATTGCCTATTGTATCTTGTAAATTGTGAACCATATGACTTAAAACTATTAAACTGGACGTGTGAGAGGGCCTAGGTGACACATCCAATCAGGCATGCTTATATCTCCTAATCCCACCCCCATATTCCTCTCTCTCTCTCTCTCTTTCTCTCTCACAGAAGGCTGTGTTCTGTCTGATTCTGAACCCGTACACATCACTGGGTTCACAGGAGACTCAGTTGTCCTGCCCTGTGCCTGTACTAATGTGCAGAGGAAACCTGAACTGGTCAAATGGACTGTACACCCAGGAGGCCAAAGCACTGTTATATTTCCACAAAGTCCTCCCGGTGTCAACGATCGCTACAAACACAGAGTGCAGGTGTTCGACTCCATTTCCCCTGGAAACCTGTCTCTCCGTCTCTCAGATCTCACTCTGTCAGATGGGGGGACATACAGGTGTGAAGCAGATGGACAACACAGAGACATAAGTCTCGCACTGAAAGGTAAATTTATCCTTAAAACTATAATGAGTTGTGTGAAATCTTCAAATGACAACATTATATAAGCTCTCATAGATTGATGCCCCATTGGCTGCAGGTGAACTGGGTGGGTGGGACATATTTGACCATGGCATGATTGTTTCTTATTTAAGATGCTCTGTTAAGGAGACAACAACAACATGGTTCTCTCACCTTTAGCTACCAGATGAAAAGTTCTTTCGTTATCTCTGAGAAATATAAGCAAGGTTTATTTCAGCGGTGGAACACACCGTTTTCCCACAATTATAAAACACCTTGACACAGAGGTGCCTCTGTACTGATAGTCCAAGCTCACAGTGACTGCAATGACAGCTCTCTGGACTACGCTCCCATGATAGATATATTTTCTTCATATGTTTTCCCTTTCTGCTTTTGAGTCACCAGTAGTACTGATGGAGTTATGCTTTACTGCCTGCAGTCTGACCTATAGAGAGTGCTGGTGCTGATGCTAATGTCCTCTATCAGTGTACTCACCTGCATTACCTGCATCATCTGCATTACCGCTCACTGATGGCAGACTGAGGCCTGCTTGCACCTGGTGTGCTGCTGGCAGTAACTACGGCAGCAGCAACCCAAAATACCCAATGTGTACCACCAGGGGCGCCTTACGTGTGGGCGGAGTTTAAGACAATTCCAAGGGCCCTGACCGAAAGAGGCCCTCAAAAAACTGTGCAGTAACTGTACAGTGATAGGGTGGCCCAGGATCATGGGGCCCCAAAGTCCCTGGTGGTGACCCCGTGCATCAGCACTGTACCAGAGCCTTATTTTATGGTGCATAATGTCGGCAAACAGTTCTAATGGAATCGGAGTAAATGGCACATGTTGTATACATGAACGTACATAAAATGATATTTTTCCAAAGTTGCTATTTTCATCCTCGTTTTTTGACGTTTGCGTTGGGTGTGTGGAACCACAGCAGGATTTGTCTTTTGCGGTGTTAATTTTTTCAAACACTGCACAGTGATATTTCAGCACAGTCTGGTGCTAAGAACCTGGTCTTACCCACAACTTGAAATGTGCGCCAGCAATACCACAGGACCTCTATACTGGCCAGTTGTTAAAAAAATAAACATTTCCTTGCTGTGCTTCTGAAGAAATTGACAATGGTTTTATTTTGTAGATGTCCCAACCCAGTCTCCAGCCATAACCAAGCACACATCCACACGTGGAAGCAAGCCACCCCCCAAAACGGAGATCTCTGAAGACTTGAAAAACTCCATCTTGTACGCGACCATTGCTGTTGTTGCCGCAGTCGCAGTGTGTGGGGCTGTGTTATTTTACTGCAGAGTTAGATCCAGGAAAAATGCACATGTGGAATCCAGAGAAGAACAAGAGATGGGGACCGGGGAGCAGGAGGAGGAGAAGAATGCTGATTCAGTGACATATTCTACTGTTGTTTATAGTATAAAAGTGGAAAAATACAAACATCCAAAATCAAAGTGAAGACTCCACAGAATATGCTGCCATTAAATTTGGAATGTCATCATATTTATGGAAATACACCTCGTACACACACAAAAAACATTCACATATGCACACACAAATGGTAATGGTAAATGGACTGCATTTATATAGCACTTTTATCTAAAGCGCTTTACAATATTGATGCCTCTCATTCACCCTTTCACACACACACACTCACACACACCAACGGTGAAAGGCTGCCATGCAAGGTACCAATCAACTCGTTGGGAGAAATTACCTCCGGCTGCCAGACAACCGCTCTTACCTCCTGAGCTACGTCGCCCCCACACCATCTGTAGCAAAGAGATCATTTATTTTAATGTAAACAATGTGTTTGTAAATCTCTTTTGTGAATCATGAAAAGTATATAGGATCAGGATAAAATTCTATATTTTGTATTTTGCATCTGAGTACTTCTAGGTGCACTGCGTTATAGCATGATGTTAGTTTAACTTGCAAAAACCTGTGATTATTAATATTCGTAATGATAAAATTTTGCATTTAAAATGTATGTGTATTGATGCTGTAGTATTTCTTTATATTATCATATGTGCAACAATGGAATGGAATTATAGCATGGATAACTAGCTTATTATTTAATGTATGAAATTGTTTATATGAAGACAGAAAATCACTAATACCAATGCATTTGTTCCATTTTTATTTCAGAAGGTATATTGGCTGGTTTGCTCATTAGCTGGACGAGTAGGCTACCCAAGTTGGTTAGCAAGCTACCAGCAAATAAGCTTGTGATGGAGATTATGTTTGCTGACAAGCTCACAATATTGTTCCAGAAATGCACATACTAATGTTAATCAAGGAAACAGTTTCCCTATGATAATGTGAGACCAGCCACATCCTCAGATTATGAAGCATGGGGCTTTATTTATGAAAAAAGTGCGCAAACATTGACACACAAGCAGCTTCGTAACTGACCGTTAAGTGAGCTGTGGTAATGTCCAAATCAATGAGGAAAGCTTTTACAAAGCAAATAACCTACTATACATACCAAAGTGGTGTGTGCTTATAATAAATGCCTGTTAGTTGGCTGTTTCTTTTCCATTAATCACTTGAAGCGTGCAAACGATGATACTATGCCAATGCAAATTAGCTGAGCACATTTAACATTAAGCACTTACATATAACTTAAAACTATTAAGCTGAAGGTTTGGGAGGGCTAGGTGAGACATCCAATCAGGCATGCTTATATCTCCTAATCCCACCTCCATCTCTCTCTCTCTCTCTCTCTCAAATTCAAATTCAAAATAAGCTTTATATATAATACTTGCGGCTTCTTTGTATTTATCATGTAAAAAAACAGTAAAAAAAAAAAAAAAAACTAACAAAATGAACGGCCAAAAACCATTTTGAGTCCTAGGGTTTAATTCAGACAAAATAGTGGTTTCGAGCGTGAACGTCTAATACAGCCCCAGCATCTCTGTTGGATTCAAGTCAGGACTGACTAGGCCACTCAGGCCTCTAGGCAGCTACTACTTTTTAGTAGGTAGCTGGTGAATTTCTCATTATTCACCTCCCCACTGAAACCCTCCCAAACAGTCACACCCATAAGTAAACAAACACATGTGGTGAAAAACAAACACGCATCATACCTATGCAAATGGTATCCTCGATGGTCAACAGCACCAAATCCAATTTGTAAAATTTACACTAAAATTTTCAAATATTGGAACATTTGAGAAGAATATTGTTGATTGAACTGAGAGTTCATTGAATCGGTCAAAGCACACCCCTTTAAATGCTGAATTCAAGCACAATATATCAGTAAGGTAGTTAAGACTTGCATTCTATCAAATAAGTAAACCATCCCTCACATAGTATTGAAAAAGGCTTGAATTAGGTGCTTCCTACAGATATCATTATAAAGAAAAAGATTTGCCTGTATTGCAACCCTTGCCAATGTATTCCTCTAAGGGCCATGGTCGAAGGTTTTGTTGAGCTGCGTGGTTTTTTTTTTTTCATTTTTTTCACAAACATTTTATATGAACAATTAATGTATTTGCCAAGTTACTGGATAGACTTGTATACCATTGTATTTGATATATGTTCCGTAATAACCACACACAAGTGCAATGAAACCGGATGCCAAACCAACATCTGTGTTCAGGCAGGAAACACAGTTGAGTACTACCACCATATAACAGGGTCAGGCCTGATTAGCTATCCACTAAAATCCTCCTTTAAAAAGACGCAAAAAAGGGATGCCCTTTTCAAAAGAGCAGGAATTATTCCACTTTCCCCAGTGAACACTTTGGGGCATATCTGGGCCAGACTGTCAGTCTGAGGTGTGACAGATCGCACATGTCTCAGTGAAAAATAGCGAAAGGCAGGGAGACACCAACAAGTGGCTACGCTAATCTGACTCCGTGATGCATGAATTTTGCTCCTTTGCCTCCTGGCACACTTTCTAGCAGGAAGGGAAAACCCTCTGAGAGGAAAAAGGAGAAATTTAAAAAATGATTTTTTTTTTAAAGGATAAACGCTGAAAACGTGAAAACGCTTCTTTGTGCAAATATTTACATACTGTGAAAGGCTGAATACGTTTTTTTTTTTTTTTTAAGTGCTTTAATCTTAATGGGCTACAGGTTTCGATCAAATGTAAATGTAAAAAAAAAAAATGAAGATGAAACACTGAAAACACCAGAAATTATTTGGTTTTCGTTTTCTCTCGCTTGTGGTGGTGATGAGGTGGCCTGTTATTTTGCGGCACGACGGACAAAGTGATTCAAGTGCAAGTGGCCTAAGCAACAAAGGAAGAGTCGGATAGAACAGTTTAAAGGTTAAAGGAAAGGGGTTTTTTAGAGTGTGCTGCTCTCCGTTCACTCCTAAGTGCCAGAGATCGGGGTGCAGTAGTTGAAATTGTGCCCGTTTGGTGGCTTCTTCCACTGGTGGTGCAGTCATTGCCCAACAAGCATTGCACTTCATGGTGAGAGGAAGAAAGTAAACGTTTTAAACTAAACTGCATCATCTCGAGGTTTATATTTTTAGCTGGAGCACAAGCGAGGTTCTGTGGTTTGAAAATGGGGAAGGATAAAAAGCATGTGAAAACTACAGTGGCTCTGAAGTGCAAAACACAAAAACAAAAAGAAAACGGAAAAACAAAAACTTTCGACCCAGAGGTGCAGATGCAACATACAAAAACAAAAAGGAGTGGTCCTGAGGTGCAGATGCAACATACAAAAACAAAAAGGAGTGGTCCTGAGGTGCAGATGCAACATACAAAAACAAAAACATGCAGCCCTGAAGTACAAAACACAAATACAAAAAGAAAATGCAAAAACAAAACTTTCAGCCCTGAAGTGCAAAACACAAATACAAAAAGAAAATGCAAAAGCAAAAAGGAGCAGCCCTGAGGCGCAAAACACAAATACAAAAAGAAAATGCAAAAGCAAAAAGGAGCAGCTCTGAGGTGCAGAACACAAACATACAAAAACTAGCAGCCCTGAGGTGCAAAACACAAACATACAAAACCAAAAAGGAGTGGTCCTGAGGTGCAGATGCAACATACAAAAACAAAAATATGCAGCCCTGAAGTGCAAAACACAAATACAAAAAGAAAATGCAAAAACAAAACTTTCAGCCCTGAAGTGCAAAACACAAATACAAAAAGAAAATGCAAAAACAAAAAGGAGCAGCCCTGAGGTGCAAAACACAAACATACAAAAACTAGCAGCCCTGAGGTGCAAAACACAAACATACAAAAACAAAAATGTGCAGCCCTGAGGTGCAGATGCAACATACAAAAACAAAAACTAGTAGCCCCGAAGTGCACTTCTGGGCTACTAGTTTTTGTTCTTGTATGTTGCATCTGCACCTCGGGGCTGCTTGTTGTTGCATGTTTCTGTTTTGCATTTCGGGGCTACTAGTTTTTGTTGTTGTATCTTGTATCTGCACCTCAGGGCTGCTAGTTTGTGTATGTTTGTGTTCTGCACCTCAGGGCTGCTCCTTTGTGTTTTGCACCTCAGGGCTGAAAGTTTTGTTTTTGCATTTTCTTTTTGAATTTGTGTTTTGCACTTCGGGTCTGCATGTTTTTATTCTTGTATGTTGCATCTGCACCTCAGGGCCACTCCTTTTTGTTTTTGTATGTTGCATCTGTACCTCACGGCCGAAAGTTTTTGTTTTTGCGTTTTCTTTTTGTTTTTGTTTTTTGCAATTCAGAGCCACCGTAGAAAACGCTTCTTTTTGGAAATATTTACATACCGTGGAAGGCTAATAAGGTTTTTAGATGCTGCGTTACATAGGTTTATATTCTCTGATTGGCCATAATATGGTGATTGGCAACCATTTAGTAAAGCCTATAGTCATGGCAATGGCTTCTGATTATATATTTGGAGACTTTGTCCCCAAGATGCAACCATGTTTAATAGATCTCCAGCTGTGGTCCTTGGATTTTTATTCATCCTCCACCAGGCTGGTTTACCACTGCTCCAGTGATTCAAAAGGACTTAATTATTGACCTAACGGCAAGTGGTGTTTTCTATGTTTTTTTATTTTTTATTTTTTGTATTGGTTTGTAAGCATTTATGGACTTGTAAACATGAAGAAACCTTGTGAACATTAACAAGTGATCATGAACAAGCCTTTATCTTGTTTCATCTAAGAGCAAAACAGTGAGTGAAACATAGGTTTCCTGTTTCACCATAGTGAAACAGAAGGCCATAGAAAGCCACAACACTGTCCCCTAAGATTAACATGAACCTGGCAAAAGTAGCAGATTCAATACGGTCAATGCAATATAATCTCTGTTGGATTTTAGAAGAATAATTAAGAAAATGTATATTATTAATTAAACATATTTTCTTTAGTACAAAATAATATAATTTTTCAGCTTTTTTGAGCATACAACCCATTACCTGTAGTGTTTATTTTAGACAGCCAATTTTTATCAGGGGTGTCACACTTTTCCTTCGAAGTACCTGGAGGAAAACCAATGCGGACACGGAGAGGACATGCAAACTCCACACAGAAAGGCCCAGGCCAGGATTTGGGACTTTTAATTATATTCAGAGGACAGCAGAGGATGGCCTTTATTTCTGCTTTTTCACATGTACTGTTTGTGGTACTTCTAATTTTAGGATTCACACAGGGGCAGGAAATGTGACTCATACTGCATGTCACTGCTATATATATATTTAGCCTGTGCGTTTCTGCCCATGCGTATCTGCCCGTGCGTTTCTGCCCGTGCGTTTCTGCCCGTGCGTATCTGCCCGTGCGTTTCTGCCCGTGCGTTTCTGCCCGTGTGTTTCTGCCTGTGTGTTTCTGCCTGTGTGTTTCTGCCCGTGTGTATCTGCCTGTGCGTTTCTGCCCGTGTGTATCTGCCTGTGCGTTTCTGCCCGTGTGTATCTGCCTGTGCGTTTCTGCCCGTGTTTCTGCCCGTGCGTTTCTGCCCATGCGTATCTGCCCGTGTGTTTCTGCCCGTGTGTATCTGCCTGTGCGTTTCTGCCCGTGTATCTACCCGTGTGTTTCTGCCTGTGTGTATCTGCCCATGTGGTTCTGCCCATGGTATCTGCCCATGCGTATCTGCCCGTGTGTATCTGCCCGTGCGTATCTGCCCGTGTGTTTCTGCCCATGCGTATCTGCCCAAACCATGCGAGTGCCTGTCCATGAAGTCCAACACAGGTCTGGAGTCTGTCCACTCCAGTAGAATTCCATGATCAATTATGTCAAAAGTTGAACTCAGGTCGAGGGGTACAAGAACCGATACAGTTACGGTCGGCTGACAGTAGTAAATCATTTGTAACCTTGATAAGTGCTGTTTCTGTGCTGTGGTGGGGTCGAAACCCTGATTGGAACACTTCAAGGATACCGTTAGAGCTAAGTTATGCACTTAGTTGCTTAGCACTTTTCCTATACTAATTGTAAATAGTTGCAAACAAAATGCATTTTAACTCATTAAAAACCCAAAGTGCCAACTACCTAATGAACGAATGGTGATTTGTACTTATTTCAAACATGTTTATATTACATGTATAAAACATTTTGGAGACATTATTGTCCAGAGTGGCATACATGCCAATTTCCCTGACCATTGTGCTATACAGCCACCAGGTCTTAACGGACCACAATGGAAATAAGCCCTTGGCTTTATAGTGTTTTATTCCTTCACATTCTTTTGGTATTTGGGGCATCTCTGCTCAGAGTGGCCACATGTATTTTCAAATGATCTTCAAAGAAAAGAACTCAAACACACTCAAAATAAGTCACTCTCTGTTGCAGGCTGTTCTCTATCTGCACCCACAGAGGTCACTGGGTACACAAGAGGCTCCGTGGTCTTGCCTTGCTACTGCACTGAGGGACAGCCAACACAAACAATGCCAGATGGTTTTTTCTTCAAGATAGTTCATATATCGAACTTTGGCCGTGTCCTAATACACTGAACGATCGCTACAAATACCGGGTGAATATTTCTGCCACCTCTGGAAACCTGTCTCTCAGATCTCACTCTGTCAGATGGGGGAAGATACAGTTGTGAAGCAGATGGGAATTACTAAGGCATCAGACTCACAGTGAAAGGTACATTTGACCACATTTGCCCATAGCATGTCATTGCACAAACATGCAGAATAAAAATCATCATTATAAAATGAGTCACATTACTTCTGCACCGAAGTTGAGCGGAAGTTTAATCTTAGGTTTGCACAGTGAGTTTTGATAAGAGGTGTTTTAAACCTTAAATTTCCTTTATCTATTTCTCATTTGATTATTTTGATACATTAATCTGCATGCAGCATTTATTGATATTACGGCAGAATCAAGTACAACATCTCTTCTGCAATGTTTGAGTACTTCAAGGCTTGCTTCACAGGGGTGTCTTCAGCAACAACTAACCGTGTTGTAACTGCTGAAACCTGTCTCTCCGTCTCTCAGATCTCACTTTGTCAGATGGGGCTACATACAGGTGTGAAGCAGATGGACAACACAGAGACATCAGTCTCACGTTAATACAGAAATTTGACCAGTTGTGTTTAAAACTTTTTCGAATTGCCTCATGGAACATAGAAATTCATGTAGAAAACTGCTGGTGAGTAACTGCAGGAAGCATATTTCTCCAGAAAACATGTTTATACTTGCTTCTGAACTGAACTTGAGTACATGTACAAGTTATTGTATATTTGCTACGTACAATAAATACTGCATGTAAAACACATATTGTACATACATACATAGAGAACTTCTTTATCTGCATAGGGACATTTCCCTGGCTGCATCTTACATTCACATTCACAAACACACACTTATACCAAGAAACATACTATCATTCACGCAACAGAAAGGCTGGGCAGCGAAATACATACATACCAATACAAATTGGACATATACACGCCTAGTCAATCAATCTTGACTGTGAGAGAGCCATCCACACATATGTTTGGCCTGTCCATGTAGTGCATGCTTATACACACAGGGCCAAGTGACTTGAAAGAATTGAGGAAATATTGGGTAGCACTGCTTTGAAATACATCTTATGTAATTTAGGTGAGGCAAGATAGCCTATATTGTTTGTAGTACCGTAACTTGGCGTTATTTTGATATCAATACTTTTGAGTAACTCGGCATTTTTGTACGTTGAAAACGTGTTTTTTATGAGATGAGTTAAGCTACCATCCCAGGAAACCCTAGAGGAGAGTCCAGATGAATAAAACTAAATTTGCGTCAGAACTGTGCCCCAGAAAAGGTGCAGAGTCGAGAGAGAGTAGGAGCTGGTGGTCTATATTGTCAAAAGCTACAGAAAGTTCCAGAAGGATTAGGACAGAAGCGAGGGAAGATGCTTCAGCTAACGCTTGAGTAAAGGAGAGATGGGGTGCCTCAGAAGAGTGAGCCACCCTGAAGCCGGAACAGAAGGATAAGGAAGGAAGGGGTATGGAAGGTAGTACTGTGAGATAAAGAAAGGGAGATGATTAGATGCTGCGTTACATAGGCTTATATTCTCTGATTGGCCATAATTTGGTGATTGGCAACCATTTGGTAAAGCCTATAGTCATGGCAATGGCTTCTTATTATATATTTGGAGACTCTGTCCCCAAGATGCAACCATGTTTAATAGATCTCCAGCTGTGGTCCTTGGATTTTTATTCATCCTCCACCAGGCTGGTTTATCACTGCTCCAGTGATTCAAAAGGACTTAATTATTGACCTAATGGCGAGTGGTGTTTTCTATGTTTTTTTATTTTATTTTTGTATTGGTTTGTATACATTTATTGACTTGTGAACATGAACAAACCTTGTGAACATGAACAAACCTTGTGAACATGAACAAGTGAACATGAACAAGCCTTTATCTTGTTTCATCTGAGAGCAAAACAGCAAGTGAAACATTGGTTTCCTGTTTCGCCATAGTGAAACAGAAGGCCATAGAAAGCCACAACACAGTCCCCTAAGATTAACATGAACTTGGAAAAAGTATTCAATATGATTCAATACGGTCAATGCAATATAATCTCTGTTGGATTTTAGAAGAATAATTAAGAAAATGTATATTATTAGTTAAAAATCTTTAACTAAATAAAAATAATATAATTTTTCAGCTTTTTTGAGCATACAGCCCATTACCCGTAGTGTTTATTTTAGACAGCCAATATTTATCAGGGGTGTCATACTTTTCCTTCGAAGTACCCGGAGGAAAATCAATGCAGACATGGGAAGGACAAACTCCACACAGAAAGGCCCAGGCCAGGATTTGGGACTTTTAATTATTTTCAGAGGAGAGCAGAGGATGGCCTTTATTTCTGCTTTTTCCCATGTACTGTTTGTGGTATTTCTCATTTTAGGATTCACACATGGGGCAGGAAATGTGACTCATACTGCATGTCTTTGAAAAGAATTAGCATTAACTTAGATAGTTTTGTGCCGAAGCAAACACTTCACACTTCCATAGAGAGGCAGTTTGGATCAGTGTAACTGAATCTTCTGTGTGTATATTTGGTTGGAATGTTGACACTGAAAACCATGCTGGTATGTGTCTGGCTGGTCAGCAGTCTGATTCACATGATCTCAGGTGAGTTGATCATTTTATCTGACCCACTGATGCTTTCAAAGAGCTTCACTCAAACCTTAAATATAAGCTTGCAGTTACAGCCGTGTGTCTAAGTGCTATCTATAGTGCCATAGAGGTAAAGAGAGAATGATGCACTGTCTTCTGGGTATCATGCTCAACTGCTAAGCCTGCTCTCATTTTTTTGTGTTAAATTGAGTGTAGTTTTCAATATAGGGAGAATACACTGTGTTCCCTTGTGGGCTTGTAAGTATTAATTATTAGATTGGGACTGCATTTAAAGAGCCTGTACATAAAACTGTGCATGACTGAAAACAGTGTACTTGACTGATTTGAACCTGAAGTGATTGTTTCTTTGAAAATGTACATGTCAGGATTCTGCTCAGTTTCTGTTTTTCCTTTTATTGGCCGCCAGATGTCGGCACTTCAGTTTTGTGTTTCAGTTCGTTCTCCCTCTTTGGTGTTTAATTATATTATTGTTTTCAATTATTCAATTATTGTTTTTCCTCGTGACTTGATCTTCCTTCCCTCTCTGGTGTGATTGTGAATTGTGCCCTCCTGTGTCTTGTTAGCCTTCTGTCTATTTAAGTTCTTTGCTTCCCTGACTCGGGTGCTGGTTCCTTGTGTTTCTGCCCGTGCGTATCAGCCCGTGTGTTTCTGCCCGTGCGTTTCTCCCCGCGTGTATCTGCCCGTGTGTGTGTTTTGGCTCGTATACCTGCCTGTGTACTTCCTGTGTGTTTCTGCTCGTGTTCTGCCTTGTTGCGTATCTCTGTTATTCAAGTTTTTCGAGTTCCCTCCTTTTTTTCTTAATTTTCGTTAAATGCCCCTCGTGGACTTTTGCTTGTTCTGTTTTCCTTTTTTTTTTTTTTTTTTTAAGTAAAATCTTTGTTTAAACTCTCCTTTTGAGCTTAGTGTTTTTTTACACTCTGCTCTTGGGTTCTTACCCCAGACCCTGACTGTATAGTGCAAAATATCAAATTTATATTACAAAATACATATTTACCCCAGCAGGCATTAAAATCCAAAAAGGGGTTAATCTCATGCTCCATGACAAAACCCTGAAATTCATGGAAAAACTTCTGATTTTAGAGTAAAGAAGCACATTTTTTAAACTTTGAACTCAAAGAAAAGAAAGAATTTAAATTAATCAATCCCCATACAGGAGACTCATAAGTCACTCTCTGTTGCAGGCTGTTCTCTATCTGCACCCACAGAGGTCACTGGGTACACAAGAGGCTCCGTGGTCCTGCCTTGCTACTGCACGGGACAGTCAACACCGAACTACGCCAGATGGGTTTTTTTTTTCACATGTTTCCGATATCACGCTTTGGTCATATCCTAATACAGTGAACGACCGCTACAAAGACCGGGTGACTATTTCTGCCACCCCTGGAAACCTGTCTCTCCGTCTCTTAGATCTCACTCTGTCAGATGAGAGATTTTACAGGTGTGAAGCAGATGGGCACATCAGAGACATCTTTCTCACAGTGAAAGGTAAATTTGACCACATTTGCCCATAGCATGTCAAGTACGGGGTGACACTGGGTGACACAAGGGCTCTATGAATTTTATGTTACTTTACAGTAAATTTATTTGTTTCATTGCACAAACATGCAGAATAAAAATCATCATTATAGAATGAGTCACATTACTTCTGCGCCAAAGTTGAGCGGAAGTTTAATCTTAGGTTTGCACAGTGAGTTTTGATAAGAGGTTCTGTTTTAAACCTTAAATTTCCTTTATCTATTTCTCATTAGATTATTTTGATACATTAAACGGCATGCAGCATTTATTGATATTATGGCAGAATCAAGTACAACATCCCTTCTGCAATGTTTGAGTACTTCAAGGCTTGCTTCACAGCGGTGTCTTCAGCAACAACTAACCAACATATTGTAACTGGAATTCTGTACTCAATTTCTCAAACTCAAGTCATTATCACTGTAATTATTGTCATAATTATTGCCAATCACATCTTATAAATTGTGAACCATATGACTTCAAGCTATAAAACTGAAGGTGTGGGAGGGCCTAGGTGAGACATCCAATCAGGCATGCTTATATCTCCTAATCCCACCTCTCTCTCTCTCTCTCTCTCTCTCTCTCTCTCTTTTTGCAGGGTGTGTTCTGTCTGATTCTGAACCCGTACACATCACTAGTTTCACAGGAGACCCAGTTATCCTGTCCTGTGCCTGTACTGAAGTGCAGAGGAAACCTGAACGCATCATATGGACTGCACATCCAGGAGGCCAAAGAAGTGTTATATTTTCTCAAAGTCCTCGCAGTGTCAACGATCGTTACAAACATAGAGTGCAGGTTTTGGACTCCATTTCCCCAGGAAACCTGTCTCTCCGCCTTTCAGATCTCACTCTGTCAGATGGGGGTACATACAGGTGTGAAGCAGATGGAAACCACAGAGACATTAGTCTCGCAGTTATACATAGATTTGATGAGTTGTGTTTAAAAATGTAAATGGGCTGTGGGAACCCTTCAAATGACAACATTCTATGGGTGGGACATATTTGGCTGTGGTGTTGTACGTGAATGGAAATTTTCTGGGCCTTTCCCAGTTATATTGTACAAGAGTATTGAATAGGAGACCTACACATTTCTATTGATTTTTTACCCAGAATAAACACACAAAAATGAGTTTTATTTCCGAAATAATCTGACATCACTTTTCTTCAAAACAGTCTCCTTTTTTACCTTCAGCAATAATAACTGCAACCAAATGCTTCCTATAAGTTGATATCAGTCTTTCACTAGCTATGGAGGAATTTTACCCCACTATTTGCAGAACTGCTTTAATTCAGACAAATTTGTGGTTTTGAGCATGAACTTCTCGTTTCTGATACAGCCCCAGCATCTCTGTTGGGTTCAAGTTAGGACTGACTAGACCACTCCAACACTTTTTTTTCTTTTTTTCAGCTATTTCGATGTGGATTTTCTTTAGTGTTTTGGATCATTCACTTGATAAGAACATTGCGTAGTTTCATTCATGAAACATGCGTACAACCATATTCGATCATAAAATGTGTGTAACAATGTTTCCACACTGATGAAGCTACAGAGAAGTATGGGGAAGATTGGTCAGATGTGGCCTCTACAATGGCAGCTGTATGAGACCAGGGGCCTCAGATCAGGAAGATTTTCTATATTTCTTTATTTTTTTCACAGGTAGATGAATGAACCTAAAAGCGATGAGAGAACTTAATGTGAAACACATGTGGTTAAACAAACACGCATCATACCTATGCAAATGGTATCCTCCATGCTCAACAGCACCAAATCGAATTTGTAAAATTTACACTAAGATTAATTTTCAAATATTGGAACATTTCAGAAGAATGTTGTTGATTGAACTGAGAGTTCGTTGAATTCAAGCACACTATATCAGTAAAGTAGTTAACACTCGCATTCTATCAAATAAGTCAACCATCCCTCACATAGTGTTGCAAAAGGCTTGAATTAGGTGCTTCCTACAGATATCATTATAAAGAAAAAGTTTTGCCAGTATTGCAACCCTTGCCAATGTATTCTTCTAAGGGCCATGGTCGAAAGACAAATGAAATGCTGTCTTGTTTTTCTACAGTTTTGTTGAGCTGCATGGTCAGCATACCCCATCATTTTTTTTTTTTTCTCCACAGTGTCATTTCTTTCACAAACATTTTATATACACAATTAATGTTTTTGCCAAGTGACTGGATAGACATGTATACCATTGTATTTGATATATGTTCCGTAATAACCACACACAAGTGCAATGAAACTGGATGCCAAACCAACATCTATTTATATGTGTTCAGGCAGGAATCATAGTTGAGAGCTACCGCCATATAACAGAGTCTGACCTGATTAGCTATCCGCTAAAATCCTCCTTTGAAAAGTCGCAAAAAAGGGATGCCCTTTCCAAAAGAGCAGGAATTATTCCACTTTCCCCAGTGAACACTTTGGGGCATATCTGGGCCAGTCTGTCAGTCTGGGGTGGGACAGATTGTGCATGTCTCAGTGAAAAATAACGAAAGGAAGGCAGGGAGACACCAACCAGTGGCTACACTGAACTGACTCCATGAAGCATGAATTTTGCTCCTTTGCCTCCTGGCACACTTTCCAGCAGGAAGGGGAAACCCTCTGAGAGGAAAAAGGAGAAATTAAAAAAACATTTTTTTTTTTAAAGGATAAATGCTGAAAACGTGAAAACGCTTCTTTCTGGAAATATTTACATACTGTGGAAGGCTGAATAGGTTCTTTTTTTTAAAAAAGTACTTAAATCTTAATGGGCTACAGCTTTCGATCAAATGTAAATGTAAATGTTAAAAAAAAAAAAATGAAGATGAAACACTGAAAACACCAGGAATGATTTGGTTTGCATTTTCTCTCGCTTGTGGTGGGGTTGAGGTGGCCTGTTATTCTGCGGCACGATGGACAAAGTGATTCAAGTGCAAGTGGTCTAAGCAACAAAGGGAGAGTCGGATAGAACAGTTTAAAGGTTAAAGGAAAGGGTTTTTTTTGAATGTGCTGCTCTCCGTTCACTCCTAAGAGCCAGAGATCGGGGTGCAGTAGATAGTAGTTGAAATTGTGGCAGTTTGGTGGCTTCTTCCACTGGTGGTGCCGTCATTGCCCATCAAGCATTGCACTTCATGCTGAGAGGAAGGAAGAAAACGTTCTTAACTAAACTGCATCATCTCGAGGTTTATATTTTTAGCTGGAGCACAAGCGAGGTTCTGTGGTTTGAAAATGGGGAAGGATAAAAAGCATGTGAAAACTGCAGTGGCTCTGAAGTGCAAAACACAAAAACAAAAATAAAATGCAAAAACAAAAACTTTCAGCCCAGAGGTGCAGATGCAACATACAAAAACAAAAAGGAGTGGTCCTGAGGTGCAGATGCAACATACAAAAACAAAAGCATGCAGCCCTGAAGTACAAAACACAAATACAAAAAGAAAATGCAAAAACAAAACTTTCAGCCCAGAAGTGAAAAACACAAATACAAAAAGAAAATGCAAAAGCAAAAAGGAGCAGGCCTGAGGTGCAAAACACAAATACAAAAAGAAAATGCAAAAACAAAAAGGAGCAGCCCTGAGGTGCAAAACACAAACATACAACAACTAGCAGCCCTGAGGTGCAAAACACGAACATACAAAAACAAAAACGTGCAGCCCTGAGGTGCAGATTTAACATCCAAAAACAATAACTAGTAGCCCCGAAGTGCACTGCTGCACTTCTGGGCTACTAGTTTTTGTTTTGTATGTTGCATTTGCACCTCGGGGCTGCTTGTTGTTGAATGTTTCTGTTTTGCACTTCGGGGCTACTAGTTTTTGTTTTTGTATCTTGTATCTGCACCTCAGGGCTGCTAGTTTTTGTATGTTTGTGTTTTGCACCTCAGGGCTGCTAGTTTTTGTATGTTTGTGTTTTGCACCTCAGGGCTGCTCCTTTTTGTTTCTGTATGTTGCATCTGCACCTCAGGACCACTCCTTTTTGTTTTTGTATGTGCATCTGCACCTCAGGGCTGCTCCTTTTTGTTTTTGCATTTTCTTTTTGTTTTTGTGTTTTGCACTTCAGAGCCACCATAGAAAATGCTTCTTTCTGCAAATATTTACATACTGTGGAAGGCTAAAAAGGTTTTTAGATGTTGCGTTACATAGGCTTATATTCTCTGATTGGCCATAATATGGTGATTGGCAACCATTTGGTAAAGCCTATAGGCATGGCAATGGCTTCTGATTATATATTTGGAGACTTTGTCCCCAAGATGCAACCATGTTTAATAGATCTCCAGCTGTGGTCCTTAGATTTTTATTCATCCTCCACCAGGCTGGTTTACCACTGCTACAGTGATTCAAAAGGACTTAATTATTGACCTAACGGCAAGTGGTGTTTTCTATGTTTTTTTATTTTTTATTTTTTGTATTGGTTTGTAAGCATTTATTGACTTGTGAACATGAACAAACCTTGTGAACATTAACAAGTGATCATGAACAAGCCTTTATCTTGTTTCATCTGAGAGCAAAACAGTGAGTGAAACATAGGTTTCCTGTTTCACCATAGTGAAACAGAAGGCCAGAGAAAGCCACAACACAGTCCCCTAAGATTAACATGAACCTGGCAAAAGTATCAGATTCAATACGGTCAATGCAATATAATCTCTGTTGGATTTTAGAAGAATAATTAAGAAAATGTATATTATTAGTTAAAAATCTTTAAATAAAAATAATATAATTTTTCAGCTTTTTTGAGCATACAACCCATTACCTGTAGTGTTCATTTTAGACAGCCAATTTTTATCAGGGGTGTCACATACTTTTCCTTCGAAGTACCCGGAGGAAAACCAATGCGGACACGGGGAGGACATGCAAACTCCACACAGAAAGGCCCAGGCCAGGATTTGCGACTTTTAATTATTTTCAGACGACAGCAGAGGATGGCCTTTATTTCTGCTTTTTCACATGTACTGTTTGTGGGACTTTTAATTTTGGGATTCACACAGGGGCAGGAAATGTGACTCATACTGCATGTCATTGCTATATATATATTTAGCCTGTGTGGTTCTGCCCATGCGTATCTGCCCGTGTGTTTCTGCCCGTGTGTTTCTGCCTGTGTGTTTCTGCCCGTGTGGTTCTGCCCATGCGTATCTGCCCAAACCATGCAAGTGCCTGTCCATGAAGTGGACAACACAGGTCTGGAGTCTGTCCACTCCAGTACAATTCCATGATCAATTGTGTCAAAAGCTGCACTCAGGTCGAGGGATACAAGATCCGACACATATACGGTCGGCTGACAGTAGTAAATCATTTGTAACCTTGATAAGTGCTGTTTCTGTGCTGTGGTGGGGTCGAAACCCTGATTGGAACACTTCAAGGATACCGTTAGAGCTAAGGTATGCACTTAGTTGCTTAGCACTGTTCCTATACTAATTGTAAATAGTTGCAAACAAAATGCATTTTAATTAATTAAAAACCCAAAGTGCCAACTACCTAATGAACGAATGGTGATTTGTACTTATTTCAAACAGGTTTATATTACATTTATATGACATTTTGGAGACATTATTGTCCAGAGTGGCATACATGCCTATTTCCCTGAGCATTGTGCTATACTGCCACCAGGTCTTAACAGACCAGAATGGAAATAAGCCCTTGGCTTCATAGTGTTTTATGGTATCCTCGATGGTCAACAGCACCAAATCCAATGTGTAAAATATTCAAAGTTTCAAATATTGGAACATTTGAGAAGAATATTGTTGATTGAACTGAGAGTTCATTGAATAGGTGAATGCACACCCCTTTAAATGTTGAATTCAAGCACACTATATCAGTAAAGTAGTTAACACTTGCATTCTATCAAATAAGTAAACCATCCCTCACATAGTGTTGAAAAAGGCTTGAATTAGGTGCTTCCTACAGATATCATTATAAAGAAAAAGATTTGCCTGTATTGCAACCCTTGCCAATGTATTCTTCTAAGGGCCATGGTCGAAAGAACAAATTAAATGCTTTCTTGTTTTTCTTCAGTTTTGTTGAGCTGCATGGTTTTGTTTTTTGGGTTTTTTTTTTTTTCATTTCTTTCACAAACATTTTATATGAACAATTCATGTTTTTGTCAAGTTACTGGATAGACTTGTATACCATTGTATTTGATATATGTTCCGTAATAACCACACACAAGTGCAATGAAACTGGATGCCAAACCAACATCTATTTATATGTGTTCAGGCAGGAAACACAGTTGAGAACTACCACCATATAACAGGGCCAGACCTGATTAGCTGTCCGCTAAAATCCTCCTTTGAAAAGATGCAAAAAAGGGATGCCCTTTCCAAAAGAGCAGGAATCCCACTTTTCTCAGTGAACACTAAGGGCATATCTGGGCCAGACTGTCAGTCTGAGGTGTGACAGATCGCGCATGTCTCAGTGAAAAATAGCGAAAGGAAGGCAGGGAGACACAAACCAGTGGCTACGCTAATCTGACTCCGTGATGCATGAATTTTGCTCCTTTGCCTCCTGGCACACTGTCTAGCAGGAAAGGGAAACCCTCTGAGATGAAAAAGGAGAAATAAAATAAAAAAAAATTTTTTTTAAAGGATAAACGCAGAAAACATGTGAAAACGCTTCTTTCTGCAAATATTTACATACTGTGGAAGGCTGAATAGTTTTTTTTTTTTTTAAGTGCTTAAATCTTAATGGGCTACAGCTTTCGATCAAATGTAAATGTAAATGTTAAAAAAAAAAATGAAGATGAAACACTGAAAACACCAGAAATGATTTGGTTTGCATTTTCTCTCGCTTGTGGTGGGGTTGAGGTGGCCTGTTATTCTGCGCCACGATGGATGAAGTGATTCAAGTGCAAGTGGCCTAAGCAACAAAGGGAGAGTCGGATAGAACAGTTTAAAGGTTAAAGGAAAGGGTTTTTTTTAGAGTGTGCTGCTCTCCGTTCACTCCTAAGTGCCAGAGATCGGGGTGCAGTAGATAGTAGTTGAAATTGTGGCCGTTTGGTGGCTAATTCCACTGGTGGTGCAGTCATTGCCCATCAAGCATTGCACTTCATACTGAGAGGAAGAAAGTAAACGTTTTTAACTAAACTGCATCATCTCGAGGTTTATATTTTTAGCTGGAGCACAAGCGAGGTTCTGTGGTTTGAAAATGGGGAAGGATAAAAAGCATGTGAAAACTACATTGGCCCTGAAGTGTAAAACACAAAAAGAAAAAGAAAACGCAAAAACAAAAATTTTCGGCCCAGAGGTGCAGATGCAACATACAAAAACAGAAAGGAGTGGTCCTGAGGTGCAGATGCAACATACAAAAACAAAAACATGCAGCCCTGAAGTGCAAAACACAAATACAAAAAGAAAATGCAAAAACAAAAAAGAGCAGCCCTGGGGTGCAAAACACAAACATACAAAAACAAAAACGTGCAGCCCTGAAGTGCAACAGTGCACTGTATGCAGGTTTTTGTTTTTGTATGTTGCATCTGCACCTCAGGGCTGCATGTTTTTGTAGAGCCACCGTAGAAAACGCTTCTTTCATACTGTGGAAGGATAAAAAAGGTTTTTAGATGTTGTGTTACATAGGTTTATATTCTCTGATTGGCCA
This sequence comes from Anguilla rostrata, assembly GCF_018555375.3. Taxonomy (NCBI): domain Eukaryota; kingdom Metazoa; phylum Chordata; class Actinopteri; order Anguilliformes; family Anguillidae; genus Anguilla; species Anguilla rostrata. The sequence goes on along the minus strand of NC_057940.1, from coordinate 7,436,832 downwards.
TAATTTGGTGATTGGCAACCATTTGGTAAAGCCTATAGGCATGGCAAACGCTTCTGATTATATATTTGGAGACTCTGTCCCCAAGATGCAACCGTGTTAAATAGATCTCCAGCTGTGGTCCTTGGATTTTTATTCATCCTCCACCAGGCTGGTTTATCACTGCTCCAGTGATTCAAAAGGACTTAATTATTGACCTAACAGTGAGTGGTGTTTTTGCTGTGTTTTTTTGTTTTTTGTATTGGTTTGTAAGCATTTATTGACTTGTAAATGTGAACAAGTTAACATGAACAAGCCTTTATCATGTTTCATCTGAGAGCAAAACAGCAAGTGAAACATTGGTTTCCTGTTTCACCATAGTGAAACAGAAGGCCATAGAAAGCCACAACACAGTGCCCTAAGACTAAAATGAACATGGCAAAAGTAGCAGATTCAATACGGTCAATGCAGATTAATCTCTGTTGGATATTAGAAAAATAATTAAGAAAATGTATATTATTAGTTAAAAATCTTTTTTTCCCTCTCTTTAGTACAAAATAATGTCATTTTTCAGCTTTTTTGAGCATACAACCCATTACCTGTAGTGTTTATTTTAGACAGCCAATTTTTATCAGGGGTGTCATACTTTTCCTTCGAAGTACCCGGAGGAAAACCAATGCGGATACGGGGAGGACATGCAAACTCCACACAGAAAGGCCCAAGCCAGGATTTGGGACTTTTAATTATTTTCAGAGGACAGCAGAGGATGGCCTTTATTTCTGCTTTTTCACATGTACTGTTTGTGGTACTTCTAATTTTAAGATTCACGCAGGGGCAGGAAATGTGAGTCATACTGCATGTCACTGAAAAAAATTAGCATTAGCTTAGATAGTTTTGTGCAGAAGCAAACACTTCACATTTCTATAGAGAGGCAGTTTGGATCCGTGCAACTGAATCTTCTGTGTCTATATTCGGTTGGAAAGTTGACACTGAAAACCATGCTGGTGTGTGTCTGGCTGGTCAGCAGTCTGATTCACATGATCTCAGGTGAGTTGATCATTTTATCTGACCCATTGATGCTTTCCAAGAGCTTCATTTCACAGCTAAGCCTGCTCTCATTTTCCTGTGTTAAACAGAGTGTAGTTGTCAATATAGGAAAAAAAAACACTGTGTTCCCTTGTGGGCTTGTAAGTATCAATTATTAGATTGTGACTGCATTTAAAGAGCCTGTACATAAAACTGTGCATGACTGAAAACAGTGTAATTGGCTGATTTGAACCTGAAGTGATTGTTTATTTGGAAATGTGTATGTCAGGATTCTGCCCAGTTTCTGAATTTCCTTTTATTGGCCGCCAGATGGCGGCACTTCAGTTTTGTGTTTCAGTTCGTTCTCCCTCTTTGGTGTTTAATTGAATTATTGTTTTTCAATTATTCAATCATTGTCTTTGCTCGTGTCTCGTTCTCCCTTCCCTCTCTGGTGTGATTGTGAATTGTGCCCTCCTGTGTCTTGTTAGCCTTCTGTCTATTTAAGTTCTTTGTTTCCCTGAGTCGGGTGCTGGTTCCTTGTGTTTCTGCCCGTTGTTATCAGCCCGTGTGTTTCTGCCCATGTGTTTCTGCCTGTATACTGCCTGTGTGTTTCTGCTCATGTTCTGCCTCGTTGCGTATCTGTTATTCAAGTTTTTCGAGTTCCCTGCTTTTAAAAAAGTTTTTGTGAAATGCCCCTCGTGGACTTTTGTTTGTTCTATTTTCCTTTTTTTTAACTAAAGTCTTTGTTTAAACTTTACTTTTGAGCTTAGTGTTTTTTTTTTTTTACACTCTGCACTTGGGTCCTTACTCCGAACCCTGACAGTATAGTGCAAAATATGAAATATATATTACAAAATATATATTTACCCCAGCGGACATTTAAATCCGAAACGGGTTAAACTCATGCTCCTAACTCCATGACAAAACCATGAAATTCATGGAAAAACTTCTGATTTTAGAGTAAAGAAACATTTTTTAAACTTTTAACTCATATCTATGAACACTACTTAATCTGTTCTGGATAAAGATATTTATCTAATATGGAAGGAGTGTTCCTATACTAATTGTAAATAGTTGTGAACAAAATGCATTTGAACTCTTTAAAAACCCAAAGTGCCAACTACCTAATGAAGGAATGGTGATTTGTAATTATTTCAAACATGTTTATATTTCATTTATATGACATTTTGGAGACATTATTGCCCAGAGTGGCATACATGCCTATTTCCCTGACCATTGTGCTATACTGCCACCAGGTCTTAACGGACCACAATGGAAATAAGCCCTTTGCTTTATAGTGTTTTATTCCTTCAAATTCTTTTGGTATTTGGGGTATCTCTGCTCAGAGTGGCCACATGTATTTTTAAATGATCTTCAAAAAAAAGAAAGAATTTCAATGAATCAATCCCCATACAGGAGACTCATAATAAGTCACTCTCTGTTGCAGGTTGTTCTCTATATGCGAGCACAGAGGTCACTGGGTACACAAGAGGATCCGTGGTCCTGCCTTGCTACTGCACTGAGGGACAGCCAACACTGAGCACTGCCAGATGGAATTTTTCTTCAGGTTTTTCCGATATCACGCTTTGGTCATATCCTAATACAGTGAACGACCGATTCAAAGACCGGGTGATTATTTCTGACACCCCAGGAAACGTGTCTCTCCATCTCTCAGATCTCACTCTGTCAGATGGGGGTACATACAGTTGTGAAGCAGATGGACAACACAAAAACATCAGACTGACAGTGAAAGGTAAATTGGACCACATTTGCCCACAGCATGTCAAGTACGGGATGACACAAGGGCTCTATGAGTTTTATGTAACTTTACAGTAAATGTATTTGTTTCATTGCACAAACATGCAGAATAAAAATCATCATTATAGAATGAGTCACATTACATCTGCGCCAAGGTTGAGCGGAAGTTTAACCTTAGGTTTGCACAGTGAGTTTTGATAAGAGGTTCTGTTTTAAACCTTTAATTTCCTTTATCTATTTCTCATTAGATTATTTTGATACATTAAACTACATGCAGCATTTATTGATATTATGGCAGAATCATAATCCCTTCTGCAATGAGTACTTCAAGGCTTGCTTCACAGGGGTGTCTTCAGCAACAACTAACTAACGTGTTGTAACTGGAATTTTGTACTCATATCTCAAACTCAAATCATTACCACTGTAAATATTGTCATAATTATTGCCTGTTGCATCTTGTAAATTTTGAACCATACGACATCAAAGCCACGTTTCTACATTCATGTTACCCCGGCCTGTTCTCTATCTAGCCACATACAAACAATTACTACATATGTACGTTCTGCAACTCCCCATTTAAACATTACATTTAAAATCATGACTCACTCATAATTATAACTACTAGTACTGAACATGAGAAAAGCACACCAGTGCAATAGATTTAACATTACTTAAGCCTCCACTTTAACAGCTAAAACTCTATAGCGACTGTTATATATACCATTCGATAAGGATACTAAGTTCGCTCATGGTCACTTCATTTACTTCGCACTATAGTCTGTGATCATGACAATCTGTACCTACATGCCCATTCTGCTAAAAATATATGGTTTCAACTTCGCCATTTCATAATTTCATCCTAATTTCTCTCACACTGTTGTTATTTTCTCATGTGCAAAGCCTGCTGGGACATATGCGTCTGCTCCTATTCTCCACTATCAAGTTTTATAGTTTTAGCTTAGCAAAACAGCGAAGAGGATTCCCACCTGCAGATAAGCCTATCAAAATGTATTATAAACCTTGCAAACACTAAAAGTGCATCTCCACGAAATAACAGACAATGGAGCAGCACAGCAGGGTACACAAGTTGCGACCTAGGGAGCTCTAATTCTACGGGCTTGCTGAATCTTTTGTCAATCAAGGCTTGTTGGATGGCCGTGAGTACATACACTGGCCATATGTCACCTGCGTTTCTGATGCCTTTACACTTACGCCACCGCACTCTTTGTCACAGCCAGTGTTTTACATACATAGCAAACCAAAACTGCCAAACGGTACACGCTCATCAGACTGTACAAATTCACACAGGGATAGCTATAATCCACAACTGTTTCTTACAGGGTCACTTCGCATGTCTCACTCTCATAATAAAACGCTTTGCAAAAAGAAATGACATCTCATAAAAAACACGTTTTCAACATACAAAAATGCCAAGTTACTCACACATACAAAACCAGTCCAGGCCTGCCATTAAAGGTATTGATATCAAATTGACGCCAAGTTACGGTACTACAAACAATATAGCCTATCTTGCCTCACCGAAATTAAATAAGATGTATTCAAAGCAATGCTACCCAATATTTCCTCAATTCTTTCAAGTCACTTGGCCCTGTGTTTTGTAATCTTACCATTTTACAATGTCATGCAAACTTTGTGTCAGATCAAAGAGTCGAATATTTTGAATTGCCTCATGGAACACATTGAAATTCATGTAGAAAACTGCTGGAGAGTAACTACAGGAAGCATGTTTCTCGGGAAAACATAAGTTTACACTTGCTTCTGAACTGAATTTCAGTAAATGTACAAGTAATTGTATATTTGCTACGTACAATAAATACTGCATGTAAAATACATATTGTACATACATACATAGAGAACTTCTTTATCCCCATGGGGACATTTCCCTCGCAGCATGTTACATTCACATTTACGAACAGACATTTATACCAAGAAACATACAATCATTCACGCAACAGAAAGGCTGGGCAGCGAAATACATACATACCAAGACAAATTGGACATATAGACGCCTATTCAATCAATCTTGACTTTGAGAAAGCCATCCACACATATGTTTGTCCTGTCCATGTAGTGCATGCTTATACACACAGGGCCAAGTGACTTGAAAGAATTGAGGAAATATTGGGTAGCATTGCTTTGGAATACATCTTATTTAATTTCGGTGAGGCAAGATAGCCTATATTGTTTGTAGTACCGTAACTTGGCGTCATTTTGATATCAATACCTTTAATGGCAGGCCTTGACTGGTCTTGTATGTGTGAGTAACTTGGCATTTTTGTACGTTGAAAACGTGTTTTTTATGAGATATATATTTACCCCAGCGGGCATTTAAATCCGAAAAGGGGTTAGACTCAAGCCCCATGACAAAACCCTGAAATTCATGGGAAAACTTCTGATTTTAGAGTAAAGAAGCACATTTTTAAACGTTGAAGTCAAAGAAAAGAAAGAATTTAAATGAATCAATCCCCATACAGGAGACTCATAATAAGTCACTCTCCGTTGCAGGTTGTTCTCTATCTGCGAGCACAGAGGTCACTGGGTACACAAGAGGCTCCGTGGTCCTGCCTTGCTACTGCACTAAGGGACAGCCAACACCAACCTCCACCAGATGGGTTTTTTCTTCACGTGGTTCCGATATCACGCTTTGGTCATATCCTAATACAGTGAACGATCGATTCAAAGACCGGGTGATTATTTCTGACACTCCAGGAAACCTGTCTCTCAGTCTCTCAGGTCTCACTCGGTCAGATGGGGGTACATACAATTGTGAAGCAGATGGACAACACAGAAACATCAGACTGACAGTGAAAGGTAAATTTGACCACATTTGCCCATAGCATGTCAAGGACGGGGTGACACAAGGGCTCTATGAGTTTTATGTAACTTTACAGTAAATGTATTTGTTTCATTGCACAAACATGCAGAATAAAAATCATCATTATAGAATGAGTCACATTACTTCTGCACCAAGGTTGAGTGGAAGTTTAATCTTAGGTTTGCACAGTGAGTTTTGAAAAGAGGTTTTGATTTAAATTTCCTTTATCTATTTCTCATTAGATTATTTTGATACATTAAACTGCTTGCTTGCAGAATTTATTGATATTATGGCAGAATCAAGTACAACATCCCTTCTGCAATGTTTGAGTACTTCATGGCTTGCTTCACAGGGGTGTCTTCAGCAACAACTAACCAATGTGTTGTAACTGGAATTTTGTACTCATATCTCAAACTCAAATCATTAGCATAGTAATTATTGTCATAATTATTGCTTGTTGCATCTTGTAATTTATGAACCATATGACTTCAAACTATTAAACTGAAGGTGTGGAAGGGCCTAGATGAGACATCAAATCAGGTGTGCTTATATCTGCTAATCCCACCTCCATCTCTCTCTCTCTCTGTCTCTCAATCATTGTCTTTGCTCGTGTCTCGTTCTCCCTTCCCTCTCTGGTGTGATTGTGAATTGTGCCCTCCTGTGTCTTGTTAGCCTTCTGTCTATTTAAGTTCTTTGTTTCCCTTACTCGGGTGCTGGTTCCTTGTGTTTCTGCCCGTGCGTGTCTGCCCGTCTGTTTCTGCCCGTGTGTGTGTGTTTCAGCTCGTATATCTGCCTGTGTTTCTGCCTGTGTGTTTCTGCTCGTGTTCTGCCTTGTTGCGTATCTGTTATTCAAGTTTTTCGGGTTCCCTGCTTTTTTTTTTTAGTTTTCGTGAAATGCCCCTCGTGGACTTTTGTTTGTTCTGTTTTCCTTTTTAAAGTAAAGTCTTTGTTTAAACTTCCTTTTGAGCTTAGTGTTTTTTTTTTTTTACACTCTGCTCTTGGGTTCTTACCCCAAACCTTGACTGTATAGTGCAAAATATCAAATTTATATTACAAAATATATATTTACCCAAAGCGGGCATTTAAATCCAAAAAGGAGTTAAACTTTTGAGTCACCAGTACTGCTGATGGAGTTATGCTTTACTGCCTGCAGTCTGACCTATAGAGAGTGCTGGTGCTGATGCTAATGTCCTCTATCAGTGTACTCACCTGCATTACCTGCCTCATCTGCATTACCGCTCACTGATGACAGACTGAGGCCTGCTTGCACCTGGTGTGCTGCTGGCAGTAACTACGGCAGCAGCAACCCAAAATACCCAATGTGTACCACCAGGGGCGCCTTACGTCTGGCCAGAGTTTAAGACAATTCCAAGGGCCCTGACCGAAAGAGGCCCTCAAAAAACTGTGCCGTAACTGTACAGTGGTAGGGTGGCCCGGGATCATGGGGCCCCAAAGTCCCTGGTGGTGACCCCGTGCACCAGCACTGTACCAGAGCCTTATTTTAATGGTGCAAAATGTCGGCAAACAGTTCTAATAAAATCGGAGTAAATGGCACATGTTGTGTACATGAACGTACATAAAATGATATTTTTCCAAAGTTGCTATTTTCATCCTCGTTTTTTGACGTTTGCGTTGGGTTTGTGGAACCACAGCAGGATTGGTCTTTTGCTGTGTTAATTTTTTCAAACACTGCACAGTGATATTTCAGCACAGTCTGGCGCTAAGAACCTGGTCTTACCCACAACCTGAAACGTGTGCCAGCAATACCACAGGACCTCTATAATGGCCAGTTGTTAAAAAAATGAACCTTTCCTTGCTGTGCTTCTGCAGAAATTGACAAAGGTTTTATATTGTAGGAGCCACAACCCGGTCTCCAACCATAACCAAGCACGTATCCACACATGGAAGCAAGCCAACCTTCAAAACGGAGATCTCTGAAGACCTGAAAAAGTCCATCTTGTACACGACCATTGCTGCTGTGGTTGCCGCGGTCGCAGTGTGTGGGGCTGTGTTATTTTACTGCAGAGTTAGATCCAGGAAAAATGCACATGTGGAATCCAGAGAAGAACAAGAGATGAGGACCGGGGAGCAGGTGGAGGAGGAGGAGAATGCTGATTCAGTGACATATTCTACCGTTGTTCACAGTAAAACAGTGAAAAATACAAACATCCAAAATCAAAGTGAAGACTCCACAGAATATGCTTCCATTAAACTTGGAATGTCATCAAATTTATAGAAATACACCTCGTACACACACGCACGCCTTCACACAAACACACACACACACACACACACACACACACACAAACGCATTCACATATGCACATACACACACACCATCTGTAGCAAAGAGAGCAGTTTGTAGCAAAGAGATCATTTATATTAATGTAAACAATGTGTTTGTGAATTTCTTTTGTAAATCATGTAAAGTATATAGGATCAGGATAAAATTCTATATTTTGTATTTTGCATCGGAGTACTTCGAGGTGCACTGCATTATAGCATGATGTTAGTTTAACTTGCAAAAACCTGTGATTATTAATAATTGTAATGATAAAATTCATATATTTTGCATTAAAAATGTATGTGTATTGATACTGTAGTATTTCTTTATATTATCGCATGTGCAACAATGGAATGGAATTATGGTATGAGCATGTATAACTAGCTTATTATTTAATGTATGAAATTGTTTACATAATATATCTGTGGAGACAGAAAATCGCTAATACCAATGCATTTGTTCCATTTTTATTTCAAAAGGTATACTAGCTAGTTTGCTCATTAGCTGGACGAGTAGGCTACCCAAGTTGGTTAGCAAGCTACCAGCAAATACGCTTGTGATAGAGATTGTTTGCTGACAAGTTCACAATATTGTTCCAGAAATGCACATACTAAGGTTAAATAAGGAAAAAGTTTTCCTATGATAATGTGAGACCAGCCACATCCTCAGATTATGAAGCGTGGGGCTTTATTTATGCAAAAAGTGCACAAACATTGACACAAAAGCAGCTTCGTAACTGACCGTTAAGTGAGTTGTGGTAATGTCCAAATCAATGAGGAAAGCTTTTACAAAGCAAATAGCCTACTATACATACCAATGTGGTGTGTGCTTATAATAAATGCCAGTTAGGTGGCTGTTTCTTTTCCATTAACCACTTGAAGCGTGCAAAAGATGATACTATGCCAATGCAGCAAGAAAATTAGCTGAGCACATTTAACATTAAGCCCTTAACTAACTTAAAAAGCCAAACACGTTGATGATTACAATGAATTTCTTTAACAAATATTATAGACCATTTCAAATCCATAAGGTCACCCCAAAAGTAGATGGTTTTCAACTCCATCTAGTGTCCCTAATCTCCAAATCTGAAACTCTCTCCATGACCTCCGTGGGTACCAACCCTCTCGTTGTCTCTTTTGATGGCATTGAGTAAACATATAACAGCAAAAAAGCATGTTGTTTGTTATAGCAAATCAGAGGTGGCATAATTGTTACAGTAGCTAAATTATTTTGGGCACCCAGCATATAATTCCCCCTACAATTGATTCAGAAATCATACTATCCCAGTGTGCATTGGGTAAGAGGCAGGATTACACCTGTGGATAGGCAGCCAACATATCACAGGGCACACACACCATTCACTCACACGCTCATACCTATGGGCAATTTAGAGTCTCCAATTAGCCTACCTGCATGTCTTTGGATTGCGGGAGGAAACGGGAGTACCCGGAGGAAACCCATGCAGACACAGAAAGGGGCTGGGATTCGTACCCAGGACCTTTTTGCTGCGAGGGGACAGTGTTTCCCACTGCACCACCGTGCCGCCCCACGAATAAGGTGCACATTTTTAATTGTAAAAACTATAATACATTTTTGTTTATTTTTATTTGATTTATTTCTGCTTTTTTATATGTACAGTTCGAGGTACTTCCCATTTTAGGATTCACACGGGCAGGAAATGTGACTCATACTGCATGTCATTGGAAACAGAAGCAAACACTTCACACTTCCATAGAAGCAGTTTAGATCAGTGCAACTGAATCTTCTGTGTGTATATTTGGTTGGAAAGCTGACACTGAAAACCATGCTGGTGGGTATCTGGCTGGTCAGCAGTCTGATTCACATGATCTCAGGTGAGTTGATCATTTTATCTGACTCATTGATACTTTCAAAGAGCTTCACTCAAACCTTAAATATAAGCTCGCAGTTACAGCTGTGTGTCTGTGCTATCTATAGTCCCCTAGAAGTAAAGAGAGAATGAGGCACAGACTTCTGGGTATCATTCTCAACAGCTGAGCCTGCTGTCCTTTTCTTGTGTTAAAATTGAGTGTAGTTTTCAATATAGGGAAAACACTGTGTTCCCTTGTGGGCTTGTAAGTATCAATTATTTGATTGTGACTGCATTTAAAGAGCCTGTACATAAGACTGTACATGACTGAAAATGCCCCTCGTGGACTTTTGTTTGTTCTGTTTTCCTTTTTTTTTTTTTTTTTTTAAAGTAAAGTCTTTGTTTAAACTTTTGAGCTTAGTGTTTTTTTGACACTCTGCTCTTGGGTTTGTACTCCAAACCCTGACAGTATCAAATTTTGTATTACAAAATATATATTTACCGCAGCAGACATTTAAATCCGAAACGGGTTAAACTCACGCTCCTAACTCCATGACAAAACCCTGAAATTTATGGGAAAACTTCTGATTTTAGAGTAAAGAAACACATTTTTTAAACTTTGAACTCATATCTATGAACACTGCTTAATCTGTTCTGGATAAAGGTATTTACCCAATATGGAAGACGTACTGTTCCAATACTAATTGTAAATAGTTGTGAACAAAATGCATTTTAACTCATTAAAAACCCAAAGGTCCAACTACCTAATGAACGAATGGTGATTTTTAATTATTTCAAACATGTTTATATTACATTTAAATGACATTTTGGAGACACTATTGTCCAGAATGGCATACATGCCTATTTCCCTGACCATTGTGCTATACTGCCACCAAGTCTTAACAGACCACAATGGAAATAAGCCCTTGGCTTTATAGTGTTTTATTCCTTTAAATTATTTTGGTATTTGGGGCATCTCTGCTCAGAGTGGCTACATGTATTTTTAAATGATCTTCAAAAAAAGAAAGAATTTCAATGAATCAATCCCCATACAAGAGACTCATAATAAGTCACTCTCTGTTGCAGGTTGTTCTCTATCTGCACCCAAAGAGGTCACTGGGTACACAGGAGGCTTCGTGGTCCTGCCTTGCTACTGCACTGAGGGACAGCCAACACCAAACACTGCCAGATGGAGTTTTCTTCAAGATCCTTCCAGTATCATACTTTGGTCGTATCCTAATGAAGTGGACGACCAATACAAAGACCGGGTGATTATTTCTGACACCCCAGGAAACCTGTCTCTCCGTCTCTCGGTTCTCACTCTGTCAGATAAGGGATTTTACAGGTGTGAAACAGATGGGCACTTCAGAGACATCTTTCTCACAGTGAAAGGTAAATTTGACCACATTTGCCCATAGCATGTCAAGTACAGGGTGACACTGGGTGACACAAGGGCTCTATGATTTTTATGTAACCTTACAGTAAATGTATTTGTTTCATTGCACAAACATGCAGAATAAAAATCATCATTATAGAATGAGTCACATTACTTCTGCGCCAAGGTTGAGTGGAAGTTTAATCTTAGGTTTGCACAGTGAGTTTTGATAAGAGGTTCTGTTTTAAACCATAAATTTCCTTTATCTATTTCTCATTAGATTATTTTGATACATTAAACTGCATACAGCATTTATTGATATTATGGCAGAATCAAGTACAACATCCCTTCTGCTATGTTTGAGTACTTCAAGGCTTGCTTCATAGGGGTGTCTTCAGCAACAACGAATCAACGTGTTGTAACTGGAATTCTGTACTCATATCTCAAACTCAAATCATTACCACTGTAATTATTGTCATAATTATTGCCTATTGCATCTTGTAAATTGTGAACCATATGACTTAAAACTTTTAAACTGAAGGTGTGAGGCGGCCTAGGTGAGACATACAATCAGGTGTGCTTATATCTCTTAATCCTACCGCCATCTCTCTCTCTCTCTCTCTCTCTCTCTCTCTCTCTCAATCTTTGTTTTTGCTCGTGTCTCGTTCTCCCTTCCCTCTCTGGCGTGATTGTGGATTGTGCCCTCCTGTGTCTTGTTAGACTTCTGCCTATTTAAGTTCTTTGTTTCCCTGACTCGGGTGCTGGTTCCTTGTGTTTCTGCCCGTACATATCTGCCCGTTTGTGTGTGTTTCTGCTCGTGTATCTGCCTGTTTGTTCTGCCTGTGTATTTCGGCTCATGTTCTGCCTCGTTGTGTTTCTCTGTTATTCAAGTTTTTCGGGTACCCTCCTTTTTTTTTTTAGTTTTCGTTAAATGCCCCACGTGGACTTTTGTTTGTTCTGATTTCCTTTTTTTTTTATTAAGTAAAGTTTTTGTTTAAACTTTCCTTTTGAGTTTAGTGTTTTTTTACACTCTGCTCTTGGGTTCTAACTCCAAACCCTGACAGTATAGTGCAAAATATCAAATTTATATTACAAAATATATATTTACCCCAGCGGGCATTTAAATCCAAAAAGTGGTTAAACTCATGCCCTAACTCCATGACAAAACCCTGAAATTCTTCGAAAAACTTCTGATTTTAGAGTGAAGAAACACATTTTTTAAACTTTTAAAAAAAAATTTGAACTCATAACACTACTTAATCTGTTCTGGTATTTATCCAATATGGAAGGAGTACTGTTCCTATACTAATTGTAAATAGTTGTGAACAAAATGCATTTTAACTCATTAATAACCCAAAGTGCCAACTACCTAATGAACGAATGGTGATTTGTACTTTTTTCAAACATGTTTATATTACATTTATATGACATTTTGGAGACATTATTGTCCAGAGTGGCATACATGCCTATTTCCCTGACCATTGTGCTATACTGCCACCAGGTCTTAACAGACCACAATGGAAATAAGCCCTTGGCTTTATAGTGTTTTATTCCTTTAAATTATTTTGGTATTTGGGGCATCTCTGCTCAGAGTGGCTACGTGTATTTTTAAATGATCTTCAAAGAAAAGAAAGAATTTCAATTAATCAATCCCCATACAGGAGACTCATAATAAGTCACTCTCTGTTGCAGGTTGTTCTCTATCTGCACCCAAAGAGGTCACTGGGTACACAGGAGGCTCCGTGCTCCTGCCTTGCTACTGCACTGAGGGACAGCCAACACCAAACACTGCCAGATGGATTTTTCTTCATGATCATTCCAATATCGAACTTTGGTCGTATCCTAATACAGTGAACGACCAATACCAAGACCGGGTGATTATTTCTGACACCCCAGGAAACCTGTCTCTCCGTCTCTCAGATCTCACTCTGTCAGATAAGGGATTTTACAGGTGTGAAGCATCTACAGCCATTGACAGAGACATCAGACTCAAAGTGAAAGGTAAATTTGACCACATGTGCCCATAGCATGTCAAGTACGGGGTGACACTGGGTGACACAAGGGCTCTATCACTTTTATGTTACTTTACAGTAAATGTATTTGTTTCATTGCACTAACATGCAGAATAAAAATCATCATTATAGAATGAGTCACATTACTTCTGCTCCAAGGTTGAGCAGAAGTTTAATCTTAGGTTTGCACAGTGAGTTTTGATAAGAGGTTCTGTTTTAAACCTTAAATTTCCTTTATCTATTTCTTATTAGATTATTTTGATACATTAAACGGCATGCAGCATTTATTGATATTTTGGCAGAATCAAGTGCAACATCCCTTCTGCCATGTTTGAGTACTTCAAAGCTTCCTTCACAGGGGTGTCTTCAGCAACAACTAACCAACGTGTTGTAACTGGAATTTTGTACTCATATCTCAAACTCAAATTGTTACCACTGTAATTATTGTCATAATTATTGCCTATTGCATCTTGTAAATTGTGAACCATATGACTTAAAATCATCGAACTGGAGTATTTAAAATATAAACAATTAAAAACAAGTTGATATTATGTTAGAGATAATTTCTTATAATGTTTCATATCATTTTCATATACATGGCATCTATGTTCAGATGTTAATACTTTATTAAGAAAAGTCCAGAGTTGTGGATTACTGCAACAGTCAGAGTGCAGGTGTTGAACTCCGTCTCCCTTGGAAACCTGGCTCGTGAAATCCCACACCCTAATCTCACCCCTCTCTCTCTCATGGTGATATTTCAGCAGCTTCTATGGTCCTACTCAGTCCCGCACTAAAAACCTGGTCTGACCCACAACCTCAAATGTGTGCCAGCAATGCCACAGGACCTGATAATGGCCGGTTGTAAAAAAAAAATAAACATTTCCTTTCTGTGTTTTTGTAGAAATTGACTAAGGCTTTATTTTGTAGGAGCCACAACCCAGTCTCCAACCATAACCAAGCACACATCCACACGTGGAAGCAAGGAGATCTCTGAAGACCTGAAAAAGTCCATCTTGTACGCGACCATTGCTGCTGTTGTTGCCGCGGTCGCAGTGTGTGGAGCTGTGCTATTTTACTGCAGAGTTAGATCCAGGAAAAATGCACATGTGGAATCCAGAAAAGTACAAGAGTTGAGGACCGGGGAGCAGGTGGAGGAGAAGAATGCTGATTCAGTGACATATTCTACCGTTGTTCACAGTAAAACTGTGAAAAATACAAACATCCAAAATCCAAGTGAAAACTCCACAGAATATGCTTCCATTAAGCTCGGAATGTCATCATATTTATAGAAATACACCTCGTACACACACACACAAAAAGCATTCACATATGCACACACAAAATATGGTAATGGTAAATGGACTGCATTTATATAGCGCTTTTATCCAAAGCGCTTTACGATTGATGCCTCTCATTCACCCATTCACACACACACTCACACACCAACGGTGAAAGGCTGCCATGCAAGCTACCAATCAGCAATTAGGGGTTAGGTGTCTTGCTCAGGGACACTTCGACACACCCAGGCCTGGGGATTGAACCGGCAACCCTCCGACTGCCAGACAACCGCTCTTACCTCCTGAGCTATGTAAATCTCTTCTGTGAGTCATGTAAAGTATATAGGATCAGGATGAAATTCTATATTATTTTGTATTTTGCATCTCAGTACTTCTAGGTGCACTGCATTATAGCATGATGTTAGTTTAACTTGTAAAAACCTCTGATTATTAAAAATTGTAATGATAAAATTCTAATATTTTGCATTAAAAATGTATGTGTATTGATACTGTAGTATTTCTTTATATTATCTCATGTGCAACAATGGAATGGAATTATGGTATGAGCATGGATAACTATCTTATTATTTAATGTATGATATTGTTTAATATATCTGTGAAGGCATAAAATTGCTAATACCAATGCATTTGTTCCATTTTTATTTCAGAAGGTATATTAGCTAGTTTGTTCATTAGCTGGACGGGTAGGCTACCCAAGTTGATTAGCAAGCTACCACCAAATAAGCTTGTGATGGAGGTTATGTCTGCTCACAAGCTTACAATATTGTTCCAGAAATGCACATACTAATTTTAATCAAGGAAACAGTTTTCCTATGAGAGACCAGCCACATCCTCAGATCATGAAGCGTGGGGCTTTACTTTTGAAAAAAGTGCGCAAACATTGACACACAAGCAGCTTCGTAACTTACCGTTAAGTGAGTTGTGGTAATGTCCAAACCAGGGCCGACCCGAGGCATAAGTGAACTAAGCGGCTGCTTAGGGCCCCTGTGGGAACCAGGGGGCCCCCATGCGGTATTCATCCCCTATCGCAACGATATCCCCTAATGCTCGACATATTCAAAGAGCATCCCCCCCACCCCCCCTAACGCTCGACATATTCAAAGAGCACCCCATCCCCCCTCTCACAACCCCCCCCCCCCCACTCCCACCCTGCCCCCCCCCCCCCCCACCCCGCTCGACAGGACTGCTTAGGGCCCCCAGTGAGGAAAGCCTTCGTGTCAGGAGGTGAGCCTGACAAGCCACCGGCTTCTCTGTGCTGGATTCACGGGAGGAATTGTTTGATTGGGATCCGCGTGTGGCATGCACGCCGGGGTAATGGGCTGATTGCAGGTTGCACTGGCGGGAAAGCGGCGCAGCCGATTCTCGCTGGAATTCGTCAATGGCGCCAGGTTATGAAGAGGGGAGGTAAGAGGCAGAACGCAGGAGAGACGCCGGATGAATGAATGGGTTTCCTCGGGGGAGGATTTTAGCTTCGGTGTATCGCATTTTGTTGGTTTTGCTTTCTTTGTCGTTTGTTTGTTTGTTTGTTTGTTTTTGTTGTATGAGTTTGTTGTCTCTCGTCCGTCTGGCGGTGGCTTACTGGAGGGCGGTCCCGGGGGAGAGACACTGCACTGAGCCTTAAGAGGAGAGACACTGTAATGGCTCTAAGAGGAGATACACTGCACTGAGCCCTAAGAGCAGAGACACTGTACTGGCGATAAGAGGAGAGACACTGCACTGGCCCTAAGAGGACAGCCACTGTACTGGCCCTAAGGGGAGAGACGCTGTACTGGCCCTAAGAGGAGAGACACTGTACTGGCCCTAAGAGGAGATACACTGTACTGGCCCTAAGAGGAGAGATGCCAGCAACTGTATGCACTGTCCAATAACAGCTCAGCACCAGTATGCACTGTCCAATAACAGCTCAGCACCAGTATGCACTGTCCAATAACAGCTCAGCACCAGTATGTACTGTCCAATAACAGCTTATTATCCACCTCTCTCCCCCCCCCCCCCCTTTCAGCTCTTCCTCCAGTGCCAACCACATGCATGCACGCTGCCTGACATCACATTTTTAAATATTAAACCTGTTATAAATTTTTTTTTATGTATTTTTACAGGACAGCAAAGGGTAGGATTTATGTCCTCCTGTTAAAGGAGAATTTTTTAATATTAAAATTTATTTCTGCTTTTTCATATGTGTTGTTCAAGGTACTTCTGTCTTAGGATTCACAAGGGCAGGAAATATGACTCATACCGTGTGTCATTGAAAACAATTGCATTTGCTTAGATAATTTTATGTAGAAGCAAGCACTTCACACTTCCATAGAGAGGCAGTTTGGATCAGTGTAACTGAATCTTTTGTGTGTATATTTGGTTGGAATGTTGACACTGAAAACCATGCTGGTCTGTGTCTGGCTGGTCAGCAGTCTGATTCACATGATCTCAGGTGAGTTGATCATTTAATCTGACCCATTGATGCTTTCAAAGAGCTTCACTCAAACCTTAAGCTCGCAGTTACAGCCGTGTGTCTATGTGCTATCTATAGTCCCATAGAAGTAAAGAGAGAATGATGCACAGACTTCTGGGTGTCATTCCCAACAGCTAAACCTGCTCTCATTTTCTTGTGTTAAATTGAGCGCCGTGTTTAATCTAAGGAGAAAACACTGTGTCCTAAGTCCTTGGCAGAGGTGGGTAACCCGGCTTCAAAGAGTAAAAAGACTGACCATGAATTTGCTCCACCACCATGCACTAAACCAGCTGATTCTAATTAGCATAACTCTTCAGCATGATGGGAGAACTAATTATTGTGATCAGCTGGTTTAGTGCATGGTGCTGGAGCAAATGCATGGTCAGTCTTTTTACTCTTTGAAGCCGGGTTACCACCTCTGGTCCTTGGTGAGCTTGTAAGTATCAATGATTCGATTGTGATTGCGTTTCATGAGTTTGTATATAAAATGATAAAAAATCGAAAGTGAACAATAAAAGTGATTTCGTTTTTTGTTGGAAAAGGAAATTGAAATGTGTTTCTTTACTCTAAAATCAAAAGTTCTAACTCCATGACAAAACCCTAAAATTTATAGAGTTAGGAGCATGAGTTCAACCCCCTTTCTGATCTAAATGTCTGCTTTGGTAAATATATATTTTGGAAAATGAATTTGATATTTTGCACTATGCTTTGAACTCAAATCTATGAACATTGTTTTATCTGCTCTGGATAAAGGTATTTATCCAATATGGAAGGAGTACTGTTACTAAAGCTACTAATTGTAAATAGTTGCAACCAAAATACATTTTAACTCATTAAAAGCCCAAAGTGCCAACTACCTAATGAATTAATGATGTTTTGTACTTAATTCAAACATATTTATATTGCATTTATATGACATTTTGGAGACACTATTGTCCAGAGTGGCATACATGCCTATTCCCCTGACCATTGTGCTATACTGCCACCAGGTCTTAACAGACCACAATGGAAATAAGCCCTTGGCTTTATAGTGTTTTATTCCTTCAAATTCTTTTTGTATTTGGGGCATCTCTGGTTAGAGGGGCCACGTGTATTTTTAACTGAACTAACTAAAGAATAACTAACTTAATTAATCGATCACTGAATCAATCACCATACAGGACACTCATAATAAGTCACTCTCTGTTGCAGGCTGTTCTCTATCTGCACCCAAACAGGTCACTGGGTACACAGGAGGCTCCGTGGTCTTGCCTTGCTACTGCACTGAGGGACAGCCAACACTGAAATCTGCCAGATGGATTTTTAATCCAGGTCCTTCCGACACCACACTTTGGTCATATCCTAATGCAGTGAACAACCGCTACAAAGACCGGGTGAATATTTCTGCCACCCCAGGAAACCTGACTCTCCGTCTTTCAGATCTCACTCCTGCAGATGGGGGAACATACAGGTGTGAAGCATCTAGAACCATTTACAGAGACATCAGTCTCAGAGTTAAAGGTAAATTTGACCACATATGCCCATAGTTCTGAAATGAACCACATTGCAGTACTTATGCGCCAAATTTGAGTTGAAGTTACAAGTTTGCACAGCCAGTTTTGATAAGAAACTGAAATTTCCTTAATCTGATTCTCATTAGATTATTATGATATTTTAAATTGCATGTGGCATTTCGAATCAAGTAGAACATCCCTTCTGCAATGTTTGAGTACTTCATGGTAAATGGACTGCATTTATATAGCGCTTTTATCCAAAGCGCTTTACAATTGATGCCTCTCATTTGCCAGAGCAGTTAGGGGTTAGGGGTTAGGTGTCTTGCTGAAGGACACTTCGACATGCCCAGGGCGGGGTTTGAACTGGCAACCCTCCGACTGCCAGACAGTCAGTCTTACCTCCTGAGCTATGTTGCCCCCGCGGCTTGCTTCACAGGCATGTCTTTAGCAAGAACTAACCAGTGTGTTGTAACTGGAATTCATTACTCATATCCCTCAAACTAAACTAATTATTTCTGTAATTATTGTCATTATAATATTATAATTACCCCCTGTTGCTCCTTGTAAGTTGTGAACCATATGACTTAAAATCATCAAACTGGAGTATTTAAAATAAAAACTTATAATGTTTCATATCATTTTCATATACATGGCATCCATGTTCAGATGTTCATACTTTATTAAGAAAAGTCCAGATCTGTGGATTACTGCAACAGTCAGAGTGCAGGTGTTGGACTCCGTCTCCCTTGGAAACCTGGCTCTCCTCTCTCATATCACTGTGTCAGACGAGGGAAAGTACAGGTGTGGATAAGACATACAAAACAAAGACTCACAGTCTCACTGCAAAAGAGGCAATGTCTATGTGAAATCCCACACCCTAATCTCACCCCTCTCTCTCTCACGGTGATATTTCAGCAGATTCTATGGTCCTACTCAGTCCCGCACTAACAATCTGGTCTGACCCACAACCTCAAATGTGTGCCAGCAATGCCACAGGACCTGATAATGGCTGGTTGTTAAAAAAATAAACATTTTCTTGCTGTGCTTCTGCAGACATTGACAAAGGTTTTATTTTGTAGGAGCCACAACCCGGTCTCCAGCCATAACCGAGCACGTATCCACACGTGGAAGCAAGCCACCCTCCACAACGGAGATCCATCTGAAAAAGTCTATCTTGTACGCGACCATTGCTGCTGTTGTTGCCACGGTCGCAGTGTGTGGGGCTGTGTTATTTTACCACAGAGTTAGATCCAGGAAAAATGCACACGTGGAATCCAGAGAAGAACAAGAGATGAGGACCAGGGAGCAGGTGGAGGAGAAGAATGCTGATTCAGTGACATATTCTACTGTTGTTCACAGTAAAACAGTGAAAAATACAAACATCCAAAATCAAAGTGAAAACTCTACAGAATATGCTTCCATTAAACTTGGAATGATTTCATATTTATAGAAATACACCTCGTACACACACACACACACACACACCTATACACATGCACGCACACACCATCTGTAAAAAATTGTGGTTTGTAGCGAAGAGATCATTTATTTTAATGTAAACAATGTCTTTGTGAATTTAAATTTTGAATCATGTAAAGTATATAGGATGAGGATTAAATGATATATTTTGCATTTTGCTGCTGCAGCCTTTGCTATGCTGCATGAAAGGTGCATTATTATTATTATTATTATTATTATTATTATTATTATTATTATTATTATTATGCATACCTCTCCTTCATCCTGGAGTAGGAGTGAATTTCCGTGAAGTAAATGTAAATTGTCCTTCTTTGCACACGAGACCCCAGATCATGAAAAGATAACAGAAAGTGAGACTGCTGATGTAACGGAAAGGCTGGCATAACAGGAAGCTTCCCAATCCCCACTTCCTGTTATGTTTGTCAAAGGCTAAACATGGTCTTCGTGAACCTGCACTCAGTTCAGTGCTGCTGTTGGGTCAGGTGCTGTTACATATGGAGATGTTGTTGTCTCGGTGTGTTAAAAGGACATGAATGCAGCGCTCCACCGTGCTGCTGGGGCCTCCAGGCATCCCACGCTGCCCTGCTCTCAGGTTTGCATCCCGAGGGAGATGAGAAGGCACAATATTCATCACATAAGGCAGTTTGTTTCAAGGTCACATGCATGACCCTAGCAAATTGTCCTCTAGTAACTGCAGTCTTTTTTTGTTTTACATTAGACTCGTTGATTTTTGGAACTGTGATTTACCTTAAGATGCGATATACCTTCAGTGCGTTAATGCGGCTAGCTGGGTGACTGGTCGTCATGACAGTGTCATGATTGAGTCAATTCCGTCTAGCTCTGTCACTGTGCCATTTGCATGTACTCTCATTGTGGGATAGGATCCCAGACTGTCTGTGACTGAATTTACAATGATATTATGTTACGTTTAGACCATTAGCAGGTGTTTTTTTATTCAGAGCGATGCACATATACACATACAGTGTTGATGTTAATTTCATCAGAAAGACAGCTCGGGTTTGATAATAGATGGCAGGTAAGAGGGTGCTGTTCTGCTCACCAAATCAAAGTCAAGGCTGTTTCTTGCTATAAGTGGACTATGTGGCCACCATAGGCCCTCTGTGACTGCAAGGTTGAACTGCTCTGCTTTTTCTCTTTTTCTGCCCCAAAATTAAAACGACTGGTCTTGATCAGGTTCACTGCCTGGACCTATATGGACCACCCCCCCGCCCCCCCGCCCCCCCCAACCCCCATGTGATTGAATGCATGAAAAACGGCTGCAGTAGTCCAGTCAGGATGTTCCATTACCCACATGTACTTTTGGCCTGCCAGTTTGGCCCCTTCCCCACAGTTCAGAGGCCGACTCTGGAGTCTTGAGTGTTAACCCTGGACAGGACACCAGGCTTTCTCCATGTGGGTCTGGAGTAGCCTGGTGTCCTGTCCAGGGTTCACCCCTGTCCTGCTGGGCTGAGCTCAGCCTAACACCTCCATTGGGTAGGAGCTCAAAACAAATCTGTGCTCCATGCTCATTCAGGTTCATGCTGCTCCACAATGATTTTCCTCTGAAGAATGAACTCCTGTGCAAGCACTTTGAGACTTTGGATAATTCAACTGCATGTCTGTTCTTTAATAAATACATTGATGGCGTTGATATTGTTTTATATTTTATTTCCAATGCTGCCTTACGATTAAATATTTAAGAGTCCTGGGATGGTTGAACACTTTCCATGAATTTTCAAGAAGGAGTATATGCATTTACAGATTTCCAATGAACATAACAAACCGGTGTCTCAGTGCTCAGTCTTCTCTCTATGTTCCTCCTGATCTGAAAAAGGGCTGCGTTGCTGTATCAATTTATGGAAAAAAATAGCTCTTCTTCATCTATAATCGGTGCAAAAATATAGATCTAAATATAAGCCTTTACCCTGCCCTCATCCTCACAGAAATGCAGACAACGTGTGAAATTGTCCCACTGTTCTGCTTCATGCCACCCGCACAAGCAGAACGTGAAATCGTCATGCACCAAAACAAAGCCAGATCCAGGTTCACGCCCTACCAATGCAGACAGTGCACCCACACCTGTGACTACACAACTTATATTGTGTTAAAAAGGGGAAATAATTGTCATTTTAAAATCTTCCTGCATAGTGTACTAATTAGTATCTCCAAAAAAAATAAGTGTAATTTGTGTCTGTGGTTTGGATCCCCCATCAAGGAAATATTTAATTCCAAAATTTATTGAGAAAAGGATATATTCACAGCTGGAATTGACTCTATTTGATTAGTTACCTAATGGTGCAATATGTAAGTTTGGAGAAATGAGCAAGAGAGCTAGTTCTTGGGAAAAAAAAGTCTGCTCACTTGTATGCACTGTCCAATAGGAGCTCAGCACCTGTATGCACTGCCCAATAACAGCTCAGCACCTGTATGCACTGTCCAATAATAGCTCATCACCCACTATCTAATAGCAGCTCCAGCACCTGTATGCACTGCCCAATAACAGCTCAGCACCTGTATGCACTGTCCAATAGCAGCTCAGCACCTGCATGCACTGTCCAATAGCAGCTCAGCACCTGCATGCACTGTCCAGTAACAGTATCTCTATTTTGAAATATGTGAGTAGATAGACAAATTTTTTTTTGAACACTATGTTTGGCCCCCTTGGTTGTTCAAAATTGATTTTATTAATCTGTCATGCTGGCTTGGGCGACACGGTGGTGCAGTGGGTAGCACTGTCACCTTGCAGTAAGCAGTTTGGACATTCCTGTGGGTACACATGCATCACAGAAACTTCTCTGCATTCTGGGACACACACTTCCTGCAATGGTCTCCTCAGCATACATCATTGCATTCATTCATAGTATTTCGTTGGCGGGGATCCTGCATAGTAACCAACACACACACTTATCAGCATAAGGGCCCCGGATTTAGCTGATCAGTTGAATTCCTTCTCGTAAAAATAAAATGGAATTTACTACCAATAGATCAATGAATAAATATGCAATGAAATATAAATTAAATAAAACAAACAGCAAGATTCATCCTGCACGAGATTTGTACACTAATAGAATCAGAGCAGCCTTTGTGGTTTAAATGGAAGAGGAAATGCATTATGCATAGCGATCTCCAAGGGACCACGAAGCAGTTAAGGTGCACTCTAACATGAGTTTTTAGCGTGCGAAACATGAGCTTCGGCTCTATAGTAGTGGCTTAACATGACAAATAGTGTTTCTGCAATACCTGATATCTTTCCCATTAGAGAGACAGCCCTGTTTAGCCCAATAGCAAATGTTCACTTAGTTTGATGGCATAAAGAAAAATCCGTGTGAGGGCTTAATGTGGTTTAACATTGCAATTTCCATCTTTAGATTTTGTTGATGAACTATCTGTGCCAACTGAACCATGCCACAGTGTTATACTGTTTATAGAGGCAGTAACACAAGATGATGGTGAATTTGGATATGAAATAGCGTATCAACAAGCCCCCCCCCCCCCCAAGAAAAGGCAGTATGTCATATTCTCCATCAGTGACAGGTATGTTCCTCTTTCTTGTCTCTTTCTGGGGAGGAAAGTGTGGTCGGGGTAACTGATCAAATCTGCCTTTTTTGTCAGTTGCACAAACATCTGTGGCTTTCCGGTGCCTACAATAAAATTATCGGCGTCCAACAGTAGAGGAAAGTCGGTTAGAAATGTGACAGTTTTTTTGGATCTTGCTCATTTTCACAGAAAGTATTTTGTCAAGCGCTGTGCAATTTTACTTCAAGCAGCTTTGAAATGTCAGTAGTCTTCATCCTTTTCAGTTACATTCATAACTCTAGTCGGATACAACTTAAACCAACGCACAAGCCGTCCGATGTTACATTCATACGACCTAGTCAGTACAACTGCAACAGAGGGCCGCATATAATTCTAACAGCCAATGAAAACGTCCTATAATGCGTGTATGGAGGGTCCTTCTGCACATACTGATGTCAATCAAGGAAACGCATTTCCAATGGTCAGTCAGAACCTTAATTTAAATTCTCGGAGGTACAATTGAGGGCCAGGCCCTCGTTTTCAATGTAGCCGAGATTACGAACGCAATTAAACATAAGTATAATAAAAGATCACAGAATATAGCAACAGTAACCAGCATTGTATATAATAAAATAACTAGAATAAAATAAAGTAAAAAAAATAATAATTTATAAGTAAAGTCAAGCACAGATAAGATCAAAAACAGATACAATCAGAGACAACGTGTAACGTGAGACCAGCCGCCTTCTCACATTATGATCAGATCATGGGGCTTTATTTATGAAGTTAGTCTGTGGGCAGCAAACTCTGACGCACAAGCAGCATCATAACTTACCGTTAAGTGAATTGTGGTAATGTCCACATATGGCAAATAGCCTCCTACACAAAGGTGGCTGTTTCTTTTCCATTAATCACTTGGAGGGTCCAAAAGATGGTAATATGTAACAAGCAAATTAGCTGAACACGTTTAAAAATAAGCACTGAACTAACTTAAAAATCCAAACACGTTGATGAGTACAATTAATTTATTTAACAAATATTGAACACCATTTAAAATGCCTAAGGTCTCCCTAAAAGGACACTGCATCTAGGTGGTTTTCAACACCATCTAGTGTCCCTTATCTCCAAATCTGAAGCCCTCTCCATGACCTCTGTGAGTACATACCTTCTTATTGTCTCTTTAGAGGGCATAGTAGTTACATTTATACAGGGAGCACTGTTTCTAGCACCCAGCATATACTTCCCCCTTACAACTGACTCAGAAATCATACTTTTCAAGGACACATGACTGCTTAAAATTATGTATAATTTTTCCTTAGCTTTCCCATGAAAGTTGTCGAATTGCTTTGTTCTTTTGGCATA
Organism: Anguilla rostrata; assembly: GCF_018555375.3. Lineage (NCBI taxonomy): Eukaryota > Metazoa > Chordata > Actinopteri > Anguilliformes > Anguillidae > Anguilla > Anguilla rostrata. The sequence continues at coordinate 7,412,140 of NC_057940.1, read as the reverse complement.
CAGTAGAGGACTGAATATACCTGAAATGGCTACTGTTGCAGCAGTGTACAAAAAGTTATTGATCGTGTTACATTTATAATGACTCTCCCCTACATATGAGTCCAATAGGGACCATATACACTCTGTGAAATTTGATTTAACACTGAACATTTTACTGTGCATAAATAATCAAAATAAAAGAGATTTGCTTTGTTTTTCATTTCCTTCTGAATTATTATTTTTCGACTCACTGTTCTTTGTTTTTTGTTTTTATTTATTCACAAAAGGAAAACATACAAACAGACAGACACAACAGCAGCTACATACTGATTGTTCAGTTGAGAAGAGATAGCCCAACAGGGCTTATAGTACTCGCACCTAGTGCTAGCGAATCAACTGAAACAATAAATGATAATGACAACAAAAAGAAAGAACAAAACGCAAAACGAACATGAACATTTTGGAAGCAACGAGGAGGCATACAAAAAAAGAAACACACTGAAGCAAAAGTCCTGTAAACAAACTATCAAACAGAATGTGTAGATGTGAGTGAGTGTGTAAGTGTGTGTGTGTGTGTAAGTGTGTGTGAGTGTGTGTGAGTGAGTGTGTGCACGTGTGAGTGAGTGTGTGTGTGTGAGTGTGTGTGAGTGTGTGTGTGAGTGTGTGTAAATGTGAGTGAGTGTGTGTGAGTGAGTGTGTGTAAATGTGAGTGAGTGTGTGCACGTGTGAGTGAGTGTGTGTGAGAGTGTGTGCACGTGTGTGTGTGTGAGGTGTGTGTGAGTGTGTGTGTGAGTGTGTGTAAATGTGAGTGAGTGTGTGTGAGTGAGTGTGAGTGTGTGCACGTGTGTGTGAGTGTGTGCACGTGTGTGTGAGTGTGTGTGAGTGAGTGTGTGTGAGTGTGTGTGTGTGAGTGTGTGTGAGTGAGTGTGTGCACGTGTGTGTGTGAGTGTGTGTAAATGTGAGTGTGTGTAAATGTGAGTGAGTGTGTGCACGTGTGTGTGAGTGTGTGTGAGTGAATGTGTGCACGTGTGAGTGAGTGTGTGTAAATGTGAGTGAGTATGTGCGTGTGTGTGTGTGTGTGTGAGTGAGTGTGTGCACGTGTGAGTGAGTGTGTGTAAATGTGAGTGAGTATGTGTGTGTGTGTGTGTGTGTGAGTGTGTGTGAGTGAGTGTGTGCACGTATGTGTGAGTGTGTGTGAGTGAGTGTGTGTAAATGTGAGTGAGTATGTGCGTGTGTGCGAGTGTGTGTGAGTGAGTGTGTGCACGTGTGAGTGAGTGTGTGTAAATGTGAGTGAGTATGTGCGTGTGTGTGTGAGTGTGTGTGAGAGTGTGTGAGTGTGTGTGAGTGAATGTGTGCACGTGTGAGTGAGTGTGTGTAAATGTGAGTGAGTATGTGCGTGTGTGTGTGTGAGTGAGTGTGCGCACGTGTGAGTGAGTGTGTGTAAATGTGAGTGAGTATGTGTGTGTGTGTGTGTGTGTGAGTGTGTGTGAGTGAGTGTGTGCACGTATGTGTGAGTGTGTGTGAGTGAGTGTGTGTAAATGTGAGTGAGTATGTGCGTGTGTGCGAGTGTGTGTGAGTGAGTGTGTGCACGTGTGAGTGAGTGTGTGTAAATGTGAGTGAGTATGTGCGTGTGTGTGTGAGTGTGTGTGAGAGTGTGTGAGTGTGTGTGAGTGAATGTGTGCACGTGTGAGTGAGTGTGTGTAAATGTGAGTGAGTATGTGCGTGTGTGTGTGTGAGTGAGTGTGCGCACGTGTGAGTGAGTGTGTGTAAATGTGAGTGAGTATGTGTGTGTGTGTGTGTGTGTGAGTGTGTGTGAGTGAGTGTGTGCACGTATGTGTGAGTGTGTGTGAGTGAGTGTGTGTAAATGTGAGTGAGTATGTGCGTGTGTGTGAGTGTGTGTGAGTGAGTGTGTGCACGTATGTGTGAGTGTGTGAGTGAGTGCGTGCACGTGTGAGTGAGTGTGTGTGAATGTGAGTGAGTATGTGCGTGTGTGTGTGCGACTGTGTGTGAGTGAGTGTGTGCACATATGTGTGAGTGTGTGTGAGTGAGTGTGTGTAAATGTGAGTGAGTATGTGCGTGTGTGTGAGTGTGTGTGAGTGAGTGAGTGTGTGCACGTATGTGTGAGTGTGTGAGTGAGTGTGTGTAAATGTGACTGAGTGAGTATGTGCGTGAGTGTGAGTGTGTGTGAACGTGGTGAGTGTGTGCGTGTGTGTGAGTGTGTGCTCATGTGGGACATGTGGATACTTTCGTAAAGTGAATGCAATTATTCCGTAAATACGATCCTCAGTACCCGACAGAAAATGGACACAGAAGTCGTAGTTCAGAAAAAGTGGAAATGAAATAACGTGCCGAGTTTTTTTTTTTTTTTTTTTCCCGTGGCCTCGACCGCAAACGCGCGCGATGCGTTGCACGTGTGCGTTCCGCCCGCATCTGGAGCGAGGGGTCGCTCCCGTCGAAATTAAAGACGACAGAGAGCGAGGCTTTGTTGTGGCGAACTTTAATTAAACTCGAGTAGCCGGATGACAGAACTCATAATGTTTGTTTAACGCCGAAGGACGTCTGCCGTCAGTGCCCTCGCTAGCAGAGCGCTCGTCGACTTCAAAGCGCGAACGACGGGATTGATCAGTCCACGAGAGGAAGAGGAAAAAAAAAAAAAAAACTAGCTTCCTTGAAAACAATATTCTAGCTGTCACAGAGTCTGTCCACTTGGACGTTTTGGAAATGAAAACGAATTAAGACGAAGGTCAAAGTCGCGCTCTGAGAACTTGAGTTTTGATCCCTCACCGGTACTGGGGAATCTCTGAATGTTTTTTAATTGTCTGACGGACCGAGGAACGCAATCAAGAAATGACAGCGTTTAAATGGAGCAATAACCGCGAAGGACTGGCGTTGCCGGGGCGATCCGGCGAGATGTGATCTGACTGAAAGAAGGCTGCGCTGTGCCGCGTCTCTATAAAACTGCAAAGAGAGTTTCATCTGGGACTGTTTTAGGGCGAGTCGAGGTCATCCAGGTTTTTTAGATTCTTTGTGGAGAGGATCACTCGCCCCTCGGGAACAGGCGTTTATTTTAATCCTCTCGGCTTCCTGAGCAGATCACGAAATAAACGTGCGAAGTCAGGAAAAAAAAACCGCGAACGGAAACTCCTTAACGCGCGTCGGAACTTTCCGCCCGAATTCCCTGCCCCTCGCGTCTGCGGGGCACAGACGCAGGGCGATGAAATTAACGAGAGCGAGAAACTTTTACCTGCACCCGAGACGTCTCCCAGGTGTGTGTTTAACACCTCCCTTTGCCCTTGCGGCCCTGTAGTGCTGTCGGGCCTGTACCTGTGATTCAGTTATTTCTCTTAGTCACACTCACATAGTCACACTCCATCATATCAGTATCAGTACAGTATCAACTACATGAACTGCCAGCAAGTGCGAGATGTGATGGTTTGCAACATCTGTCTCAACTCTTTACGGACCATTCCAGAATATTATGCAGCCCTCAAAATGGAGCTGTATTAATATGTACAGTATCTCAACAATGCCCGATATGCAGGCCCGAAAGCTATTGTAGTTGGTAAGGAGCTTCCTGTTCTTGATTACCTGGTACAGGGTGTCTTTGTCAAAATAGATAAAGTATTTAAATAGTTATTATATACTGTCACTTTTTAAGGTGCATGATTTATCTTAGTGCTGAGACCAAGCGTCATTGAAGCATTGATTTGATTAAAGCAAAATTATTAAAACATGAAACACACTTTATATTTAAAAACATATAATCAAAATGTATTTTTGCACAATATATTTTGCCATGTAAAATAATACAGGTATTTATTTATTAATTAATTCATTTATTCATTCATTCGCAAAGCAACATTTAGCATATACCTCATACATACCTTAGCATGTACACGTAAAACAATCCAGGTACTGATTATGAAGTGTTGGCACTCTGTCTTTCCAGCTGAATTTGCAGCCTAACAGTGAAGCACTGACACAATGCATGCTGGGATAGGTAACCACGGCAGCAGGCGAGGGAACCGTGTTCTGGTGAGACGGAAGGCTCCTTTGATCTGTGGAATCATCGTGGAGCCGTTGGACTTCATTAATTTGTACCTATTTACTTCACCTCAGTCCCCCCTCCAGCTGAATTTCGTCAACGTGACGGGGGAAATCAAGAGGCTGGCTTCTCTCAGCTCTTTCTTGTAACAAGGAGCCCTTACTTTACCTGCTCGCCACCTTAAAACTTTGCCTTTAAGCTCGCTGGCTTACATACAGGATGTTCCTTTGGCCTGCATTCTAGAACATGTCATTTACTCCTAGATCCTATTAAAGATAATTGGCAGCATCAGCGTTACCGTTGAGCAATCGCATTAGCTGTTAATTAATAAGGCCATTCACAGCCATCCCTTTGAGCATTTTCAGATGCTTTTTTGTAAGAAACGGTCGCAAAATTATTCTTTAGATGTGGCACAGAATGGAATGACCGGAATGACCTTGGTGATGTGTTTGCGTGCCGGGGGATGTGAGCGCACGTCTGTCCAAGCTTAATGAGCATTCTTTAGATCCCAAATGGTTTCCTCTGTAGGAGTTATACTGTACACTCTGCTGTGACGGCCATTCAAGATATGTATGGTGAATTCCAGTGACCACTGTTCAGTCACCAGAGATACAACTCAACCACCGCGGGCTGGGAATCAAGCACTGAAGGCGCTTCTGTGTGCAGTTTGCACGCTCTCCCCTGTGTCTGCGTGGATTTCCTTCGGGTGCTCCGGGTTTCCTCCCACAGTCCGATCACACGCAGGTTGGGTATGAGTGTGCGGGTGAGCGTGTGTGCTCGGCGATGGATCGGCGACCTGTCCAGGGTTTATTCCTGACTCTTGCTGAAATGCGTGCTGGGATTAAATCAATCCAAATGGCATCTTTTCCAGTCCCTCTTTTCCCCGTCTGTCTTTGCTGCCATTTCCAGTGGGCTTTCAGTAGACGAAAACAAATTAAAAGCACATTAATATACGTACACAGGGTGGGGATCACGTATTTGCCAATAAATGTGGTAATCACACTTTTCTCTTAAAATTGTAAGACAGCTCATAGTATGGAATCGAGTACAGGAAGAGAAAGTTTCAAGAAAGAACGGTTCCGAAAGGACTTCACAAAGGCACAAAACAGAAAGAACAGAAACAGAAACACAAAGACCGAGCTGAGACTATAACCTAAAGCGAGTCTGTTCAGATGAGTTTTTAGCTGCCGCATAAAGGTATCCACAGTAGCCACAGATCTTAGGTCCGTAGGGAAGCTGTTCCACAGATAGGGGGCCACAGTGGCAAAAGCCCGGCCTCCCTCTGTGTTTAATCTACACCTGGGGATGGTCTACTGGTGCTGCAGGGGCCAAGTGGCCTGCTAATGTACTGTAGGCAGGTGCCTGATCATGCAGTGCCCAATATGTGATGAATAGTACAAGTCCAGATTGTGAGAATCCATAGTTGTAGAAACCCAGGAGGGCTTACTTAGGCTAAGTACAATGGCTAGCACAGAAATCTTAGCTGCCCTTCGGCCATTGTCACTGTCATTAGTACGATAATAAGCTGATGATGAATCTGCTGCCTTGTAGACCTGGAAACGCCTGGAGATGACAACTGCACCTTTGAGGTCTAATTTTACTACCCCTGGCACTGTTCCCGTTGACCGGTAGAAAACTACCTCCTCCCCCGCCCCCTCGCTATCCATAAAACCAGTGAGGGCCAACCACCACCTACGTTTCATCCTTGGTGCTTTCTGTCGCGGATGGCAAAACTTAAAGGTGAACGAGAAAAAGTTTCTCTTTGAAGGAGAATGTATATGGATACAGAAGGGAGTAGGTATTTTTTTTTCCCCTCTACTGTCCCTAGTGGTAAAGCATAAGTACTACAGTAGTGGATACATGCAGATACAGGACGGAATAGCACTTTTCCCTCTACTGTCCCTAGTGGTACAGGACAGAATAGGAGAGCCGATCGGAGGTCTCCTCTGGCTACCTCAGTCTTAAATTCTGTGGGTTTATAGATCGGAAATTTTGATTAGAGGCAATGGCGTCGAGCATTTATCAAGATTACCGAACAGTTAAACAAAACTGTAGTTCTATATCTTTTACTTGGTTATTTATTTTTTAAAAACTGGAGGGTGCTGGGTGTCAAATCAAGGACATAAATAATGAGTATCACCTAAATGGGGAAAACGATGTTTAAATGTACGGGAATGCTGGGACAATTACTTATTTACTACACTCTGACTGGTAGAGTTTTCTTCTCTTGATTGTTGCAACCTCTACTTCTCTTTCTTTTGCTTTCCCTCTCATCCACATTTTTATCTGCTGTTAACAACCCCCCCAACCCCCCTCTCCACCACCTCCTCCTCGCCATCACTAGCTGTAGCCATTGATCTGACTTGTATTACCTTTAGAAAAAAAAAAAAACACACACACAGGTTCTTACCTAGACTCTCTCTCTCTCTCTCTCATTTTATCAGTTTAACTGCCAGTGATGGATGACATTGGAGAGGGCCACAAAATATTGGTTTTTGCCGGCATTAAATCAGGCCCACTGTGGTCGGACTTATTTCATTTGCCGTATATCTTGGTATTGTGCCCAAAGATCAATTTTGCACTCACGTTACATTCCAGCACATTTATGACCAACAGTGTCTGTGGTGGCATAGTTATCATGTGGTTCAGATTCATTCCATCTATGTTATTTATTTATTTATATATATATTTTTACAAATCTATAACTTAATTTTTAAAATAGGAAAAAACTCACATGTAGCCACCTTGCCTAGAAAGTGCTCGCTGATTTCACAACCTCCTGAGAAAAAGGACAACAACAACAAAAAAAAAAAACATCTGGTAGAAATTCAAAAGGGACCCAGGTATGTCAGTGCCTCTTCACGCCCCTGCAAATAGGAAACTTGTGAGTGTTATGAGAAGCATATTATTAAAGATTACCTAAAGATTACCTTTCATGTATCACCATACAGAATCCTGACAGTATTCATACCATGGAAAAAAAGAAAACGTGTCCTTTGCCCAGTAATATGTCCAGCTATGTCATAAATGAACTAAATGATGTCTGATGAGTTAAATAAGACACAATTATTCGACTTTGAATGCCATTTTCTTTTTGTTTACAAGGCCGAGTGTTCAATAAATTGACCGCTTTGAGCAGGATGCTTCCTCCTGAAACTGACAGATCGCATTTTGCTCCTGGCTGAAGCAGTAACAGTACAGTGCAGCTGAGTTAAAGGAAGTCTGGACTTTCAGAAAGATACTACCGGCAGTAGAAGGTAATCATTTCTAGTGGCCCACCTGAAAATCACCAGAGTGCAGTATACACTCAAATGTCCTTGACATTGTTCTCAGCTTTGGATTCATGAAATTTTTTTTTTTTTTTTTTGTGTTGCCTGTCAGCTGACAAAGTGACTCTAAAAAGCCCCTTGTTCACCAGGAGCATTTATTAAACCGCATAATGTACCTGTAACAACGAGGACAGGCCACAGCGGGACAGTTACTAAAAGGCATATCTCTCTCATCCTATGCCCTGGTATTCTCAAACCAAATCAATGTGATGTGAGAATCAGTGGTGATGTTTTGTTTTTTTTCTGTGAACATGATATTGTCTGTTCTTCTGTCTGTTAACTGAATGTATATCTATCATATTTTCCCATTTATGATAATAAAGCCAGCCTGTTGAATTTTAATGTGATGGGCATTTTTACACTTGCATACATATACATGTGCTTTTTGGCCATCTTTGAAATATAAGAGCGCACTAGAAAGCCAAAAAAAAAAAAAAAGATCAATGAAATTCCTATTCTGTTTGAATTTGTTTCCTACTTAATAATCAACTGCTGGAGCCGTTTGTTATCTGCTCCAAAGCAGAATCGTCAATGCACAGATGCAGAAGTATTAAATATTCCAGGAAGGGGAGATATATAAAAACCCCCTAACTGTCAGAGGGAGAGGAAGCAGGATGCCTTTCTGCAAAATGTTGAGCAATGTTAGAACCGCAGAGATACACAAGAATTTCCCAACACTGACACCACCATCACACCCAGTCATTTTTGACACCCGTGGTGAGCCAGACACTAGTAGAGTGGGTGGGGGGGATGGTGTTTGGCTGGACATCGGAAAGTGGGGTGACCTTGGTCGAAAAAACATTCGGCTCCACCGCTAGGCCGTGTACGCGTGCTTGTGGGTGTGTGTGTGTGTGCGTGCGTGTGTGTGAGTGTGTGTGTGTGTGTGCGTGCATGTGTGAGTGTGTGTGTGAGTGTGGGTGTGTGTAGGTGTGTGTGTGAGTGTGTGTGTGTGTGTGGTGTGGTGGTGGGTGTGGTAGTGTGTGTGTCTGTGTGTGTGTGTGGAGTGTGTGTGTGTGGCGTGCGTGCGTGTGTGTTTGTGTGTGTGTGTGTGTGAGTGTGGGTGTGTGTAGATGTGTGTGTGCGTGCATGCGTGTGTGCGTGTGTGTGTGTGCGTGTGTGCGTGTGTGTGTGTGTGTGAGTGTGGGTGTGTGTAGGTGTGTGTGTGAGTGAGTGTGTGTGTGTGTGGTGTGCGTGCGTGTGCGCGTGTGTGTGTGTGTGTGTGTGTGTGTGTGCGTGTGTGTGTGTGTGTGTGTGTGTGTGTGAGTGTGTGTGTGGGTGTGTGTGTGTGTGTGTGTTATGGGGTCGTAATGGCGGCAGTGTAGGTGCGGGCGTGTATTGCGTTTATGGGGACGCAATGAAACCACCGCTGTGGAAAGCGTGAATCCACAGCCCCAAGTAAAACGCCAGCGTCTGCGGTGCGGCGGGGTTTGTGAGGCCGTAGAGCGCAGACCCGGGGACCAGCGCCGGGGCCCGTAAACCGAAGGCATAAATCATCACCGACCGGAACGGAGCTCTCCTTCCGTTAACGTTTCAGAAGCTACTGGCATCTTGAATATAATTTGCCTGTTTGGATGTGACACTTTGCTTCCCTTCGTGTCACAAATCTTATTGAGGAAGCCTCATAGACTCTGCGAACAGTTCTGCGGTGTGCATTTCCATGTTTAGTCACATTTTGCCATTGAATATATATATATATATATATATATATGGCACGACCATATTATTTCACAAAATATGGTTGTGCGTATATTGCTCAATGCATTTTGAAGTTTAGTAATTGTATGTTGTTGTACACTAAAAATACAAATTGGAAAGTGGCATGGGAAAAGAATAAAACATGCAAAAAAAAGGGTTTTGTTTATATTGTTAAAGATTCTACATCCAAGCTTTTTTATTTGCGAGTGTATTGGCCATGTAATGAAATAAACACTATGCATCCACAAGTTATTCCCAATGTAGGCATCTTTATCTATGCACAATGTATAGTTGACATGTTATCCATTTATGCATTTATATGCAACCCTTCACTGGTGACCTCACAGTAGAGCTTCTGCTCCTCCGCATTGAGAGAATCTGATAAGGACGCCTCCTTGGCGCCTCCCTCTGGAGGTGTCCCGGGCGCGTCTAGCCGGGGCGGGAGATCCAGGGGCTGACCCAGGACACGTTGGAGAGATTACATCCGTTGCTCTGTCACCACCGCGACCCTGACTTGGAAAAAGTGCTTAGAAAATGAATGGATGGAAGGATGGATGGACATTTATATGTTGCACATTTGCCATAGCGTTTCCATAATGAGATTTGAACTCATTATCCTGAGGTCAAGAACCAGATGTATTCCTCCACTTAATGCTCAGTGGTCTCTTTTTTTTCCCTGCTATTCTTTCCCTGGAGCGTTTGGCCATATGAAATAGACTACTTTTTGTCATAAGTCATATCTCCCAAGACTGATGTGAAAGAGACCTCGCTGTGACATTGATTAACACTAACAGACGTACCAGCCACATCCCTAGTCGAATGTGAAGATCAGCACGATGGTATATAGCAGAATAAAGAGTTTAATTAGTGACATGTCTAAGACAGCGTAGCCTCTGGGGATTTTTGTGTCATTAAAATTAGAACAAGAAAAATACAGTGCAACGGAATAAAATGGCGGAGCACGCAGTCTCTGAAACAACTCAACACGGGATAAAAACACACACGATTTTAAAAAATGGGATTTACCGTTGGCTGCATGCAAAAAAAAAATAAAATAAAAAGACGTAAGACTGAGACTTTTTAAGACTGAGAATAAACCGCGCGGGGTGTGTGGGGGAATCGGTTTCCGAGGGCAACGCTGTTACCAGAACGACCTCCGGACGAGGCTCGTGACGCAGCGGGATTGAGACGTCTGCCAAACCCATCGGGGTACAGCTCTGAGGCACGCTCTCCCCCCGCATTGGCTGAGAAGCCATTCAACGCTAGCATATGCGCCAGAAACCTGCCCAAACATCTAGTGACAGAGATGTGTTTTTTTTTTTTTTTTTTAAACCTCAAGATTTAAGTTTTAAGTCGGTTTCACCAACATTTTTTTATTTTTATTTTTTGTCGCATGCAGTACAGCAGCACATCACAATGAGGTTGCTGGACTTGGACACCGTCACTTTATAACACAGTCTTTGTCTGTTTTTTTTTTGGTTTTTTTTTTTAGTCGAAAGTTGGAAATGTCTTGTCATTCAAAGGATTCTCAGGTACGAGGGTTTGTTTAGAAATCACTCGACACACGTCAGGAAATGCAAAATAAGCAACACGCTGTAGGTATGCGCAGTGCAATAAGCCACATCCAGACACAGCGTCTGAGCCTCCTGTCACCTTTGTCAATTTCCCTAGTCTTCATTTTCCTCCTGTAACTTCATGCTTGTACAATGTTCAAGGAAAATGTATATTTCTGGAAAGATGACACCTCAACAAAAAAAAAAAAAAAGCGCTTACATTTCATTGCATCCCGCTCTTCAGAATTCACAATGAAAAGTACGGGGAAAAAAAGACCAAAACAAATAACGTCAGGAGAGAATCTATCCATTTATATTTACTTTTTGTATGCAGGCATGGCCTTATGTATAAAACGAAACTCAACTTTTGAATTGGAATGGTTATTTGTATTAGTCTAGCATTATTTTACAAGGCTTTCATTTTCTAGCTATAAATCTTAAGCCATCATAGACAACAACAAAAAATGTCTGTCTATGATGGCTTAAGATGAAATTTAACATGCAGCATAATATTAGCCTGTCTACAACTGACAATCACTTGCAAAAATGTAAATAGATAAATTCTCAAAAGGGAAAGTTGCGAACGGAAATTTAATGGCGTAAAGAATGTAGCCTTGTGATCTTCTTTCCTGGTCCTGGTGGGTCACAGGAGATGCTGGAGTTTTGGTTTTGTTGTTACTTGCGACATAATTAATCAATTCCAGCAGTTATTTACACAGTTAATTCACAATCGTAGTAGAAAGACGTCCTGTGTGATAGAACATAAAGCACCAGTGAAGGAACATTGAAAAGGGAACAGTGGTCCTTGGGAAGCACAGGCAGGTCCTGACTAGGACTTTTACTTTCTGACCCTCAATCTTTCCACCTCTGACCTTAGACCTCTAGCATAGTTAACGAATAAACACATCTGTCAACATGCAAAGGTACCGAAATGCATGTTCGTTTGAAACTTGGTTCCAAGTCACTGATGTTAGATGTACCCAGACAATCAGTTACCAAAGATGCATTTTCAAGTTGAAAGTGTAACAATCTTATCTTATAGTGAGGTGTCCTATCTTATCCGAAAAGGCCTGGCATGGGTGCTGGTTTCCATATCAGTCAATTCATTCTAGATCAATACATCAATGCCTCGGCACTAACAATCCCTTACACCAGAGGTGTCAAGCTGGGCCCGCAGGGTCTGCGGGTTTTTGTGGTTTCCTTTTCAATCGCCTGTCAATCAAGACCTTGAGAACAAGGTGTGTGGATTCCTTAGCCAATCAATGACTTAAATGTAACACTTGTGCCGAGAACACCCAGCAGACCCTCCCTGAGTGGAGATTGACACCTGTGCCTTTTTACGCTGTTCAGTATGGACGAGATACACGTATATGCTGTGTGACTAGAGTAATTCAAATGAGATAAGCAGCTAAATGATTTTTAGCACATGGTGGGGGGGGGGAGGAGTCTTTGAATGTCAAAAACAGGCACGTTCTCTGTCTTAGCAGCTTATGGTGATTTGAATTCAAAGAAGTGGGGGATATGTTCCATATTAATCCATATCTTTGAAATAATAAAAATGCACATATCACTTTATTTACTTTTTAAAAATGGGATTTCAAATTCAAAATTGTTCATATTTGAATTTGTTTACAACTCAATATACAGTATGAACTGATTTAGCGAAAGTATTCAGAAAAAAAAAACTGTACTGCAGCAGCTTCTGGCATAAAAATTATTTTCTTTTTTCAATTCTATTTCTTCCAGGAGATTGCAGACAAGATGCTGTGGGGAAATGTTTATATTTAGAAATTCATAATTCATAAAGAAATTCAAAAATAATTCCTTCAGTGAAGGTGTTCAAACCATACTGTGGTTCTAATACAGTATAATGTACAGAATCTGCAAGCAAAAAATGCTGTACTCTTTTTAAAAAACCACAGCCCTCTTCAAGCGGTAAGTGGTTGGAGGTAAGGAGGAATCATAAGAGGTGCTTGACACATTCAGAAAAATTTCCATTAGGAAAAAAAAAAAGAATTAGTAATTATAATTAATGGAAGTGAGATGGAAAAAATAAAAATAGCAAAGTAACAATGCCTGTACTCTGAGTATGATAGCAAACAGCGTGTAATACTGGCTCTAGGTCCTGTTGCCAAAATGTTCTCTTCATTCAGTATCATGCAGGAGCTCTCTAATACTTTGCCAAATGAAACTTACATCTTGCCTGGTTATTCTGTTCCATTGCTTAACTTCTCTGTTGATGTATTGCTTATTAAACTATTGACAATGTGTACACAAAAGGATAAAACAAACAAAGGATAAAATTAGTGTGTGTGTGTATGTGTATGTAAAATTTTTAATTAAAAACACTTTAAATTCTTTTAAAATAAGCTTTATTTAATATAATTGAATTGTCAACGGTTTTAAAACGGTTTTATTTTTGTATTATTTGCAGTGACTCAAATGTGTGAGAGCATAATAATATTATTATTGTTGTTGTTATTATTATTATTATTATAAGCTAGGGTTTTTGTATTACTTTTTCCCCTGGTATATGTACACCATAGTATTTCTTAAGAAGACCATATCTTTTTAAATGCGAGCAATTGTATGTCACGAACAGGCTTTCAATCTGGGAACACTGAAGATGTCAGAAAGAATATGCCTTCAATGCCGTACATTTAGTCAGCCTGCTCTTTTTTGTAACGTGCACTTTTTACTTTCGCTCCAAATGTTTATTACATTTATAACTTCTCTGCTAAAACCTCAAAGTGGCATCTTGAGATCGCCTCCCACGTCAGTGCCTTCGAACGGCCTGCGATTATCGCAGAGGGGGGAGACAGCTCGAAACTTTGCAACGAGGCCACGCTGAAAGCTCCGTTACGCTCGAGAGCCTCGACGAACCGAAACGGCTTTTGTCATCTCGGGGCCCCCCACGCGGCTCCTCTCCACGTGCCACAACGTTTCCGAAGCACGTTTTCCTCGTCTCCTAATTTTGGCGGAACTCTCCGGAAAAAATAAAAATTAAAAAAAAAGCTTTCCACGTCAGACCATCGCGCTCGGTTGCCGAGGCGATTCGAGGACGGGCAGCCGCCGTGCCGCGATCGTGAGAGAGGAGTTCGTGTGGGGGATCGGGGAGGGGGGCGTCACGACAGGGGGTTCAGCCTGGAGGGGCGCGCTCAGTCAGGGTCACGGCATCGAGTGCAGACTTTGATTTGATGAGGCAGATAAAGGTGACCCCCCCCGCCCCCCCCGCAACTAGGACCGGCCCCCCACATCGCACACACTGAATCCCCCCCATCTGCGATCGGTGACATTACCCATCACGCGGAACAGGAAAGCGTCTTTGTTTAAAGGTCAAGGGAGTCACTTTAAATAAGAACATGACACTCATTTCCTTTAAAAAAAAAAAGAAAAGCTCAGCTCATCACACACTAATGCCACCTGCCATATATAAAGCCACAAAGGTCGCCTGGTTCAGTAATGAAGTCCCGGAATTGCGAGCGAGTTTTTCCAAATCAGTCGCTACGGTGCAACTTCCGCTCCTTTCCAACAGTACGTATGTGAACAGACAGGATGTCTAACAAACCTGTCAGGCTCCTGCCTAGGTGTTCTCTGAAAGAGTCGAAAAGTACGCAACAGTTTGACAAAACTAGAAGAGGTGAACTGTGAAGTGTTTTATATATATATATATATTTTTTTTCTTGACTGGCATATCCTCCACGGGAGATTTCACTGCATTCGCACTTTTTCCGTTCCGGTAGTCTGTGACTCCCCGGTGCTGAGCCGCCATCTTTCCCTGCCGTCTGTGCGAGCCGCACCACGTTAAAGCTCGGCCGTCGTGTGATGCGGGGTTTTTACCCTTCTCAAGAACGCATCTGGGAAGATCACCACTTCCTCCCCACCCCCCCTCCCCCACCCCCACCCCCACGCCCACCCCCACCCTGGCCCCCGCCTCCACCCCCCAACTCCCTCCTTTCAGTAACCGGGCCAACCAAAGTGCCCTCTATGGACCCATGACCCGCTATTTGTTGTGATTAGTTGCCGGGAGCGATCAATAATAGCACACCACAGGGCGTCCATAAAAGGAGCGGCAACCGACCAGGCTGACGTGGGGGGGGGGGGAGGGGCCCGCCCGCCATGACCTTCAAGACTGAGATGGGAGAGTACAGGTGGGGGGGGGGATACTGTCAGACTCCCACCGTCGAAGCCGCGGTTGTTTGTTTGTTCCTTTCAAGACAATTTGACAGTGTTCCTCCAGTCACGGACAGGCGATTTGGAGATGACATTTTCTCAAGCATGAAGACTTGGTTGATTGGATTTTTAACCTTGCGCTCTCTTTCTTTCGAAAAATCTCTCTGTGGCACCGGGGGTTCTGCCCAATCAGATTTGGAGATGGGGAAAGGTTCTGGCGCAGTGTTAGCGTATCTTGCACAGTTATGGGGCGGCAAATAGTCTCAAATCATTACGGGGTAGTTGATTGCCAGAGGCTGTCAAGTTGGCACGCTGGCCTTGTGTGAGATCATTTTTACAGATAACACAGCTTCCAAGGTCATTATTGCATTTTATGGTGTCAATAAAATTAGTTAAAAAATTTTTTTGGAAAATAAAAGAACAAACAAACCCAGGAATGTATCCAGTCTGTGCTGAAGTTCTCTTAAAACCACTTATGCAAGTTCACGGTATTGAATTGAGCTCCATTTATACATGGCTACCACACAAGCCATTGTTGTATCTAACAGTCCTCCACTGACACAGCTTGTCAGATATTAACACTGACAATGACACTGCAGGAGACTGAATAAAAAAAAAATATAATAATAACCTCTTACATATTTGCCAATAGTAACCAACTGTCAAGTTGAGTACATTTGGTCATTAAATTGTATCAACAGGTTAAAAAACATCAACACGTTGTCTGAGCTTTAATCAAGGACAGTACAAAAAATATCAAAAATGTACAAAACGCTGTTTATATACTGTGTGTGCGTATATATATATATATATATATATATATATATGGCCAATTGAAGCCATTTCAAGGCTCACTCCAAGATGTAATAACTTAAGCTCTTTATAAAGCACTTGATCCCCAGACAGTCCTTCGGTCTTGTAGCCGATTTATCTGTGTCGCGACTGGTGATTTAAAAAGCGCTTGGCTCCTCTCCCAGGCTTCCGAGCGTTGAGCTCTCTTCTTCAGAATCTATTTAAATCTCCTCCGTCGTCTCAATCCATCCGCGACTGATAGACGGCATTAAAATAGCCGTTACCCTCGCAAAAACCTGTAAATGTTTAATGCCTGCGTGGATGTAAAGTTTGTTGTCGGAGTCAGAGCGCTGTTCTTGGAATGCCAATACCCGTGCTGTCCGGATGCTACACGGCTGCTGTTTTTTTTTCTTTCTTTTATCAACTTTTGTTGTTCAAATAAAAGTGCCTGCGGAAGCAGAAACGCTGTTTGCGATGAGCATATTTAAAATTCCGATTTGACAACCGAGACCGCATTTTTCAGGATGCACCTGCGGTTACCGCAGGCTAGCACTCCGTAGCCTCTGCTCTGCGTCAACCCCAGGCAAAAAAAAAAAAAAAGAAATACAGCGTCTAACCTTTCGCGTATTCGCAACAGACACCGCGCAAGGTGCGAATCGCGCTCTGGCGTTTCGCCAAACCCGCCTTCTTCGAACATGGTTAGTGGTTCGGAGGAACTCATCCGCTGGAGGAGTCTGATCACTCATTTCTCGAGAAAGCGCTGGGCGTCGCAGAGTCGTTCCCCGGCTGTGAAGCTAGCTACGAAGGTTAAACACTTCATTGCGGTTGAGTACGGGCTGCTCGGTTTCCGGCCCGAGCGAATGTCAGCGAGACTAGTGCAAACCATAATTAACACACGCGCCTTCCGCACATCCCCCCTCCCTGCTGGGGCGCCTGTAATTTCATCAGAGCCCCAGCAGCTCCTGAACACCCTGAGCATCAGAGAATGACCATCCGAAGGGTGATCCGAAAACGTGGGGCCCTCTTCCTGGGCCGACTGGCCCACTCAGGCAGGGGCCCCATGCAGTGGGGTGCTGCGGTTAGACATATGACACTATTTCAAATCCTGCAGTTTGCACAAAGTAGGGTTCTGCCCAAACGTTCCACAACGCACAATATGGCCGTTCTCAGTAGGAGGACCGGACCGGACCAGACCAGACCGGACCGGACTGGACCGTTGTCCTTGCTGTATTTAAA